>NC_140754.1:45117500-46367500 GCF_051527215.1 Medicago sativa | reverse complement strand
AGCATACCTATTACCTCCATGGTTGATTTTAGAATTTTCAAAAACGGCCAAAATGGGGGTTAGGTTAATTTCCTTGTTAATTTACGGATTTTACTCGTTTTTCACCCTTTTTCTTTCACTAAAAAGGGCATAAAGTGGCCTAGCCTTATCAATTCGAAGCATGTAATAGTTCCTAGGAAATCTAACGAGCATATCTACGACTTCCATGGTTGATTTTAGAAATTTGAAAAACGGCCAAAATGGTCGTAAAGTGAATTTCCTTGTTAATTTACGGATTTTACTTGTTTTTGATTCTTTTTCTTTCAGTAAAAAGGACATAAAGTGGTCTAGCCTTATCGATTCGAAGCATGTAATACTTCCTAGGAAATCTAACAAGAATATCTACAACTTCCACGGTTGATTATAGGAATTAAAAAAACGGCCAAAATGGTGGTAAAGTGTATTTCCTTGTTAATTTACGGATTTTACTTGTTTTTGATTCTTTTTCTTTCACTAAAATGGGCATAAAGTGGCCTAGCCTTATCGAATCGAAGCATGTAATAGTTCCTAGGAAACCTAACGAGCATACCTATTACCTCCATGGTTGATTTTAGAATTTTCAAAAACGGCCAAAATGGGGGTTAGGTTAATTTCCTTGTTAATTTACGGATTTTACTCATTTTTCACCCTTTTTCTTTCACTAAAAAGGGCATAAAGTAGCCTAGCCTTATCAATTCGAAGCATGTAATAGTTCCTAGGAAATCTAACGAGCATATCTACGACTTCCATGGTTGATTTTAGAAATTTGAAAAACGGCCAAAATGGTCGTAAAGTGAATTTCCTTGTTAATTTACGGATTTTACTTGTTTTTGATTCTTTTTCTTTCAGTAAAAAGGACATAAAGTGGTCTAGCCTTATCGAATCGAAGCATGTAATACTTCCTACGAAATCTAACAAGAATATCTACAACTTCCACGGTTGATTATAGGAATTTAAAAAACGGCCAAAATGGTGGTAAAGTGTATTTCCTTGTTAATTTACGGATTTTACTTGTTTTTGATTCTTTTTCTTTCACTAAAAAGGGCATAAAGTGGCCTAGCCTTATCGAATCGGAGTATGTAATAGTTCCTAGGAAGTCTAACGAGCATATCTACGACTTCCATGTTTTATATTAGAATTTTCAAAAATGGCCAAAATGGTGGTTAAGTTAATTTCCTTGTTAATTTACGGATTTTACTTGTTTTTGACCCTTTTTCTTTCACTAAAAAGGGCATAAAGTGGCCTAGCCTTATCGAATTGAAGCATGTAATACATCCTAGGAAATCTAACGAGAATATCTACGACTTCCATGGTTGATTTTAGAAATTTTAAAAACGGCCAAAATGGTGGTAAAGTGTATTTCCTTGTTAATTTACGGATTTTACTTGTTTTTGATTCTTTTTCTTTCACTAAAAAAGGCATAAAGTGGCCTAGCCTTATCGAATCGAAGCATTTAATAGTTCCTAGGAAATCTAACGAGCATATCTACGACTTCCATGGTTGATTTTAGAAATTTGAAAAACGGCCAAAATGGTGGTAAGGTGAATTTCCTGGTTAATTTACGGATTTTACTTGTTTTATATTCTTTTTCTTTCAGTAAAAAGGACATAAAGTGGCCTAGCCTTATCGAATCGAAGCATGTAATACTTCCTAGGAAATCGAACAAGAATATCTACAACTTCCATGGTTGATTATAGAAATTTGAAAAACGGCCAAAATGGTGGTAAAGTGTATTTCCATGTTAATTTACGGATTTTACTTGTTTTTGATTCTTTTTCTTTCACTAAAAAGGGCATAAAGTGGCCTAGCCTTATCAAATCGAAGCATGTAATAGTTCCTAGGAAACCTAACGAGCATACCTATTACCTCCATGGTTGATTTTAGAATTTTCAAAAACGGCCAAAATGGGGGTTAGGTTAATTTCCTTGTTAATTTACGGATTTTACTCGTTTTTCACCCTTTTTCTTTCACTAAAAAGGGCATAAAGTGGCCTAGCCTTATCAATTCGAAGCATGTAATAGTTCCTAGGAAATCTAACGAGCATATCTACGACTTCCATGGTTGATTTTAGAAATTTGAAAAACGGCCAAAATGGTCGTAAAGTGAATTTCCTTGTTAATTTACGGATTTTACTTGTTTTTGATTCTTTTTCTTTCAGTAAAAAGGACATAAAGTGGTCTAGCCTTATCGAATCGAAGCATGTAATACTTCCTAGGAAATCGAACAAGAATATCTACAACTTCCATGGTTGATTATAGAAATTTGAAAAACGGCCAAAATGGTGGTAAAGTGTATTTCCATGTTAATTTACGGATTTTACTTGTTTTTGATTCTTTTTCTTTCACTAAAAAGGGCATAAAGTGGCCTAGCCTTATCAAATCGAAGCATGTAATAGTTCCTAGGAAACCTAACGAGCATACCTATTACCTCCATGGTTGATTTTAGAATTTTCAAAAACGGCCAAAATGGGGGTTAGGTTAATTTCCTTGTTAATTTACGGATTTTACTCGTTTTTCACCCTTTTTCTTTCACTAAAAAGGGCATAAAGTGGCCTAGCCTTATCAATTCGAAGCATGTAATAGTTCCTAGGAAATCTAACGAGCATATCTACGACTTCCATGGTTGATTTTAGAAATTTGAAAAACGGCCAAAATGGTCGTAAAGTGAATTTCCTTGTTAATTTACGGATTTTACTTGTTTTTGATTCTTTTTCTTTCAGTAAAAAGGACATAAAGTGGTCTAGCCTTATCGAATCGAAGCATGTAATAGTTCCTAGGAAATCTAACAAGAATATCTACAACTTCCACGGTTGATTATAGGAATTAAAAAAACGGCCAAAATGGTGGTAAAGTGTATTTCCTTGTTAATTTACGGATTTTACTTGTTTTTGATTCTTTTTCTTTCACTAAAAAGGGCATAAAGTGGCCTAGCCTTATCGAATCGGAGTATGTAATAGTTCCTAGGAAGTCTAACGAGCATATCTACGACTTCCATGTTTTATATTAGAATTTTCAAAAATGGCCAAAATGGTGGTTAAGTTAATTTCCTTGCTAATTTACGGATTTTACTTGTTTTTGACCCTTTTTCTTTCACTAAAAAGGGAATAAAGTGGCCTAGCCTTATCGAATTGAAGCATGTAATACATCCTAGGAAATCTAACAAGAATATCTACAACATCCATGGTTGATTTTAGAAATTTGAAAAACGGCCAAAATGGTGGTAAAGTGAATTTCCTTGTTAATTTACGGATTTTACTTGTTTTTGACCCTTTTTCTTTCACTAAAAAGGGCATAAAGTGGCAAGCCTTATCGAATCGAAGCATTTAATAGTTCCTAGGAAATCTAACGAGCATATCTACGACTTCCATGGTTGATTTTAGAAATTTGAAAAACGGCCAAAATGGTGGTAAGGTGAATTTCCTGGTTAATTTACGGATTTTACTTGTTTTATATTCTTTTTCTTTCAGTAAAAAGGACATAAAGTGGCCTAGCCTTATCGAATCGAAGCATGTAATACTTCCTAGGAAATCTAACAAGAATATCTACAACTTCCATGGTTGATTATAGAAATTTGAAAAACGGCCAAAATGGTGGTAAAGTGTATTTCCATGTTAATTTACGGATTTTACTTGTTTTTGATTCTTTTTCTTTCACTAAAAAGGGCATAAAGTGGCCTAGCCTTATCGAATCGAAGCATGTAGTAGTTCCTAGGAAACCTAACGAGCATACCTATTACCTCCATGGTTGATTTTAGAATTTTCAAAAACGGCCAAAATGGGGGTTAGGTTAATTTCCTTGTTAATTTACGGATTTTACTCGTTTTTCACCCTTTTTCTTTCACTAAAAAGGGCATAAAGTGGCCTAGCCTTATCAATTCGAAGCATGTAATAGTTCCTAGGAAATCTAACGAGCATATCTACGACTTCCATGGTTGATTTTAGAAATTTGAAAAACGGCCAAAATGGTCGTAAAGTGAATTTCCTTGTTAATTTACGGATTTTACTTGTTTTTGATTCTTTTTCTTTCAGTAAAAAGGACATAAAGTGGTCTAGCCTTATCGAATCGAAGCATGTAATAGTTCCTAGGAAATCTAACAAGAATATCTACAACTTCCACGGTTGATTATAGGAATTAAAAAAACGGCCAAAATGGTGGTAAAGTGTATTTCCTTGTTAATTTACGGATTTTACTTGTTTTTGATTCTTTTTCTTTCACTAAAAAGGGCATAAAGTGGCCTAGCCTTATCGAATCGGAGTATGTAATAGTTCCTAGGAAGTCTAACGAGCATATCTACGACTTCCATGTTTTATATTAGAATTTTCAAAAATGGCCAAAATAGTGGTTAAGTTAATTTCCTTGCTAATTTACGGATTTTACTTGTTTTTGACCCTTTTTCTTTCACTAAAAAGGGAATAAAGTGGCCTAGCCTTATCGAATTGAAGCATGTAATACATCCTAGGAAATCTAACAAGAATATCTACAACATCCATGGTTGATTTTAGAAATTTGAAAAACGGCCAAAATGGTGGTAAAGTGAATTTCCTTGTTAATTTACGGATTTTACTTGTTTTTGACCCTTTTTCTTTCACTAAAAAGGGCATAAAGTGGCAAGCCTTATCGAATCGAAGCATTTAATAGTTCCTAGGAAATCTAACGAGCATATCTACGACTTCCATGGTTGATTTTAGAAATTTGAAAAACGGCCAAAATGGTGGTAAGGTGAATTTCCTGGTTAATTTACGGATTTTACTTGTTTTATATTCTTTTTCTTTCAGTAAAAAGGACATAAAGTGGCCTAGCCTTATCGAATCGAAGCATGTAATACTTCCTAGGAAATCTAACAAGAATATCTACAACTTCCATGGTTGATTATAGAAATTTGAAAAACGGCCAAAATGGTGGTAAAGTGTATTTCCATGTTAATTTACGGATTTTACTTGTTTTTGATTCTTTTTCTTTCACTAAAAAGGGCATAAAGTGGCCTAGCCTTATCGAATCGAAGCATGTAGTAGTTCCTAGGAAACCTAACGAGCATACCTATTACCTCCATGGTTGATTTTAGAATTTTCAAAAACGGCCAAAATGGGGGTTAGGTTAATTTCCTTGTTAATTTACGGATTTTACTCGTTTTTCACCCTTTTTCTTTCACTAAAAAGGGCATAAAGTGGCCTAGCCTTATCGAATTGAAGCATGTAATACATCCTAGGAAATCTAACGAGAATATCTACGACTTCCATGGTTGATTTTAGAAATTTTAAAAACGGCCAAAATGGTGGTAAAGTGTATTTCCTTGTTAATTTACGGATTTTACTTGTTTTTGATTCTTTTTCTTTCACTAAAAAAGGCATAAAGTGGCCTAGCCTTATCGAATCGAAGCATTTAATAGTTCCTAGGAAATCTAACGAGCATATCTACGACTTCCATGGTTGATTTTAGAAATTTGAAAAACGGCCAAAATGGTGGTAAGGTGAATTTCCTGGTTAATTTACGGATTTTACTTGTTTTATATTCTTTTTCTTTCAGTAAAAAGGACATAAAGTGGCCTAGCCTTATCGAATCGAAGCATGTAATACTTCCTAGGAAATCGAACAAGAATATCTACAACTTCCATGGTTGATTATAGAAATTTGAAAAACGGCCAAAATGGTGGTAAAGTGTATTTCCATGTTAATTTACGGATTTTACTTGTTTTTGATTCTTTTTCTTTCACTAAAAAGGGCATAAAGTGGCCTAGCCTTATCAAATCGAAGCATGTAATAGTTCCTAGGAAACCTAACGAGCATACCTATTACCTCCATGGTTGATTTTAGAATTTTCAAAAACGGCCAAAATGGGGGTTAGGTTAATTTCCTTGTTAATTTACGGATTTTACTCGTTTTTCACCCTTTTTCTTTCACTAAAAAGGGCATAAAGTGGCCTAGCCTTATCAATTCGAAGCATGTAATAGTTCCTAGGAAATCTAACGAGCATATCTACGACTTCCATGGTTGATTTTAGAAATTTGAAAAACGGCCAAAATGGTCGTAAAGTGAATTTCCTTGTTAATTTACGGATTTTACTTGTTTTTGATTCTTTTTCTTTCAGTAAAAAGGACATAAAGTGGTCTAGCCTTATCGATTCGAAGCATGTAATACTTCCTAGGAAATCTAACAAGAATATCTACAACTTCCACGGTTGATTATAGGAATTAAAAAAACGGCCAAAATGGTGGTAAAGTGTATTTCCTTGTTAATTTACGGATTTTACTTGTTTTTGATTCTTTTTCTTTCACTAAAATGGGCATAAAGTGGCCTAGCCTTATCGAATCGAAGCATGTAATAGTTCCTAGGAAACCTAACGAGCATACCTATTACCTCCATGGTTGATTTTAGAATTTTCAAAAACGGCCAAAATGGGGGTTAGGTTAATTTCCTTGTTAATTTACGGATTTTACTCGTTTTTCACCCTTTTTCTTTCACTAAAAAGGGCATAAAGTAGCCTAGCCTTATCAATTCGAAGCATGTAATAGTTCCTAGGAAATCTAACGAGCATATCTACGACTTCCATGGTTGATTTTAGAAATTTGAAAAACGGCCAAAATGGTCGTAAAGTGAATTTCCTTGTTAATTTACGGATTTTACTTGTTTTTGATTCTTTTTCTTTCACTAAAAAGGGCATAAAGTGGCCTAGCCTTATCGAATCGGAGTATGTAATAGTTCCTAGGAAGTCTAACGAGCATATCTACGACTTCCATGTTTTATATTAGAATTTTCAAAAATGGCCAAAATGGTGGTTAAGTTAATTTCCTTGTTAATTTACGGATTTTACTTGTTTTTGACCCTTTTTCTTTCACTAAAAAGGGCATAAAGTGGCCTAGCCTTATCGAATTGAAGCATGTAATACATCCTAGGAAATCTAACGAGAATATCTACGACTTCCATGGTTGATTTTAGAAATTTTAAAAACGGCCAAAATGGTGGTAAAGTGTATTTCCTTGTTAATTTACGGATTTTACTTGTTTTTGATTCTTTTTCTTTCACTAAAAAAGGCATAAAGTGGCCTAGCCTTATCGAATCGAAGCATTTAATAGTTCCTAGGAAATCTAACGAGCATATCTACGACTTCCATGGTTGATTTTAGAAATTTGAAAAACGGCCAAAATGGTGGTAAGGTGAATTTCCTGGTTAATTTACGGATTTTACTTGTTTTATATTCTTTTTCTTTCAGTAAAAAGGACATAAAGTGGCCTAGCCTTATCGAATCGAAGCATGTAATACTTCCTAGGAAATCTAACAAGAATATCTACAACTTCCATGGTTGATTATAGAAATTTGAAAAACGGCCAAAATGGTGGTAAAGTGTATTTCCATGTTAATTTACGGATTTTACTTGTTTTTGATTCTTTTTCTTTCACTAAAAAGGGCATAAAGTGGCCTAGCCTTATCGAATCGAAGCATGTAATAGTTCCTAGGAAACCTAACGAGCATACCTATTACCTCCATGGTTGATTTTAGAATTTTCAAAAACGGCCAAAATGGGGGTTAGGTTAATTTCCTTGTTAATTTACGGATTTTACTTGTTTTTGATTCTTTTTCTTTCAGTAAAAAGGACATAAAGTGGTCTAGCCTTATCGAATCGAAGCATGTAATACTTCCTACGAAATCTAACAAGAATATCTACAACTTCCACGGTTGATTATAGGAATTTAAAAAACGGCCAAAATGGTGGTAAAGTGTATTTCCTTGTTAATTTACGGATTTTACTTGTTTTTGATTCTTTTTCTTTCACTAAAAAGGGCATAAAGTGGCCTAGCCTTATCGAATCGGAGTATGTAATAGTTCCTAGGAAGTCTAACGAGCATATCTACGACTTCCATGTTTTATATTAGAATTTTCAAAAATGGCCAAAATGGTGGTTAAGTTAATTTCCCTGTTAATTTACGGATTTTACTTGTTTTTGACCCTTTTTCTTTCACTAAAAAGGGCATAAAGTGGCCTAGCCTTATCGAATTGAAGCATGTAATACATCCTAGGAAATCTAACGAGAATATCTACGACTTCCATGGTTGATTTTAGAAATTTTAAAAACGGCCAAAATGGTGGTAAAGTGTATTTCCTTGTTAATTTACGGATTTTACTTGTTTTTGATTCTTTTTCTTTCACTAAAAAAGGCATAAAGTGGCCTAGCCTTATCGAATCGAAGCATTTAATAGTTCCTAGGAAATCTAACGAGCATATCTACGACTTCCATGGTTGATTTTAGAAATTTGAAAAACGGCCAAAATGGTGGTAAGGTGAATTTCCTGGTTAATTTACGGATTTTACTTGTTTTATATTCTTTTTCTTTCAGTAAAAAGGACATAAAGTGGCCTAGCCTTATCGAATCGAAGCATGTAATACTTCCTAGGAAATCTAACAAGAATATCTACAACTTCCATGGTGGATTATAGAAATTTGAAAAACGGCCAAAATGGTGGTAAAGTGTATTTCCATGTTAATTTACGGATTTTACTTGTTTTTGATTCTTTTTCTTTCACTAAAAAGGGCATAAAGTGGCCTAGCCTTATCGAATCGAAGCATGTAATAGTTCCTAGGAAACCTAACGAGCATACCTATTACCTCCATGGTTGATTTTAGAATTTTCAAAAACGGCCAAAATGGGGGTTAGGTTAATTTCCTTGTTAATTTACGGATTTTACTCGTTTTTCACCCTTTTTCTTTCACTAAAAAGGGCATAAAGTGGCCTAGCCTTATCAATTCGAAGCATGTAATAGTTCCTAGGAAATCTAACGAGCATATCTACGACTTCCATGGTTGATTTTAGAAATTTGAAAAACGGCCAAAATGGTCGTAAAGTGAATTTCCTTGTTAATTTACGGATTTTACTTGTTTTTGATTCTTTTTCTTTCAGTAAAAAGGACATAAAGTGGTCTAGCCTTATCGATTCGAAGCATGTAATACTTCCTAGGAAATCTAACAAGAATATCTACAACTTCCACGGTTGATTATAGGAATTAAAAAAATGGCCAAAATGGTGGTAAAGTGTATTTCCTTGTTAATTTACGGATTTTACTTGTTTTTGATTCTTTTTCTTTCACTAAAAAAGGCATAAAGTGGCCTAGCCTTATCGAATCGAAGCATTTAATAGTTCCTAGGAAATCTAACGAGCATATCTACGACTTCCATGGTTGATTTTAGAAATTTGAAAAACGGGCCAAAATGGTGGTAAGGTGAATTTCCTGGTTAATTTACGGATTTTACTTGTTTTATATTCTTTTTCTTTCAGTAAAAAGGACATAAAGTGGCCTAGCCTTATCGAATCGAAGCATGTAATACTTCCTAGGAAATCTAACAAGAATATCTACAACTTCCATGGTTGATTATAGAAATTTGAAAAACGGCCAAAATGGTGGTAAAGTGTATTTCCATGTTAATTTACGGATTTTACTTGTTTTTGATTCTTTTTCTTTCACTAAAAAGGGCATAAAGTGGCCTAGCCTTATCGAATCGAAGCATGTAATAGTTCCTAGGAAACCTAACGAGCATACCTATTACCTCCATGGTTGATTTTAGAATTTTCAAAAACGGCCAAAATGGGGGTTAGGTTAATTTCCTTGTTAATTTACGGATTTTACTCGTTTTTCACCCTTTTTCTTTCACTAAAAAGGGCATAAAGTGGCCTAGCCTTATCAATTCGAAGCATGTAATAGTTCCTAGGAAATCTAACGAGCATATCTACGACTTCCATGGTTGATTTTAGAAATTTGAAAAACGGCCAAAATGGTCGTAAAGTGAATTTCCTTGTTAATTTACGGATTTTACTTGTTTTTGATTCTTTTTCTTTCAGTAAAAAGGACATAAAGTGGTCTAGCCTTATCGATTCGAAGCATGTAATACTTCCTAGGAAATCTAACAAGAATATCTACAACTTCCACGGTTGATTATAGGAATTAAAAAAACGGCCAAAATGGTGGTAAAGTGTATTTCCTTGTTAATTTACGGATTTTACTTGTTTTTGATTCTTTTTCTTTCACTAAAATGGGCATAAAGTGGCCTAGCCTTATCGAATCGAAGCATGTAATAGTTCCTAGGAAACATAACGAGCATACCTATTACCTCCATGGTTGATTTTAGAATTTTCAAAAACGGCCAAAATGGGGGTTAGGTTAATTTCCTTGTTAATTTACGGATTTTACTCGTTTTTCACCCTTTTTCTTTCACTAAAAAGGGCATAAAGTGGCCTAGCCTTATCAATTCGAAGCATGTAATAGTTCCTAGGAAATCTAACGAGCATATCTACGACTTCCATGGTTGATTTTAGAAATTTGAAAAACGGCCAAAATGGTCGTAAAGTGAATTTCCTTGTTAATTTGCGGATTTTACTTGTTTTTGATTCTTTTTCTTTCAGTAAAAAGGACATAAAGTGGTCTAGCCTTATCGAATCGAAGCATGTAATACTTCCTACGAAATCTAACAAGAATATCTACAACTTCCACGGTTGATTATAGGAATTTAAAAAACGGCCAAAATGGTGGTAAAGTGTATTTCCTTGTTAATTTACGGATTTTACTTGTTTTTGATTCTTTTTCTTTCACTAAAAAGGGCATAAAGTGGCCTAGCCTTATCGAATCGGAGTATGTAATAGTTCCTAGGAAGTCTAACGAGCATATCTACGACTTCCATGTTTTATATTAGAATTTTCAAAAATGGCCAAAATGGTGGTTAAGTTAATTTCCTTGTTAATTTACGGATTTTACTTGTTTTTGACCCTTTTTCTTTCACTAAAAAGGGCATAAAGTGGCCTAGCCTTATCGAATTGAAGCATGTAATACATCCTAGGAAATCTAACGAGAATATCTACGACTTCCATGGTTGATTTTAGAAATTTTAAAAACGGCCAAAATGGTGGTAAAGTGTATTTCCTTGTTAATTTACGGATTTTACTTGTTTTTGATTCTTTTTCTTTCACTAAAAAAGGCATAAAGTGGCCTAGCCTTATCGAATCGAAGCATTTAATAGTTCCTAGGAAATCTAACGAGAATATCTACGACTTCCATGGTTGATTTTAGAAATTTGAAAAACGGCCAAAATGGTGGTAAGGTGAATTTCCTGGTTAATTTACGGATTTTACTTGTTTTATATTCTTTTTCTTTCAGTAAAAAGGACATAAAGTGGCCTAGCCTTATCGAATCGAAGCATGTAATACTTCCTAGGAAATCTAACAAGAATATCTACAACTTCCATGGTTGATTATAGAAATTTGAAAAACGGCCAAAATGGTGGTAAAGTGTATTTCCATGTTAATTTACGGATTTTACTTGTTTTTGATTCTTTTTCTTTCACTAAAAAGGGCATAAAGTGGCCTAGCCTTATCGAATCGAAGCATGTAATAGTTCCTAGGAAACCTAACGAGCATACCTATTACCTCCATGGTTGATTTTAGAATTTTCAAAAACGGCCAAAATGGGGGTTAGGTTAATTTCCTTGTTAATTTACGGATTTTACTCGTTTTTCACCCTTTTTCTTTCACTAAAAAGGGCATAAAGTGGCCTAGCCTTATCAATTCGAAGCATGTAATAGTTCCTAGGAAATCTAACGAGCATATCTACGACTTCCATGGTTGATTTTAGAAATTTGAAAAACGGCCAAAATGGTCGTAAAGTGAATTTCCTTGTTAATTTACGGATTTTACTTGTTTTTGATTCTTTTTCTTTCAGTAAAAAGGACATAAAGTGGTCTAGCCTTATCGATTCGAAGCATGTAATACTTCCTAGGAAATCTAACAAGAATATCTACAACTTCCACGGTTGATTATAGGAAATAAAAAATGGCCAAAATGGTGGTAAAGTGTATTTCCTTGTTAATTTACGGATTTTACTTGTTTTTGATTCTTTTTCTTTCACTAAAAAAGGCATAAAGTGGCCTAGCCTTATCGAATCGAAGCATTTAATAGTTCCTAGGAAATCTAACGAGCATATCTACGACTTCCATGGTTGATTTTAGAAATTTGAAAAACGGGCCAAAATGGTGGTAAGGTGAATTTCCTGGTTAATTTACGGATTTTACTTGTTTTATATTCTTTTTCTTTCAGTAAAAAGGACATAAAGTGGCCTAGCCTTATCGAATCGAAGCATGTAATACTTCCTAGGAAATCTAACAAGAATATCTACAACTTCCATGGTTGATTATAGAAATTTGAAAAACGGCCAAAATGGTGGTAAAGTGTATTTCCATGTTAATTTACGGATTTTACTTGTTTTTGATTCTTTTTCTTTCACTAAAAAGGGCATAAAGTGGCCTAGCCTTATCGAATCGAAGCATGTAATAGTTCCTAGGAAACCTAACGAGCATACCTATTACCTCCATGGTTGATTTTAGAATTTTCAAAAACGGCCAAAATGGGGGTTAGGTTAATTTCCTTGTTAATTTACGGATTTTACTCGTTTTTCACCCTTTTTCTTTCACTAAAAAGGGCATAAAGTGGCCTAGCCTTATCAATTCGAAGCATGTAATAGTTCCTAGGAAATCTAACGAGCATATCTACGACTTCCATGGTTGATTTTAGAAATTTGAAAAACGGCCAAAATGGTCGTAAAGTGAATTTCCTTGTTAATTTACGGATTTTACTTGTTTTTGATTCTTTTTCTTTCAGTAAAAAGGACATAAAGTGGTCTAGCCTTATCGATTCGAAGCATGTAATACTTCCTAGGAAATCTAACAAGAATATCTACAACTTCCACGGTTGATTATAGGAATTAAAAAAACGGCCAAAATGGTGGTAAAGTGTATTTCCTTGTTAATTTACGGATTTTACTTGTTTTTGATTCTTTTTCTTTCACTAAAATGGGCATAAAGTGGCCTAGCCTTATCGAATCGAAGCATGTAATAGTTCCTAGGAAACATAACGAGCATACCTATTACCTCCATGGTTGATTTTAGAATTTTCAAAAACGGCCAAAATGGGGGTTAGGTTAATTTCCTTGTTAATTTACGGATTTTACTCGTTTTTCACCCTTTTTCTTTCACTAAAAAGGGCATAAAGTGGCCTAGCCTTATCAATTCGAAGCATGTAATAGTTCCTAGGAAATCTAACGAGCATATCTACGACTTCCATGGTTGATTTTAGAAATTTGAAAAACGGCCAAAATGGTCGTAAAGTGAATTTCCTTGTTAATTTGCGGATTTTACTTGTTTTTGATTCTTTTTCTTTCAGTAAAAAGGACATAAAGTGGTCTAGCCTTATCGAATCGAAGCATGTAATACTTCCTACGAAATCTAACAAGAATATCTACAACTTCCACGGTTGATTATAGGAATTTAAAAAACGGCCAAAATGGTGGTAAAGTGTATTTCCTTGTTAATTTACGGATTTTACTTGTTTTTGATTCTTTTTCTTTCACTAAAAAGGGCATAAAGTGGCCTAGCCTTATCGAATCGGAGTATGTAATAGTTCCTAGGAAGTCTAACGAGCATATCTACGACTTCCATGTTTTATATTAGAATTTTCAAAAATGGCCAAAATGGTGGTTAAGTTAATTTCCTTGTTAATTTACGGATTTTACTTGTTTTTGACCCTTTTTCTTTCACTAAAAAGGGCATAAAGTGGCCTAGCCTTATCGAATTGAAGCATGTAATACATCCTAGGAAATCTAACGAGAATATCTACGACTTCCATGGTTGATTTTAGAAATTTTAAAAACGGCCAAAATGGTGGTAAAGTGTATTTCCTTGTTAATTTACGGATTTTACTTGTTTTTGATTCTTTTTCTTTCACTAAAAAAGGCATAAAGTGGCCTAGCCTTATCGAATCGAAGCATTTAATAGTTCCTAGGAAATCTAACGAGAATATCTACGACTTCCATGGTTGATTTTAGAAATTTGAAAAACGGCCAAAATGGTGGTAAGGTGAATTTCCTGGTTAATTTACGGATTTTACTTGTTTTATATTCTTTTTCTTTCAGTAAAAAGGACATAAAGTGGCCTAGCCTTATCGAATCGAAGCATGTAATACTTCCTAGGAAATCTAACAAGAATATCTACAACTTCCATGGTTGATTATAGAAATTTGAAAAACGGCCAAAATGGTGGTAAAGTGTATTTCCATGTTAATTTACGGATTTTACTTGTTTTTGATTCTTTTTCTTTCACTAAAAAGGGCATAAAGTGGCCTAGCCTTATCGAATCGAAGCATGTAATAGTTCCTAGGAAACCTAACGAGCATACCTATTACCTCCATGGTTGATTTTAGAATTTTCAAAAACGGCCAAAATGGGGGTTAGGTTAATTTCCTTGTTAATTTACGGATTTTACTCGTTTTTCACCCTTTTTCTTTCACTAAAAAGGGCATAAAGTGGCCTAGCCTTATCAATTCGAAGCATGTAATAGTTCCTAGGAAATCTAACGAGCATATCTACGACTTCCATGGTTGATTTTAGAAATTTGAAAAACGGCCAAAATGGTCGTAAAGTGAATTTCCTTGTTAATTTACGGATTTTACTTGTTTTTGATTCTTTTTCTTTCAGTAAAAAGGACATAAAGTGGTCTAGCCTTATCGATTCGAAGCATGTAATACTTCCTAGGAAATCTAACAAGAATATCTACAACTTCCACGGTTGATTATAGGAATTAAAAAAACGGCCAAAATGGTGGTAAAGTGTATTTCCTTGTTAATTTACGGTTTTACTTGTTTTTGATTCTTTTTCTTTCACTAAAATGGGCATAAAGTGGCCTAGCCTTATCGAATCGAAGCATGTAATAGTTCCTAGGAAACCTAACGAGCATACCTATTACCTCCATGGTTGATTTTAGAATTTTCAAAAACGGCCAAAATGGGGGTTAGGTTAATTTCCTTGTTAATTTACGGATTTTACTCGTTTTTCACCCTTTTTCTTTCACTAAAAAGGGCATAAAGTGGCCTAGCCTTATCAATTCGAAGCATGTAATAGTTCCTAGGAAATCTAACGAGCATATCTACGACTTCCATGGTTGATTTTAGAAATTTGAAAAACGGCCAAAATGGTCGTAAAGTGAATTTCCTTGTTAATTTGCGGATTTTACTTGTTTTTGATTCTTTTTCTTTCAGTAAAAAGGACATAAAGTGGTCTAGCCTTATCGAATCGAAGCATGTAATACTTCCTACGAAATCTAACAAGAATATCTACAACTTCCATGGTTGATTATAGGAATTAAAAAAACGGCCAAAATGGTGGTAAAGTGTATTTCCTTGTTAATTTACGGATTTTACTTGTTTTTGATTCTTTTTCTTTCACTAAAAAGGGCATAAAGTGGCCTAGCCTTATCGAATCGGAGTATGTAATAGCTCCTAGGAAGTCTAACGAGCATATCTACGACTTCCATGTTTTATATTAGAATTTTCAAAAATGGCCAAAATGGTGGTTAAGTTAATTTCCTTGCTAATTTACGGATTTTACTTGTTTTTGACCCTTTTTCTTTCACTAAAAAGGGAATAAAGTGGCCTAGCCTTATCGAATTGAAGCATGTAATACATCCTAGGAAATCTAACAAGAATATCTACAACTTCCATGGTTGATTTTAGAAATTTGAAAAACGGCCAAAATGGTGGTAAAGTGAATTTCCTTGTTAATTTACGGATTTTACTTGTTTTTGACCCTTTTTCTTTCACTAAAAAGGGCATAAAGTGGCAAGCCTTATCGAATCGAAGCATTTAATAGTTCCTAGGAAATCTAACGAGCATATCTACGACTTCCATGGTTGATTTTAGAAATTTGAAAAACGGCCAAAATGGTGGTAAGGTGAATTTCCTGGTTAATTTACGGATTTTACTTGTTTTATATTCTTTTTCTTTCAGTAAAAAGGACATAAAGTGGCCTAGCCTTATCGAATCGAAGCATGTAATACTTCCTAGGAAATCTAACAAGAATATCTACAACTTCCATGGTTGATTATAGAAATTTGAAAAACGGCCAAAATGGTGGTAAAGTGTATTTCCATGTTAATTTACGGATTTTACTTGTTTTTGATTCTTTTTCTTTCACTAAAAAGGGCATAAAGTGGCCTAGCCTTATCGAATCGAAGCATGTAATAGTTCCTAGGAAACCTAACGAGCATACCTATTACCTCCATGGTTGATTTTAGAATTTTCAAAAACGGCCAAAATGGGGGTTAGGTTAATTTCCTTGTTAATTTACGGATTTTACTCGTTTTTCACCCTTTTTCTTTCACTAAAAAGGGCATAAAGTGGCCTAGCCTTATCAATTCGAAGCATGTAATAGTTCCTAGAAAATCTAACGAGCACATCTACGACTTCCATGGTTGATTTTAGAAATTTGAAAAACGGCCAAAATGGTCGTAAAGTGAATTTCCTTGTTAATTTACGGATTTTACTTGTTTTTGATTCTTTTTCTTTCAGTAAAAAGGACATAAAGTGGTCTAGCCTTATCGATTCGAAGCATGTAATACTTCCTAGGAAATCTAACAAGAATATCTACAACTTCCACGGTTGATTATAGGAATTAAAAAAACGGCCAAAATGGTGGTAAAGTGTATTTCCTTGTTAATTTACGGATTTTACTTGTTTTTGATTCTTTTTCTTTCACTAAAAAGGGCATAAAGTGGCCTAGCCTTATCGAATCGGAGTATGTAATAGTTCCTAGGAAGTCTAACGAGCATATCTACGACTTCCATGTTTTATATTAGAATTTTCAAAAATGGCCAAAATGGTGGTTAAGTTAATTTCCTTGCTAATTTACGGATTTTACTTGTTTTTGACCCTTTTTCTTTCACTAAAAAGGGAATAAAGTGGCCTAGCCTTATCGAATTGAAGCATGTAATACATCCTAGGAAATCTAACAAGAATATCTACAACTTCCATGGTTGATTTTAGAAATTTGAAAAACGGCCAAAATGGTGGTAAAGTGAATTTCCTTGTTAATTTACGGATTTTACTTGTTTTTGATTCTTTTTCTTTCACTAAAAAAGGCATAAAGTGGCCTAGCCTTATCGAATCGAAGCATTTAATAGTTCCTAGGAAATCTAACGAGCATATCTACGACTTCCATGGTTGATTTTAGAAATTTGAAAAACGGCCAAAATGGTGGTAAGGTGAATTTCCTGGTTAATTTACGGATTTTACTTGTTTTATATTCTTTTTCTTTCAGTAAAAAGGACATAAAGTGGCCTAGCCTTATCGAATCGAAGCATGTAATACTTCCTAGGAAATCTAACAAGAATATCTACAACTTCCATGGTTGATTATAGAAATTTGAAAAACGGCCAAAATGGTGGTAAAGTGTATTTCCATGTTAATTTACGGATTTTACTTGTTTTTCATTCTTTTTCTTTCACTAAAAAGGGCATAAAGTGGCCTAGCCTTATCGAATCGAAGCATGTAATAGTTCCTAGGAAACCTAACGAGCATACCTATTACCTCCATGGTTGATTTTAGAATTTTCAAAAACGGCCAAAATGGGGGTTAGGTTAATTTCCTTGTTAATTTACGGATTTTACTCGTTTTTCACCCTTTTTCTTTCACTAAAAAGGGCATAAAGTGGCCTAGCCTTATCAATTCGAAGCATGTAATAGTTCCTAGGAAATCTAACGAGCATATCTACGACTTCCATGGTTGATTTTAGAAATTTGAAAAACGGCCAAAATGGTCGTAAAGTGAATTTCCTTGTTAATTTACGGATTTTACTTGTTTTTGATTCTTTTTCTTTCAGTAAAAAGGACATAAAGTGGTCTAGCCTTATCGATTCGAAGCATGTAATACTTCCTAGGAAATCTAACAAGAATATCTACAACTTCCACGGTTGATTATAGGAATTAAAAAAACGGCCAAAATGGTGGTAAAGTGTATTTCCTTGTTAATTTACGGATTTTACTTGTTTTTGATTCTTTTTCTTTCACTAAAAAGGGCATAAAGTGGCCTAGCCTTATCGAATCGGAGTATGTAATAGTTCCTAGGAAGTCTAACGAGCATATCTACGACTTCCATGTTTTATATTAGAATTTTCAAAAATGGCCAAAATGGTGGTTAAGTTAATTTCCTTGCTAATTTACGGATTTTACTTGTTTTTGACCCTTTTTCTTTCACTAAAAAGGGAATAAAGTGGCCTAGCCTTATCGAATTGAAGCATGTAATACATCCTAGGAAATCTAACAAGAATATCTACAACTTCCATGGTTGATTTTAGAAATTTGAAAAACGGCCAAAATGGTGGTAAAGTGAATTTCCTTGTTAATTTACGGATTTTACTTGTTTTTGATTCTTTTTCTTTCACTAAAAAAGGCATAAAGTGGCCTAGCCTTATCGAATCGAAGCATTTAATAGTTCCTAGGAAATCTAACGAGCATATCTACGACTTCCATGGTTGATTTTAGAAATTTGAAAAACGGCCAAAATGGTGGTAAGGTGAATTTCCTGGTTAATTTACGGATTTTACTTGTTTTATATTCTTTTTCTTTCAGTAAAAAGGACATAAAGTGGCCTAGCCTTATCGAATCGAAGCATGTAATACTTCCTAGGAAATCTAACAAGAATATCTACAACTTCCATGGTTGATTATAGAAATTTGAAAAACGGCCAAAATGGTGGTAAAGTGTATTTCCATGTTAATTTACGGATTTTACTTGTTTTTCATTCTTTTTCTTTCACTAAAAAGGGCATAAAGTGGCCTAGCCTTATCGAATCGAAGCATGTAATAGTTCCTAGGAAACCTAACGAGCATACCTATTACCTCCATGGTTGATTTTAGAATTTTCAAAAACGGCCAAAATGGGGGTTAGGTTAATTTCCTTGTTAATTTACGGATTTTACTCGTTTTTCACCCTTTTTCTTTCACTAAAAAGGGCATAAAGTGGCCTAGCCTTATCAATTCGAAGCATGTAATAGTTCCTAGGAAATCTAACGAGCATATCTACGACTTCCATGGTTGATTTTAGAAATTTGAAAAACGGCCAAAATGGTCGTAAAGTGAATTTCCTTGTTAATTTACGGATTTTACTTGTTTTTGATTCTTTTTCTTTCAGTAAAAAGGACATAAAGTGGTCTAGCCTTATCGATTCGAAGCATGTAATACTTCCTAGGAAATCTAACAAGAATATCTACAACTTCCACGGTTGATTATAGGAATTAAAAAAACGGCCAAAATGGTGGTAAAGTGTATTTCCTTGTTAATTTACGGATTTTACTTGTTTTTGATTCTTTTTCTTTCACTAAAAAGGGCATAAAGTGGCCTAGCCTTATCGAATCGGAGTATGTAATAGTTCCTAGGAAGTCTAACGAGCATATCTACGACTTCCATGTTTTATATTAGAATTTTCAAAAATGGCCAAAATGGTGGTTAAGTTAATTTCCTTGCTAATTTACGGATTTTACTTGTTTTTGACCCTTTTTCTTTCACTAAAAAGGGAATAAAGTGGCCTAGCCTTATCGAATTGAAGCATGTAATACATCCTAGGAAATCTAACAAGAATATCTACAACTTCCATGGTTGATTTTAGAAATTTGAAAAACGGCCAAAATGGTGGTAAAGTGAATTTCCTTGTTAATTTACGGATTTTACTTGTTTTTGACCCTTTTTCTTTCACTAAAAAGGGCATAAAGTGGCAAGCCTTATCGAATCGAAGCATTTAATAGTTCCTAGGAAATCTAACGAGCATATCTACGACTTCCATGGTTGATTTTAGAAATTTGAAAAACGGCCAAAATGGTGGTAAGGTGAATTTCCTGGTTAATTTACGGATTTTACTTGTTTTATATTCTTTTTCTTTCAGTAAAAAGGACATAAAGTGGCCTAGCCTTATCGAATCGAAGCATGTAATACTTCCTGAGAAATCTAACAAGAATATCTACAACTTCCATGGTTGATTATAGAAATTTGAAAAACGGCCAAAATGGTGGTAAAGTGTATTTCCATGTTAATTTACGGATTTTACTTGTTTTTGATTCTTTTTCTTTCACTAAAAAGGGCATAAAGTGGCCTAGCCTTATCAAATCGAAGCATGTAATATTTCCTAGGAAACCTAACGAGCATACCTATTACCTCCATGGTTGATTTTAGAATTTTCAAAAACGGCCAAAATGGGGGTTAGGTTAATTTCCTTGTTAATTTACGGATTTTACTCGTTTTTCACCCTTTTTCTTTCACTAAAAAGGGCATAAAGTGGCCTAGCCTTATCAATTCGAAGCATGTAATAGTTCCTAGGAAATCTAACGAGCATATCTACGACTTCCACGGTTGATTTTAGAAATTTGAAAAACGGCCAAAATGGTCGTAAAGTGAATTTCCTTGTTAATTTACGGATTTTACTTGTTTTTGATTCTTTTTCTTTCAGTAAAAAGGACATAAAGTGGTCTAGCCTTATCGATTCGAAGCATGTAATACTTCCTAGGAAATCTAACAAGAATATCTACAACTTCCACGGTTGATTATAGGAATTAAAAAAACGGCCAAAATGGTGGTAAAGTGTATTTCCTTGTTAATTTACGGATTTTACTTGTTTTTGATTCTTTTTCTTTCACTAAAAAGGGCATAAAGTGGCCTAGCCTTATCGAATCGGAGTATGTAATAGTTCCTAGGAAGTCTAACGAGCATATCTACGACTTCCATGTTTTATATTAGAATTTTCAAAAATGGCCAAAATGGTGGTTAAGTTAATTTCCTTGCTAATTTACGGATTTTACTTGTTTTTGACCCTTTTTCTTTCACTAAAAAGGGAATAAAGTGGCCTAGCCTTATCGAATTGAAGCATGTAATACATCCTAGGAAATCTAACAAGAATATCTACAACTTCCATGGTTGATTTTAGAAATTTGAAAAACGGCCAAAATGGTGGTAAAGTGAATTTCCTTGTTAATTTACGGATTTTACTTGTTTTTGACCCTTTTTCTTTCACTAAAAAGGGCATAAAGTGGCAAGCCTTATCGAATTGAAGCATGTAATACATCCTTGGAAATCTAACGAGAATATCTACGACTTCCATGGTTGATTTTAGAAATTTGAAAAACGGCCAAAATGGTCGTAAAGTGAATTTCCTTGTTAATTTACGGATTTTACTTGTTTTTGATTCTTTTTCTTTCAGTAAAAAGGACATAAAGTGGTCTAGCCTTATCGAATCGAAGCATGTAATACTTCCTAGGAAATCTAACAAGAATATCTACAACTTCCACGGTTGATTATAGGAATTTAAAAAACGGCCAAAATGGTGGTAAAGTGTATTTCCTTGTTAATTTACGGATTTTACTTGTTTTTGATTCTTTTTCTTTCACTAAAAAGGGCATAAAGTGGCCTAGCCTTATCGAATCGGAGTATGTAATAGTTCCTAGGAAGTCTAACGAGCATATCTACGACTTCCATGTTTTATATTAGAATTTTCAAAAATGGCCAAAATGGTGGTTAAGTTAATTTCCTTGTTAATTTATGGATTTTACTTGTTTTTGACCCTTTTTCTTTCACTAAAAAGGGCATAAAGTGGCCTAGCCTTATCGAATTGAAGCATGTAATACATCCTAGGAAATCTAACGAGAATATCTACGACTTCCATGGTTGATTTTAGAAATTTTAAAAACGGCCAAAATGGTGGTAAAGTGTATTTCCGTGTTAATTTACGGATTTTACTTGTTTTTGATTCTTTTTCTTTCACTAAAAAAGGCATAAAGTGGCCTAGCCTTATCGAATCGAAGCATTTAATAGTTCCTTGGAAATCTAACGAGCATATCTACGACTTCCATGGTTGATTTTAGAAATTTGAAAAACGGCCAAAATGGTGGTAAGGTGAATTTCCTGGTTAATTTACGGATTTTACTTGTTTTATATTCTTTTTCTTTCAGTAAAAAGGACATAAAGTGGCCTAGCCTTATCGAATCGAAGCATGTAATACTTCCTAGGAAATCTAACAAGAATATCTACAACTTCCATGGTTGATTATATAAATTTGAAAAACGGCCAAAATGGTGGTAAAGTGTATTTCCATGTTAATTTACGGATTTTACTTGTTTTTGATTCTTTTTCTTTCACTAAAAAGGGCATAAAGTGGCCTAGCCTTATCGAATCGAAGCATGTAATAGTTCCTAGGAAACCTAACGAGCATACCTATTACCTCCATGGTTGATTTTAGAATTTTCAAAAACGGCCAAAATGGGGGTTAGGTTAATTTCCTTGTTAATTTACGGATTTTACTCGTTTTTCACCCTTTTTCTTTCACTAAAAAGGGCATAAAGTGGCCTAGCCTTATCAATTCGAAGCATGTAATAGTTCCTAGGAAATCTAACGAGCATATCTACGACTTCCACGGTTGATTTTAGAAATTTGAAAAACGGCCAAAATGGTCGTAAAGTGAATTTCCTTGTTAATTTACGGATTTTACTTGTTTTTGATTCTTTTTCTTTCAGTAAAAAGGACATAAAGTGGTCTAGCCTTATCGATTCGAAGCATGTAATACTTCCTAGGAAATCTAACAAGAATATCTACAACTTCCACGGTTGATTATAGGAATTTAAAAAACGGCCAAAATGGTGGTAAAGTGTATTTCCTTGTTAATTTACGGATTTTACTTGTTTTTGATTCTTTTTCTTTCACTAAAAAGGGCATAAAGTGGCCTAGCCTTATCGAATCGGAGTATGTAATAGTTCCTAGGAAGTCTAACGAGCATATCTACGACTTCCATGTTTTATATTAGAATTTTCAAAAATGGCCAAAATAATGGTTAAGTTAATTTCCTTGCTAATTTACGGATTTTACTTGTTTTTGACCCTTTTTCTTTCACTAAAAAGGGAATAAAGTGGCCTAGCCTTATCGAATTGAAGCATGTAATACATCCTAGGAAATCTAACAAGAATATCTACAACTTCCATGGTTGATTTTAGAAATTTGAAAAACGGCCAAAATGGTGGTAAAGTGAATTTCCTTGTTAATTTACGGATTTTACTTGTTTTTGACCCTTTTTCTTTCACTAAAAAGGGCATAAAGTGGCAAGCCTTATCGAATTGAAGCATGTAATACATCCTTGGAAATCTAACGAGAATATCTACGACTTCCATGGTTGATTTTAGAAATTTGAAAAACGGCCAAAATGGTCGTAAAGTGAATTTCCTTGTTAATTTACGGATTTTACTTGTTTTTGATTCTTTTTCTTTCAGTAAAAAGGACATAAAGTGGTCTAGCCTTATCGAATCGAAGCATGTAATACTTCATAGGAAATCTAACAAGAATATCTACAACTTCCACGGTTGATTATAGGAATTTAAAAAACGGCCAAAATGGTGGTAAAGTGTATTTCCTTGTTAATTTACGGATTTTACTTGTTTTTGATTCTTTTTCTTTCACTAAAAAGGGCATAAAGTGGCCTAGCCTTATCGAATCGGAGTATGTAATAGTTCCTAGGAAGTCTAACGAGCATATCTACGACTTCCATGTTTTATATTAGAATTTTCAAAAATGGCCAAAATGGTGGTTAAGTTAATTTCCTTGTTAATTTATGGATTTTACTTGTTTTTGACCCTTTTTCTTTCACTAAAAAGGGCATAAAGTGGCCTAGCCTTATCGAATTGAAGCATGTAATACATCCTAGGAAATCTAACGAGAATATCTACGACTTCCATGGTTGATTTTAGAAATTTTAAAAACGGCCAAAATGGTGGTAAAGTGTATTTCCGTGTTAATTTACGGATTTTACTTGTTTTTGATTCTTTTTCTTTCACTAAAAAAGGCATAAAGTGGCCTAGCCTTATCGAATCGAAGCATTTAATAGTTCCTTGGAAATCTAACGAGCATATCTACGACTTCCATGGTTGATTTTAGAAATTTGAAAAACGGCCAAAATGGTGGTAAGGTGAATTTCCTGGTTAATTTACGGATTTTACTTGTTTTATATTCTTTTTCTTTCAGTAAAAAGGACATAAAGTGGCCTAGCCTTATCGAATCGAAGCATGTAATACTTCCTAGGAAATCTAACAAGAATATCTACAACTTCCATGGTTGATTATATAAATTTGAAAAACGGCCAAAATGGTGGTAAAGTGTATTTCCATGTTAATTTACGGATTTTACTTGTTTTTGATTCTTTTTCTTTCACTAAAAAGGGCATAAAGTGGCCTAGCCTTATCGAATCGAAGCATGTAATAGTTCCTAGGAAACCTAACGAGCATACCTATTACCTCCATGGTTGATTTTAGAATTTTCAAAAACGGCCAAAATGGGGGTTAGGTTAATTTCCTTGTTAATTTACGGATTTTACTCGTTTTTCACCCTTTTTCTTTCACTAAAAAGGGCATAAAGTGGCCTAGCCTTATCAATTCGAAGCATGTAATAGTTCCTAGGAAATCTAACGAGCATATCTACGACTTCCACGGTTGATTTTAGAGATTTGAAAAACGGCCAAAATGGTCGTAAAGTGAATTTCCTTGTTAATTTACGGATTTTACTTGTTTTTGATTCTTTTTCTTTCAGTAAAAAGGACATAAAGTGGCCTAGCCTTATCGAATCGAAGCATGTAATACTTCCTAGGAAATCTAACAAGAATATCTACAACTTCCATGGTTGATTATATAAATTTGAAAAACGGCCAAAATGGTGGTAAAGTGTATTTCCATGTTAATTTACGGATTTTACTTGTTTTTGATTCTTTTTCTTTCACTAAAAAGGGCATAAAGTGGCCTAGCCTTATCGAATCGGAGTATGTAATAGTTCCTAGGAAGTCTAACGAGCATATCTACGACTTCCATGTTTTATATTAGAATTTTCAAAAATGGCCAAAATAATGGTTAAGTTAATTTCCTTGCTAATTTACGGATTTTACTTGTTTTTGACCCTTTTTCTTTCACTAAAAAGGGAATAAAGTGGCCTAGCCTTATCGAATTGAAGCATGTAATACATCCTAGGAAATCTAACAAGAATATCTACAACTTCCATGGTTGATTTTAGAAATTTGAAAAACGGCCAAAATGGTGGTAAAGTGAATTTCCTTGTTAATTTACGGATTTTACTTGTTTTTGACCCTTTTTCTTTCACTAAAAAGGGTATAAAGTGGCAAGCCTTATCGAATTGAAGCATGTAATACATCCTTGGAAATCTAACGAGAATATCTACGACTTCCATGGTTGATTTTAGAAATTTGAAAAACGGCCAAAATGGTCGTAAAGTGAATTTCCTTGTTAATTTACGGATTTTACTTGTTTTTGATTCTTTTTCTTTCAGTAAAAAGGACATAAAGTGGTCTAGCCTTATCGAATCGAAGCATGTAATACTTCCTAGGAAATCTAACAAGAATATCTACAACTTCCACGGTTGATTATAGGAATTTAAAAAACGGCCAAAATGGTGGTAAAGTGTATTTCCTTGTTAATTTACGGATTTTACTTGTTTTTGATTCTTTTTCTTTCACTAAAAAGGGCATAAAGTGGCCTAGCCTTATCGAATCGAAGCATGTAATACATCCTAGGAAATCTAACGAGAATATCTACGACTTCCATGGTTGATTTTAGAAATTTGAAAAACGGCCAAAATGGTGGTAAGGTGAATTTCCTGGTTAATTTACGGATTTTACTTGTTTTATATTCTTTTTCTTTCAGTAAAAAGGACATAAAGTGGCCTAGCCTTATCGAATCGAAGCATGTAATACTTCCTAGGAAATCTAACAAGAATATCTACAACTTCCATGGTTGATTATATAAATTTGAAAAACGGCCAAAATGGTGGTAAAGTGTATTTCCATGTTAATTTACGGATTTTACTTGTTTTTGATTCTTTTTCTTTCACTAAAAAGGGCATAAAGTGGCCTAGCCTTATCGAATCGAAGCATGTAATAGTTCCTAGGAAACCTAACGAGCATACCTATTACCTCCATGGTTGATTTTAGAATTTTCAAAAACGGCCAAAATGGGGGTTAGGTTAATTTCCTTGTTAATTTACGGATTTTACTCGTTTTTCACCCTTTTTCTTTCACTAAAAAGGGCATAAAGTGGCCTAGCCTTATCAATTCGAAGCATGTAATAGTTCCTAGGAAATCTAACGAGCATATCTACGAATTCCACGGTTGATTTTAGAAATTTGAAAAACGGCCAAAATGGTCGTAAAGTGAATTTCCTTGTTAATTTACGGATTTTACTTGTTTTTGATTCTTTTTCTTTCAGTAAAAAGGACATAAAGTGGTCTAGCCTTATCGATTCGAAGCATGTAATACTTCCTAGGAAATCTAACAAGAATATCTACAACTTCCACAGTTGATTATAGGAATTAAAAAAACGGCCAAAATGGTGGTAAAGTGTATTTCCTTGTTAATTTACGGATTTTACTTGTTTTTGATTCTTTTTCTTTCACTAAAAAGGGCATAAAGTGGCCTACCCTTATCGAATCGGAGTATGTAATAGTTCCTAGGAAGTCTAACGAGCATATCTACGACTTCCATGTTTTATATTAGAATTTTCAAAAATGGCCAAAATAATGGTTAAGTTAATTTCCTTGCTAATTTACGGATTTTACTTGTTTTTGACCCTTTTTCTTTCACTAAAAAGGGAATAAAGTGGCCTAGCCTTATCGAATTGAAGCATGTAATACATCCTAGGAAATCTAACAAGAATATCTACAACTTCCATGGTTGATTTTAGAAATTTGAAAAACGGTCAAAATGGTGGTAAAGTGAATTTCCTTGTTAATTTACGGATTTTACTTGTTTTTGACCCTTTTTCTTTCACTAAAAAGGGCATAAAGTGGCAAGCCTTATCGAATTGAAGCATGTAATACATCCTTGGAAATCTAACGAGAATATCTACGACTTCCATGGTTGATTTTAGAAATTTGAAAAACGGCCAAAATGGTCGTAAAGTGAATTTCCTTGTTAATTTACGGATTTTACTTGTTTTTGATTCTTTTTCTTTCAGTAAAAAGGACATAAAGTGGTCTAGCCTTATCGAATCGAAGCATGTAATACTTCCTAGGAAATCTAACAAGAATATCTACAACTTCCACGGTTGATTATAGGAATTTAAAAAACGGCCAAAATGGTGGTAAAGTGTATTTCCTTGTTAATTTACGGATTTTACTTGTTTTTGATTCTTTTTCTTTCACTAAAAAGGGCATAAAGTGGCCTAGCCTTATCGAATCGAAGCATGTAATACATCCTAGGAAATCTAACGAGAATATCTACGACTTCCATGGTTGATTTTAGAAATTTTAAAAACGGCCAAAATGGTGGTAAAGTGTATTTCCTTGTTAATTTACGGATTTTACTTGTTTTTGATTCTTTTTCTTTCACTAAAAAAGGCATAAAGTGGCCTAGCCTTATCGAATCGAAGCATTTAATAGTTCCTTGGAAATCTAACGAGCATATCTACGACTTCCATGGTTGATTTTAGAAATTTGAAAAACGGCCAAAATGGTGGTAAGGTGAATTTCCTGGTTAATTTACAGATTTTACTTGTTTTATATTCTTTTTCTTTCAGTAAAAAGGACATAAAGTGGCCTAGCCTTATCGAATCGAAGCATGTAATACTTCCTAGGAAATCTAACAAGAATATCTACAACTTCCATGGTTGATTATAGAAATTTGAAAAACGGCCAAAATGGTGGTAAAGTGTATTTCCATGTTAATTTACGGATTTTACTTGTTTTTGATTCTTTTTCTTTCACTAAAAAGGGCATAAAGTGGCCTAGCCTTATCGAATCGAAGCATGTAATAGTTCCTAGGAAACCTAACGAGCATACCTATTACCTCCATGGTTGATTTTAGAATTTTCAAAAACGGCCAAAATGGGGGTTAGGTTAATTTCCTTGTTAATTTACGGATTTTACTCGTTTTTCACCCTTTTTCTTTCACTAAAAAGGGCATAAAGTGGCCTAGCCTTATCAATTCGAAGCATGTAAGAGTTCCTAGGAAATCTAACGAGCATATCTACGACTTCCATGGTTGATTTTAGAAATTTGAAAAACGGCCAAAATGGTCGTAAAGTGAATTTCCTTGTTAATTTACGGATTTTACTTGTTTTTGATTCTTTTTCTTTCAGTAAAAAGGACATAAAGTGGTCTAGCCTTATCGATTCGAAGCATGTAATACTTCCTAGGAAATCTAACAAGAATATCTACAACTTCCACGGTTGATTATAGGAATTAAAAAAACGGCCAAAATGGTGGTAAAGTGTATTTCCTTGTTAATTTACGGATTTTACTTGTTTTTGATTCTTTTTCTTTCACTAAAAAGGCCATAAAGTGGCCTACCCTTATCGAATCGGAGTATGTAATAGTTCCTAGGAAGTCTAACGAGCATATCTACGAATTCCATGTTTTATATTAGAATTTTCAAAAATGGCCAAAATAATGGTTAAGTTAATTTCCTTGCTAATTTACGGATTTTACTTGTTTTTGACCCTTTTTCTTTCACTAAAAAGGGAATAAAGTGGCCTAGCCTTATCGAATTGAAGCATGTAATACATCCTAGGAAATCTAACAAGAATATCTACAACTTCCATGGTTGATTTTAGAAATTTGAAAAACGGCCAAAATGGTGGTAAAGTGAATTTCCTTGTTAATTTACGGATTTTACTTGTTTTTGACCCTTTTTCTTTCACTAAAAAGGGCATAAAGTGGCAAGCCTTATCGAATTGAAGCATGTAATACATCCTTGGAAATCTAACGAGAATATCTACGACTTCCATGGTTGATTTTAGAAATTTGAAAAACGGCCAAAATGGTCGTAAAGTGAATTTCCTTGTTAATTTACGGATTTTACTTGTTTTTGATTCTTTTTCTTTCAGTAAAAAGGACATAAAGTGGTCTAGCCTTATCGAATCGAAGCATGTAATACTTCCTAGGAAATCTAACAAGAATATCTACTACTTCCACGGTTGATTATAGGAATTTAAAAAACGGCCAAAATGGTGGTAAAGTGTATTTCCTTGTTAATTTACGGATTTTACTTGTTTTTGATTCTTTTTCTTTCACTAAAAAGGGCATAAAGTGGCCTAGCCTTATCGAATCGGAGTATGTAATAGTTCCTAGGAAGTCTAACGAGCATATCTACGACTTCCATGTTTTATATTAGAATTTTCAAAAATGGCCAAAATGGTGGTTAAGTTAATTTCCTTGTTAATTTACGGATTTTACTTGTTTTTGACCCTTTTTCTTTCACTAAAAAGGGCATAAAGTGGCCTAGCCTTATCGAATTGAAGCATGTAATACATCCTAGGAAATCTAACGAGAATATCTACGACTTCCATGGTTGATTTTAGAAATTTTAAAAACGGCCAAAATGGTGGTAAAGTGTATTTCCTTGTTAATTTACGGATTTTACTTGTTTTTGATTCTTTTTCTTTCACTAAAAAAGGCATAAAGTGGCCTAGCCTTATCGAATCGAAGCATTTAATAGTTCCTTGGAAATCTAACGAGCATATCTACGACTTCCATGGTTGATTTTAGAAATTTGAAAAACGGCCAAAATGGTGGTAAGGTGAATTTCCTAGTTAATTTACGGATTTTACTTGTTTTATATTCTTTTTCTTTCAGTAAAAAGGACATAAAGTGGCCTAGCCTTATCGAATCGAAGCATGTAATACTTCCTAGGAAATCTAACAAGAATATCTACAACTTCCATGGTTGATTATATAAATTTGAAAAACGGCCAAAATGGTGGTAAAGTGTATTTCCATGTTAATTTACGGATTTTACTTGTTTTTGATTCTTTTTCTTTCACTAAAAAGGGCATAAAGTGGCCTAGCCTTATCGAATCGAAGCATGTAATAGTTCCTAGGAAACCTAACGAGCATACCTATTACCTCCATGGTTGATTTTAGAATTTTCAAAAACGGCCAAAATGGGGGTTAGGTTAATTTCCTTGTTAATTTACGGATTTTACTCGTTTTTCACCCTTTTTCTTTCACTAAAAAGGGCATAAAGTGGTCTAGCCTTATCAATTCGAAGCATGTAATAGTTCCTAGGAAATCTAACGAGCATATCTACGACTTCCACGGTTGATTTTAGAAATTTGAAAAACGGCCAAAATGGTCGTAAAGTGAATTTCCTTGTTAATTTACGGATTTTACTTGTTTTTGATTCTTTTTCTTTCAGTAAAAAGGACATAAAGTGGTCTAGCCTTATCGATTCGAAGCATGTAATACTTCCTAGGAAATCTAACAAGAATATCTACAACTTCCACGGTTGATTATAGGAATTAAAAAAACGGCCAAAATGGTGGTAAAGTGTATTTCCTTGTTAATTTACGGATTTTACTTGTTTTTGATTCTTTTTCTTTCACTAAAAAGGGCATAAAGTGGCCTAGCCTTATCGAATCGGAGTATGTAATAGTTCCTAGGAAGTCTAACGAGCATATCTACGAATTCCATGTTTTATATTAGAATTTTCAAAAATGGCCAAAATAATGGTTAAGTTAATTTCCTTGCTAATTTACGGATTTTACTTGTTTTTGACCCTTTTTCTTTCACTAAAAAGGGAATAAAGTGGCCTAGCCTTATCGAATTGAAGCATGTAATACATCCTAGGAAATCTAACAAGAATATCTACAACTTCCATGGTTGATTTTAGAAATTTGAAAAACGGCCAAAATGGTGGTAAAGTGAATTTCCTTGTTAATTTACGGATTTTACTTGTTTTTGACCCTTTTTCTTTCACTAAAAAGGGCATAAAGTGGCAAGCCTTATCGAATTGAAGCATGTAATACATCCTTGGAAATCTAACGAGAATATCTACGACTTCCATGGTTGATTTTAGAAATTTGAAAAACGGCCAAAATGGTCGTAAAGTGAATTTCCTTGTTAATTTACGGATTTTACTTGTTTTTGATTCTTTTTCTTTCAGTAAAAAGGACATAAAGTGGTCTACCCTTATCGAATCGAAGCATGTAATACTTCCTAGGAAATCTAACAAGAATATCTACTACTTCCACGGTTGATTATAGGAATTTAAAAAACGGCCAAAATGGTGGTAAAGTGTATTTCCTTGTTAATTTACGGATTTTACTTGTTTTTGATTCTTTTTCTTTCACTAAAAAGGGCATAAAGTGGCCTAGCCTTATCGAATCGGAGTATGTAATAGTTCCTAGGAAGTCTAACGAGCATATCTACGACTTCCATGTTTTATATTAGAATTTTCAAAAATGGCCAAAATGGTGGTTAAGTTAATTTCCTTGTTAATTTACGGATTTTACTTGTTTTTGACCCTTTTTCTTTCACTAAAAAGGGCATAAAGTGGCCTAGCCTTATCGAATTGAAGCATGTAATACATCCTAGGAAATCTAACGAGAATATCTACGACTTCCATGGTTGATTTTAGAAATTTTAAAAACGGCCAAAATGGTGGTAAAGTGTATTTCCTTGTTAATTTACGGATTTTACTTGTTTTTGATTCTTTTTCTTTCACTAAAAAAGGCATAAAGTGGCCTAGCCTTATCGAATCGAAGCATTTAATAGTTCCTTGGAAATCTAACGAGCATATCTACGACTTCCATGGTTGATTTTAGAAATTTGAAAAACGGCCAAAATGGTGGTAAGGTGAATTTCCTAGTTAATTTACGGATTTTACTTGTTTTATATTCTTTTTCTTTCAGTAAAAAGGACATAAAGTGGCCTAGCCTTATCGAATCGAAGCATGTAATACTTCCTAGGAAATCTAACAAGAATATCTACAACTTCCATGGTTGATTATATAAATTTGAAAAACGGCCAAAATGGTGGTAAAGTGTATTTCCATGTTAATTTACGGATTTTACTTGTTTTTGATTCTTTTTCTTTCACTAAAAAGGGCATAAAGTGGCCTAGCCTTATCGAATCGAAGCATGTAATAGTTCCTAGGAAACCTAACGAGCATACCTATTACCTCCATGGTTGATTTTAGAATTTTCAAAAACGGCCAAAATGGGGGTTAGGTTAATTTCCTTGTTAATTTACGGATTTTACTCGTTTTTCACCCTTTTTCTTTCACTAAAAAGGGCATAAAGTGGCCTAGCCTTATCAATTCGAAGCATGTAATAGTTCCTAGGAAATCTAACGAGCATATCTACGACTTCCACGGTTGATTTTAGAAATTTGAAAAACGGCCAAAATGGTCGTAAAGTGAATTTCCTTGTTAATTTACGGATTTTACTTGTTTTTGATTCTTTTTCTTTCAGTAAAAAGGACATAAAGTGGTCTAGCCTTATCGATTCGAAGCATGTAATACTTCCTAGGAAATCTAACAAGAATATCTACAACTTCCACGGTTGATTATAGGAATTAAAAAAACGGCCAAAATGGTGGTAAAGTGTATTTCCTTGTTAATGTACGGATTTTACTTGTTTTTGATTCTTTTTCTTTCACTAAAAAGGGCATAAAGTGGCCTAGCCTTATCGAATCGGAGTATGTAATAGTTCCTAGGAAGTCTAACGAGCATATCTACGACTTCCATGTTTTATATTAGAATTTTCAAAAATGGCCAAAATAATGGTTAAGTTAATTTCCTTGCTAATTTTCGGATTTTACTTGTTTTTGACCCTTTTTCTTTCACTAAAAAGGGAATAAAGTGTCCTAGCCTTATCGAATTGAAGCATGTAATACATCCTAGGAAATCTAACAAGAATATCTACAACTTCCATGGTTGATTTTAGAAATTTGAAAAACGGCCAAAATGGTGGTAAAGTGAATTTCCTTGTTAATTTACGGATTTTACTTGTTTTTGACCCTTTTTCTTTCACTAAAAAGGGCATAAAGTGGCAAGCCTTATCGAATTGAAGCATGTAATACATCCTTGCAAATCTAACGAGAATATCTACGACTTCCATGGTTGATTATAGGAATTTAAAAAACGGCCAAAATGGTGGTAAAGTGTATTTCCTTGTTAATTTACGGATTTTACTTGTTTTTGATTCTTTTTCTTTCACTAAAAAGGGCATAAAGTGGCCTAGCCTTATCGAATCGAAGCATGTAATACATCCTAGGAAATCTAACGAGAATATCTACGACTTCCATGGTTGATTTTAGAAATTTTAAAAACGGCCAAAATGGTGGTAAAGTGTATTTCCTTGTTAATTTACGGATTTTACTTGTTTTTGATTCTTTTTCTTTCACTAAAAAAGACATAAAGTGGCCTAGCCTTATCGAATCGAAGCATTTAATAGTTCCTTGGAAATCTAACGAGCATATCTACGACTTCCATGGTTGATTTTAGAAATTTGAAAAACGGCCAAAATGGTGGTAAGGTGAATTTCCTGGTTAATTTACGGATTTTACTTGTGTTTATATTCTTTTTCTTTCAGTAAAAAGGACATAAAGTGGCCTAGCCTTATCGAATCGAAGCATGTAATACTTCCTAGGAAATCTAACAAGAATATCTACAACTTCCATGGTTGATTATAGAAATTTGAAAAACGGCCAAAATGGTGGTAAAGTGTATTTCCATGTTAATTTACGGATTTTACTTGTTTTTGATTCTTTTTCTTTCACTAAAAAGGGCATAAAGTGGCCTAGCCTTATCGAATCGAAGCATGTAATAGTTCCTAGGAAACCTAACGAGCATACCTATTACCTCCATGGTTGATTTTAGAATTTTCAAAAACGGCCAAAATGGGGGTTAGGTTAATTTCCTTGTTAATTTACGGATTTTACTCGTTTTTCACCCTTTTTCTTTCACTAAAAAGGGCATAAAGTGGCCTAGCCTTATCAATTCGAAGCATGTAATAGTTCCTAGGAAATCTAACGAGCATATCTACGACTTCCATGGTTGATTTTAGAAATTTGAAAAACGGCCAAAATGGTCGTAAAGTGAATTTCCTTGTTAATTTACGGATTTTACTTGTTTTTGATTCTTTTTCTTTCAGTAAAAAGGACATAAAGTGGTCTAGCCTTATCGATTCGAAGCATGTAATACTTCCTAGGAAATCTAACAAGAATATCTACAACTTCCACGGTTGATTATAGGAATTAAAAAAACGGCCAAAATGGTGGTAAAGTGTATTTCCTTGTTAATTTACGGATTTTACTTGTTTTTGATTCTTTTTCTTTCACTAAAAAGGGCATAAAGTGGCCTAGCCTTATCGAATCGGAGTATGTAATAGTTCCTAGGAAGTCTAACGAGCATATCTACGAATTCCATGTTTTATATTAGAATTTTCAAAAATGGCCAAAATAATGGTTAAGTTAATTTCCTTGCTAATTTACGGATTTTACTTGTTTTTGACCCTTTTTCTTTCACTAAAAAGGGAATAAAGTGGCCTAGCCTTATCGAATTGAAGCATGTAATACATCCTAGGAAATCTAACAAGAATATCTACAACTTCCATGGTTGATTTTAGAAATTTGAAAAACGGCCAGAATGGTGGTAAAGTGAATTTCCTTGTTAATTTACGGATTTTACTTGTTTTTGACCCTTTTTCTTTCACTAAAAAGGGCATAAAGTGGCAAGCCTTATCGAATTGAAGCATGTAATACATCCTTGGAAATCTAACGAGAATATCTACGACTTCCATGGTTGATTTTAGAAATTTGAAAAACGGCCAAAATGGTCGTAAAGTGAATTTCCTTGTTAATTTACGGATTTTACTTGTTTTTGATTCTTTTTCTTTCAGTAAAAAGGACATAAAGTGGTCTAGCCTTATCGAATCGAAGCATGTAATACTTCCTAGGAAATCTAACAAGAATATCTACTACTTCCACGGTTGATTATAGGAATTTAAAAAACGGCCAAAATGGTGGTAAAGTGTATTTCCTTGTTAATTTACGGATTTTACTTGTTTTTGATTCTTTTTCTTTCACTAAAAAGGGCATAAAGTGGCCTAGCCTTATCGAATCGGAGTATGTAATAGTTCCTAGGAAGTCTAACGAGCATATCTACGACTTCCATGTTTTATATTAGAATTTTCAAAAATGGCCAAAATGGTGGTTAAGTTAATTTCCTGGTTAATTTACGGATTTTACTTGTTTTTGACCCTTTTTCTTTCACTAAAAAGGGCATAAAGTGGCCTAGCCTTATCGAATTGAAGCATGTAATACATCCTAGGAAATCTAACGAGAATATCTACGACTTCCATGGTTGATTTTAGAAATTTTAAAAACGGCTAAAATGGTGGTAAAGTGTATTTCCTTGTTAATTTACGGATTTTACTTGTTTTTGATTCTTTTTCTTTCACTAAAAAAGGCATAAAGTGGCCTAGCCTTATCGAATCGAAGCATTTAATAGTTCCTAGGAAATCTAACGAGCATATCTACGACTTCCATGGTTGAATTTAGAAATTTGAAAAACGGCCAAAATGGTGGTAAGGTGAATTTCCTGGTTAATTTACGGATTTTACTTGTTTTATATTCTTTTTCTTTCAGTAAAAAGGACATAAAGTGGCCTAGCCTTATCGAATCGAAGCATGTAATACTTCCTAGGAAATCTAACAAGAATATCTACAACTTCCACGGTTGATTATAGAAATTTGAAAAACGGCCAAAATGGTGGTAAAGTGTATTTCCATGTTAATTTACGGATTTTACTTGTTTTTGATTCTTTTTGTTTCACTAAAAAGGGCATAAAGTGGCCTAGCCTTATCGAATCGAAGCATGTAATAGTTCCTAGGAAACCTAACGAGCATACCTATTACCTCCATGGTTGATTTTAGAATTTTCAAAAACGGCCAAAATGGGGGTTAGGTTAATTTCCTTGTTAATTTACGGATTTTACTCGTTTTTCACCCTTTTTCTTTCACTAAAAAGGGCATAAAGTGGCCTAGCCTTATCAATTCGAAGCATGTAATAGTTCCTAGGAAATCTAACGAGCATATCTACGACTTCCATGGTTGATTTTAGAAATTTGAAAAACGGCCAAAATGGTCGTAAAGTGAATTTCCTTGTTAATTTACGGATTTTACTTGTTTTTGATTCTTTTTCTTTCAGTAAAAAGGACATAAAGTGGTCTAGCCTTATCGATTCGAAGCATCTAATACTTCCTAGGAAATCTAACAAGAATATCTACAACTTCCACGGTTGATTATAGGAATTAAAAAAACGGCCAAAATGGTGGTAAAGTGTATTTCCTTGTTAATTTACGGATTTTACTTGTTTTTGATTCTTTTTCTTTCACTAAAAAGGGCATAAAGTGGCCTAGCCTTATCGAATCGGAGTATGTAATAGTTCCTAGGAAGTCTAACGAGCATATCTACGACTTCCATGTTTTATATTAGAATTTTCAAAAATGGCCAAAATGGTGGTTAAGTTAATTTCCTTGCTAATTTACGGATTTTACTTGTTTTTGACCCTTTTTCTTTCACTAAAAAGGGAATAAAGTGGCCTAGCCTTATCGAATTGAAGCATGTAATACATCCTAGGAAATCTAACAAGAATATCTACAACTTCCATGGTTGATTTTAGAAATTTGAAAAACGGCCAAAATGGTGGTAAAGTGAATTTCCTTGTTAATTTACGGATTTTACTTGTTTTTGACCCTTTTTCTTTCACTAAAAAGGGCATAAAGTGGCAAGCCTTATCGAATTGAAGCATGTAATACATCCTTGGAAATCTAACGAGAATATCTACGACTTCCATGGTTGATTTTAGAAATTTGAAAAACGGCCAAAATGGTCGTAAAGTGAATTTCCTTGTTAATTTACGGATTTTACTTGTTTTTGATTCTTTTTCTTCAGTAAAAAGGACATAAAGTGGTCTAGTGATGAGGGCCACAATGGAATGGAGGGAGGGCTTGCTTGCTGCCCATTTTGATGTTTTTTATTTTTATGTTGTAATAAAAGTGTAAGGGACCAATTCTGGTCAAAAACACTAAGTTTGAATTTCTAGTGTGTTTTATCCATTTTAAAGCTTGATAAAGCTTTAAATGGCGTGCTTGCCTTATTTTAAAAAGAAAATAATATGTTGAATCAAGTATAGTGAAAAGAAATCAAGAACATTAATGGGAGGGAGAAAAATAGCACATGACATGAAAGGAAAGAAGGAAGTGGTGCTGCCACACATTAAAGCACAATGAATTGTTTTCTTTCAGCCCATTCTTTGAAGAAATCAATTGGAGACGTTTTTAGCATCATGGGAGACGCCCCACCATCAATTGTCTGCACAATTTCATTCTAAATCAATTTGTAACCATTTTTGTAATTATTCAGCACTAGGAATTGATGTTAGATTAATGGCTGAATTCTAAGAGTTTTCAAGAGTTATTTTCTTTGATGTTCCTTGTATTACAGCATATGACCTCTTTCTTATATATAAGGGGCGAAAATCATCAATAAAGATAAGACTATTTTGAGTGAAAAACTACACTATGTGTGTTTTTGAGCAATTGCTCTTTGGTTCTGGATTGGACCAATTTTGATCATATCAAGAATCCTTTCTTGTGGTGATCCTCAATCCCATAGACTTATCACTTTCTTGGATTAGAGAGTGTGGCGTCCCTTTCTTTCCATTCCATTTCTCCATTTTATCTACAAAATCTGTTTGGGTCAAAATTCTGCCAGTTATCCATTTTAGCCCAAATATCCATTTTTCATTCTGTTTTATTGCATTTTGAGTCACAAAAATTTTAAAGTTCAAATTATCAAATCAATTTCGTGAGTTTGGAGGAAAAATGATCATTTTTGGAATATTGGACTCATCAAGTGGTAATCAGAGCAAGGTTCTAAAAAGGGCCAAACTTTGGTAAAGTGTCTTTCTTATTGTTCCTTATTATTTTTTTTCTTTTTCTTTCTTCTTTTTCTGTCCAATATTGATATTCATACAAAAAAAACGAAAAAAAAATATATTAGGAAAAAATTGCTCCTTTTTGTGTTTCTGCCACACTCTAATTTTTTTTTTCTTTATTTCTTTCATTTCTAGTCAACCTTTTATCCTTTGTTTCTTGTTTTAGTGTCTTTCTGTGTTAAGTCTTTGGGATTGTTGATTGTTTTTGGTTTCTTTAAAGAACTAAAAGAGCAATTTGAGTGGTAAGGACCATTTTAAACACTTGTTACTAATTTCACAAAATTTCACAATCATGTCTGATCCACCTTCACCTAGAACAGCAGCTATGACGATTCAAATGAGAGCAATGCGTGAGCATTTTGAGAGGCTGTTAAGAGAACAAGCTGAACAATTCCAACAAAGAGTAGATGAGTTAGAAAGAAGGTCTCAAAATTCTAATGATGGCAGTGGTGATGAGGATGAGAGGAGGCCTAGAAGGAGACCAAGGGAAAATCATTTAAGAGGCATAAAAATTAAAGTCCCGTCTTTTGTTGGAAAGAGTGACCCAGAAGCATACCTAGAATGGGAGACTAAAATTGAACAAATTTTTAATTGCCATAATTACTCTAATGTTGAAAAAGTGCAGGTTGCTTCCATTGAGTTCAAGGAGTATGCTTTAGTATGGTGGGATCAATTGATCAAAGAAAGAAGGAGGTATGGAGAACAACCGATTGATACTTGGGATGAGATGAAGAGAATCATGAGGAGAAGGTTTGTGCCATCCTATTACCATAGAGACTTGCACAACAAATTGCAGAGACTTACTCAAGGTTCGAAAAGTGTTGAAGAATATTTCAAGGAGATGGAGATTGCGAAAATTAGAGCTAATGTGGAAGAAGACAATGAAGCAACCATGGCCAGATTTCTTCATGGTCTAAATCATGACATTAGTGACATTGTTGAACTTCATCACTATGTTGAAATGGATGACTTGGTACATCAAGCTGTCAAAGTGGAACAACAACTCAAAAGAAAAGGCCAAGTAAGAAGAAACAGTTCTTCTTCTAACTCTTCAAGTTGGAAGGATAAAATGGAGAAGGAGGGAGCCTCGTCATCAATTCCAAAGGAGTCCATGGCTGATCCTAAAGGTATACAAACAAACCCTTCTCAAAGTACTTCTACTAACAAAAGTGTTAAGTGTTTCAAATGTCAAGGTCAAGGTCACATAGCTTCTCAATGTCCAACAAAGAGAACTATGATAATTGAGGAGAATGAACACGTTGAGGTGGAAAATCATGATGGGTATGTTGAAGAGGAGGCTGAAGAAATACCAAGTGGAGACTTTTTCATGATTAGGAGGTTTTTGGGAAATCAAGCTAAGGAGGAGGAATCAAATCAAAGGGAAACTCTTTTCCACACAAGATGCCTTGTTCAAGGGAAGGTATGCTCTTTAATTATTGATGGAGGTAGCTGTACTAATGTTGCTAGTACACATTTGGTGTCTAAATTGGAATTAGAAACAAAACCTCACCCAAGGCCTTACAAACTTCAATGGCTTAATGAACATGTAGAAATGCTTTGTGATAAACAAGTAGAGGTTTGTTTTAAAATTGGTAAGTATGAAGATGCTGTTTTGTGTGATGTAGTACCAATGGAGGCTAGTCATTTGTTGTTAGGGAGACCTTGGCAGTTTGATAGAAGTGTTCTTCACGATGGCCGAACCAACAAGTACACTTTTATGCATTCTGGTCAAAAGATTTGTCTTGCACCATTGAGTCCTAGTGAGGTTAGAGATGATCAAAAGAAAATGAAAGAAAAATATGAGCAAGAAAAAAGAGAAAAAGAAAAATCAAAAGAAAAGAAAGAGAGTTTGCTTGAAAAAAAAGGAGAGATTCAAGAAATAGTCATGAACAAACAGCCCCTATATTTACTACTTTGCAAAAAGGTGGCTTTGTTGACTAACACTCAAAATTTTCCAAGTTGTACTAAATTTCCCTTGCAGGAATGTGAAGATGTATTGGCAAAGAAGGTACCACAAAAATTTGAAAGAATTGTGTTTGAACCTGGAGGTTGTATAACTTCCAAATTCGAGGACGAATTCTTTCGAAGAGGGGGAGTATGATGAGGGCCACAATGGAATGGAGGGAGGGCTTGCTTGCTGCCCATTTTGATGTTTTTTATTTTTATGTTGTAATAAAAGTGTAAGGGACCAATTCTGGTCAAAAACACTAAGTTTGAATTTCTAGTGTGTTTTATCCATTTTAAAGCTTGATAAAGCTTTAAATGGCGTGCTTGCCTTATTTTAAAAAGAAAATAATATGTTGAATCAAGTATAGTGAAAAGAAATCAAGAACATTAATGGGAGGGAGAAAAATAGCACATGACATGAAAGGAAAGAAGGAAGTGGTGCTGCCACACATTAAAGCACAATGAATTGTTTTCTTTCAGCCCATTCATTGAAGAAATCAATTGGAGACGTTTTTAGCATCATGGGAGACGCCCCACCATCAATTGTCTGCACAATTTCATTCTAAATCAATTTGTAACCATTTTTGTAATTATTCAGCACTAGGAATTGATGTTAGATTAATGGCTGAATTCTAAGAGTTTTCAAGAGTTATTTTCTTTGATGTTCCTTGTATTACAGCATATGACCTCTTTCTTATATATAAGGGGCGAAAATCATCAATAAAGATAAGACTATTTTGAGTGAAAAACTACACTATGTGTGTTTTTGAGCAATTGCTCTTTGGTTCTGGATTGGACCAATTTTGATCATATCAAGAATCCTTTCTTGTGGTGATCCTCAATCCCATAGACTTATCACTTTCTTGGATTAGAGAGTGTGGCGTCCCTTTCTTTCCATTCCATTTCTCCATTTTATCTACAAAATCTGTTTGGGTCAAAATTCTGCCAGTTATCCATTTTAGCCCAAATATCCATTTTTCATTCTGTTTTATTGCATTTTGAGTCACAAAAATTTTAAAGTTCAAATTATCAAATCAATTTCGTGAGTTTGGAGGAAAAATGATCATTTTTGGAATATTGGACTCATCATCTAGCCTTATCGAATCGAAGCATGTAATACTTCCTAGGAAATCTAACAGGAATATCTACAACTTCCACGGTTGATTATAGGAATTTAAAAAACGGCCAAAATGGTGGTAAAGTGTATTTCCTTGTTAATTTACGGATTTTACTTGTTTTTGATTCTTTTTCTTTCACTAAAAAGGGCATAAAGTGGCCTAGCCTTATCGAATCGGAGTATGTAATAGTTCCTAGGAAGTCTAACGAGCATATCTACGACTTCCATGTTTTATATTAGAATTTTCAAAAATGGCCAAAATGGTGGTTAAGTTAATTTCCTTGTTAATTTACGGATTTTACTTGTTTTTGACCCTTTTTCTTTCACTAAAAAGGGCATAAAGTGGCCTAGCCTTATCGAATTGAAGCATGTAATACATCCTAGGAAATCTAACGAGAATATCTACGACTTCCATGGTTGATTTTAGAAATTTTAAAAACGGCCAAAATGGTGGTAAAGTGTATTTCCTTGTTAATTTACGGATTTTACTTGTTTTTGATTCTTTTTCTTTCACTAAAAAAGGCATAAAGTGGCCTAGCCTTATCGAATCGAAGCATTTAATAGTTCCTAGGAAATCTAACGAGCATATCTACGACTTCCATGGTTGATTTTAGAAATTTGAAAAACGGCCAAAATGGTGGTAAGGTGAATTTCCTGGTTAATTTACGGATTTTACTTGTTTTATATTCTTTTTCTTTCAGTAAAAAGGACATAAAGTGGCCTAGCCTTATCGAATCGAAGCATGTAATACTTCCTTGGAAATCTAACAAGAATATCTACAACTTCCATGGTTGATTATAGAAATTTGAAAAACGGCCAAAATGGTGGTAAAGTGTATTTCCATGTTAATTTACGGATTTTACTTGTTTTTGATTCTTTTTCTTTCACTAAAAAGGGCATAAAGTGGCCTAGCCTTATCGAATCGGAGTATGTAATAGTTCCTAGGAAGTCTAACGAGCATATCTACGACTTCCATGTTTTATATTAGAATTTTCAAAAATGGCCAAAATAATGGTTAAGTTAATTTCCTTGCTAATTTACGGATTTTACTTGTTTTTGACCCTTTTTCTTTCACTAAAAAGGGAATAAAGTGGCCTAGCCTTATCGAATTGAAGCATGTAATACATCCTAGGAAATCTAACAAGAATATCTACAACTTCCATGGTTGATTTTAGAAATTTGAAAAACGGCCAAAATGGTGGTAAAGTGAATTTCCTTGTTAATTTACGGATTTTACTTGTTTTTGACCCTTTTTCTTTCACTAAAAAGGGCATAAAGTGGCAAGCCTTATCGAATTGAAGCATGTAATACATCCTTGGAAATCTAACGAGAATATCTACGACTTCCATGGTTGATTTTAGAAATTTGAAAAACGGCCAAAATGGTCGTAAAGTGAATTTCCTTGTTAATTTACGGATTTTACTTGTTTTTGATTCTTTTTCTTTCAGTAAAAAGGACATAAAGTGGTCTAGCCTTATCGAATCGAAGCATGTAATACTTCCTAGGAAATCTAACAAGAATATCTACAACTTCCACGGTTGATTATAGGAATTTAAAAAACGGCCAAAATGGTGGTAAAGTGTATTTCCTTGTTAATTTACGGATTTTACTTGTTTTTGATTCTTTTTCTTTCACTAAAAAGGGCATAAAGTGGCCTAGCCTTATCGAATCGGAGTATGTAATAGTTCCTAGGAAGTCTAACGAGCATATCTACGACTTCCATGTTTTATATTAGAATTTTCAAAAATGGCCAAAATGGTGGTTAAGTTAATTTCCTTGTTAATTTACGGATTTTACTTGTTTTTGACCCTTTTTCTTTCACTAAAAAGGGCATAAAGTGGCCTAGCCTTATCGAATTGAAGCATGTAATACATCCTAGGAAATCTAACGAGAATATCTACGACTTCCATGGTTGATTTTAGAAATTTTAAAAACGGCCAAAATGGTAGTAAAGTGTATTTCCTTGTTAATTTACGGATTTTACTTGTTTTTGATTCTTTTTCTTTCACTAAAAAAGGCATAAAGTGGTCTAGCCTTATCGAATCGAAGCATTTAATAGTTCCTAGGAAATCTAACGAGCATATCTACGACTTCCATGGTTGATTTTAGAAATTTGAAAAACGGCCAAAATGGTGGTAAGGTGAATTTCCTGGTTAATTTACGGATTTTACTTGTTTTATATTCTTTTTCTTTCAGTAAAAAGGACATAAAGTGGCCTAGCCTTATCGAATCGAAGCATGTAATACTTCCTAGGAAATCTAACAAGAATATCTACAACTTCCATGGTTGATTATAGAAATTTGAAAAACGGCCAAAATGGTGGTAAAGTGTATTTCCATGTTAATTTACGGATTTTACTTGTTTTTGATTCTTTTTCTTTCACTAAAAAGGGCATAAAGTGGCCTAGCCTTATCGAATCGGAGTATGTAATAGTTCCTAGGAAGTCTAACGAGCATATCTACGACTTCCATGTTTTATATTAGAATTTTCAAAAATGGCCAAAATAATGGTTAAGTTAATTTCCTTGCTAATTTACGGATTTTACTTGTTTTTGACCCTTTTTCTTTCACTAAAAAGGGAATAAAGTGGCCTAGCCTTATCGAATTGAAGCATGTAATACATCCTAGGAAATCTAACAAGAATATCTACAACTTCCATGGTTGATTTTAGAAATTTGAAAAACGGCCAAAATGGTGGTAAAGTGAATTTCCTTGTTAATTTACGGATTTTACTTGTTTTTGACCCTTTTTCTTTCACTAAAAAGGGCATAAAGTGGCAAGCCTTATCGAATTGAAGCATGTAATACATCCTTGGAAATCTAACGAGAATATCTACGACTTCCATGGTTGATTTTAGAAATTTGAAAAACGGCCAAAATGGTCGTAAAGTGAATTTCCTTGTTAATTTACGGATTTTACTTGTTTTTGATTCTTTTTTCTTTCAGTAAAAAGGACATAAAGTGGTCTAGCCTTATCGAATCGAAGCATGTAATACTTCCTAGGAAATCTAACAAGAATATCTACAACTTCCACGGTTGATTATAGGAATTTAAAAAACGGCCAAAATGGTGGTAAAGTGTATTTCCTTGTTAATTTACGGATTTTACTTGTTTTTGATTCTTTTTCTTTCACTAAAAAGGGCATAAAGTGCCCTAGCCTTATCGAATCGGAGTATGTAATAGTTCCTAGGAAGTCTAACGAGCATATCTACGACTTCCATGTTTTATATTAGAATTTTCAAAAATGGCCAAAATGGTGGTTAAGTTAATTTCCTTGTTAATTTACGGATTTTACTTGTTTTTGACCCTTTTTCTTTCACTAAAAAGGGCATAAAGTGGCCTAGCCTTATCGAATTGAAGCATGTAATACATCCTAGGAAATCTAACGAGAATATCTACGACTTCCATGGTTGATTTTAGAAATTTTAAAAACGGCCAAAATGGTAGTAAAGTGTATTTCCTTGTTAATTTACGGATTTTACTTGTTTTTGATTCTTTTTCTTTCACTAAAAAAGGCATAAAGTGGCCTAGCCTTATCGAATCGAAGCATTTAATAGTTCCTAGGAAATCTAACGAGCATATCTACGACTTCCATGGTTGATTTTAGAAATTTGAAAAACGGCCAAAATGGTGGTAAGGTGAATTTCCTGGTTAATTTACAGATTTTACTTGTTTTATATTCTTTTTCTTTCAGTAAAAAGGACATAAAGTGGCCTAGCCTTATCGAATCGAAGCATGTAATACTTCCTAGGAAATCTAACAAGAATATCTACAACTTCCATGGTTGATTATAGAAATTTGAAAAACGGCCAAAATGGTGGTAAAGTGTATTTCCATGTTAATTTACGGATTTTACTTGTTTTTGATTCTTTTTCTTTCACTAAAAAGGGCATAAAGTGGCCTAGCCTTATCGAATCGAAGCATGTAATAGTTCCTAGGAAACCTAACGAGCATACCTATTACCTCCATGGTTGATTTTAGAATTTTCAAAAACGGCCAAAATGGGGGTTAGGTTAATTTCCTTGTTAATTTACGGATTTTACTCGTTTTTCACCCTTTTTCTTTCACTAAAAAGGGCATAAAGTGGCCTAGCCTTATCGAATCGGAGTATGTAATAGTTCCTAGGAAGTCTAACGAGCATATCTACGACTTCCATGTTTTATATTAGAATTTTCAAAAATGGCCAAAATGGTGGTTAAGTTAATTTCCTTGTTAATTTACGGATTTTACTTGTTTTTGACCCTTTTTCTTTCACTAAAAAGGGCATAAAGTGGCCTAGCCTTATCGAATCGAAGCATTTAATAGTTCCTAGGAAATCTAACGAGCATATCTACGACTTCCATGGTTGATTTTAGAAATTTGAAAAACGGCCAAAATGGTGGTAAGGTGAATTTCCTGGTTAATTTACGGATTTTACTTGTTTTATATTCTTTTTCTTTCAGTAAAAAGGACATAAAGTGGCCTAGCCTTATCGAATCGAAGCATGTAATACTTCCTAGGAAATCTAACAAGAATATCTACAACTTCCATGGTTGATTATAGAAATTTGAAAAACGGCCAAAATGGTGGTAAAGTGTATTTCCTTGTTAATTTACGGATTTTACTTGTTTTTGATTCTTTTTCTTTCACTAAAAAGGGCATAAAGTGGCCTAGCCTTATCGAATCGGAGTATGTAATAGTTCCTAGGAAGTCTAACGAGCATATCTACGACTTCCATGTTTTATATTAGAATTTTCAAAAATGGCCAAAATAATGGTTAAGTTAATTTCCTTGCTAATTTACGGATTTTACTTGTTTTTGACCCTTTTTCTTTCACTAAAAAGGGAATAAAGTGGCCTAGCCTTATCGAATTGAAGCATGTAATACATCCTAGGAAATCTAACAAGAATATCTACAACTTCCATGGTTGATTTTAGAAATTTGAAAAACGGCCAAAATGGTGGTAAAGTGAATTTCCTTGTTAATTTACGGATTTTACTTGTTTTTGACCCTTTTTCTTTCACTAAAAAGGGCATAAAGTGGCAAGCCTTATCGAATTGAAGCATGTAATACATCCTTGGAAATCTAACGAGAATATCTACGACTTCCATGGTTGATTTTAGAAATTTGAAAAACGGCCAAAATGGTCGTAAAGTGAATTTCCTTGTTAATTTACGGATTTTACTTGTTTTTGATTCTTTTTCTTTCAGTAAAAAGGACATAAAGTGGTCTAGCCTTATCGAATCGAAGCATGTAATACTTCCTAGGAAATCTAACAAGAATATCTACAACTTCCACGGTTGATTATAGGAATTTAAAAAACGGCCAAAATGGTGGTAAAGTGTATTTCCTTGTTAATTTACGGATTTTACTTGTTTTTGATTCTTTTTCTTTCACTAAAAAGGGCATAAAGTGGCCTAGCCTTATCGAATCGGAGTATGTAATAGTTCCTAGGAAGTCTAACGAGCATATCTACGACTTCCATGTTTTATATTAGAATTTTCAAAAATGGCCAAAATGGTGGTTAAGTTAATTTCCTTGTTAATTTACGGATTTTACTTGTTTTTGACCCTTTTTCTTTCACTAAAAAGGGCATAAAGTGGCCTAGCCTTATCGAATTGAAGCATGTAATACATCCTAGGAAATCTAACGAGAATATCTACGACTTCCATGGTTGATTATAGAAATTTTAAAAACGGCCAAAATGGTAGTAAAGTGTATTTCCTTGTTAATTTACGGATTTTACTTGTTTTTGATTCTTTTTCTTTCACTAAAAAAGGCATAAAGTGGCCTAGCCTTATCGAATCGAAGCATTTAATAGTTCCTAGGAAATCTAACGAGCATATCTACGACTTCCATGGTTGATTTTAGAAATTTGAAAAACGGCCAAAATGGTGGTAAGGTGAATTTCCTGGTTAATTTACGGATTTTACTTGTTTTATATTCTTTTTCTTTCAGTAAAAAGGACATAAAGTGGCCTAGCCTTATCGAATCGAAGCATGTAATACTTCCTAGGAAATCTAACAAGAATATCTACAACTTCCATGGTTGATTATAGAAATTTGAAAAACGGCCAAAATGGTGGTAAAATGTATTTCCATGTTAATTTACGGATTTTACTTGTTTTTGATTCTTTTTCTTTCACTAAAAAGGGCATAAAGTGGCCTAGCCTTATCGAATCGAAGCATGTAATACTTCCTAGGAAATCTAACAAGAATATCTACAACTTCCACGGTTGATTATAGGAATTTAAAAAACGGCCAAAATGGTGGTAAAGTGTATTTCCTTGTTAATTTACGGATTTTACTTGTTTTTGATTCTTTTTCTTTCACTAAAAAGGGCATAAAGTGGCCTAGCCTTATCGAATCGGAGTATGTAATAGTTCCTAGGAAGTCTAACGAGCATATCTACGACTTCCATGTTTTATATTAGAATTTTCAAAAATGGCCAAAATGGTGGTTAAGTTAATTTCCTTGTTAATTTACGGATTTTACTTGTTTTTGACCCTTTTTCTTTCACTAAAAAGGGCATAAAGTGGCCTAGCCTTATCGAATTGAAGCATGTAATACATCCTAGGAAATCTAACGAGAATATCTACGACTTCCATGGTTGATTTTAGAAATTTTAAAAACGGCCAAAATGGTAGTAAAGTGTATTTCCTTGTTAATTTACGGATTTTACTTGTTTTTGATTCTTTTTCTTTCACTAAAAAAGGCATAAAGTGGTCTAGCCTTATCGAATCGAAGCATTTAATAGTTCCTAGGAAATCTAACGAGCATATCTACGACTTCCATGGTTGATTTTAGAAATTTGAAAAACGGCCAAAATGGTGGTAAGGTGAATTTCCTGGTTAATTTACGGATTTTACTTGTTTTATATTCTTTTTCTTTCAGTAAAAAGGACATAAAGTGGCCTAGCCTTATCGAATCGAAGCATGTAATACTTCCTAGGAAATCTAACAAGAATATCTACAACTTCCATGGTTGATTATAGAAATTTGAAAAACGGCCAAAATGGTGGTAAAGTGTATTTCCATGTTAATTTACGGATTTTACTTGTTTTTGATTCTTTTTCTTTCACTAAAAAGGGCATAAAGTGGCCTAGCCTTATCGAATCGGAGTATGTAATAGTTCCTAGGAAGTCTAACGAGCATATCTACGACTTCCATGTTTTATATTAGAATTTTCAAAAATGGCCAAAATAATGGTTAAGTTAATTTCCTTGCTAATTTACGGATTTTACTTGTTTTTGACCCTTTTTCTTTCACTAAAAAGGGAATAAAGTGGCCTAGCCTTATCGAATTGAAGCATGTAATACATCCAAGGAAATCTAACAAGAATATCTACAACTTCCATGGTTGATTTTAGAAATTTGAAAAACGGCCAAAATGGTGGTAAAGTGAATTTCCTTGTTAATTTACGGATTTTACTTGTTTTTGACCCTTTTTCTTTCACTAAAAAGGGCATAAAGTGGCAAGCCTTATCGAATTGAAGCATGTAATACATCCTTGGAAATCTAACGAGAATATCTACGACTTCCATGGTTGATTTTAGAAATTTGAAAAACGGCCAAAATGGTCGTAAAGTGAATTTCCTTGTTAATTTACGGATTTTACTTGTTTTTGATTCTTTTTTCTTTCAGTAAAAAGGACATAAAGTGGTCTAGCCTTATCGAATCGAAGCATGTAATACTTCCTAGGAAATCTAACAAGAATATCTACAACTTCCACGGTTGATTATAGGAATTTAAAAAACGGCCAAAATGGTGGTAAAGTGTATTTCCTTGTTAATTTACGGATTTTACTTGTTTTTGATTCTTTTTCTTTCACTAAAAAGGGCATAAAGTGCCCTAGCCTTATCGAATCGGAGTATGTAATAGTTCCTAGGAAGTCTAACGAGCATATCTACGACTTCCATGTTTTATATTAGAATTTTCAAAAATGGCCAAAATGGTGGTTAAGTTAATTTCCTTGTTAATTTACGGATTTTACTTGTTTTTGACCCTTTTTCTTTCACTAAAAAGGGCATAAAGTGGCCTAGCCTTATCGAATTGAAGCATGTAATACATCCTAGGAAATCTAACGAGAATATCTACGACTTCCATGGTTGATTTTAGAAATTTTAAAAACGGCCAAAATGGTAGTAAAGTGTATTTCCTTGTTAATTTACGGATTTTACTTGTTTTTGATTCTTTTTCTTTCACTAAAAAAGGCATAAAGTGGCCTAGCCTTATCGAATCGAAGCATTTAATAGTTCCTAGGAAATCTAACGAGCATATCTACGACTTCCATGGTTGATTTTAGAAATTTGAAAAACGGCCAAAATGGTGGTAAGGTGAATTTCCTGGTTAATTTACAGATTTTACTTGTTTTATATTCTTTTTCTTTCAGTAAAAAGGACATAAAGTGGCCTAGCCTTATCGAATCGAAGCATGTAATACTTCCTAGGAAATCTAACAAGAATATCTACAACTTCCATGGTTGATTATAGAAATTTGAAAAACGGCCAAAATGGTGGTAAAGTGTATTTCCATGTTAATTTACGGATTTTACTTGTTTTTGATTCTTTTTCTTTCACTAAAAAGGGCATAAAGTGGCCTAGCCTTATCGAATCGAAGCATGTAATAGTTCCTAGGAAACCTAACGAGCATACCTATTACCTCCATGGTTGATTTTAGAATTTTCAAAAACGGCCAAAATGGGGGTTAGGTTAATTTCCTTGTTAATTTACGGATTTTACTCGTTTTTCACCCTTTTTCTTTCACTAAAAAGGGCATAAAGTGGCCTAGCCTTATCGAATCGGAGTATGTAATAGTTCCTAGGAAGTCTAACGAGCATATCTACGACTTCCATGTTTTATATTAGAATTTTCAAAAATGGCCAAAATGGTGGTTAAGTTAATTTCCTTGTTAATTTACGGATTTTACTTGTTTTTGACCCTTTTTCTTTCACTAAAAAGGGCATAAAGTGGCCTAGCCTTATCGAATCGAAGCATTTAATAGTTCCTAGGAAGTCTAACGAGCATATCTACGACTTCCATGTTTTATATTAGAATTTTCAAAAATGGCCAAAATGGTGGTTAAGTTAATTTCCTTGTTAATTTACGGATTTTACTTGTTTTTGACCCTTTTTCTTTCACTAAAAAGGGCATAAAGTGGCCTAGCCTTATCGAATCGAAGCATTTAATAGTTCCTAGGAAGTCTAACGAGCATATCTACGACTTCCATGTTTTATATTAGAATTTTCAAAAATGGCCAAAATAATGGTTAAGTTAATTTCCTTGCTAATTTACGGATTTTACTTGTTTTTGACCCTTTTTCTTTCACTAAAAAGGGAATAAAGTGGCCTAGCCTTATCGAATTGAAGCATGTAATACATCCTAGGAAATCTAACAAGAATATCTACAACTTCCATGGTTGATTTTAGAAATTTGAAAAACGGCCAAAATGGTGGTAAAGTGAATTTCCTTGTTAATTTACGGATTTTACTTGTTTTTGACCCTTTTTCTTTCACTAAAAAGGGCATAAAGTGGCAAGCCTTATCGAATTGAAGCATGTAATACATCCTTGGAAATCTAACGAGAATATCTACGACTTCCATGGTTGATTTTAGAAATTTGAAAAACGGCCAAAATGGTCGTAAAGTGAATTTCCTTGTTAATTTACGGATTTTACTTGTTTTTGATTCTTTTTCTTTCAGTAAAAAGGACATAAAGTGGTCTAGCCTTATCGAATCGAAGCATGTAATACTTCCTAGGAAATCTAACAAGAATATCTACAACTTCCACGGTTGATTATAGGAATTTAAAAAACGGCCAAAATGGTGGTAAAGTGTATTTCCTTGTTAATTTACGGATTTTACTTGTTTTTGATTCTTTTTCTTTCACTAAAAAGGGCATAAAGTGGCCTAGCCTTATCGAATCGGAGTATGTAATAGTTCCTAGGAAGTCTAACGAGCATATCTACGACTTCCATGTTTTATATTAGAATTTTCAAAAATGGCCAAAATGGTGGTTAAGTTAATTTCCTTGTTAATTTACGGATTTTACTTGTTTTTGACCCTTTTTCTTTCACTAAAAAGGGCATAAAGTGGCCTAGCCTTATCGAATTGAAGCATGTAATACATCCTAGGAAATCTAACGAGAATATCTACGACTTCCATGGTTGATTATAGAAATTTTAAAAACGGCCAAAATGGTAGTAAAGTGTATTTCCTTGTTAATTTACGGATTTTACTTGTTTTTGATTCTTTTTCTTTCACTAAAAAAGGCATAAAGTGGCCTAGCCTTATCGAATCGAAGCATTTAATAGTTCCTAGGAAATCTAACGAGCATATCTACGACTTCCATGGTTGATTTTAGAAATTTGAAAAACGGCCAAAATGGTGGTAAGGTGAATTTCCTGGTTAATTTACGGATTTTACTTGTTTTATATTCTTTTTCTTTCAGTAAAAAGGACATAAAGTGGCCTAGCCTTATCGAATCGAAGCATGTAATACTTCCTAGGAAATCTAACAAGAATATCTACAACTTCCATGGTTGATTATAGAAATTTGAAAAACGGCCAAAATGGTGGTAAAATGTATTTCCATGTTAATTTACGGATTTTACTTGTTTTTGATTCTTTTTCTTTCACTAAAAAGGGCATAAAGTGGCCTAGCCTTATCGAATCGAAGCATGTAATACTTCCTAGGAAATCTAACAAGAATATCTACAACTTCCACGGTTGATTATAGGAATTTAAAAAACGGCCAAAATGGTGGTAAAGTGTATTTCCTTGTTAATTTACGGATTTTACTTGTTTTTGATTCTTTTTCTTTCACTAAAAAGGGCATAAAGTGGCCTAGCCTTATCGAATCGGAGTATGTAATAGTTCCTAGGAAGTCTAACGAGCATATCTACGACTTCCATGTTTTATATTAGAATTTTCAAAAATGGCCAAAATGGTGGTTAAGTTAATTTCCTTGTTAATTTACGGATTTTACTTGTTTTTGACCCTTTTTCTTTCACTAAAAAGGGCATAAAGTGGCCTAGCCTTATCGAATTGAAGCATGTAATACATCCTAGGAAATCTAACGAGAATATCTACGACTTCCATGGTTGATTTTAGAAATTTTAAAAACGGCCAAAATGGTAGTAAAGTGTATTTCCTTGTTAATTTACGGATTTTACTTGTTTTTGATTCTTTTTCTTTCACTAAAAAAGGCATAAAGTGGCCTAGCCTTATCGAATCGAAGCATTTAATAGTTCCTAGGAAATCTAACGAGCATATCTACGACTTCCATGGTTGATTTTAGAAATTTGAAAAACGGCCAAAATGGTGGTAAGGTGAATTTCCTGGTTAATTTACGGATTTTACTTGTTTTATATTCTTTTTCTTTCAGTAAAAAGGACATAAAGTGGCCTAGCCTTATCGAATCGAAGCATGTAATACTTCCTAGGAAATCTAACAAGAATATCTACAACTTCCATGGTTGATTATAGAAATTTGAAAAACGGCCAAAATGGTGGTAAAGTGTATTTCCATGTTAATTTACGGATTTTACTTGTTTTTGATTCTTTTTCTTTCACTAAAAAGGGCATAAAGTGGCCTAGCCTTATCGAATCGAAGCATGTAATAGTTCCTAGGAAACCTAACGAGCATACCTATTACCTCCATGGTTGATTTTAGAATTTTCAAAAACGGCCAAAATGGGGGTTAGGTTAATTTCCTTGTTAATTTACGGATTTTACTCGTTTTTCACCCTTTTTCTTTCACTAAAAAGGGCATAAAGTGGCCTAGCCTTATCAATTCGAAGCATGTAATAGTTCCTAGGAAATCTAACGAGCATATCTACGACTTCCATGGTTGATTTTAGAAATTTGAAAAACGGCCAAAATGGTCGTAAAGTGAATTTCCTTGTTAATTTACGGATTTTACTTGTTTTTGATTCTTTTTCTTTCAGTAAAAAGGACATAAAGTGGTCTAGCCTTATCGATTCGAAGCATGTAATACTTCCTAGGAAATCTAACAAGAATATCTACAACTTCCACGGTTGATTATAGGAATTAAAAAAACGGCCAAAATGGTGGTAAAGTGTATTTCCTTGTTAATTTACGGATTTTACTTGTTTTTGATTCTTTTTCTTTCACTAAAAAGGGCATAAAGTGGCCTAGCCTTATCGAATCGGAGTATGTAATAGTTCCTAGGAAGTCTAACGAGCATATCTACGACTACCATGTTTTATATTAGAATTTTCAAAAATGGCCAAAATGGTGGTTAAGTTAATTTCCTTGTTAATTTACGGATTTTACTTGTTTTTGACCCTTTTTCTTTCACTAAAAAGGGCATAAAGTGGCCTAGCCTTATCGAATTGAAGCATGTAATACATCCTAGGAAATCTAACGAGAATATCTACGACTTCCATGGTTGATTTTAGAAATTTTAAAAACGGCCAAAATGGTAGTAAAGTGTATTTCCTTGTTAATTTACGGATTTTACTTGTTTTTGATTCTTTTTCTTTCACTAAAAAAGGCATAAAGTGGCCTAGCCTTATCGAATCGAAGCATTTAATAGTTCCTAGGAAATCTAACGAGCATATCTACGACTTCCATGGTTGATTTTAGAAATTTGAAAAACGGCCAAAATGGTGGTAAGGTGAATTTCCTGGTTAATTTACGGATTTTACTTGTTTTATATTCTTTTTCTTTCAGTAAAAAGGACATAAAGTGGCCTAGCCTTATCGAATCGAAGCATGTAATACTTCCTAGGAAATCTAACAAGAATATCTACAACTTCCATGGTTGATTATAGAAATTTGAAAAACGGCCAAAATGGTGGTAAAGTGTATTTCCATGTTAATTTACGGATTTTACTTGTTTTTGATTCTTTTTCTTTCACTAAAAAGGGCATAAAGTGGCCTAGCCTTATCGAATCGAAGCATGTAATACTTCCTAGGAAATCTAACAAGAATATCTACAACTTCCACGGTTGATAATTTAAAAAACGGCCAAAATGGTGGTAAAGTGTATTTCCTTGTTAATTTACGGATTTTACTTGTTTTTGATTCTTTTTCTTTCACTAAAAAGGGCATAAAGTGGCCTAGCCTTATCGAATCGGAGTATGTAATAGTTCCTAGGAAGTCTAACGAGCATATCTACGACTTCCATGTTTTATATTAGAATTTTCAAAAACGGCCAAAATGGTGGTTAAGTTAATTTCCTTGTTAATTTACGGATTTTACTTGTTTTTGACCCTTTTTCTTTCACTAAAAAGGGCATAAAGTGGCCTAGCCTTATCGAATTGAAGCATGTAATACATCCTAGGAAATCTAACGAGAATATCTACGACTTCCATGGTTGATTTTAGAAATTTTAAAAACGGCCAAAATGGTAGTAAAGTGTATTTCCTGGTTAATTTACGGATTTTACTTGTTTTTGATTCTTTTTCTTTCACTAAAAAAGGCATAAAGTGGCCTAGCCTTATCGAATCGAAGCATTTAATAGTTCCTAGGAAATCTAACGAGCATATCTACGACTTCCATGGTTGATTTTAGAAATTTGAAAAACGGCCAAAATGGTGGTAAGGTGAATTTCCTGGTTAATTTACGGATTTTACTTGTTTTATATTCTTTTTCTTTCAGTAAAAAGGACATAAAGTGGCCTAGCCTTATCGAATCGAAGCATGTAATACTTCCTAGGAAATCTAACAAGAATATCTACAACTTCCATGGTTGATTATAGAAATTTGAAAAACGGCCAAAATGGTGGTAAAGTGTATTTCCATGTTAATTTACGGATTTTACTTGTTTTTGATTCTTTTTCTTTCACTAAAAAGGGCATAAAGTGGCCTAGCCTTATCGAATCGAAGCATGTAATAGTTCCTAGGAAACCTAACGAGCATACCTATTACCTCCATGGTTGATTTTAGAATTTTCAAAAACGGCCAAAATGGGGGTTAGGTTAATTTCCTTGTTAATTTACGGATTTTACTCGTTTTTCACCCTTTTTCTTTCACTAAAAAGGGCATAAAGTGGCCTAGCCTTATCAATTCGAAGCATGTAATAGTTCCAAGGAAATCTAACGAGCATATCTACGACTTCCATGGTTGATTTTAGAAATTTGAAAAACGGCCAAAATGGTCGTAAAGTGAATTTCCTTGTTAATTTACGGATTTTACTTGTTTTTGACCCTTTTTCTTTCACTAAAAAGGGCATAAAGTGGCAAGCCTTATCGAATTGAAGCATGTAATACATCCTTGGAAATCTAACGAGAATATCTACGACTTCCATGGTTGATTTTAGAAATTTGAAAAACGGCCAAAATGGTCGTAAAGTGAATTTCCTTGTTAATTTACGGATTTTACTTGTTTTTGATTCTTTTTTCTTTCAGTAAAAAGGACATAAAGTGGTCTAGCCTTATCGAATCGAAGCATGTAATACTTCCTAGGAAATCTAACAAGAATATCTACAACTTCCACGGTTGATTATAGGAATTTAAAAAACGGCCAAAATGGTGGTAAAGTGTATTTCCTTGTTAATTTACGGATTTTACTTGTTTTTGATTCTTTTTCTTTCACTAAAAAGGGCATAAAGTGCCCTAGCCTTATCGAATCGGAGTATGTAATAGTTCCTAGGAAGTCTAACGAGCATATCTACGACTTCCATGTTTTATATTAGAATTTTCAAAAATGGCCAAAATGGTGGTTAAGTTAATTTCCTTGTTAATTTACGGATTTTACTTGTTTTTGACCCTTTTTCTTTCACTAAAAAGGGCATAAAGTGGCCTAGCCTTATCGAATTGAAGCATGTAATACATCCTAGGAAATCTAACGAGAATATCTACGACTTCCATGGTTGATTTTAGAAATTTTAAAAACGGCCAAAATGGTAGTAAAGTGTATTTCCTTGTTAATTTACGGATTTTACTTGTTTTTGATTCTTTTTCTTTCACTAAAAAAGGCATAAAGTGGCCTAGCCTTATCGAATCGAAGCATTTAATAGTTCCTAGGAAATCTAACGAGCATATCTACGACTTCCATGGTTGATTTTAGAAATTTGAAAAACGGCCAAAATGGTGGTAAGGTGAATTTCCTGGTTAATTTACAGATTTTACTTGTTTTATATTCTTTTTCTTTCAGTAAAAAGGACATAAAGTGGCCTAGCCTTATCGAATCGAAGCATGTAATACTTCCTAGGAAATCTAACAAGAATATCTACAACTTCCATGGTTGATTATAGAAATTTGAAAAACGGCCAAAATGGTGGTAAAGTGTATTTCCATGTTAATTTACGGATTTTACTTGTTTTTGATTCTTTTTCTTTCACTAAAAAGGGCATAAAGTGGCCTAGCCTTATCGAATCGAAGCATGTAATAGTTCCTAGGAAACCTAACGAGCATACCTATTACCTCCATGGTTGATTTTAGAATTTTCAAAAACGGCCAAAATGGGGGTTAGGTTAATTTCCTTGTTAATTTACGGATTTTACTCGTTTTTCACCCTTTTTCTTTCACTAAAAAGGGCATAAAGTGGCCTAGCCTTATCGAATCGGAGTATGTAATAGTTCCTAGGAAGTCTAACGAGCATATCTACGACTTCCATGTTTTATATTAGAATTTTCAAAAATGGCCAAAATGGTGGTTAAGTTAATTTCCTTGTTAATTTACGGATTTTACTTGTTTTTGACCCTTTTTCTTTCACTAAAAAGGGCATAAAGTGGCCTAGCCTTATCGAATCGAAGCATTTAATAGTTCCTAGGAAATCTAACGAGCATATCTACGACTTCCATGGTTGATTTTAGAAATTTGAAAAACGGCCAAAATGGTGGTAAGGTGAATTTCCTGGTTAATTTACGGATTTTACTTGTTTTATATTCTTTTTCTTTCAGTAAAAAGGACATAAAGTGGCCTAGCCTTATCGAATCGAAGCATGTAATACTTCCTAGGAAATCTAACAAGAATATCTACAACTTCCATGGTTGATTATAGAAATTTGAAAAACGGCCAAAATGGTGGTAAAGTGTATTTCCTTGTTAATTTACGGATTTTACTTGTTTTTGATTCTTTTTCTTTCACTAAAAAGGGCATAAAGTGGCCTAGCCTTATCGAATCGGAGTATGTAATAGTTCCTAGGAAGTCTAACGAGCATATCTACGACTTCCATGTTTTATATTAGAATTTTCAAAAATGGCCAAAATAATGGTTAAGTTAATTTCCTTGCTAATTTACGGATTTTACTTGTTTTTGACCCTTTTTCTTTCACTAAAAAGGGAATAAAGTGGCCTAGCCTTATCGAATTGAAGCATGTAATACATCCTAGGAAATCTAACAAGAATATCTACAACTTCCATGGTTGATTTTAGAAATTTGAAAAACGGCCAAAATGGTGGTAAAGTGAATTTCCTTGTTAATTTACGGATTTTACTTGTTTTTGACCCTTTTTCTTTCACTAAAAAGGGCATAAAGTGGCAAGCCTTATCGAATTGAAGCATGTAATACATCCTTGGAAATCTAACGAGAATATCTACGACTTCCATGGTTGATTTTAGAAATTTGAAAAACGGCCAAAATGGTCGTAAAGTGAATTTCCTTGTTAATTTACGGATTTTACTTGTTTTTGATTCTTTTTCTTTCAGTAAAAAGGACATAAAGTGGTCTAGCCTTATCGAATCGAAGCATGTAATACTTCCTAGGAAATCTAACAAGAATATCTACAACTTCCACGGTTGATTATAGGAATTTAAAAAACGGCCAAAATGGTGGTAAAGTGTATTTCCTTGTTAATTTACGGATTTTACTTGTTTTTGATTCTTTTTCTTTCACTAAAAAGGGCATAAAGTGGCCTAGCCTTATCGAATCGGAGTATGTAATAGTTCCTAGGAAGTCTAACGAGCATATCTACGACTTCCATGTTTTATATTAGAATTTTCAAAAATGGCCAAAATGGTGGTTAAGTTAATTTCCTTGTTAATTTACGGATTTTACTTGTTTTTGACCCTTTTTCTTTCACTAAAAAGGGCATAAAGTGGCCTAGCCTTATCGAATTGAAGCATGTAATACATCCTAGGAAATCTAACGAGAATATCTACGACTTCCATGGTTGATTATAGAAATTTTAAAAACGGCCAAAATGGTAGTAAAGTGTATTTCCTTGTTAATTTACGGATTTTACTTGTTTTTGATTCTTTTTCTTTCACTAAAAAAGGCATAAAGTGGCCTAGCCTTATCGAATCGAAGCATTTAATAGTTCCTAGGAAATCTAACGAGCATATCTACGACTTCCATGGTTGATTTTAGAAATTTGAAAAACGGCCAAAATGGTGGTAAGGTGAATTTCCTGGTTAATTTACGGATTTTACTTGTTTTATATTCTTTTTCTTTCAGTAAAAAGGACATAAAGTGGCCTAGCCTTATCGAATCGAAGCATGTAATACTTCCTAGGAAATCTAACAAGAATATCTACAACTTCCATGGTTGATTATAGAAATTTGAAAAACGGCCAAAATGGTGGTAAAATGTATTTCCATGTTAATTTACGGATTTTACTTGTTTTTGATTCTTTTTCTTTCACTAAAAAGGGCATAAAGTGGCCTAGCCTTATCGAATCGAAGCATGTAATACTTCCTAGGAAATCTAACAAGAATATCTACAACTTCCACGGTTGATTATAGGAATTTAAAAAACGGCCAAAATGGTGGTAAAGTGTATTTCCTTGTTAATTTACGGATTTTACTTGTTTTTGATTCTTTTTCTTTCACTAAAAAGGGCATAAAGTGGCCTAGCCTTATCGAATCGGAGTATGTAATAGTTCCTAGGAAGTCTAACGAGCATATCTACGACTTCCATGTTTTATATTAGAATTTTCAAAAATGGCCAAAATGGTGGTTAAGTTAATTTCCTTGTTAATTTACGGATTTTACTTGTTTTTGACCCTTTTTCTTTCACTAAAAAGGGCATAAAGTGGCCTAGCCTTATCGAATTGAAGCATGTAATACATCCTAGGAAATCTAACGAGAATATCTACGACTTCCATGGTTGATTTTAGAAATTTTAAAAACGGCCAAAATGGTAGTAAAGTGTATTTCCTTGTTAATTTACGGATTTTACTTGTTTTTGATTCTTTTTCTTTCACTAAAAAAGGCATAAAGTGGCCTAGCCTTATCGAATCGAAGCATTTAATAGTTCCTAGGAAATCTAACGAGCATATCTACGACTTCCATGGTTGATTTTAGAAATTTGAAAAACGGCCAAAATGGTGGTAAGGTGAATTTCCTGGTTAATTTACGGATTTTACTTGTTTTATATTCTTTTTCTTTCAGTAAAAAGGACATAAAGTGGCCTAGCCTTATCGAATCGAAGCATGTAATACTTCCTAGGAAATCTAACAAGAATATCTACAACTTCCATGGTTGATTATAGAAATTTGAAAAACGGCCAAAATGGTGGTAAAGTGTATTTCCATGTTAATTTACGGATTTTACTTGTTTTTGATTCTTTTTCTTTCACTAAAAAGGGCATAAAGTGGCCTAGCCTTATCGAATCGAAGCATGTAATAGTTCCTAGGAAACCTAACGAGCATACCTATTACCTCCATGGTTGATTTTAGAATTTTCAAAAACGGCCAAAATGGGGGTTAGGTTAATTTCCTTGTTAATTTACGGATTTTACTCGTTTTTCACCCTTTTTCTTTCACTAAAAAGGGCATAAAGTGGCCTAGCCTTATCAATTCGAAGCATGTAATAGTTCCTAGGAAATCTAACGAGCATATCTACGACTTCCATGGTTGATTTTAGAAATTTGAAAAACGGCCAAAATGGTCGTAAAGTGAATTTCCTTGTTAATTTACGGATTTTACTTGTTTTTGATTCTTTTTCTTTCAGTAAAAAGGACATAAAGTGGTCTAGCCTTATCGATTCGAAGCATGTAATACTTCCTAGGAAATCTAACAAGAATATCTACAACTTCCACGGTTGATTATAGGAATTAAAAAAACGGCCAAAATGGTGGTAAAGTGTATTTCCTTGTTAATTTACGGATTTTACTTGTTTTTGATTCTTTTTCTTTCACTAAAAAGGGCATAAAGTGGCCTAGCCTTATCGAATCGGAGTATGTAATAGTTCCTAGGAAGTCTAACGAGCATATCTACGACTACCATGTTTTATATTAGAATTTTCAAAAATGGCCAAAATGGTGGTTAAGTTAATTTCCTTGTTAATTTACGGATTTTACTTGTTTTTGACCCTTTTTCTTTCACTAAAAAGGGCATAAAGTGGCCTAGCCTTATCGAATTGAAGCATGTAATACATCCTAGGAAATCTAACGAGAATATCTACGACTTCCATGGTTGATTTTAGAAATTTTAAAAACGGCCAAAATGGTAGTAAAGTGTATTTCCTTGTTAATTTACGGATTTTACTTGTTTTTGATTCTTTTTCTTTCACTAAAAAAGGCATAAAGTGGCCTAGCCTTATCGAATCGAAGCATTTAATAGTTCCTAGGAAATCTAACGAGCATATCTACGACTTCCATGGTTGATTTTAGAAATTTGAAAAACGGCCAAAATGGTGGTAAGGTGAATTTCCTGGTTAATTTACGGATTTTACTTGTTTTATATTCTTTTTCTTTCAGTAAAAAGGACATAAAGTGGCCTAGCCTTATCGAATCGAAGCATGTAATACTTCCTAGGAAATCTAACAAGAATATCTACAACTTCCATGGTTGATTATAGAAATTTGAAAAACGGCCAAAATGGTGGTAAAGTGTATTTCCATGTTAATTTACGGATTTTACTTGTTTTTGATTCTTTTTCTTTCACTAAAAAGGGCATAAAGTGGCCTAGCCTTATCGAATCGAAGCATGTAATACTTCCTAGGAAATCTAACAAGAATATCTACAACTTCCACGGTTGATAATTTAAAAAACGGCCAAAATGGTGGTAAAGTGTATTTCCTTGTTAATTTACGGATTTTACTTGTTTTTGATTCTTTTTCTTTCACTAAAAAGGGCATAAAGTGGCCTAGCCTTATCGAATCGGAGTATGTAATAGTTCCTAGGAAGTCTAACGAGCATATCTACGACTTCCATGTTTTATATTAGAATTTTCAAAAATGGCCAAAATGGTGGTTAAGTTAATTTCCTTGTTAATTTACGGATTTTACTTGTTTTTGACCCTTTTTCTTTCACTAAAAAGGGCATAAAGTGGCCTAGCCTTATCGAATTGAAGCATGTAATACATCCTAGGAAATCTAACGAGAATATCTACGACTTCCATGGTTGATTTTAGAAATTTTAAAAACGGCCAAAATGGTAGTAAAGTGTATTTCCTGGTTAATTTACGGATTTTACTTGTTTTTGATTCTTTTTCTTTCACTAAAAAAGGCATAAAGTGGCCTAGCCTTATCGAATCGAAGCATTTAATAGTTCCTAGGAAATCTAACGAGCATATCTACGACTTCCATGGTTGATTTTAGAAATTTGAAAAACGGCCAAAATGGTGGTAAGGTGAATTTCCTGGTTAATTTACGGATTTTACTTGTTTTATATTCTTTTTCTTTCAGTAAAAAGGACATAAAGTGGCCTAGCCTTATCGAATCGAAGCATGTAATACTTCCTAGGAAATCTAACAAGAATATCTACAACTTCCATGGTTGATTATAGAAATTTGAAAAACGGCCAAAATGGTGGTAAAGTGTATTTCCATGTTAATTTACGGATTTTACTTGTTTTTGATTCTTTTTCTTTCACTAAAAAGGGCATAAAGTGGCCTAGCCTTATCGAATCGAAGCATGTAATAGTTCCTAGGAAACCTAACGAGCATACCTATTACCTCCATGGTTGATTTTAGAATTTTCAAAAACGGCCAAAATGGGGGTTAGGTTAATTTCCTTGTTAATTTACGGATTTTACTCGTTTTTCACCCTTTTTCTTTCACTAAAAAGGGCATAAAGTGGCCTAGCCTTATCAATTCGAAGCATGTAATAGTTCCAAGGAAATCTAACGAGCATATCTACGACTTCCATGGTTGATTTTAGAAATTTGAAAAACGGCCAAAATGGTCGTAAAGTGAATTTCCTTGTTAATTTACGGATTTTACTTGTTTTTGATTCTTTTTCTTTCAGTAAAAAGGACATAAAGTGGTCTAGCCTTATCGATTCGAAGCATGTAATACTTCCTAGGAAATCTAACAAGAATATCTACAACTTCCACGGTTGATTATAGGAATTAAAAAAACGGCCAAAATGGTGGTAAAGTGTATTTCCTTGTTAATTTACGGATTTTACTTGTTTTTGATTCTTTTTCTTTCACTAAAAAGGGCATAAAGTGGCCTAGCCTTATCGAATCGGAGTATGTAATAGTTCCTAGGAAGTCTAACGAGCATATCTACGACTTCCATGTTTTATATTAGAATTTTCAAAAATGGCCAAAATGGTGGTTAAGTTAATTTCCTTGCTAATTTACGGATTTTACTTGTTTTTGACCCTTTTTCTTTCACTAAAAAGGGCATAAAGTGGCAAGCCTTATCGAATTGAAGCATGTAATACATCCTTGGAAATCTAACGAGAATATCTACGACTTCCATGGTTGATTTTAGAAATTTGAAAAACGGCCAAAATGGTCGTAAAGTGAATTTCCTTGTTAATTTACGGATTTTACTTGTTTTTGATTCTTTTTCTTCGGTAAAAAGGACATAAAGTGGTCTAGCCTTATCGAATCGAAGCATGTAATACTTCCTAGGAAATCTAACAAGAATATCTACAACTTCCACGGTTGATTATAGGAATTTAAAAAACGGCCAAAATGGTGGTAAAGTGTATTTCCTTGTTAATTTACGGATTTTACTTGTTTTTGATTCTTTTTCTTTCACTAAAAAGGGCATAAAGTGGCCTAGCCTTATCGAATCGGAGTATGTAATAGTTCCTAGGAAGTCTAACGAGCATATCTACGACTTCCATGTTTTATATTAGAATTTTCAAAAATGGCCAAAATGGTGGTTAAGTTAATTTCCTTGTTAATTTACGGATTTTACTTGTTTTTGACCCTTTTTCTTTCACTAAAAAGGGCATAAAGTGGCCTAGCCTTATCGAATTGAAGCATGTAATACATCCTAGGAAATCTAACGAGAATATCTACGACTTCCATGGTTGATTTTAGAAATTTTAAAAACGGCCAAAATGGTAGTAAAGTGTATTTCCTTGTTAATTTACGGATTTTACTTGTTTTTGATTCTTTTTCTTTCACTAAAAAAGGCATAAAGTGCCCTAGCCTTATCGAATAGAAGCATTTAATAGTTCCTAGAAAATCTAACGAGCATATCTACGACTTCCATGGTTGATTTTAGAAATTTGAAAAACGGCCAAAATGGTGGTAAGGTGAATTTCCTGGTTAATTTACGGATTTTACTTGTTTTATATTCTTTTTCTTTCAGTAAAAAGGACATAAAGTGGCCTAGCCTTATCGAATCGAAGCATGTAATACTTCCTAGGAAATCTAACAAGAATATCTACAACTTCCATGGTTGATTATAGAAATTTGAAAAACGGCCAAAATGGTGGTAAAGTGTATTTCCATGTTAATTTACGGATTTTACTTGTTTTTGATTCTTTTTCTTTCACTAAAAAGGGCATAAAGTGGCCTAGCCTTATCGAATCGAAGCATGTAATAGTTCCTAGGAAACCTAACGAGCATACCTATTACCTCCATGGTTGATTTTAGAATTTTCAAAAACGGCCAAAATGGGGGTTAGGTTAATTTCCTTGTTAATTTACGGATTTTACTCGTTTTTTCACCCTTTTTCTTTCACTAAAAAGGGCATAAAGTGGCCTAGCCTTATCAATTCGAAGCATGTAATAGTTCCTAGGAAATCTAACGAGCATATCTACGACTTCCATGGTTGATTTTAGAAATTTGAAAAACGGCCAAAATGGTCGTAAAGTGAATTTCCTTGTTAATTTACGGATTTTACTTGTTTTTGATTCTTTTTCTTTCAGTAAAAAGGACATAAAGTGGTCTAGCCTTATCGATTCGAAGCATGTAATACTTCCTAGGAAATCTAACAAGAATATCTACAACTTCCACGGTTGATTATAGGAATTAAAAAAACGGCCAAAATGGTGGTAAAGTGTATTTCCTTGTTAATTTACGGATTTTACTTGTTTTTGATTCTTTTTCTTTCACTAAAAAGGGCATAAAGTGGCCTAGCCTTATCGAATCGGAGTATGTAATAGTTCCTAGGAAGTCTAACGAGCATATCTACGACTACCATGTTTTATATTAGAATTTTCAAAAATGGCCAAAATGGTGGTTAAGTTAATTTCCTTGTTAATTTACGGATTTTACTTGTTTTTGACCCTTTTTCTTTCACTAAAAAGGGCATAAAGTGGCCTAGCCTTATCGAATTGAAGCATGTAATACATCCTAGGAAATCTAACGAGAATATCTACGACTTCCATGGTTGATTTTAGAAATTTTAAAAACGGCCAAAATGGTAGTAAAGTGTATTTCCTTGTTAATTTACGGATTTTACTTGTTTTTGATTCTTTTTCTTTCACTAAAAAAGGCATAAAGTGGCCTAGCCTTATCGAATCGAAGCATTTAATAGTTCCTAGGAAATCTAACGAGCATATCTACGACTTCCATGGTTGATTTTAGAAATTTGAAAAACGGCCAAAATGGTGGTAAGGTGAATTTCCTGGTTAATTTACGGATTTTACTTGTTTTATATTCTTTTTCTTTCAGTAAAAAGGACATAAAGTGGCCTAGCCTTATCGAATCGAAGCATGTAATACTTCCTAGGAAATCTAACAAGAATATCTACAACTTCCATGGTTGATTATAGAAATTTGAAAAACGGCCAAAATGGTGGTAAAGTGTATTTCCATGTTAATTTACGGATTTTACTTGTTTTTGATTCTTTTTCTTTCACTAAAAAGGGCATAAAGTGGCCTAGCCTTATCGAATCGAAGCATGTAATACTTCCTAGGAAATCTAACAAGAATATCTACAACTTCCACGGTTGATTATAGGAATTTAAAAAACGGCCAAAATGGTGGTAAAGTGTATTTCCTTGTTAATTTACGGATTTTACTTGTTTTTGATTCTTTTTCTTTCACTAAAAAGGGCATAAAGTGGCCTAGCCTTATCGAATCGGAGTATGTAATAGTTCCTAGGAAGTCTAACGAGCATATCTACGACTTCCATGTTTTATATTAGAATTTTCAAAAATGGCCAAAATGGTGGTTAAGTTAATTTCCTTGTTAATTTACGGATTTTACTTGTTTTTGACCCTTTTTCTTTCACTAAAAAGGGCATAAAGTGGCCTAGCCTTATCGAATTGAAGCATGTAATACATCCTAGGAAATCTAACGAGAATATCTACGACTTCCATGGTTGATTTTAGAAATTTTAAAAACGGCCAAAATGGTAGTAAAGTGTATTTCCTGGTTAATTTACGGATTTTACTTGTTTTTGATTCTTTTTCTTTCACTAAAAAAGGCATAAAGTGGCCTAGCCTTATCGAATCGAAGCATTTAATAGTTCCTAGGAAATCTAACGAGCATATCTACGACTTCCATGGTTGATTTTAGAAATTTGAAAAACGGCCAAAATGGTGGTAAGGTGAATTTCCTGGTTAATTTACGGATTTTACTTGTTTTATATTCTTTTTCTTTCAGTAAAAAGGACATAAAGTGGCCTAGCCTTATCGAATCGAAGCATGTAATACTTCCTAGGAAATCTAACAAGAATATCTACAACTTCCATGGTTGATTATAGAAATTTGAAAAACGGCCAAAATGGTGGTAAAGTGTATTTCCATGTTAATTTACGGATTTTACTTGTTTTTGATTCTTTTTCTTTCACTAAAAAGGGCATAAAGTGGCCTAGCCTTATCGAATCGAAGCATGTAATACTTCCTAGGAAATCTAACAAGAATATCTACAACTTCCACGGTTGATTATAGGAATTTAAAAAACGGCCAAAATGGTGGTAAAGTGTATTTCCTTGTTAATTTACGGATTTTACTTGTTTTTGATTCTTTTTCTTTCACTAAAAAGGGCATAAAGTGGCCTAGCCTTATCGAATCGGAGTATGTAATAGTTCCTAGGAAGTCTAACGAGCATATCTACGACTTCCATGTTTTATATTAGAATTTTCAAAAATGGCCAAAATGGTGGTTAAGTTAATTTCCTTGTTAATTTACGGATTTTACTTGTTTTTGACCCTTTTTCTTTCACTAAAAAGGGCATAAAGTGGCCTAGCCTTATCGAATTGAAGCATGTAATACATCCTAGGAAATCTAACGAGAATATCTACGACTTCCATGGTTGATTTTAGAAATTTTAAAAACGGCCAAAATGGTAGTAAAGTGTATTTCCTGGTTAATTTACGGATTTTACTTGTTTTTGATTCTTTTTCTTTCACTAAAAAAGGCATAAAGTGGCCTAGCCTTATCGAATCGAAGCATTTAATAGTTCCTAGGAAATCTAACGAGCATATCTACGACTTCCATGGTTGATTTTAGAAATTTGAAAAACGGCCAAAATGGTGGTAAGGTGAATTTCCTGGTTAATTTACGGATTTTACTTGTTTTATATTCTTTTTCTTTCAGTAAAAAGGACATAAAGTGGCCTAGCCTTATCGAATCGAAGCATGTAATACTTCCTAGGAAATCTAACAAGAATATCTACAACTTCCATGGTTGATTATAGAAATTTGAAAAACGGCCAAAATGGTGGTAAAGTGTATTTCCATGTTAATTTACGGATTTTACTTGTTTTTGATTCTTTTTCTTTCACTAAAAAGGGCATAAAGTGGCCTAGCCTTATCGAATCGAAGCATGTAATAGTTCCTAGGAAACCTAACGAGCATACCTATTACCTCCATGGTTGATTTTAGAATTTTCAAAAACGGCCAAAATGGGGGTTAGGTTAATTTCCTTGTTAATTTACGGATTTTACTCGTTTTTCACCCTTTTTCTTTCACTAAAAACGGCATAAAGTGGCCTAGCCTTATCAATTCGAAGCATGTAATAGTTCCAAGGAAATCTAACGAGCATATCTACGACTTCCATGGTTGATTTTAGAAATTTGAAAAACGGCCAAAATGGTCGTAAAGTGAATTTCCTTGTTAATTTACGGATTTTACTTGTTTTTGATTCTTTTTCTTTCAGTAAAAAGGACATAAAGTGGTCTAGCCTTATCGATTCGAAGCATGTAATACTTCCTAGGAAATCTAACAAGAATATCTACAACTTCCACGGTTGATTATAGGAATTAAAAAAACGGCCAAAATGGTGGTAAAGTGTATTTCCTTGTTAATTTACGGATTTTACTTGTTTTTGATTCTTTTTCTTTCACTAAAAAGGGCATAAAGTGGCCTAGCCTTATCGAATCGGAGTATGTAATAGTTCCTAGGAAGTCTAACGAGCATATCTACGACTTCCATGTTTTATATTAGAATTTTCAAAAATGGCCAAAATGGTGGTTAAGTTAATTTCCTTGCTAATTTACGGATTTTACTTGTTTTTGACCCTTTTTCTTTCACTAAAAAGGGCATAAAGTGGCAAGCCTTATCGAATTGAAGCATGTAATACATCCTTGGAAATCTAACGAGAATATCTACGACTTCCATGGTTGATTTTAGAAATTTGAAAAACGGCCAAAATGGTCGTAAAGTGAATTTCCTTGTTAATTTACGGATTTTACTTGTTTTTGATTCTTTTTCTTCGGTAAAAAGGACATAAAGTGGTCTAGCCTTATCGAATCGAAGCATGTAATACTTCCTAAGAAATCTAACAAGAATATCTACAACTTCCACGGTTGATTATAGGAATTTAAAAAACGGCCAAAATGGTGGTAAAGTGTATTTCCTTGTTAATTTACGGATTTTACTTGTTTTTGATTCTTTTTCTTTCACTAAAAAGGGCATAAAGTGGCCTAGCCTTATCGAATCGGAGTATGTAATAGTTCCTAGGAAGTCTAACGAGCATATCTACGACTTCCATGTTTTATATTAGAATTTTCAAAAATGGCCAAAATGGTGGTTAAGTTAATTTCCTTGTTAATTTACGGATTTTACTTGTTTTTGACCCTTTTTCTTTCACTAAAAAGGGCATAAAGTGGCCTAGCCTTATCGAATTGAAGCATGTAATACATCCTAGGAAATCTAACGAGAATATCTACGACTTCCATGGTTGATTTTAGAAATTTTAAAAACGGCCAAAATGGTAGTAAAGTGTATTTCCTTGTTAATTTACGGATTTTACTTGTTTTTGATTCTTTTTCTTTCACTAAAAAAGGCATAAAGTGCCCTAGCCTTATCGAATAGAAGCATTTAATAGTTCCTAGAAAATCTAACGAGCATATCTACGACTTCCATGGTTGATTTTAGAAATTTGAAAAACGGCCAAAATGGTGGTAAGGTGAATTTCCTGGTTAATTTACGGATTTTACTTGTTTTATATTCTTTTTCTTTCAGTAAAAAGGACATAAAGTGGCCTAGCCTTATCGAATCGAAGCATGTAATACTTCCTAGGAAATCTAACAAGAATATCTACAACTTCCATGGTTGATTATAGAAATTTGAAAAACGGCCAAAATGGTGGTAAAGTGTATTTCCATGTTAATTTACGGATTTTACTTGTTTTTGATTCTTTTTCTTTCACTAAAAAGGGCATAAAGTGGCCTAGCCTTATCGAATCGAAGCATGTAATAGTTCCTAGGAAACCTAACGAGCATACCTATTACCTCCATGGTTGATTTTAGAATTTTCAAAAACGGCCAAAATGGGGGTTAGGTTAATTTCCTTGTTAATTTACGGATTTTACTCGTTTTTTCACCCTTTTTCTTTCACTAAAAAGGGCATAAAGTGGCCTAGCCTTATCAATTCGAAGCATGTAATAGTTCCTAGGAAATCTAACGAGCATATCTACGACTTCCATGGTTGATTTTAGAAATTTGAAAAACGGCCAAAATGGTCGTAAAGTGAATTTCCTTGTTAATTTACGGATTTTACTTGTTTTTGATTCTTTTTCTTTCAGTAAAAAGGACATAAAGTGGTCTAGCCTTATCGATTCGAAGCATGTAATACTTCCTAGGAAATCTAACAAGAATATCTACAACTTCCACGGTTGATTATAGGAATTAAAAAAACGGCCAAAATGGTGGTAAAGTGTATTTCCTTGTTAATTTACGGATTTTACTTGTTTTTGATTCTTTTTCTTTCACTAAAAAGGGCATAAAGTGGCCTAGCCTTATCGAATCGGAGTATGTAATAGTTCCTAGGAAGTCTAACGAGCATATCTACGACTACCATGTTTTATATTAGAATTTTCAAAAATGGCCAAAATGGTGGTTAAGTTAATTTCCTTGTTAATTTACGGATTTTACTTGTTTTTGACCCTTTTTCTTTCACTAAAAAGGGCATAAAGTGGCCTAGCCTTATCGAATTGAAGCATGTAATACATCCTAGGAAATCTAACGAGAATATCTACGACTTCCATGGTTGATTTTAGAAATTTTAAAAACGGCCAAAATGGTAGTAAAGTGTATTTCCTTGTTAATTTACGGATTTTACTTGTTTTTGATTCTTTTTCTTTCACTAAAAAAGGCATAAAGTGGCCTAGCCTTATCGAATCGAAGCATTTAATAGTTCCTAGGAAATCTAACGAGCATATCTACGACTTCCATGGTTGATTTTAGAAATTTGAAAAACGGCCAAAATGGTGGTAAGGTGAATTTCCTGGTTAATTTACGGATTTTACTTGTTTTATATTCTTTTTCTTTCAGTAAAAAGGACATAAAGTGGCCTAGCCTTATCGAATCGAAGCATGTAATACTTCCTAGGAAATCTAACAAGAATATCTACAACTTCCATGGTTGATTATAGAAATTTGAAAAACGGCCAAAATGGTGGTAAAGTGTATTTCCATGTTAATTTACGGATTTTACTTGTTTTTGATTCTTTTTCTTTCACTAAAAAGGGCATAAAGTGGCCTAGCCTTATCGAATCGAAGCATGTAATACTTCCTAGGAAATCTAACAAGAATATCTACAACTTCCACGGTTGATTATAGGAATTTAAAAAACGGCCAAAATGGTGGTAAAGTGTATTTCCTTGTTAATTTACTGATTTTACTTGTTTTTGATTCTTTTTCTTTCACTAAAAAGGGCATAAAGTGGCCTAGCCTTATCGAATCGGAGTATGTAATAGTTCCTAGGAAGTCTAACGAGCATATCTACGACTTCCATGTTTTATATTAGAATTTTCAAAAATGGCCAAAATGGTGGTTAAGTTAATTTCCTTGTTAATTTACGGATTTTACTTGTTTTTGACCCTTTTTCTTTCACTAAAAAGGGCATAAAGTGGCCTAGCCTTATCGAATTGAAGCATGTAATACATCCTAGGAAATCTAACGAGAATATCTACGACTTCCATGGTTGATTTTAGAAATTTTAAAAACGGCCAAAATGGTAGTAAAGTGTATTTCCTGGTTAATTTACGGATTTTACTTGTTTTTGATTCTTTTTCTTTCACTAAAAAAGGCATAAAGTGGCCTAGCCTTATCGAATCGAAGCATTTAATAGTTCCTAGGAAATCTAACGAGCATATCTACGACTTCCATGGTTGATTTTAGAAATTTGAAAAACGGCCAAAATGGTGGTAAGGTGAATTTCCTGGTTAATTTACGGATTTTACTTGTTTTATATTCTTTTTCTTTCAGTAAAAAGGACATAAAGTGGCCTAGCCTTATCGAATCGAAGCATGTAATACTTCCTAGGAAATCTAACAAGAATATCTACAACTTCCATGGTTGATTATAGAAATTTGAAAAACGGCCAAAATGGTGGTAAAGTGTATTTCCATGTTAATTTACGGATTTTACTTGTTTTTGATTCTTTTTCTTTCACTAAAAAGGGCATAAAGTGGCCTAGCCTTATCGAATCGAAGCATGTAATACTTCCTAGGAAATCTAACAAGAATATCTACAACTTCCACGGTTGATTATAGGAATTTAAAAAACGGCCAAAATGGTGGTAAAGTGTATTTCCTTGTTAATTTACGGATTTTACTTGTTTTTGATTCTTTTTCTTTCACTAAAAAGGGCATAAAGTGGCCTAGCATTATCGAATCGGAGTATGTAATAGTTCCTAGGAAGTCTAACGAGCATATCTACGACTTCCATGTTTTATATTAGAATTTTCAAAAATGGCCAAAATGGTGGTTAAGTTAATTTCCTTGTTAATTTACGGATTTTACTTGTTTTTGACCCTTTTTCTTTCACTAAAAAGGGCATAAAGTGGCATAGCCTTATCGAATTGAAGCATGTAATACATCCTAGGAAATCTAACGAGAATATCTACGACTTCCATGGTTGATTTTAGAAATTTTAAAAACGGCCAAAATGGTAGTAAAGTGTATTTCCTTGTTAATTTACGGATTTTACTTGTTTTTGATTCTTTTTCTTTCACTAAAAAAGGCATAAAGTGGCCTAGCCTTATCGAATCGAAGCATTTAATAGTTCCTAGGAAATCTAACGAGCATATCTACGACTTCCATGGTTGATTTTAGAAATTTGAAAAACGGCCAAAATGGTGGTAAGGTGAATTTCCTGGTTAATTTACGGATTTTACTTGTTTTATATTCTTTTTCTTTCAGTAAAAAGGACATAAAGTGGCCTAGCCTTATCGAATCGAAGCATGTAATACTTCCTAGGAAATCTAACAAGAATATCTACAACTTCCATGGTTGATTATAGAAATTTGAAAAACGGCCAAAATGGTGGTAAAGTGTATTTCCATGTTAATTTACGGATTTTACTTGTTTTTGATTCTTTTTCTTTCACTAAAAAGGGCATAAAGTGGCCTAGCCTTATCGAATCGAAGCATGTAATAGTTCCTAGGAAACCTAACGAGCATACCTATTACCTCCATGGTTGATTTTAGAATTTTCAAAAACGGCCAAAATGGGGGTTAGGTTAATTTCCTTGTTAATTTACGGATTTTACTCGTTTTTCACCCTTTTTCTTTCACTAAAAAGGGCATAAAGTGGCCTAGCCTTATCAATTCGAAGCATGTAATAGTTCCTAGGAAATCTAACGAGCATATCTACGACTTCCATGGTTGATTTTAGAAATTTGAAAAACGGCCAAAATGGTTGTAAAGTGAATTTCCTTGTTAATTTACGGATTTTACTTGTTTTTGATTCTTTTTCTTTCAGTAAAAAGGACATAAAGTGGTCTAGCCTTATCGATTCGAAGCATGTAATACTTCCTAGGAAATCTAACAAGAATATCTACAACTTCCACGGTTGATTATAGGAATTAAAAAAACGGCCAAAATGGTGGTAAAGTGTATTTCCTTGTTAATTTACGGATTTTACTTGTTTTTGATTCTTTTTCTTTCACTAAAAAGGGCATAAAGTGGCCTAGCCTTATCGAATCGGAGTATGTAATAGTTCCTAGGAAGTCTAACGAGCATATCTACGACTTCCATGTTTTATATTAGAATTTTCAAAAATGGCCAAAATGGTGGTTAAGTTAATTTCCTTGCTAATTTACGGATTTTACTTGTTTTTGACCCTTTTTCTTTCACTAAAAAGGGCATAAAGTGGCAAGCCTTATCGAATTGAAGCATGTAATACATCCTTGGAAATCTAACGAGAATATCTACGACTTCCATGGTTGATTTTAGAAATTTGAAAAACGGCCAAAATGGTCGTAAAGTGAATTTCCTTGTTAATTTACGGATTTTACTTGTTTTTGATTCTTTTTCTTCGGTAAAAAGGACATAAAGTGGTCTAGCCTTATCGAATCGAAGCATGTAATACTTCCTAGGAAATCTAACAAGAATATCTACAACTTCCACGGTTGATTATAGGAATTTAAAAAACGGCCAAAATGGTGGTAAAGTGTATTTCCTTGTTAATTTACGGATTTTACTTGTTTTTGATTCTTTTTCTTTCACTAAAAAGGGCATAAAGTGGCCTAGCCTTATCGAATCGGAGTATGTAATAGTTCCTAGGAAGTCTAACGAGCATATCTACGACTTCCATGTTTTATATTAGAATTTTCAAAAATGGCCAAAATGGTGGTTAAGTTAATTTCCTTGTTAATTTACGGATTTTACTTGTTTTTGACCCTTTTTCTTTCACTAAAAAGGGCATAAAGTGGCCTAGCCTTATCGAATTGAAGCATGTAATACATCCTAGGAAATCTAACGAGAATATCTACGACTTCCATGGTTGATTTTAGAAATTTTAAAAACGGCCAAAATGGTAGTAAAGTGTATTTCCTTGTTAATTTACGGATTTTACTTGTTTTTGATTCTTTTTCTTTCACTAAAAAAGGCATAAAGTGCCCTAGCCTTATCGAATCGAAGCATTTAATAGTTCCTAGAAAATCTAACGAGCATATCTACGACTTCCATGGTTGATTTTAGAAATTTGAAAAACGGCCAAAATGGTGGTAAGGTGAATTTCCTGGTTAATTTACGGATTTTACTTGTTTTATATTCTTTTTCTTTCAGTAAAAAGGACATAAAGTGGCCTAGCCTTATCGAATCGAAGCATGTAATACTTCCTAGGAAATCTAACAAGAATATCTACAACTTCCATGGTTGATTATAGAAATTTGAAAAACGGCCAAAATGGTGGTAAAGTGTATTTCCATGTTAATTTACGGATTTTACTTGTTTTTGATTCTTTTTCTTTCACTAAAAAGGGCATAAAGTGGCCTAGCCTTATCGAATCGAAGCATGTAATAGTTCCTAGGAAACCTAACGAGCATACCTATTACCTCCATGGTTGATTTTAGAATTTTCAAAAACGGCCAAAATGGGGGTTAGGTTAATTTCCTTGTTAATTTACGGATTTTACTCGTTTTTTCACCCTTTTTCTTTCACTAAAAAGGGCATAAAGTGGCCTAGCCTTATCAATTCGAAGCATGTAATAGTTCCTAGGAAATCTAACGAGCATATCTACGACTTCCATGGTTGATTTTAGAAATTTGAAAAACGGCCAAAATGGTCGTAAAGTGAATTTCCTTGTTAATTTACGGATTTTACTTGTTTTTGATTCTTTTTCTTTCAGTAAAAAGGACATAAAGTGGTCTAGCCTTATCGATTCGAAGCATGTAATACTTCCTAGGAAATCTAACAAGAATATCTACAACTTCCACGGTTGATTATAGGAATTAAAAAAACGGCCAAAATGGTGGTATAGTGTATTTCCTTGTTAATTTACGGATTTTACTTGTTTTTGATTCTTTTTCTTTCACTAAAAAGGGCATAAAGTGGCCTAGCCTTATCGAATCGGAGTATGTAATAGTTCCTAGGAAGTCTAACGAGCATATCTACGACTTCCATGTTTTATATTAGAATTTTCAAAAATGGCCAAAATGGTGGTTAAGTTAATTTCCTTGTTAATTTACGGATTTTACTTGTTTTTGACCCTTTTTCTTTCACTAAAAAGGGCATAAAGTGGCCTAGCCTTATCGAATTGAAGCATGTAATACATCCTAGGAAATCTAACGAGAATATCTACGACTTCAATGGTTGATTTTAGAAATTTTAAAAACGGCCAAAATGGTAGTAAAGTGTATTTCCTTGTTAATTTACGGATTTTACTTGTTTTTGATTCTTTTTCTTTCACTAAAAAAGGCATAAAGTGGCCTAGCCTTATCGAATCGAAGCATTTAATAGTTCCTAGGAAATCTAACGAGCATATCTACGACTTCCATGGTTGATTTTAGAAATTTGAAAAACGGCCAAAATGGTGGTAAGGTGAATTTCCTGGTTAATTTACGGATTTTACTTGTTTTATATTCTTTTTCTTTCAGTAAAAAGGACATAAAGTGGCCTAGCCTTATCGAATCGAAGCATGTAATACTTCCTAGGAAATCTAACAAGAATATCTACAACTTCCATGGTTGATTATAGAAATTTGAAAAACGGCCAAAATGGTGGTAAAGTGTATTTCCATGTTAATTTACGGATTTTACTTGTTTTTGATTCTTTTTCTTTCACTAAAAAGGGCATAAAGTGGCCTAGCCTTATCGAATCGAAGCATGTAATACTTCCTAGGAAATCTAACAAGAATATCTACAACTTCCACGGTTGATTATAGGAATTTAAAAAACGGCCAAAATGGTGGTAAAGTGTATTTCCTTGTTAATTTACGGATTTTACTTGTTTTTGATTCTTTTTCTTTCACTAAAAAGGGCATAAAGTGGCCTAGCCTTATCGAATCGGAGTATGTAATAGTTCCTAGGAAGTCTAACGAGCATATCTACGACTTCCATGTTTTATATTAGAATTTTCAAAAATGGCCAAAATGGTGGTTAAGTTAATTTCCTTGTTAATTTACGGATTTTACTTGTTTTTGACCCTTTTTCTTTCACTAAAAAGGGCATAAAGTGGCCTAGCCTTATCGAATTGAAGCATGTAATACATCCTAGGAAATCTAACGAGAATATCTACGACTTCCATGGTTGATTTTAGAAATTTTAAAAACGGCCAAAATGGTAGTAAAATGTATTTCCTGGTTAATTTACGGATTTTACTTGTTTTTGATTCTTTTTCTTTCACTAAAAAAGGCATAAAGTAGCCTAGCCTTATCGAATCGAAGCATTTAATAGTTCCTAGGAAATCTAACGAGCATATCTACGACTTCCATGGTTGATTTTAGAAATTTGAAAAACGGCCAAAATGGTGGTAAGGTGAATTTCCTGGTTAATTTACGGATTTTACTTGTTTTATATTCTTTTTCTTTCAGTAAAAAGGACATAAAGTGGCCTAGCCTTATCGAATCGAAGCATGTAATACTTCCTAGGAAATCTAACAAGAATATCTACAACTTCCATGGTTGATTATAGAAATTTGAAAAACGGCCAAAATGGTGGTAAAGTGTATTTCCATGTTAATTTACGGATTTTACTTGTTTTTGATTCTTTTTCTTTCACTAAAAAGGGCATAAAGTGGCCTAGCCTTATCGAATCGAAGCATGTAATACTTCCTAGGAAATCTAACAAGAATATCTACAACTTCCACGGTTGATTATAGGAATTTAAAAAACGGCCAAAATGGTGGTAAAGTGTATTTCCTTGTTAATTTACGGATTTTACTTGTTTTTGATTCTTTTTCTTTCACTAAAAAGGGCATAAAGTGGCCTAGCCTTATCGAATCGGAGTATGTAATAGTTCCTAGGAAGTCTAACGAGCATATCTACGACTTCCATGTTTTATATTAGAATTTTCAAAAATGGCCAAAATGGTGGTTAAGTTAATTTCCTTGTTAATTTACGGATTTTACTTGTTTTTGACCCTTTTTCTTTCACTAAAAAGGGCATAAAGTGGCCTAGCCTTATCGAATTGAAGCATGTAATACATCCTAGGAAATCTAACGAGAATATCTACGACTTCCATGGTTGATTTTAGAAATTTTAAAAACGGCCAAAATGGTAGTAAAGTGTATTTCCTTGTTAATTTACGGATTTTACTTGTTTTTGATTCTTTTTCTTTCACTAAAAAAGGCATAAAGTGGCCTAGCCTTATCGAATCGAAGCATTTAATAGTTCCTAGGAAATCTAACGAGCATATCTACGACTTCCATGGTTGATTTTAGAAATTTGAAAAACGGCCAAAATGGTGGTAAGGTGAATTTCCTGGTTAATTTACGGATTTTACTTGTTTTATATTCTTTTTCTTTCAGTAAAAAGGACATAAAGTGGCCTAGCCTTATCGAATCGAAGCATGTAATACTTCCTAGGAAATCTAACAAGAATATCTACAACTTCCATGGTTGATTATAGAAATTTGAAAAACGGCCAAAATGGTGGTAAAGTGTATTTCCATGTTAATTTACGGATTTTACTTGTTTTTGATTCTTTTTCTTTCACTAAAAAGGGCATAAAGTGGCCTAGCCTTATCGAATCGAAGCATGTAATACTTCCTAGGAAATCTAACAAGAATATCTACAACTTCCACGGTTGATTATAGGAATTTAAAAAACGGCCAAAATGGTGGTAAAGTGTATTTCCTTGTTAATTTACGGATTTTACTTGTTTTTGATTCTTTTTCTTTCACTAAAAAGGGCATAAAGTGGCCTAGCCTTATCGAATCGGAGTATGTAATAGTTCCTAGGAAGTCTAACGAGCATATCTACGACTTCCATGTTTTATATTAGAATTTTCAAAAATGGCCAAAATGGTGGTTAAGTTAATTTCCTTGTTAATTTACGGATTTTACTTGTTTTTGACCCTTTTTCTTTCACTAAAAAGGGCATAAAGTGGCCTAGCCTTATCGAATTGAAGCATGTAATACATCCTAGGAAATCTAACGAGAATATCTACGACTTCCATGGTTGATTTTAGAAATTTTAAAAACGGCCAAAATGGTAGTAAAGTGTATTTCCTGGTTAATTTACGGATTTTACTTGTTTTTGATTCTTTTTCTTTCACTAAAAAAGGCATAAAGTAGCCTAGCCTTATCGAATCGAAGCATTTAATAGTTCCTAGGAAATCTAACGAGCATATCTACGACTTCCATGGTTGATTTTAGAAATTTGAAAAACGGCCAAAATGGTGGTAAGGTGAATTTCCTGGTTAATTTACGGATTTTACTTGTTTTATATTCTTTTTCTTTCAGTAAAAAGGACATAAAGTGGCCTAGCCTTATCGAATCGAAGCATGTAATACTTCCTAGGAAATCTAACAAGAATATCTACAACTTCCATGGTTGATTATAGAAATTTGAAAAACGGCCAAAATGGTGGTAAAGTGTATTTCCATGTTAATTTACGGATTTTACTTGTTTTTGATTCTTTTTCTTTCACTAAAAAGGGCATAAAGTGGCCTAGCCTTATCGAATCGAAGCATGTAATACTTCCTAGGAAATCTAACAAGAATATCTACAACTTCCACGGTTGATTATAGGAATTTAAAAAACGGCCAAAATGGTGGTAAAGTGTATTTCCTTGTTAATTTACGGATTTTACTTGTTTTTGATTCTTTTTCTTTCACTAAAAAGGGCATAAAGTGGCCTAGCCTTATCGAATCGGAGTATGTAATAGTTCCTAGGAAGTCTAACGAGCATATCTACGACTTCCATGTTTTATATTAGAATTTTCAAAAATGGCCAAAATGGTGGTTAAGTTAATTTCCTTGTTAATTTACGGATTTTACTTGTTTTTGACCCTTTTTCTTTCACTAAAAAGGGCATAAAGTGGCCTAGCCTTATCGAATTGAAGCATGTAATACATCCTAGGAAATCTAACGAGAATATCTACGACTTCCATGGTTGATTTTAGAAATTTTAAAAACGGCCAAAATGGTAGTAAAGTGTATTTCCTGGTTAATTTACGGATTTTACTTGTTTTTGATTCTTTTTCTTTCACTAAAAAAGGCATAAAGTAGCCTAGCCTTATCGAATCGAAGCATTTAATAGTTCCTAGGAAATCTAACGAGCATATCTACGACTTCCATGGTTGATTTTAGAAATTTGAAAAACGGCCAAAATGGTGGTAAGGTGAATTTCCTGGTTAATTTACGGATTTTACTTGTTTTATATTCTTTTTCTTTCAGTAAAAAGGACATAAAGTGGCCTAGCCTTATCGAATCGAAGCATGTAATACTTCCTAGGAAATCTAACAAGAATATCTACAACTTCCATGGTTGATTATAGAAATTTGAAAAACGGCCAAAATGGTGGTAAAGTGTATTTCCATGTTAATTTACGGATTTTACTTGTTTTTGATTCTTTTTCTTTCACTAAAAAGGGCATAAAGTGGCCTAGCCTTATCGAATCGAAGCATGTAATACTTCCTAGGAAATCTAACAAGAATATCTACAACTTCCACGGTTGATTATAGGAATTTAAAAAACGGCCAAAATGGTGGTAAAGTGTATTTCCTTGTTAATTTACGGATTTTACTTGTTTTTGATTCTTTTTCTTTCACTAAAAAGGGCATAAAGTGGCCTAGCCTTATCGAATCGGAGTATGTAATAGTTCCTAGGAAGTCTAACGAGCATATCTACGACTTCCATGTTTTATATTAGAATTTTCAAAAATGGCCAAAATGGTGGTTAAGTTAATTTCCTTGTTAATTTACGGATTTTACTTGTTTTTGACCCTTTTTCTTTCACTAAAAAGGGCATAAAGTGGCCTAGCCTTATCGAATTGAAGCATGTAATACATCCTAGGAAATCTAACGAGAATATCTACGACTTCCATGGTTGATTTTAGAAATTTTAAAAACGGCCAAAATGGTAGTAAAGTGTATTTCCTTGTTAATTTACGGATTTTACTTGTTTTTGATTCTTTTTCTTTCACTAAAAAAGGCATAAAGTGGCCTAGCCTTATCGAATCGAAGCATTTAATAGTTCCTAGGAAATCTAACGAGCATATCTACGACTTCCATGGTTGATTTTAGAAATTTGAAAAACGGCCAAAATGGTGGTAAGGTGAATTTCCTGGTTAATTTACGGATTTTACTTGTTTTATATTCTTTTTCTTTCAGTAAAAAGGACATAAAGTGGCCTAGCCTTATCGAATCGAAGCATGTAATACTTCCTAGGAAATCTAACAAGAATATCTACAACTTCCATGGTTGATTATAGAAATTTGAAAAACGGCCAAAATGGTGGTAAAGTGTATTTCCATGTTAATTTACGGATTTTACTTGTTTTTGATTCTTTTTCTTTCACTAAAAAGGGCATAAAGTGGCCTAGCCTTATCGAATCGAAGCATGTAATAGTTCCTAGGAAACCTAACGAGCATACCTATTACCTCCATGGTTGATTTTAGAATTTTCAAAAACGGCCAAAATGGGGGTTAGGTTAATTTCCTTGTTAATTTACGGATTTTACTCGTTTTTCACCCTTTTTCTTTCACTAAAAAGGGCATAAAGTGGCCTAGCCTTATCAATTCGAAGCATGTAATAGTTCCAAGGAAATCTAACGAGCATATCTACGACTTCCATGGTTGATTTTAGAAATTTGAAAAACGGCCAAAATGGTCGTAAAGTGAATTTCCTTGTTAATTTACGGATTTTACTTGTTTTTGATTCTTTTTCTTTCAGTAAAAAGGACATAAAGTGGTCTAGCCTTATCGATTCGAAGCATGTAATACTTCCTAGGAAATCTAACAAGAATATCTACAACTTCCACGGTTGATTATAGGAATTAAAAAAACGGCCAAAATGGTGGTAAAGTGTATTTCCTTGTTAATTTACGGATTTTACTTGTTTTTGATTTTTTTTCTTTCACTAAAAAGGGCATAAAGTGGCCTAGCCTTATCGAATCGGAGTATGTAATAGTTCCTAGGAAGTCTAACGAGCATATCTACGACTTCCATGTTTTATATTAGAATTTTCAAAAATGGCCAAAATGGTGGTTAAGTTAATTTCCTTGCTAATTTACGGATTTTACTTGTTTTTGACCCTTTTTCTTTCACTAAAAAGGGCATAAAGTGGCAAGCCTTATCGAATTGAAGCATGTAATACATCCTTGGAAATCTAACGAGAATATCTACGACTTCCATGGTTGATTTTAGAAATTTGAAAAACGGCCAAAATGGTCGTAAAGTGAATTTCCTTGTCAATTTACGGATTTTACTTGTTTTTGATTCTTTTTCTTCGGTAAAAAGGACATAAAGTGGTCTAGCCTTATCGAATCGAAGCATGTAATACTTCCTAGGAAATCTAACAAGAATATCTACAACTTCCACGGTTGATTATAGGAATTTAAAAAACGGCCAAAATGGTGGTAAAGTGTATTTCCTTGTTAATTTACGGATTTTACTTGTTTTTGATTCTTTTTCTTTCACTAAAAAGGGCATAAAGTGGCCTAGCCTTATCGAATCGGAGTATGTAATAGTTCCTAGGAAGTCTAACGAGCATATCTACGACTTCCATGTTTTATATTAGAATTTTCAAAAATGGCCAAAATGGTGGTTAAGTTAATTTCCTTGTTAATTTACGGATTTTACTTGTTTTTGACCCTTTTTCTTTCACTAAAAAGGGCATAAAGTGGCCTAGCCTTATCGAATTGAAGCATGTAATACATCCTAGGAAATCTAACGAGAATATCTACGACTTCCATGGTTGATTTTAGAAATTTTAAAAACGGCCAAAAATGTGGTAAAGTGTATTTCCTTGTTAATTTACGGATTTTACTTGTTTTTGATTCTTTTTCTTTCACTAAAAAAGGCATAAAGTGGCCTAGCCTTATCGAATCGAAGCATTTAATAGTTCCTAGGAAATCTAACGAGCATATCTACGACTTCCATGGTTGATTTTAGAAATTTGAAAAACGGCCAAAATGGTGGTAAGGTGAATTTCCTGGTTAATTTACGGATTTTACTTGTTTTATATTCTTTTTCTTTCAGTAAAAAGGACATAAAGTGGCCTAGCCTTATCGAATCGAAGCATGTAATACTTCCTAGGAAATCTAACAAGAATATCTACAACTTCCATGGTTGATTATAGAAATTTGAAAAACGGCCAAAATGGTGGTAAAGTGTATTTCCATGTTAATTTACGGATTTTACTTGTTTTTGATTCTTTTTCTTTCACTAAAAAGGGCATAAAGTGGCCTAGCCTTATCGAATCGAAGCATGTAATAGTTCCTAGGAATCCTAACGAGCATACCTATTACCTCCATGGTTGATTTTAGAATTTTCAAAAACGGCCAAAATGGGGGTTAGGTTAATTTCCTTGTTAATTTACGGATTTTACTCGTTTTTCACCCTTTTTCTTTCACTAAAAAGGGCATAAAGTGGCCTAGCCTTATCAATTCGAAGCATGTAATAGTTCCTTGGAAATCTAACGAGCATATCTACGACTTCCATGGTTGATTTTAGAAATTTGAAAAACGGCCAAAATGGTGGTAAGGTGAATTTCCTGGTTAATTTACGGATTTTACTTGTTTTATATTCTTTTTCTTTCAGTAAAAAGGACATAAAGTGGCCTAGCCTTATCGAATCGAAGCATGTAATACTTCCTAGGAAATCTAACAAGAATATCTACAACTTCCATGGTTGATTATAGAAATTTGAAAAACGGCCAAAATGGTGGTAAAATGTATTTCCATGTTAATTTACGGATTTTACTTGTTTTTGATTCTTTTTCTTTCACTAAAAAGGGCATAAAGTGGCCTAGCCTTATCGAATCGAAGCATGTAATACTTCCTAGGAAATCTAACAAGAATATCTACAACTTCCACGGTTGATTATAGGAATTTAAAAAACGGCCAAAATGGTGGTAAAGTGTATTTCCTTGTTAATTTACGGATTTTACTTGTTTTTGATTCTTTTTCTTTCACTAAAAAGGGCATAAAGTGGCCTAGCCTTATCGAATCGGAGTATGTAATAGTTCCTAGGAAGTCTAACGAGCATATCTACGACTTCCATGTTTTATAATAGAATTTTCAAAAATGGCCAAAATGGTGGTTAAGTTAATTTCCTTGTTAATTTACGGATTTTACTTGTTTTTGACCCTTTTTCTTTCACTAAAAAGGGCATAAAGTGGCCTAGCCTTATCGAATTGAAGCATGTAATACATCCTAGGAAATCTAACGAGAATATCTACGACTTCCATGGTTGATTTTAGAAATTTTAAAAACGGCCAAAATGGTAGTAAAGTGTATTTCCTTGTTAATTTACGGATTTTACTTGTTTTTGATTCTTTTTCTTTCACTAAAAAAGACATAAAGTGGCCTAGCCTTATCGAATCGAAGCATTTAATAGTTCCTAGGAAATCTAACGAGCATATCTACGACTTCCATGGTTGATTTTAGAAATTTGAAAAACGGCCAAAATGGTGGTAAGGTGAATTTCCTGGTTAATTTACGGATTTTACTTGTTTTATATTCTTTTTCTTTCAGTAAAAAGGACATAAAGTGGCCTAGCCTTATCGAATCGAAGCATGTAATACTTCCTAGGAAATCTAACAAGAATATCTACAACTTCCATGGTTGATTATAGAAATTTGAAAAACGGCCAAAATGGTGGTAAAGTGTATTTCCATGTTAATTTACGGATTTTACTTGTTTTTGATTCTTTTTCTTTCACTAAAAAGGGCATAAAGTGGCCTAGCCTTATCGAATCGAAGCATGTAATAATTCCTAGGAAACCTAACGAGCATACCTATTACCTCCATGGTTGATTTTAGAATTTTCAAAAACGGCCAAAATGGGGGTTAGGTTAATTTCCTTGTTAATTTACGGATTTTACTCGTTTTTCACCCTTTTTCTTTCACTAAAAAGGGCATAAAGTGGCCTAGCCTTATCAATTCGAAGCATGTAATAGTTCCAAGGAAATCTAACGAGCATATCTACGACTTCCATGGTTGATTTTAGAAATTTGAAAAACGGCCAAAATGGTCGTAAAGTGAATTTCCTTGTTAATTTACGGATTTTACTTGTTTTTGATTCTTTTTCTTTCAGTAAAAAGGACATAAAGTGGTCTAGCCTTATCGATTCGAAGCATGTAATACTTCCTAGGAAATCTAACATGAATATCTACAACTTCCACGGTTGATTATAGGAATTAAAAAAACGGCCAAAATGGTGGTAAAGTGTATTTCCTTGTTAATTTACGGATTTTACTTGTTTTTGATTCTTTTTCTTTCACTAAAAAGGGCATAAAGTGGCCTAGCCTTATCGAATCGGAGTATGTAATAGTTCCTAGGAAGTCTAACGAGCATATCTACGACTTCCATGTTTTATATTAGAATTTTCAAAAATGGCCAAAATGGTGGTTAATTTAATTTCCTTGCTAATTTACGGATTTTACTTGTTTTTGACCCTTTTTCTTTCACTAAAAAGGGCATAAAGTGGCAAGCCTTATCGAATTGAAGCATGTAATACATCCTTGGAAATCTAACGAGAATATCTACGACTTCCATGGTTGATTTTAGAAATTTGAAAAACGGCCAAAATGGTCGTAAAGTGAATTTCCTTGTTAATTTACGGATTTTACTTGTTTTTGATTCTTTTTCTTCGGTAAAAAGGACATAAAGTGGTCTAGCCTTATCGAATCGAAGCATGTAATACTTCCTAGGAAATCTAACAAGAATATCTACAACTTCCACGGTTGATTATAGGAATTTAAAAAACGGCCAAAATGGTGGTAAAGTGTATTTCCTTGTTAATTTACGGATTTTACTTGTTTTTGATTCTTTTTCTTTCACTAAAAAGGGCATAAAGTGGCCTAGCCTTATCGAATCGGAGTATGTAATAGTTCCTAGGAAGTCTAACGAGCATATCTACGACTTCCATGTTTTATATTAGAATTTTCAAAAATGGCCAAAATGGTGGTTAAGTTAATTTCCTTGTTAATTTACGGATTTTACTTGTTTTTGACCCTTTTTCTTTCACTAAAAAGGGCATAAAGTGGCCTAGCCTTATCGAATTGAAGCATGTAATACATCCTAGGAAATCTAACGAGAATATCTACGACTTCCATGGTTGATTTTAGAAATTTTAAAAACGGCCAAAAATGTGGTAAAGTGTATTTCCTTGTTAATTTACGGATTTTACTCGTTTTTGATTCTTTTTCTTTCACTAAAAAAGGCATAAAGTGGCCTAGCCTTATCGAATCGAAGCATTTAATAGTTCCTAGGAAATCTAACGAGCATATCTACGACTTCCATGGTTGATTTTAGAAATTTGAAAAACGGCCAAAATGGTGGTAAGGTGAATTTCCTGGTTAATTTACGGATTTTACTTGTTTTATATTCTTTTTCTTTCAGTAAAAAGGACATAAAGTGGCCTAGCCTTATCGAATCGAAGCATGTAATACTTCCTAGGAAATCTAACAAGAATATCTACAACTTCCATGGTTGATTATAGAAATTTGAAAAACGGCCAAAATGGTGGTAAAGTGTATTTCCATGTTAATTTACGGATTTTACTTGTTTTTGATTCTTTTTCTTTCACTAAAAAGGGCATAAAGTGGCCTAGCCTTATCGAATCGAAGCATGTAATAGTTCCTAGGAAACCTAACGAGCATACCTATTACCTCCATGGTTGATTTTAGAATTTTCAAAAACGGCCAAAATGGGGGTTAGGTTAATTTCCTTGTTAATTTACGGATTTTACTCGTTTTTCACCCTTTTTCTTTCACTAAAAAGGGCATAAAGTGGCCTAGCCTTATCAATTCGAAGCTTGTAATAGTTCCTTGGAAATCTAACGAGCATATCTACGACTTCCATGGTTGATTTTAGAAATTTGAAAAACGGCCAAAATGGTCGTAAAGTGAATTTCCTTGTTAATTTACGGATTTTACTTGTTTTTGATTCTTTTTCTTTCAGTAAAAAGGACATAAAGTGGTCTAGCCTTATCGATTCGAAGCATGTAATACTTCCTAGGAAATCTAACAAGAATATCTACAACTTCCACGGTTGATTATAGGAATTAAAAAAACGGCCAAAATGGTGGTAAAGTGTATTTCCTTGTTAATTTACGGATTTTACTTGTTTTTGATTCTTTTTCTTTCACTAAAAAGGGCATAAAGTGGCCTAGCCTTATCGAATCGGAGTATGTAATAGTTCCTAGGAAGTCTAACGAGCATATCTACGACTTCCATGTTTTATATTAGAATTTTCAAAAATGGCCAAAATGGTGGTTAAGTTAATTTCCTTGCTAATTTACGGATTTTACTTGTTTTTGACCCTTTTTCTTTCACTAAAAAGGGAATAAAGTGGCCTAGCCTTATCGAATTGAAGCATGTAATACATCCTAGGAAATCTAACAAGAATATCTACAACTTCCATGGTTGATTTTAGAAATTTGAAAAACGGCCAAAATGGTGGTAAAGTGAATTTCATTGTTAATTTACGGATTTTACTTGTTTTTGACCCTTTTTCTTTCACTAAAAAGGGCATAAAGTGGCAAGCCTTATCGAATTGAAGCATGTAATACATCCTTGGAAATCTAACGAGAATATCTACGACTTCCATGGTTGATTTTAGAAATTTGAAAAACGGCCAAAATGGTCGTAAAGTGAATTTCCTTGTTAATTTACGGATTTTACTTGTTTTTGATTCTTTTTCTTCAGTAAAAAGGACATAAAGTGGTCTAGCCTTATCGAATCGAAGCATGTAATACTTCCTAGGAAATCTAACAAGAATATCTACAACTTCCACGGTTGATTATAGGAATTTAAAAAACGGCCAAAATGGTGGTAAAGTGTATTTCCTTGTTAATTTACGGATTTTACTTGTTTTTGATTCTTTTTCTTTCACTAAAAAGGGCATAAAGTGGCCTAGCCTTATCGAATCGGAGTATGTAATAGTTCCTAGGAAGTCTAACGAGCATATCTACGACTTCCATGTTTTATATTAGAATTTTCAAAAATGGCCAAAATGGTGGTTAAGTTAATTTCCTTGTTAATTTACGGATTTTACTTGTTTTTGACCCTTTTTCTTTCACTAAAAAGGGCATAAAGTGGCCTAGCCTTATCGAATTGAAGCATGTAATACATCCTAGGAAATCTAACGAGAATATCTACGACTTCCATGGTTGATTTTAGAAATTTTAAAAACGGCCAAAATGGTGGTAAAGTGTATTTCCTTGTTAATTTACGGATTTTACTTGTTTTTGATTCTTTTTCTTTCACTAAAAAAGGCATAAAGTGGCCTAGCCTTATCGAATCGAAGCATTTAATAGTTCCTAGGAAATCTAACGAGCATATCTACAACTTCCATGGTTGATTTTAGAAATTTGAAAAACGGCCAAAATGGTGGTAAGGTGAATTTCCTGGTTAATTTACGGATTTTACTTGTTTTATATTCTTTTTCTTTCAGTAAAAAGGACATAAAGTGGCCTAGCCTTATCGAATCGAAGCATGTAATACTTCCTAGGAAATCTAACAAGAATATCTACAACTTCCATGGTTGATTATAGAAATTTGAAAAACGGCCAAAATGGTGGTAAAGTGTATTTCCATGTTAATTTACGGATTTTACTTGTTTTTGATACTTTTTCTTTCACTAAAAAGGGCATAAAGTGGCCTAGCCTTATCGAATCGAAGCATGTAATAGTTCCTAGGAAACCTAACGAGCATACCTATTACCTCCATGGTTGATTTTAGAATTTTCAAAAACGGCCAAAATGGGGGTTAGGTTAATTTCCTTGTTAATTTACGGATTTTACTCGTTTTTCACCCTTTTTCTTTCACTAAAAAGGGCATAAAGTGGCCTAGCCTTATCAATTCGAAGCATGTAATAGTTCCTAGGAAATCTAACGAGCATATCTACGACTTCCATGGTTGATTTTAGAAATTTGAAAAACGGCCAAAATGGTTGTAAAGTGAATTTCCTTGTTAATTTACGGATTTTACTTGTTTTTGATTCTTTTTCTTTCAGTAAAAAGGACATAAAGTGGTCTAGCCTTATCGATTCGAAGCATGTAATACTTCCTAGGAAATCTAACAAGAATATCTACGACTTCCATGGTTGATTATAGGAATTTAAAAAACGGCCAAAATGGTGGTAAAGTGTATTTCCTTGTTAATTTACGGATTTTACTTGTTTTTGATTCTTTTTCTTTCACTAAAAAGGGCATAAAGTGGCCTAGCCTTATCGAATCGGAGTATGTAATAGTTCCTAGGAAGTCTAACGAGCATATCTACGACTTCCATGTTTTATATTAGAATTTTCAAAAATGGCCAAAATGGTGGTTAAGTTAATTTCCTTGTTAATTTACGGATTTTACTTGTTTTTGACCCTTTTTCTTTCACTAAAAAGGGCATAAAGTGGCCTAGCCTTATCGAATTGAAGCATGTAATACATCCTAGGAAATCTAACGAGAATATCTACGACTTCCATGGTTGATTTTAGAAATTTTAAAAACGGCCAAAATGGTGGTAAAGTGTATTTCCTTGTTAATTTACGGATTTTACTTGTTTTTGATTCTTTTTCTTTCACTAAAAAAGGCATAAAGTGGCCTAGCCATATCGAATCGAAGCATTTAATAGTTCCTAGGAAATCTAACGAGCATATCTACAACTTCCATGGTTGATTTTAGAAATTTGAAAAACGGCCAAAATGGTGGTAAGGTGAATTTCCTGGTTAATTTACGGATTTTACTTGTTTTATATTCTTTTTCTTTCAGTAAAAAGGACATAAAGTGGCCTAGCCTTATCGAATCGAAGCATGTAATACTTCCTAGGAAATCTAACAAGAATATCTACAACTTCCATGGTTGATTATAGAAATTTGAAAAACGGCCAAAATGGTGGTAAAGTGTATTTCCATGTTAATTTACGGATTTTACTTGTTTTTGATACTTTTTCTTTCACTAAAAAGGGCATAAAGTGGCCTAGCCTTATCGAATCGAAGCATGTAATAGTTCCTAGGAAACCTAACGAGCATACCTATTACCTCCATGGTTGATTTTAGAATTTTCAAAAACGGCCAAAATGGGGGTTAGGTTAATTTCCTTGTTAATTTACGGATTTTACTCGTTTTTCACCCTTTTTCTTTCACTAAAAAGGGCATAAAGTGGCCTAGCCTTATCAATTCGAAGCATGTAATAGTTCCTAGGAAATCTAACGAGCATATCTACGACTTCCATGGTTGATTTTAGAAATTTGAAAAACGGCCAAAATGGTTGTAAAGTGAATTTCCTTGTTAATTTACGGATTTTACTTGTTTTTGATTCTTTTTCTTTCAGTAAAAAGGACATAAAGTGGTCTAGCCTTATCGATTCGAAGCATGTAATACTTCCTAGGAAATCTAACAAGAATATCTACAACTTCCACGGTTGATTATAGGAATTAAAAAAACGGCCAAAATGGTGGTAAAGTGTATTTCCTTGTTAATTTACGGATTTTACTTGTTTTTGATTCTTTTTCTTTCACTAAAAAGAGCATAAAGTGGCCTAGCCTTATCGAATCGGAGTATGTAATAGTTCCTAGGAAGTCTAACGAGCATATCTACGACTTCCATGTTTTATATTAGAATTTTCAAAAATGGCCAAAATGGTGGTTAAGTTAATTTCCTTGCTAATTTACGGATTTTACTTGTTTTTGACCCTTTTTCTTTCACTAAAAAGGGAATAAAGTGGCCTAGCCTTATCGAATTGAAGCATGTAATACATCCTAGGAAATCTAACAAGAATATCTACAACTTCCATGGTTGATTTTAGAAATTTGAAAAACGGCCAAAATGTTGGTAAAGTGAATTTCCTTGTTTTACGGATTTTACTTGTTTTTGACCCTTTTTCTTTCACTAAAAAGGGCATAAAGTGGCAAGCCTTATCGAATTGAAGCATGTAATACATCCTTGGAAATCTAACGAGAATATCTACGACTTCCATGGTTGATTTTAGAAATTTGAAAAACGGCCAAAATGGTCGTAAAGTGAATTTCCTTGTTAATTTACGGATTTTACTTGTTTTTGATTCTTTTTCTTTCAGTAAAAAGGACATAAAGTGGTCTAGCCTTATCGAATCGAAGCATGTAATACTTCCTAGGAAATCTAACAAGAATATCTACAACTTCCACGGTTGATTATAGGAATTTAAAAAACGGCCAAAATGGTGGTAAAGTGTATTTCCTTGTTAATTTACGGATTTTACTTGTTTTTGATTCTTTTTCTTTCACTAAAAAGGGCATAAAGTGGCCTAGCCTTATCGAATCGGAGTATGTAATAGTTCCTAGGAAGTCTAACGAGCATATCTACGACTTCCATGTTTTATATTAGAATTTTCAAAAATGGCCAAAATGGTGGTTAAGTTAATTTCCTTGTTAATTTACGGATTTTACTTGTTTTTGACCCTTTTTCTTTCACTAAAAAGGGCATAAGCATGTAATACATCCTAGGAAATCTAACGAGAATATCTACGACTTCCATGGTTGATTTTAGAAATTTTAAAAACGGCCAAAATGGTGGTAAAGTGTATTTCCTTGTTAATTTACGGATTTTACTTGTTTTTGATTCTTTTTCTTTCACTAAAAAAGGCATAAAGTGGCCTAGCCTTATCGAATCGAAGCATTTAATAGTTCCTAGGAAATCTAACGAGCATATCTACGACTTCCATGGTTGATTTTAGAAATTTGAAAAACGGCCAAAATGGTGGTAAGGTGAATTTCCTGGATAATTTACGGATTTTACTTGTTTTATATTCTTTTTCTTTCAGTAAAAAGGACATAAAGTGGCCTAGCCTTATCGAATCGAAGCATGTAATACTTCCTAGGAAATCTAACAAGAATATCTACAACTTCCATGGTTGATTATAGAAATTTGAAAAACGGCCAAAATGGTGGTAAAGTGTATTTCCATGTTAATTTACGGATTTTACTTGTTTTTGATTCTTTTTCTTTCACTAAAAAGGGCATAAAGTGGCCTAGCCTTATCGAATCGAAGCATGTAATAGTTCCTAGGAAACCTAACGAGCATACCTATTACCTCCATGGTTGATTTTAGAATTTTCAAAAACGGCCAAAATGGGGGTTAGGTTAATTTCCTTGTTAATTTACGGATTTTACTCGTTTTTCACCCTTTTTCTTTCACTAAAAAGGGCATAAAGTGGCCTAGCCTTATCAATTCGAAGCATGTAATAGTTCCTAGGAAATCTAACGAGCATATCTACGACTTCCATGGTTGATTTTAGAAATTTGAAAACGGCCAAAATGGTTGTAAAGTGAATTTCCTTGTTAATTTACGGATTTTACTTGTTTTTGATTCTTTTTCTTTCAGTAAAAAGGACATAAAGTGGTCTAGCCTTATCGATTCGAAGCATGTAATACTTCCTAGGAAATCTAACAAGAATATCTACAACTTCCACGGTTGATTATAGGAATTAAAAAAACGGCCAAAATGGTGGTAAAGTGTATTTCCTTGTTAATTTACGGATTTTACTTGTTTTTGATTCTTTTTCTTTCACTAAAAAGGGCATAAAGTGGCCTAGCCTTATCGAATCGGAGTATGTAATAGTTCCTAGGAAGTCTAACGAGCATATCTACGACTTCCATGTTTTATATTAGAATTTTCAAAAATGGCCAAAATGGTGGTTAAGTTAATTTCCTTGCTAATTTACGGATTTTACTTGTTTTTGACCCTTTTTCTTTCACTAAAAAGGGAATAAAGTGGCCTAGCCTTATCGAATTGAAGCATGTAATACATCCTAGGAAATCTAACAAGAATATCTACAACTTCCATGGTTGATTTTAGAAATTTGAAAAACGGCCAAAATGGTGGTAAAGTGAATTTCCTTGTTAATTTACGGATTTTACTTGTTTTTGACCCTTTTTCTTTCACTAAAAAGGGCATAAAGTGGCAAGCCTTATCGAATTGAAGCATGTAATACATCCTTGGAAATCTAACGAGAATATCTACGACTTCCATGGTTGATTTTAGAAATTTGAAAAACGGCCAAAATGGTCGTAAAGTGAATTTCCTTGTTAATTTACGGATTTTACTTGTTTTTGATTCTTTTTCTTTCAGTAAAAAGGACATAAAGTGGTCTAGCCTTATCGAATCGAAGCATGTAATACTTCCTAGGAAATCTAACAAGAATATCTACAACTTCCACGGTTGATTATAGGAATTTAAAAAACGGCCAAAATGGTGGTAAAGTGTATTTCCTTGTTAATTTACGGATTTTACTTGTTTTTGATTCTTTTTCTTTCACTAAAAAGGGCATAAAGTGGCCTAGCCTTATCGAATCGGAGTATGTAATAGTTCCTAGGAAGTCTAACGAGCATATCTACGACTTCCATGTTTTATATTAGAATTTTCAAAAATGGCCAAAATGGTGGTTAAGTTAATTTCCTTGTTAATTTACGGATTTTACTTGTTTTTGACCCTTTTTCTTTCACTAAAAAGGGCATAAAGTGGCCTAGCCTTATCGAATTGAAGCATGTAATACATCCTAGGAAATCTAACGAGAATATCTACGACTTCCATGGTTGATTTTAGAAATTTTAAAAACGGCCAAAATGGTGGTAAAGTGTATTTCCTTGTTAATTTACGGATTTTACTTGTTTTTGATTCTTTTTCTTTCACTAAAAAAGGCATAAAGTGGCCTAGCCTTATCGAATCGAAGCATTTAATAGTTCCTAGGAAATTTAACGAGCATATCTACGACTTCCATGGTTGATTTTAGAAATTTGAATAACGGCCAAAATGGTGGTAAGGTGAATTTCCTGGTTAATTTACGGATTTTACTTGTTTTATATTCTTTTTCTTTCAGTAAAAAGGACATAAAGTGGCCTAGCCTTATCGAATCGAAGCATGTAATACTTCCTAGGAAATCTAACAAGAATATCTACAACTTCCATGGTTGATTATAGAAATTTGAAAAACGGCCAAAATGGTGGTAAAGTGTATTTCCATGTTAATTTACGGATTTTACTTGTTTTTGATTCTTTTTCTTTCACTAAAAAGGGCATAAAGTGGCCTAGCCTTATCGAATCGAAGCATGTAATAGTTCCTAGGAAACCTAACGAGCATACCTATTACCTCCATGGTTGATTTTAGAATTTTCAAAAACGGCCAAAATGGGGGTTAGGTTAATTTCCTTGTTAATTTACGGATTTTACTCGTTTTTCACCCTTTTTCTTTCACTAAAAAGGGCATAAAGTGGCCTAGCCTTATCAATTCGAAGCATGTAATAGTTCCTAGGAAATCTAACGAGCATATCTACGACTTCCATGGTTGATTTTAGAAATTTGAAAAACGGCCAAAATGGTTGTAAAGTGAATTTCCTTGTTAATTTACGGATTTTACTTGTTTTTGATTCTTTTTCTTTCAGTAAAAAGGACATAAAGTGGTCTAGCCTTATCGATTCGAAGCATGTAATACTTCCTAGGAAATCTAACAAGAATATCTACAACTTCCACGGTTGATTATAGGAATTAAAAAAACGGCCAAAATGGTGGTAAAGTGTATTTCCTTGTTAATTTACGGATTTTACTTGTTTTTGATTCTTTTTCTTTCACTAAAAAGGGCATAAAGTGGCCTAGCCTTATCGAATCGGAGTATGTAATAGTTCCTAGGAAGTCTAACGAGCATATCTACGACTTCCATGTTTTATATTAGAATTTTCAAAAATGGCCAAAATGGTGGTTAAGTTAATTTCCTTGCTAATTTACGGATTTTACTTGTTTTTGACCCTTTTTCTTTCACTAAAAAGGGAATAAAGTGGCCTAGCCTTATCGAATTGAAGCATGTAATACATCCTAGGAAATCTAACAAGAATATCTACAACTTCCATGGTTGATTTTAGAAATTTGAAAAACGGCCAAAATGGTGGTAAAGTGAATTTCCTTGTTAATTTACGGATTTTACTTGTTTTTGACCCTTTTTCTTTCACTAAAAAGGGCATAAAGTGGCAAGCCTTATCGAATTGAAGCATGTAATACATCCTTGGAAATCTAACGAGAATATCTACGACTTCCATGGTTGATTTTAGAAATTTGAAAAACGGCCAAAATGGTCGTAAAGTGAATTTCCTTGTTAATTTACGGATTTTACTTGTTTTTGATTCTTTTTCTTTCAGTAAAAAGGACATAAAGTGGTCTAGCCTTATCGAATCGAAGCATGTAATACTTCCTAGGAAATCTAACAAGAATATCTACAACTTCCACGGTTGATTATAGGAATTTAAAAAACGGCCAAAATGGTGGTAAAGTGTATTTCCTTGTTAATTTACGGATTTTACTTGTTTTTGATTCTTTTTCTTTCACTAAAAAGGGCATAAAGTGGCCTAGCCTTATCGAATCGGAGTATGTAATAGTTCCTAGGAAGTCTAACGAGCATATCTACGACTTCCATGTTTTATATTAGAATTTTCAAAAATGGCCAAAATGGTGGTTAAGTTAATTTCCTTGTTAATTTACGGATTTTACTTGTTTTTGACCCTTTTTCTTTCACTAAAAAGGGCATAAAGTGGCCTAGCCTTATCGAATTGAAGCATGTAATACATCCTAGGAAATCTAACGAGAATATCTACGACTTCCATGGTTGAGTTTAGAAATTTTAAAAACGGCCAAAATGGTGGTAAAGTGTATTTCCTTGTTAATTTACGGATTTTACTTGTTTTTGATTCTTTTTCTTTCACTAAAAAAGGCATAAAGTGGCCTAGCCTTATCGAATCGAAGCATTTAATAGTTCCTAGGAAATCTAACGAGCATATCTACGACTTCCATGGTTGATTTTAGAAATTTGAAAAACGGCCAAAATGGTGGTAAGGTGAATTTCCTGGTTAATTTACGGATTTTACTTGTTTTATATTCTTTTTCTTTCAGTAAAAAGGACATAAAGTGGCCTAGCCTTATCGAATCGAAGCATGTAATACTTCCTAGGAAATCTAACAAGAATATCTACAACTTCCATGGTTGATTATAGAAATTTGAAAAACGGCCAAAATGGTGGTAAAGTGTATTTCCATGTTAATTTACGGATTTTACTTGTTTTTGATTCTTTTTCTTTCACTAAAAAGGGCATAAAGTGGCCTAGCCTTATCGAATCGAAGCATGTAATAGTTCCTAGGAAACCTAACGAGCATACCTATTACCTCCATGGTTGATTTTAGAATTTTCAAAAACGGCCAAAATGGGGGTTAGGTTAATTTCCTTGTTAATTTACGGATTTTACTCGTTTTTCACCCTTTTTCTTTCACTAAAAAGTGCATATAGTGGCCTAGCCTTATCAATTCGAAGCATGTAATAGTTCCTAGGAAATCTAACGAGCATATCTACGACTTCCATGGTTGATTTTAGAAATTTGAAAAACGGCCAAAATGGTCGTAAAGTGAATTTCCTTGTTAATTTACGGATTTTACTTGTTTTTGATTCTTTTTCTTTCACTAAAAAGGGCATAAAGTGGCCTAGCCTTATCGAATCGGAGTATGTAATAGTTCCTAGGAAGTCTAACGAGCATATCTACGACTTCCATGTTTTATATTAGAATTTTCAAAAATGGCCAAAATGGTGGTTAAGTTAATTTCCTTGCTAATTTACGGATTTTACTTGTTTTTGACCCTTTTTCTTTCACTAAAAAGGGAATAAAGTGGCCTAGCCTTATCGAATTGATGCATGTAATACATCCTAGGAAATCTAACAAGAATATCTACAACTTCCATGGTTGATTTTAGAAATTTGAAAAACGGCCAAAATGGTGGTAAAGTGAATTTCCTTGTTAATTTACGGATTTTACTTGTTTTTGACCTTTTTTCTTTCACTAAAAAGGGCATAAAGTGGCAAGCCTTATCGAATTGAAGCATGTAATACATCCTTGGAAATCTAACGAGAATATCTACGACTTTCATGGTTGATTTTAGAAATTTGAAAAACGGCCAAAATGGTCGTAAAGTGAATTTCCTTGTTAATTTACGGATTTTACTTGTTTTTGATTCTTTTTCTTTCAGTAAAAAGGACATAAAGTGGTCTAGCCTTATCGAATCGAAGCATGTAATACTTCCTAGGAAATCTAACAAGAATATCTGCAACTTCCACGGTTGATTATAGGAATTTAAAAAACGGCCAAAATGGTGGTAAAGTGTATTTCCTTGTTAATTTACGGATTTTACTTGTTTTTGATTCTTTTTCTTTCAGTAAAAAGGACATAAAGTGGTCTAGCCTTATCGAATCGAAGCATGTAATACTTCCTAGGAAATCTAACAAGAATATCTACAACTTCCACGGTTGATTATAGGAATTTAAAAAACGGCCAAAATGGTGGTAAAGTGTATTTCCTTGTTAATTTACGGATTTTACTTGTTTTTGATTCTTTTTCTTTCACTAAAAAGGGCATAAAGTGGCCTAGCCTTATCGAATCGGAGTATGTAATAGTTCCTAGGAAGTCTAACGAGCATATCTACGACTTCCATGTTTTATATTAGAATTTTCAAAAATGGCCAAAATGGTGGTTAAGTTAATTTCCTTGTTAATTTACGGATTTTACTTGTTTTTGACCCTTTTTCTTTCACTAAAAAGGGCATAAAGTGGCCTAGCCTTATCGAATTGAAGCATGTAATACATCCTAGGAAATCTAACGAGAATATCTACGACTTCCATGGTTGATTTTAGAAATTTTAAAAACGGCCAAAATGGTGGTAAAGTGTATTTCCTTGTTAATTTACGGATTTTACTTGTTTTTGATTCTTTTTCTTTCACTAGAAAAGGCATAAAGTGGCAAGCCTTATCGAATTGAAGCATGTAATACATCCTTGGAAATCTAACGAGAATATCTACGACTTCCATGGTTGATTTTAGAAATTTGAAAAACGGCCAAAATGGTGGTAAAGTGAATTTCCTTGTTAATTTACGGATTTTACTTGTTTTTGACCCTTTTTCTTTCACTAAAAAGGGCATAAAGTGGCAAGCCTTATCGAATTGAAGCATGTAATACATCCTTGGAAATCTAACGAGAATATCTACGACTTCCATGGTTGATTTTAGAAATTTGAAAAACGGCCAAAATGGTCGTAAAGTGAATTTCCTTGTTAATTTACGGATTTTACTTGTTTTTCACCCTTTTTCTTTCACTAAAAAGGGCATAAAGTGGCCTAGCCTTATCAATTCGAAGCTTGTAATAGTTCCTAGGAAATCTAACGAGCATATCTACGACTTCCATGGTTGATTTTAGAAATTTGAAAAACGGCCAAAATGGTCGTAAAGTGAATTTCCTTGTTAATTTACGGATTTTACTTGTTTTTGATTCTTTTTCTTTCAGTAAAAAGGACATAAAGTGGTCTAGCCTTATCGATTCGAAGCATGTAATACTTCCTAGGAAATCTAACAAGAATATCTACAACTTCCACGGTTGATTATAGGAATTAAAAAAACGGCCAAAATGGTGGTAAAGTGTATTTCCTTGTTAATTTACGGATTTTACTTGTTTTTGATTCTTTTTCTTTCACTAAAAAGGGCATAAAGTGGCCTAGCCTTATCGAATCGGAGTATGTAATAGTTCCTAGGAAGTCTAACGAGCATATCTACGACTTCCATGTTTTATATTAGAATTTTCAAAAATGGCCAAAATGGTGGTTAAGTTAATTTCCTTGCTAATTTACGGATTTTACTTGTTTTTGACCCTTTTTCTTTCACTAAAAAGGGAATAAAGTGGCCTAGCCTTATCGAATTGATGCATGTAATACATCCTAGGAAATCTAACAAGAATATCTACAACTTCCATGGTTGATTTTAGAAATTTGAAAAACGGCCAAAATGGTGGTAAAGTGAATTTCCTTGTTAATTTACGGATTTTACTTGTTTTTGACCCTTTTTCTTTCACTAAAAAGGGCATAAAGTGGCAAGCCTTATCGAATTGAAGCATGTAATACATCCTTGGAAATCTAACGAGAATATCTACGACTTCCATGGTTGATTTTAGAAATTTGAAAAACGGCCAAAATGGTCGTAAAGTGAATTTCCTTGTTAATTTACGGATTTTACTTGTTTTTGATTCTTTTTCTTTCAGTAAAAAGAACATAAAGTGGTCTAGCCTTATCGAATCGAAGCATGTAATACTTCCTAGGAAATCTAACAAGAATATCTACAACTTCCACGGTTGATTATAGGAATTTAAAAAACGGCCAAAATGGTGGTAAAGTGTATTTCCTTGTTAATTTCCGGATTTTACTTGTTTTTGATTCTTTTTCTTTCACTAAAAAGGGCATAAAGTGGCCTAGCCTTATCGAATCGGAGTATGTAATAGGTCCTAGGAAGTCTAACGAGCATATCTACGACTTCCATGTTTTATATTAGAATTTTCAAAAATGGCCAAAATGGTGGTTAAGTTAATTTCCTTGTTAATTTACGGATTTTACTTGTTTTTGACCCTTTTTCTTTCACTAAAAAGGGCATAAAGTGGCCTAGCCTTATCGAATTGAAGCATGTAATACATCCTAGGAAATCTAACGAGAATATCTACGACTTCCATGGTTGATTTTAGAAATTTTAAAAACGGCCAAAATGGTGGTAAAGTGTATTTCCTTGTTAATTTACGGATTTTACTTGTTTTTGATTCTTTTTCTTTCACTAAAAAAGGCATAAAGTGGCCTAGCCTTATCGAATCGAAGCATTTAATAGTTCCTAGGAAATCTAACGAGCATATCTACGACTTCCATGGTTGATTTTAGAAATTTGAAAAACGGCCAAAATGGTGGTAAGGTGAATTTCCTGGTTAATTTACGGATTTTACTTGTTTTATATTCTTTTTCTTTCAGTAAAAAGGACATAAAGTGGCCTAGCCTTATCGAATCGAAGCATGTAATACTTCCTAGGAAATCTAACAAGAATATCTACAACTTCCATGGTTGATTATAGAAATTTGAAAAACGGACAAAATGGTGGTAAAGTGTATTTCCATGTTAATTTACGGATTTTACTTGTTTTTGATTCTTTTTCTTTCACTAAAAAGGGCATAAAGTGGCCTAGCCTTATCGAATCGAAGCATGTAATAGTTCCTAGGAAACCTAACGAGCATACCTATTACCTCCATGGTTGATTTTAGAATTTTCAAAAACGGCCAAAATGGGGGTTAGGTTAATTTCCTTGTTAATTTACGGATTTTACTCGTTTTTCACCCTTTTTCTTTCACTAAAAAGTGCATAAAGTGGCCTAGCCTTATCAATTCGAAGCATGTAATAGTTCCTAGGAAATCTAACGAGCATATCTACGACTTCCATGGTTGATTTTAGAAATTTGAAAAACGGCCAAAATGGTCGTAAAGTGAATTTCCTTGTAAGTTACGGATTTTACTTGTTTTTGATTCTTTTTCTTTCAGTAAAAAGGACATAAAGTGGTCTAGCCTTATCGATTCGAAGCATGTAATACTTCCTAGGAAATCTAACAAGAATATCTACAACTTCCACGGTTGATTATAGGAATTAAAAAAACGGCCAAAATGGTGGTAAAGTGTATTTCCTTGTTAATTTACGGATTTTACTTGTTTTTGATTCTTTTTCTTTCACTAAAAAGGGCATAAAGTGGCCTACCCTTATCGAATCGAAGTATGTAATAGTTCCTAGGAAGTCTAACGAGCATATCTACGACTTCCATGTTTTATATTAGAATTTTCAAAAATGGCCAAAATGGTGGTTAAGTTAATTTCCTTGCTAATTTACGGATTTTACTTGTTTTTGACCCTTTTTCTTTCACTAAAAAGGGAATAAAGTGGCCTAGCCTTATCGAATTGAAGCATGTAATACATCCTAGGAAATCTAACAAGAATATCTACAACTTCCATGGTTGATTTTAGAAATTTGAAAAACGGCCAAAATGGTGGTAAAGTGAATTTCCTTGTTAATTTACGGATTTTACTTGTTTTTGACCCTTTTTCTTTCACTAAAAAGGGCATAAAGTGGCAAGCCTTATCGAATTGAAGCATGTAATACATCCTTGGAAATCTAACGAGAATATCTACGACTTCCATGGTTGATTTTAGAAATTTGAAAAACGGCCAAAATGGTCGTAAAGTGAATTTCCTTGTTAATTTACGGATTTTACTTGTTTTTGATTCTTTTTCTTCAGTAAAAAGGACATAAAGTGGTCTAGCCTTATCGAATCGAAGCATGTAATACTTCCTAGGAAATCTAACAAGAATATCTACAACTTCCACGGTTGATTATAGGAATTTAAAAAACGGCCAAAATGGTGGTAATGTGTATTTCCTTGTTAATTTACGGATTTTACTTGTTTTTGATTCTTTTTCTTTCACTAAAAAGGGCATAAAGTGGCCTAGCCTTATCGAATCGGAGTATGTAATAGTTCCTAGGAAGTCTAACGAGCATATCTACGACTTCCATGTTTTATATTAGAATTTTCAAAAATGGCCAAAATGGTGGTTAAGTTAATTTCCTTGTTAATTTACGGATTTTACTTGTTTTTGACCCTTTTTCTTTCACTAAAAAGGGCATAAAGTGGCCTAGCCTTATCGAACTGAAGCATGTAATACATCCTAGGAAATCTAACGAGAATATCTACGACTTCCATGGTTGATTTTAGAAATTTTAAAAACCGCCAAAATGGTGGTAAAGTGTATTTCCTTGTTAATTTACGGATTTTACTTGTTTTTGATTCTTTTTCTTTCACTAAAAAAGGCATAAAGTGGCCTAGCCTTAACGAATCGAAGCATTTAATAGTTCCTAGGAAATCTAACGAGCATATCTACGACTTCCATGGTTGATTTTAGAAATTTGAAAAACGGCCAAAATGGTGGTAAGGTGAATTTCCTGGTTAATTTACGGATTTTACTTGTTTTATATTCTTTTTCTTTCAGTAAAAAGGACATAAAGTGGCCTAGCCTTATCGAATCGAAGCATGTAATACTTCCTAGGAAATCTAACAAGAATATCTACAACTTCCATGGTTGATTATAGAAATTTGAAAAACGGCCAAAATGGTGGTAAAGTGTATTTCCATGTTAATTTACGGATTTTACTTGTTTTTGATTCTTTTTCTTTCACTAAAAAGGGCATAAAGTGGCCTAGCCTTATCGAATCGAAGCATGTAATAGTTCCTAGAAAACCTAACGAGCATACCTATTACCTCCATGGTTGATTTTAGAATTTTCAAAAACGGCCAAAATGGGGGTTAGGTTAATTTCCTTGTTAATTTACGGATTTTACTCGTTTTTCACCCTTTTTCTTTCAGTAAAAAGGGCATAAAGTGGCCTAGCCTTATCAATTCGAAGCATGTAATAGTTCCTAGGAAATCTAACGAGCATATCTACGACTTCCATGGTTGATTTTAGAAATTTGAAAAACGGCCAAAATGGTCGTAAAGTGAATTTCCTTGTTAATTTACGGATTTTACTTGTTTTTGATTCTTTTTCTTTCAGTAAAAAGGACATAAAGTGGTCTAGCCTTATCGATTCGAAGCATGTAATACTTCCTAGGAAATCTAACAAGAATATCTACAACTTCCACGGTTGATTATAGGAATTAAAAAAACGGCCAAAATGGTGGTAAAGTGTATTTCCTTGTTAATTTACGGATTTTACTTGTTTTTGATTCTTTTTCTTTCACTAAAAAGGGCATAAAGTGGCCTAGCCTTATCGAATCGGAGTATGTAATAGTTCCTAGGAAGTCTAACGAGCATATCTGATACGTGACCGATAGGACCGTCTTGAAAACAGGTAACTTGACCCTAACCGCGACCTGCCGGTAGAACCATAGTTATCAAACAAAGTGCGACCCTAATAGCATCTGCCTTTTTCTTACCATCCAAATTAGCAAACTCATTAGTGGGTAAAGGTAAGATATCCAAAGGAGTCAGAGGATTAAAACCATATACAATTTCAAAAGGAGAATAAGAAGTAGTTGAGTGAAATGTTCTATTATAAGCAAAAAAGAGAGCGATAACAAAAAAGAGAGCGAACGAGAAAAAAGAGAGCGATAACAAAAAAGAGAGAAAAGAAATTCATGAGGAGAAAAAAGTAGAGGTGAATAAGGTGAATGAAGAAGAACTTCCTCAAAGTGTAGGAAACAATTATGAGATTTGGAAATATGCCTATGTCCAAGAATCAGAAGGAGAACAATTTCCACATAACTCACTTCCATTTTATACTGGTTTGGATTTGAGGACAAATCCTCTTGAAGAGGGGGAGAATGATGAGATCCAGAGTTCACTAAGCATGTGGAAGGAAACCTATAAAAAACTCACATGACAAGAAGCATTAAAAGTCCAATTTTCTCCATTTTAATTAGCAATTTTCGTTTTTATTTTTGGGTGAATTTTTAGATGGTCTTTTGTATTTTCCTAGCCTATCCAAATGCTTCAAAGTAGTGCTCTAAGTTATTATAATGGCTAGTGGGAATTTTAATCATGTTAGTGCCCATTTTCTAGGTAATAAACATGCACTTATCAATGTATTTGGTAAATGCATGGTAGTGGGAATTTATCTTTAGTATTCCAAGCCTAGGCTATAAATAAGAAGCTCATGTACTTCTCAAAACACAATTTGAAGATTAATATATTTGAGTTTCTCGATTGTGAGAACTTTTCCTTTGTTCTTGGGATAAGAACTTTTATAGTGTTGGTTCTACTGGCAGGTCGCGGTTAGGGTCAAGTTACCTGTTTTCAAGACGGTCCTATCGGTCACGTATCAATATCTACGACTTCCATGTTTTATATTAGAATTTTCAAAAATGGCCAAAATGGTGGTTAAGTTAATTTCCTTGCTAATTTACGGATTTTACTTGTTTTTGACCCTTTTTCTTTCACTAAAAAGGGAATAAAGTGGCCTAGCCTTATCGAATTGAAGCATGTAATACATCCTAGGAAATCTAACAAGAATATCTACAACTTCCATGGTTGATTTTAGAAATTTGAAAAACGGCCAAAATGGTGGTAAAGTGAATTTCCTTGTTAATTTACGGATTTTACTTGTTTTTGATTCTTTTTCTTTCACTAAAAAGGGCATAAAGTGGCCTAGCCTTATCGAATCGGAGTATGTAATAGTTCCTAGGAAGTCTAACGAGCATATCTACGACTTCCATGTTTTATATTAGAATTTTCAAAAATGGCCAAAATGGTGGTTAAGTTAATTTCCTTGTTAATTTACGGATTTTACTTGTTTTTGACCCTTTTTCTTTCACTAAAAAGGGCATAAAGTGGCCTAGCCTTATCGAATTGAAGCATGTAATACATCCTAGGAAATCTAACGAGAATATCTACGACTTCCATGGTTGATTTTAGAAATTTTAAAAACGGCCAAAATGGTGGTAAAGTGTATTTCCTTGTTAATTTACGGATTTTACTTGTTTTTGATTCTTTTTCTTTCACTAAAAAAGGCATAAAGTGGCCTAGCCTTATCGAATCGAAGCATTTAATAGTTCCTAGGAAATCTAACGAGCATATCTACGACTTCCATGGTTGATTTTAGAAATTTGAAAAACGGCCAAAACGGTGGTAAGGTGAATTTCCTGGTTAATTTACGGATTTTACTTGTTTTATATTCTTTTTCTTTCAGTAAAAAGGACATAAAGTGGCCTAGCCTTATCGAATCGAAGCATGTAATACTTCCTAGGAAATCTAACAAGAATATCTACAACTTCCATGGTTGATTATAGAAATTTGAAAAACGGCCAAAATGGTGGTAAAGTGTATTTCCATGTTAATTTACGGATTTTACTTGTTTTTGATTCTTTTTCTTTCACTAAAAAGGGCATAAAGTGGCCTAGCCTTATCGAATCGAAGCATGTAATAGCTCCTAGGAAACCTAACGAGCATACCTATTACCTCCATGGTTGATTTTAGAATTTTCAAAAACGGCCAAAATGGGGGTTAGGTTAATTTCCTTGTTAATTTACGGATTTTACTCGTTTTTCACCCTTTTTCTTTCACTAAAAAGGGCATAAAGTGGCCTAGCCTTATCAATTCGAAGCATGTAATAGTTCCTAGGAAATCTAACGAGCATATCTACGACTTCCATGGTTGATTTTAGAAATTTGAAAAACGGCCAAAATGGTCGTAAAGTGAATTTCCTTGTTAATTTACGGATTTTACTTGTTTTTGATTCTTTTTCTTTCAGTAAAAAGGACATAAAGTGGTCTAGCTTTATCGATTCGAAGCATGTAAAACTTCCTAGGAAATCTAACAAGAATATCTACAACTTCCACGGTTGATTATAGGAATTAAAAAAACGGCCAAAATGGTGGTAAAGTGTATTTCCTTGTTAATTTACGGATTTTACTTGTTTTTGATTCTTTTTCTTTCACTAAAAAGGGCATAAAGTGGCCTAGCCTTATCGAATCGGAGTATGTAATAGTTCCTAGGAAGTCTAACGAGCATATCTGATACGTGACCGATAGGACCGTCTTGAAAACAAGTAACTTGACCCTAACCGCGACCTGCCGGTAGAACCATAGTTATCAAACAAAGTGCGACCCTAATAGCATCTGCCTTTTTCTTACCATCCAAATTAGCAAACTCATTAGTGGGTAAAGGTAAGATATCCAAAGGAGTCAGAGGATTAAAACCATATACAATTTCAAAAGGAGAATAAGAAGTAGTTGAGTGAAATGTTCTATTATAAGCAAAAAAGAGAGCGATAACAAAAAAGAGAGCGAACGAGAAAAAAGAGAGCGATAACAAAAAAGAGAGAAAAGAAATTCATGAGGAGAAAAAAGTAGAGGTGAATAAGGTGAATGAAGAAGAACTTCCTCAAAGTGTAGGAAACAATTATGAGATTTGGAAATATGCTTATGTCCAAGAATCAGAAGGAGAACAATTTCCACATAACTCACTTCCATTTTATACTGGTTTGGATTTGAGGACAAATCCTCTTGAAGAGGGGGAGAATGATGAGATCCAGAGTTCACTAAGCATGTGGAAGGAAACCTATAAAAAACTCACATGACAAGAAGCATTAAAAGTCCAATTTTCTCCATTTTAATTAGCAATTTTCGTTTTTATTTTTGGGTGAATTTTTAGATGGTCTTTTGTATTTTCCTAGCCTATCCAAATGCTTCAAAGTAGTGCTCTAAGTTATTATAATGGCTAGTGGGAATTTTAATCATGTTAGTGCCCATTTTCTAGGTAATAAACATGCACTTATCAATGTATTTGGTAAATGCATGGTAGTGGGAATTTATCTTTAGTATTCCAAGCCTAGGCTATAAATAAGAAGCTCATGTACTTCTCAAAACACAATTTGAAGATTAATATATTTGAGTTTCTCGATTGTGAGAACTTTTCCTTTGTTCTTGGGATAAGAACTTTTATAGTGTTGGTTCTACTGGCAGGTCGCGGTTAGGGTCAAGTTACCTGTTTTCAAGACGGTCCTATCGGTCACGTATCAATATCTACGACTTCCATGTTTTATATTAGAATTTTCAAAAATGGCCAAAATGGTGGTTAAGTTAATTTCCTTGCTAATTTACGGATTGTACTTGTTTTTGACCCTTTTTCTTTCACTAAAAAGGGAATAAAGTGGCCTAGCCTTATCGAATTGAAGCATGTAATACATCCTAGGAAATCTAACAAGAATATCTACAACTTCCATGGTTGATTTTAGAAATTTGAAAAACGGCCAAAATGGTGGTAAAGTGAATTTCCTTGTTAATTTACGGATTTTACTTGTTTTTGATTCTTTTTCTTTCACTAAAAAGGGCATAAAGTGGCCTAGCCTTATCGAATCGGAGTATGTAATAGTTCCTAGGATGTCTAACGAGCATATCTACGGCTTCCATGTTTTATATTAGAATTTTCAAAAATGGCCAAAATGGTGGTTAAGTTAATTTCCTTGTTAATTTACGGATTTTACTTGTTTTTGACCCTTTTTCTTTCACTAAAAAGGGCATAAAGTGGCCTAGCCTTATCGAATTGAAGCATGCAATACATCCTAGGAAATCTAACGAGAATATCTACGACTTCCATGGTTGATTTTAGAAATTTTAAAAACGGCCAAAATGGTGGTAAAGTGTATTTCCTTGTTAATTTACGGATTTTACTTGTTTTTGATTCTTTTTCTTTCACTAAAAAAGGCATAAAGTGGCCTAGCCTTATCGAATCGAAGCATTTAATAGTTCCTAGGAAATCTAACGAGCATATCTACGACTTCCATGGTTGATTTTAGAAATTTGAAAAACGGCCAAAACGGTGGTAAGGTGAATTTCCTGGTTAATTTACGGATTTTACTTGTTTTATATTCTTTTTCTTTCAGTAAAAAGGACATAAAGTGGCCTAGCCTTATCGAATCGAAGCATGTAATACTTCCTAGGAAATCTAACAAGAATATCTACAACTTCCATGGTTGATTATAGAAATTTGAAAAACGGCCAAAATGGTGGTAAAGTGTATTTCCATGTTAATTTACGGATTTTACTTGTTTTTGATTCTTTTTCTTTCACTAAAAAGGGCATATAGTGGCCTAGCCTTATCGAATCGAAGCATGTAATAGTTCCTAGGAAACCTAACGAGCATACCTATTACCTCCATGGTTGATTTTAGAATTTTCAAAAACGGCCAAAATGGGGGTTAGGTTAATTTCCTTGTTAATTTACGGATTTTACTCGTTTTTCACCCTTTTTCTTTCACTAAAAAGGGCATAAAGTGGCCTAGCCTTATCAATTCGAAGCATGTAATAGTTCCTAGGAAATCTAACGAGCATATCTACGACTTCCATGGTTGATTTTAGAAATTTGAAAAACGGCCAAAATGGTCGTAAAGTGAATTTCCTTGTTAATTTACGGATTTTACTTGTTTTTGATTCTTTTTCTTTCAGTAAAAAGGACATAAAGTGGCCTAGCCTTATCGAATCGAAGCATGTAATACTTCCTAGGAAATCTAACAAGAATATCTACAACTTCCATGGTTGATTATAGAAATTTGAAAAACGGCCAAAATGGTGGTAAAGTGTATTTCCATGTTAATTTACGGATTTTACTTGTTTTTGATTCTTTTTCTTTCACTAAAAAGGGCATAAAGTGGCCTAGCCTTATCGAATCGAAGCATGTAATAGTTCCTAGGAAACCTAACGAGCATACCTATTACCTCCATGGTTGATTTTAGAATTTTCAAAAACGGCCAAAATGGGGGTTAGGTTAATTTCCTTGTTAATTTACGGATTTTACTCGTTTTTCACCCTTTTTCTTTCACTAAAAAGGGCATAAAGTGGCCTAGCCTTATCAATTCGAAGCATGTAATAGTTCCTAGGAAATCTAACGAGCATATCTACGACTTCCATGGTTGATTTTAGAAATTTGAAAAACGGCCAAAATGGTCGTAAAGTGAATTTCCTTGTTAATTTACGGATTTTACTTGTTTTTGATTCTTTTTCTTTCAGTAAAAAGGACATAAAGTGGCCTAGCCTTATCGAATCGAAGCATGTAATACTTCCTAGGAAATCTAACAAGAATATCTACAACTTCCATGGTTGATTATAGAAATTTGAAAAACGGCCAAAATGGTGGTAAAGTGTATTTCCATGTTAATTTACGGATTTTACTTGTTTTTGATTCTTTTTCTTTCACTAAAAAGGGCATAAAGTGGCCTAGCCTTATCGAATCGAAGCATGTAATAGTTCCTAGGAAACCTAACGAGCATACCTATTACCTCCATGGTTGATTTTAGAATTTTCAAAAACGGCCAAAATGGTGGTTAGGTTAATTTCCTTGTTAATTTACGGATTTTACTCGTTTTTCACCCTTTTTCTTTCACTAAAAAGGGCATAAAGTGGCCTAGCCTTATCAATTCGAAGCATGTAATAGTTCCTAGGAAATCTAACGAGCATATCTACGACTTCCATGGTTGATTTTAGAAATTTGAAAAACGGCCAAAATGGTCGTAAAGTGAATTTCCTTGTTAATTTACGGATTTTACTTGTTTTTGATTCTTTTTCTTTCAGTAAAAAGGACATAAAGTGGTCTAGCCTTATCGATTCGAAGCATGTAATACTTCCTAGGAAATCTAACAAGAATATCTACAACTTCCACGGTTGATTATAGGAATTAAAAAAACGGCCAAAATGGTGGTAAAGTGTATTTCCTTGTTAATTTACGGATTTTACTTGTTTTTGATTCTTTTTCTTTCACTAAAAAGGGCATAAAGTGGCCTAGCCTTATCGAATCGGAGTATGTAATAGTTCCTAGGAAGTCTAACGAGCATATCTACGACTTCCATGTTTTATATTAGAATTTTCAAAAATGGCCAAAATGGTGGTTAAGTTAATTTCCTTGCTAATTTACGGATTTTACTTGTTTTTGACCCTTTTTCTTTCACTAAAAAGGGAATAAAGTGGCCCAGCCTTATCGAATTGAAGCATGTAATACATCCTAGGAAATCTAACAAGAATATCTACAACTTCCATGGTTGATTTTAGAAATTTGAAAAACGGCCAAAATGGTGGTAAAGTGAATTTCCTTGTTAATTTACGGATTTTACTTGTTTTTGACCCTTTTTCTTTCACTAAAAAGGGCATAAAGTGGCAAGCCTTATCGAATTGAAGCATGTAATACATCCTTGGAAATCTAACGAGAATATCTACGACTTCCATGGTTGATTTTAGAAATTTGAAAAACGGCCAAAATGGTCGTAAAGTGAATTTCCTTGTTAATTTACGGATTTTACTTGTTTTTGATTCTTTTTCTTTCAGTAAAAAGGACATAAAGTGGTCTAGCCTTATCGAATCGAAGCATGTAATACTTCCTAGGAAATCTAACAAGAATATCTACAACTTCCACGGTTGATTATAGGAATTAAAAAAACGGCCAAAATGGTGGTAAAGTGTATTTCCTTGTTAATTTACGGATTTTACTTGTTTTTGATTCTTTTTCTTTCACTAAAAAGGGCATAAAGTGGCCTAGCCTTATCGAATCGGAGTATGTAATAGTTCCTTGGAAGTCTAACGAGCATATCTACGACTTCCATGTTTTATATTAGAATTTTCAAAAATGGCCAAAATGGTGGTTAAGTTAATTTCCTTGTTAATTTACGGATTTTACTTGTTTTTGACCCTTTTTCTTTCACTAAAAAGGGCATAAAGTGGCCTAGCCTTATCGAATTGAAGCATGCAATACATCCTAGGAAATCTAACGAGAATATCTACGACTTCCATGGTTGATTTTAGAAATTTTAAAAACGGCCAAAATGGTGGTAAAGTGTATTTCCTTGTTAATTTACGGATTTTACTTGTTTTTGATTCTTTTTCTTTCACTAAAAAAGGCATAAAGTGGCCTAGCCTTATCGAATCGAAGCATTTAATAGTTCCTAGGAAATCTAACGAGCATATCTACGACTTCCATGGTTGATTTTAGAAATTTGAAAAACGGCCAAAACGGTGGTAAGGTGAATTTCCTGGTTAATTTACGGATTTTACTTGTTTTATATTCTTTTTCTTTCAGTAAAAAGGACATAAAGTGGCCTAGCCTTATCGAATCGAAGCATGTAATACTTCCTAGGAAATCTAACAAGAATATCTACAACTTCCATGGTTGATTATAGAAATTTGAAAAACGGCCAAAATGGTGGTAAAGTGTATTTCCATGTTAATTTACGGATTTTACTTGTTTTTGATTCTTTTTCTTTCACTAAAAAGGGCATATAGTGGCCTAGCCTTATCGAATCGAAGCATGTAATAGTTCCTAGGAAACCTAACGAGCATACCTATTACCTCCATGGTTGATTTTAGAATTTTCAAAAACGGCCAAAATGGGGGTTAGGTTAATTTCCTTGTTAATTTACGGATTTTACTCGTTTTTCACCCTTTTTCTTTCACTAAAAAGGGCATAAAGTGGCCTAGCCTTATCAATTCGAAGCATGTAATAGTTCCTAGGAAATCTAACGAGCATATCTACGACTTCCATGGTTGATTTTAGAAATTTGAAAAACGGCCAAAATGGTCGTAAAGTGAATTTCCTTGTTAATTTACGGATTTTACTTGTTTTTGATTCTTTTTCTTTCAGTAAAAAGGACATAAAGTGGCCTAGCCTTATCGAATCGAAGCATGTAATACTTCCTAGGAAATCTAACAAGAATATCTACAACTTCCATGGTTGATTATAGAAATTTGAAAAACGGCCAAAATGGTGGTAAAGTGTATTTCCATGTTAATTTACGGATTTTACTTGTTTTTGATTCTTTTTCTTTCACTAAAAAGGGCATAAAGTGGCCTAGCCTTATCGAATCGAAGCATGTAATAGTTCCTAGGAAACCTAACGAGCATACCTATTACCTCCATGGTTGATTTTAGAATTTTCAAAAACGGCCAAAATGGGGGTTAGGTTAATTTCCTTGTTAATTTACGGATTTTACTCGTTTTTCACCCTTTTTCTTTCACTAAAAAGGGCATAAAGTGGCCTAGCCTTATCAATTCGAAGCATGTAATAGTTCCTAGGAAATCTAACGAGCATATCTACGACTTCCATGGTTGATTTTAGAAATTTGAAAAACGGCCAAAATGGTCGTAAAGTGAATTTCCTTGTTAATTTACGGATTTTACTTGTTTTTGATTCTTTTTCTTTCAGTAAAAAGGACATAAAGTGGCCTAGCCTTATCGAATCGAAGCATGTAATACTTCCTAGGAAATCTAACAAGAATATCTACAACTTCCATGGTTGATTATAGAAATTTGAAAAACGGCCAAAATGGTGGTAAAGTGTATTTCCATGTTAATTTACGGATTTTACTTGTTTTTGATTCTTTTTCTTTCACTAAAAAGGGCATAAAGTGGTCTAGCCTTATCGAATCGAAGCATGTAATAGTTCCTAGGAAACCTAACGAGCATACCTATTACCTCCATGGTTGATTTTAGAATTTTCAAAAACGGCCAAAATGGTGGTTAGGTTAATTTCCTTGTTAATTTACGGATTTTACTCGTTTTTCACCCTTTTTCTTTCACTAAAAAGGGCATAAAGTGGCCTAGCCTTATCAATTCGAAGCATGTAATAGTTCCTAGGAAATCTAACGAGCATATCTACGACTTCCATGGTTGATTTTAGAAATTTGAAAAACGGCCAAAATGGTCGTAAAGTGAATTTCCTTGTTAATTTACGGATTTTACTTGTTTTTGATTCTTTTTCTTTCAGTAAAAAGGACATAAAGTGGTCTAGCCTTATCGATTCGAAGCATGTAATACTTCCTAGGAAATCTAACAAGAATATCTACAACTTCCACGGTTGATTATAGGAATTAAAAAAACGGCCAAAATGGTGGTAAAGTGTATTTCCTTGTTAATTTACGGATTTTACTTGTTTTTGATTCTTTTTCTTTCACTAAAAAGGGCATAAAGTGGCCTAGCCTTATCGAATCGGAGTATGTAATAGTTCCTAGGAAGTCTAACGAGCATATCTACGACTTCCATGTTTTATATTAGAATTTTCAAAAATGGCCAAAATGGTGGTTAAGTTAATTTCCTTGCTAATTTACGGATTTTACTTGTTTTTGACCCTTTTTCTTTCACTAAAAAGGGAATAAAGTGGCCCAGCCTTATCGAATTGAAGCATGTAATACATCCTAGGAAATCTAACAAGAATATCTACAACTTCCATGGTTGATTTTAGAAATTTGAAAAACGGCCAAAATGGTGGTAAAGTGAATTTCCTTGTTAATTTACGGATTTTACTTGTTTTTGACCCTTTTTCTTTCACTAAAAAGGGCATAAAGTGGCAAGCCTTATCGAATTGAAGCATGTAATACATCCTTGGAAATCTAACGAGAATATCTACGACTTCCATGGTTGATTTTAGAAATTTGAAAAACGGCCAAAATGGTCGTAAAGTGAATTTCCTTGTTAATTTACGGATTTTACTTGTTTTTGATTCTTTTTCTTTCAGTAAAAAGGACATAAAGTGGTCTAGCCTTATCGAATCGAAGCATGTAATACTTCCTAGGAAATCTAACAAGAATATCTACAACTTCCACGGTTGATTATAGGAATTAAAAAAACGGCCAAAATGGTGGTAAAGTGTATTTCCTTGTTAATTTACGGATTTTACTTGTTTTTGATTCTTTTTCTTTCACTAAAAAGGGCATAAAGTGGCCTAGCCTTATCGAATCGGAGTATGTAATAGTTCCTTGGAAGTCTAACGAGCATATCTACGACTTCCATGTTTTATATTAGAATTTTCAAAAATGGCCAAAATGGTGGTTAAGTTAATTTCCTTGTTAATTTACGGATTTTACTTGTTTTTGACCCTTTTTCTTTCACTAAAAAGGGCATAAAGTGGCCTAGCCTTATCGAATTGAAGCATGCAATACATCCTAGGAAATCTAACGAGAATATCTACGACTTCCATGGTTGATTTTAGAAATTTTAAAAACGGCCAAAATGGTGGTAAAGTGTATTTCCTTGTTAATTTACGGATTTTACTTGTTTTTGATTCTTTTTCTTTCACTAAAAAAGGCATAAAGTGGCCTAGCCTTATCGAATCGAAGCATTTAATAGTTCCTAGGAAATCTAACGAGCATATCTACGACTTCCATGGTTGATTTTAGAAATTTGAAAAACGGCCAAAACGGTGGTAAGGTGAATTTCCTGGTTAATTTACGGATTTTACTTGTTTTATATTCTTTTTCTTTCAGTAAAAAGGACATAAAGTGGCCGAGCCTTATCGAATCGAAGCATGTAATACTTCCTAGGAAATCTAACAAGAATATCTACAACTTCCATGGTTGATTATAGAAATTTGAAAAACGGCCAAAATGGTGGTAAAGTGTATTTCCATGTTAATTTACGGATTTTACTTGTTTTTGATTCTTTTTCTTTCACTAAAAAGGGCATAAAGTGGCCTAGCCTTATCGAATCGAAGCATGTAATAGTTCCTAGGAAACCTAACGAGCATACCTATTACCTCCATGGTTGATTTTAGAATTTTCAAAAACGGCCAAAATGGGGGTTAGGTTAATTTCCTTGTTAATTTACGGATTTTACTCGTTTTTCACCCTTTTTCTTTCACTAAAAAGGGCATAAAGTGGCCTAGCCTTATCAATTCGAAGCATGTAATAGTTCCTAGGAAATCTAACGAGCATATCTACGACTTCAATGGTTGATTTTAGAAATTTGAAAAACGGCCAAAATGGTCGTAAAGTGAATTTCCTTGTTAATTTACGGATTTTACTTGTTTTTGATTCTTTTTCTTTCAGTAAAAAGGACATAAAGTGGCCTAGCCTTATCGAATCGAAGCATGTAATACTTCCTAGGAAATCTAACAAGAATATCTACAACTTCCATGGTTGATTATAGAAATTTGAAAAACGGCCAAAATGGTGGTAAAGTGTATTTCCATGTTAATTTACGGATTTTACTTGTTTTTGATTCTTTTTCTTTCACTAAAAAGGGCATAAAGTGGCCTAGCCTTATCGAATCGAAGCATGTAATAGTTCCTAGGAAACCTAACGAGCATACCTATTACCTCCATGGTTGATTTTAGAATTTTCAAAAACGGCCAAAATGGTGGTTAGGTTAATTTCCTTGTTAATTTACGGATTTTACTCGTTTTTCACCCTTTTTCTTTCACTAAAAAGGGCATAAAGTGGCCTAGCCTTATCAATTCGAAGCATGTAATAGTTCCTAGGAAATCTAACGAGCATATCTACGACTTCCATGGTTGATTTTAGAAATTTGAAAAACGGCCAAAATGGTCGTAAAGTGAATTTCCTTGTTAATTTACGGATTTTACTTGTTTTTGATTCTTTTTCTTTCAGTAAAAAGGACATAAAGTGGTCTAGCCTTATCGATTCGAAGCATGTAATACTTCCTAGGAAATCTAACAAGAATATCTACAACTTCCACGGTTGATTATAGGAATTAAAAAAACGGCCAAAATGGTGGTAAAGTGTATTTCCTTGTTAATTTACGGATTTTACTTGTTTTTGATTCTTTTTCTTTCACTAAAAAGGGCATAAAGTGGCCTAGCCTTATCGAATCGGAGTATGTAATAGTTCCTAGGAAGTCTAACGAGCATATCTACGACTTCCATGTTTTATATTAGAATTTTCAAAAATGGCCAAAATGGTGGTTAAGTTAATTTCCTTGCTAATTTACGGATTTTACTTGTTTTTGACCCTTTTTCTTTCACTAAAAAGGGAATAAAGTGGCCCAGCCTTATCGAATTGAAGCATGTAATACATCCTAGGAAATCTAACAAGAATATCTACAACTTCCATGGTTGATTTTAGAAATTTGAAAAACGGCCAAAATGGTGGTAAAGTGAATTTCCTTGTTAATTTACGGATTTTACTTGTTTTTGACCCTTTTTCTTTCACTAAAAAGGGCATAAAGTGGCAAGCCTTATCGAATTGAAGCATGTAATACATCCTTGGAAATCTAACGAGAATATCTACGACTTCCATGGTTGATTTTAGAAATTTGAAAAACGGCCAAAATGGTCGTAAAGTGAATTTCCTTGTTAATTTACGGATTTTACTTGTTTTTGATTCTTTTTCTTTCAGTAAAAAGGACATAAAGTGGTCTAGCCTTATCGATTCGAAGCATGTAATACTTCCTAGGAAATCTAACAAGAATATCTACAACTTCCACGGTTGATTATAGGAATTAAAAAAACGGCCAAAATGGTGGTAAAGTGTATTTCCTTGTTAATTTACGGATTTTACTTGTTTTTGATTCTTTTTCTTTCACTAAAAAGGGCATAAAGTGGCCTAGCCTTATCGAATCGGAGTATGTAATAGTTCCTAGGAAGTCTAACGAGCATATCTACGACTTCCATGTTTTATATTAGAATTTTCAAAAATGGCCAAAATGGTGGTTAAGTTAATTTCCTTGCTAATTTACGGATTTTACTTGTTTTTGACCCTTTTTCTTTCACTAAAAAGGGAATAAAGTGGCCCAGCCTTATCGAATTGAAGCATGTAATACATCCTAGGAAATCTAACAAGAATATCTACAACTTCCATGGTTGATTTTAGAAATTTGAAAAACGGCCAAAATGGTGGTAAAGTGAATTTCCTTGTTAATTTACGGATTTTACTTGTTTTTGACCCTTTTTCTTTCACTAAAAAGGGCATAAAGTGGCAAGCCTTATCGAATTGAAGCATGTAATACATCCTTGGAAATCTAACGAGAATATCTACGACTTCCATGGTTGATTTTAGAAATTTGAAAAACGGCCAAAATGGTCGTAAAGTGAATTTCCTTGTTAATTTACGGATTTTACTTGTTTTTGATTCTTTTTCTTTCAGTAAAAAGGACATAAAGTGGTCTAGCCTTATCGAATCGAAGCATGTAATACTTCCTAGGAAATCTAACAAGAATATCTACAACTTCCACGGTTGATTATAGGAATTAAAAAAACGGCCAAAATGGTGGTAAAGTGTATTTCCTTGTTAATTTACGGATTTTACTTGTTTTTGATTCTTTTTCTTTCACTAAAAAGGGCATAAAGTGGCCTAGCCTTATCGAATCGGAGTATGTAATAGTTCCTTGGAAGTCTAACGAGCATATCTACGACTTCCATGTTTTATATTAGAATTTTCAAAAATGGCCAAAATGGTGGTTAAGTTAATTTCCTTGTTAATTTACGGATTTTACTTGTTTTTGACCCTTTTTCTTTCACTAAAAAGGGCATAAAGTGGCCTAGCCTTATCGAATTGAAGCATGCAATACATCCTAGGAAATCTAACGAGAATATCTACGACTTCCATGGTTGATTTTAGAAATTTTAAAAACGGCCAAAATGGTGGTAAAGTGTATTTCCTTGTTAATTTACGGATTTTACTTGTTTTTGATTCTTTTTCTTTCACTAAAAAAGGCATAAAGTGGCCTAGCCTTATCGAATCGAAGCATTTAATAGTTCCTAGGAAATCTAACGAGCATATCTACGACTTCCATGGTTGATTTTAGAAATTTGAAAAACGGCCAAAACGGTGGTAAGGTGAATTTCCTGGTTAATTTACGGATTTTACTTGTTTTATATTCTTTTTCTTTCAGTAAAAAGGACATAAAGTGGCCGAGCCTTATCGAATCGAAGCATGTAATACTTCCTAGGAAATCTAACAAGAATATCTACAACTTCCATGGTTGATTATAGAAATTTGAAAAACGGCCAAAATGGTGGTAAAGTGTATTTCCATGTTAATTTACGGATTTTACTTGTTTTTGATTCTTTTTCTTTCAGTAAAAAGGACATAAAGTGGCCTAGCCTTATCGAATCGAAGCATGTAATACTTCCTAGGAAATCTAACAAGAATATCTACAACTTCCATGGTTGATTATAGAAATTTGAAAAACGGCCAAAATGGTGGTAAAGTGTATTTCCATGTTAATTTACGGATTTTACTTGTTTTTGATTCTTTTTCTTTCACTAAAAAGGGCATAAAGTGGCCTAGCCTTATCGAATCGAAGCATGTAATAGTTCCTAGGAAACCTAACGAGCATACCTATTACCTCCATGGTTGATTTTAGAATTTTCAAAAACGGCCAAAATGGGGGTTAGGTTAATTTCCTTGTTAATTTACGGATTTTACTCGTTTTTCACCCTTTTTCTTTCACTAAAAAGGGCATAAAGTGGCCTAGCCTTATCAATTCGAAGCATGTAATAGTTCCTAGGAAATCTAACGAGCATATCTACGACTTCCATGGTTGATTTTAGAAATTTGAAAAACGGCCAAAATGGTCGTAAAGTGAATTTCCTTGTTAATTTACGGATTTTACTTGTTTTTGATTCTTTTTCTTTCAGTAAAAAGGACATAAAGTGGCCTAGCCTTATCGAATCGAAGCATGTAATACTTCCTAGGAAATCTAACAAGAATATCTACAACTTCCATGGTTGATTATAGAAATTTGAAAAACGGCCAAAATGGTGGTAAAGTGTATTTCCATGTTAATTTACGGATTTTACTTGTTTTTGATTCTTTTTCTTTCACTAAAAAGGGCATAAAGTGGTCTAGCCTTATCGAATCGAAGCATGTAATAGTTCCTAGGAAACCTAACGAGCATACCTATTACCTCCATGGTTGATTTTAGAATTTTCAAAAACGGCCAAAATGGTGGTTAGGTTAATTTCCTTGTTAATTTACGGATTTTACTCGTTTTTCACCCTTTTTCTTTCACTAAAAAGGGCATAAAGTGGCCTAGCCTTATCAATTCGAAGCATGTAATAGTTCCTAGGAAATCTAACGAGCATATCTACGACTTCCATGGTTGATTTTAGAAATTTGAAAAACGGCCAAAATGGTCGTAAAGTGAATTTCCTTGTTAATTTACGGATTTTACTTGTTTTTGATTCTTTTTCTTTCAGTAAAAAGGACATAAAGTGGTCTAGCCTTATCGATTCGAAGCATGTAATACTTCCTAGGAAATCTAACAAGAATATCTACAACTTCCACGGTTGATTATAGGAATTAAAAAAACGGCCAAAATGGTGGTAAAGTGTATTTCCTTGTTAATTTACGGATTTTACTTGTTTTTGATTCTTTTTCTTTCACTAAAAAGGGCATAAAGTGGCCTAGCCTTATCGAATCGGAGTATGTAATAGTTCCTAGGAAGTCTAACGAGCATATCTACGACTTCCATGTTTTATATTAGAATTTTCAAAAATGGCCAAAATGGTGGTTAAGTTAATTTCCTTGCTAATTTACGGATTTTACTTGTTTTTGACCCTTTTTCTTTCACTAAAAAGGGAATAAAGTGGCCCAGCCTTATCGAATTGAAGCATGTAATACATCCTAGGAAATCTAACAAGAATATCTACAACTTCCATGGTTGATTTTAGAAATTTGAAAAACGGCCAAAATGGTGGTAAAGTGAATTTCCTTGTTAATTTACGGATTTTACTTGTTTTTGACCCTTTTTCTTTCACTAAAAAGGGCATAAAGTGGCAAGCCTTATCGAATTGAAGCATGTAATACATCCTTGGAAATCTAACGAGAATATCTACGACTTCCATGGTTGATTTTAGAAATTTGAAAAACGGCCAAAATGGTCGTAAAGTGAATTTCCTTGTTAATTTACGGATTTTACTTGTTTTTGATTCTTTTTCTTTCAGTAAAAAGGACATAAAGTGGTCTAGCCTTATCGAATCGAAGCATGTAATACTTCCTAGGAAATCTAACAAGAATATCTACAACTTCCACGGTTGATTATAGGAATTAAAAAAACGGCCAAAATGGTGGTAAAGTGTATTTCCATGTTAATTTACGGATTTTACTTGTTTTTGATTCTTTTTCTTTCACTAAAAAGGGCATAAAGTGGTCTAGCCTTATCGAATCGAAGCATGTAATAGTTCCTAGGAAACCTAACGAGCATACCTATTACCTCCATGGTTGATTTTAGAATTTTCAAAAACGGCCAAAATGGTGGTTAGGTTAATTTCCTTGTTAATTTACGGATTTTACTCGTTTTTCACCCTTTTTCTTTCACTAAAAAGGGCATAAAGTGGCCTAGCCTTATCAATTCGAAGCATGTAATAGTTCCTAGGAAATCTAACGAGCATATCTACGACTTCCATGGTTGATTTTAGAAATTTGAAAAACGGCCAAAATGGTCGTAAAGTGAATTTCCTTGTTAATTTACGGATTTTACTTGTTTTTGATTCTTTTTCTTTCAGTAAAAAGGACATAAAGTGGTCTAGCCTTATCGATTCGAAGCATGTAATACTTCCTAGGAAATCTAACAAGAATATCTACAACTTCCACGGTTGATTATAGGAATTAAAAAAACGGCCAAAATGGTGGTAAAGTGTATTTCCTTGTTAATTTACGGATTTTACTTGTTTTTGATTCTTTTTCTTTCACTAAAAAGGGCATAAAGTGGCCTAGCCTTATCGAATCGGAGTATGTAATAGTTCCTAGGAAGTCTAACGAGCATATCTACGACTTCCATGTTTTATATTAGAATTTTCAAAAATGGCCAAAATGGTGGTTAAGTTAATTTCCTTGCTAATTTACGGATTTTACTTGTTTTTGACCCTTTTTCTTTCACTAAAAAGGGAATAAAGTGGCCCAGCCTTATCGAATTGAAGCATGTAATACATCCTAGGAAATCTAACAAGAATATCTACAACTTCCATGGTTGATTTTAGAAATTTGAAAAACGGCCAAAATGGTGGTAAAGTGAATTTCCTTGTTAATTTACGGATTTTACTTGTTTTTGACCCTTTTTCTTTCACTAAAAAGGGCATAAAGTGGCAAGCCTTATCGAATTGAAGCATGTAATACATCCTTGGAAATCTAACGAGAATATCTACGACTTCCATGGTTGATTTTAGAAATTTGAAAAACGGCCAAAATGGTCGTAAAGTGAATTTCCTTGTTAATTTACGGATTTTACTTGTTTTTGATTCTTTTTCTTTCAGTAAAAAGGACATAAAGTGGTCTAGCCTTATCGAATCGAAGCATGTAATACTTCCTAGGAAATCTAACAAGAATATCTACAACTTCCACGGTTGATTATAGGAATTAAAAAAACGGCCAAAATGGTGGTAAAGTGTATTTCCTTGTTAATTTACGGATTTTACTTGTTTTTGATTCTTTTTCTTTCACTAAAAAGGGCATAAAGTGGCCTAGCCTTATCGAATCGGAGTATGTAATAGTTCCTTGGAAGTCTAACGAGCATATCTACGACTTCCATGTTTTATATTAGAATTTTCAAAAATGGCCAAAATGGTGGTTAAGTTAATTTCCTTGTTAATTTACGGATTTTACTTGTTTTTGACCCTTTTTCTTTCACTAAAAAGGGCATAAAGTGGCCTAGCCTTATCGAATTGAAGCATGCAATACATCCTAGGAAATCTAACGAGAATATCTACGACTTCCATGGTTGATTTTAGAAATTTTAAAAACGGCCAAAATGGTGGTAAAGTGTATTTCCTTGTTAATTTACGGATTTTACTTGTTTTTGATTCTTTTTCTTTCACTAAAAAAGGCATAAAGTGGCCTAGCCTTATCGAATCGAAGCATTTAATAGTTCCTAGGAAATCTAACGAGCATATCTACGACTTCCATGGTTGATTTTAGAAATTTGAAAAACGGCCAAAACGGTGGTAAGGTGAATTTCCTGGTTAATTTACGGATTTTACTTGTTTTATATTCTTTTTCTTTCAGTAAAAAGGACATAAAGTGGCCGAGCCTTATCGAATCGAAGCATGTAATACTTCCTAGGAAATCTAACAAGAATATCTACAACTTCCATGGTTGATTATAGAAATTTGAAAAACGGCCAAAATGGTGGTAAAGTGTATTTCCATGTTAATTTACGGATTTTACTTGTTTTTGATTCTTTTTCTTTCACTAAAAAGGGCATAAAGTGGCCTAGCCTTATCGAATCGAAGCATGTAATAGTTCCTAGGAAACCTAACGAGCATACCTATTACCTCCATGGTTGATTTTAGAATTTTCAAAAACGGCCAAAATGGGGGTTAGGTTAATTTCCTTGTTAATTTACGGATTTTACTCGTTTTTCACCCTTTTTCTTTCACTAAAAAGGGCATAAAGTGGCCTAGCCTTATCAATTCGAAGCATGTAATAGTTCCTAGGAAATCTAACGAGCATATCTACGACTTCCATGGTTGATTTTAGAAATTTGAAAAACGGCCAAAATGGTCGTAAAGTGAATTTCCTTGTTAATTTACGGATTTTACTTGTTTTTGATTCTTTTTCTTTCAGTAAAAAGGACATAAAGTGGCCTAGCCTTATCGAATCGAAGCATGTAATACTTCCTAGGAAATCTAACAAGAATATCTACAACTTCCATGGTTGATTATAGAAATTTGAAAAACGGCCAAAATGGTGGTAAAGTGTATTTCCATGTTAATTTACGGATTTTACTTGTTTTTGATTCTTTTTCTTTCACTAAAAAGGGCATAAAGTGGCCTAGCCTTATCGAATCGAAGCATGTAATAGTTCCTAGGAAACCTAACGAGCATACCTATTACCTCCATGGTTGATTTTAGAATTTTCAAAAACGGCCAAAATGGTGGTTAGGTTAATTTCCTTGTTAATTTACGGATTTTACTCGTTTTTCACCCTTTTTCTTTCACTAAAAAGGGCATAAAGTGGCCTAGCCTTATCAATTCGAAGCATGTAATAGTTCCTAGGAAATCTAACGAGCATATCTACGACTTCCATGGTTGATTTTAGAAATTTGAAAAACGGCCAAAATGGTCGTAAAGTGAATTTCCTTGTTAATTTACGGATTTTACTTGTTTTTGATTCTTTTTCTTTCAGTAAAAAGGACATAAAGTGGTCTAGCCTTATCGATTCGAAGCATGTAATACTTCCTAGGAAATCTAACAAGAATATCTACAACTTCCACGGTTGATTATAGGAATTAAAAAAACGGCCAAAATGGTGGTAAAGTGTATTTCCTTGTTAATTTACGGATTTTACTTGTTTTTGATTCTTTTTCTTTCACTAAAAAGGGCATAAAGTGGCCTAGCCTTATCGAATCGGAGTATGTAATAGTTCCTAGGAAGTCTAACGAGCATATCTACGACTTCCATGTTTTATATTAGAATTTTCAAAAATGGCCAAAATGGTGGTTAAGTTAATTTCCTTGCTAATTTACGGATTTTACTTGTTTTTGACCCTTTTTCTTTCACTAAAAAGGGAATAAAGTGGCCCAGCCTTATCGAATTGAAGCATGTAATACATCCTAGGAAATCTAACAAGAATATCTACAACTTCCATGGTTGATTTTAGAAATTTGAAAAACGGCCAAAATGGTGGTAAAGTGAATTTCCTTGTTAATTTACGGATTTTACTTGTTTTTGACCCTTTTTCTTTCACTAAAAAGGGCATAAAGTGGCAAGCCTTATCGAATTGAAGCATGTAATACATCCTTGGAAATCTAACGAGAATATCTACGACTTCCATGGTTGATTTTAGAAATTTGAAAAACGGCCAAAATGGTCGTAAAGTGAATTTCCTTGTTAATTTACGGATTTTACTTGTTTTTGATTCTTTTTCTTTCAGTAAAAAGGACATAAAGTGGTCTAGCCTTATCGAATCGAAGCATGTAATACTTCCTAGGAAATCTAACAAGAATATCTACAACTTCCACGGTTGATTATAGGAATTAAAAAAACGGCCAAAATGGTGGTAAAGTGTATTTCCTTGTTAATTTACGGATTTTACTTGTTTTTGATTCTTTTTCTTTCACTAAAAAGGGCATAAAGTGGCCTAGCCTTATCGAATCGGAGTATGTAATAGTTCCTTGGAAGTCTAACGAGCATATCTACGACTTCCATGTTTTATATTAGAATTTTCAAAAATGGCCAAAATGGTGGTTAAGTTAATTTCCTTGTTAATTTACGGATTTTACTTGTTTTTGACCCTTTTTCTTTCACTAAAAAGGGCATAAAGTGGCCTAGCCTTATCGAATTGAAGCATGCAATACATCCTAGGAAATCTAACGAGAATATCTACGACTTCCATGGTTGATTTTAGAAATTTTAAAAACGGCCAAAATGGTGGTAAAGTGTATTTCCTTGTTAATTTACGGATTTTACTTGTTTTTGATTCTTTTTCTTTCACTAAAAAAGGCATAAAGTGGCCTAGCCTTATCGAATCGAAGCATTTAATAGTTCCTAGGAAATCTAACGAGCATATCTACGACTTCCATGGTTGATTTTAGAAATTTGAAAAACGGCCAAAACGGTGGTAAGGTGAATTTCCTGGTTAATTTACGGATTTTACTTGTTTTATATTCTTTTTCTTTCAGTAAAAAGGACATAAAGTGGCCGAGCCTTATCGAATCGAAGCATGTAATACTTCCTAGGAAATCTAACAAGAATATCTACAACTTCCATGGTTGATTATAGAAATTTGAAAAACGGCCAAAATGGTGGTAAAGTGTATTTCCATGTTAATTTACGGATTTTACTTGTTTTTGATTCTTTTTCTTTCACTAAAAAGGGCATAAAGTGGCCTAGCCTTATCGAATCGAAGCATGTAATAGTTCCTAGGAAACCTAACGAGCATACCTATTACCTCCATGGTTGATTTTAGAATTTTCAAAAACGGCCAAAATGGGGGTTAGGTTAATTTCCTTGTTAATTTACGGATTTTACTCGTTTTTCACCCTTTTTCTTTCACTAAAAAGGGCATAAAGTGGCCTAGCCTTATCAATTCGAAGCATGTAATAGTTCCTAGGAAATCTAACGAGCATATCTACGACTTCCATGGTTGATTTTAGAAATTTGAAAAACGGCCAAAATGGTCGTAAAGTGAATTTCCTTGTTAATTTACGGATTTTACTTGTTTTTGATTCTTTTTCTTTCAGTAAAAAGGACATAAAGTGGCCTAGCCTTATCGAATCGAAGCATGTAATACTTCCTAGGAAATCTAACAAGAATATCTACAACTTCCATGGTTGATTATAGAAATTTGAAAAACGGCCAAAATGGTGGTAAAGTGTATTTCCATGTTAATTTACGGATTTTACTTGTTTTTGATTCTTTTTCTTTCACTAAAAAGGGCATAAAGTGGCCTAGCCTTATCGAATCGAAGCATGTAATAGTTCCTAGGAAACCTAACGAGCATACCTATTACCTCCATGGTTGATTTTAGAATTTTCAAAAACGGCCAAAATGGGGGTTAGGTTAATTTCCTTGTTAATTTACGGATTTTACTCGTTTTTCACCCTTTTTCTTTCACTAAAAAGGGCATAAAGTGGCCTAGCCTTATCAATTCGAAGCATGTAATAGTTCCTAGGAAATCTAACGAGCATATCTACGACTTCCATGGTTGATTTTAGAAATTTGAAAAACGGCCAAAATGGTCGTAAAGTGAATTTCCTTGTTAATTTACGGATTTTACTTGTTTTTGATTCTTTTTCTTTCAGTAAAAAGGACATAAAGTGGCCTAGCCTTATCGAATCGAAGCATGTAATACTTCCTAGGAAATCTAACAAGAATATCTACAACTTCCATGGTTGATTATAGAAATTTGAAAAACGGCCAAAATGGTGGTAAAGTGTATTTCCATGTTAATTTACGGATTTTACTTGTTTTTGATTCTTTTTCTTTCACTAAAAAGGGCATAAAGTGGCCTAGCCTTATCGAATCGAAGCATGTAATAGTTCCTAGGAAACCTAACGAGCATACCTATTACCTCCATGGTTGATTTTAGAATTTTCAAAAACGGCCAAAATGGGGGTTAGGTTAATTTCTTTGTTAATTTACGGATTTTACTCGTTTTTCACCCTTTTTCTTTCACTAAAAAGGGCATAAAGTGGCCTAGCCTTATCAATTCGAAGCATGTAATAGTTCCTAGGAAATCTAACGAGCATATATACGACTTCCATGGTTGATTTTAGAAATTTGAAAAACGGCCAAAATGGTCGTAAAGTGAATTTCCTTGTTAATTTACGGATTTTACTTGTTTTTGATTCTTTTTCTTTCAGTAAAAAGGACATAAAGTGGTCTAGCCTTATCGATTCGAAGCATGTAATACTTCCTAGGAAATCTAACAAGAATATCTACAACTTCCACGGTTGATTATAGGAATTAAAAAAACGGCCAAAATGGTGGTAAAGTGTATTTCCTTGTTAATTTACGGATTTTACTTGTTTTTGATTCTTTTTCTTTCACTAAAAAGGGCATAAAGTGGCCTAGCCTTATCGAATCGGAGTATGTAATAGTTCCTAGGAAGTCTAACGAGCATATCTACGACTTCCATGTTTTATATTAGAATTTTCAAAAATGGCCAAAATGGTGGTTAAGTTAATTTCCTTGCTAATTTACGGATTTTACTTGTTTTTGACCCTTTTTCTTTCACTAAAAAGGGAATAAAGTGGCCCAGCCTTATCGAATTGAAGCATGTAATACATCCTAGGAAATCTAACAAGAATATCTACAACTTCCATGGTTGATTTTAGAAATTTGAAAAACGGCCAAAATGGTGGTAAAGTGTATTTCCTTGTTAATTTACGGATTTTACTTGTTTTTGACCCTTTTTCTTTCACTAAAAAGGGCATAAAGTGGCAAGCCTTATCGAATTGAAGCATGTAATACATCCTTGGAAATCTAACGAGAATATCTACGACTTCCATGGTTGATTTTAGAAATTTGAAAAACGGCCAAAATGGTCGTAAAGTGAATTTCCTTGTTAATTTACGGATTTTACTTGTTTTTGATTCTTTTTCTTTCAGTAAAAAGGACATAAAGTGGTCTAGCCTTATCGAATCGAAGCATGTAATACTTCCTAGGAAATCTAACAAGAATATCTACAACTTCCACGGTTGATTATAGGAATTTAAAAAACGGCCAAAATGGTGGTAAAGTGTATTTCCTTGTTAATTTACGGATTTTACTTGTTTTTGATTCTTTTTCTTTCACTAAAAAGGGCATAAAGTGGCCTAGCCTTATCGAATCGGAGTATGTAATAGTTCCTAGGAAGTCTAACGAGCATATCTACGACTTCCATGTTTTATATTAGAATTTTCAAAAATGGCCAAAATGGTGGTTAAGTTAATTTCCTTGTTAATTTACGGATTTTACTTGTTTTTGACCCTTTTTCTTTCACTAAAAAGGGCATAAAGTGGCCTAGCCTTATCGACTTGAACCATGTAATACATCCTAGGAAATCTAACGAGAATATCTACGACTTCGATGGTTGATTTTAGAAATTTTAAAAACGGCCAAAATGGTGGTAAAGTGTATTTCCTTGTTAATTTACGGATTTTACTTGTTTTTGATTCTTTTTCTTTCACTAAAAAAGGCATAAAGTGACCTAGCCTTATCGAATCGAAGCATTTAATAGTTCCTTGGAAATCTAACGAGCATATCTACGACTTCCATGGTTGATTATAGAAATTTGAAAAACGGCCAAAATGGTGGTAAAGTGTATTTCCATGTTAATTTACGGATTTTACTTGTTTTTGATTCTTTTTCTTTCACTAAAAAGGGCATAAAGTGGCCTAGCCTTATCGAATCGAAGCATGTAATAGTTCCTAGGAAACCTAACGAGCATACCTATTACCTCCATCGTTGATTTTAGAATTTTCAAAAACGGCCAAAATGGGGGTTAGGTTAATTTCCTTGTTAATTTACGGATTTTACTCGTTTTTCACCCTTTTTCTTTCACTAAAAAGGGCATAAAGTGGTCTAGCCTTATCAATTCGAAGCATGTAATAGTTCCTAGGAAATCTAACGAGCATATCTACGACTTCCATGGTTGATTTTAGAAATTTGAAAAACGGCCAAAATGGTCGTAAAGTGAATTTCCTTGTTAATTTACGGATTTTACTTGTTTTTGATTCTTTTTCTTTCAGTAAAAAGGACATAAAGTGGTCTAGCCTTATCGATTCGAAGCATGTAATACTTCCTAGGAAATCTAACAAGAATATCTACAACTTCCACGGTTGATTATAGGAATTAAAAAAACGGCCAAAATGGTGGTAAAGTGTATTTCCTTGTTAATTTACGGATTTTACTTGTTTTTGATTCTTTTTCTTTCACTAAAAAGGGCATAAAGTGGCCTAGCCTTATCGAATCGGAGTATGTAATAGTTCCTACGAAGTCTAACGAGCATATCTACGACTTCCATGTTTTATATTAGAATTTTCAAAAATGGCCAAAATGGTGGTTAAGTTAATTTCCTTGCTAATTTACGGATTTTACTTGTTTTTGACCCTTTTTCTTTCACTAAAAAGGGAATAAAGTGGCCCAGCCTTATCGAATTGAAGCATGTAATACATCCTAGTAAATCTAACAAGAATATCTACAACTTCCATGGTTGATTTTAGAAATTTGAAAAACGGCCAAAATGGTGGTAAAGTGAATTTCCTTGTTAATTTACGGATTTTACTTGTTTTTGACCCTTTTTCTTTCACTAAAAAGGGCATAAAGTGGCAAGCCTTATCGAATTGAAGCATGTAATACATCCTTGGAAATCTAACGAGAATATCTACGACTTCCATGGTTGATTTTAGAAATTTGAAAAACGGCCAAAATGGTCGTAAAGTGAATTTCCTTGTTAATTTACGGATTTTACTTGTTTTTGATTCTTTTTCTTTCAGTAAAAAGGACATAAAGTGGTCTAGCCTTATCGAATCGAAGCATGTAATACTTCCTAGGAAATCTAACAAGAATATCTACAACTTCCACGGTTGATTATAGGAGTTTAAAAAACGGCCAAAATGGTGGTAAAGTGTATTTCCTTGTTAATTTACGGATTTTACTTGTTTTTGATTCTTTTTCTTTCACTAAAAAGGGCATAAAGTGGCCTAGCCTTATCGAATCGGAGTATGTAATAGTTCCTAGGAAGTCTAACGAGCATATCTACGACTTCCATGTTTTATATTAGAATTTTCAAAAATGGCCAAAATGGTGGTTAAGTTAATTTCCTTGTTAATTTACGGATTTTACTTGTTTTTGACCCTTTTTCTTTCACTAAAAAGGGCATAAAGTGGCCTAGCCTTATCGACTTGAACCATGTAATACATCCTAGGAAATCTAACGAGAATATCTACGACTTCCATGGTTGATTTTAGAAATTTTAAAAACGGCCAAAATGGTGGTAAAGTGTATTTCCTTGTTAATTTACGGATTTTACTTGTTTTTGATTCATTTTCTTTCACTAAAAAAGGCATAAAGTGACCTAGCCTTATCGAATCGAAGCATTTAATAGTTCCTTGGAAATCTAACGAGCATATCTACGACTTCCATGGTTGATTTTAGAAATTTGAAAAACGGCCAAAATAGTGGTAAGGTGAATTTCCTGGTTAATTTACAGATTTTACTTGTTTTATATTCTTTTTCTTTCAGTAAAAAGGACATAAAGTGGCCTAGCCTTATCGAATCGAAGCATGTAATACTTCCTAGGAAATCTAACAAGAATATCTACAACTTCCATGGTTGATTATAGAAATTTGAAAAACGGCCAAAATGGTGGTAAAGTGTATTTCCATGTTAATTTACGGATTTTACTTGTTTTTGATTCTTTTTCTTTCACTAAAAAGGGCATAAAGTGGCCTAGCCTTATCGAATCGAAGCATGTAATAGTTCCTAGGAAACCTAACGAGCATACCTATTACCTCCATGGTTGATTTTAGAATTTTCAAAAACGGCCAAAATGGGGGTTAGGTTAATTTCCTTGTTAATTTACGGATTTTACTCGTTTTTCACCCTTTTTCTTTCACTAAAAAGGGCATAAAGTGGCCTAGCCTTATCAATTCGAAGCATGTAATAGTTCCTAGGAAATCTAACGAGCATATCTACGACTTCCATGGTTGATTTTAGAAATTTGAAAAACGGCCAAAATGGTCGTAAAGTGAATTTCCTTGTTAATTTACGGATTTTACTTGTTTTTGATTCTTTTTCTTTCACTAAAAAATGCATAAAGTGGCCTAGCCTTATCGAATCGGAGTATGTAATAGTTCCTAGGAAGTCTAACGAGCATATCTACGACTTCCATGTTTTATATTAGAATTTTCAAAAATGGCCAAAATGGTGGTTAAGTTAATTTCCTTGTTAATTTACGGATTTTACTTGTTTTTGACCCTTTTTCTTTCACTAAAAAGGGAATAAAGTGGCCTAGCCTTATCGAATTGAAGCATGTAATACATCCTAGGAAATCTAACAAGAATATCTACAACTTCCATGGTTGATTTTAGAAATTTGAAAAACGGCCAAAATGGTGGTAAAGTGAATTTCCTTGTTAATTTACGGATTTTACTTGTTTTTGATTCTTTTTCTTTCACTAAAAAGGGCATAAAGTGGCCTAGCCTTATCGAATCGGAGTATGTAATAGTTCCTAGGAAGTCTAACGAGCATATCTACGACTTCCATGTTTTATATTAGAATTTTCAAAAATGGCCAAAATGGTGGTTAAGTTAATTTCCTTGTTAATTTACGGATTTTACTTGTTTTTGACCCTTTTTCTTTCACTAAAATGGGCATAAAGTGGCCTAGCCTTATCGAATTGAAGCATGTAATACATCCTAGGAAATCTAACGAGAATATCTACGACTTTCATGGTTGATTTTAGAAATTTTAAAAACGGCCAAAATGGTGGTAAAGTGTATTTCCTTGTTAATTTACGGATTTTACTTGTTTTTGATTCTTTTTCTATCACTAAAAAAGGCATAAAGTGGCCTAGCCTTATCGAATCGAAGCATTTAATAGTTCCTAGGAAATCTAACGAGCATATCTACGACTTCCATGGTTGATTTTAGAAATTTGAAAAACGGCCAAAATGGTCGTAAAGTGAATTTCCTTGTTAATTTACGGATTTTACTTGTTTTTGATTCTTTTTCTTTCAGTAAAAAGGACATAAAGTGGTCTAGCCTTATCGAATCGAAGCATGTAATACTTCCTAGGAAATCTAACAAGAATATCTACAACTTCCACGGTTGATTATAGGAGTTTAAAAAACGGCCAAAATGGTGGTAAAGTGTATTTCCTTGTTAATTTACGGATTTTACTTGTTTTTGATTCTTTTTCTTTCACTAAAAAGGGCATAAAGTGGCCTAGCCTTATCGAATCGGAGTATGTAATAGTTCCTAGGAAGTCTAACGAGCATATCTACGACTTCCATGTTTTATATTAGAATTTTCAAAAATGGCCAAAATGGTGGTTAAGTTAATTTCCTTGTTAATTTACGGATTTAACTTGTTTTTGACCCTTTTTCTTTCACTAAAAAGGGCATAAAGTGGCCTAGCCTTATCGAATTGAACCATGTAATACATCCTAGGAAATCTAACGAGAATATCTACGACTTCCATGGTTGATTTTAGAAATTTTAAAAACGGCCAAAATGGTGGTAAAGTGTATTTCCTTGTTAATTTACGGATTTTACTTGTTTTTGATTCTTTTTCTTTCACTAAAAAAGGCATAAAGTGGCCTAGCCTTATCGAATCGAAGCATTTAATAGTTCCTAGGAAATCTAACGAGCATATCTACGACTTCCATGGTTGATTTTAGAAATTTGAAAAACGGCCAAAATGGTGGTAAGGTGAATTTCCTGGTTAATTTACGGATTTTACTTGTTTTATATTCTTTTTCTTTCAGTAAAAAGGACATAAAGTGGCCTAGCCTTATCGAATCGAAGCATGTAAGACTTCCTAGGAAATCTAACAAGAATATCTACAACTTCCATGGTTGATTATAGAAATTTGAAAAACGGCCAAAATGGTGGTAAAGTGTATTTCCATGTTAATTTACGGATTTTACTTGTTTTTGATTCTTTTTCTTTCACTAAAAAGGGCATAAAGTGGCCTAGCCTTATCGAATCGAAGCATGTAATAGTTCCTAGGAAACCTAACGAGCATACCTATTACCTCCATGGTTGATTTTAGAATTTTCAAAAACGGCCAAAATGGGGGTTAGGTTAATTTCCTTGTTAATTTACGGATTTTACTCGTTTTTCACCCTTTTTCTTTCACTAAAAAGGGCATAAAGTGGCCTAGCCTTATCAATTCGAAGCATGTAATAGTTCCTAGGAAATCTAACAAGCATATCTACGACTTCCATGGTTGATTTTAGAAATTTGAAAAACGGCCAAAATGGTCGTAAAGTGAATTTCCTTGTTAATTTACGGATTTTACTTGTTTTTGATTCTTTTTCTTTCAGTAAAAAGGACATAAAGTGGTCTAGCCTTATCGATTCGAATCATGTAATACTTCCTAGGAAATCTAACAAGAATATCTACAACTTCCATGGTTGATTTTAGAAATTTGAAAAACGGCCAAAATGGTGGTAAAGTGAATTTCCTTGTTAATTTACGGATTTTACTTGTTTTTGATTCTTTTTCTTTCACTAAAAAGGGCATAAAGTGGCCTAGCCTTATCGAATCGGAGTATGTAATAGTTCCTAGGAAGTCTAACGAGCATATCTACGACTTCCATGTTTTATATTAGAATTTTCAAAAATGGCCAAAATGGTGGTTAAGTTAATTTCCTTGTTAATTTACGGATTTTACTTGTTTTTGACCCTTTTTCTTTCACTAAAAAGGGCATAAAGTGGCCTAGCCTTATCGAATTGAAGCATGTAATACATCCTAGGAAATCTAACGAGAATATCTACGACTTTCATGGTTGATTTTAGAAATTTTAAAAACGGCCAAAATGGTGGTAAAGTGTATTTCCTTGTTAATTTACGGATTTTACTTGTTTTTGATTCTTTTTCTATCACTAAAAAAGGCATAAAGTGGCCTAGCCTTATCGAATCGAAGCATTTAATAGTTCCTAGGAAATCTAACGAGCATATCTACGACTTCCATGGTTGATTTTAGAAATTTGAAAAACGGCCAAAATGGTCGTAAAGTGAATTTCCTTGTTAATTTACGGATTTTACTTGTTTTTGATTCTTTTTCTTTCAGTAAAAAGGACATAAAGTGGTCTAGCCTTATCGAATCGAAGCATGTAATACTTCCTAGGAAATCTAACAAGAATATCTACAACTTCCACGGTTGATTATAGGAATTTAAAAAACGGCCAAAATGGTGGTAAAGTGTATTTCCTTGTTAATTTACGGATTTTACTTGTTTTTGATTCTTTTTCTTTCACTAAAAAGGGCATAAAGTGGCCTAGCCTTATCGAATCGGAGTATGTAATAGTTCCTAGGAAGTCTAACGAGCATATCTACGACTTCCATGTTTTATATTAGAATTTTCAAAAATGGCCAAAATGGTGGTTAAGTTAATTTCCTTGTTAATTTACGGATTTTACTTGTTTTTGACCCTTTTTCTTTCACTAAAAAGGGCATAAAGTGGCCTAGCCTTATCGAATTGAACCATGTAATACATCCTAGGAAATCTAACGAGAATATCTACGACTTCCATGGTTGATTTTAGAAATTTTAAAAACGGCCAAAATGGTGGTAAAGTGTATTTCCTTGTTAATTTACGGATTTTACTTGTTTTTGATTCTTTTTCTTTCACTAAAAAAGGCATAAAGTGGCCTAGCCTTATCGAATCGAAGCATTTAATAGTTCCTAGGAAATCTAACGAGCATATCTACGACTTCCATGGTTGATTTTAGAAATTTGAAAAACGGCCAAAATGGTGGTAAGGTGAATTTCCTGGTTAATTTACGGATTTTACTTGTTTTATATTCTTTTTCTTTCAGTAAAAAGGACATAAAGTGGCCTAGCCTTATCGAATCGAAGCATGTAATACTTCCTAGGAAATCTAACAAGAATATCTACAACTTCCATGGTTGATTATAGAAATTTGAAAAACGGCCAAAATGGTGGTAAAGTGTATTTCCATTTTAATTTACGGATTTTACTTGTTTTTGATTCTTTTTCTTTCACTAAAAAGGGCATAAAGTGGCCTAGCCTTATCGAATCGAAGCATGTAATAGTTCCTAGGAAACCTAACGAGCATACCTATTACCTCCATGGTTGATTTTAGAATTTTCAAAAACGGCCAAAATGGGGGTTAGGTTAATTTCCTTGTTAATTTACGGATTTTACTCGTTTTTCACCCTTTTTATTTCACTAAAAAGGGCATAAAGTGGCCTAGCCTTACCAATTCGAAGCATGTAATAGTTCCTAGGAAATCTAACGAGCATATCTACGACTTCCATGGTTGATTTTAGAAATTTGAAAAACGGCCAAAATGGTCGTAAAGTGAATTTCCTTGTTAATTTACGGATTTTACTTGTTTTTGATTCTTTTTCTTTCAGTAAAAAGGACATAAAGTGGTCTAGCCTTATCGAATCGAAGCATGTAATACTTCCTAGGAAATCTAACAAGAATATCTACAACTTCCACGGTTGATTATAGGAATTTAAAAAACGGCCAAAATGGTGGTAAAGTGTATTTAATTTACGGATTTTACTTGTTTTTGATTCTTTTTCTTTCACTAAAAAGGGCATAAAGTGGCCTAGCCTTATCGAATCGGAGTATGTAATAGTTCCTAGGAAGTCTAACGAGCATATCTACGACTTCCATGTTTTATATTAGAATTTTCAAAAATGGCCAAAATGGTGGTTAAGTTAATTTCCTTGCTAATTTACGGATTTTACTTGTTTTTGACCCTTTTTCTTTCACTAAAAAGGGAATAAAGTGGCCTAGCCTTATCGAATTGAAGCATGTAATAGATCCTAGGAAATCTAACAAGAATATCTACAACTTCCATGGTTGATTTTAGAAATTTGAAAAACGGCCAAAATGGTGGTAAAGTGAATTTCCTAGTTAATTTACGGATTTTACTTATTTTTGATTCTTTTTCTTTCACTAAAAAGGGCATAAAGTGGCCTAGCCTTATCGAATCGAAGCATGTAATAGTTCATAGGAAACCTAACGAGCATACCTATTACCTCCATGGTTGATTTTAGAATTTTCAAAAACGGCCAAAATGGGGGTTAGGTTAATTTCCTTGTTAATTTACGGATTTTACTCGTTTTTCACCCTTTTTCTTTCACTAAAAAGGGCATAAAGTGGCCTAGCCTTATCAATTCGAAGCATGTAATAGTTCCTAGGAAATCTAACGAGCATATCTACGACTTCCATGGTTGATTTTAGAAATTTGAAAAACGGCCAAAATGGTCGTAAAGTGAATTTCCTTGTTAATTTACGGATTTTACTTGTTTTTGATTCTTTTTCTTTCAGTAAAAAGGACATAAAGTGGTCTAGCCTTATCGATTCGAAGCATGTAATACTTCCTAGGAAATCTAACAAGAATATCTACAACTTCCACGGTTGATTATAGGAATTAAAAAAACGGCCAAAATGGTGGTAAAGTGTATTTCCTTGTTAATTTACGGATTTTACTTGTTTTTGATTCTTTTTCTTTCACTAAAAAGGGCATAAAGTGGCCTAGCCTTATCGAATCGGAGTATGTAATAGTTCCTAGGAAGTCTAACGAGCATATCTACGACTTCCATGTTTTATATTAGAATTTTCAAAAATGGCCAAAATGGTGGTTAAGTTAATTTCCTTGCTAATTTACGGATTTTACTTGTTTTTGACCCTTTTTCTTTCACTAAAAAGGGAATAAAGTGGCCTAGCCTTATCGAATTGAAGCATGTAATACATCCTAGGAAATCTAACAAGAATATCTACAACTTCCAAGGTTGATTTTAGAAATTTGAAAAACGGCCAAAATGGTGGTAAAGTGAATTTCCTTGTTAATTTACGGATTTTACTTGTTTTTGATTCTTTTTCTTTCACTAAAAAGGGCATAAAGTGGCCTAGCCTTATCGAATCGGAGTATGTAATAGTTCCTAGGAAGTCTAACGAGCATATCTACGACTTCCATGTTTTATATTAGAATTTTCAAAAATGGCCAAAATGGTGGTTAAGTTAATTTCCTTGTTAATTTACGGATTTTACTTGTTTTTGACCCTTTTTCTTTCACTAAAAAGGGCATAAAGTGGCCTAGCCTTATCGAATTGAAGCATGTAATACATCCTAGGAAATCTAACGAGAATATCTACGACTTTCATGGTTGATTTTAGAAATTTTAAAAACGGCCAAAATGGTGGTAAAGTGTATTTCCTTGTTAATTTACGGATTTTACTTGTTTTTGATTCTTTTTCTATCACTAAAAAAGGCATAAAGTGGCCTAGCCTTATCGAATCGAAGCATTTAATAGTTCCTAGGAAATCTAACGAGCATATCTACGACTTCCATGGTTGATTTTAGAAATTTGAAAAACGGCCAAAATGGTCGTAAAGTGAATTTCCTTGTTAATTTACGGATTTTACTTGTTTTTAATTCTTTTTCTTTCAGTAAAAAGGACATAAAGTGGTCTAGCCTTATCGAATCGAAGCATGTAATGCTTCCTAGGAAATCTAACAAGAATATCTACAACTTCCACGGTTGATTATAGGAATTTAAAAAACGGCCAAAATGGTGGTAAAGTGTATTTCCTTGTTAATTTACGGATTTTACTTGTTTTTGATTCTTTTTCTTTCACTAAAAAGGGCATAAAGTGGCCTAGCCTTATCGAATCGGAGTATGTAATAGTTCCTAGGAAGTCTAACGAGCATATCTACGACTTCCATGTTTTATATTAGAATTTTCAAAAATGGCCAAAATGGTGGTTAAGTTAATTTCCTTGTTAATTTACGGATTTTACTTGTTTTTGACCCTTTTTCTTTCACTAAAAAGGGCATAAAGTGGCCTAGCCTTATCGAATTGAAGCATGTAATACATCCTAGGAAATCTAACGAGAATATCTACGACTTTCATGGTTGATTTTAGAAATTTTAAAAACGGCCAAAATGGTGGTAAAGTGTATTTCCTTGTTAATTTACGGATTTTACTTGTTTTTGATTCTTTTTCTATCACTAAAAAAGGCATAAAGTGGCCTAGCCTTATCGAATCGAAGCATTTAATAGTTCCTAGGAAATCTAACGAGCATATCTACGACTTCCATGGTTGATTTTAGAAATTTGAAAAACGGCCAAAATGGTGGTAAGGTCAATTTCCGGGTTAATTTACGGATTTTACTTGTTTTATATTCTTTTTCTTTCAGTAAAAAGGACATAAAGTGGCCTAGCCTTATCGAATCGAAGCATGTAATACTTCCTAGGAAATCTAACAAGAATATCTACAACTTCCATGGTTGATTATAGAAATTTGAAAAACGGCCAAAATGGTGGTAAAGTGTATTTCCATGTTAATTTACGGATTTTACTTGTTTTTGATTCTTTTTCTTTCACTAAAAAGGGCATAAAGTGGCCTAGCCTTATCGAATCGAAGCATGTAATAGTTCCTAGGAAACCTAACGAGCATACCTATTACCTCCATGGTTGATTTTAGAATTTTCAAAAACGGCCAAAATGGGGGTTAGGTTAATTTCCTTGTTAATTTACGGATTTTACTCGTTTTTCACCCTTTTTCTTTCACTAAAAAGGGCATAAAGTGGCCTAGCCTTATCAATTCGAAGCATGTAATAGTTCCTAGGAAATCTAACGAGCATATCTACGACTTCCATGGTTGATTTTAGAAATTTGAAAAACGGCCAAAATGGTCGTAAAGTGAATTTCCTTGTTAATTTACGGATTTTACTTGTTTTTGATTCTTTTTCTTTCAGTAAAAAGGACATAAAGTGGTCTAGCCTTATCGATTCGAAGCATGTAATACTTCCTAGGAAATCTAACAAGAATATCTACAACTTCCACGGTTGATTATAGGAATTAAAAAAACGGCCAAAATGGTGGTAAAGTGTATTTCCTTGTTAATTTACGGATTTTACTTGTTTTTGATTCTTTTTCTTTCACTAAAAAGGGCATAAAGTGGCCTAGCCTTATCGAATCGAAGCATGTAATAGTTCCTAGGAAACCTAACGAGCATACCTATTACCTCCATGGTTGATTTTAGAATTTTCAAAAACGGCCAAAATGGGGGTTAGGTTAATTTCCTTGTTAATTTACGGATTTTACTCGTTTTTCACCCTTTTTCTTTCACTAAAAAGGGCATAAAGTGGCCTAGCCTTATCAATTCGAAGCATGTAATAGTTCCTAGGAAATCTAACGAGCATATCTACGACTTCCATGGTTGATTTTAGAAATTTGAAAAACGGCCAAAATGGTCGTAAAGTGAATTTCCTTGTTAATTTACGGATTTTACTTGTTTTTGATTCTTTTTCTTTCAGTAAAAAGGACATAAAGTGGTCTAGCCTTATCGATTCGAAGCATGTAATACTTCCTAGGAAATCTAACAAGAATATCTACAACTTCCACGGTTGATTATAGGAATTAAAAAAACGGCCAAAATGGTGGTAAAGTGTATTTCCTTGTTAATTTACGGATTTTACTTGTTTTTGATTCTTTTTCTTTCACTAAAAAGGGCATAAAGTGGCCTAGCCTTATCGAATCGGAGTATGTAATAGTTCCTAGGAAGTCTAACGAGCATATCTACGACTTCCATGTTTTATATTAGAATTTTCAAAAATGGCCAAAATGGTGGTTAAGTTAATTTCCTTGCTAATTTACGGATTTTACTTGTTTTTGACCCTTTTTCTTTCACTAAAAAGGGAATAAAGTGGCCTAGCCTTATCGAATTGAAGCATGTAATACATCCTAGGAAATCTAACAAGAATATCTACAACTTCCATGGTTGATTTTAGAAATTTGAAAAACGGCCAAAATGGTGGTAAAGTGAATTTCCTTGTTAATTTACGGATTTTACTTGTTTTTGATTCTTTTTCTTTCACTAAAAAGGGCATAAAGTGGCCTAGCCTTATCGAATCGGAGTATGTAATAGTTCCTAGGAAGTCTAACGAGCATATCTACGACTTCCATGTTTTATATTAGAATTTTCAAAAATGGCCAAAATGGTGGTTAAGTTAATTTCCTTGTTAATTTACGGATTTTACTTGTTTTTGACCCTTTTTCTTTCACTAAAAAGGGCATAAAGTGGCCTAGCCTTATCGAATTGAAGCATGTAATACATCCTAGGAAATCTAACGAGAATATCTACGACTTTCATGGTTGATTTTAGAAATTTTAAAAACGGCCAAAATGGTGGTAAAGTGTATTTCCTTGTTAATTTACGGATTTTACTTGTTTTTGATTCTTTTTCTATCACTAAAAAAGGCATAAAGTGGCCTAGCCTTATCGAATCGAAGCATTTAATAGTTCCTAGGAAATCTAACGAGCATATCTACGACTTCCATGGTTGATTTTAGAAATTTGAAAAACGGCCAAAATGGTCGTAAAGTGAATTTCCTTGTTAATTTACGGATTTTACTTGTTTTTAATTCTTTTTCTTTCAGTAAAAAGGACATAAAGTGGTCTAGCCTTATCGAATCGAAGCATGTAATGCTTACTAGGAAATCTAACAAGAATATCTACAACTTCCACGGTTGATTATAGGAATTTAAAAAACGGCCAAAATGGTGGTAAAGTGTATTTCCTTGTTAATTTACGGATTTTACTTGTTTTTGATTCTTTTTCTTTCACTAAAAAGGGCATAAAGTGGCCTAGCCTTATCGAATCGGAGTATGTAATAGTTCCTAGGAAGTCTAACGAGCATATCTACGACTTCCATGTTTTATATTAGAATTTTCAAAAATGGCCAAAATGGTGGTTAAGTTAATTTCCTTGTTAATTTACGGATTTTACTTGTTTTTGACCCTTTTTCTTTCACTAAAAAGGGCATAAAGTGGCCTAGCCTTATCGAATTGAAGCATGTAATACATCCTAGGAAATCTAACGAGAATATCTACGACTTTCATGGTTGATTTTAGAAATTTTAAAAACGGCCAAAATGGTGGTAAAGTGTATTTCCTTGTTAATTTACGGATTTTACTTGTTTTTGATTCTTTTTCTATCACTAAAAAAGGCATAAAGTGGCCTAGCCTTATCGAATCGAAGCATTTAATAGTTCCTAGGAAATCTAACGAGCATATCTACGACTTCCATGGTTGATTTTAGAAATTTGAAAAACGGCCAAAATGGTGGTAAGGTCAATTTCCGGGTTAATTTACGGATTTTACTTGTTTTATATTCTTTTTCTTTCAGTAAAAAGGACATAAAGTGGCCTAGCCTTATCGAATCGAAGCATGTAATACTTCCTAGGAAATCTAACAAGAATATCTACAACTTCCATGGTTGATTATAGAAATTTGAAAAACGGCCAAAATGGTGGTAAAGTGTATTTCCATGTTAATTTACGGATTTTACTTGTTTTTGATTCTTTTTCTTTCACTAAAAAGGGCATAAAGTGGCCTAGCCTTATCGAATCGAAGCATGTAATAGTTCCTAGGAAACCTAACGAGCATACCTATTACCTCCATGGTTGATTTTAGAATTTTCAAAAACGGCCAAAATGGGGGTTAGGTTAATTTCCTTGTTAATTTACGGATTTTACTCGTTTTTCACCCTTTTTCTTTCACTAAAAAGGGCATAAAGTGGCCTAGCCTTATCCATTCGAAGCATGTAATAGTTCCTAGGAAATCTAACGAGCATATCTACGACTTCCATGGTTGATTTTAGAAATTTGAAAAACGGCCAAAATGGTCGTAAAGTGAATTTCCTTGTTAATTTACGGATTTTACTTGTTTTTGATTCTTTTTCTTTCAGTAAAAAGGACATAAAGTGGTCTAGCCTTATCGATTCGAAGCATGTAATACTTCCTAGGAAATCTAACAAGAATATCTACAACTTCCACGGTTGATTATAGGAATTAAAAAAACGGCCAAAATGGTGGTAAAGTGTATTTCCTTGTTAATTTACGGATTTTACTTGTTTTTGATTCTTTTTCTTTCACTAAAAAGGGCATAAAGTGGCCTAGCCTTATCGAATCGAAGCATGTAATAGTTCCTAGGAAACCTAACGAGCATACCTATTACCTCCATGGTTGATTTTAGAATTTTCAAAAACGGCCAAAATGGGGGTTAGGTTAATTTCCTTGTTAATTTACGGATTTTACTCGTTTTTCACCCTTTTTCTTTCACTAAAAAGGGCATAAAGTGGCCTAGCCTTATCAATTCGAAGCATGTAATAGTTCCTAGGAAATCTAACGAGCATATCTACGACTTCCATGGTTGATTTTAAAAATTTGAAAAACGGCCGAAATGGTCGTAAAGTGAATTTCCTTGTTAATTTACGGATTTTACTTGTTTTTGATTCTTTTTCTTTCAGTAAAAAGGACATAAAGTGGTCTAGCCTTATCGATTCGAAGCATGTAATACTTCCTAGGAAATCTAACAAGAATATCTACAACTTCCACGGTTGATTATAGGAATTAAAAAAACGGCCAAAATGGTGGTAAAGTGTAATTCCTTGTTAATTTACGGATTTTACTTGTTTTTGATTCTTTTTCTTTCACTAAAAAGGGCATAAAGTGGCCTAGCCTTATCGAATCGGAGTATGTAATAGTTCCTAGGAAGTCTAACGAGCATATCTACGACTTCCATGTTTTATATTAGAATTTTCAAAAATGGCCAAAATGGTGGTTAAGTTAATTTCCTTGCTAATTTACGGATTTTACTTGTTTTTGACCCTTTTTCTTTCACTAAAAAGGGAATAAAGTGGCCTAGCCTTATCGACTTCAAGCATGTAATACATCCTAGGAAATCTAACAAGAATATCTACAACTTCCATGGTTGATTTTAGAAATTTGAAAAACGGCCAAAATGGTGGTAAAGTGAATTTCCTTGTTAATTTACGGATTTTACTTGTTTTTGACCCTTTTTCTTTCACTAAAAAGGGCATAAAGTGGCAAGCCTTATCGAATTGAAGCATGTAATACATCCTTGGAAATCTAACGAGAATATCTACGACTTCCATGGTTGATTTTAGAAATTTGAAAAACGGCCAAAATGGTCGTAAAGTGAATTTCCTTGTTAATTTACGGATTTTACTTGTTTTTGATTCTTTTTCTTTCAGTAAAAAGGACATAAAGTGGCCTAGCCTTATCGAATCGAAGCATGTAATACTTCCTAGGAAATCTAACAAGAATATCTACAACTTCCATGGTTGATTATAGAAATTTGAAAAACGGCCAAAATGGTGGTAAAGTGTATTTCCATGTTAATTTACGGATTTTACTTGTTTTTGATTCTTTTTCTTTCACTAAAAAGGGCATAAAGTGGCCTAGCCTTATCGAATCGAAGCATGTAATAGTTCCTAGGAAACCTAACGAGCATACCTATTACCTCCATGGTTGATTTTAGAATTTTCAAAAACGGCCAAAATGGGGGTTAGGTTAATTTCCTTGTTAATTTACGGATTTTACTCGTTTTTCACCCTTTTTCTTTCACTAAAAAGGGCATAAAGTGGCCTAGCCTTATCAATTCGAAGCATGTAATAGTTCCTAGGAAATCTAACGAGCATATCTACGACTTCCATGGTTGATTTTAGAAATTTGAAAAACGGCCAAAATGGTCGTAAAGTGAATTTCCTTGTTAATTTACGGATTTTACTTGTTTTTGATTCTTTTTCTTTCAGTAAAAAGGACATAAAGTGGTCTAGCCTTATCGATTCGAAGCATGTAATACTTCCTAGGAAATCTAACAAGAATATCTACAACTTCCACGGTTGATTATAGGAATTAAAAAAACGGCCAAAATGGTGGTAAAGTGTATTTCCTTGTTAATTTACGGATTTTACTTGTTTTTGATTCTTTTTCTTTCACTAAAAAGGGCATAAAGTGGCCTAGCCTTATCGAATCGGAGTATGTAATAGTTCCTAGGAAGTCTAACGAGCATATCTACGACTTCCATGTTTTATATTAGAATTTTCAAAAATGGCCAAAATGGTGGTTAAGTTAATTTCCTTGCTAATTTACGGATTTTACTTGTTTTTGACCCTTTTTCTTTCACTAAAAAGGGAATAAAGTGGCCTAGCCTTATCGAATTGAAGCATGTAATACATCCTAGGAAATCTAACAAGAATATCTACAACTTCCATGGTTGATTTTAGAAATTTGAAAAACGGCCAAAATGGTGGTAAAGTGAATTTCCTTGTTAATTTACGGATTTTACTTGTTTTTGACCCTTTTTCTTTCACTAAAAAGGGCATAAAGTGGCAAGCCTTATCGAATTGAAGCATGTAATACATCCTTGGAAATCTAACGAGAATATCTACGACTTCCATGGTTGATTTTAGAAATTTGAAAAACGGCCAAAATGGTCGTAAAGTGAATTTCCTTGTTAATTTACGGATTTTACTTGTTTTTGATTCTTTTTCTTTCAGTAAAAAGGACATAAAGTGGCCTAGCCTTATCGAATCGAAGCATGTAATACTTCCTAGGAAATCTAACAAGAATATCTACAACTTCCATGGTTGATTATAGAAATTTGAAAAACGGCCAAAATGGTGGTAAAGTGTATTTCCATGTTAATTTACGGATTTTACTTGTTTTTGATTCTTTTTCTTTCACTAAAAAGGGCATAAAGTGGCCTAGCCTTATCGAATCGAAGCATGTAATAGTTCCTAGGAAACCTAACGAGCATACCTATTACCTCCATGGTTGATTTTAGAATTTTCAAAAACGGCCAAAATGGGGGTTAGGTTAATTTCCTTGTTAATTTACGGATTTTACTCGTTTTTCACCCTTTTTCTTTCACTAAAAAGGGCATAAAGTGGCCTAGCCTTATCAATTCGAAGCATGTAATAGTTCCTAGGAAATCTAACGAGCATATCTACGACTTCCATGGTTGATTTTAGAAATTTGAAAAACGGCCAAAATGGTCGTAAAGTGAATTTCCTTGTTAATTTACGGATTTTACTTGTTTTTGATTCTTTTTCTTTCAGTAAAAAGGACATAAAGTGGTCTAGCCTTATCGATTCGAAGCATGTAATACTTCCTAGGAAATCTAACAAGAATATCTACAACTTCCACGGTTGATTATAGGAATTAAAAAAACGGCCAAAATGGTGGTAAAGTGTATTTCCTTGTTAATTTACGGATTTTACTTGTTTTTGATTCTTTTTCTTTCACTAAAAAGGGCATAAAGTGGCCTAGCCTTATCGAATCGGAGTATGTAATAGTTCCTAGGAAGTCTAACGAGCATATCTACGACTTCCATGTTTTATATTAGAATTTTCAAAAATGGCCAAAATGGTGGTTAAGTTAATTTCCTTGCTAATTTACGGATTTTACTTGTTTTTGACCCTTTTTCTTTCACTAAAAAGGGAATAAAGTGGCCTAGCCTTATCGAATTGAAGCATGTAATACATCCTAGGAAATCTAACAAGAATATCTACAACTTCCATGGTTGATTTTAGAAATTTGAAAAACGGCCAAAATGGTGGTAAAGTGAATTTCCTTGTTAATTTACGGATTTTACTTGTTTTTGACCCTTTTTCTTTCACTAAAAAGGGCATAAAGTGGCAAGCCTTATCGAATTGAAGCATGTAATACATCCTTGGAAATCTAACGAGAATATCTACGACTTCCATGGTTGATTTTAGAAATTTGAAAAACGGCCAAAATGGTCGTAAAGTGAATTTCCTTGTTAATTTACGGATTTTACTTGTTTTTGATTCTTTTTCTTTCAGTAAAAAGGACATAAAGTGGTCTAGCCTTATCGAATCGAAGCATGTAATACTTCCTAGGAAATCTAACAAGAATATCTACAACTTCCACGGTTGATTATAGGAATTTAAAAAACGGCCAAAATGGTGGTAAAGTGTATTTCCTTGTTAATTTACGGATTTTACTTGTTTTTGATTCTTTTTCTTTCACTAAAAAGGGCATAAAGTGGCCTAGCCTTATCGAATCGGAGTATGTAATAGTTCCTAGGAAGTCTAACGAGCATATCTACGACTTCCATGTTTTATATTAGAATTTTCAAAAATGGCCAAAATGGTGGTTAAGTTAATTTCCTTGTTAATTTACGGATTTTACTTGTTTTTGACCCTTTTTCTTTCACTAAAAAGGGCATAAAGTGGCCTAGCCTTATCGAATTGAAGCATGTAATACATCCTAGGAAATCTAACGAGAATATCTACGACTTCCATGGTTGATTTTAGAAATTTTAAAAACGGCCAAAATGGTGGTAAAGTGTATTCCCTTGTTAATTTACGGATTTTACTTGTTTTTGATTCTTTTTCTTTCACTAAAAAAGGCATAAAGTGGCCTAGCCTTATCGAATCGAAGCATTTAATAGTTCCTAGGAAATCTAACGAGCATATCTACGACTTCCATGGTTGATTTTAGAAATTTGAAAAACGGCCAAAATGGTGGTAAGGTGAATTTCCTGGTTAATTTACGGATTTTACTTGTTTTATATTCTTTTTCTTTCAGTAAAAAGGACATAAAGTGGCCTAGCCTTATCGAATCGAAGCATGTAATACTTCCTAGGAAATCTAACAAGAATATCTACAACTTCCATGGTTGATTATAGAAATTTGAAAAACGGCCAAAATGGTGGTAAAGTGTATTTCCATGTTAATTTACGGATTTTACTTGTTTTTGATTCTTTTTCTTTCACTAAAAAGGGCATAAAGTGGCCTAGCCTTATCGAATCGAAGCATGTAATAGTTCCTAGGAAACCTAACGAGCATACCTATTACCTCCATGGTTGATTTTAGAATTTTCAAAAACGGCCAAAATGGGGGTTAGGTTAATTTCCTTGTTAATTTACGGATTTTACTCGTTTTTCACCCTTTTTCTTTCACTAAAAAGGGCATAAAGTGGCCTAGCCTTATCAATTCGAAGCATGTAATAGTTCCGAGGAAATCTAACGAGCATATCTACGACTTCCATGGTTGATTTTAAAAATTTGAAAAACGGCCAAAATGGTCGTAAAGTGAATTTCCTTGTTAAGTTACGGATTTTACTTGTTTTTGATTCTTTTTCTTTCAGTAAAAAGGACATAAAGTGGTCTAGCCTTATCGATTCGAAGCATGTAATACTTCCTAGGAAATCTAACAAGAATATCTACAACTTCCACGGTTGATTATAGGAATTAAAAAAACGGCCAAAATGGTGGTAAAGTGTATTTCCTTGTTAATTTACGGATTTTACTTGTTTTTGATTCTTTTTCTTTCACTAAAAAGGGCATAAAGTGGCCTAGCGTTATCGAATCGGAGTATGTAATAGTTCCTAGGAAGTCTAACGAGCATATCTACGACTTCCATGTTTTATATTAGAATTTTCAAAAATGGCCAAAATGGTGGTTAAGTTAATTTCCTTGCTAATTTACGGATTTTACTTGTTTTTGACCCTTTTTCTTTCACTAAAAAGGGAATAAAGTGGCCTAGCCTTATCGAATTGAAGCATGTAATACATCCTAGGAAATCTAACAAGAATATCTACAACTTCCATGGTTGATTTTAGAAATTTGAAAAACGGCCAAAATGGTGGTAAAGTGAATTTCCTTGTTAATTTACGGATTTTACTTGTTTTTGATTCTTTTTCTTTCACTAAAAAAGGCATAAAGTGGCCTAGCCTTATCGAATCGAAGCATTTAGTAGTTCCTAGGAAATCTAATGAGCATATCTACGACTTCCATGGTTGATTTTAGAAATTTGAAAAACGGCCAAAATGGTGGTAAGGTGAATTTCCTGGTTAATTTACGGATTTTACTTGTTTTATATTCTTTTTCTTTCAGTAAAAAGGACATAAAGTGGCCTAGCCTTATCGAATCGAAGCATGTAATACTTCCTAGGAAATCTAACAAGAATATCTACAACTTCCATGGTTGATTATAGAAATTTGAAAAACGGCCAAAATGGTGGTAAAGTGTATTTCCATGTTAATTTACGGATTTTACTTGTTTTTGATTCTTTTTCTTTCACTAAAAAGGGCATAAAGTGGCCTAGCCTTATCGAATCGAAGCATGTAATAGTTCCTAGGAAACCTAACGAGCATACCTATTACCTCCATGGTTGATTTTAGAATTTTCAAAAACGGCCAAAATGGGGGTTAGGTTAATTTCCTTGTTAATTTACGGATTTTACTCGTTTTTCACCCTTTTTCTTTCACTAAAAAGGGCATAAAGTGGCCTAGCCTTATCAATTCGAAGCATGTAATAGTTCCTAGGAAATCTAACGAGCATATCTACGACTTCCATGGTTGATTTTAGAAATTTGAAAAACGGCCAAAATGGTCGTAAAGTGAATTTCCTTGTTAATTTACGGATTTTACTTGTTTTTGATTCTTTTTCTTTCAGTAAAAAGGACATAAAGTGGTCTAGCCTTATCGATTCGAAGCATGTAATACTTCCTAGGAAATCTAACAAGAATATCTACAACTTCCACGGTTGATTATAGGAATTAAAAAAACGGCCAAAATGGTGGTAAAGTGTATTTCCTTGTTAATTTACGGATTTTACTTGTTTTTGATTCTTTTTCTTTCACTAAAAAGGGCATAAAGTGGCCTAGCCTTATCGAATCGGAGTATGTAATAGTTCCTAGGAAGTCTAACGAGCATATCTACGACTTCCATGTTTTATATTAGAATTTTCAAAAATGGCCAAAATGGTGGTTAAGTTAATTTCCTTGCTAATTTACGGATTTTACTTGTTTTTGACCCTTTTTCTTTCACTAAAAAGGGAATAAAGTGGCCTAGCCTTATCGAATTGAAGCATGTAATACATCCTAGGAAATCTAACAAGAATATCTACAACTTCCATGGTTGATTTTAGAAATTTGAAAAACGGCCAAAATGGTGGTAAAGTGAATTTCCTTGTTAATTTACGGATTTTACTTGTTTTTGACCCTTTTTCTTTCACTAAAAAGGGCATAAAGTGGCAAGCCTTATCGAATTGAAGCATGTAATACATCCTTGGAAATCTAACGAGAATATCTACGACTTCCATGGTTGATTTTAGAAATTTGAAAAACGGCCAAAATGGTCGTAAAGTGAATTTCCTTGTTAATTTACGGATTTTACTTGTTTTTGATTCTTTTTCTTTCAGTAAAAAGGACATAAAGTGGTCTAGCCTTATCGAATCGAAGCATGTAATACTTCCTAGGAAATCTAACAAGAATATCTACAACTTCCACGGTTGATTATAGGAATTTAAAAAACGGCCAAAATGGTGGTAAAGTGTATTTCCTTGTTAATTTACGGATTTTACTTGTTTTTGATTCTTTTTCTTTCACTAAAAAGGGCATAAAGTGGCCTAGCCTTATCGAATCGGAGTATGTAATAGTTCCTAGGAAGTCTAACGAGCATATCTACGACTTCCATGTTTTATATTAGAATTTTCAAAAATGGCCAAAATGGTGGTTAAGTTAATTTCCTTGTTAATTTACGGATTTTACTTGTTTTTGACCCTTTTTCTTTCACTAAAAAGGGCATAAAGTGGCCTAGCCTTATCGAATTGAAGCATGTAATACATCCTAGGAAATCTAACGAGAATATCTACGACTTCCATGGTTGATTTTAGAAATTTTAAAAACGGCCAAAATGGTGGTAAAGTGTATTCCCTTGTTAATTTACGGATTTTACTTGTTTTTGATTCTTTTTCTTTCACTAAAAAAGGCATAAAGTGGCCTAGCCTTATCGAATCGAAGCATTTAATAGTTCCTAGGAAATCTAACGAGCATATCTACGACTTCCATGGTTGATTTTAGAAATTTGAAAAACGGCCAAAATGGTGGTAAGGTGAATTTCCTGGTTAATTTACGGATTTTACTTGTTTTATATTCTTTTTCTTTCAGTAAAAAGGACATAAAGTGGCCTAGCCTTATCGAATCGAAGCATGTAATACTTCCTAGGAAATCTAACAAGAATATCTACAACTTCCATGGTTGATTATAGAAATTTGAAAAACGGCCAAAATGGTGGTAAAGTGTATTTCCATGTTAATTTACGGATTTTACTTGTTTTTGATTCTTTTTCTTTCACTAAAAAGGGCATAAAGTGGCCTAGCCTTATCGAATCGAAGCATGTAATAGTTCCTAGGAAACCTAACGAGCATACCTATTACCTCCATGGTTGATTTTAGAATTTTCAAAAACGGCCAAAATGGGGGTTAGGTTAATTTCCTTGTTAATTTACGGATTTTACTCGTTTTTCACCCTTTTTCTTTCACTAAAAAGGGCATAAAGTGGCCTAGCCTTATCAATTCGAAGCATGTAATAGTTCCGAGGAAATCTAACGAGCATATCTACGACTTCCATGGTTGATTTTAAAAATTTGAAAAACGGCCAAAATGGTCGTAAAGTGAATTTCCTTGTTAAGTTACGGATTTTACTTGTTTTTGATTCTTTTTCTTTCAGTAAAAAGGACATAAAGTGGTCTAGCCTTATCGATTCGAAGCATGTAATACTTCCTAGGAAATCTAACAAGAATATCTACAACTTCCACGGTTGATTATAGGAATTAAAAAAACGGCCAAAATGGTGGTAAAGTGTATTTCCTTGTTAATTTACGGATTTTACTTGTTTTTGATTCTTTTTCTTTCACTAAAAAGGGCATAAAGTGGCCTAGCGTTATCGAATCGGAGTATGTAATAGTTCCTAGGAAGTCTAACGAGCATATCTACGACTTCCATGTTTTATATTAGAATTTTCAAAAATGGCCAAAATGGTGGTTAAGTTAATTTCCTTGCTAATTTACGGATTTTACTTGTTTTTGACCCTTTTTCTTTCACTAAAAAGGGAATAAAGTGGCCTAGCCTTATCGAATTGAAGCATGTAATACATCCTAGGAAATCTAACAAGAATATCTACAACTTCCATGGTTGATTTTAGAAATTTGAAAAACGGCCAAAATGGTGGTAAAGTGAATTTCCTTGTTAATTTACGGATTTTACTTGTTTTTGATTCTTTTTCTTTCACTAAAAAAGGCATAAAGTGGCCTAGCCTTATCGAATCGAAGCATTTAGTAGTTCCTAGGAAATCTAATGAGCATATCTACGACTTCCATGGTTGATTTTAGAAATTTGAAAAACGGCCAAAATGGTGGTAAGGTGAATTTCCTGGTTAATTTACGGATTTTACTTGTTTTATATTCTTTTTCTTTCAGTAAAAAGGACATAAAGTGGCCTAGCCTTATCGAATCGAAGCATGTAATACTTCCTAGGAAATCTAACAAGAATATCTACAACTTCCATGGTTGATTATAGAAATTTGAAAAACGGCCAAAATGGTGGTAAAGTGTATTTCCATGTTAATTTACGGATTTTACTTGTTTTTGATTCTTTTTCTTTCACTAAAAAGGGCATAAAGTGGCCTAGCCTTATCGAATCGAAGCATGTAATAGTTCCTAGGAAACCTAACGAGCATACCTATTACCTCCATGGTTGATTTTAGAATTTTCAAAAACGGCCAAAATGGGGGTTAGGTTAATTTCCTTGTTAATTTACGGATTTTACTCGTTTTTCACCCTTTTTCTTTCACTAAAAAGGGCATAAAGTGGCCTAGCCTTATCAATTCGAAGCATGTAATAGTTCCTAGGAAATCTAACGAGCATATCTACGACTTCCATGGTTGATTTTAGAAATTTGAAAAACGGCCAAAATGGTCGTAAAGTGAATTTCCTTGTTAATTTACGGATTTTACTTGTTTTTGATTCTTTTTCTTTCAGTAAAAAGGACATAAAGTGGTCTAGCCTTATCGATTCGAAGCATGTAATACTTCCTAGGAAATCTAACAAGAATATCTACAACTTCCACGGTTGATTATAGGAATTAAAAAAACGGCCAAAATGGTGGTAAAGTGTATTTCCTTGTTAATTTACGGATTTTACTTGTTTTTGATTCTTTTTCTTTCACTAAAAAGGGCATAAAGTGGCCTAGCCTTATCGAATCGGAGTATGTAATAGTTCCTAGGAAGTCTAACGAGCATATCTACGACTTCCATGTTTTATATTAGAATTTTCAAAAATGGCCAAAATGGTGGTTAAGTTAATTTCCTTGCTAATTTACGGATTTTACTTGTTTTTGACCCTTTTTCTTTCACTAAAAAGGGAATAAAGTGGCCTAGCCTTATCGAATTGAAGCATGTAATACATCCTAGGAAATCTAACAAGAATATCTACAACTTCCATGGTTGATTTTAGAAATTTGAAAAACGGCCAAAATGGTGGTAAAGTGAATTTCCTTGTTAATTTACGGATTTTACTTGTTTTTGACCCTTTTTCTTTCACTAAAAAGGGCATAAAGTGGCAAGCCTTATCGAATTGAAGCATGTAATACATCCTTGGAAATCTAACGAGAATATCTACGACTTCCATGGTTGATTTTAGAAATTTGAAAAACGGCCAAAATGGTCGTAAAGTGAATTTCCTTGTTAATTTACGGATTTTACTTGTTTTTGATTCTTTTTCTTTCAGTAAAAAGGACATAAAGTGGTCTAGCCTTATCGAATCGAAGCATGTAATACTTCCTAGGAAATCTAACAAGAATATCTACAACTTCCACGGTTGATTATAGGAATTTAAAAAACGGCCAAAATGGTGGTAAAGTGTATTTCCTTGTTAATTTACGGATTTTACTTGTTTTTGATTCTTTTTCTTTCACTAAAAAGGGCATAAAGTGGCCTAGCCTTATCGAATCGGAGTATGTAATAGTTCCTAGGAAGTCTAACGAGCATATCTACGACTTCCATGTTTTATATTAGAATTTTCAAAAATGGCCAAAATGGTGGTTAAGTTAATTTCCTTGTTAATTTACGGATTTTACTTGTTTTTGACCCTTTTTCTTTCACTAAAAAGGGCATAAAGTGGCCTAGCCTTATCGAATTGAAGCATGTAATACATCCTAGGAAATCTAACGAGAATATCTACGACTTCCATGGTTGATTTTAGAAATTTTAAAAACGGCCAAAATGGTGGTAAAGTGTATTCCCTTGTTAATTTACGGATTTTACTTGTTTTTGATTCTTTTTCTTTCACTAAAAAAGGCATAAAGTGGCCTAGCCTTATCGAATCGAAGCATTTAATAGTTCCTAGGAAATCTAACGAGCATATCTACGACTTCCATGGTTGATTTTAGAAATTTGAAAAACGGCCAAAATGGTGGTAAGGTGAATTTCCTGGTTAATTTACGGATTTTACTTGTTTTATATTCTTTTTCTTTCAGTAAAAAGGACATAAAGTGGCCTAGCCTTATCGAATCGAAGCATGTAATACTTCCTAGGAAATCTAACAAGAATATCTACAACTTCCATGGTTGATTATAGAAATTTGAAAAACGGCCAAAATGGTGGTAAAGTGTATTTCCATGTTAATTTACGGATTTTACTTGTTTTTGATTCTTTTTCTTTCACTAAAAAGGGCATAAAGTGGCCTAGCCTTATCGAATCGAAGCATGTAATAGTTCCTAGGAAACCTAACGAGCATACCTATTACCTCCATGGTTGATTTTAGAATTTTCAAAAACGGCCAAAATGGGGGTTAGGTTAATTTCCTTGTTAATTTACGGATTTTACTCGTTTTTCACCCTTTTTCTTTCACTAAAAAGGGCATAAAGTGGCCTAGCCTTATCAATTCGAAGCATGTAATAGTTCCGAGGAAATCTAACGAGCATATCTACGACTTCCATGGTTGATTTTAAAAATTTGAAAAACGGCCAAAATGGTCGTAAAGTGAATTTCCTTGTTAAGTTACGGATTTTACTTGTTTTTGATTCTTTTTCTTTCAGTAAAAAGGACATAAAGTGGTCTAGCCTTATCGATTCGAAGCATGTAATACTTCCTAGGAAATCTAACAAGAATATCTACAACTTCCACGGTTGATTATAGGAATTAAAAAAACGGCCAAAATGGTGGTAAAGTGTATTTCCTTGTTAATTTACGGATTTTACTTGTTTTTGATTCTTTTTCTTTCACTAAAAAGGGCATAAAGTGGCCTAGCGTTATCGAATCGGAGTATGTAATAGTTCCTAGGAAGTCTAACGAGCATATCTACGACTTCCATGTTTTATATTAGAATTTTCAAAAATGGCCAAAATGGTGGTTAAGTTAATTTCCTTGCTAATTTACGGATTTTACTTGTTTTTGACCCTTTTTCTTTCACTAAAAAGGGAATAAAGTGGCCTAGCCTTATCGAATTGAAGCATGTAATACATCCTAGGAAATCTAACAAGAATATCTACAACTTCCATGGTTGATTTTAGAAATTTGAAAAACGGCCAAAATGGTGGTAAAGTGAATTTCCTTGTTAATTTACGGATTTTACTTGTTTTTGACCCTTTTTCTTTCACTAAAAAGGGCATAAAGTGGCAAGCCTTATCGAATTGAAGCATGTAATACATCCTTGGAAATCTAACGAGAATATCTACGACTTCCATGGTTGATTTTAGAAATTTGAAAAACGGCCAAAATGGTCGTAAAGTGAATTTCCTTGTTAATTTACGGATTTTACTTGTTTTTGATTCTTTTTCTTTCAGTAAAAAGGACATAAAGTGGTCTAGCCTTATCGAATCGAAGCATGTAATACTTCCTAGGAAATCTAACAAGAATATCTACAACTTCCACGGTTGATTATAGGAATTTAAAAAACGGCCAAAATGGTGGTAAAGTGTATTTCCTTGTTAATTTACGGATTTTACTTGTTTTTGATTCTTTTTCTTTCACTAAAAAGGGCATAAAGTGGCCTAGCCTTATCGAATCGGAGTATGTAATAGTTCCTAGGAAGTCTAACGAGCATATCTACGACTTCCATGTTTTATATTAGAATTTTCAAAAATGGCCAAAATGGTGGTTAAGTTAATTTCCTTGTTAATTTACGGATTTTACTTGTTTTTGACCCTTTTTCTTTCACTAAAAAGGGCATAAAGTGGCCTAGCCTTATCGAATTGAAGCATGTAATACATCCTAGGAAATCTAACGAGAATATCTACGACTTCCATGGTTGATTTTAGAAATTTTAAAAACGGCCAAAATGGTGGTAAAGTGTATTCCCTTGTTAATTTACGGATTTTACTTGTTTTTGATTCTTTTTCTTTCACTAAAAAAGGCATAAAGTGGCCTAGCCTTATCGAATCGAAGCATTTAATAGTTCCTAGGAAATCTAACGAGCATATCTACGACTTCCATGGTTGATTTTAGAAATTTGAAAAACGGCCAAAATGGTGGTAAGGTGAATTTCCTGGTTAATTTACGGATTTTACTTGTTTTATATTCTTTTTCTTTCAGTAAAAAGGACATAAAGTGGCCTAGCCTTATCGAATCGAAGCATGTAATACTTCCTAGGAAATCTAACAAGAATATCTACAACTTCCATGGTTGATTATAGAAATTTGAAAAACGGCCAAAATGGTGGTAAAGTGTATTTCCATGTTAATTTACGGATTTTACTTGTTTTTGATTCTTTTTCTTTCACTAAAAAGGGCATAAAGTGGCCTAGCCTTATCGAATCGAAGCATGTAATAGTTCCTAGGAAACCTAACGAGCATACCTATTACCTCCATGGTTGATTTTAGAATTTTCAAAAACGGCCAAAATGGGGGTTAGGTTAATTTCCTTGTTAATTTACGGATTTTACTCGTTTTTCACCCTTTTTCTTTCACTAAAAAGGGCATAAAGTGGCCTAGCCTTATCAATTCGAAGCATGTAATAGTTCCGAGGAAATCTAACGAGCATATCTACGACTTCCATGGTTGATTTTAAAAATTTGAAAAACGGCCAAAATGGTCGTAAAGTGAATTTCCTTGTTAAGTTACGGATTTTACTTGTTTTTGATTCTTTTTCTTTCAGTAAAAAGGACATAAAGTGGTCTAGCCTTATCGATTCGAAGCATGTAATACTTCCTAGGAAATCTAACAAGAATATCTACAACTTCCACGGTTGATTATAGGAATTAAAAAAACGGCCAAAATGGTGGTAAAGTGTATTTCCTTGTTAATTTACGGATTTTACTTGTTTTTGATTCTTTTTCTTTCACTAAAAAGGGCATAAAGTGGCCTAGCGTTATCGAATCGGAGTATGTAATAGTTCCTAGGAAGTCTAACGAGCATATCTACGACTTCCATGTTTTATATTAGAATTTTCAAAAATGGCCAAAATGGTGGTTAAGTTAATTTCCTTGCTAATTTACGGATTTTACTTGTTTTTGACCCTTTTTCTTTCACTAAAAAGGGAATAAAGTGGCCTAGCCTTATCGAATTGAAGCATGTAATACATCCTAGGAAATCTAACAAGAATATCTACAACTTCCATGGTTGATTTTAGAAATTTGAAAAACGGCCAAAATGGTGGTAAAGTGAATTTCCTTGTTAATTTACGGATTTTACTTGTTTTTGATTCTTTTTCTTTCACTAAAAAAGGCATAAAGTGGCCTAGCCTTATCGAATCGAAGCATTTAGTAGTTCCTAGGAAATCTAATGAGCATATCTACGACTTCCATGGTTGATTTTAGAAATTTGAAAAACGGCCAAAATGGTGGTAAGGTGAATTTCCTGGTTAATTTACGGATTTTACTTGTTTTATATTCTTTTTCTTTCAGTAAAAAGGACATAAAGTGGCCTAGCCTTATCGAATCGAAGCATGTAATACTTCCTAGGAAATCTAACAAGAATATCTACAACTTCCATGGTTGATTATAGAAATTTGAAAAACGGCCAAAATGGTGGTAAAGTGTATTTCCATGTTAATTTACGGATTTTACTTGTTTTTGATTCTTTTTCTTTCACTAAAAAGGGCATAAAGTGGCCTAGCCTTATCGAATCGAAGCATGTAATAGTTCCTAGGAAACCTAACGAGCATACCTATTACCTCCATGGTTGATTTTAGAATTTTCAAAAACGGCCAAAATGGGGGTTAGGTTAATTTCCTTGTTAATTTACGGATTTTACTCGTTTTTCACCCTTTTTCTTTCACTAAAAAGGGCATAAAGTGGCCTAGCCTTATCAATTCGAAGCATGTAATAGTTCCTAGGAAATCTAACGAGCATATCTACGACTTCCATGGTTGATTTTAGAAATTTGAAAAACGGCCAAAATGGTCGTAAAGTGAATTTCCTTGTTAATTTACGGATTTTACTTGTTTTTGATTCTTTTTCTTTCAGTAAAAAGGACATAAAGTGGTCTAGCCTTATCGATTCGAAGCATGTAATACTTCCTAGGAAATCTAACAAGAATATCTACAACTTCCACGGTTGATTATAGGAATTAAAAAAACGGCCAAAATGGTGGTAAAGTGTATTTCCTTGTTAATTTACGGATTTTACTTGTTTTTGATTCTTTTTCTTTCACTAAAAAGGGCATAAAGTGGCCTAGCCTTATCGAATCGGAGTATGTAATAGTTCCTAGGAAGTCTAACGAGCATATCTACGACTTCCATGTTTTATATTAGAATTTTCAAAAATGGCCAAAATGGTGGTTAAGTTAATTTCCTTGCTAATTTACGGATTTTACTTGTTTTTGACCCTTTTTCTTTCACTAAAAAGGGAATAAAGTGGCCTAGCCTTATCGACTTCAAGCATGTAATACATCCTAGGAAATCTAACAAGAATATCTACAACTTCCATGGTTGATTTTAGAAATTTGAAAAACGGCCAAAATGGTGGTAAAGTGAATTTCCTTGTTAATTTACGGATTTTACTTGTTTTTGACCCTTTTTCTTTCACTAAAAAGGGCATAAAGTGGCAAGCCTTATCGAATTGAAGCATGTAATACATCCTTGGAAATCTAACGAGAATATCTACGACTTCCATGGTTGATTTTAGAAATTTGAAAAACGGCCAAAATGGTCGTAAAGTGAATTTCCTTGTTAATTTACGGATTTTACTTGTTTTTGATTCTTTTTCTTTCAGTAAAAAGGACATAAAGTGGCATAGCCTTATCGAATCGAAGCATGTAATACTTCCTAGGAAATCTAACAAGAATATCTACAACTTCCATGGTTGATTATAGAAATTTGAAAAACGGCCAAAATGGTGGTAAAGTGTATTTCCATGTTAATTTACGGATTTTACTTGTTTTTGATTCTTTTTCTTTCACTAAAAAGGGCATAAAGTGGCCTAGCCTTATCGAATCGAAGCATGTAATAGTTCCTAGGAAACCTAACGAGCATACCTATTACCTCCATGGTTGATTTTAGAATTTTCAAAAACGGCCAAAATGGGGGTTAGGTTAATTTCCTTGTTAATTTACGGATTTTACTCGTTTTTCACCCTTTTTCTTTCACTAAAAAGGGCATAAAGTGGCCTAGCCTTATCAATTCGAAGCATGTAATAGTTCCTAGGAAATCTAACGAGCATATCTACGACTTCCATGGTTGATTTTAGAAATTTGAAAAACGGCCAAAATGGTCGTAAAGTGAATTTCCTTGTTAATTTACGGATTTTACTTGTTTTTGATTCTTTTTCTTTCAGTAAAAAGGACATAAAGTGGTCTAGCCTTATCGATTCGAAGCATGTAATACTTCCTAGGAAATCTAACAAGAATATCTACAACTTCCACGGTTGATTATAGGAATTAAAAAAACGGCCAAAATGGTGGTAAAGTGTATTTCCTTGTTAATTTACGGATTTTACTTGTTTTTGATTCTTTTTCTTTCACTAAAAAGGGCATAAAGTGGCCTAGCCTTATCGAATCGGAGTATGTAATAGTTCCTAGGAAGTCTAACGAGCATATCTACGACTTCCATGTTTTATATTAGAATTTTCAAAAATGGCCAAAATGGTGGTTAAGTTAATTTCCTTGCTAATTTACGGATTTTACTTGTTTTTGACCCTTTTTCTTTCACTAAAAAGGGAATAAAGTGGCCTAGCCTTATCGACTTCAAGCATGTAATACATCCTAGGAAATCTAACAAGAATATCTACAACTTCCATGGTTGATTTTAGAAATTTGAAAAACGGCCAAAATGGTGGTAAAGTGAATTTCCTTGTTAATTTACGGATTTTACTTGTTTTTGACCCTTTTTCTTTCACTAAAAAGGGCATAAAGTGGCAAGCCTTATCGAATTGAAGCATGTAATACATCCTTGGAAATCTAACGAGAATATCTACGACTTCCATGGTTGATTTTAGAAATTTGAAAAACGGCCAAAATGGTCGTAAAGTGAATTTCCTTGTTAATTTACGGATTTTACTTGTTTTTGATTCTTTTTCTTTCAGTAAAAAGGACATAAAGTGGCATAGCCTTATCGAATCGAAGCATGTAATACTTCCTAGGAAATCTTACAAGAATATCTACAACTTCCATGGTTGATTATAGAAATTTGAAAAACGGCCAAAATGGTGGTAAAGTGTATTTCCATGTTAATTTACGGATTTTACTTGTTTTTGATTCTTTTTCTTTCACTAAAAAGGGCATAAAGTGGCCTAGCCTTATCGAATCGAAGCATGTAATAGTTCCTAGGAAACCTAACGAGCATACCTATTACCTCCATGGTTGATTTTAGAATTTTCAAAAACGGCCAAAATGGGGGTTAGGTTAATTTCCTTGTTAATTTACGGATTTTACTCGTTTTTCACCCTTTTTCTTTCACTAAAAAGGGCATAAAGTGGCCTAGCCTTATCAATTCGAAGCATGTAATAGTTCCTAGGAAATCTAACGAGCATATCTACGACTTCCATGGTTGATTTTAGAAATTTGAAAAACGGCCAAAATGGTCGTAAAGTGAATTTCCTTGTTAATTTACGGATTTTACTTGTTTTTGATTCTTTTTCTTTCAGTAAAAAGGACATAAAGTGGTCTAGCCTTATCGATTCGAAGCATGTAATACTTCCTAGGAAATCTAACAAGAATATCTACAACTTCCACGGTTGATTATAGGAATTAAAAAAACGGCCAAAATGGTGGTAAAGTGTATTTCCTTGTTAATTTACGGATTTTACTTGTTTTTGATTCTTTTTCTTTCACTAAAAAGGGCATAAAGTGGCCTAGCCTTATCGAATCGGAGTATGTAATAGTTCCTAGGAAGTCTAACGAGCATATCTACGACTTCCATGTTTTATATTAGAATTTTCAAAAATGGCCAAAATGGTGGTTAAGTTAATTTCCTTGCTAATTTACGGATTTTACTTGTTTTTGACCCTTTTTCTTTCACTAAAAAGGGAATAAAGTGGCCTAGCCTTATCGAATTGAAGCATGTAATACATCCTAGGAAATCTAACAAGAATATCTACAACTTCCATGGTTGATTTTAGAAATTTGAAAAACGGCCAAAATGGTGGTAAAGTGAATTTCCTTGTTAATTTACGGATTTTACTTGTTTTTGACCCTTTTTCTTTCACTAAAAAGGGCATAAAGTGGCAAGCCTTATCGAATTGAAGCATGTAATACATCCTAGGAAATCTAACGAGAATATCTACGACTTCCATGGTTGATTTTAGAAATTTTAAAAACGGCCAAAATGGTGGTAAAGTGTATTCTCTTGTTAATTTACGGATTTTACTTGTTTTTGATTCTTTTTCTTTCACTAAAAAAGGCATAAAGTGGCCTAGCCTTATCGAATCGAAGCATTTAATAGTTCCTAGGAAATCTAACGAGCATATCTACGACTTCCATGGTTGATTTTAGAAATTTGAAAAACGGCCAAAATGGTGGTAAGGTGAATTTCCTGGTTAATTTACGGATTTTACTTGTTTTATATTCTTTTTCTTTCAGTAAAAAGGACATAAAGTGGCCTAGCTTTTTCGAATCGAAGCATGTAATACTTCCTAGGAAATCTAACAAGAATATCTACAACTTCCATGGTTGATTATTGAAATTTGAAAAACGGCCAAAATGGTGGTAAAGTGTATTTCCATGTTAATTTACGGATTTTACTTGTTTTTGATTCTTTTTCTTTCACTAAAAAGGGCATAAAGTGGCCTAGCCTTATCGAATCGAAGCATGTAATAGTTCCTAGGAAACCTAACGAGCATACCTATTACCTCCATGGTTGATTTTAGAATTTTCAAAAACGGCCAAAATGGGGGTTAGGTTAATTTCCTTGTTAATTTACGGAATTTACTCGTTTTTCACCCTTTTTCTTTCACTAAAAAGGGCATAAAGTGGCCTAGCCTTATCAATTCGAAGCATGTAATAGTTCCGAGGAAATCTAACGAGCATATCTACGACTTCCATGGTTGATTTTAAAAATTTGAAAAACGGCCAAAATGGTCGTAAAGTGAATTTCCTTGTTAAGTTACGGATTTTACTTGTTTTTGATTCTTTTTCTTTCAGTAAAAAGGACATAAAGTGGTCTAGCCTTATCGATTCGAAGCATGTAATACTTCCTAGGAAATCTAACAAGAATATCTACAACTTCCACGGTTGATTATAGGAATTAAAAAAACGGCCAAAATGGTGGTAAAGTGTATTTCCCTGTTAATTTACGGATTTTACTTGTTTTTGATTCTTTTTCTTTCACTAAAAAGGGCATAAAGTGGCCTAGCGTTATCGAATCGGAGTATGTAATAGTTCCTAGGAAGTCTAACGAGCATATCTACGACTTCCATGTTTTATATTAGAATTTTCAAAAATGGCCAAAATGGTGGTTAAGTTAATTTCCTTGCTAATTTACGGATTTTACTTGTTTTTGACCCTTTTTCTTTCACTAAAAAGGGAATAAAGTGGCCTAGCCTTATCGAATTGAAGCATGTAATACATCCTAGGAAATCTAACAAGAATATCTACAACTTCCATGGTTGATTTTAGAAATTTGAAAAACGGCCAAAATGGTGGTAAAGTGAATTTCCTTGTTAATTTACGGATTTTACTTGTTTTTGATTCTTTTTCTTTCACTAAAAAAGGCATAAAGTGGCCTAGCCTTATCGAATCGAAGCATTTAATAGTTCCTAGGAAATCTAATGAGCATATCTACGACTTCCATGGTTGATTTTAGAAATTTGAAAAACGGCCAAAATGGTGGTAAGGTGAATTTCCTGGTTAATTTACGGATTTTACTTGTTTTATATTCTTTTTCTTTCAGTAAAAAGGACATAAAGTGGCCTAGCCTTATCGAATCGAAGCATGTAATACTTCCTAGGAAATCTAACAAGAATATCTACAACTTCCATGGTTGATTATAGAAATTTGAAAAACGGCCAAAATGGTGGTAAAGTGTATTTCCATGTTAATTTACGGATTTTACTTGTTTTTGATTCTTTTTCTTTCACTAAAAAGGGCATAAAGTGGCCTAGCCTTATCGAATCGAAGCATGTAATAGTTCCTAGGAAACCTAACGAGCATACCTATTACCTCCATGGTCAATTTTAGAATTTTCAAAAACGGCCAAAATGGGGGTTAGGTTAATTTCCTTGTTAATTTACGGATTTTACTCGTTTTTCACCCTTTTTCTTTCACTAAAAAGGGCATAAAGTGGCCTAGCCTTATCAATTCGAAGCATGTAATAGTTCCTAGGAAATCTAACGAGCCTATCTACGACTTCCATGGTTGATTTTAGAAATTTGAAAAACGGCCAAAATGGTCGTAAAGTGAATTTCCTTGTTAATTTACGGATTTTACTTGTTTTTGATTCTTTTTCTTTCAGTAAAAAGGACATAAAGTGGTCTAGCCTTATCGATTCGAAGCATGTAATACTTCCTAGGAAATCTAACAAGAATATCTACAACTTCCACGGTTGATTATAGGAATTAAAAAAACGGCCAAAATGGTGGTAAAGTGTATTTCCTTGTTAATTTACGGATTTTACTTGTTTTTGATTCTTTTTCTTTCACTAAAAAGGGCATAAAGTGGCCTAGCCTTATCGAATCGGAGTATGTAATAGTTCCTAGGAAGTCTAACGAGCATATCTACGACTTCCATGTTTTATATTAGAATTTTCAAAAATGGCCAAAATGGTGGTTAAGTTAATTTCCTTGTTAATTTACGGATTTTACTTGTTTTTGACCCTTTTTCTTTCACTAAAAAGGGCATAAAGTGGCCTAGCCTTATCGAATTGAAGCATGTAATACATCCTAGGAAATCTAACGAGAATATCTACGACTTCCATGGTTGATTTTAGAAATTTTAAAAACGGCCAAAATGGTGGTAAAGTGTATTTCCTTGTTAATTTACGGATTTTGCTTGTTTTTGATTCTTTTTCTTTCACTAAAAAAGGCATAAAGTGGCCTAGCCTTATCGAATCGAAGCATTTAATAGTTCCTAGGAAATCTAACGAGTATATCTACGACTTCCATGGTTGATTTTAGAAATTTGAAAAACGGCCAAAATGGTGGTAAGGTGAATTTCCTGGTTAATTTACGGATTTTACTTGTTTTATATTCTTTTTCTTTCAGTAAAAAGGACATAAAGTGGCCTAGCCTTATCGAATCGAAGCATGTAATACTTCCTAGAAAATCTAACAAGAATATCTACAACTTCCATGGTTGATTATAGAAATTTGAAAAACGGCCAAAATGGTGGTAAAGTGTATTTCCATGTTAATTTACGGATTTTACTTGTTTTTGATTCTTTTTCCTTCACTAAAAAGGGCATAAAGTGGCCTAGCCTTATCGAATCGAAGCATGTAATAGTTCCTAGGAAACCTAACGAGCATACCTATTACCTCCATGGTTGATTTTAGAATTTTCAAAAACGGCCAAAATGGGGGTTAGGTTAATTTCCTTGTTAATTTACGGATTTTACTCGTTTTTCACCCTTTTTTTTTCACTAAAAAGGGCATAAAGTGGCCTAGCCTTATCAATTCGAAGCATGTAATAGTTCCTAGGAAATCTAACGAGCCTATCTACGACTTCCATGGTTGATTTTAGAAATTTGAAAAACGGCCAAAATGGTCGTAAAGTGAATTTCCTTGTTAATTTACGGATTTTACTTGTTTTTGATTCTTTTTCTTTCAGTAAAAAGGACATAAAGTGGTCTAGCCTTATCGATTCGAAGCATGTAATACTTCCTAGGAAATCTAACAAGAATATCTACAACTTCCACGGTTGATTATAGGAATTAAAAAACGGCCAAAATGGTGGTAAAGTGTATTTCCTTGTTAATTTACGGATTTTACTTGTTTTTGATTCTTTTTCTTTCACTAAAAAGGGCATAAAGTGGCCTAGCCTTATCGAATCGGAGTATGTAATAGTTCCTAGGAAGTCTAACGAGCATATCTACGACTTCCATGTTTTATATTAGAATTTTCAAAAATGGCCAAAATGGTGGTTAAGTTAATTTCCTTGTTAATTTACGGATTTTACTTGTTTTTGACCCTTTTTCTTTCACTAAAAAGGGCATAAAGTGGCCTAGCCTTATCGAATTGAAGCATGTAATACATCCTAGGAAATCTAACGAGAATATCTACGACTTCCATGGTTGATTTTAGAAATTTTAAAAACGGCCAAAATGGTGGTAAAGTGTATTTCCTTGTTAATTTACGGATTTTACTTGTTTTTGATTCTTTTTCTTTCACTAAAAAAGGCATAAAGTGGCCTAGCCTTATCGAATCGAAGCATTTAATAGTTCCTAGGAAATCTAACGAGCATATCTACGACTTCCATGGTTGATTTTAGAAATTTGAAAAACGGCCAAAATGGTGGTAAGGTGAATTTCCTGGTTAATTTACGGATTTTACTTGTTTTATATTCTTTTTCTTTCAGTAAAAAGGACATAAAGTGGCCTAGCCTTATCGAATCGAAGCATGTAATACTTCCTAGGAAATCTAACAAGAATATCTACAACTTCCATGGTTGATTATAGAAATTTGAAAAACTGCCAAAATGGTGGTAAAGTGTATTTCCATGTTAATTTACGGATTTTACTTGTTTTTGATTCTTTTTCTTTCACTAAAAAGGGCATAAAGTGGCCTAGCCTTATCGAATCGAAGCATGTAATAGTTCCTAGGAAACCTAACGAGCATACCTATTACCTCCATGGTTGATTTTAGAATTTTCAAAAACGGCCAAAATGGGGGTTAGGTTAATTTCCTTGTTAATTTACGGATTTTACTCGTTTTTCACCCTTTTTCTTTCACTAAAAAGGGCATAAAGTGGCCTAGCCTTATCAATTCGAAGCATGTAATAGTTCCTAGGAAATCTAACGAGCCTATCTACGACTTCCATGGTTGATTTTAGAAATTTGAAAAACGGCCAAAATGGTCGTAAAGTGAATTTCCTTGTTAATTTACGGATTTTACTTGTTTTTGATTCTTTTTCTTTCAGTAAAAAGGACATAAAGTGGTCTAGCCTTATCGATTCGAAGCATGTAATACTTCCTAGGAAATCTAACAAGAATATCTACAACTTCCACGGTTGATTATAGGAATTAAAAAACGGCCAAAATGGTGGTAAAGTGTATTTCCTTGTTAATTTACGGATTTTACATGTTTTTGATTCTTTTTCTTTCACTAAAAAGGGCATAAAGTGGCCTAGCCTTATCGAATCGGAGTATGTAATAGTTCCTAGGAAGTCTAACGAGCATATCTACGACTTCCATGTTTTATATTAGAATTTTCAAAAATGGCCAAAATGGTGGTTAAGTTAATTTCCTTGTTAATTTACGGATTTTACTTGTTTTTGACCCTTTTTCTTTCACTAAAAAGGGCATAAAGTGGCCTAGCCTTATCGAATCGAAGCATGTAATACTTCCTAGGAAATCTAACAAGAATATCTACAACTTCCATGGTTGATTATAGAAATTTGAAAAACGGCCAAAATGGTGGTAAAGTGTATTTCCATGTTAATTTACGGATTTTACTTGTTTTTGATTCTTTTTCTTTCACTAAAAAGGGCATAAAGTGGCCTAGCCTTATCGAATCGAGGCATGTAATAGTTCCTAGGAAACCTAACGAGCATACCTATTACCTCCATGGTTGATTTTAGAATTTTCAAAAACGGCCAAAATGGGGGTTAGGTTAATTTCCTTGTTAATTTACGGATTTTACTCGTTTTTCACCCTTTTTCTTTCACTAAAAAGGGCATAAAGTGGCCTAGCCTTATCAATTCGAAGCATGTAATAGTTCCTAGGAAATCTAACGAGCCTATCTACGACTTCCATGGTTGATTTTAGAAATTTGAAAAACGGCCAAAATGGTCGTAAAGTGAATTTCCTTGTTAATTTACGGATTTTACTTGTTTTTGATTCTTTTTCTTTCAGTAAAAAGGACATAAAGTGGTCTAGCCTTATCGATTCGAAGCATGTAATACTTCCTAGGAAATCTAACAAGAATATCTACAACTTCCACGGTTGATTATAGGAATTAAAAAACGGCCAAAATGGTGGTAAAGTGTATTTCCTTGTTAATTTACGGATTTTACTTGTTTTTGATTCTTTTTCTTTCACTAAAAAGGGCATAAAGTGGCCTAGCCTTATCGAATCGGAGTATGTAATAGTTCCTAGGAAGTCTAACGAGCATATCTACGACTTCCATGTTTTATATTAGAATTTTCAAAAATGGCCAAAATGGTGGTTAAGTTAATTTCCTTGTTAATTTACGGATTTTACTTGTTTTTGACCCTTTTTCTTTCACTAAAAAGGGCATAAAGTGGCCTAGCCTTATCGAATTGAAGCATGTAATACATCCTAGGAAATCTAACGAGAATATCTACGACTTCCATGGTTGATTTTAGAAATTTTAAAAACGGCCAAAATGGTGGTAAAGTGTATTTCCTTGTTAATTTACGGATTTTACTTGTTTTTGATTCTTTTTCTTTCACTAAAAAAGGCATAAAGTGGCCTAGCCTTATCGAATCGAAGCATTTAATAGTTCCTAGGAAATCTAACGAGCATATCTACGACTTCCATGGTTGATTTTAGAAATTTGAAAAACGGCCAAAATGGTGGTAAGGTGAATTTCCTGGTTAATTTACGGATTTTACTTGTTTTATATTCTTTTTCTTTCAGTAAAAAGGACATAAAGTGGCCTAGCCTTATCGAATCGAAGCATGTAATACTTCCTAGGAAATCTAACAAGAATATCTACAACTTCCATGGTTGATTATAGAAATTTGAAAAACTGCCAAAATGGTGGTAAAGTGTATTTCCATGTTAATTTACGGATTTTACTTGTTTTTGATTCTTTTTCTTTCACTAAAAAGGGCATAAAGTGGCCTAGCCTTATCGAATCGAAGCATGTAATAGTTCCTAGGAAACCTAACGAGCATACCTATTACCTCCATGGTTGATTTTAGAATTTTCAAAAACGGCCAAAATGGGGGTTAGGTTAATTTCCTTGTTAATTTACGGATTTTACTCGTTTTTCACCCTTTTTCTTTCACTAAAAAGGGCATAAAGTGGCCTAGCCTTATCAATTCGAAGCATGTAATAGTTCCTAGGAAATCTAACGAGCCTATCTACGACTTCCATGGTTGATTTTAGAAATTTGAAAAACGGCCAAAATGGTCGTAAAGTGAATTTCCTTGTTAATTTACGGATTTTACTTGTTTTTGATTCTTTTTCTTTCAGTAAAAAGGACATAAAGTGGTCTAGCCTTATCGATTCGAAGCATGTAATACTTCCTAGGAAATCTAACAAGAATATCTACAACTTCCACGGTTGATTATAGGAATTAAAAAACGGCCAAAATGGTGGTAAAGTGTATTTCCTTGTTAATTTACGGATTTTACATGTTTTTGATTCTTTTTCTTTCACTAAAAAGGGCATAAAGTGGCCTAGCCTTATCGAATCGGAGTATGTAATAGTTCCTAGGAAGTCTAACGAGCATATCTACGACTTCCATGTTTTATATTAGAATTTTCAAAAATGGCCAAAATGGTGGTTAAGTTAATTTCCTTGTTAATTTACGGATTTTACTTGTTTTTGACCCTTTTTCTTTCACTAAAAAGGGCATAAAGTGGCCTAGCCTTATCGAATTGAAGCATGTAATACATCCTAGGAAATCTAACGAGAATATCTACGACTTCCATGGTTGATTTTAGAAATTTTAAAAACGGCCAAAATGGTGGTAAAGTGTATTTCCTTGTTAATTTACGGATTTTACTTGTTTTTGATTCTTTTTCTTTCACTAAAAAAGGCATAAAGTGGCCTAGCCTTATCGAATCGAAGCATTTAATAGTTCCTAGGAAATCTAACGAGCATATCTACGACTTCCATGGTTGATTTTAGAAATTTGAAAAACGGCCAAAATGGTGGTAAGGTGAATTTCCTGGTTAATTTACGGATTTTACTTGTTTTATATTCTTTTTCTTTCAGTAAAAAGGACATAAAGTGGCCTAGCCTTATCGAATCGAAGCATGTAATACTTCCTAGGAAATCTAACAAGAATATCTACAACTTCCATGGTTGATTATAGAAATTTGAAAAACGGCCAAAATGGTGGTAAAGTGTATTTCCATGTTAATTTACGGATTTTACTTGTTTTTGATTCTTTTTCTTTCACTAAAAAGGGCATAAAGTGGCCTAGCCTTATCGAATCGAAGCATGTAATAGTTCCTAGGAAACCTAACGAGCATACCTATTACCTCCATGGTTGATTTTAGAATTTTCAAAAACGGCCAAAATGGGGGTTAGGTTAATTTCCTTGTTAATTTACGGATTTTACTCGTTTTTCACCCTTTTTCTTTCACTAAAAAGTGCATAAAGTGGCCTAGCCTTATCAATTCGAAGCATGTAATAGTTCCTAGGAAATCTAACGAGCATATCTACGACTTCCATGGTTGATTTTAGAAATTTGAAAAACGGCCAAAATGGTCGTAAAGTGAATTTCCTTGTTAATTTACGGATTTTACTTGTTTTTGATTCTTTTTCTTTCAGTAAAAAGGACATAAAGTGGTCTAGCCTTATCGATTCGAAGCATGTAATACTTCCTAGGAAATTTAACAAGAATATCTACAACTTCCACGGTTGATTATAGGAATTAAAAAACGGCCAAAATGGTGGTAAAGTGTATTTCCTTGTTAATTTACGGATTTTACTTGTTTTTGATTCTTTTTCTTTCACTAAAAAGGGCATAAAGTGGCCTAGCCTTATCGAATCGGAGTATGTAATAGTTCCTAGGAAGTCTAACGAGCATATCTACGACTTCCATGTTTTATATTAGAATTTTCAAAAATGGCCAAAATGGTGGTTAAGTTAATTTCCTTGTTAATTTACGGATTTTACTTGTTTTTGACCCTTTTTCTTTCACTAAAAAGGGCATAAAGTGACCTAGCCTTATCGAATTGAAGCATGTAATACATCCTAGGAAATCTAACGAGAATATCTACGACTTCCATGGTTGATTTTAGAAATTTTAAAAACGGCCAAAATGGTGGTAAAGTGTATTTCCTTGTTAATTTACGGATTTTACTTGTTTTTGATTCTTTTTCTTTCACTAAAAAAGGCATAAAGTGGCCTAGCCTTATCGAATCGAAGCATTTAATAGTTCCTAGGAAATCTAACGAGCATATCTACGACTTCCATGGTTGATTTTAGAAATTTGAAAAACGGCCAAAATGGTGGTAAGGTGAATTTCCTGGTTAATTTACGGATTTTACTTGTTTTATATTCTTTTTCTTTCAGTAAAAAGGACATAAAGTGGCCTAGCCTTATCGAATCGAAGCATGTAATACTTCCTAGGAAATCTAACAAGAATATCTACAACTTCCATGGTTGATTATAGAAATTTGAAAAACGGCCAAAATGGTGGTAAAGTGTATTTCCATGTTAATTTACGGATTTTACTTGTTTTTGATTCTTTTTCTTTCACTAAAAAGGGCATAAAGTGGCCTAGCTTTATCGAATCGAAGCATGTAATAGTTCCTAGGAAACCTAACGAGCATACCTATTACCTCCAAGGTTGATTTTAGAATTTTCAAAAACGGCCAAAATGGGGGTTAGGTTAATTTCCTTGTTAATTTACGGATTTTACTCGTTTTTCACCCTTTTTCTTTCACTAAAAAGGGCATAAAGTGGCCTAGCCTTATCAATTCGAAGCATGTAATAGTTCCTAGGAAATCTAACGAGCATATCTACGACTTCCATGGTTGATTTTAGAAATTTGAAAAACGGCCAAAATGGTCGTAAAGTGAATTTCCTTGTTAATTTACGGATTTTACTTGTTTTTGATTCTTTTTCTTTCAGTAAAAAGGACATAAAGTGGTCTAGCCTTATCGATTCGAAGCATGTAATACTTCCTAGGAAATCTAACAAGAATATCTACAACTTCCACGGTTGATTATAGGAATTAAAAAACGGCCAAAATGGTGGTAAAGTGTATTTCCTTGTTAATTTACGGATTTTACTTGTTTTTGATTCTTTTTCTTTCACTAAAAAGGGCATAAAGTGGCCTAGCCTTATCGAATCGGAGTATGTAATAGTTCCTAGGAAGTCTAACGAGCATATCTACGACTTCCATGTTTTATATTAGAATTTTCAAAAATGGCCAACATGGTGGTTAAGTTAATTTCCTTGTTAATTTACGGATTTTACTTGTTTTTGACCCTTTTTCTTTCACTAAAAAGGGCATAAAGTGGCCTAGCCTTATCGAATTGAAGCATGTAATACATCCTAGGAAATCTAACGAGAATATCTACGACTTCCATGGTTGATTTTAGAAATTTTAAAAACGGCCAAAATGGTGGTAAAGTGTATTTCCTTGTTAATTTACTGATTTTACTTGTTTTATATTCTTTTTCTTTCAGTAAAAAGGACATAAAGTGGCCTAGCCTTATCGAATCGAAGCATGTAATACTTCCTAGGAAATCTAACAAGAATATCTACAACTTCCATGGTTGATTATAGAAATTTGAAAAACGGCCAAAATGGTGGTAAAGTGTATTTCCATGTTAATTTACGGATTTTACTTGTTTTTGATTCTTTTTCTTTCACTAAAAAGGGCATAAAGTGGCCTAGCTTTATCGAATCGAAGCATGTAATAGTTCCTAGGAAACCTAACGAGCATACCTATTACCTCCAAGGTTGATTTTAGAATTTTCAAAAACGGCCAAAATGGGGGTTAGGTTAATTTCCTTGTTAATTAACGGATTTTACTCGTTTTTCACCCTTTTTCTTTCACTAAAAAGGGCATAAAGTGGCCTAGCCTTATCAATTCGAAGCATGTAATAGTTCCTAGGAAATCTAACGAGCATATCTACGACTTCCATGGTTGATTTTAGAAATTTGAAAAACGGCCAAAATGGTCGTAAAGTGAATTTCCTTGTTAATTTACGGATTTTACTTGTTTTTGATTCTTTTTCTTTCAGTAAAAAGGACATAAAGTGGTCTAGCCTTATCGATTCGAAGCATGTAATACTTCCTAGGAAATCTAACAAGAATATCTACAACTTCCACGGTTGATTATAGGAATTAAAAAACGGCCAAAATGGTGGTAAAGTGTATTTCCTTGTTAATTTACGGATTTTACTTGTTTTTGATTCTTTTTCTTTCACTAAAAAGGGCATAAAGTGGCCTAGCCTTATCGAATCGGAGTATGTAATAGTTCCTAGGAAGTCTAACGAGCATATCTACGACTTCCATGTTTTATATTAGAATTTTCAAAAATGGCCAACATGGTGGTTAAGTTAATTTCCTTGTTAATTTACGGATTTTACTTGTTTTTGACCCTTTTTCTTTCACTAAAAAGGGCATAAAGTGGCCTAGCCTTATCGAATTGAAGCATGTAATACATCCTAGGAAATCTAACGAGAATATCTACGACTTCCATGGTTGATTTTAGAAATTTTAAAAACGGCCAAAATGGTGGTAAAGTGTATTTCCTTGTTAATTTACGGATTTTACTTGTTTTATATTCTTTTTCTTTCAGTAAAAAGGACATAAAGTGGCCTAGCCTTATCGAATCGAAGCATGTAATACTTCCTAGGAAATCTAACAAGAATATCTACAACTTCCATGGTTGATTATAGAAATTTGAAAAACGGCCAAAATGGTGGTAAAGTGTATTTCCATGTTAATTTACGGATTTTACTTGTTTTTGATTCTTTTTCTTTCACTAAAAAGGGCATAAAGTGGCCTAGCTTTATCGAATCGAAGCATGTAATAGTTCCTAGGAAACCTAACGAGCATACCTATTACCTCCAAGGTTGATTTTAGAATTTTCAAAAACGGCCAAAATGGGGGTTAGGTTAATTTCCTTGTTAATTTACGGATTTTACTCGTTTTTCACCCTTTTTCTTTCACTAAAAAGGGCATAAAGTGGCCTAGCCTTATCAATTCGAAGCATGTAATAGTTCCTAGGAAATCTAACGAGCATATCTACGACTTCCATGGTTGATTTTAGAAATTTGAAAAACGGCCAAAATGGTCGTAAAGTGAATTTCCTTGTTAATTTACGGATTTTACTTGTTTTTGATTCTTTTTCTTTCAGTAAAAAGGACATAAAGTGGTCTAGCCTTATCGATTCGAAGCATGTAATACTTCCTAGGAAATCTAACAAGAATATCTACAACTTCCACGGTTGATTATAGGAATTAAAAAACGGCCAAAATGGTGGTAAAGTGTATTTCCTTGTTAATTTACGGATTTTACTTGTTTTTGATTCTTTTTCTTTCACTAAAAAGGGCATAAAGTGGCCTAGCCTTATCGAATCGGAGTATGTAATAGTTCCTAGGAAGTCTAACGAGCATATCTACGACTTCCATGTTTTATATTAGAATTTTCAAAAATGGCCAACATGGTGGTTAAGTTAATTTCCTTGTTAATTTACGGATTTTACTTGTTTTTGACCCTTTTTCTTTCACTAAAAAGGGCATAAAGTGGCCTAGCCTTATCGAATTGAAGCATGTAATACATCCTAGGAAATCTAACGAGAATATCTACGACTTCCATGGTTGATTTTAGAAATTTTAAAAACGGCCAAAATGGTGGTAAAGTGTATTTCCTTGTTAATTTACGGATTTTACTTGTTTTTGATTCTTTTTCTTTCACTAAAAAAGGCATAAAGTGGTCTAGCCTTATCGAATCGAAGCATTTAATAGTTCCTTGGAAATCTAACGAGCATATCTACGACTTCCATGGTTGATTTTAGAAATTTGCAAAACGGCGAAAATGGTGGTAAGGTGAATTTCCTGGTTAATTTACGGATTTTACTTGTTTTATATTCTTTTTCTTTCAGTAAAAAGGACATAAAGTGGCCTAGCCATATCGAATCGAAGCATGTAATACTTCCTAGGAAATCTAACAAGAATATCTACAACTTCCATGGTTGATTATAGAAATTTGAAAAACGGCCAAAATGGTGGTAAAGTGTATTTCCATGTTAATTTACGGATTTTACTTGTTTTTGATTCTTTTTCTTTCACTAAAAAGGGCATAAAGTGGCCTAGCCTTATCGAATCGAAGCATGTAATAGTTCCTAGGAAACCTAACGAGCATACCTATTACCTCCATGGTTGATTTTAGAATTTTCAAAAACGGCCAAAATGGGGGTTAGGTTAATTTCCTTGTTAAATTACGGATTTTACTCGTTTTTCACCCTTTTTCTTTCACTAAAAAGGGCATAAAGTGGCATAGCCTTATCAATTCGAAGCATGTAATAGTTCCTAGGAAATCTAACGAGCCTATCTACGACTTCCATGGTTGATTTTAGAAATTTGAAAAACGGCCAAAATGGTCGTAAAGTGAATTTCCTTGTTAATTTACGGATTTTACTTGTTTTTGATTCTTTTTCTTTCAGTAAAAAGGACATAAAGTGGTCTAGCCTTATCGATTCGAAGCATGTAATACTTCCTAGGAAATCTAACAAGAATATCTACAACTTCCACGGTTGATTATAGGAATTAAAAAAACGGCCAAAATGGTGGTAAAGTGTATTTCCTTGTTAATTTACGGATTTTACTTGTTTTTGATTCTTTTTCTTTCACTAAAAAGGGCATAAAGTGGCCTAGCCTTATCGAATCGGAGTATGTAATAGTTCCTAGGAAGTCTAACGAGCATATCTACGACTTCCATGTTTTATATTAGAATTTTCAAAAATGGCCAAAATGGTGGTTAAGTTAATTTCCTTGTTAATTTACGGATTTTACTTGTTTTTGACCCTTTTTCTTTCACTAAAAAGGGCATAAAGTGGCCTAGCCTTATCGAATTGAAGCATGTAATACATCCTAGGGAATCTAACGAGAATATCTACGACTTCCATGGTTGATTTTAGAAATTTTAAAAACGGCCAAAATGGTGGTAAAGTGTATTTCCTTGTTAATTTACGGATTTTACTTGTTTTTGATTCTTTTTCTTTCACTAAAAAAGGCATAAAGTGGCCTAGCCTTATCGAATCGAAGCATTTAATAGTTCCTAGGAAATCTAACGAGCATATCTACGACTTCCATGGTTGATTTTAGAAATTTGAAAAACGGCCAAAATGGTGGTAAGGTGAATTTCCTGGTTAATTTACGGATTTTACTTGTTTTATATTCTTTTTCTTTCAGTAAAAAGGACATAAAGTGGCCTAGCCTTATCGAATCGAAGCATGTAATACTTCCTAGGAAATCTAACAAGAATATCTACAACTTCCATGGTTGATTATAGAAATTTGAAAAACGGCCAAAATGGTGGTAAAGTGTATTTCCATGTTAATTTACGGATTTTACTTGTTTTTGATTCTTTTTCTTTCACTAAAAAGGGCATAAAGTGGCCTAGCCTTATCGAATCGAAGTATGTAATAGTTCCTAGGAAACCTAACGAGCATACCTATTAACTCCATGGTTGATTTTAGAATTTTCAAAAACGGCCAAAATGGGGGTTAGGTTAATTTCCTTGTTAATTTACGGATTTTACTCGTTTTTCACCCTTTTTCTTTCACTAAAAAGGGCATAAAGTGGCCTAGCCTTATCAATTCGAAGCATGTAATAGTTCCTAGGAAATCTAACGAGCCTATCTACGACTTCCATGGTTGATTTTAGAAATTTGAAAAACGGCCAAAATGGTCGTAAAGTGAATTTCCTTGTTAATTTACGGATTTTACTTGTTTTTGATTCTTTTTCTTTCAGTAAAAAGGACATAAAGTGGTCTAGCCTTATCGATTCGAAGCATGTAATACTTCCTAGGAAATCTAACAAGAATATCTACAACTTCCACGGTTGATTACAGGAATTAAAAAACGGCCAAAATGGTGGTAAAGTGTATTTCCTTGTTAATTTACGGATTTTACTTGTTTTTGATTCTTTTTCTTTCACTAAAAAGGGCATAAAGTGGCCTAGCCTTATCGAATCGGAGTATGTAATAGTTCCTAGGAAGTCTAACGAGCATATCTACGACTTCCATGTTTTATATTAGAATTTTCAAAAATGGCCAACATGGTGGTTAAGTTAATTTCCTTGTTAATTTACGGATTTTACTTGTTTTTGACCCTTTTTCTTTCACTAAAAAGGGCATAAAGTGGCCTAGCCTTATCGAATTGAAGCATGTAATACATCCTAGGAAATCTAACGAGAATATCTACGACTTCCATGGTTGATTTTAGAAATTTTAAAAACGGCCAAAATGGTGGTAAAGTGTATTTCCTTGTTAATTTACGGATTTTACTTGTTTTTGATTCTTTTTCTTTCACTAAAAAAGGCATAAAGTGGCCTAGCCTTATCGAATCGAAGCATTTAATAGTTCCTTGGAAATCTAACGAGCATATCTACGACTTCCATGGTTGATTTTAGAAATTTGCAAAACGGCCAAAATGGTGGTAAGGTGAATTTCCTGGTTAATTTACGGATTTTACTTGTTTTATATTCTTTTTCTTTCAGTAAAAAGGACATAAAGTGGCCTAGCCTTATCGAATCGAAGCATGTAATACTTCCTAGGAAATCTAACAAGAATATCTACAACTTCCATGGTTGATTATAGAAATTTGAAAAACGGCCAAAATGGTGGTAAAGTGTATTTCCATGTTAATTTACGGATTTTACTTGTTTTTGATTCTTTTTCTTTCACTAAAAAGGGCATAAAGTGGCCTAGCCTTATCGAATCGAAGCATGTAATAGTTCCTAGGAAACCTAACGAGCATACCTATTACCTCCATGGTTGATTTTAGAATTTTCAAAAACGGCCAAAATGGGGGTTAGGTTAATTTCCTTGTTAAATTACGGATTTTACTCGTTTTTCACCCTTTTTCTTTAACTAAAAAGGGCATAAAGTGGCATAGCCTTATCAATTCGAAGCATGTAATAGTTCCTAGGAAATCTAACGAGCCTGTCTACGACTTCCATGGTTGATTTTAGAAATTTGAAAAACGGCCAAAATGGTCGTAAAGTGAATTTCCTTGTTAATTTACGGATTTTACTTGTTTTTGATTCTTTTTCTTTCAGTAAAAAGGACATAAAGTGGTCTAGCCTTATCGATTCGAAGCATGTAATACTTCCTAGGAAATCTAACAAGAATATCTACAACTTCCACTATTGATTATAGGAATTAAAAAAACGGCCAAAATGGTGGTAAAGTGTATTTCCTTGTTAATTTACGGATTTTACTTGTTTTTGATTCTTTTTCTTTCACTAAAAAGGGCATAAAGTGGCCTAGCCTTATCGAATCGGAGTATGTAATAGTTCCTAGGAAGTCTAACGAGCATATCTACGACTTCCATGTTTTATATTAGAATTTTCAAAAATGGCCAAAATGGTGGTTAAGTTAATTTCCTTGTTAATTTACGGATTTTACTTGTTTTTGACCCTTTTTCTTTCACTAAAAAGGGCATAAAGTGGCCTAGCCTTATCGAATTGAAGCATGTAATACATCCTAGGAAATCTAACGAGAATATCTACGACTTCCATGGTTGATTTTAGAAATTTTAAAAACGGCCAAAATGGTGGTAAAGTGTATTTCCTTGTTAATTTACGGATTTTACTTGTTTTTGATTCTTTTTCTTTCACTAAAAAAGGCATAAAGTGGCCTAGCCTTATCGAATCGAAGCATTTAATAGTTCCTAGGAAATCTAACGAGCATATCTACGACTTCCATGGTTGATTTTAGAAATTTGAAAAACGGCCAAATTGGTGGTAAGGTGAATTTCCTGGTTAATTTACGGATTTTACTTGTTTTATATTCTTTTTCTTTCAGTAAAAAGGACATAAAGTGGCCTAGCCTTATCGAATCGAAGCATGTAATACTTCCTAGGAAATCTAACAAGAATATCTACAACTTCCATGGTTGATTATAGAAATTTGAAAAACGGCCAAAATGGTGGTAAAGTGTATTTCCATGTTAATTTACGGATTTTACTTGTTTTTGATTCTTTTTCTTTCACTAAAAAGGGCATAAAGTGGCCTAGCCTTATCGAATCGAAGCATGTAATAGTTCCTAGGAAACCTAACGAGCATACCTATTACCTCCATGGTTGATTTTAGAATTTTCAAAAACGGCCAAAATGGGGGTTAGGTTAATTTCCTTGTTAATTTACGGATTTTACTCGTTTTTCACCCTTTTTCTTTCACTAAAAAGGGCATAAAGTGGCCTAGCCTTATCAATTCGAAGCATGTAATAGTTCCTAGGAAATCTAACGAGCCTATCTACGACTTCCATGGTTGATTTTAGAAATTTGAAAAACGGCCAAAATGGTCGTAAAGTGAATTTCCTTGTTAATTTACGGATTTTACTTGTTTTTGATTCTTTTTCTTTCAGTAAAAAGGACATAAAGTGGTCTAGCCTTATCGATTCGAAGCATGTAATACTTCCTAGGAAATCTAACAAGAATATCTACAACTTCCACGGTTGATTATAGGAATTAAAAAACGGCCAAAATGGTGGTAAAGTGTATTTCCTTGTTAATTTACGGATTTTACTTGTTTTTGATTCTTTTTCTTTCACTAAAAAGGGCATAAAGTGGCCTAGCCTTATCGAATCGGAGTATGTAATAGTTCCTAGGAAGTCTAACGAGCATATCTACGACTTCCATGTTTTATATTAGAATTTTCAAAAATGGCCAACATGGTGGTTAAGTTAATTTCCTTGTTAATTTACGGATTTTACTTGTTTTTGACCCTTTTTCTTTCACTAAAAAGGGCATAAAGTGGCCTAGCCTTATCGAATTGAAGCATGTAATACATCCTAGGAAATCTAACGAGAATATCTACGACTTCCATGGTTGATTTTAGAAATTTTAAAAACGGCCAAAATGGTGGTAAAGTGTATTTCCTTGTTAATTTACGGATTTTACTTGTTTTTGATTCTTTTTCTTTCACTAAAAAAAGCATAAAGTGGCCTAGCCTTATCGAATCGAAGCATTTAATAGTTCCTTGGAAATCTAACGAGCATATCTACGACTTCCATGGTTGATTTTAGAAATTTGCAAAACGGCGAAAATGGTGGTAAGGTGAATTTCCTGGTTAATTTACGGATTTTACTTGTTTTATATTCTTTTTCTTTCAGTAAAAAGGACATAAAGTGGCCTAGCCTTATCGAATCGAAGCATGTAATACTTCCTAGGAAATCTAACAAGAATATCTACAACTTCCATGGTTGATTATAGAAATTTGAAAAACGGCCAAAATGGTGGTAAAGTGTATTTCCATGTTAATTTACGGATTTTACTTGTTTTTGATTCTTTTTCTTTCACTAAAAAGGGCATAAAGTGGCCTAGCCTTATCGAATCGAAGCATGTAATAGTTCCTAGGAAACCTAACGAGCATACCTATTACCTCCATGGTTGATTTTAGAATTTTCAAAAACGGCCAAAATGGGGGTTAGGTTAATTTCCTTGTTAAATTACGGATTTTACTCGTTTTTCACCCTTTTTCTTTAACTAAAAAGGGCATAAAGTGGCATAGCCTTATCAATTCGAAGCATGTAATAGTTCCTAGGAAATCTAACGAGCCTATCTACGACTTCCATGGTTGATTTTAGAAATTTGAAAAACGGCCAAAATGGTCGTAAAGTGAATTTCCTTGTTAATTTACGGATTTTACTTGTTTTTGATTCTTTTTCTTTCAGTAAAAAGGACATAAAGTGGTCTAGCCTTATCGATTCGAAGCATGTAATACTTCCTAGGAAATCTAACAAGAATATCTACAACTTCCACGGTTGATTATAGGAATTAAAAAAACGGCCAAAATGGTGGTAAAGTGTATTTCCTTGTTAATTTACGGATTTTACTTGTTTTTGATTCTTTTTCTTTCACTAAAAAGGGCATAAAGTGGCCTAGCCTTATCGAATCGGAGTATGTAATAGTTCCTAGGAAGTCTAACGAGCATATCTACGACTTCCATGTTTTATATTAGAATTTTCAAAAATGGCCAAAATGGTGGTTAAGTTAATTTCCTTGTTAATTTACGGATTTTACTTGTTTTTGACCCTTTTTCTTTCACTAAAAAGGGCATAAAGTGGCCTAGCCTTATCGAATTGAAGCATGTAATACATCCTAGGAAATCTAACGAGAATATCTACGACTTCCATGGTTGATTTTAGAAATTTTAAAAACGGCCAAAATGGTGGTAAAGTGTATTTCCTTGTTAATTTACGGATTTTACTTGTTTTTGATTCTTTTTCTTTCACTAAAAAAGGCATAAAGTGGCCTAGCCTTATCGAATCGAAGCATTTAATAGTTCCTAGGAAATCTAACGAGCATATCTACGACTTCCATGGTTGATTTTAGAAATTTGAAAAACGGCCAAAATGGTGGTAAGGTGAATTTCCTGGTTAATTTACGGATTTTACTTGTTTTATATTCTTTTTCTTTCAGTAAAAAGGACATAAAGTGGCCTAGCCTTATCGAATCGAAGCATGTAATACTTCCTAGGAAATCTAACAAGAATATCTACAACTTCCATGGTTGATTATAGAAATTTGAAAAACGGCCAAAATGGTGGTAAAGTGTATTTCCATGTTAATTTACGGATTTTACTTGTTTTTGATTCTTTTTCTTTCACTAAAAAGGGCATAAAGTGGCCTAGCCTTATCGAATCGAAGCATGTAATAGTTCCTAGGAAACCTAACGAGCATACCTATTACCTCCATGGTTGATTTTAGAATTTTCAAAAACGGCCAAAATGGGGGTTAGGTTAATTTCCTTGTTAAATTACGGATTTTACTCGTTTTTCACCCTTTTTCTTTAACTAAAAAGGGCATAAAGTGGCATAGCCTTATCAATTCGAAGCATGTAATAGTTCCTAGGAAATCTAACGAGCCTATCTACGACTTCCATGGTTGATTTTAGAAATTTGAAAAACGGCCAAAATGGTCGTAAAGTGAATTTCCTTGTTAATTTACGGATTTTACTTGTTTTTGATTCTTTTTCTTTCAGTAAAAAGGACATAAAGTGGTCTAGCCTTATCGATTCGAAGCATGTAATACTTCCTAGGAAATCTAACAAGAATATCTACAACTTCCACGGTTGATTATAGGAATTAAAAAAACGGCCAAAATGGTGGTAAAGTGTATTTCCTTGTTAATTTACGGATTTTACTTGTTTTTGATTCTTTTTCTTTCACTAAAAAGGGCATAAAGTGGCCTAGCCTTATCGAATCGGAGTATGTAATAGTTCCTAGGAAGTCTAACGAGCATATCTACGACTTCCATGTTTTATATTAGAATTTTCAAAAATGGCCAAAATGGTGGTTAAGTTAATTTCCTTGTTAATTTACGGATTTTACTTGTTTTTGACCCTTTTTCTTTCACTAAAAAGGGCATAAAGTGGCCTAGCCTTATCGAATTGAAGCATGTAATACATCCTAGGAAATCTAACGAGAATATCTACGACTTCCATGGTTGATTTTAGAAATTTTAAAAACGGCCAAAATGGTGGTAAAGTGTATTTCCTTGTTAATTTACGGATTTTACTTGTTTTTGATTCTTTTTCTTTCACTAAAAAAGGCATAAAGTGGCCTAGCCTTATCGAATCGAAGCATTTAATAGTTCCTAGGAAATCTAACGAGCATATCTACGACTTCCATGGTTGATTTTAGAAATTTGAAAAACGGCCAAAATGGTGGTAAGGTGAATTTCCTGGTTAATTTACGGATTTTACTTGTTTTATATTCTTTTTCTTTCAGTAAAAAGGACATAAAGTGGCCTAGCCTTATCGAATCGAAGCATGTAATACTTCCTAGGAAATCTAACAAGAATATCTACAACTTCCATGGTTGATTATAGAAATTTGAAAAACGGCCAAAATGGTGGTAAAGTGTATTTCCATGTTAATTTACGGATTTTACTTGTTTTTGATTCTTTTTCTTTCACTAAAAAGGGCATAAAGTGGCCTAGCCTTATCGAATCGAAGCATGTAATAGTTCCTAGGAAACCTAACGAGCATACCTATTACCTCCATGGTTGATTTTAGAATTTTCAAAAACGGCCAAAATGGGGGTTAGGTTAATTTCCTTGTTAAATTACGGATTTTACTCGTTTTTCACCCTTTTTCTTTAACTAAAAAGGGCATAAAGTGGCATAGCCTTATCAATTCGAAGCATGTAATAGTTCCTAGGAAATCTAACGAGCCTATCTACGACTTCCATGGTTGATTTTAGAAATTTGAAAAACGGCCAAAATGGTCGTAAAGTGAATTTCCTTGTTAATTTACGGATTTTACTTGTTTTTGATTCTTTTTCTTTCAGTAAAAAGGACATAAAGTGGTCTAGCCTTATCGATTCGAAGCATGTAATACTTCCTAGGAAATCTAACAAGAATATCTACAACTTCCACGGTTGATTATAGGAATTAAAAAAACGGCCAAAATGGTGGTAAAGTGTATTTCCTTGTTAATTTACGGATTTTACTTGTTTTTGATTCTTTTTCTTTCACTAAAAAGGGCATAAAGTGGCCTAGCCTTATCGAATCGGAGTATGTAATAGTTCCTAGGAAGTCTAACGAGCATATCTACGACTTCCATGTTTTATATTAGAATTTTCAAAAATGGCCAAAATGGTGGTTAAGTTAATTTCCTTGTTAATTTACGGATTTTACTTGTTTTTGACCCTTTTTCTTTCACTAAAAAGGGCATAAAGTGGCCTAGCCTTATCGAATTGAAGCATGTAATACATCCTAGGAAATCTAACGAGAATATCTACGACTTCCATGGTTGATTTTAGAAATTTTAAAAACGGCCAAAATGGTGGTAAAGTGTATTTCCTTGTTAATTTACGGATTTTACTTGTTTTTGATTCTTTTTCTTTCACTAAAAAAGGCATAAAGTGGCCTAGCCTTATCGAATCGAAGCATTTAATAGTTCCTAGGAAATCTAACGAGCATATCTACGACTTCCATGGTTGATTTTAGAAATTTGAAAAACGGCCAAAATGGTGGTAAGGTGAATTTCCTGGTTAATTTACGGATTTTACTTGTTTTATATTCTTTTTCTTTCAGTAAAAAGGACATAAAGTGGCCTAGCCTTATCGAATCGAAGCATGTAATACTTCCTAGGAAATCTAACAAGAATATCTACAACTTCCATGGTTGATTATAGAAATTTGAAAAACGGCCAAAATGGTGGTAAAGTGTATTTCCATGTTAATTTACGGATTTTACTTGTTTTTGATTCTTTTTCTTTCACTAAAAAGGGCATAAAGTGGCCTAGCCTTATCGAATCGGAGTATGTAATAGTTCCTAGGAAGTCTAACGAGCATATCTACGACTTCCATGTTTTATATTAGAATTTTCAAAAATGGCCAACATGGTGGTTAAGTTAATTTCCTTGTTAATTTACGGATTTTACTTGTTTTTGACCCTTTTTCTTTCACTAAAAAGGGCATAAAGTGGCCTAGCCTTATCGAATTGAAGCATGTAATACATCCTAGGAAATCTAACGAGAATATCTACGACTTCCATGGTTGATTTTAGAAATTTTAAAAACGGCCAAAATGGTGGTAAAGTGTATTTCCTTGTTAATTTACGGATTTTACTTGTTTTTGATTCTTTTTCTTTCACTAAAAAAAGCATAAAGTGGCCTAGCCTTATCGAATCGAAGCATTTAATAGTTCCTTGGAAATCTAACGAGCATATCTACGACTTCCATGGTTGATTTTAGAAATTTGCAAAACGGCGAAAATGGTGGTAAGGTGAATTTCCTGGTTAATTTACGGATTTTACTTGTTTTATATTCTTTTTCTTTCAGTAAAAAGGACATAAAGTGGCCTAGCCTTATCGAATCGAAGCATGTAATACTTCCTAGGAAATCTAACAAGAATATCTACAACTTCCATGGTTGATTATAGAAATTTGAAAAACGGCCAAAATGGTGGTAAAGTGTATTTCCATGTTAATTTACGGATTTTACTTGTTTTTGATTCTTTTTCTTTCACTAAAAAGGGCATAAAGTGGCCTAGCCTTATCGAATCGAAGCATGTAATAGTTCCTAGGAAACCTAACGAGCATACCTATTACCTCCATGGTTGATTTTAGAATTTTCAAAAACGGCCAAAATGGGGGTTAGGTTAATTTCCTTGTTAAATTACGGATTTTACTCGTTTTTCACCCTTTTTCTTTAACTAAAAAGGGCATAAAGTGGCATAGCCTTATCAATTCGAAGCATGTAATAGTTCCTAGGAAATCTAACGAGCCTATCTACGACTTCCATGGTTGATTTTAGAAATTTGAAAAACGGCCAAAATGGTCGTAAAGTGAATTTCCTTGTTAATTTACGGATTTTACTTGTTTTTGATTCTTTTTCTTTCAGTAAAAAGGACATAAAGTGGTCTAGCCTTATCGATTCGAAGCATGTAATACTTCCTAGGAAATCTAACAAGAATATCTACAACTTCCACGGTTGATTATAGGAATTAAAAAAACGGCCAAAATGGTGGTAAAGTGTATTTCCTTGTTAATTTACGGATTTTACTTGTTTTTGATTCTTTTTCTTTCACTAAAAAGGGCATAAAGTGGCCTAGCCTTATCGAATCGGAGTATGTAATAGTTCCTAGGAAGTCTAACGAGCATATCTACGACTTCCATGTTTTATATTAGAATTTTCAAAAATGGCCAAAATGGTGGTTAAGTTAATTTCCTTGTTAATTTACGGATTTTACTTGTTTTTGACCCTTTTTCTTTCACTAAAAAGGGCATAAAGTGGCCTAGCCTTATCGAATTGAAGCATGTAATACATCCTAGGAAATCTAACGAGAATATCTACGACTTCCATGGTTGATTTTAGAAATTTTAAAAACGGCCAAAATGGTGGTAAAGTGTATTTCCTTGTTAATTTACGGATTTTACTTGTTTTTGATTCTTTTTCTTTCACTAAAAAAGGCATAAAGTGGCCTAGCCTTATCGAATCGAAGCATTTAATAGTTCCTAGGAAATCTAACGAGCATATCTACGACTTCCATGGTTGATTTTAGAAATTTGAAAAACGGCCAAAATGGTGGTAAGGTGAATTTCCTGGTTAATTTACGGATTTTACTTGTTTTATATTCTTTTTCTTTCAGTAAAAAGGACATAAAGTGGCCTAGCCTTATCGAATCGAAGCATGTAATACTTCCTAGGAAATCTAACAAGAATATCTACAACTTCCATGGTTGATTATAGAAATTTGAAAAACGGCCAAAATGGTGGTAAAGTGTATTTCCATGTTAATTTACGGATTTTACTTGTTTTTGATTCTTTTTCTTTCACTAAAAAGGGCATAAAGTGGCCTAGCCTTATCGAATCGAAGCATGTAATAGTTCCTAGGAAACCTAACGAGCATACCTATTACCTCCATGGTTGATTTTAGAATTTTCAAAAACGGCCAAAATGGGGGTTAGGTTAATTTCCTTGTTAAATTACGGATTTTACTCGTTTTTCACCCTTTTTCTTTAACTAAAAAGGGCATAAAGTGGCATAGCCTTATCAATTCGAAGCATGTAATAGTTCCTAGGAAATCTAACGAGCCTATCTACGACTTCCATGGTTGATTTTAGAAATTTGAAAAACGGCCAAAATGGTCGTAAAGTGAATTTCCTTGTTAATTTACGGATTTTACTTGTTTTTGATTCTTTTTCTTTCAGTAAAAAGGACATAAAGTGGTCTAGCCTTATCGATTCGAAGCATGTAATACTTCCTAGGAAATCTAACAAGAATATCTACAACTTCCACGGTTGATTATAGGAATTAAAAAAACGGCCAAAATGGTGGTAAAGTGTATTTCCTTGTTAATTTACGGATTTTACTTGTTTTTGATTCTTTTTCTTTCACTAAAAAGGGCATAAAGTGGCCTAGCCTTATCGAATCGGAGTATGTAATAGTTCCTAGGAAGTCTAACGAGCATATCTACGACTTCCATGTTTTATATTAGAATTTTCAAAAATGGCCAAAATGGTGGTTAAGTTAATTTCCTTGTTAATTTACGGATTTTACTTGTTTTTGACCCTTTTTCTTTCACTAAAAAGGGCATAAAGTGGCCTAGCCTTATCGAATTGAAGCATGTAATACATCCTAGGAAATCTAACGAGAATATCTACGACTTCCATGGTTGATTTTAGAAATTTTAAAAACGGCCAAAATGGTGGTAAAGTGTATTTCCTTGTTAATTTACGGATTTTACTTGTTTTTGATTCTTTTTCTTTCACTAAAAAAGGCATAAAGTGGCCTAGCCTTATCGAATCGAAGCATTTAATAGTTCCTAGGAAATCTAACGAGCATATCTACGACTTCCATGGTTGATTTTAGAAATTTGAAAAACGGCCAAAATGGTGGTAAGGTGAATTTCCTGGTTAATTTACGGATTTTACTTGTTTTATATTCTTTTTCTTTCAGTAAAAAGGACATAAAGTGGCCTAGCCTTATCGAATCGAAGCATGTAATACTTCCTAGGAAATCTAACAAGAATATCTACAACTTCCATGGTTGATTATAGAAATTTGAAAAACGGCCAAAATGGTGGTAAAGTGTATTTCCATGTTAATTTACGGATTTTACTTGTTTTTGATTCTTTTTCTTTCACTAAAAAGGGCATAAAGTGGCCTAGCCTTATCGAATCGAAGCATGTAATAGTTCCTAGGAAACCTAACGAGCATACCTATTACCTCCATGGTTGATTTTAGAATTTTCAAAAACGGCCAAAATGGGGGTTAGGTTAATTTCCTTGTTAAATTACGGATTTTACTCGTTTTTCACCCTTTTTCTTTAACTAAAAAGGGCATAAAGTGGCATAGCCTTATCAATTCGAAGCATGTAATAGTTCCTAGGAAATCTAACGAGCCTATCTACGACTTCCATGGTTGATTTTAGAAATTTGAAAAACGGCCAAAATGGTCGTAAAGTGAATTTCCTTGTTAATTTACGGATTTTACTTGTTTTTGATTCTTTTTCTTTCAGTAAAAAGGACATAAAGTGGTCTAGCCTTATCGATTCGAAGCATGTAATACTTCCTAGGAAATCTAACAAGAATATCTACAACTTCCACGGTTGATTATAGGAATTAAAAAAACGGCCAAAATGGTGGTAAAGTGTATTTCCTTGTTAATTTACGGATTTTACTTGTTTTTGATTCTTTTTCTTTCACTAAAAAGGGCATAAAGTGGCCTAGCCTTATCGAATCGGAGTATGTAATAGTTCCTAGGAAGTCTAACGAGCATATCTACGACTTCCATGTTTTATATTAGAATTTTCAAAAATGGCCAAAATGGTGGTTAAGTTAATTTCCTTGTTAATTTACGGATTTTACTTGTTTTTGACCCTTTTTCTTTCACTAAAAAGGGCATAAAGTGGCCTAGCCTTATCGAATTGAAGCATGTAATACATCCTAGGAAATCTAACGAGAATATCTACGACTTCCATGGTTGATTTTAGAAATTTTAAAAACGGCCAAAATGGTGGTAAAGTGTATTTCCTTGTTAATTTACGGATTTTACTTGTTTTTGATTCTTTTTCTTTCACTAAAAAAGGCATAAAGTGGCCTAGCCTTATCGAATCGAAGCATTTAATAGTTCCTAGGAAATCTAACGAGCATATCTACGACTTCCATGGTTGATTTTAGAAATTTGAAAAACGGCCAAAATGGTGGTAAGGTGAATTTCCTGGTTAATTTACGGATTTTACTTGTTTTATATTCTTTTTCTTTCAGTAAAAAGGACATAAAGTGGCCTAGCCTTATCGAATCGAAGCATGTAATACTTCCTAGGAAATCTAACAAGAATATCTACAACTTCCATGGTTGATTATAGAAATTTGAAAAACGGCCAAAATGGTGGTAAAGTGTATTTCCATGTTAATTTACGGATTTTACTTGTTTTTGATTCTTTTTCTTTCACTAAAAAGGGCATAAAGTGGCCTAGCCTTATCGAATCGAAGCATGTAATAGTTCCTAGGAAACCTAACGAGCATACCTATTACCTCCATGGTTGATTTTAGAATTTTCAAAAACGGCCAAAATGGGGGTTAGGTTAATTTCCTTGTTAAATTACGGATTTTACTCGTTTTTCACCCTTTTTCTTTAACTAAAAAGGGCATAAAGTGGCATAGCCTTATCAATTCGAAGCATGTAATAGTTCCTAGGAAATCTAACGAGCCTATCTACGACTTCCATGGTTGATTTTAGAAATTTGAAAAACGGCCAAAATGGTCGTAAAGTGAATTTCCTTGTTAATTTACGGATTTTACTTGTTTTTGATTCTTTTTCTTTCAGTAAAAAGGACATAAAGTGGTCTAGCCTTATCGATTCGAAGCATGTAATACTTCCTAGGAAATCTAACAAGAATATCTACAACTTCCACGGTTGATTATAGGAATTAAAAAAACGGCCAAAATGGTGGTAAAGTGTATTTCCTTGTTAATTTACGGATTTTACTTGTTTTTGATTCTTTTTCTTTCACTAAAAAGGGCATAAAGTGGCCTAGCCTTATCGAATCGGAGTATGTAATAGTTCCTAGGAAGTCTAACGAGCATATCTACGACTTCCATGTTTTATATTAGAATTTTCAAAAATGGCCAAAATGGTGGTTAAGTTAATTTCCTTGTTAATTTACGGATTTTACTTGTTTTTGACCCTTTTTCTTTCACTAAAAAGGGCATAAAGTGGCCTAGCCTTATCGAATTGAAGCATGTAATACATCCTAGGAAATCTAACGAGAATATCTACGACTTCCATGGTTGATTTTAGAAATTTTAAAAACGGCCAAAATGGTGGTAAAGTGTATTTCCTTGTTAATTTACGGATTTTACTTGTTTTTGATTCTTTTTCTTTCACTAAAAAAGGCATAAAGTGGCCTAGCCTTATCGAATCGAAGCATTTAATAGTTCCTAGGAAATCTAACGAGCATATCTACGACTTCCATGGTTGATTTTAGAAATTTGAAAAACGGCCAAAATGGTGGTAAGGTGAATTTCCTGGTTAATTTACGGATTTTACTTGTTTTATATTCTTTTTCTTTCAGTAAAAAGGACATAAAGTGGCCTAGCCTTATCGAATCGAAGCATGTAATACTTCCTAGGAAATCTAACAAGAATATCTACAACTTCCATGGTTGATTATAGAAATTTGAAAAACGGCCAAAATGGTGGTAAAGTGTATTTCCATGTTAATTTACGGATTTTACTTGTTTTTGATTCTTTTTCTTTCACTAAAAAGGGCATAAAGTGGCCTAGCCTTATCGAATCGAAGCATGTAATAGTTCCTAGGAAACCTAACGAGCATACCTATTACCTCCATGGTTGATTTTAGAATTTTCAAAAACGGCCAAAATGGGGGTTAGGTTAATTTCCTTGTTAATTTACGGATTTTACTCGTTTTTCACCCTTTTTCTTTCACTAAAAAGGGCATAAAGTGGCCTAGCCTTATCAATTCGAAGCATGTAATAGTTCCTAGGAAATCTAACGAGCCTATCTACGACTTCCATGGTTGATTTTAGAAATTTGAAAAACGGCCAAAATGGTCGTAAAGTGAATTTCCTTGTTAATTTACGGATTTTACTTGTTTTTGATTCTTTTTCTTTCAGTAAAAAGGACATAAAGTGGTCTAGCCTTATCGATTCGAAGCATGTAATACTTCCTAGGAAATCTAACAAGAATATCTACAACTTCCACGGTTGATTATAGGAATTAAAAAAACGGCCAAAATGGTGGTAAAGTGTATTTCCTTGTTAATTTACGGATTTTACTTGTTTTTGATTCTTTTTCTTTCACTAAAAAGGGCATAAAGTGGCCTAGCCTTATCGAATCGGAGTATGTAATAGTTCCTAGGAAGTCTAACGAGCATATCTACGACTTCCATGTTTTATATTAGAATTTTCAAAAATGGCCAAAATGGTGGTTAAGTTAATTTCCTTGTTAATTTACGGATTTTACTTGTTTTTGACCCTTTTTCTTTCACTAAAAAGGGCATAAAGTGGCCTAGCCTTATCGAATTGAAGCATGTAATACATCCTAGGAAATCTAACGAGAATATCTACGACTTCCATGGTTGATTTTAGAAATTTTAAAAACGGCCAAAATGGTGGTAAAGTGTATTTCCTTGTTAATTTACGGATTTTACTTGTTTTTGATTCTTTTTCTTTCACTAAAAAAGGCATAAAGTGGCCTAGCCTTATCGAATCGAAGCATTTAATAGTTCCTAGGAAATCTAACGAGCATATCTACGACTTCCATGGTTGATTTTAGAAATTTGAAAAACGGCCAAAATGGTGGTAAGGTGAATTTCCTGGTTAATTTACGGATTTTACTTGTTTTATATTCTTTTTCTTTCAGTAAAAAGGACATAAAGTGGCCTAGCCTTATCGAATCGAAGCATGTAATACTTCCTAGGAAATCTAACAAGAATATCTACAACTTCCATGGTTGATTATAGAAATTTGAAAAACGGCCAAAATGGTGGTAAAGTGTATTTCCATGTTAATTTACGGATTTTACTTGTTTTTGATTCTTTTTCTTTCACTAAAAAGGGCATAAAGTGGCCTAGCCTTATCGAATCGAAGCATGTAATAGTTCCTAGGAAACCTAACGAGCATACCTATTACCTCCATGGTTGATTTTAGAATTTTCAAAAACGGCCAAAATGGGGGTTAGGTTAATTTCCTTGTTAATTTACGGATTTTACTCGTTTTTCACCCTTTTTCTTTCACTAAAAAGGGCATAAAGTGGCCTAGCCTTATCAATTCGAAGCATGTAATAGTTCCTAGGAAATCTAACGAGCCTATCTACGACTTCCATGGTTGATTTTAGAAATTTGAAAAACGGCCAAAATGGTCGTAAAGTGAATTTCCTTGTTAATTTACGGATTTTACTTGTTTTTGATTCTTTTTCTTTCAGTAAAAAGGACATAAAGTGGTCTAGCCTTATCGATTCGAAGCATGTAATACTTCCTAGGAAATCTAACAAGAATATCTACAACTTCCACGGTTGATTATAGGAATTAAAAAAATGGCCAAAATGGTGGTAAAGTGTATTTCCTTGTTAATTTACGGATTTTACTTGTTTTTGATTCTTTTTCTTTCACTAAAAAGGGCATAAAGTGGCCTAGCCTTATCGAATCGGAGTATGTAATAGTTCCTAGGAAGTCTAACGAGCATATCTACGACTTCCATGTTTTATATTAGAATTTTCAAAAATGGCCAAAATGGTGGTTAAGTTAATTTCCTTGTTAATTTACGGATTTTACTTGTTTTTGACCCTTTTTCTTTCACTAAAAAGGGCATAAAGTGGCCTAGCCTTATCGAATTGAAGCATGTAATACATCCTAGGAAATCTAACGAGAATATCTACGACTTCCATGGTTGATTTTAGAAATTTTAAAAACGGCCAAAATGGTGGTAAAGTGTATTTCCTTGTTAATTTACGGATTTTACTTGTTTTTGATTCTTTTTCTTTCACTAAAAAAGGCATAAAGTGGCCTAGCCTTATCGAATCGAAGCATTTAATAGTTCCTAGGAAATCTAACGAGCATATCTACGACTTCCATGGTTGATTTTAGAAATTTGAAAAACGGCCAAAATGGTGGTAAGGTGAATTTCCTGGTTAATTTACGGATTTTACTTGTTTTATATTCTTTTTCTTTCAGTAAAAAGGACATAAAGTGGCCTAGCCTTATCGAATCGAAGCATGTAATACTTCCTAGGAAATCTAACAAGAATATCTACAACTTCCATGGTTGATTATAGAAATTTGAAAAACGGCCAAAATGGTGGTAAAGTGTATTTCCATGTTAATTTACGGATTTTACTTGTTTTTGATTCTTTTTCTTTCACTAAAAAGGGCATAAAGTGGCCTAGCCTTATCGAATCGAAGCATGTAATAGTTCCTAGGAAACCTAACGAGCATACCTATTACCTCCATGGTTGATTTTAGAATTTTCAAAAACGGCCAAAATGGGGGTTAGGTTAATTTCCTTGTTAATTTACGGATTTTACTCGTTTTTCACCCTTTTTCTTTCACTAAAAAGGGCATAAAGTGGCCTAGCCTTATCAATTCGAAGCATGTAATAGTTCCTAGGAAATCTAACGAGCATATCTACGACTTCCATGGTTGATTTTAGAAATTTGAAAAACGGCCAAAATGGTCGTAAAGTGAATTTCCTTGTTAATTTACGGATTTTACTTGTTTTTGATTCTTTTTCTTTCAGTAAAAAGGACATAAAGTGGTCTAGCCTTATCGATTCGAAGCATGTAATACTTCCTAGGAAATCTAACAAGAATATCTACAACTTCCACGGTTGATTATAGGAATTAAAAAAACGGCCAAAATGGTGGTAAAGTGTATTTCCTTGTTAATTTACGGATTTTACTTGTTTTTGATTCTTTTTCTTTCACTAAAAAGGGCATAAAGTGGCCTAGCCTTATCGAATCGGAGTATGTAATAGTTCCTAGGAAGTCTAACGGGCATATCTACGACTTCCATGTTTTATATTAGAATTTTCAAAAATGGCCAAAATGGTGGTTAAGTTAATTTCCTTGTTAATTTACGGATTTTACTTGTTTTTGACCCTTTTTCTTTCACTAAAAAGGGCATAAAGTGGCCTAGCCTTATCGAATTGAAGCATGTAATACATCCTAGGAAATCTAACGAGAATATCTACGACTTCCATGGTTGATTTTAGAAATTTTAAAAACGGCCAAAATGGTGGTAAAGTGTATTTCCTTGTTAATTTACGGATTTTACTTGTTTTTGATTCTTTTTCTTTCACTAAAAAAGGCATAAAGTGGCCTAGCCTTATCGAATCGAAGCATTTAATAGTTCGTTGGAAATCTAACGAGCATATCTACGACTTCCATGGTTGATTTTAGAAATTTGAAAAACGGCCAAAATGGTGGTAAGGTGAATTTCCTGGTTAATTTACGGATTTTACTTGTTTTATATTCTTTTTCTTTCAGTAAAAAGGACATAAAGTGGCCTAGCCTTATCGAATCGAAGCATGTAATACTTCCTAGGAAATCTAACAAGAATATCTACAACTTCCATGGTTGATTATAGAAATTTGAAAAACGGCCAAAATGGTGGTAAAGTGTATTTCCATGTTAATTTACGGATTTTACTTGTTTTTGATTCTTTTTCTTTCACTAAAAAGGGCATAAAGTGGCCTAGCCTTATCGAATCGAAGCATGTAATAGTTCCTAGGAAACCTAACGAGCATACCTATTACCTCCATGGTTGATTTTAGAATTTTCAAAAACGGCCAAAATGGGGGTTAGGTTAATTTCCTTGTTAATTTACGGATTTTACTCGTTTTTCACCCTTTTTCTTTCACTAAAAAGGGCATAAAGTGGCCTAGCCTTATCAATTCGAAGCATGTAATAGTTCCTAGGAAATCTAACGAGCCTATCTACGACTTCCATGGTTGATTTTAGAAATTTGAAAAACGGCCAAAATGGTCGTAAAGTGAATTTCCTTGTTAATTTACGGATTTTACTTGTTTTTGATTCTTTTTCTTTCAGTAAAAAGGACATAAAGTGGTCTAGCCTTATCGATTCGAAGCATGTAATACTTCCTAGGAAATCTAACAAGAATATCTACAACTTCCACGGTTGATTATAGGAATTAAAAAACGGCCAAAATGGTGGTAAAGTGTATTTCCTTGTTAATTTACGGATTTTACTTGTTTTTGATTCTTTTTCTTTCACTAAAAAGGGCATAAAGTGGCCTAGCCTTATCGAATCGGAGTATGTAATAGTTCCTAGGAAGTCTAACGAGCATATCTACGACTTCCATGTTTTATATTAGAATTTTCAAAAATGGCCAAAATGGTGGTTAAGTTAATTTCCTTGTTAATTTACGGATTTTACTTGTTTTTGACCCTTTTTCTTTCACTAAAAAGGGCATAAAGTGGCCTAGCCTTATCGAATTGAAGCATGTAATACATCCTAGGAAATCTAACGAGAATATCTACGACTTCCATGGTTGATTTTAGAAATTTTAAAAACGGCCAAAATGGTGGTAAAGTGTATTTCCTTGTTAATTTACGGATTTTACTTGTTTTTGATTCTTTTTCTTTCACTAAAAAAGGCATAAAGTGGCCTAGCCTTATCGAATCGAAGCATTTAATAGTTCCTAGGAAATCTAACGAGCATATCTACGACTTCCATGGTTGATTTTAGAAATTTGAAAAACGGCCAAAATGGTGGTAAGGTGAATTTCCTGGTTAATTTACGGATTTTACTTGTTTTATATTCTTTTTCTTTCAGTAAAAAGGACATAAAGTGGCCTAGCCTTATCGAATCGAAGCATGTAATACTTCCTAGGAAATCTAACAAGAATATCTACAACTTCCATGGTTGATTATAGAAATTTGAAAAACGGCCAAAATGGTGGTAAAGTGTATTTCCATGTTAATTTACGGATTTTACTTGTTTTTGATTCTTTTTCTTTCACTAAAAAGGGCATAAAGTGGCCTAGCCTTATCGAATCGAAGCATGTAATAGTTCCTAGGAAACCTAACGAGCATACCTATTACCTCCATGGTTGATTTTAGAATTTTCAAAAACGGCCAAAATGGGGGTTAGGTTAATTTCCTTGTTAATTTACGGATTTTACTCGTTTTTCACCCTTTTTCTTTCACTAAAAAGGGCATAAAGTGGCCTAGCCTTATCAATTCGAAGCATGTAATAGTTCCTAGGAAATCTAACGAGCATATCTACGACTTCCATGGTTGATTTTAGAAATTTGAAAAACGGCCAAAATGGTCGTAAAGTGAATTTCCTTGTTAATTTACGGATTTTACTTGTTTTTGATTCTTTTTCTTTCAGTAAAAAGGACATAAAGTGGTCTAGCCTTATCGATTCGAAGCATGTAATACTTCCTAGGAAATCTAACAAGAATATCTACAACTTCCACGGTTGATTATAGGAATTAAAAAAACGGCCAAAATGGTGGTAAAGTGTATTTCCTTGTTAATTTACGGATTTTACTTGTTTTTGATTCTTTTTCTTTCACTAAAAAGGGCATAAAGTGGCCTAGCCTTATCGAATCGGAGTATGTAATAGTTCCTAGGAAGTCTAACGAGCATATCTACGACTTCCATGTTTTATATTAGAATTTTCAAAAATGGCCAAAATGGTGGTTAAGTTAATTTCCTTGTTAATTTACGGATTTTACTTGTTTTTGACCCTTTTTCTTTCACTAAAAAGGGCATAAAGTGGCCTAGCCTTATCGAATTGAAGCATGTAATACATCCTAGGAAATCTAACGAGAATATCTACGACTTCCATGGTTGATTTTAGAAATTTTAAAAACGGCCAAAATGGTGGTAAAGTGTATTTCCTTGTTAATTTACGGATTTTACTTGTTTTTGATTCTTTTTCTTTCACTAAAAAAGGCATAAAGTGGCCTAGCCTTATCGAATCGAAGCATTTAATAGTTCCTAGGAAATCTAACGAGCATATCTACGACTTCCATGATTGATTTTAGAAATTTGAAAAACGGCCAAAATGGTGGTAAGGAGAATTTGCTGGTTAATTTACGGATTTTACTTGTTTTATATTCTTTTTCTTTCAGTAAAAAGGACATAAAGTGGCCTAGCCTTATCGAATCGAAGCATGTAATACTTCCTAGGAAATCTAACAAGAATATCTACAACTTCCATGGTTGATTATAGAAATTTGAAAAACGGCCAAAATGGTGGTAAAGTGTATTTCCATGTTAATTTACGGATTTTACTTGTTTTTGATTCTTTTTCTTTCACTAAAAAGGGCATAAAGTGGCCTAGCCTTATCGAATCGAAGCATGTAATAGTTCCTAGGAAACCTAACGAGCATACCTATTACCTCCATGGTTGATTTTAGAATTTTCAAAAACGGCCAAAATGGGGGTTAGGTTAATTTCCTTGTTAATTTACGGATTTTACTCGTTTTTCACCCTTTTTCTTTCACTAAAAAGGGCATAAAGTGGCCTAGCCTTATCAATTCGAAGCATGTAATAGTTCCTAGGAAATCTAACGAGCATATCTACGACTTCCATGGTTGATTTTAGAAATTTGAAAAACGGCCAAAATGGTCGTAAAGTGAATTTCCTTGTTAATTTACGGATTTTACTTGTTTTTGATTCTTTTTCTTTCAGTAAAAAGGACATAAAGTGGTCTAGCCTTATCGATTCGAAGCATGTAATACTTCCTAGGAAATCTAACAAGAATATCTACAACTTCCACGGTTGATTATAGGAATTAAAAAAACGGCCAAAATGGTGGTAAAGTGTATTTCCTTGTTAATTTACGGATTTTACTTGTTTTTGATTCTTTTTCTTTCACTAAAAAGGGCATAAAGTGGCCTAGCCTTATCGAATCGGAGTATGTAATAGTTCCTAGGAAGTCTAACGAGCATATCTACGACTTCCATGTTTTATATTAGAATTTTCAAAAATGGCCAAAATGGTGGTTAAGTTAATTTCCTTGTTAATTTACGGATTTTACTTGTTTTTGACCCTTTTTCTTTCACTAAAAAGGGCATAAAGTGGCCTAGCCTTATCGAATTGAAGCATGTAATACATCCTAGGAAATCTAACGAGAATATCTACGACTTCCATGGTTGATTTTAGAAATTTTAAAAACGGCCAAAATGGTGGTAAAGTGTATTTCCTTGTTAATTTACGGATTTTACTTGTTTTTGATTCTTTTTCTTTCACTAAAAAAGGCATAAAGTGGCCTAGCCTTATCGAATCGACGCATTTAATAGTTCCTAGGAAATCTAACGAGCATATCTACGACTTCCATGGTTGATTTTAGAAATTTGAAAAACGGCCAAAATGGTGGTAAGGTGAATTTCCTGGTTAATTTACGGATTTTACTTGTTTTATATTCTTTTTCTTTCAGTAAAAAGGACATAAAGTGGCCTAGCCTTATCGAATCGAAGCATGTAATACTTCCTAGGAAATCTAACAAGAATATCTACAACTTCCATGGTTGATTATAGAAATTTGAAAAACGGCCAAAATGGTGGTAAAGTGTATTTCCATGTTAATTTACGGATTTTACTTGTTTTTGATTCTTTTTCTTTCACTAAAAAGGGCATAAAGTGGCCTAGCCTTATCGAATCGAAGCATGTAATAGTTCCTAGGAAACCTAACGAGCATACCTATTACCTCCATGGTTGATTTTAGAATTTTCAAAAACGGCCAAAATGGGGGTTAGGTTAATTTCCTTGTTAATTTACGGATTTTACTCGTTTTTCACCCTTTTTCTTTCACTAAAAAGGGCATAAAGTGGCCTAGCCTTATCAATTCGAAGCATGTAATAGTTCCTAGGAAATCTAACGAGCATATCTACGACTTCCATGGTTGATTTTAGAAATTTGAAAAACGGCCAAAATGGTCGTAAAGTGAATTTCCTTGTTAATTTACGGATTTTACTTGTTTTTGATTCTTTTTCTTTCAGTAAAAAGGACATAAAGTGGTCTAGCCTTATCGATTCGAAGCATGTAATACTTCCTAGGAAATCTAACAAGAATATCTACAACTTCCACGGTTGATTATAGGAATTAAAAAAACGGCCAAAATGGTGGTAAAGTGTATTTCCTTGTTAATTTACGGATTTTACTTGTTTTTGATTCTTTTTCTTTCACTAAAAAGGGCATAAAGTGGCCTAGCCTTATCGAATCGGAGTATGTAATAGTTCCTAGGAAGTCTAACGAGCATATCTACGACTTCCATGTTTTATATTAGAATTTTCAAAAATGGCCAAAATGGTGGTTAAGTTAATTTCCTTGCTAATTTACGGATTTTACTTGTTTTTGACCCTTTTTCTTTCACTAAAAAGGGCATAAAGTGGCCTAGCCTTATCGAATTGAAGCATGTAATACATCCTAGGAAATCTAACGAGAATATCTACGACTTCCATGGTTGATTTTAGAAATTTTAAAAACGGCCAAAATGGTGGTAAAGTGTATTTCCTTGTTAATTTACGGATTTTACTTGTTTTTGATTCTTTTTCTGTCACTAAAAAAGGCATAAAGTGGCCTAGCCTTATCGAATCGAAGCATTTAATAGTTCGTTGGAAATCTAACGAGCATATCTACGACTTCCATGGTTGATTTTAGAAATTTGAAAAACGGCCAAAATGGTGGTAAGGTGAATTTCCTGGTTAATTTACGGATTTTACATGTTTTATATTCTTTTTCTTTCAGTAAAAAGGACATAAAGTGGCCTAGCCTTATCGAATCGAAGCATGTAATACTTCCTAGGAAATCTAACAAGAATATCTACAACTTCCATGGTTGATTATAGAAATTTGAAAAACGGCCAAAATGGTGGTAAAGTGTATTTCCATGTTAATTTACGGATTTTACTTGTTTTTGATTCTTTTTCTTTCACTAAAAAGGGCATAAAGTGGCCTAGCCTTATCGAATCGAAGCATGTAATAGTTCCTAGGAAACCTAACGAGCATACCTATTACCTCCATGGTTGATTTTAGAATTTTCAAAAACGGCCAAAATGGGGGTTAGGTTAATTTCCTTGTTAATTTACGGATTTTACTCGTTTTTCACCCTTTTTCTTTCACTAAAGAGGGCATAAAGTGGCCTAGCCTTATCAATTCGAAGCATGTAATAGTTCCTAGAAAATCTAACGAGCATATCTACGACTTCCATGGTTGATTTTAGAAATTTGAAAAATGGCCAAAATGGTCGTAAAGTGAATTTCCTTGTTAATTTACGGATTTTACTTGTTTTTGATTCTTTTTCTTTCAGTAAAAAGGACATAAAGTGGTCTAGCCTTATCGATTCGAAGCATGTAATACTTCCTAGGAAATCTAACAAGAATATCTACAACTTCCACGGTTGATTATAGGAATTAAAAAAACGGCCAAAATGGTGGTAAAGTGTATTTCCTTGTTAATTTACGGATTTTACTTGTTTTTGATTCTTTTTCTTTCACTAAAAAGGGCATAAAGTGGCCTAGCCTTATCGAATCGGAGTATGTAATAGTTCCTAGGAAGTCTAACGAGCATATCTACGACTTCCATGTTTTATATTAGAATTTTCAAAAATGGCCAAAATGGTGGTTAAGTTAATTTCCTTGTTAATTTACGGATTTTACTTGTTTTTGACCCTTTTTCTTTCACTAAAAAGGGCATAAAGTGGCCTAGCCTTATCGAATTGAAGCATGTAATACATCCTAGGAAATCTAACGAGAATATCTACGACTTCCATGGTTGATTTTAGAAATTTTAAAAACGGCCAAAATGGTGGTAAAGTGTATTTCCTTGTTAATTTACGGATTTTACTTGTTTTTGATTCTTTTTCTGTCACTAAAAAAGGCATAAAGTGGCCTAGCCTTATCGAATCGAAGCATTTAATAGTTCGTTGGAAATCTAACGAGCATATCTACGACTTCCATGGTTGATTTTAGAAATTTGAAAAACGGCCAAAATGGTGGTAAGGTGAATTTCCTGGTTAATTTACGGATTTTACATGTTTTATATTCTTTTTCTTTCAGTAAAAAGGACATAAAGTGGCCTAGCCTTATCGAATCGAAGCATGTAATACTTCCTAGGAAATCTAACAAGAATATCTACAACTTCCATGGTTGATTATAGAAATTTGAAAAACGGCCAAAATGGTGGTAAAGTGTATTTCCATGTTAATTTACGGATTTTACTTGTTTTTGATTCTTTTTCTTTCACTAAAAAGGGCATAAAGTGGCCTAGCCTTATCGAATCGAAGCATGTAATAGTTCCTAGGAAACCTAACGAGCATACCTATTACCTCCATGGTTGATTTTAGAATTTTCAAAAACGGCCAAAATGGGGGTTAGGTTAATTTCCTTGTTAATTTACGGATTTTACTCGTTTTTCACCCTTTTTCTTTCACTAAAGAGGGCATAAAGTGGCCTAGCCTTATCAATTCGAAGCATGTAATAGTTCCTAGGAAATCTAACGAGCATATCTACGACTTCCATGGTTGATTTTAGAAATTTGAAAAATGGCCAAAATGGTCGTAAAGTGAATTTCCTTGTTAATTTACGGATTTTACTTGTTTTTGATTCTTTTTCTTTCAGTAAAAAGGACATAAAGTGGTCTAGCCTTATCGATTCGAAGCATGTAATACTTCCTAGGAAATCTAACAAGAATATCTACAACTTCCACGGTTGATTATAGGAATTAAAAAAACGGCCAAAATGGTGGTAAAGTGTATTTCCTTGTTAATTTACGGATTTTACTTGTTTTTGATTCTTTTTCTTTCACTAAAAAGGGCATAAAGTGGCCTAGCCTTATCGAATCGGAGTATGTAATAGTTCCTAGGAAGTCTAACGAGCATATCTACGACTTCCATGTTTTATATTAGAATTTTCAAAAATGGCCAAAATGGTGGTTAAGTTAATTTCCTTGTTAATTTACGGATTTTACTTGTTTTTGACCCTTTTTCTTTCACTAAAAAGGGCATAAAGTGGCCTAGCCTTATCGAATTGAAGCATGTAATACATCCTAGGAAATCTAACGAGAATATCTACGACTTCCATGGTTGATTTTAGAAATTTTAAAAACGGCCAAAATGGTGGTAAAGTGTATTTCCTTGTTAATTTACGGATTTTACTTGTTTTTGATTCTTTTTCTGTCACTAAAAAAGGCATAAAGTGGCCTAGCCTTATCGAATCGAAGCATTTAATAGTTCGTTGGAAATCTAACGAGCATATCTACGACTTCCATGGTTGATTTTAGAAATTTGAAAAACGGCCAAAATGGTGGTAAGGTGAATTTCCTGGTTAATTTACGGATTTTACATGTTTTATATTCTTTTTCTTTCAGTAAAAAGGACATAAAGTGGCCTAGCCTTATCGAATCGAAGCATGTAATACTTCCTAGGAAATCTAACAAGAATATCTACAACTTCCATGGTTGATTATAGAAATTTGAAAAACGGCCAAAATGGTGGTAAAGTGTATTTCCATGTTAATTTACGGATTTTACTTGTTTTTGATTCTTTTTCTTTCACTAAAAAGGGCATAAAGTGGCCTAGCCTTATCGAATCGAAGCATGTAATAGTTCCTAGGAAACCTAACGAGCATACCTATTACCTCCATGGTTGATTTTAGAATTTTCAAAAACGGCCAAAATGGGGGTTAGGTTAATTTCCTTGTTAATTTACGGATTTTACTCGTTTTTCACCCTTTTTCTTTCACTAAAGAGGGCATAAAGTGGCCTAGCCTTATCAATTCGAAGCATGTAATAGTTCCTAGGAAATCTAACGAGCATATCTACGACTTCCATGGTTGATTTTAGAAATTTGAAAAATGGCCAAAATGGTCGTAAAGTGAATTTCCTTGTTAATTTACGGATTTTACTTGTTTTTGATTCTTTTTCTTTCAGTAAAAAGGACATAAAGTGGTCTAGCCTTATCGATTCGAAGCATGTAATACTTCCTAGGAAATCTAACAAGAATATCTACAACTTCCACGGTTGATTATAGGAATTAAAAAAACGGCCAAAATGGTGGTAAAGTGTATTTCCTTGTTAATTTACGGATTTTACTTGTTTTTGATTCTTTTTCTTTCACTAAAAAGGGCATAAAGTGGCCTAGCCTTATCGAATCGGAGTATGTAATAGTTCCTAGGAAGTCTAACGAGCATATCTACGACTTCCATGTTTTATATTAGAATTTTCAAAAATGGCCAAAATGGTGGTTAAGTTAATTTCCTTGCTAATTTACGGATTTTACTTGTTTTTGACCCTTTTTCTTTCACTAAAAAGGGCATAAAGTGGCCTAGCCTTATCGAATTGAAGCATGTAATACATCCTAGGAAATCTAACGAGAATATCTACGACTTCCATGGTTGATTTTAGAAATTTTAAAAACGGCCAAAATGGTGGTAAAGTGTATTTCCTTGTTAATTTACGGATTTTACTTGTTTTTGATTCTTTTTCTGTCACTAAAAAAGGCATAAAGTGGCCTAGCCTTATCGAATCGAAGCATTTAATAGTTCGTTGGAAATCTAACGAGCATATCTACGACTTCCATGGTTGATTTTAGAAATTTGAAAAACGGCCAAAATGGTGGTAAGGTGAATTTCCTGGTTAATTTACGGATTTTACATGTTTTATATTCTTTTTCTTTCAGTAAAAAGGACATAAAGTGGCCTAGCCTTATCGAATCGAAGCATGTAATACTTCCTAGGAAATCTAACAAGAATATCTACAACTTCCATGGTTGATTATAGAAATTTGAAAAACGGCCAAAATGGTGGTAAAGTGTATTTCCATGTTAATTTACGGATTTTACTTGTTTTTGATTCTTTTTCTTTCACTAAAAAGGGCATAAAGTGGCCTAGCCTTATCGAATCGAAGCATGTAATAGTTCCTAGGAAACCTAACGAGCATACCTATTACCTCCATGGTTGATTTTAGAATTTTCAAAAACGGCCAAAATGGGGGTTAGGTTAATTTCCTTGTTAATTTACGGATTTTACTCGTTTTTCACCCTTTTTCTTTCACTAAAGAGGGCATAAAGTGGCCTAGCCTTATCAATTCGAAGCATGTAATAGTTCCTAGGAAATCTAACGAGCATATCTACGACTTCCATGGTTGATTTTAGAAATTTGAAAAATGGCCAAAATGGTCGTAAAGTGAATTTCCTTGTTAATTTACGGATTTTACTTGTTTTTGATTCTTTTTCTTTCAGTAAAAAGGACATAAAGTGGTCTAGCCTTATCGATTCGAAGCATGTAATACTTCCTAGGAAATCTAACAAGAATATCTACAACTTCCACGGTTGATTATAGGAATTAAAAAAACGGCCAAAATGGTGGTAAAGTGTATTTCCTTGTTAATTTACGGATTTTACTTGTTTTTGATTCTTTTTCTTTCACTAAAAAGGGCATAAAGTGGCCTAGCGTTATCGAATCGGAGTATGTAATAGTTCCTAGGAAGTCTAACGAGCATATCTACGACTTCCATGTTTTATATTAGAATTTTCAAAAATGGCCAAAATGGTGGTTAAGTTAATTTCCTTGCTAATTTACGGATTTTACTTGTTTTTGATCCTTTTTCTTTCACTAAAAAGGGAATAAAGTGGCCTAGCCTTATCGAATTGAAGCATGTAATACATCCTAGGAAATCTAACAAGAATATCTACAACTTCCATGGTTGATTTTAGAAATTTGAAAAACGGCCAAAATGGTGGTAAAGTGAATTTCCTTGTTAATTTACGGATTTTACTTGTTTTTGATTCTTTTTCTTTCACTAAAAAAGGCATAAAGTGGCCTAGCCTTATCGAATCGAAGCATTTAGTAGTTCCTAGGAAATCTAACGAGCATATCTACGACTTCCATGGTTGATTTTAGAAATTTTAAAAACGGCCAAAATGGTGGTAATGTGTATTTCCTTGTTAATTTACGGATTTTACTTGTTTTTGATTCTTTTTCTTTCACTAAAAAGGGCATAAAGTGGCCTAGCCTTATCGAATCGGAGTATGTAATAGTTCCTAGGAAGTCTAACGAGCATATCTACGACTTCCATGTTTTATATTAGAATTTTCAAAAATGGCCAAAATGGTGGTTAAGTTAATTTCCTTGTTAATTTACGGATTTTACTTGTTTTTGACCCTTTTTCTTTCACTAAAAAGGGCATAAAGTGGCAAGCCTTATCGAATTGAAGCATGTAATACATCCTAGGAAATCTAACAAGAATATCTACAACTTCCATGGTTGATTTTAGAAATTTGAAAAACGGCCAAAATGGTGGTAAAGTGTATTTCCATGTTAATTTACGGATTTTACTTGTTTTTGATTCTTTTTCTTTCACTAAAAAGGGCATAAAGTGGCCTAGCCTTATCGAATCGAAGCATGTAATAGTTCCTAGGAAACCTAACGAGCATACCTATTACCTCCATGGTTGATTTTAGAATTTTCAAAAACGGCCAAAATGGGGGTTAGGTTAATTTCCTTGTTAAATTACGGATTTTACTCGTTTTTCACCCTTTTTCTTTAACTAAAAAGGGCATAAAGTGGCATAGCCTTATCAATTCGAAGCATGTAATAGTTCCTAGGAAATCTAACGAGCCTATCTACGACTTCCATGGTTGATTTTAGAAATTTGAAAAACGGCCAAAATGGTCGTAAAGTGAATTTCCTTGTTAATTTACGGATTTTACTTGTTTTTGATTCTTTTTCTTTCAGTAAAAAGGACATAAAGTGGTCTAGCCTTATCGATTCGAAGCATGTAATACTTCCTAGGAAATCTAACAAGAATATCTACAACTTCCACGGTTGATTATAGGAATTAAAAAAACGGCCAAAATGGTGGTAAAGTGTATTTCCTTGTTAATTTACGGATTTTACTTGTTTTTGATTCTTTTTCTTTCACTAAAAAGGGCATAAAGTGGCCTAGCCTTATCGAATCGGAGTATGTAATAGTTCCTAGGAAGTCTAACGAGCATATCTACGACTTCCATGTTTTATATTAGAATTTTCAAAAATGGCCAAAATGGTGGTTAAGTTAATTTCCTTGTTAATTTACGGATTTTACTTGTTTTTGACCCTTTTTCTTTCACTAAAAAGGGCATAAAGTGGCCTAGCCTTATCGAATTGAAGCATGTAATACATCCTAGGAAATCTAACGAGAATATCTACGACTTCCATGGTTGATTTTAGAAATTTTAAAAACGGCCAAAATGGTGGTAAAGTGTATTTCCTTGTTAATTTACGGATTTTACTTGTTTTTGATTCTTTTTCTGTCACTAAAAAAGGCATAAAGTGGCCTAGCCTTATCGAATCGAAGCATTTAATAGTTCGTTGGAAATCTAACGAGCATATCTACGACTTCCATGGTTGATTTTAGAAATTTGAAAAACGGCCAAAATGGTGGTAAGGTGAATTTCCTGGTTAATTTACGGATTTTACATGTTTTATATTCTTTTTCTTTCAGTAAAAAGGACATAAAGTGGCCTAGCCTTATCGAATCGAAGCATGTAATACTTCCTAGGAAATCTAACAAGAATATCTACAACTTCCATGGTTGATTATAGAAATTTGAAAAACGGCCAAAATGGTGGTAAAGTGTATTTCCATGTTAATTTACGGATTTTACTTGTTTTTGATTCTTTTTCTTTCACTAAAAAGGGCATAAAGTGGCCTAGCCTTATCGAATCGAAGCATGTAATAGTTCCTAGGAAACCTAACGAGCATACCTATTACCTCCATGGTTGATTTTAGAATTTTCAAAAACGGCCAAAATGGGGGTTAGGTTAATTTCCTTGTTAATTTACGGATTTTACTCGTTTTTCACCCTTTTTCTTTCACTAAAGAGGGCATAAAGTGGCCTAGCCTTATCAATTCGAAGCATGTAATAGTTCCTAGGAAATCTAACGAGCATATCTACGACTTCCATGGTTGATTTTAGAAATTTGAAAAATGGCCAAAATGGTCGTAAAGTGAATTTCCTTGTTAATTTACGGATTTTACTTGTTTTTGATTCTTTTTCTTTCAGTAAAAAGGACATAAAGTGGTCTAGCCTTATCGATTCGAAGCATGTAATACTTCCTAGGAAATCTAACAAGAATATCTACAACTTCCACGGTTGATTATAGGAATTAAAAAAACGGCCAAAATGGTGGTAAAGTGTATTTCCTTGTTAATTTACGGATTTTACTTGTTTTTGATTCTTTTTCTTTCACTAAAAAGGGCATAAAGTGGCCTAGCCTTATCGAATCGGAGTATGTAATAGTTCCTAGGAAGTCTAACGAGCATATCTACGACTTCCATGTTTTATATTAGAATTTTCAAAAATGGCCAAAATGGTGGTTAAGTTAATTTCCTCGCTAATTTACGGATTTTACTTGTTTTTGACCCTTTTTCTTTCACTAAAAAGGGAATAAAGTGGCCTAGCCTTATCGAATTGAAGCATGTAATACATCCTAGGAAATCTAACAAGAATATCTACAACTTTCATGGTTGATTTTAGAAATTTGAAAAACGGCCAAAATGGTGGTAAAGTGAACTTCCTTGTTAATTTACGGATTTTACTTGTTTTTGACCCTTTTTCTTTCACTAAAAAGGGCATAAAGTGGCAAGCCTTATCGAATTGAAGCATGTAATACATCCTTGGAAATCTAACGAGAATATATACGACTTCCATGGTTGATTTTAGAAATTTGAAAAACGGCCAAAATGGTCGTAAAGTGAATTTCCTTGTTAATTTACGTATTTTACTTGTTTTTGATTCTTTTTCTTTCAGTAAAAAGGACATAAAGTGGTCTAGCCTTATCGAATCGAAGCATGTAATACTTCCTAGGAAATCTAACAAGAATATCTACAACTTCCACGGTTGATTATAGGAATTTAAAAAACGGCCAAAATGGTGGTAAGGTGAATTTCCTGGTTAATTTACGGATTTTACTTGTTTTATATTCTTTTTCTTTCAGTAAAAAGGACATAAAGTGGCCTAGCCTTATCGAATCGAAGCATGTAATACTTCCTAGGAAATCTAACAAGAATATCTACAACTTCCATGGTTGATTATAGAAATTTGAAAAACGGCCAAAATGGTGGTAAAGTGTATTTCCATGTTAATTTACGGATTTTACTTGTTTTTGATTCTTTTTCTTTCACTAAAAAGGGCATAAAGTGGCCTAGCCTTATCGAATCGAAGCATGTAATAGTTCCTAGGAAACCTAACGAGCATACCTATTACCTCCATGGTTGATTTTAGAATTTTCAAAAACGGCCAAAATGGGGGTTAGGTTAATTTCCTTGTTAATTTACGGATTTTACTCGTTTTTCACCCTTTTTCTTTCACTAAAAAGGGCATAAAGTGGCCTAGCCTTATCAATTCGAAGCATGTAATAGTTCCTAGGAAATCTAACGAGCATATCTACGACTTCCATGGTTGATTTTAGAAATTTGAAAAACGGCCAAAATGGTCGTAAAGTGAATTTCCTTGTTAATTTACGGATTTTACTTGTTTTTGATTCTTTTTCTTTCAGTAAAAAGGACATAAAGTGGTCTAGCCTTATCGATTCGAAGCATGTAATACTTCCTAGGAAATCTAACAAGAATATCTACAACTTCCACGGTTGATTATAGGAATTAAAAAAACGGCCAAAATGGTGGTAAAGTGTATTTCCTTGTTAATTTACGGATTTTACTTGTTTTTGATTCTTTTTCTTTCACTAAAAAGGGCATAAAGTGGCCTAGCCTTATCGAATCGGAGTATGTAATAGTTCCTAGGAAGTCTAACGAGCATATCTACGACTTCCATGTTTTATATTAGAATTTTCAAAAATGGCCAAAATGGTGGTTAAGTTAATTTCCTTGTTAATTTACGGATTTTACTTGTTTTTGACCCTTTTTCTTTCACTAAAAAGGGCATAAAGTGGCCTAGCCTTATCGAATTGAAGCATGTAATACATCCTAGGAAATCTAACGAGAATATCTACGACTTCCATGGTTGATTTTAGAAATTTTAAAAACGGCCAAAATGGTGGTAAAGTGTATTTCCTTGGTAATTTACGGATTTTACTTGTTTTTGATTCTTTTTCTTTCACTAAAAAAGGCATAACGTGGCCTAGCCTTATCGAATCGAAGCATTTAATAGTTCGTTGGAATTCTAACGAGCATATCTACGACTTCCATGGTTGATTTTAGAAATTTGAAAAACGGCCAAAATGGTGGTAAGGTGAATTTCCTGGTTAATTTACGGATTTTACTTGTTTTATATTCTTTTTCTTTCAGTAAAAAGGACATAAAGTGGCCTAGCCTTATCGAATCGAAGCATGTAATACTTCCTAGGAAATCTAACAAGAATATCTACAACTTCCATGGTTGATTATAGAAATTTGAAAAACGGCCAAAATGGTGGTAAAGTGTATTTCCATGTTAATTTACGGATTTTACTTGTTTTTGATTCTTTTTCTTTCACTAAAAAGGGCATAAAGTGGCCTAGCCTTATCGAATCGAAGCATGTAATAGTTCCTAGGAAACCTAACGAGCATACCTATTACCTCCATGGTTGATTTTAGAATTTTCAAAAACGGCCAAAATGGGGGTTAGGTTAATTTCCTTGTTAATTTACGGATTTTACTCGTTTTTCACCCTTTTTCTTTCACTAAAAAGGGCATAAAGTGGCCTAGCCTTATCAATTCGAAGCATGTAATAGTTCCTAGGAAATCTAACGAGCATATCTACGACTTCCATGGTTGATTTTAGAAATTTGAAAAACGGCCAAAATGGTCGTAAAGTGAATTTCCTTGTTAATTTACGGATTTTACTTGTTTTTGATTCTTTTTCTTTCAGTAAAAAGGACATAAAGTGGTCTAGCCTTATCGATTCGAAGCATGTAATACTTCCTAGGAAATCTAACAAGAATATCTACAACTTCCACGGTTGATTATAGGAATTAAAAAAACGGCCAAAATGGTGGTAAAGTGTATTTCCTTGTTAATTTACGGATTTTACTTGTTTTTGATTCTTTTTCTTTCACTAAAAAGGGCATAAAGTGGCCTAGCCTTATCGAATCGGAGTATGTAATAGTTCCTAGGAAGTCTAACGAGCATATCTACGACTTCCATGTTTTATATTAGAATTTTCAAAAATGGCCAAAATGGTGGTTAAGTTAATTTCCTTGCTAATTTACGGATTTTACTTGTTTTTGACCCTTTTTCTTTCACTAAAAAGGGAATAAAGTGGCCTAGGCTTATCGAATTGAAGCATGTAATACATCCTAGGAAATCTAACAAGAATATCTACAACTTCCATGGTTGATTTTAGAATTTTCAAAAACGGCCAAAATGGGGGTTAGGTTAATTTCCTTGTTAATTTACGGATTTTACTCGTTTTTCACCCTTTTTCTTTCACTAAAAAGGGCATAAAGTGGCCTAGCCTTATCAATTCGAAGCATGTAATAGTTCCTAGGAAATCTAACGAGCATATCTACGACTTCCATGGTTGATTTTAGAAATTTGAAAAACGGCCAAAATGGTCGTAAAGTGAATTTCCTTGTTAATTTACGGATTTTACTTGTTTTTGATTCTTTTTCTTTCAGTAAAAAGGACATAAAGTGGTCTAGCCTTATCGATTCGAAGCATGTAATACTTCCTAGGAAATCTAACAAGAATATCTACAACTTCCACGGTTGATTATAGGAATTAAAAAAACGGCCAAAATGGTGGTAAAGTGTATTTCCTTGTTAATTTACGGATTTTACTTGTTTTTTATTCTTTTTCTTTCACTAAAAAGGGCATAAAGTGGCCTAGCCTTATCGAATCGGAGTATGTAATAGTTCCTAGGAAGTCTAACGAGCATATCTACGACTTCCATGTTTTATATTAGAATTTTCAAAAATGGCCAAAATGGTGGTTAAGTTAATTTCCTTGTTAATTTACGGATTTTACTTGTTTTTGACCCTTTTTCTTTCACTAAAAAGGGCATAAAGTGGCCTAGCCTTATCGAATTGAAGCATGTAATACATCCTAGGAAATCTAACGAGAATATCTACGACTTCCATGGTTGATTTTAGAAATTTTAAAAACGGCCAAAATGGTGGTAAAGTGTATTTCCTTGTTAATTTACGGATTTTACTTGTTTTTGATTCTTTTTCTTTCACTAAAAAAGGCATAAAGTGGCCTAGCCTTATCGAATCGAAGCATTTAATAGTTCGTTGGAATTCTAACGAGCATATCTACGACTTCCATGGTTGATTTTAGAAATTTGAAAAACGGCCAAAATGGTGGTAAGGTGAATTTCCTGGTTAATTTACGGATTTTACTTGTTTTATATTCTTTTTCTTTCAGTAAAAAGGACATAAAGTGGCCTAGCCTTATCGAATCGAAGCATGTAATACTTCCTAGGAAATCTAACAAGAATATCTACAACTTCCATGGTTGATTATAGAAATTTGAAAAACGGCCAAAATGGTGGTAAAGTGTATTTCCATGTTAATTTACGGATTTTACTTGTTTTTGATTCTTTTTCTTTCACTAAAAAGGGCATAAAGTGGCCTAGCCTTATCGAATCGAAGCATGTAATAGTTCCTAGGAAACCTAACGAGCATACCTATTACCTCCATGGTTTATTTTAGAATTTTCAAAAACGGCCAAAATGGGGGTTAGGTTAATTTCCTTGTTAATTTACGGATTTTACTCGTTTTTCACCCTTTTTCTTTCACTAAAAAGGGCATAAAGTGGCCTAGCCTTATCAATTCGAAGCATGTAATAGTTCCTAGGAAATCTAACGAGCATATCTACGACTTCCATGGTTGATTTTAGAAATTTGAAAAACGGCCAAAATGGTCGTAAAGTGAATTTCCTTGTTAATTTACGGATTTTACTTGTTTTTGATTCTTTTTCTTTCAGTAAAAAGGACATAAAGTGGCCTAGCCTTATCGAATCGAAGCATGTAATACTTCCTAGGAAATCTAACAAGAATATCTACAACTTCCATGGTTGATTATAGAAATTTGAAAAACGGCCAAAATGGTGGTAAAGTGTATTTCCATGTTAATTTACGGATTTTACTTGTTTTTGATTCTTTTTCTTTCACTAAAAAGGGCATAAAGTGGCCTAGCCTTATCGAATCGAAGCATGTAATAGTTCCTAGGAAACCTAACGAGCATACCTATTACCTCCATGGTTGATTTTAGAATTTTCAAAAACGGCCAAAATGGGGGTTAGGTTAATTTCCTTGTTAATTTACGGATTTTACTCGTTTTTCACCCTTTTTCTTTCACTAAAGAGGGCATAAAGTGGCCTAGCCTTATCAATTCGAAGCATGTAATAGTTCCTAGGAAATCTAACGAGCATATCTACGACTTCCATGGTTGATTTTAGAAATTTGAAAAATGGCCAAAATGGTCGTAAAGTGAATTTCCTTGTTAATTTACGGATTTTACTTGTTTTTGATTCTTTTTCTTTCAGTAAAAAGGACATAAAGTGGTCTAGCCTTATCGATTCGAAGCATGTAATACTTCCTAGGAAATCTAACAAGAATATCTACAACTTCCACGGTTGATTATAGGAATTAAAAAAACGGCCAAAATGGTGGTAAAGTGTATTTCCTTGTTAATTTACGGATTTTACTTGTTTTTGATTCTTTTTCTTTCACTAAAAAGGGCATAAAGTGGCCTAGCCTTATCGAATCGGAGTATGTAATAGTTCCTAGGAAGTCTAACGAGCATATCTACGACTTCCATGTTTTATATTAGAATTTTCAAAAATGGCCAAAATGGTGGTTAAGTTAATTTCCTTGCTAATTTACGGATTTTACTTGTTTTTGACCCTTTTTCTTTCACTAAAAAGGGCATAAAGTGGCCTAGCCTTATCGAATTGAAGCATGTAATACATCCTAGGAAATCTAACGAGAATATCTACGACTTCCATGGTTGATTTTAGAAATTTTAAAAACGGCCAAAATGGTGGTAAAGTGTATTTCCTTGTTAATTTACGGATTTTACTTGTTTTTGATTCTTTTTCTGTCACTAAAAAAGGCATAAAGTGGCCTAGCCTTATCGAATCGAAGCATTTAATAGTTCGTTGGAAATCTAACGAGCATATCTACGACTTCCATGGTTGATTTTAGAAATTTGAAAAACGGCCAAAATGGTGGTAAGGTGAATTTCCTGGTTAATTTACGGATTTTACATGTTTTATATTCTTTTTCTTTCAGTAAAAAGGACATAAAGTGGCCTAGCCTTATCGAATCGAAGCATGTAATACTTCCTAGGAAATCTAACAAGAATATCTACAACTTCCATGGTTGATTATAGAAATTTGAAAAACGGCCAAAATGGTGGTAAAGTGTATTTCCATGTTAATTTACGGATTTTACTTGTTTTTGATTCTTTTTCTTTCACTAAAAAGGGCATAAAGTGGCCTAGCCTTATCGAATCGAAGCATGTAATAGTTCCTAGGAAACCTAACGAGCATACCTATTACCTCCATGGTTGATTTTAGAATTTTCAAAAACGGCCAAAATGGGGGTTAGGTTAATTTCCTTGTTAATTTACGGATTTTACTCGTTTTTCACCCTTTTTCTTTCACTAAAGAGGGCATAAAGTGGCCTAGCCTTATCAATTCGAAGCATGTAATAGTTCCTAGGAAATCTAACGAGCATATCTACGACTTCCATGGTTGATTTTAGAAATTTGAAAAATGGCCAAAATGGTCGTAAAGTGAATTTCCTTGTTAATTTACGGATTTTACTTGTTTTTGATTCTTTTTCTTTCACTAAAAAAGGCATAAAGTGGCCTAGCCTTATCGAATCGAAGCATTTAATAGTTCGTTGGAATTCTAACGAGCATATCTACGACTTCCATGGTTGATTTTAGAAATTTGAAAAACGGCCAAAATGGTGGTAAGGTGAATTTCCTGGTTAATTTACGGATTTTACTTGTTTTATATTCTTTTTCTTTCAGTAAAAAGGACATAAAGTGGCCTAGCCTTATCGAATCGAAGCATGTAATACTTCCTAGGAAATCTAACAAGAATATCTACAACTTCCATGGTTGATTATAGAAATTTGAAAAACGGCCAAAATGGTGGTAAAGTGTATTTCCATGTTAATTTACGGATTTTACTTGTTTTTGATTCTTTTTCTTTCACTAAAAAGGGCATAAAGTGGCCTAGCCTTATCGAATCGAAGCATGTAATAGTTCCTAGGAAACCTAACGAGCATACCTATTACCTCCATGGTTGATTTTAGAATTTTCAAAAACGGCCAAAATGGGGGTTAGGTTAATTTCCTTGTTAATTTACGGATTTTACTCGTTTTTCACCCTTTTTCTTTCACTAAAAAGGGCATAAAGTGGCCTAGCCTTATCAATTCGAAGCATGTAATAGTTCCTAGGAAATCTAACGAGCATATCTACGACTTCCATGGTTGATTTTAGAAATTTGAAAAACGGCCAAAATGGTCGTAAAGTGAATTTCCTTGTTAATTTACGGATTTTACTTGTTTTTGATTCTTTTTCTTTCAGTAAAAAGGACATAAAGTGGCCTAGCCTTATCGAATCGAAGCATGTAATACTTCCTAGGAAATCTAACAAGAATATCTACAACTTCCATGGTTGATTATAGAAATTTGAAAAACGGCCAAAATGGTGGTAAAGTGTATTTCCATGTTAATTTACGGATTTTACTTGTTTTTGATTCATTTTCTTTCACTAAAAAGGGCATAAAGTGGCCTAGCCTTATCGAATCGAAGCATGTAATAGTTCCTAGGAAACCTAACGAGCATACCTATTACCTCCATGGTTGATTTTAGAATTTTCAAAAACGGCCAAAATGGGGGTTAGGTTAATTTCCTTGTTAATTTACGGATTTTACTCGTTTTTCACCCTTTTTCTTTCACTAAAGAGGGCATAAAGTGGCCTAGCCTTATCAATTCGAAGCATGTAATAGTTCCTAGGAAATCTAACGAGCATATCTACGACTTCCATGGTTGATTTTAGAAATTTGAAAAATGGCCAAAATGGTCGTAAAGTGAATTTCCTTGTTAATTTACGGATTTTACTTGTTTTTGATTCTTTTTCTTTCAGTAAAAAGGACATAAAGTGGTCTAGCCTTATCGATTCGAAGCATGTAATACTTCCTAGGAAATCTAACAAGAATATCTACAACTTCCACGGTTGATTATAGGAATTAAAAAAACGGCCAAAATGGTGGTAAAGTGTATTTCCTTGTTAATTTACGGATTTTACTTGTTTTTGATTCTTTTTCTTTCACTAAAAAGGGCATAAAGTGGCCTAGCCTTATCGAATCGGAGTATGTAATAGTTCCTAGGAAGTCTAACGAGCATATCTACGACTTCCATGTTTTATATTAGAATTTTCAAAAATGGCCAAAATGGTGGTTAAGTTAATTTCCTTGCTAATTTACGGATTTTACTTGTTTTTGACCCTTTTTCTTTCACTAAAAAGGGCATAAAGTGGCCTAGCCTTATCGAATTGAAGCATGTAATACATCCTAGGAAATCTAACGAGAATATCTACGACTTCCATGGTTGATTTTAGAAATTTTAAAAACGGCCAAAATGGTGGTAAAGTGTATTTCCTTGTTAATTTACGGATTTTACTTGTTTTTGATTCTTTTTCTGTCACTAAAAAAGGCATAAAGTGGCCTAGCCTTATCGAATCGAAGCATTTAATAGTTCGTTGGAAATCTAACGAGCATATCTACGACTTCCATGGTTGATTTTAGAAATTTGAAAAACGGCCAAAATGGTGGTAAGGTGAATTTCCTGGTTAATTTACGGATTTTACATGTTTTATATTCTTTTTCTTTCAGTAAAAAGGACATAAAGTGGCCTAGCCTTATCGAATCGAAGCATGTAATACTTCCTAGGAAATCTAACAAGAATATCTACAACTTCCATGGTTGATTATAGAAATTTGAAAAACGGCCAAAATGGTGGTAAAGTGTATTTCCATGTTAATTTACGGATTTTACTTGTTTTTGATTCTTTTTCTTTCACTAAAAAGGGCATAAAGTGGCCTAGCCTTATCGAATCGAAGCATGTAATAGTTCCTAGGAAACCTAACGAGCATACCTATTACCTCCATGGTTGATTTTAGAATTTTCAAAAACGGCCAAAATGGGGGTTAGGTTAATTTCCTTGTTAATTTACGGATTTTACTCGTTTTTCACCCTTTTTCTTTCACTAAAGAGGGCATAAAGTGGCCTAGCCTTATCAATTCGAAGCATGTAATAGTTCCTAGGAAATCTAACGAGCATATCTACGACTTCCATGGTTGATTTTAGAAATTTGAAAAATGGCCAAAATGGTCGTAAAGTGAATTTCCTTGTTAATTTACGGATTTTACTTGTTTTTGATTCTTTTTCTTTCAGTAAAAAGGACATAAAGTGGTCTAGCCTTATCGATTCGAAGCATGTAATACTTCCTAGGAAATCTAACAAGAATATCTACAACTTCCACGGTTGATTATAGGAATTAAAAAAACGGCCAAAATGGTGGTAAAGTGTATTTCCTTGTTAATTTACGGATTTTACTTGTTTTTGATTCTTTTTCTTTCACTAAAAAGGGCATAAAGTGGCCTAGCCTTATCGAATCGGAGTATGTAATAGTTCCTAGGAAGTCTAACGAGCATATCTACGACTTCCATGTTTTATATTAGAATTTTCAAAAATGGCCAAAATGGTGGTTAAGTTAATTTCCTTGCTAATTTACGGATTTTACTTGTTTTTGACCCTTTTTCTTTCACTAAAAAGGGAATAAAGTGGCCTAGCCTTATCGAATTGAAGCATGTAATACATCCTAGGAAATCTAACAAGAATATCTACAACTTCCATGGTTGATTTTAGAAATTTGAAAAACGGCCAAAATGGTGGTAAAGTGAATTTCCTTGTTAATTTACGGATTTTACTTGTTTTTGATTCTTTTTCTTTCACTAAAAAGGGCATAAAGTGGCCTAGCCTTATCGAATCGGAGTATGTAATAGTTCCTAGGAAGTCTAACGAGCATATCTACGACTTCCATGTTTTATATTAGAATTTTCAAAAATGGCCAAAATGGTGGTTAAGTTAATTTCCTTGTTAATTTACGGATTTTACTTGTTTTTGACCCTTTTTCTTTCACTAAAAAGGGCATAAAGTGGCCTAGCCTTATCGAATTGAAGCATGTAATACATCCTAGGAAATCTAACGAGAATATCTACGACTTCCATGGTTGATTTTAGAAATTTTAAAAACGGCCAAAATGGTGGTAAGGTGAATTTCCTGGTTAATTTACGGATTTTACATGTTTTATATTCTTTTTCTTTCAGTAAAAAGGACATAAAGTGGCCTAGCCTTATCGAATCGAAGCATGTAATACTTCCTAGGAAATCTAACAAGAATATCTACAACTTCCATGGTTGATTATAGAAATTTGAAAAACGGCCAAAATGGTGGTAAAGTGTATTTCCATGTTAATTTACGGATTTTACTTGTTTTTGATTCTTTTTCTTTCACTAAAAAGGGCATAAAGTGGCCTAGCCTTATCGAATCGAAGCATGTAATAGTTCCTAGGAAACCTAACGAGCATACCTATTACCTCCATGGTTGATTTTAGAATTTTCAAAAACGGCCAAAATGGGGGTTAGGTTAATTTCCTTGTTAATTTACGGATTTTACTCGTTTTTCACCCTTTTTCTTTCACTAAAGAGGGCATAAAGTGGCCTAGCCTTATCAATTCGAAGCATGTAATAGTTCCTAGGAAATCTAACGAGCATATCTACGACTTCCATGGTTGATTTTAGAAATTTGAAAAATGGCCAAAATGGTCGTAAAGTGAATTTCCTTGTTAATTTACGGATTTTACTTGTTTTTGATTCTTTTTCTTTCAGTAAAAAGGACATAAAGTGGTCTAGCCTTATCGATTCGAAGCATGTAATACTTCCTAGGAAATCTAACAAGAATATCTACAACTTCCACGGTTGATTATAGGAATTAAAAAAACGGCCAAAATGGTGGTAAAGTGTATTTCCTTGTTAATTTACGGATTTTACTTGTTTTTGATTCTTTTTCTTTCACTAAAAAGGGCATAAAGTGGCCTAGCCTTATCGAATCGGAGTATGTAATAGTTCCTAGGAAGTCTAACGAGCATATCTACGACTTCCATGTTTTATATTAGAATTTTCAAAAATGGCCAAAATGGTGGTTAAGTTAATTTCCTTGCTAATTTACGGATTTTACTTGTTTTTGACCCTTTTTCTTTCACTAAAAAGGGCATAAAGTGGCAAGCCTTATCGAATTGAAGCATGTAATACATCCTTGGAAATCTAACGAGAATATATACGACTTCCATGGTTGATTTTAGAAATTTGAAAAACGGCCAAAATGGTCGTAAAGTGAATTTCCTTGTTAATTTACGTATTTTACTTGTTTTTGACCCTTTTTCTTTCACTAAAAAGGGCATAAAGTGGCCTAGCCTTATCGAATTGAAGCATGTAATACATCCTAGGAAATCTAACGAGAATATCTACGACTTCCATGGTTGATTTTAGAAATTTTAAAAACGGCCAAAATGGTGGTAATGTGTATTTCCTTGTTAATTTACGGATTTTACTTGTTTTTGATTCTTTTTCTTTCACTAAAAAGGGCATAAAGTGGCCTAGCCTTATCGAATCGGAGTATGTAATAGTTCCTAGGAAGTCTAACGAGCATATCTACGACTTCCATGTTTTATATTAGAATTTTCAAAAATGGCCAAAATGGTGGTTAAGTTAATTTCCTTGTTAATTTACGGATTTTACTTGTTTTTGACCCTTTTTCTTTCACTAAAAAGGGCATAAAGTGGCAAGCCTTATCGAATTGAAGCATGTAATACATCCTAGGAAATCTAACAAGAATATCTACAACTTCCATGGTTGATTTTAGAAATTTGAAAAACGGCCAAAATGGTGGTAAAGTGTATTTCCATGTTAATTTACGGATTTTACTTGTTTTTGATTCTTTTTCTTTCACTAAAAAGGGCATAAAGTGGCCTAGCCTTATCGAATCGAAGCATGTAATAGTTCCTAGGAAACCTAACGAGCATACCTATTACCTCCATGGTTGATTTTAGAATTTTCAAAAACGGCCAAAATGGGGGTTAGGTTAATTTCCTTGTTAAATTACGGATTTTACTCGTTTTTCACCCTTTTTCTTTAACTAAAAAGGGCATAAAGTGGCATAGCCTTATCAATTCGAAGCATGTAATAGTTCCTAGGAAATCTAACGAGCCTATCTACGACTTCCATGGTTGATTTTAGAAATTTGAAAAACGGCCAAAATGGTCGTAAAGTGAATTTCCTTGTTAATTTACGGATTTTACTTGTTTTTGATTCTTTTTCTTTCAGTAAAAAGGACATAAAGTGGTCTAGCCTTATCGATTCGAAGCATGTAATACTTCCTAGGAAATCTAACAAGAATATCTACAACTTCCACGGTTGATTATAGGAATTAAAAAAACGGCCAAAATGGTGGTAAAGTGTATTTCCTTGTTAATTTACGGATTTTACTTGTTTTTGATTCTTTTTCTTTCACTAAAAAGGGCATAAAGTGGCCTAGCCTTATCGAATCGGAGTATGTAATAGTTCCTAGGAAGTCTAACGAGCATATCTACGACTTCCATGTTTTATATTAGAATTTTCAAAAATGGCCAAAATGGTGGTTAAGTTAATTTCCTTGTTAATTTACGGATTTTACTTGTTTTTGACCCTTTTTCTTTCACTAAAAAGGGCATAAAGTGGCCTAGCCTTATCGAATTGAAGCATGTAATACATCCTAGGAAATCTAACGAGAATATCTACGACTTCCATGGTTGATTTTAGAAATTTTAAAAACGGCCAAAATGGTGGTAAAGTGTATTTCCTTGTTAATTTACGGATTTTACTTGTTTTTGATTCTTTTTCTGTCACTAAAAAAGGCATAAAGTGGCCTAGCCTTATCGACTCGAAGCATTTAATAGTTCGTTGGAAATCTAACGAGCATATCTACGACTTCCATGGTTGATTTTAGAAATTTGAAAAACGGCCAAAATGGTGGTAAGGTGAATTTCCTGGTTAATTTACGGATTTTACATGTTTTATATTCTTTTTCTTTCAGTAAAAAGGACATAAAGTGGCCTAGCCTTATCGAATCGAAGCATGTAATACTTCCTAGGAAATCTAACAAGAATATCTACAACTTCCATGGTTGATTATAGAAATTTGAAAAACGGCCAAAATGGTGGTAAAGTGTATTTCCATGTTAATTTACGGATTTTACTTGTTTTTGATTCTTTTTCTTTCACTAAAAAGGGCATAAAGTGGCCTAGCCTTATCGAATCGAAGCATGTAATAGTTCCTACGAAACCTAACGAGCATACCTATTACCTCCATGGTTGATTTTAGAATTTTCAAAAACGGCCAAAATGGGGGTTAGGTTAATTTCCTTGTTAATTTACGGATTTTACTCGTTTTTCACCCTTTTTCTTTCACTAAAGAGGGCATAAAGTGGCCTAGCCTTATCAATTCGAAGCATGTAATAGTTCCTAGGAAATCTAACGAGCATATCTACGACTTCCATGGTTGATTTTAGAAATTTGAAAAATGGCCAAAATGGTCGTAAAGTGAATTTCCTTGTTAATTTACGGATTTTACTTGTTTTTGATTCTTTTTCTTTCAGTAAAAAGGACATAAAGTGGTCTAGCCTTATCGATTCGAAGCATGTAATACTTCCTAGGAAATCTAACAAGAATATCTACAACTTCCATGGTTGATTTTAGAAATTTGAAAAACGGCCAAAATGGTGGTAAAGTGTATTTCCATGTTAATTTACGGATTTTACTTGTTTTTGATTCTTTTTCTTTCACTAAAAAGGGCATAAAGTGGCCTAGCCTTATCGAATCGAAGCATGTAATAGTTCCTAGGAAACCTAACGAGCATACCTATTACCTCCATGGTTGATTTTAGAATTTTCAAAAACGGCCAAAATGGGGGTTAGGTTAATTTCCTTGTTAAATTACGGATTTTACTCGTTTTTCACCCTTTTTCTTTAACTAAAAAGGGCATAAAGTGGCATAGCCTTATCAATTCGAAGCATGTAATAGTTCCTAGGAAATCTAACGAGCCTATCTACGACTTCCATGGTTGATTTTAGAAATTTGAAAAACGGCCAAAATGGTCGTAAAGTGAATTTCCTTGTTAATTTACGGATTTTACTTGTTTTTGATTCTTTTTCTTTCAGTAAAAAGGACATAAAGTGGTCTAGCCTTATCGATTCGAAGCATGTAATACTTCCTAGGAAATCTAACAAGAATATCTACAACTTCCACGGTTGATTATAGGAATTAAAAAAACGGCCAAAATGGTGGTAAAGTGTATTTCCTTGTTAATTTACGGATTTTACTTGTTTTTGATTCTTTTTCTTTCACTAAAAAGGGCATAAAGTGGCCTAGCCTTATCGAATCGGAGTATGTAATAGTTCCTAGGAAGTCTAACGAGCATATCTACGACTTCCATGTTTTATATTAGAATTTTCAAAAATGGCCAAAATGGTGGTTAAGTTAATTTCCTTGTTAATTTACGGATTTTACTTGTTTTTGACCCTTTTTCTTTCACTAAAAAGGGCATAAAGTGGCCTAGCCTTATCGAATTGAAGCATGTAATACATCCTAGGAAATCTAACGAGAATATCTACGACTTCCATGGTTGATTTTAGAAATTTTAAAAACGGCCAAAATGGTGGTAAAGTGTATTTCCTTGTTAATTTACGGATTTTACTTGTTTTTGATTCTTTTTCTGTCACTAAAAAAGGCATAAAGTGGCCTAGCCTTATCGAATCGAAGCATTTAATAGTTCGTTGGAAATCTAACGAGCATATCTACGACTTCCATGGTTGATTTTAGAAATTTGAAAAACGGCCAAAATGGTGGTAAGGTGAATTTCCTGGTTAATTTACGGATTTTACATGTTTTATATTCTTTTTCTTTCAGTAAAAAGGACATAAAGTGGCCTAGCCTTATCGAATCGAAGCATGTAATACTTCCTAGGAAATCTAACAAGAATATCTACAACTTCCATGGTTGATTATAGAAATTTGAAAAACGGCCAAAATGGTGGTAAAGTGTATTTCCATGTTAATTTACGGATTTTACTTGTTTTTGATTCTTTTTCTTTCACTAAAAAGGGCATAAAGTGGCCTAGCCTTATCGAATCGAAGCATGTAATAGTTCCTAGGAAACCTAACGAGCATACCTATTACCTCCATGGTTGATTTTAGAATTTTCAAAAACGGCCAAAATGGGGGTTAGGTTAATTTCCTTGTTAATTTACGGATTTTACTCGTTTTTCACCCTTTTTCTTTCACTAAAGAGGGCATAAAGTGGCCTAGCCTTATCAATTCGAAGCATGTAATAGTTCCTAGGAAATCTAACGAGCATATCTACGACTTCCATGGTTGATTTTAGAAATTTGAAAAATGGCCAAAATGGTCGTAAAGTGAATTTCCTTGTTAATTTACGGATTTTACTTGTTTTTGATTCTTTTTCTTTCAGTAAAAAGGACATAAAGTGGTCTAGCCTTATCGATTCGAAGCATGTAATACTTCCTAGGAAATCTAACAAGAATATCTACAACTTCCACGGTTGATTATAGGAATTAAAAAAACGGCCAAAATGGTGGTAAAGTGTATTTCCTTGTTAATTTACGGATTTTACTTGTTTTTGATTCTTTTTCTTTCACTAAAAAGGGCATAAAGTGGCCTAGCCTTATCGAATCGGAGTATGTAATAGTTCCTAGGAAGTCTAACGAGCATATCTACGACTTCCATGTTTTATATTAGAATTTTCAAAAATGGCCAAAATGGTGGTTAAGTTAATTTCCTTGCTAATTTACGGATTTTACTTGTTTTTGACCCTTTTTCTTTCACTAAAAAGGGAATAAAGTGGCCTAGCCTTATCGAATTGAAGCATGTAATACATCCTAGGAAATCTAACAAGAATATCTACAACTTCCATGGTTGATTTTAGAAATTTGAAAAACGGCCAAAATGGTGGTAAAGTGAACTTCCTTGTTAATTTACGGATTTTACTTGTTTTTGACCCTTTTTCTTTCACTAAAAAGGGCATAAAGTGGCAAGCCTTATCGAATTGAAGCATGTAATACATCCTTGGAAATCTAACGAGAATATATACGACTTCCATGGTTGATTTTAGAAATTTGAAAAACGGCCAAAATGGTCGTAAAGTGAATTTCCTTGTTAATTTACGTATTTTACTTGTTTTTGATTCTTTTTCTTTCAGTAAAAAGGACATAAAGTGGTCTAGCCTTATCGAATCGAAGCATGTAATACTTCCTAGGAAATCTAACAAGAATATCTACAACTTCCACGGTTGATTATAGGAATTTAAAAAACGGCCAAAATGGTGGTAAAGTGTATTTCCTTGTTAATTTACGGATTTTACTTGTTTTTGATTCTTTTTCTTTCACTAAAAAGGGCATAAAGTGGCCTAGCATTATCGAATCGGAGTATGTAATAGTTCCTAGGAAGTCTAACGAGCATATCTACGACTTCCATGTTTTATATTAGAATTTTCAAAAATGGCCAAAATGGTGGTTAAGTTAATTTCCTTGTTAATTTACGGATTTTACTTGTTTTTGACCCTTTTTCTTTCACTAAAAAGGGCATAAAGTGGCCTAGCCTTATCGAATTGAAGCATGTAATACATCCTAGGAAATCTAACGAGAATATCTACGACTTTCATGGTTGATTTTAGAAATTTTAAAAACGGCCAAAATGGTGGTAAAGTGTATTTCCTTGTTAATTTACGGATTTTACTTGTTTTTGATTCTTTTTCTTTCACTAAAAAAGGCATAAAGTGGCCTAGCCTTATCGAATCGAAGCATTTAATAGTTCCTAGGAAATCTAACGAGCATATCTACGACTTCCATGGTTGATTTTAGAAATTCGAAAAACGGCCAAAATGGTGGTAAGGTGAATTTCCTGGTTAATTTACGGATTTTACTTGTTTTATATTCTTTTTCTTTCAGTAAAAAGGACATAAAGTGGCCTAGCCTTATCGAATCGAAGCATGTAATACTTCCTAGGAAATCTAACAAGAATATCTACAACTTCCATGGTTGATTATAGAAATTTGAAAAACGGCCAAAATGGTGGTAAAGTGTATTTCCATGTTAATTTACGGATTTTACTTGTTTTTGATTCTTTTTCTTTCACTAAAAAGGGCATAAAGTGGCCTAGCCTTATCGAATCGAAGCATGTAATAGTTCCTAGGAAACCTAACGAGCATACCTATTACCTCCATGGTTGATTTTAGAATTTTCAAAAACGGCCAAAATGGGGGTTAGGTTAATTTCCTTGTTAATTTACGGATTTTACTCGTTTTTCACCCTTTTTCTTTCACTAAAAAGGGCATAAAGTGGCCTAGCCTTATCAATTCGAAGCATGTAATAGTTCCTAGGAAATCTAACGAGCATATCTACGACTTCCATGGTTGATTTTAGAAATTTGAAAAATGGCCAAAATGGTCGTAAAGTGAATTTCCTTGTTAATTTACGGATTTTACTTGTTTTTGATTCTTTTTCTTTCAGTAAAAAGGACATAAAGTGGTCTAGCCTTATCGATTCGAAGCATGTAATACTTCCTAGGAAATCTAACAAGAATATCTACAACTTCCACGGTTGATTATAGGAATTAAAAAAACGGCCAAAATGGTGGTAAAGTGTATTTCCTTGTTAATTTACGGATTTTACTTGTTTTTGATTCTTTTTCTTTCACTAAAAAGGGCATAAAGTGGCCTAGCCTTATCGAATCGGAGTATGTAATAGTTCCTAGGAAGTCTAACGAGCATATCTACGACTTCCATGTTTTATATTAGAATTTTCAAAAATGGCCAAAATGGTGGTTAAGTTAATTTCCTTGCTAATTTACGGATTTTACTTGTTTTTGACCCTTTTTCTTTCACTAAAAAGGGAATAAAGTGGCCTAGCCTTATCGAATTGAAGCATGTAATACATCCTAGGAAATCTAACAAGAATATCTACAACTTCCATGGTTGATTTTAGAAATTTGAAAAACGGCCAAAATGGTGGTAAAGTGAACTTCCTTGTTAATTTACGGATTTTACTTGTTTTTGACCCTTTTTCTTTCACTAAAAAGGGCATAAAGTGGCAAGCCTTATCGAATTGAAGCATGTAATACATCCTTGGAAATCTAACGAGAATATATACGACTTCCATGGTTGATTTTAGAAATTTGAAAAACGGCCAAAATGGTCGTAAAGTGAATTTCCTTGTTAATTTACGTATTTTACTTGTTTTTGATTCTTTTTCTTTCAGTAAAAAGGACATAAAGTGGTCTAGCCTTATCGAATCGAAGCATGTAATACTTCCTAGGAAATCTAACAAGAATATCTACAACTTCCACGGTTGATTATAGGAATTTAAAAAACGGCCAAAATGGTGGTAAAGTGTATTTCCTTGTTAATTTACGGATTTTACTTGTTTTTGATTCTTTTTCTTTCACTAAAAAGGGCATAAAGTGGCCTAGCCTTATCGAATCGGAGTATGTAATAGTTCCTAGGAAGTCTAACGAGCATATCTACGACTTCCATGTTTTATATTAGAATTTTCAAAAATGGCCAAAATGGTGGTTAAGTTAATTTCCTTGTTAATTTACGGATTTTACTTGTTTTTGACCCTTTTTCTTTCACTAAAAAGGGCATAAAGTGGCCTAGCCTTATCGAATTGAAGCATGTAATACATCCTAGGAAATCTAACGAGAATATCTACGACTTTCATGGTTGATTTTAGAAATTTTAAAAACGGCCAAAATGGTGGTAAAGTGTATTTCCTTGTTAATTTACGGATTTTACTTGTTTTTGATTCTTTTTCTTTCACTAAAAAAGGCATAAAGTGGCCTAGCCTTATCGAATCGAAGCATTTAATAGTTCCTAGGAAATCTAACGAGCATATCTACGACTTCCATGGTTGATTTTAGAAATTCGAAAAACGGCCAAAATGGTGGTAAGGTGAATTTCCTGGTTAATTTACGGATTTTACTTGTTTTATATTCTTTTTCTTTCAGTAAAAAGGACATAAAGTGGCCTAGCCTTATCGAATCGAAGCATGTAATACTTCCTAGGAAATCTAACAAGAATATCTACAACTTCCATGGTTGATTATAGAAATTTGAAAAACGGCCAAAATGGTGGTAAAGTGTATTTCCATGTTAATTTACGGATTTTACTTGTTTTTGATTCTTTTTCTTTCACTAAAAAGGGCATAAAGTGGCCTAGCCTTATCGAATCGAAGCATGTAATAGTTCCTAGGAAACCTAACGAGCATACCTATTACCTCCATGGTTGATTTTAGAATTTTCAAAAACGGCCAAAATGGGGGTTAGGTTAATTTCCTTGTTAATTTACGGATTTTACTCGTTTTTCACCCTTTTTCTTTCACTAAAAAGGGCATAAAGTGGCCTAGCCTTATCAATTCGAAGCATGTAATAGTTCCTAGGAAATCTAACGAGCATATCTACGACTTCCATGGTTGATTTTAGAAATTTGAAAAACGGCCAAAATGGTCGTAAAGTGAATTTCCTTGTTAATTTACGGATTTTACTTGTTTTTGATTCTTTTTCTTTCAGTAAAAAGGACATAAAGTGGTCTAGCCATATCGAATCGAAGCATGTAATACTTCCTAGGAAATCTAACAAGAATATCTACAACTTCCATGGTTGATTATAGGAATTTAAAAAACGGCCAAAATGGTGGTAAAGTGTATTTCCTTGTTAATTTACGGATTTTTACTTGTTTTTGATTCTTTTTCTTTCACTAAAAAGGGCATAAAGTGGCCTAGCCTTATCGAATCGAAGCATGTAATAGTTCCTAGGAAATCTAACGACCATATCTACGACTTCCATGGTTGATTTTAGAAATTTGAAAAACGGCCAAAATGGTGGTAAAGTGAATTTCCTTGTTAATTTACGGATTTTACTTGTTTTTGACCCTTTTTCTTTCACTAAAAAGGGCATAAAGTGGCAAGCCTTATCGAATTGAAGCATGTAATACATCCTTGGAAATCTAACGAGAATATCTACGACTTTCATGGTTGATTTTAGAAATTTGATAAACGGCCAAAATGGTCGTAAAGTGAATTTCCTTGTTAATTTACGGATTTTACTTGTTTTTGATTCTTTTTCTTTCAGTAAAAAGGACATAAAGTGGTCTAGCCTTATCGAATCGAAGCATGTAAAACTTCCTAGGAAATCTAACAAGAATATCTACAACTTCCACGGTTGATTATAGGAATTTAAAAAACGGCCAAAATGGTGGTAAAGTGTATTTCCTTGTTAATTTACGGATTTTACTTGTTTTTGATTCTTTTTCTTTCACTAAAAAGGGCATAACGTGGCCTAGCCTTATCGAATCGGAGTATGTAATAGTTCCTAGGAAGTCTAACGAGCATATCTACGACTTCCATGTTTTATATTAGAATTTTAAAAAATGGCCAAAATGGTGGTTAAGTTAATTTCCTTGTTAATTTACGGATTTTACTTGTTTTTGACCCTTTTTCTTTCACTAAAAAGGGCATAAAGTGGCCTAGCCTTATCGAATTGAAGCATGTAATACATCCTAGGAAATCTAACGAGAATATCTACGACTTTCATGGTTGATTTTAGAAATTTTAAAAACGGCCAAAATGGTGGTAAAGTGTATTTCCTTGTTAATTTACGGATTTTACTTGTTTTTGATTCTTTTTCTTTCACTAAAAAAGGCATAAAGTGGCCTAGCCTTATCGAATCGAAGCATTTAATAGTTCCTAGGAAATCTAACGAGCATATCTACGACTTCCATGGTTGATTTTAGAAATTTGAAAAACGGCCAAAATGGTGGTAAGGTGAATTTCCTGGTTAATTTACGGATTTTACTTGTTTTATATTCTTTTTCTTTCAGTAAAAAGGACATAAAGTGGCCTAGCCTTATCGAATCGAAGCATGTAATACTTCCTAGGAAATTTAACAAGAATATCTACAACTTCCATGGTTGATTATAGAAATTTGAAAAACGGCCAAAATGGTGGTAAAGTGTATTTCCATGTTAATTTACGGATTTTACTTGTTTTTGATTCTTTTTCTTTCACTAAAAAGGGCATAAAGTGGCCTAGCCTTATCGAATCGAAGCATGTAATAGTTCCTAGGAAACCTAACGAGCATACCTATTACCTCCATGGTTGATTTTAGAATTTTCAAAAACGGCCAAAATGGGGGTTAGGTTAATTTCCTTGTTAATTTACGGATTTTACTCGTTTTTCACCCTTTTTCTTTCACTAAAAAGGGCATAAAGTGGCCTAGCCTTATCAATTCGAAGCATGTAATAGTTCCTAGGAAATCTAACGAGCATATCTACGACTTCCATGGTTGATTTTAGAAATTTGAAAAACGGCCAAAATGGTCGTAAAGTGAATTTCCTTGTTAATTTACGGATTTTACTTGTTTTTGATTCTTTTTCTTTCAGTAAAAAGGACATAAAGTGGTCTAGCCTTATCGATTCGAAGCATGTAATACTTCCTAGGAAATCTAACAAGAATATCTACAACTTCCACGGTTGATTATAGGAATTAAAAAAATGGCCAAAATGGTGGTAAAGTGTATTTCCTTGTTAATTTACGGATTTTACTTGTTTTTGATTCTTTTTCTTTCACTAAAAAGGGCATAAAGTGGCCTAGCCTTATCGAATCGGAGTATGTAATAGTTCCTAGGAAGTCTAACGAGCATATCTACGACTTCCATGTTTTATATTAGAATTTTCAAAAATGGCCAAAATGGTGGTTAAGTTAATTTCCTTGCTAATTTACGGATTTTACTTGTTTTTGACCCTTTTTCTTTCCCTAAAAAGGGAATAAAGTGGCCTAGCCTTATCGAATTGAAGCATGTAATACATCCTAGGAAATCTAACAAGAATATCTACAACTTCCATGGTTGATTTTAGAAATTTGAAAAACGGCCAAAATGGTGGTAAAGTGAATTTCCTTGTTAATTTACGGATTTTACTTGTTTTTGACCCTTTTTCTTTCACTAAAAAGGGCATAAAGTGGCAAGCCTTATCGAATTGAAGCATGTAATACATCCTTGGAAATCTAACGAGAATATCTACGACTTCCATGGTTGATTTTAGAAATTTGAAAAACGGCCAAAATGGTCGTAAAGTGAATTTCCTTGTTAATTTACGTATTTTACTTGTTTTTGATTCTTTTTCTTTCAGTAAAAAGGACATAAAGTGGTCTAGCCTTATCGAATCGAAGCATGTAATACTTCCTAGGAAATCTAACAAGAATATCTACAACTTCCACGGTTGATTATAGGAATTTAAAAAACGGCCAAAATGGTGGTAAAGTGTATTTCCTTGTTAATTTACGGATTTTACTTGTTTTTGATTCTTTTTCTTTCACTAAAAAGGGCATAAAGTGGCCTAGCCTTATCGAATCGGAGTATGTAATAGTTCCTAGGAAGTCTAACGAGCATATCTACGACTTCCATGTTTTATATTAGAATTTTCAAAAATGGCCAAAATGGTGGTTAAGTTAATTTCCTTGTTAATTTACGGATTTTACTTGTTTTTGACCCTTTTTCTTTCACTAAAAAGGGCATAAAGTGGCCTAGCCTTATCGAATTGAAGCATGTAATACATCCTAGGAAATCTAACGAGAATATCTACGACTTTCATGGTTGATTTTAGAAATTTTAAAAACGGCCAAAATGGTGGTAAAGTGTATTTCCTTGTTAATTTACGGATTTTACTTGTTTTTGATTCTTTTTCTTTCACTAAAAAAGGCATAAAGTGGCCTAGCCTTATCGAATCGAAGCATTTAATAGTTCCTAGGAAATCTAACGAGCATATCTACGACTTCCATGGTTGATTTTAGAAATTCGAAAAACGGCCAAAATGGTGGTAAGGTGAATTTCCTGGTTAATTTACGGATTTTACTTGTTTTATATTCTTTTTCTTTCAGTAAAAAGGACATAAAGTGGCCTAGCCTTATCGAATCGAAGCATGTAATACTTCCTAGGAAATCTAACAAGAATATCTACAACTTCCATGGTTGATTATAGAAATTTGAAAAACGGCCAAAATGGTGGTAAAGTGTATTTCCATGTTAATTTACGGATTTTACTTGTTTTTGATTCTTTTTCTTTCACTAAAAAGGGCATAAAGTGGCCTAGCCTTATCGAATCGAAGCATGTAATAGTTCCTAGGAAACCTAACGAGCATACCTATTACCTCCATGGTTGATTTTAGAATTTTCAAAAACGGCCAAAATGGGGGTTAGGTTAATTTCCTTGTTAATTTACGGATTTTACTCGTTTTTCACCCTTTTTCTTTCACTAAAAAGGGCATAAAGTGGCCTAGCCTTATCAATTCGAAGCATGTAATAGTTCCTAGGAAATCTAACGAGCATATCTACGACTTCCATGGTTGATTTTAGAAATTTGAAAAACGGCCAAAATGGTCGTAAAGTGAATTTCCTTGTTAATTTACGGATTTTACTTGTTTTTGATTCTTTTTCTTTCAGTAAAAAGGACATAAAGTGGTCTAGCCTTATCGAATCGAAGCATGTAATACTTCCTAGGAAATCTAACAAGAATATCTACAACTTCCACGGTTGATTATAGGAATTTAAAAAACGGCCAAAATGGTGGTAAAGTGTATTTCCTTGTTAATTTACGGATTTTACTTGTTTTTGATTCTTTTTCTTTCACTAAAAAGGGCATAACGTGGCCTAGCCTTATCGAATCGGAGTATGTAATAGTTCCTAGGAAGTCTAACGAGCATATCTACGACTTCCATGTTTTATATTAGAATTTTAAAAAATGGCCAAAATGGTGGTTAAGTTAATTTCCTTGTTAATTTACGGATTTTACTTGTTTTTGACCCTTTTTCTTTCACTAAAAAGGGCATAAAGTGGCCTAGCCTTATCGAATTGAAGCATGTAATACATCCTAGGAAATCTAACGAGAATATCTACGACTTTCATGGTTGATTTTAGAAATTTTAAAAACGGCCAAAATGGTGGTAAAGTGTATTTCCTTGTTAATTTACGGATTTTACTTGTTTTTGATTCTTTTTCTTTCACTAAAAAAGGCATAAAGTGGCCTAGCCTTATCGAATCGAAGCATTTAATAGTTCCTAGGAAATCTAACGAGCATACCTATTACCTCCATGGTTGATTTTAGAATTTTCAAAAACGGCCAAAATGGGGGTTAGGTTAATTTCCTTGTTAATTTACGGATTTTACTCGTTTTTCACCCTTTTTCTTTCACTAAAAAGGGCATAAAGTGGCCTAGCCTTATCAATTCGAAGCATGTAATAGTTCCTAGGAAATCTAACGAGCATATCTACGACTTCCATGGTTGATTTTAGAAATTTGAAAAACGGCCAAAATGGTCGTAAAGTGAATTTCCTTGTTAATTTACGGATTTTACTTGTTTTTGATTCTTTTTCTTTCAGTAAAAAGGACATAAAGTGGTCTAGCCTTATCGATTCGAAGCATGTAATACTTCCTAGGAAATCTAACAAGAATATCTACAACTTCCACGGTTGATTATAGGAATTAAAAAAACGGCCAAAATGGTGGTAAAGTGTATTTCCTTGTTAATTTACGGATTTTACTTGTTTTTGATTCTTTTTCTTTCACTAAAAAGGGCATAAAGTGGCCTAGCCTTATCGAATCGGAGTATGTAATAGTTCCTAGGAAGTCTAACGAGCATATCTACGACTTCCATGTTTTATATTAGAATTTTCAAAAATGGCCAAAATGGTGGTTAAGTTAATTTCCTTGCTAATTTACGGATTTTACTTGTTTTTGACCCTTTTTCTTTCCCTAAAAAGGGAATAAAGTGGCCTAGCCTTATCGAATTGAAGCATGTAATACATCCTAGGAAATCTAACAAGAATATCTACAACTTCCATGGTTGATTTTAGAAATTTGAAAAACGGCCAAAATGGTGGTAAAGTGAATTTCCTTGTTAATTTACGGATTTTACTTGTTTTTGACCCTTTTTCTTTCACTAAAAAGGGCATAAAGTGGCAAGCCTTATCGAATTGAAGCATGTAATACATCCTTGGAAATCTAACGAGAATATCTACGACTTCCATGGTTGATTTTAGAAATTTGAAAAACGGCCAAAATGGTCGTAAAGTGAATTTCCTTGTTAATTTACGTATTTTACTTGTTTTTGATTCTTTTTCTTTCAGTAAAAAGGACATAAAGTGGTCTAGCCTTATCGAATCGAAGCATGTAATACTTCCTAGGAAATCTAACAAGAATATCTACAACTTCCACGGTTGATTATAGGAATTTAAAAAACGGCCAAAATGGTGGTAAAGTGTATTTCCTTGTTAATTTACGGATTTTACTTGTTTTTGATTCTTTTTCTTTCACTAAAAAGGGCATAAAGTGGCCTAGCCTTATCGAATCGGAGTATGTAATAGTTCCTAGGAAGTCTAACGAGCATATCTACGACTTCCATGTTTTATATTAGAATTTTCAAAAATGGCGAAAATGGTGGTTAAGTTAATTTCCTTGTTAATTTACGGATTTTACTTGTTTTTGACCCTTTTTCTTTCCCTAAAAAGGGCATAAAGTGGCCTAGCCTTATCGAATTGAAGCATGTAATACATCCTAGGAAATCTAACGAGAATATCTACGACTTTCATGGTTGATTTTAGAAATTTTAAAAACGGCCAAAATGGTGGTAAAGTGTATTTCCTTGTTAATTTACGGATTTTACTTGTTTTTGATTCTTTTTCTTTCACTAAAAAAGGCATAAAGTGGCCTAGCCTTATCGAATCGAAGCATTTAATAGTTCCTAGGAAATCTAACGAGCATATCTACGACTTCCATGGTTGATTTTAGAAATTTGAAAAACGGCCAAAATGGTGGTAAGGTGAATTTCCTGGTTAATTTACGGATTTTACTTGTTTTATATTCTTTTTCTTTCAGTAAAAAGGACATAAAGTGGCCTAGCCTTATCGAATCGAAGCATGTAATACTTCCTAGGAAATCTAACAAGAATATCTACAACTTCCATGGTTGATTATAGAAATTTGAAAAACGGCCAAAATGGTGGTAAAGTGTATTTCCATGTTAATTTACGGATTTTACTTGTTTTTGATTCTTTTTCTTTCACTAAAAAGGGCATAAAGTGGCCTAGCCTTATCGAATCGAAGCATGTAATAGTTCCTAGGAAACCTAACGAGCATACCTATTACCTCCATGGTTGATTTTAGAATTTTCAAAAACGGCCAAAATGGGGGTTAGGTTAATTTCCTTGTTAATTTACGGATTTTACTCGTTTTTCACCCTTTTTCTTTCACTAAAAAGGGCATAAAGTGGCCTAGCCTTATCAATTCGAAGCATGTAATAGTTCCTAGGAAATCTAACGAGCATATCTACGACTTCCATGGTTGATTTTAGAAATTTGAAAAACGGCCAAAATGGTCGTAAAGTGAATTTCCTTGTTAATTTACGGATTTTACTTGTTTTTGATTCTTTTTCTTTCAGTAAAAAGGACATAAAGTGGTCTAGCCTTATCGATTCGAAGCATGTAATACTTCCTAGGAAATCTAACAAGAATATCTACAACTTCCACGGTTGATTATAGGAATTAAAAAAACGGCCAAAATGGTGGTAAAGTGTATTTCCTTGTTAATTTACGGATTTTACTTGTTTTTGATTCTTTTTCTTTCACTAAAAAGGGCATAAAGTGGCCTAGCCTTATCGAATCGGAGTATGTAATAGTTCCTAGGAAGTCTAACGAGCATATCTACGACTTCCATGTTTTATATTAGAATTTTCAAAAATGGCCAAAATGGTGGTTAAGTTAATTTCCTTGCTAATTTACGGATTTTACTTGTTTTTGACCCTTTTTCTTTCACTAAAAAGGGAATAAAGTGGCCTAGCCTTATCGAATTGAAGCATGTAATACATCCTAGGAAATCTAACAAGAATATCTACAACTTCCATGGTTGATTTTAGAAATTTGAAAAACGGCCAAAATGGTGGTAAAGTGAATTTCCTTGTTAATTTACGGATTTTACTTGTTTTTGACCCTTTTTCTTTCACTAAAAAGGGCATAAAGTGGCAAGCCTTATCGAATTGAAGCATGTAATACATCCTTGGAAATCTAACGAGAATATCTACGACTTCCATGGTTGATTTTAGAAATTTGAAAAACGGCCAAAATGGTCGTAAAGTGAATTTGCTTGTTAATTTACGTATTTTACTTGTTTTTGATTCTTTTTCTTTCAGTAAAAAGGACATAAAGTGGTCTAGCCTTATCGAATCGAAGCATGTAATACTTCCTAGGAAATCTAACAAGAATATCTACAACTTCCACGGTTGATTATAGGAATTTAAAAAACGGCCAAAATGGTGGTAAAGTGTATTTCCTTGTTAATTTACGGATTTTACTTGTTTTTGATTCTTTTTCTTTCACTAAAAAGGGCATAAAGTGGCCTAGCCTTATCGAATCGGAGTATGTAATAGTTCCTAGGAAGTCTAACGAGCATATCTACGACTTCCATGTTTTATATTAGAATTTTCAAAAATGGCCAAAATGGTGGTTAAGTTAATTTCCTTGCTAATTTACGGATTTTACTTGTTTTTGACCCTTTTTCTTTCACTAAAAAGGGAATAAAGTGGCCTAGCCTTATCGAATTGAAGCATGTAATACATCATAGGAAATCTAACAAGAATATCTACAACTTCCATGGTTGATTTTAGAAATTTGAAAAACGGCCAAAATGGTGGTAAAGTGAATTTCCTTGTTAATTTACGGATTTTACTTGTTTTTGACCCTTTTTCTTTCACTAAAAAGGGCATAAAGTGGCAAGCCTTATCGAATTGAAGCATGTAATACATCCTTGGAAATCTAACGAGAATATCTACGACTTCCATGGTTGATTTTAGAAATTTGAAAAATGGCCAAAATGGTCGTAAAGTGAATTTCCTTGTTAATTTACGTATTTTACTTGTTTTTGATTCTTTTTCTTTCAGTAAAAAGGACATAAAGTGGTCTAGCCTTATCGAATCGAAGCATGTAATACTTCCTAGGAAATCTAACAAGAATATCTACAACTTCCACGGTTGATTATAGGAATTTAAAAAACGGCCAAAATGGTGGTAAAGTGTATTTCCTTGTTAATTTACGGATTTTACTTGTTTTTGATTCTTTTTCTTTCACTAAAAAGGGCATAAAGTGGCCTAGCCTTATCGAATCGGAGTATGTAATAGTTCCTAGGAAGTCTAACGAGCATATCTACGACTTCCATGTTTTATATTAGAATTTTCAAAAATGGCCAAAATGGTGGTTAAGTTAATTTCCTTGTTAATTTACGGATTTTACTTGTTTTTGACCCTTTTTCTTTCACTAAAAAGGGCATAAAGTGGCCTAGCCTTATCGAATTGAAGCATGTAATACATCCTAGGAAATCTAACGAGAATATCTACGACTTTCATGGTTGATTTTAGAAATTTTAAAAACGGCCAAAATGGTGGTAAAGTGTATTTCCTTGTTAATTTACGGATTTTACTTGTTTTTGATTCTTTTTCTTTCAGTAAAAAGGACATAAAGTGGTCAAGCCATATCGAATCGAAGCATGTAATACTTCCTAGGAAATCTAACAAGAATATCTACAACTTCCATGGTTGATTATAGGAATTTAAAAAACGGCCAAAATGGTGGTAAAGTGTATTTCCATGTTAATTTATGGATTTTACTTGTTTTATATTCTTTTTCTTTCAGTAAAAAGGACATAAAGTGGCCTAGCCTTATCGAATCGAATCATGTAATACTTCCTAGGAAATCTAACAAGAATATCTACAACTTCCATGGTTGATTATAGAAATTTGAAAAACGGCCAAAATGGTGGTAAAGTGTATTTCCATGTTAATTTACGGATTTTACTTGTTTTTGATTCTTTTTCTTTCACTAAAAAGGGCATAAAGTGGCCTAGCCTTATCGAATCGAAGCATGTAATAGTTCCTAGGAAACCTAACGAGCATACCTATTACCTCCATGGTTGATTTTAGAATTTTCAAAAACGGCCAAAATGGGGGTTAGGTTAATTTCCTTGTTAATTTACGGATTTTACTCGTTTTTCACCCTTTTTCTTTCACTAAAAAGGGCATAAAGTGGCCTAGCCTTATCAATTTGAAGCATGTAATACTTCCTAGGAAATCTAACAAGAATATCTACAACTTCCATGGTTGATTATAGGAATTTAAAAAACGGCCAAAATGGTGGTAAAGTGTATTTCCTTGTTAATTTAAGGATTTTTACTTGTTTTTGATTCTTTTTCTTTCACTAAAAAGGGCATAAAGTGGCCTAGCCTTATCGAATCGAAGCATGTAATAGTTCCTAGGAAATCTAACGAGCATATCTACGACTTCCATGGTTGATTTTAGAAATTTGAAAAACGGCCAAAATGGTGGTAAAGTGAATTTCCTTGTTAATTTACGGATTTTACTTGTTTTTGACCCTTTTTCTTTCACTAAAAAGGGCATAAAGTGGCAAGCCTTATCGAATTGAAGCATGTAATACATCCTTGGAAATCTAACGAGAATATCTACGACTTCCATGGTTGATTTTAGAAATTTGAAAAACGGCCAAAATGGTCGTAAAGTGAATTTCCTTGTTAATTTACGGATTTTACTTGTTTTTGATTCTTTTTCTTTCAGTAAAAAGGACATAAAGTGGTCTAGCCTTATCGAATCGAAGCATGTAATACTTCCTAGGAAATCTAACAAGAATATCTACAACTTCCACGGTTGATTATAGGAATTTAAAAAACGGCCAAAATGGTGGTAAAGTGTATTTCCTTGTTAATTTACGGATTTTACTTGTTTTTGATTCTTTTTCTTTCACTAAAAAGGGCATAAAGTGGCCTAGCCTTATCGAATCGGAGTATGTAATAGTTCCTAGGAAGTCTAACGAGCATATCTACGACTTCCATGTTTTATATTAGAATTTTCAAAAATGGCCAAAATGGTGGTTAAGTTAATTTCCTTGTTAATTTACGGATTTTACTTGTTTTTGACCATTTTTCTTTCACTAAAAAGGGCATAAAGTGGCCTAGCCTTATCGAATTGAAGCATGTAATACATCCTAGGAAATCTAACGAGAATATCTACGACTTTCATGGTTGATTTTAGAAATTTTAAAAACGGCCAAAATGGTGGTAAAGTGTATTTCCTTGTTAATTTACGGATTTTACTTGTTTTTGATTCTTTTTCTTTCACTAGAAAAGGCATAAAGTGGCCTAGCCTTATCGAATCGAAGCATTTAATAGTTCCTAGGAAATCTAACGAGCATATCTACGACTTCCATGGTTGATTTTAGAAATTTGAAAAACGGCCAAAATGGTGGTAAGGTGAATTTCCTGGTTAATTTACGGATTTTACTTGTTTTATATTCTTTTTCTTTCAGTAAAAAGGACATAAAGTGGCCTAGCCTTATCGAATCGAAGCATGTAATACTTCCTAGGAAATCTAACAAGAATATCTACAACTTCCATGGTTGATTATAGAAATTTGAAAAACGGCCAAAATGGTGGTAAAGTGTATTTCCATGTTAATTTACGGATTTTACTTGTTTTTGATTCTTTTTCTTTCACTAAAAAGGGCATAAAGTGGCCTAGCCTTATCGAATCGAAGCATGTAATAGTTCCTAGGAAACCTAACGAGCATACCTATTACCTCCATGGTTGATTTTAGAATTTTCAAAAACGGCCAAAATGGGGGTTAGGTTAATTTCCTTGTTAATTTACGGATTTTACTCGTTTTTCACCCTTTTTCTTTCACTAAAAAGGGCATAAAGTGGCCTAGCCTTATCAATTCGAAGCATGTAATAGTTCCTAGGAAATCTAACGAGCATATCTACGACTTCCATGGTTGATTTTAGAAATTTGAAAAACGGCCAAAATGGTCGTAAAGTGAATTTCCTTGTTAATTTACGGATTTTACTTGTTTTTGATTCTTTTTCTTTCAGTAAAAAGGACATAAAGTGGTCTAGCCTTATCGATTCGAAGCATGTAATACTTCCTAGGAAATCTAACAAGAATATCTACAACTTCCACGGTTGATTATAGGAATTAAAAAAACGGCCAAAATGGTGGTAAAGTGTATTTCCTTGTTAATTTACGGATTTTACTTGTTTTTGATTCTTTTTCTTTCACTAAAAAGGGCATAAAGTGGCCTAGCCTTATCGAATCGGAGTATGTAATAGTTCCTAGGAAGTCTAACGAGCATATCTACGACTTCCATGTTTTATATTAGAATTTTCAAAAATGGCCAAAATGGTGGTTAAGTTAATTTCCTTGCTAATTTACGGATTTTACTTGTTTTTGACCCTTTTTCTTTCACTAAAAAGGGAATAAAGTGGCCTAGCCTTATCGAATTGAAGCATGTAATACATCCTAGGAAATCTAACAAGAATATCTACAACTTCCATGGTTGATTTTAGAAATTTGAAAAACGGCCAAAATGGTGGTAAAGTGAATTTCCTTGTTAATTTACGGATTTTACTTGTTTTTGACCCTTTTTCTTTCACTAAAAAGGGCATAAAGTGGCAAACCTTATCGAATTGAAGCATGTAATACATCTTTGGAAATCTAACGAGAATATCTACGACTTCCATGGTTGATTTTAGAAATTTGAAAAACGGCCAAAATGGTCGTAAAGTGAATTTCCTTGTTAATTTACGTATTGTACTTGTTTTTGATTCTTTTTCTTTCAGTAAAAAGGACATAAAGTGGTCTAGCCTTATCGAATCGAAGCATGTAATACTTCCTAGGAAATCTAACAAGAATATCTACAACTTCCACGGTTGATTATAGGAATTAAAAAAACGGCCAAAATGGTGGTAAAGTGTATTTCCTTGTTAATTTACGGATTTTACTTGTTTTTGATTCTTTTTCTTTCACTAAAAAGGGCATAAAGTGGCCTAGCCTTATCGAATCGGAGTATGTAATAGTTCCTAGGAAGTCTAACGAGCATATCTACGACTTCCATGTTTTATATTAGAATTTTCAAAAATGGCCAAAATGGTGGTTAAGTTAATTTCCTTGTTAATTTACGGATTTTACTTGTTTTTGACCCTTTTTCTTTCACTAAAAAGGGCATAAAGTGGCCTAGCCTTATCGAATTGAAGCATGTAATACATCCTAGGAAATCTAACGAGAATATCTACGACTTTCATGGTTGATTTTAGAAATTTTAAAAACGGCCAAAATGGTGGTAAAGTGTATTTCCTTGTTAATTTACGGATTTTACTTGTTTTTGATTCTTTTTCTTTCACTAAAAAAGGCATAAAGTGGCCTAGCCTTATCGAATCGAAGCATTTAATAGTTCCTAGGAAATCTAACGAGCATATCTACGACTTCCGTGGTTGATTTTAGAAATTTGAAAAACGGCCAAAATGGTGGTAAGGTGAATTTCCTGGTTAATTTACGGATTTTACTTGTTTTATATTCTTTTTCTTTCAGTAAAAAGGACATAAAGTGGCCTAGCCTTATCGAATCGAAGCATGTAATACTTCCTAGGAAATCTAACAAGAATATCTACAACTTCCATGGTTGATTATAGAAATTTGAAAAACGGCCAAAATGGTGGTAAAGTGTATTTCCATGTTAATTTACGGATTTTACTTGTTTTTGATTCTTTTTCTTTCACTAAAAAGGGCATAAAGTGGCCTAGCCTTATCGAATCGAAGCATGTAATAGTTCCTAGGAAACCTAACGAGCATACCTATTACCTCCATGGTTGATTTTAGAATTTTCAAAAACGGCCAAAATGGGGGTTAGGTTAATTTCCTTGTTAATTTACGGATTTTACTCGTTTTTCACCCTTTTTCTTTCACTAAAAAGGGCATAAAGTGGCCTAGCCTTATCAATTCGAAGCATGTAATAGTTCCTAGGAAATCTAACGAGCATATCTACGACTTCCATGGTTGATTTTAGAAATTTGAAAAACGGCCAAAATGGTCGTAAAGTGAATTTCCTTGTTAATTTACGGATTTTACTTGTTTTTGATTCTTTTTCTTTCAGTAAAAAGGACATAAAGTGGTCTAGCCATATCGAATCGAAGCATGTAATACTTCCTAGGAAATCTAACAAGAATATCTACAACTTCCATGGTTGATTATAGGAATTTAAAAAACGGCCAAAATGGTGGTAAAGTGTATTTCCTTGTTAATTTACGGATTTTTACTTGTTTTTGATTCTTTTTCTTTCACTAAAAAGGGCATAAAGTGGCCTAGCCTTATCGAATCGAAGCATGTAATAGTTCCTAGGAAATCTAACGAGCATATCTACGACTTCCATGGTTGATTTTAGAAATTTGAAAAACGGCCAAAATGGTGGTAAAGTGAATTTCCTTGTTAATTTACGGATTTTACTTGTTTTTGACCCTTTTTCTTTCACTAAAAAGGGCATAAAGTGGCAAGCCTTATCGAATTGAAGCTTGTAATACATCCTTGGAAATCTAACGAGAATATCTACGACTTCCATGGTTGATTTTAGAAATTTGAAAAACGGCCAAAATGGTCGTAAAGTGAATTTCCTTGTTAATTTACGGATTTTACTTGTTTTTGATTCTTTTTCTTTCAGTAAAAAGGACATAAAGTGGTCTAGCCTTATCGAATCGAAGCATGTAATACTTCCTAGGAAATCTAACAAGAATATCTACAACTTCCACGGTTGATTATAGGAATTTAAAAAACGGCCAAAATGGTGGTAAAGTGTATTTCCTTGGTAATTTACGGATTTTACTTGTTTTTGATTCTTTTTCTTTCACTAAAAAGGGCATAAAGTGGCCTAGCCTTATCGAATCGGAGTATGTAATAGTTCCTAGGAAGTCTAACGAGCATATCTACGACTTCCATGTTTTATATTAGAATTTTCAAAAATGGCCAAAATGGTGGTTAAGTTAATTTCCTTGTTAATTTACGGATTTTACTTGTTTTTGACCCTTTTTCTTTCACTAAAAAGGGCATAAAGTGGCCTAGCCTTATCGAATTGAAGCATGTAATACATCCTTGGAAATCTAACGAGAATATCTACGACTTTCATGGTTGATTTTAGAAATTTTAAAAACGGCCAAAATGGTGGTAAAGTGTATTTCCTTGTTAATTTACGGATTTTACTTGTTTTTGATTCTTTTTCTTTCACTAAAAAAGGAATAAAGTGGCCTAGCCTTATCGAATCGAAGCATTTAATAGTTCCTAGGAAATCTAACGAGCATATCTACGACTTCCATGGTTGATTTTAGAAATTTGAAAAACGGCCAAAATGGTGGTAAGGTGAATTTCCTGGTTAATTTACGGATTTTACTTGTTTTATATTCTTTTTCTTTCAGTAAAAAGGACATAAAGTGGCCTAGCCTTATCGAATCGAAGCATGTAATATTTCCTAGGAAATCTAACAATAATATCTACAACTTCCATGGTTGATTATAGAAATTTGAAAAACGGCCAAAATGGTGGTAAAGTGTATTTCCATGTTAATTTACGGATTTTACTTGTTTTTGATTCTTTTTCTTTCACTAAAAAGGGCATAAAGTGGCCTAGCCTTATCGAATCGAAGCATGTAATAGTTCCTAGGAAACCTAACGAGCATACCTATTACCTCCATGGTTGATTTTAGAATTTTCAAAAACGGCCAAAATGGGGGTTAGGTTAATTTCCTTGTTAATTTACGGATTTTACTCGTTTTTCACCCTTTTTCTTTCACTAAAAAGGGCATAAAGTGGCCTAGCCTTATCAATTCGAAGCATGTAATAGTTCCTAGGAAATCTAACGAGCATATCTACGACTTCCATGGTTGATTTTAGAAATTTGAAAAACGGCCAAAATGGTCGTAAAGTGAATTTCCTTGTTAATTTACGGATTTTACTTGTTTTTGATTCTTTTTCTTTCAGTAAAAAGGACATAAAGTGGTCTAGCCATATCGAATCGAAGCATGTAATACTTCCTAGGAAATCTAACGAGAATATCTACAACTTCCATGGTTGATTATAGGAATTTAAAAAACGGCCAAAATGGTGGTAAAGTGTATTTCCTTGTTAATTTACGGATTTTTACTTGTTTGTGATTCTTTTTCTTTCACTAAAAAGGGCATAAAGTGGCCTAGCCTTATCGAATCGAAGCATGTAATAGTTCCTAGGAAATCTAACGAGCATATCTACGACTTCCATGGTTGATTTTAGAAATTTGAAAAACGGCCAAAATGGTGGTAAAGTGAATTTCCTTGTTAATTTACGGATTTTACTTGTTTTTGACCCTTTTTCTTTCACTAAAAAGGGCATAAAGTGGCAAGCCTTATCGAATTGAAGCATGTAATACATCCTTGGAAATCTAACGAGAATATCTACGACTTCCATGGTTGATTTTAGAAATTTGAAAAACGGCCAAAATGGTCGTAAAGTGAATTTCCTTGTTAATTTACGGATTTTACTTGTTTTTGATTCTTTTTCTTTCAGTAAAAAGGACATAAAGTGGTCTAGCCTTATCGAATCGAAGCATGTAATACTTCCTAGGAAATCTAACAAGAATATCTACAACTTCCATGGTTGATTATAGAAATTTGAAAAACGGCCAAAATGGTGGTAAAGTGTATTTCCATGTTAATTTACGGATTTTACTTGTTTTTGATTCTATTTCTTTCACTAAAAAGGACATAAAGTGGCCTAGCCTTATCGAATCGAAGCATGTAATAGTTCCTAGGAAACCTAACGAGCATACCTATTACCTCCAAGGTTGATTTTAGAATTTTCAAAAACGGCCAAAATGGGGGTTAGGTTAATTTCCTTGTTAATTTACGGATTTTACTCGTTTTTCACCCTTTTTCTTTCACTAAAAAGGGCATAAAGTGGCCTAGCCTTATCAATTCGAAGCATGTAATAGTTCCTAGGAAATCTAACGAGCATATCTACGACTTCCATGGTTGATTTTAGAAATTTGAAAAACGGCCAAAATGGTCGTAAAGTGAATTTCCTTGTTAATTTACGGATTTTACTTGTTTTTGATTCTTTTTCTTTCAGTAAAAAGGACATAAAGTGGTCTAGCCTTATCGATTCGAAGCATGTAATACTTCCTAGGAAATCTAACAAGAATATCTACAACTTCCACGGTTGATTATAAGAATTAAAAAAACGGCCAAAATGGTGGTAAAGTGTATTTCCTTGTTAATTTACGGATTTTACTTGTTTTTGATTCTTTTTCTTTCACTAAAAAGGGCATAAAGTGGCCTAGCCTTATCGAATCGGAGTATGTAATAGTTCCTAGGAAGTCTAACGAGCATATCTACGACTTCCATGTTTAATATTAGAATTTTCAAAAATGGCCAAAATGGTGGTTAAGTTAATTTCCTTGCTAATTTACGGATTTTACTTGTTTTTGACCCTTTTTCTTTCACTAAAAAGGGAATAAAGTGGCCTAGCCTTTTCGATTCGAAGCATGTAATACTTCCTAGGAAATCTAACAAGAATATCTACAACTTCCACGGTTGATTATAGGAATTAAAAAAACGGCCAAAATGGTGGTAAAGTGTATTTCCTTGTTAATTTACGGATTTTACTTGTTTTTGATTCTTTTTCTTTCACTAAAAAGGGCATAAAGTGGCCTGGCCTTATCGAATCGGAGTATGTAATAGTTCCTAGGAAGTCTAACGAGCATATCTACGACTTCCATGTTTTATATTAGAATTTTCAAAAATGGCCAAAATGGTGGTTAAGTTAATTTCCTTGTTAATTTACGGATTTTACTTGTTTTTGACCCTTTTTCTTTCACTAAAAAGGGCATAAAGTGGCCTAGCCTTATCGAATTGAAGCATGTAATACATCCTAGGAAATCTAACGAGAATATCTACGACTTCCATGGTTGATTTTAGAAATTTGAAAAACGGCCAAAATGGTGGTAAGGTGAATTTCCTGGTTAACTTACGGATTTTACTTGTTTTATATTCTTTTTCTTTCAGTAAAAAGGACATAAAGTGGCCTAGCCTTATCGAATCGAAGCATGTAATACTTCCTAGGAAATCTAACAAGAATATCTACAACTTCCATGGTTGATTATAGAAATTTGAAAAACGGCCAAAATGGTGGTAAAGTGTATTTCCATGTTAATTTACGGATTTTACTTGTTTTTGATTCTTTTTCTTTCACTAAAAAGGACATAAAGTGGCCTAGCCTTATCGAATCGAAGCATGTAATAGTTCCTAGGAAACCTAACGAGCATACCTATTACCTCCAAGGTTGATTTTAGAATTTTCAAAAACGGCCAAAATGGGGGTTAGGTTAATTTCCTTGTTAATTTACGGATTTTACTCGTTTTTCACCCTTTTTCTTTCACTAAAAAGGGCATAAAGTGGCCTAGCCTTATCAATTCGAAGCATGTAATAGTTCCTAGGAAATCTAACGAGCATATCTACGACTTCCATGGTTGATTTTAGAAATTTGAAAAACGGCCAAAATGGTCGTAAAGTGAATTTCCTTGTTAATTTACGGATTTTACTTGTTTTTGATTCTTTTTCTTTCAGTAAAAAGGACATAAAGTGGTCTAGCCTTATCGATTCGAAGCATGTAATACTTCCTAGGAAATCTAACAAGAATATCTACAACTTCCACGGTTGATTATAGGAATTAAAAAAACGGCCAAAATGGTGGTAAAGTGTATTTCCTTGTTAATTTACGGATTTTACTTGTTTTTGATTCTTTTTCTTTCACTAAAAAGGGCATAAAGTGGCCTAGCCTTATCGAATCGGAGTATGTAATAGTTCCTAGGAAGTCTAACGAGCATATCTACGACTTCCATGTTTTATATTAGAATTTTCAAAAATGGCCAAAATGGTGGTTAAGTTAATTTCCTTGCTAATTTACGGATTTTACTTGTTTTTGACCCTTTTTCTTTCACTAAAAAGGGAATAAAGTGGCCTAGCCTTTTCGATTCGAAGCATGTAATACTTCCTAGGAAATCTAACAAGAATATCTACAACTTCCACGGTTGATTATAGGAATTAAAAAAACGGCCAAAATGGTGGTAAAGTGTATTTCCTTGTAAATTTACGGATTTTACTTGTTTTTGATTCTTTTTCTTTCACTACAAGGGCATAAAGTGGCCTAGCCTTATCGAATCGGAGTATGTAATAGTTCCTAGGAAGTCTAACGAGCATATCTACGACTTCCATGGTTGATTTTAGAAATTTGAAAAACGGCCAAAATGGTCGTAAAGTGAATTTCCTTGTTAATTTACGGATTTTACTTGTTTTTGATTCTTTTTCTTTCAGTAAAAAGGACATAAAGTGGTCTAGCCATATCGAATCGAAGCATGTAATACTTCCTAGGAAATCTAACGAGAATATCTACAACTTCCATGGTTGATTATAGGAATTTAAAAAACGGCCAAAATGGTGGTAAAGTGTATTTCCTTGTTAATTTACGGATTTTTACTTGTTTGTGATTCTTTTTCTTTCACTAAAAAGGGCATAAAGTGGCCTAGCCTTATCGAATCGAAGCATGTAATAGTTCCTAGGAAATCTAACGAGCATATCTACGACTTCCATGGTTGATTTTAGAAATTTGAAAAACGGCCAAAATGGTGGTAAAGTGAATTTCCTTGTTAATTTACGGATTTTACTTGTTTTTGACCCTTTTTCTTTCACTAAAAAGGGCATAAAGTGGCAAGCCTTATCGAATTGAAGCATGTAATACATCCTTGGAAATCTAACGAGAATATCTACGACTTCCATGGTTGATTTTAGAAATTTGAAAAACGGCCAAAATGGTCGTAAAGTGAATTTCCTTGTTAATTTACGGATTTTACTTGTTTTTGATTCTTTTTCTTTCAGTAAAAAGGACATAAAGTGGTCTAGCCTTATCGAATCGAAGCATGTAATACTTCCTAGGAAATCTAACAAGAATATCTACAACTTCCATGGTTGATTATAGGAATTTAAAAAACGGCCAAAATGGTGGTAAAGTGTATTTCCTTGTTAATTTACGGATTTTACTTGTTTTTGATTCTTTTTCTTTCACTAAAAAGGGCATAAAGTGGCCTAGCCTTATCGAATCGGAATATGTAATAGTTCCTAGGAAGTCTAACGAGCATATCTACGACTTCCATGTTTTATATTAGAATTTTCAAAAATGGCCAAAATGGTGGTTAAGTTAATTTCCTTGTTAATTTACGGATTTTACTTGTTTTTGACCCTTTTTCTTTCACTAAAAAGGGCATAAAGTGGCCTAGCCTTATCGAATTGAAGCATGTAATACATCCTAGGAAATCTAACGAGAATATCTACGACTTCCATGGTTGATTTTAGAAATTTTAAAAACGGCCAAAATGGTGGTAAAGTGTATTTCCTTGTTAATTTACGGATTTTACTTGTTTTTGATTCTTTTTCTTTCACTAAAAAAGGCATAAAGTGGCCTAGCCATATCGAATCGAAGCATTTAATAGTTCCTAGGAAATCTAACGAGCATATCTACGACTTCCATGGTTGATTTTAGAAATTTGAAAAACGGCCAAACTGGTGGTAAGGTGAATTTCCTGGTTAATTTACGGATTTTACTTGTTTTATATTCTTTTTCTTTCAGTAAAAAGGACATAAAGTGGCCTAGCCTTATCGAATCGAAGCATGTAATACTTCCTAGGAAATCTAACAAGAATATCTACAACTTCCATGGTTGATTATAGAAATTTGAAAAACGGCCAAAATGGTGGTAAAGTGTATTTCCAAGTTAATTTACGGATTTTACTTGTTTTTGATTCTTTTTCTTTCACTAAAAAGGACATAAAGTGGCCTAGCCTTATCGAATCGAAACATGTAATAGTTCCTAGGAAACCTAACGAGCATACCTATTACCTCCATGGTTGATTTTAGAATTTTCAAAAACGGCCAAAATGGGGGTTAGGTTAATTTCCTTGTTAATTTACGGATTTTACTCGTTTTTCACCCTTTTTCTTTCACTAAAAAGGGCATAAAGTGGCCTAGCCTTATCAATTCGAAGCATGTAATAGTTCCTAGGAAATCTAACGAGCATATCTACGACTTCCATGGTTGATTTTAGAAATTTGAAAAACGGCCAAAATGGTCGTAAAGTGAATTTCCTTGTTAATTTACGGATTTTACTTGTTTTTGATTCTTTTTCTTTCAGTAAAAAGGACATAAAGTGGTCTAGCCTTATCGATTCGAAGCATGTAATACTTCCTAGGAAATCTAACAAGAATATCTACAACTTCCACGGTTGATTATAGGAATTAAAAAAACGGCCAAAATGGTGGTAAAGTGTATTTCCTTGTTAATTTACGGATTTTACTTGTTTTTGATTCTTTTTCTTTCACTAAAAAGGGCATAAAGTGGCCTGGCCTTATCGAATCGGAGTATGTAATAGTTCCTAGGAAGTCTAACGAGCATATCTACGACTTCCATGTTTTATATTAGAATTTTCAAAAATGGCCAAAATGGTGGTTAAGTTAATTTCCTTGTTAATTTACGGATTTTACTTATTTTTGACCCTTTTTCTTTCACTAAAAAGGGCATAAAGTGGCCTAGCCTTATCGAATTGAAGCATGTAATACATCCTAGGAAATCTAACGAGAATATCTACGACTTCCATGGTTGATTTTAGAAATTTGAAAAACGGCCAAAATGGTGGTAAGGTGAATTTCCTGGTTAACTTACGGATTTTACTTGTTTTATATTCTTTTTCTTTCAGTAAAAAGGACATAAAGTGGCCTAGCCTTATCGAATCGAAGCATGTAATACTTCCTAGGAAATCTAACAAGAATATCTACAACTTCCATGGTTGATTATAGAAATTTGAAAAACGGCCAAAATGGTGGTAAAGTGTATTTCCATGTTAATTTACGGATTTTACTTGTTTTTGATTCTTTTTCTTTCACTAAAAAGGACATAAAGTGGCCTAGCCTTATCGAATCGAAGCATGTAATAGTTCCTAGGAAACCTAACGAGCATACCTATTACCTCCAAGGTTGATTTTAGAATTTTCAAAAACGGCCAAAATGGGGGTTAGGTTAATTTCCTTGTTAATTTACGGATTTTACTCGTTTTTCACCCTTTTTCTTTCACTAAAAAGGGCATAAAGTGGCCTAGCCTTATCAATTCGAAGCATGTAATAGTTCCTAGGAAATCTAACGAGCATATCTACGACTTCCATGGTTGATTTTAGAAATTTGAAAAACGGCCAAAATGGTCGTAAAGTGAATTTCCTTGTTAATTTACGGATTTTACTTGTTTTTGATTCTTTTTCTTTCAGTAAAAAGGACATAAAGTGGTCTAGCCTTATCGATTCGAAGCATGTAATACTTCCTAGGAAATCTAACAAGAATATCTACAACTTCCACGGTTGATTATAGGAATTAAAAAAACGGCCAAAATGGTGGTAAAGTGTATTTCCTTGTTAATTTACGGATTTTACTTGTTTTTGATTCTTTTTCTTTCACTAAAAAGGGCATAAAGTGGCCTGGCCTTATCGAATCGGAGTATGTAATAGTTCCTAGGAAGTCTAACGAGCATATCTACGACTTCCATGTTTTATATTAGAATTTTCAAAAATGGCCAAAATGGTGGTTAAGTTAATTTCCTTGTTAATTTACGGATTTTACTTATTTTTGACCCTTTTTCATTCACTAAAAAGGGCATAAAGTGGCCTAGCCTTATCGAATTGAAGCATGTAATACATCCTAGGAAATCTAACGAGAATATCTACGACTTCCATGGTTGATTTTAGAAATTTGAAAAACGGCCAAAATGGTGGTAAGGTGAATTTCCTGGTTAACTTACGGATTTTACTTGTTTTATATTCTTTTTCTTTCAGTAAAAAGGACATAAAGTGGCCTAGCCTTATCGAATCGAAGCATGTAATACTTCCTAGGAAATCTAACAAGAATATCTACAACTTCCATGGTTGATTATAGAAATTTGAAAAACGGCCAAAATGGTGGTAAAGTGTATTTCCATGTTAATTTACGGATTTTACTTGTTTTTGATTCTTTTTCTTTCACTAAAAAGGACATAAAGTGGCCTAGCCTTATCGAATCGAAGCATGTAATAGTTCCTAGGAAACCTAACGAGCATACCTATTACCTCCAAGGTTGATTTTAGAATTTTCAAAAACGGCCAAAATGGGGGTTAGGTTAATTTCCTTGTTAATTTACGGATTTTACTCGTTTTTCACCCTTTTTCTTTCACTAAAAAGGGCATAAAGTGGCCTAGCCTTATCAATTCGAAGCATGTAATAGTTCCTAGGAAATCTAACGAGCATATCTACGACTTCCATGGTTGATTTTAGAAATTTGAAAAACGGCCAAAATGGTCGTAAAGTGAATTTCCTTGTTAATTTACGGATTTTACTTGTTTTTGATTCTTTTTCTTTCAGTAAAAAGGACATAAAGTGGTCTAGCCTTATCGATTCGAAGCATGTAATACTTCCTAGGAAATCTAACAAGAATATCTACAACTTCCACGGTTGATTATAGGAATTAAAAAAACGGCCAAAATGGTGGTAAAGTGTATTTCCTTGTTAATTTACGGATTTTACTTGTTTTTGATTCTTTTTCTTTCACTAAAAAGGGCATAAAGTGGCCTGGCCTTATCGAATCGGAGTATGTAATAGTTCCTAGGAAGTCTAACGAGCATATCTACGACTTCCATGTTTTATATTAGAATTTTCAAAAATGGCCAAAATGGTGGTTAAGTTAATTTCCTTGTTAATTTACGGATTTTACTTATTTTTGACCCTTTTTCTTTCACTAAAAAGGGCATAAAGTGGCCTAGCCTTATCGAATTGAAGCATGTAATACATCCTAGGAAATCTAACGAGAATATCTACGACTTCCATGGTTGATTTTAGAAATTTGAAAAACGGCCAAAATGGTGGTAAGGTGAATTTCCTGGTTAACTTACGGATTTTACTTGTTTTATATTCTTTTTCTTTCAGTAAAAAGGACATAAAGTGGCCTAGCCTTATCGAATCGAAGCATGTAATACTTCCTAGGAAATCTAACAAGAATATCTACAACTTCCATGGTTGATTATAGAAATTTGAAAAACGGCCAAAATGGTGGTAAAGTGTATTTCCATGTTAATTTACGGATTTTACTTGTTTTTGATTCTTTTTCTTTCACTAAAAAGGACATAAAGTGGCCTAGCCTTATCGAATCGAAGCATGTAATAGTTCCTAGGAAACCTAACGAGCATACCTATTACCTCCAAGGTTGATTTTAGAATTTTCAAAAACGGCCAAAATGGGGGTTAGGTTAATTTCCTTGTTAATTTACGGATTTTACTCGTTTTTCACCCTTTTTCTTTCACTAAAAAGGGCATAAAGTGGCCTAGCCTTATCAATTCGAAGCATGTAATAGTTCCTAGGAAATCTAACGAGCATATCTACGACTTCCATGGTTGATTTTAGAAATTTGAAAAACGGCCAAAATGGTCGTAAAGTGAATTTCCTTGTTAATTTACGGATTTTACTTGTTTTTGATTCTTTTTCTTTCAGTAAAAAGGACATAAAGTGGTCTAGCCTTATCGATTCGAAGCATGTAATACTTCCTAGGAAATCTAACAAGAATATCTACAACTTCCACGGTTGATTATAGGAATTAAAAAAACGGCCAAAATGGTGGTAAAGTGTATTTCCTTGTTAATTTACGGATTTTACTTGTTTTTGATTCTTTTTCTTTCACTAAAAAGGGCATAAAGTGGCCTGGCCTTATCGAATCGGAGTATGTAATAGTTCCTAGGAAGTCTAACGAGCATATCTACGACTTCCATGTTTTATATTAGAATTTTCAAAAATGGCCAAAATGGTGGTTAAGTTAATTTCCTTGTTAATTTACGGATTTTACTTATTTTTGACCCTTTTTCATTCACTAAAAAGGGCATAAAGTGGCCTAGCCTTATCGAATTGAAGCATGTAATACATCCTAGGAAATCTAACGAGAATATCTACGACTTCCATGGTTGATTTTAGAAATTTGAAAAACGGCCAAAATGGTGGTAAGGTGAATTTCCTGGTTAACTTACGGATTTTACTTGTTTTATATTCTTTTTCTTTCAGTAAAAAGGACATAAAGTGGCCTAGCCTTATCGAATCGAAGCATGTAATACTTCCTAGGAAATCTAACAAGAATATCTACAACTTCCATGGTTGATTATAGAAATTTGAAAAACGGCCAAAATGGTGGTAAAGTGTATTTCCATGTTAATTTACGGATTTTACTTGTTTTTGATTCTTTTTCTTTCACTAAAAAGGACATAAAGTGGCCTAGCCTTATCGAATCGAAGCATGTAATAGTTCCTAGGAAACCTAACGAGCATACCTATTACCTCCAAGGTTGATTTTAGAATTTTCAAAAACGGCCAAAATGGGGGTTAGGTTAATTTCCTTGTTAATTTACGGATTTTACTCGTTTTTCACCCTTTTTCTTTCACTAAAAAGGGCATAAAGTGGCCTAGCCTTATCAATTCGAAGCATGTAATAGTTCCTAGGAAATCTAACGAGCATATCTACGACTTCCATGGTTGATTTTAGAAATTTGAAAAACGGCCAAAATGGTCGTAAAGTGAATTTCCTTGTTAATTTACGGATTTTACTTGTTTTTGATTCTTTTTCTTTCAGTAAAAAGGACATAAAGTGGTCTAGCCTTATCGATTCGAAGCATGTAATACTTCCTAGGAAATCTAACAAGAATATCTACAACTTCCACGGTTGATTATAGGAATTAAAAAAACGGCCAAAATGGTGGTAAAGTGTATTTCCTTGTTAATTTACGGATTTTACTTGTTTTTGATTCTTTTTCTTTCACTAAAAAGGGCATAAAGTGGCCTGGCCTTATCGAATCGGAGTATGTAATAGTTCCTAGGAAGTCTAACGAGCATATCTACGACTTCCATGTTTTATATTAGAATTTTCAAAAATGGCCAAAATGGTGGTTAAGTTAATTTCCTTGTTAATTTACGGATTTTACTTATTTTTGACCCTTTTTCTTTCACTAAAAAGGGCATAAAGTGGCCTAGCCTTATCGAATTGAAGCATGTAATACATCCTAGGAAATCTAACGAGAATATCTACGACTTCCATGGTTGATTTTAGAAATTTGAAAAACGGCCAAAATGGTGGTAAGGTGAATTTCCTGGTTAACTTACGGATTTTACTTGTTTTATATTCTTTTTCTTTCAGTAAAAAGGACATAAAGTGGCCTAGCCTTATCGAATCGAAGCATGTAATACTTCCTAGGAAATCTAACAAGAATATCTACAACTTCCATGGTTGATTATAGAAATTTGAAAAACGGCCAAAATGGTGGTAAAGTGTATTTCCATGTTAATTTACGGATTTTACTTGTTTTTGATTCTTTTTCTTTCACTAAAAAGGACATAAAGTGGCCTAGCCTTATCGAATCGAAGCATGTAATAGTTCCTAGGAAACCTAACGAGCATACCTATTACCTCCAAGGTTGATTTTAGAATTTTCAAAAACGGCCAAAATGGGGGTTAGGTTAATTTCCTTGTTAATTTACGGATTTTACTCGTTTTTCACCCTTTTTCTTTCACTAAAAAGGGCATAAAGTGGCCTAGCCTTATCAATTCGAAGCATGTAATAGTTCCTAGGAAATCTAACGAGCATATCTACGACTTCCATGGTTGATTTTAGAAATTTGAAAAACGGCCAAAATGGTCGTAAAGTGAATTTCCTTGTTAATTTACGGATTTTACTTGTTTTTGATTCTTTTTCTTTCAGTAAAAAGGACATAAAGTGGTCTAGCCTTATCGATTCGAAGCATGTAATACTTCCTAGGAAATCTAACAAGAATATCTACAACTTCCACGGTTGATTATAGGAATTAAAAAAACGGCCAAAATGGTGGTAAAGTGTATTTCCTTGTTAATTTACGGATTTTACTTGTTTTTGATTCTTTTTCTTTCACTAAAAAGGGCATAAAGTGGCCTGGCCTTATCGAATCGGAGTATGTAATAGTTCCTAGGAAGTCTAACGAGCATATCTACGACTTCCATGTTTTATATTAGAATTTTCAAAAATGGCCAAAATGGTGGTTAAGTTAATTTCCTTGTTAATTTACGGATTTTACTTATTTTTGACCCTTTTTCTTTCACTAAAAAGGGCATAAAGTGGCCTAGCCTTATCGAATTGAAGCATGTAATACATCCTAGGAAATCTAACGAGAATATCTACGACTTCCATGGTTGATTTTAGAAATTTGAAAAACGGCCAAAATGGTGGTAAGGTGAATTTCCTGGTTAACTTACGGATTTTACTTGTTTTATATTCTTTTTCTTTCAGTAAAAAGGACATAAAGTGGCCTAGCCTTATCGAATCGAAGCATGTAATACTTCCTAGGAAATCTAACAAGAATATCTACAACTTCCATGGTTGATTATAGAAATTTGAAAAACGGCCAAAATGGTGGTAAAGTGTATTTCCATGTTAATTTACGGATTTTACTTGTTTTTGATTCTTTTTCTTTCACTAAAAAGGACATAAAGTGGCCTAGCCTTATCGAATCGAAGCATGTAATAGTTCCTAGGAAACCTAACGAGCATACCTATTACCTCCAAGGTTGATTTTAGAATTTTCAAAAACGGCCAAAATGGGGGTTAGGTTAATTTCCTTGTTAATTTACGGATTTTACTCGTTTTTCACCCTTTTTCTTTCACTAAAAAGGGCATAAAGTGGCCTAGCCTTATCAATTCGAAGCATGTAATAGTTCCTAGGAAATCTAACGAGCATATCTACGACTTCCATGGTTGATTTTAGAAATTTGAAAAACGGCCAAAATGGTCGTAAAGTGAATTTCCTTGTTAATTTACGGATTTTACTTGTTTTTGATTCTTTTTCTTTCAGTAAAAAGGACATAAAGTGGTCTAGCCTTATCGATTCGAAGCATGTAATACTTCCTAGGAAATCTAACAAGAATATCTACAACTTCCACGGTTGATTATAGGAATTAAAAAAACGGCCAAAATGGTGGTAAAGTGTATTTCCTTGTTAATTTACGGATTTTACTTGTTTTTGATTCTTTTTCTTTCACTAAAAAGGGCATAAAGTGGCCTAGCCTTATCGAATCGGAGTATGTAATAGTTCCTAGGAAGTCTAACGAGCATATCTACGACTTCCATGTTTTATATTAGAATTTTCAAAAATGGCCAAAATGGTGGTTAAGTTAATTTCCTTGCTAATTTACGGATTTTACTTGTTTTTGACCCTTTTTCTTTCACTAAAAAGGGAATAAAGTGGCCTAGCCTTTTCGATTCGAAGCATGTAATACTTCCTAGGAAATCTAACAAGAATATCTACAACTTCCACGGTTGATTATAGGAATTAAAAAAACGGCCAAAATGGTGGTAAAGTGTATTTCCTTGTAAATTTACGGATTTTACTTGTTTTTGATTCTTTTTCTTTCACTACAAGGGCATAAAGTGGCCTAGCCTTATCGAATCGGAGTATGTAATAGTTCCTAGGAAGTCTAACGAGCATATCTACGACTTCCATGGTTGATTTTAGAAATTTGAAAAACGGCCAAAATGGTCGTAAAGTGAATTTCCTTGTTAATTTACGGATTTTACTTGTTTTTGATTCTTTTTCTTTCAGTAAAAAGGACATAAAGTGGTCTAGCCATATCGAATCGAAGCATGTAATACTTCCTAGGAAATCTAACGAGAATATCTACAACTTCCATGGTTGATTATAGGAATTTAAAAAACGGCCAAAATGGTGGTAAAGTGTATTTCCTTGTTAATTTACGGATTTTTACTTGTTTGTGATTCTTTTTCTTTCACTAAAAAGGGCATAAAGTGGCCTAGCCTTATCGAATCGAAGCATGTAATAGTTCCTAGGAAATCTAACGAGCATATCTACGACTTCCATGGTTGATTTTAGAAATTTGAAAAACGGCCAAAATGGTGGTAAAGTGAATTTCCTTGTTAATTTACGGATTTTACTTGTTTTTGACCCTTTTTCTTTCACTAAAAAGGGCATAAAGTGGCAAGCCTTATCGAATTGAAGCATGTAATACATCCTTGGAAATCTAACGAGAATATCTACGACTTCCATGGTTGATTTTAGAAATTTGAAAAACGGCCAAAATGGTCGTAAAGTGAATTTCCTTGTTAATTTACGGATTTTACTTGTTTTTGATTCTTTTTCTTTCAGTAAAAAGGACATAAAGTGGTCTAGCCTTATCGAATCGAAGCATGTAATACTTCCTAGGAAATCTAACAAGAATATCTACAACTTCCACGGTTGATTATAGGAATTTAAAAAACGGCCAAAATGGTGGTAAAGTGTATTTCCTTGTTAATTTACGGATTTTACTTGTTTTTGATTCTTTTTCTTTCACTAAAAAGGGCATAAAGTGGCCTAGCCTTATCGAATCGGAGTATGTAATAGTTCCTAGGAAGTCTAACGAGCATATCTACGACTTCCATGTTTTATATTAGAATTTTCAAAAATGGCCAAAATGGTGGTTAAGTTAATTTCCTTGTTAATTTACGGATTTTACTTGTTTTTGACCCTTTTTCTTTCACTAAAAAGGGCATAAAGTGGCCTAGCCTTATCGAATTGAAGCATGTAATACATCCTAGGAAATCTAACGAGAATATCTACGACTTCCATGGTTGATTTTAGAAATTTTAAAAACGGCCAAAATGGTGGTAAAGTGTATTTCCTTGTTAATTTACGGATTTTACTTGTTTTTGATTCTTTTTCTTTCACTAAAAAAGGCATAAAGTGGCCTAGCCATATCGAATCGAAGCATTTAATAGTTCCTAGGAAATCTAACGAGCATATCTACGACTTCCATGGTTGATTTTAGAAATTTGAAAAACGGCCAAACTGGTGGTAAGGTGAATTTCCTGGTTAATTTACGGATTTTACTTGTTTTATATTCTTTTTCTTTCAGTAAAAAGGACATAAAGTGGCCTAGCCTTATCGAATCGAAGCATGTAATACTTCCTAGGAAATCTAACAAGAATATCTACAACTTCCATGGTTGATTATAGAAATTTGAAAAACGGCCAAAATGGTGGTAAAGTGTATTTCCATGTTAATTTACGGATTTTACTTGTTTTTGATTCTTTTTCTTTCACTAAAAAGGACATAAAGTGGCCTAGCCTTATCGAATCGAAACATGTAATAGTTCCTAGGAAACCTAACGAGCATACCTATTACCTCCATGGTTGATTTTAGAATTTTCAAAAACGGCCAAAATGGGGGTTAGGTTAATTTCCTTGTTAATTTACGGATTTTACTCGTTTTTCACCCTTTTTCTTTCACTAAAAAGGGCATAAAGTGGCCTAGCCTTATCAATTCGAAGCATGTAATAGTTCCTAGGAAATCTAACGAGCATATCTACGACTTCCATGGTTGATTTTAGAAATTTGAAAAACGGCCAAAATGGTCGTAAAGTGAATTTCCTTGTTAATTTACGGATTTTACTTGTTTTTGATTCTTTTTCTTTCAGTAAAAAGGACATAAAGTGGTCTAGCCTTATCGATTCGAAGCATGTAATACTTCCTAGGAAATCTAACAAGAATATCTACAACTTCCACGGTTGATTATAGGAATTAAAAAAACGGCCAAAATGGTGGTAAAGTGTATTTCCTTGTTAATTTACGGATTTTACTTGTTTTTGATTCTTTTTCTTTCACTAAAAAGGGCATAAAGTGGCCTAGCCTTATCGAATCGGAGTATGTAATAGTTCCTAGGAAGTCTAACGAGCATATCTACGACTTCCATGTTTTATATTAGAATTTTCAAAAATGGCCAAAATGGTGGTTAAGTTAATTTCCTTGCTAATTTACGGATTTTACTTGTTTTTGACCCTTTTTCTTTCACTAAAAAGGGAATAAAGTGGCCTAGCCTTATCGATTCGAAGCATGTAATACTTCCTAGGAAATCTAACAAGAATATCTACAACTTCCACGGTTGATTATAGGAATTAAAAAAACGGCCAAAATGGTGGTAAAGTGTATTTCCTTGTTAATTTACGGATTTTACTTGTTTTTGATTCTTTTTCTTTCACTACAAGGGCATAAAGTGGCCTAGCCTTATCGAATCGGAGTATGTAATAGTTCCTAGGAAGTCTAATGAGCATATCTACGACTTCCATGTTTTATATTAGAATTTTCAAAAATGGCCAAAATGGTGGTTAAGTTAATTTCCTTGCTAATTTACGGATTTTACTTGTTTTTGACCCTTTTTCTTTCACTAAAAAGGGAATAAAGTGGCCTAGCCTTATCGAATTGAAGCATGTAATACATCCTAGGAAATCTAACGAGAATATCTACGACTTCCATGGTTGATTTTAGAAATTTTAAAAACGGCCAAAATGGTGGTAAAGTGTATTTCCTTGTTAATTTACGGATTTTACTTGTTTTTGATTCTTTTTCTTTCACTAAAAAGGGCATAAAGTGGCCTAGCCTTATCGAATCGGAGTATGTAATAGTTCCTAGGAAGTCTAACGAGCATCTCTACGACTTCCATGTTTTATATTAGAATTTTCAAAAATGGCCAAAATGGTGGTTAAGTTAATTTCCTTGTTAATTTACGGATTTTACTTGTTTTTGACCCTTTTTCTTTCACTAAAAAGGGCATAAAGTGGCAAGCCTTATCGAATTGAAGCATGTAATACATCCTAGGAAATCTAACTAGAATATCTACGACTTCCATGGTTGATTTTAGAAATTTTAAAAACGGCCAAAATGGTGGTAAAGTGTATTTCCTTGTTAATTTACGGATGTTACTTGTTTTTGATTCTTTTTCTTTCACTAAAAAAGGCATAAAGTGGCCTAGCCTTATCGAATCGAAGCATTTAATAGTTCCTAGGAAATCTAACGAGCATATCTACGACTTCCATGGTTGATTTTAGAAATTTGAAAAACGGCCAAAATGGTGGTAAGGTGAATTTCCTAGTTAATTTACGGATTTTACTTGTTTTATATTCTTTTTCTTTCAGTAAAAAGGACATAAAGTGGCCTAGCCTTATCGAATCGAAGCATGTAATACTTCCTAGGAAATCTAACAAGAATATCTACAACTTCCATGGTTGATTATAGAAATTTGAAAAACGGCCAAAATGGTGGTAAAGTGTATTTCCATGTTAATTTACGGATTTTACTTGTTTTTGATTCTTTTTCTTTCACTAAAAAGGGCATAAAGTGGCCTAGCCTTATCGAATCGAAGCATGTAATAGTTCCTAGGAAACCTAACGAGCATACCTATTACCTCCATGGTTGATTTTAGAATTTTCAAAAACGGCCAAAATGGGGGTTAGGTTAATTTCCTTGTTAATTTACGGATTTTACTCGTTTTTCACCCTTTTTCTTTCACTAAAAAGGGCATAAAGTGGCCTAGCCTTATCAATTCGAAGCATGTAATAGTTCCTAGGAAATCTAACGAGCATATCTACGACTTCCATGGTTGATTTTAGAAATTTGAAAAACGGCCAAAATGGTCGTAAAGTGAATTTCCTTGTTAATTTACGGATTTTACTTGTTTTTGATTCTTTTTCTTTCAGTAAAAAGGACATAAAGTGGTCTAGCCTTATCGATTCGAAGCATGTAATACTTCCTAGGAAATCTAACAAGAATATCTACAACTTCCACGGTTGATTATAGGAATTAAAAAAACGGCCAAAATGGTGGTAAAGTGTATTTCCTTGTTAATTTACGGATTTTACTTGTTTTTGATTCTTTTTCTTTCAGTAAAAAGGACATAAAGTGGTCTAGCCATATCGAATCGAAGCATGTAATACTTCCTAGGAAATCTAACAAGAATATCTACAACTTCCATGGTTGATTATAGGAATTTAAAAAACGGCCAAAATGGTGGTAAAGTGAATTTCCTTGTTAATTTACGGATTTTACTTGTTTTTGACCCTTTTTCTTTCACTAAAAAGGGCATAAAGTGGCAAGCCTTATCGAATTGAAGCATGTAATACATCATTGGAAATCTGACGAGAATATCTACGACTTCCATGGTTGATTTTAGAAATTTGAAAAACGGCCAAAATGGTCGTAAAGTGAATTTCCTTGTTAATTTACGGATTTTACTTGTTTTTGATTCTTTTTCTTTCAGTAAAAAGGACATAAAGTGGTCTAGCCTTATCGAATCGAAGCATGTAATACTTCCTAGGAAATCTAACAAGAATATCTACAACTTCCACGGTTGATTATAGGAATTTAAAAAACGGCCAAATTGGTTTTAAAGTGTATTTCCTTGTTAATTTACGGATTTTACTTGTTTTTGATTCTTTTTCTTTCACTAAAAAGGGCATAAAGTGGCCTAGCCTTATCAAATCGGAGTATGTAATAGTTCCTAGGAAGTCTAACGAGCATATCTACGACTTCCATGTTTTATATTAGAATTTTCAAAAATGGCCAAAATGGTAGTTAAGTGTATTTCCTTGTTAATTTACGGATTTTACTTGTTTTTGATTCTTTTTCTTTCACTAAAAAAGGCATAATGTAGCTTAGCCTTATCGAATCGAAGCATTTAATAGTTCCTAGGAAATCTAACGAGCATATCTACGACTTCCATGGTTGATTTTAGAAATTTGAAAAACGGCCAAAATGGTGGTAAGGTGAATTTCCTGGTTAATTTACGGATTTTACTTGTTTTATATTCTTTTTCTTTCAGTAAAAAGGACATAAAGTGGCCTAGCCTTATCGAATCGAAGCATGTAATACTTCCTAGGAAATCTAACAAGAATATCTACAACTTCCATGGTTGATTATAGAAATTTGAAAAACGGCCAAAATGGTGGTAAAGTGTATTTCCATGTTAATTTACGGATTTTACTTGTTTTTGATTCTTTTTCTTTCACTAAAAAGGGCATAAAGTGGCCTAGCCTTATCGAATCGAAGCATGTAATAGTTCCTAGGAAACCTAACGAGCATACCTATTACCTCCATGGTTGATTTTAGAATTTTCAAAAACGGCCAAAATGGGGGTTAGGTTAATTTCCTTGTTAATTTACGGATTTTACTCGTTTTTCACCCTTTTTCTTTCACTAAAAAGGGCATAAAGTGGCCTAGCCTTATCAATTCGAAGCATGTAATAGTTCCTAGGAAATCTAACGAGCATATCTACGACTTCCATGGTTGATTTTAGAAATTTGAAAAACGGCCAAAATGGTCGTAAAGTGAATTTCCTTGTTAATTTACGGATTTTACTTGTTTTTGATTCTTTTTCTTTCAATAAAAAGGACATAAAGTGGTCTAGCCTTATCGATTCGAAGCATGTAATACTTCCTAGGAAATCTAACAAGAATATCTACAACTTCCACGGTTGATTATAGGAATTAAAAAAACGGCCAAAATGGTGGTAAAGTGTATTTCCTTGTTAATTTACGGATTTTACTTGTTTTTGATTCTTTTTCTTTCACTAAAAAGGGCATAAAGTGGCCTAGCCTTATCGAATCGGAGTATGTAATAGTTCCTAGGAAGTCTAACGAGCATATCTACGACTTCCATGTTTTATATTAGAATTTTCAAAAATGGCCAAAATGGTGGTTAAGTTAATTTCCTTGCTAATTTACGGATTTTACTTGTTTTTGACCCTTTTTCTTTCACTAAAAAGGGCATAAAGTGGCCTAGCCTTATCGAATTGAAGCATGTAATACATCCTAGGAAATCTAACGAGAATATCTACGACTTCCATGATTGATTTTAGAAATTTGAAAAACGGCCAAAATGGTGGTAAAGTGAATTTCCTTGTTAATTTACGGATTTTACTTGTTTTTGACCCTTTTTCTTTCACTAAAAAGGGCATAAAGTGGCAAGCCTTATCGAATTGAAGCATGTAATACATCCTTGGAAATCTGACGAGAATATCTACGACTTCCATGGTTGATTTTAGAAATTTGAAAAACGGCCAAAATGGTCGTAAAGTGAATTTCCTTGTTAATTTACGGATTTTACTTGTTTTTGATTCTTTTTCTTTCAGTAAAAAGGACATAAAGTGGTCTAGCCTTATCGAATCGAAGCATGTAATACTTCCTAGGAAATCTAACAAGAATATCTACGACTTCCATGGTTGATTTTAGAAATTTTAAAAACGGCCAAAATGGTGGTAAAGTGTATTTCCTTGTTAATTTACGGATTTTACTTGTTTTTGACCCTTTTTCTTTCACTAAAAAGGGCATAAAGTGGCAAGCCTTATCGAATCGAAGCATTTAATAGTTCCTAGGAAATCTAACGAGAATATCTACGACTTCCATGGTTGATTTTAGAAATTTGAAAAACGGCCAAAATGGTCGTAAAGTGAATTTCCTTGTTAATTTACGGATTTTACTTGTTTTTGATTCTTTTTCTTTCAGTAAAAAGGACATAAAGTGGTCTAGCCTTATCGAATCGAAGCATGTAATACTTCCTAGGAAATCTAACAAGAATATCTACAACTTCCACGGTTGATTATAGGAATTTAAAAAACGGCCAAAATGGTGGTAAAGTGTATTTCCTTGTTAATTTACGGATTTTACTTGTTTTTGATTCTTTTTCTTTCACTAAAAAGGGCATAAAGTGGCCTAGCCTTATCGAATCGGAGTATGTAATAGTTCCTAGGAAGTCTAACGAGCATATCTACGACTTCCATGTTTTATATTAGAATTTTCAAAAATGGCCAAAATGGTGGTTAAGTTAATTTCCTTGTTAATTTACGGATTTTACTTGTTTTTGACCCTTTTTCTTTCACTAAAAAGGGCATAAAGTGGCCTAGCCTAATCGAATTGAAGCATGTAATACATCCTAGGAAATCTAACTAGAATATCTACGACTTCCATGGTGGATTTTAGAAATTTTAAAAACGGCCAAAATGGTGGTAAAGTGTATTTCCTTGTTAATTTACGGATTTTACTTGTTTTTGATTCTTTTTCTTTCACTAAAAAAGGCATAAAGTGGCCTAACCTTATCGAATCGAAGCATTTAATAGTTCCTAGGAAATCTAACGAGCATATCTACGACTTCCATGGTTGATTTTAGAAATTTGAAAAACGGCCAAAATGGTGGTAAGGTGAATTTCCTGGTTAATTTACGGATTTTACTTGTTTTATATTCTTTTTCTTTCAGTAAAAAGGACATAAAGTGGCCTAGCCTTATCGAATCGAAGCATGTAATACTTCCAAGGAAATCTAACAAGAATATCTACAACTTCCATGGTTGATTATAGTAATTTGAAAAACGGCCAAAATGGTGGTAAAGTGTATTTCCATGTTAATTTACGGATTTTACTTTTTTTTATTCTTTTTCTTTCACTAAAAAGGGCATAAAGTGGCCTAGCCTTATCGAATCGAAGCATGTAATAGTTCCTAGGAAACCTAACGAGCATACCTATTACCTCCATGGTTGATTTTAGAATTTTCAAAAATGGCCAAAATGGGGGTTAGGTTAATTTCCTTGTTAATTTACGGATTTTACTCGGTTTTCACCCTTTTTCTTTCACTAAAAAGGGCATAAAGTGGCCTAGCCTTATCAATTCGAAGCATGTAATAGTTCCTAGGAAATCTAACGAGCATATCTACGACTTCCATGGTTGATTTTAGAAATTTGAAAAACGGCCAAAATGGTCGTAAAGTGAATTTCCTTGTTAATTTACGGATTTTACTTGTTTTTGATTCTTTTTCTTTCAGTAAAAAGGACATAAAGTGGTCTAGCCTTATCGATTCGAAGCATGTAATACTTCCTAGGAAATCTAACAAGAATATCTACAACTTCCACGGTTGATTATAGGAATTAAAAAAACGGCCAAAATGGTGGTAAAGTGTATTTCCTTGTTAATTTACGGATTTTACTTGTTTTTGATTCTTTTTCTTTCACTAAAAAGGGCATAAAGTGGCCTAGCCTTATCGAATCGGAGTATGTAATAGTTCCTAGGAAGTCTAACGAGCATATCTACGACTTCCATGTTTTATATTAGAATTTTCAAAAATGGCCAAAATGGTGGTTAAGTTAATTTCCTTGCTAATTTACGGATTTTACTTGTTTTTGACCCTTTTTCTTTCACTAAAAAGGGAATAAAGTGGCCTAGCCTTATCGAATTGAAGCATGTAATACATCCTAGGAAATCTAACGAGAATATCTACGACTTCCATGGTTGATTTTAGAAATTTTAAAAACGGCCAAAATGGTGGTAAAGTGTATTTCCTTGTTAATTTACGGATTTTACTTGTTTTTGATTCTTTTTCTTTCACTAAAAAGGGCATAAAGTGGCCTAGCCTTATCGAATCGGAGTATGTAATAGTTCCTAGGAAGTCTAACGAGCATATCTACGACTTCCATGTTTTATATTAGAATTTTCAAAAATGGCCAAAATGGTGGTTAAGTTAATTTCCTTGTTAATTTACGGATTTTACTTGTTTTTGACCCTTTTTCTTTCACTAAAAAGGGCATAAAGTGGCCTAGCCTTATCGAATTGAAGCATGTAATACATCCTAGGAAATCTAACTAGAATATCTACGACTTCCATGGTTGATTTTAGAAATTTTAAAAACGGCCAAAATGGTGGTAAAGTGTATTTCCTTGTTAATTTACGGATTTTACTTGTTTTTGATTCTTTTTCTTTCACTAAAAAAGGCATAAAGTGGCCTAGCCTTATCGAATCGAAGCATTTAATAGTTCCTAGGAAATCTAACGAGCATATCTACGACTTCCATGGATGATTTTAGAAATTTGAAAAACGGCCAAAATGGTGGTAAGGTGAATTTCCTGGTTAATTTACGGATTTTACTTGTTTTATATTCTTTTTCTTTCAGTAAAAAGGACATAAAGTGGCCTAGCCTTATCGAATCGAAGCATGTAATACTTCCTAGGAAATCTAACAAGAATATCTACAACTTCCATGGTTGATTATAGAAATTTGAAAAACGGCCAAAATGGTGGTAAAGTGTATTTCCATGTTAATTTACGGATTTTACTTGTTTTTGATTCTTTTTCTTTCACTAAAAAGGGCATAAAGTGGCCTAGCCTTATCGAATCGAAGCATGTAATAGTTCCTAGGAAACCTAACGAGCATACCTATTACCTCCATGGTTGATTTTAGAATTTTCAAAAACGGCCAAAATGGGGGTTAGGTTAATTTCCTTGTTAATTTACGGATTTTACTCGTTTTTCACCCTTTTTCTTTCACTAAAAAGGGCATAAAGTGGCCTAGCCTTATCAATTCGAAGCATGTAATAGTTCCTAGGAAATCTAACGAGCATATCTACGACTTCCATGGTTGATTTTAGAAATTTGAAAAACGGCCAAAATGGTCGTAAAGTGAATTTCCTTGTTAATTTACGGATTTTACTTGTTTTTGATTCTTTTTCTTTCAGTAAAAAGGACATAAAGTGGTCTAGCCTTATCGATTCGAAGCATGTAATACTTCCTAGGAAATCTAACAAGAATATCTACAACTTCCACGGTTGATTATAGGAATTAAAAAAACGGCCAAAATGGTGGTAAAGTGTATTTCCTTGTTAATTTACGGATTTTACTTGTTTTTGATTCTTTTTCTTTCACTAAAAAGGGCATAAAGTGGCCTAGCCTTATCGAATCGGAGTATGTAATAGTTCCTAGGAAGTCTAACGAGCATATCTACGACTTCCATGTTTTATATTAGAATTTTCAAAAATGGCCAAAATGGTGGTTAAGTTAATTTCCTTGCTAATTTACGGATTTTACTTGTTTTTGACCCTTTTTCTTTCACTAAAAAGGGAATAAAGTGGCCTAGCCTTATCGAATTGAAGCATGTAATACATCCTAGGAAATCTAACGAGAATATCTACGACTTCCATGGTTGATTTTAGAAATTTTAAAAACGGCCAAAATGGTGGTAAAGTGTATTTCCTTGTTAATTTACGGATTTTACTTGTTTTTGATTCTTTTTCTTTCACTAAAAAGGGCATAAAGTGGCCTAGCCTTATCGAATCGGAGTATGTAATAGTTCCTAGGAAGTCTAACGAGCATATCTACGACTTCCATGTTTTATATTAGAATTTTCAAAAATGGCCAAAATGGTGGTTAAGTTAATTTCCTTGTTAATTTACGGATTTTACTTGTTTTTGATCCTTTTTCTTTCACTAAAAAGGGAATAAAGTGGCCTAGCCTTATCGAATTGAAGCATGTAATACATCCTAGGAAATCTAACGAGCATATCTACGACTTCCATGGTTGATTTTAGAAATTTGAAAAACGGCCAAAATGGTCGTAAAGTGAATTTCCTTGTTAATTTACGGATTTTACTTGTTTTTGATTCTTTTTCTTTCAGTAAAAAGGACATAAAGTGGTCTAGCCTTATCGATTCGAAGCATGTAATACTTCCTAGGAAATCTAACAAGAATATCTACAACTTCCACGGTTGATTATAGGAATTAAAAAAACGGCCAAAATGGTGGTAAAGTGTATTTCCTTGTTAATTTACGGATTTTACTTGTTTTTGATTCTTTTTCTTTCACTAAAAAGGGCATAAAGTGGCCTAGCCTTATCGAATCGGAGTATGTAATAGTTCCTAGGAAGTCTAACGAGCATATCTACGACTTCCATGTTTTACATTAGAATTTTCAAAAATGGCCAAAATGGTGGTTAAGTTAATTTCCTTGCTAATTTACGGATTTTACTTGTTTTTGACCCTTTTTCTTTCACTAAAAAGGGAATAAAGTGGCCTAGCCTTATCGAATTGAAGCATTTAATACATCCTAGGAAATCTAACGAGAATATCTACGACTTCCATGGTTGATTTTAGAAATTTTAAAAACGGCCAAAATGGTGGTAAAGTGTATTTCCTTGTTAATTTACGGATTTTACTTGTTTTTGATTCTTTTTCTTTCACTAAAAAGGGCATAAAGTGGCCTAGCCTTATCGAATCGGAGTATGTAATAGTTCCTAGGAAGTCTAATGAGCATATCTACGACTTCCATGTTTTATATTAGAATTTTCAAAAATGGCCAAAATGGTGGTTAAGTTAATTTCCTTGCTAATTTACGGATTTTACTTGTTTTTGACCCTTTTTCTTTCACTAAAAAGGGAATAAAGTGGCCTAGCCTTATCGAATTGAAGCATGTAATACATCCTAGGAAATCTAACGAGAATATCTACGACTTCCATGGTTGATTTTAGAAATTTTAAAAACGGCCAAAATGGTGGTAAAGTGTATTTCCTTGTTAATTTACGGATTTTACTTGTTTTTGATTCTTTTTCTTTCACTAAAAAGGGCATAAAGTGGCCTAGCCTTATCGAATCGGAGTATGTAATAGTTCCTAGGAAGTCTAACGAGCATATCTACGACTTCCATGTTTTATATTAGAATTTTCAAAAATGGCCAAAATGGTGGTTAAGTTAATTTCCTTGTTAATTTACGGATTTTACTTGTTTTTGACCCTTTTTCTTTCACTAAAAAGGGCATAAAGTGGCAAGCCTTATCGAATTGAAGCATGTAATACATCCTAGGAAATCTAACTAGAATATCTACGACTTCCATGGTTGATTTTAGAAATTTTAAAAACGGCCAAAATGGTGGTAAAGTGTATTTCCTTGTTAATTTACGGATGTTACTTGTTTTTGATTCTTTTTCTTTCACTAAAAAAGGCATAAAGTGGCCTAGCCTTATCGAATCGAAGCATTTAATAGTTCCTAGGAAATCTAACGAGCATATCTACGACTTCCATGGTTGATTTTAGAAATTTGAAAAACGGCCAAAATGGTGGTAAGGTGAATTTCCTGGTTAATTTACGGATTTTACTTGTTTTATATTCTTTTTCTTTCAGTAAAAAGGACATAAAGTGGCCTAGCCTTATCGAATCGAAGCATGTAATACTTCCTAGGAAATCTAACAAGAATATCTACAACTTCCATGGTTGATTATAGAAATTTGAAAAACGGCCAAAATGGTGGTAAAGTGTATTTCCATGTTAATTTACGGATTTTACTTGTTTTTGATTCTTTTTCTTTCACTAAAAAGGGCATAAAGTGGCCTAGCCTTATCGAATCGAAGCATGTAATAGTTCCTAGGAAACCTAACGAGCATACCTATTACCTCCATGGTTGATTTTAGAATTTTCAAAAACGGCCAAAATGGGGGTTAGGTTAATTTCCTTGTTAATTTACGGATTTTACTCGTTTTTCACCCTTTTTCTTTCACTAAAAAGGGCATAAAGTGGCCTAGCCTTATCAATTGGAAGCATGTAATAGTTCCTAGGAAATCTAACGAGCATATCTACGACTTCCATGGTTGATTTTAGAAATTTGAAAAACGGCCAAAATGGTCGTAAAGTGAATTTCCTTGTTAATTTACGGATTTTACTTGTTTTTGATTCTTTTTCTTTCAGTAAAAAGGACATAAAGTGGTCTAGCCTTATCGAATCGAAGCATGTAATACTTCCTAGGAAATCTAACAAGAATATCTACAACTTCCACGGTTGATTATAGGAATTAAAAAAACGGCCAAAATGGTGGTAAAGTGTATTTCCTTGTTAATTTACGGATTTTACTTGTTTTTGATTCTTTTTCTTTCACTAAAAAGGGCATAAAGTGGCCTAGCCTTATCGAATCGGAGTATGTAATAGTTCCTAGGAAGTCTAACGAGCATATCTACGACTTCCATGTTTTATATTAGAATTTTCAAAAATGGCCAAAATGGTGGTTAAGTTAATTTCCTTGCTAATTTACGGATTTTACTTGTTTTTGACCCTTTTTCTTTCACTAAAAAGGGAATAAAGTGGCCTAGCCTTATCGAATTGAAGCATGTAATACATCCTAGGAAATCTAACGAGAATATCTACGACTTCCATGGTTGATTTTAGAAATTTTAAAAACGGCCAAAATGGTGGTAAAGTGTATTTCCTTGTTAATTTACGGATTTTACTTGTTTTTGATTCTTTTTCTTTCACTAAAAAGGGCATAAAGTGGCCTAGCCTTATCGAATCGGAGTATGTAATAGTTCCTAGGAAGTCTAACGAGCATATCTACGACTTCCATGTTTTATATTAGAATTTTCAAAAATGGCCAAAATGGTGGTTAAGTTAATTTCCTTGTTAATTTACGGATTTTACTTGTTTTTGACCCTTTTTCTTTCACTAAAAAGGGAATAAAGTGGCCTAGCCTTATCGAATTGAAGCATGTAATACATCCTAGGAAATCTAACGAGCATATCTACGACTTCCATGGTTGATTTTAGAAATTTGAAAAACGGCCAAAATGGTCGTAAAGTGAATTTCCTTGTTAATTTACGGATTTTACTTGTTTTTGATTCTTTTTCTATCAGTAAAAAGGACATAAAGTGGTCTAGCCTTATCGATTCGAAGCATGTAATACTTCCTAGGAAATCTAACAAGAATATCTACAACTTCCACGGTTGATTATAGGAATTAAAAAAACGGCTAAAATGGTGGTAAAGTGTATTTCCTTGTTAATTTACGGATTTTACTTGTTTTTGATTCTTTTTCTTTCACTAAAAAGGGCATAAAGTGGCCTAGCCTTATCGAATCGGAGTATGTAATAGTTCCTAGGAAGTCTAACGAGCATATCTACGACTTCCATGTTTTATATTAGAATTTTCAAAAATGGCCAAAATGGTGGTTAAGTTAATTTCCTTGCTAATTTACGGATTTTACTTGTTTTTGACCCTTTTTCTTTCACTAAAAAGGGAATAAAGTGGCCTAGCCTTATCGAATTGAAGCATTTAATACATCCTAGGAAATCTAACGAGAATATCTACGACTTCCATGGTTGATTTTAGAAATTTTAAAAACGGCCAAAATGGTGGTAAAGTGTATTTCCTTGTTAATTTACGGATTTTACTTGTTTTTGATTCTTTTTCTTTCACTAAAAAGGGCATAAAGTGGCCTAGCCTTATCGAATCGGAGTATGTAATAGTTCCTAGGAAGTCTAATGAGCATATCTACGACTTCCATGTTTTATATTAGAATTTTCAAAAATGGCCAAAATGGTGGTTAAGTTAATTTCCTTGCTAATTTACGGATTTTACTTGTTTTTGACCCTTTTTCTTTCACTAAAAAGGGAATAAAGTGGCCTAGCCTTATCGAATTGAAGCATGTAATACATCCTAGGAAATCTAACGAGAATATCTACGACTTCCATGGTTGATTTTAGAAATTTTAAAAACGGCCAAAATGGTGGTAAAGTGTATTTCCTTGTTAATTTACGGATTTTACTTGTTTTTGATTCTTTTTCTTTCACTAAAAAGGGCATAAAGTGGCCTAGCCTTATCGAATCGGAGTATGTAATAGTTCCTAGGAAGTCTAACGAGCATATCTACGACTTCCATGTTTTATATTAGAATTTTCAAAAATGGCCAAAATGGTGGTTAAGTTAATTTCCTTGTTAATTTACGGATTTTACTTGTTTTTGACCCTTTTTCTTTCACTAAAAAGGGCATAAAGTGGCAAGCCTTATCGAATTGAAGCATGTAATACATCCTAGGAAATCTAACTAGAATATCTACGACTTCCATGGTTGATTTTAGAAATTTTAAAAACGGCCAAAATGGTGGTAAAGTGTATTTCCTTGTTAATTTACGGATGTTACTTGTTTTTGATTCTTTTTCTTTCACTAAAAAAGGCATAAAGTGGCCTAGCCTTATCGAATCGAAGCATTTAATAGTTCCTAGGAAATCTAACGAGCATATCTACGACTTCCATGGTTGATTTTAGAAATTTGAAAAACGGCCAAAATGGTGGTAAGGTGAATTTCCTGGTTAATTTACGGATTTTACTTGTTTTATATTCTTTTTCTTTCAGTAAAAAGGACATAAAGTGGCCTAGCCTTATCGAATCGAAGCATGTAATACTTCCTAGGAAATCTAACAAGAATATCTACAACTTCCATGGTTGATTATAGAAATTTGAAAAACGGCCAAAATGGTGGTAAAGTGTATTTCCATGTTAATTTACGGATTTTACTTGTTTTTGATTCTTTTTCTTTCACTAAAAAGGGCATAAAGTGGCCTAGCCTTATCGAATCGAAGCATGTAATAGTTCCTAGGAAACCTAACGAGCATACCTATTACCTCCATGGTTGATTTTAGAATTTTCAAAAACGGCCAAAATGGGGGTTAGGTTAATTTCCTTGTTAATTTACGGATTTTACTCGTTTTTCACCCTTTTTCTTTCACTAAAAAGGGCATAAAGTGGCCTAGCCTTATCAATTCGAAGCATGTAATAGTTCCTAGGAAATCTAACGAGCATATCTACGACTTCCATGGTTGATTTTAGAAATTTGAAAAACGGCCAAAATGGTCGTAAAGTGAATTTCCTTGTTAATTTACGGATTTTACTTGTTTTTGATTCTTTTTCTTTCAGTAAAAAGGACATAAAGTGGTCTAGCCTTATCGATTCGAAGCATGTAATACTTCCTAGGAAATCTAACAAGAATATCTACAACTTCCACGGTTGATTATAGGAATTAAAAAAACGGCCAAAATGGTGGTAAAGTGTATTTCCTTGTTAATTTACGGATTTTACTTGTTTTTGATTCTTTTTCTTTCACTAAAAAGGGCATAAAGTGGCCTAGCCTTATCGAATCGGAGTATGTAATAGTTCCTAGGAAGTCTAACGAGCATATCTACGACTTCCATGTTTTATATTAGAATTTTCAAAAATGGCCAAAATGGTGGTTAAGTTAATTTCCTTGTTAATTTACGGATTTTACTTGTTTTTGACCCTTTTTCTTTCACTAAAAAGGGCATAAAGTGGCAAGCCTTATCGAATTGAAGCATGTAATACATCCTAGGAAATCTAACTAGAATATCTACGACTTCCATGGTTGATTTTAGAAATTTTAAAAACGGCCAAAATGGTGGTAAAGTGTATTTCCTTGTTAATTTACGGATGTTACTTGTTTTTGATTCTTTTTCTTTCACTAAAAAAGGCATAAAGTGGCCTAGCCTTATCGAATCGAAGCATTTAATAGTTCCTAGGAAATCTAACGAGCATATCTACGACTTCCATGGTTGATTTTAGAAATTTGAAAAACGGCCAAAATGGTGGTAAGGTGAATTTCCTGGTTAATTTACGGATTTTACTTGTTTTATATTCTTTTTCTTTCAGTAAAAAGGACATAAAGTGGCCTAGCCTTATCGAATCGAAGCATGTAATACTTCCTAGGAAATCTAACAAGAATATCTACAACTTCCATGGTTGATTATAGAAATTTGAAAAACGGCCAAAATGGTGGTAAAGTGTATTTCCATGTTAATTTACGGATTTTACTTGTTTTTGATTCTTTTTCTTTCACTAAAAAGGGCATAAAGTGGCCTAGCCTTATCGAATCGAAGCATGTAATAGTTCCTAGGAAACCTAACGAGCATACCTATTACCTCCATGGTTGATTTTAGAATTTTCAAAAACGGCCAAAATGGGGGTTAGGTTAATTTCCTTGTTAATTTACGGATTTTACTCGTTTTTCACCCTTTTTCTTTCACTAAAAAGGGCATAAAGTGGCCTAGCCTTATCAATTCGAAGCATGTAATAGTTCCTAGGAAATCTAACGAGCATATCTACGACTTCCATGGTTGATTTTAGAAATTTGAAAAACGGCCAAAATGGTCGTAAAGTGAATTTCCTTGTTAATTTACGGATTTTACTTGTTTTTGATTCTTTTTCTTTCAGTAAAAAGGACATAAAGTGGTCTAGCCTTATCGATTCGAAGCATGTAATACTTCCTAGGAAATCTAACAAGAATATCTACAACTTCCACGGTTGATTATAGGAATTAAAAAAACGGCCAAAATGGTGGTAAAGTGTATTTCCTTGTTAATTTACGGATTTTACTTGTTTTTGATTCTTTTTCTTTCACTAAAAAGGGCATAAAGTGGCCTAGCCTTATCGAATCGGAGTATGTAATAGTTCCTAGGAAGTCTAACGAGCATATCTACGACTTCCATGTTTTATATTAGAATTTTCAAAAATGGCCAAAATGGTGGTTAAGTTAATTTCCTTGCTAATTTACGGATTTTACTTGTTTTTGACCCTTTTTCTTTCACTAAAAAGGGAATAAAGTGGCCTAGCCTTATCGAATTGAAGCATGTAATACATCCTAGGAAATCTAACGAGAATATCTACGACTTCCATGGTTGATTTTAGAAATTTTAAAAACGGCCAAAATGGTGGTAAAGTGTATTTCCTTGTTAATTTACGGATTTTACTTGTTTTTGATTCTTTTTCTTTCACTAAAAAGGGCATAAAGTGGCCTAGCCTTATCGAATCGGAGTATGTAATAGTTCCTAGGAAGTCTAACGAGCATATCTACGACTTCCATGTTTTATATTAGAATTTTCAAAAATGGCCAAAATGGTGGTTAAGTTAATTTCCTTGTTAATTTACGGATTTTACTTGTTTTTGACCCTTTTTCTTTCACTAAAAAGGGAATAAAGTGGCCTAGCCTTATCGAATTGAAGCATGTAATACATCCTAGGAAATCTAACGAGCATATCTACGACTTCCATGGTTGATTTTAGAAATTTGAAAAACGGCCAAAATGGTCGTAAAGTGAATTTCCTTGTTAATTTACGGATTTTACTTGTTTTTGATTCTTTTTCTTTCAGTAAAAAGGACATAAAGTGGTCTAGCCTTATCGATTCGAAGCATGTAATACTTCCTAGGAAATCTAACAAGAATATCTACAACTTCCACGGTTGATTATAGGAATTAAAAAAACGGCCAAAATGGTGGTAAAGTGTATTTCCTTGTTAATTTACGGATTTTACTTGTTTTTGATTCTTTTTCTTTCACTAAAAAGGGCATAAAGTGGCCTAGCCTTATCGAATCGGAGTATGTAATAGTTCCTAGGAAGTCTAACGAGCATATCTACGACTTCCATGTTTTATATTAGAATTTTCAAAAATGGCCAAAATGGTGGTTAAGTTAATTTCCTTGTTAATTTACGGATTTTACTTGTTTTTGACCCTTTTTCTTTCACTAAAAAGGGAATAAAGTGGCCTAGCCTTATCGAATTGAAGCATGTAATACATCCTAGGAAATCTAACGAGCATATCTACGACTTCCATGGTTGATTTTAGAAATTTGAAAAACGGCCAAAATGGTCGTAAAGTGAATTTCCTTGTTAATTTACGGATTTTACTTGTTTTTGATTCTTTTTCTTTCAGTAAAAAGGACATAAAGTGGTCTAGCCTTATCGATTCGAAGCATGTAATACTTCCTAGGAAATCTAACAAGAATATCTACAACTTCCACGGTTGATTATAGGAATTAAAAAAACGGCCAAAATGGTGGTAAAGTGTATTTCCTTGTTAATTTACGGATTTTACTTGTTTTTGATTCTTTTTCTTTCACTAAAAAGGGCATAAAGTGGCCTAGCCTTATCGAATCGGAGTATGTAATAGTTTCTAGGAAGTCTAACGAGCATATCTACGACTTCCATGTTTTATATTAGAATTTTCAAAAATGGCCAAAATGGTGGTTAAGTTAATTTCCTTGTTAATTTACGGATTTTACTTGTTTTTGACCCTTTTTCTTTCACTAAAAAGGGCATAAAGTGGCCTAGCCTTATCGAATTGAAGCATGTAATACATCCTAGGAAATCTAACTAGAATATCTACGACTTCCATGGTTGATTTTAGAAATTTTAAAAACGGCCAAAATGGTGGTAAAGTGTATTTCCTTGTTAATTTACGGATTTTACTTGTTTTTGATTCTTTTTCTTTCACTAAAAAAGGCATAAAGTGGCCTAGCCTTATCGAATCGAAGCATTTAATAGTTCCTAGGAAATCTAACGAGCATATCTACGACTTCCATGGATGATTTTAGAAATTTGAAAAACGGCCAAAATGGTGGTAAGGTGAATTTCCTGGTTAATTTACGGATTTTACTTGTTTTATATTCTTTTTCTTTCAGTAAAAAGGACATAAAGTGGCCTAGCCTTATCGAATCGAAGCATGTAATACTTCCTAGGAAATCTAACAAGAATATCTACAACTTCCATGGTTGATTATAGAAATTTGAAAAACGGCCAAAATGGTGGTAAAGTGTATTTCCATGTTAATTTACGGATTTTACTTGTTTTTGATTCTTTTTCTTTCACTAAAAAGGGCATAAAGTGGCCTAGCCTTATCGAATCGAAGCATGTAATAGTTCCTAGGAAACCTAACGAGCATACCTATTACCTCCATGGTTGATTTTAGAATTTTCAAAAACGGCCAAAATGGGGGTTAGGTTAATTTCCTTGTTAATTTACGGATTTTACTCGTTTTTCACCCTTTTTCTTTCACTAAAAAGGGCATAAAGTGGCCTAGCCTTATCAATTTGAAGCATGTAATAGTTCCTAGGAAATCTAACGAGCATATCTACGACTTCCATGGTTGATTTTAGAAATTTGAAAAACGGCCAAAATGGTCGTAAAGTGAATTTCCTTGTTAATTTACGGATTTTACTTGTTTTTGATTCTTTTTCTTTCAGTAAAAAGGACATAAAGTGGTCTAGCCTTATCGATTCGAAGCATGTAATACTTCCTTGGAAATCTAACAAGAATATCTACAACTTCCACGGTTGATTATAGGAATTAAAAAAACGGCCAAAATGGTGGTAAAGTGTATTTCCTTGTTAATTTACGGATTTTACTTGTTTTTGATTCTTTTTCTTTCACTAAAAAGGGCATAAAGTGGCCTAGCCTTATCGAATCGGAGTATGTAATAGTTCCTAGGAAGTCTAACGAGCATATCTACGACTTCCATGTTTTATATTAGAATTTTCAAAAATGGCCAAAATGGTGGTTAAGTTAATTTCCTTGCTAATTTACGGATTTTACTTGTTTTTGACCCTTTTTCTTTCACTAAAAAGGGAATAAAGTGGCCTAGCCTTATCGAATTGAAGCATGTAATACATCCTAGGAAATCTAACGAGAATATCTACGACTTCCATGGTTGATTTTAGAAATTTTAAAAACGGCCAAAATGGTGGTAAAGTGTATTTCCTTGTTAATTTACGGATTTTACTTGTTTTTGATTCTTTTTCTTTCACTAAAAAGGTCATAAAGTGGCCTAGCCTTATCGAATCGGAGTATGTAATAGTTCCTAGGAAGTATAACGAGCATATCTACGACTTCCATGTTTTATATTAGAATTTTCAAAAATGGCCAAAATGGTGGTTAAGTTAATTTCCTTGTTAATTTACGGATTTTACTTGTTTTTGACCCTTTTTCTTTCACTAAAAAGGGAATAAAGTGGCCTAGCCTTATCGAATTGAAGCATGTAATACATCCTAGGAAATCTAACGAGCATATCTACAACTTCCATGGTTGATTTTAGAAATTTGAAAAACGGCCAAAATGGTCGTAAAGTGAATTTCCTTGTTAATTTACGGATTTTACTTGTTTTTGATTCTTTTTCTTTCAGTAAAAAGGACATAAAGTGGTCTAGCCTTATCGATTCGAAGCATGTAATACTTCCTAGGAAATCTAACAAGAATATCTACAACTTCCACGGTTGATTATAGGAATTAAAAAAACGGCCAAAATGGTGGTAAAGTGTATTTCCTTGTTAATTTACGGATTTTACTTGTTTTTGATTCTTTTTCTTTCACTAAAAAGGGCATAAAGTGGCCTAGCCTTATCGAATCGGAGTATGTAATAGTTCCTAGGAAGTCTAACGAGCATATCTACGACTTCCATGTTTTATATTAGAATTTTCAAAAATGGCCAAAATGGTGGTTAAGTTAATTTCCTTGCTAATTTACGGATTTTACTTGTTTTTGACCCTTTTTCTTTCACTAAAAAGGGAATAAAGTGGCCTAGCCTTATCGAATTGAAGCATGTAATACATCCTAGGAAATCTAACGAGAATATCTACGACTTCCATGGTTGATTTTAGAAATTTTAAAAACGGCCAAAATGGTGGTAAAGTGTATTTCCTTGTTAATTTACGGATTTTACTTGTTTTTGATTCTTTTTCTTTCACTAAAAAGGGCATAAAGTGGCCTAGCCTTATCGAATCGGAGTATGTAATAGTTCCTAGGAAGTCTAACGAGCATATCTACGACTTCCATGTTTTATATTAGAATTTTCAAAAATGGCCAAAATGGTGGTTAAGTTAATTTCCTTGTTAATTTACGGATTTTACTTGTTTTTGACCCTTTTTCTTTCACTAAAAAGGGAATAAAGTGGCCTAGCCTTATCGAATTGAAGCATGTAATACATCCTAGGAAATCTAACGAGAATATCTACGACTTCCATGGTTGATTTTATAAATTTTAAAAACGGCCAAAATGGTGGTAAAGTGTATTTCCTTGTTAATTTACGGATTTTACTTGTTTTTGATTCTTTTTCTTTCACTAAAAAAGGCATAAAGTGGCCTAGCCTTATCGAATCGAAGCATTTAATAGTTCCTAGGAAATCTAACGAGCATATCTACGACTTCCATGGATGATTTTAGAAATTTGAAAAACGGCCAAAATGGTGGTAAGGTGAATTTCCTGGTTAATTTACGGATTTTACTTGTTTTATATTCTTTTTCTTTCAGTAAAAAGGACATAAAGTGGCCTAGCCTTATCGAATCGAAGCATGTAATACTTCGTAGGAAATCTAACAAGAATATCTACAACTTCCATGGTTGATTATAGAAATTTGAAAAACGGCCAAAATGGTGGTAAAGTGTATTTCCATGTTAATTTACGGATTTTACTTGTTTTTGATTCTTTTTCTTTCACTAAAAAGGGCATAAAGTGGCCTAGCCTTATCGAATCGAAGCATGTAATAGTTCCTAGGAAACCTAACGAGCATACCTATTACCTCCATGGTTGATTTTAGAATTTTCACAAACGGCCAAAATGGGGGTTAGGTTAATTTCCTTGTTAATTTACGGATTTTACTCGTTTTTCACCCTTTTTCTTTCACTAAAAAGGGCATAAAGTGGCCTAGCCTTATCAATTCGAAGCATGTAATAGTTCCTAGGAAATCTAACGAGCATATCTACGACTTCCATGGTTGATTTTAGAAATTTGAAAAACGGCCAAAATGGTCGTAAAGTGAATTTCCTTGTTAATTTACGGATTTTACTTGTTTTTGATTCTTTTTCTTTCAGTAAAAAGGACATAAAGTGGTCTAGCCTTATCGATTCGAAGCATGTAATACTTCCTCGGAAATCTAACAAGAATATCTACAACTTCCACGGTTGATTATAGGAATTAAAAAAACGGCCAAAATGGTGGTAAAGTGTATTTCCTTGTTAATTTACGGATTTTACTTGTTTTTGATTCTTTTTCTTTCACTAAAAAGGGCATAAAGTGGCCTAGCCTTATCGAATCGGAGTATGTAATAGTTCCTAGGAAGTCTAACGAGCATATCTACGACTTCCATGTTTTATATTAGAATTTTCAAAAATGGCCAAAATGGTGGTTAAGTTAATTTCCTTGTTAATTTACGGATTTTACTTGTTTTGGACCCTTTTTCTTTCACTAAAAAGGGCATAAAGTGGCCTAGCCTTATCGAATTGAAGCATGTAATACATCCTAGGAAATCTAACTAGAATATCTACGACTTCCATGGTTGATTTTAGAAATTTTAAAAACGGCCAAAATGGTGGGAAAGTGTATTTCCTTGTTAATTTACGGATTTTACTTGTTTTTGATTCTTTTTCTTTCACTAAAAAAGGCATAAAGTGGCCTAGCCTTATCGAATCGAAGCATTTAATAGTTCCTAGGAAATCTAACGAGCATATCTACGACTTCCATGGATGATTTTAGAAATTTGAAAAACGGCCAAAATGGTGGTAAGGTGAATTTCCTGGTTAATTTACGGATTTTACTTGTTTTATATTCTTTTTCTTTCAGTAAAAAGGACATAAAGTGGCCTAGCCTTATCGAATCGAAGCATGTAATACTTCGTAGGAAATCTAACAAGAATATCTACAACTTCCATGGTTGATTATAGAAATTTGAAAAACGGCCAAAATGGTGGTAAAGTGTATTTCCATGTTAATTTACGGATTTTACTTGTTTTTGATTCTTTTTCTTTCACTAAAAAGGGCATAAAGTGGCCTAGCCTTATCGAATCGAAGCATGTAATAGTTCCTAGGAAACCTAACGAGCATACCTATTACCTCCATGGTTGATTTTAGAATTTTCACAAACGGCCAAAATGGGGGTTAGGTTAATTTCCTTGTTAATTTACGGATTTTACTCGTTTTTCACCCTTTTTCTTTCACTAAAAAGGGCATAAAGTGGCCTAGCCTTATCAATTCGAAGCATGTAATAGTTCCTAGGAAATCTAACGAGCATATCTACGACTTCCATGGTTGATTTTAGAAATTTGAAAAACGGCCAAAATGGTCGTAAAGTGAATTTCCTTGTTAATTTACGGATTTTACTTGTTTTTGATTCTTTTTCTTTCAGTAAAAAGGACATAAAGTGGTCTAGCCTTATCGATTCGAAGCATGTAATACTTCCTAGGAAATCTAACAAGAATATCTACAACTTCCACGGTTGATTATAGGAATTAAAAAAACGGCCAAAATGGTGGTAAAGTGTATTTCCTTGTTAATTTACGGATTTTACTTGTTTTTGATTCTTTTTCTTTCACTAAAAAGGGCATAAAGTGGCCTAGCCTTATCGAATCGGAGTATGTAATAGTTCCTAGGAAGTCTAACGAGCATATCTACGACTTCCATGTTTTATATTAGAATTTTCAAAAATGGCCAAAATGGTGGTTAAGTTAATTTCCTTGTTAATTTACGGATTTTACTTGTTTTGGACCCTTTTTCTTTCACTATAAAGGGCATAAAGTGGCCTAGCCTTATCGAATTGAAGCATGTAATACATTATAGGAAATCTAACTAGAATATCTACGACTTCCATGGTTGATTTTAGAAATTTTAAAAACGGCCAAAATGGTGGTAAAGTGTATTTCCTTGTTAATTTACGGATTTTACTTGTTTTTGATTCTTTTTCTTTCACTAAAAAAGGCATAAAGTGGCCTAGCCTTATCGAATCGAAGCATTTAATAGTTCCTAGGAAATCTAACGAGCATATCTAGGACTTCCATGGATGATTTTAGAAATTTGAAAAACGGCCAAAATGGTGGTAAGGTGAATTTCCTGGTTAATTTACGGATTTTACTTGTTTTATATTCTTTTTCTTTCAGTAAAAAGGACATAAAGTGGCCTAGCCTTATCGAATCGAAGCATGTAATACCTCCTAGGAAATCTAACAAGAATATCTACAACTTCTATGGTTGATTATAGAAATTTGAAAAACGGCCAAAATGGTGGTAAAGTGTATTTCCATGTTAATTTACGGATTTTACTTGTTTTTGATTCTTTTTCTTTCACTAAAAAGGGCATAAAGTGACCTAGCCTTATCGAATCGAAGCATGTAATAGTTCCTAGGAAACCTAACGAGCATACCTATTACCTCCATGGTTGATTTTAGAATTTTCAAAAACGGCCAAAATGGGGGTTAGGTTAATTTCCTTGTTAATTTACGGATTTTACTCGTTTTTCACCCTTTTTCTTTCACTAAAAAGGGCATAAAGTGGCCTAGCCTTATCAATTCGAAGCATGTAATAGTTCCTAGGAAATCTAACGAGCATATCTACGACTTCCATGGTTGATTTTAGAAATTTGAAAAACGGCCAAAATGGTCGTAAAGTGAATTTCCTTGTTAATTTACGAATTTTACTTGTTTTTGATTCTTTTTCTTTCAGTAAAAAGGACATAAAGTGGTCTAGCCTTATCGATTCGAAGCATGTAATACTTCCTAGGAAATCTAACAAGAATATCTACAACTTCCACGGTTGATTATAGGAATTAAAAAAACGGCCAAAATGGTGGTAAAGTGTATTTCCTTGTTAATTTACGGATTTTACTTGTTTTTGATTCTTTTTCTTTCACTAAAAAGGGCATAAAGTGGCCTAGCCTTATCGAATCGGAGTATGTAATAGTTCCTAGGAAGTCTAACGAGCATATCTACGACTTCCATGTTTTATATTAGAATTTTCAAAAATGGCCAAAATGGTGGTTAAGTTAATTTCCTTGCTAATTTACGGATTTTACTTGTTTTTGACCCTTTTTCTTTCACTAAAAAGGGAATAAAGTGGCCTAGCCTTATCGAATTGAAGCATGTAATACATCCTAGGAAATCTAACGAGAATATCTACGACTTCCATGGTTGATTTTAGAAATTTTAAAAACGGCCAAAATGGTGGTAAAGTGTATTTCCTTGTTAATTTACGGATTTTACTTGTTTTTGATTCTTTTTCTTTCACTAAAAAGGGCATAAAGTGGCCTAGCCTTATCGAATCGGAGTATGTAATAGTTCCTAGGAAGTCTAACGAGCATATCTACGACTTCCATGTTTTATATTAGAATTTTCAAAAATGGCCAAAATGGTGGTTAAGTTAATTTCCTTGTTAATTTACGGATTTTACTTGTTTTTGACCCTTTTTCTTTCACTAAAAAGGGAATAAAGTGGCCTAGCCTTATCGAATTGAAGCATGTAATACATCCTAGGAAATCTAACGAGAATATCTACGACTTCCATGGTTGATTTTATAAATTTTAAAAACGGCCAAAATGGTGGTAAAGTGTATTTCCTTGTTAATTTACGGATTTTACTTGTTTTTGATTCTTTTTCTTTCACTAAAAAGGGCATAAAGTGGCCTAGCCTTATCGAATCGGAGTATGTAATAGTTCCTAGGAAGTCTAACGAGCATATCTACGACTTCCATGTTTTATATTAGAATTTTCAAAAATGGCCAAAATGGTGGTTAAGTTAATTTCCTTGTTAATTTACGGATTTTACTTGTTTTTGACCCTTTTTCTTTCACTAAAAAGGGCATAAAGTGGCCTAGCCTTATCGAATTGAAGCATGTAATACATCCTAGGAAATCTAACTAGAATATCTACGACTTCCATGGTTGATTTTAGAAATTTTAAAAACGGCCAAAATGGTGGTAAAGTGTATTTCCTTGTTAATTTACGGATTTTACTTGTTTTTGATTCTTTTTCTTTCACTAAAAAAGGCATAAAGTGGCCTAGCCTTATCGAATCGAAGCATTTAATAGTTCTTAGGAAATCTAACGAGCATATCTACGACTTCCATGGATGATTTTAGAAATTTGAAAAACGGCCAAAATGGTGGTAAGGTGAATTTCCTGGTTAATTTACGGATTTTACTTGTTTTATATTCTTTTTCTTTCAGTAAAAAGGACATAAAGTGGCCTAGCCTTATCGAATCGAAGCATGTAATACTTCGTCGGAAATCTAACAAGAATATCTACAACTTCCATGGTTGATTATAGAAATTTGAAAAACGGCCAAAATGGTGGTAAAGTGTATTTCCATGTTAATTTACGGATTTTACTTGTTTTTGATTCTTTTTCTTTCACTAAAAAGGGCATAAAGTGGCCTAGCCTTATCGAATCGAAGCATGTAATAGTTCCTAGGAAACCTAACGAGCATACCTATTACCTCCATGGTTGATTTTAGAATTTTCACAAACGGCCAAAATGGGGGTTAGGTTAATTTCCTTGTTAATTTACGGATTTTACTCGTTTTTCACCCTTTTTCTTTCACTAAAAAGGGCATAAAGTGGCCTAGCCTTATCAATTCGAAGCATGTAATAGTTCCTAGGAAATCTAACGAGCATATCTACGACTTCCATGGTTGATTTTAGAAATTTGAAAAACGGCCAAAATGGTCGTAAAGTGAATTTCCTTGTTAATTTACGGATTTTACTTGTTTTAGATTCTTTTTCTTTCAGTAAAAAGGACATAAAGTGGTCTAGCCTTATCGATTCGAAGCATGTAATACTTCCTAGGAAATCTAACAAGAATATCTACAACTTCCACGGTTGATTATAGGAATTAAAAAAACGGCCAAAATGGTGGTAAAGTGTATTTCCTTGTTAATTTACGGATTTTACTTGTTTTTGATTCTTTTTCTTTCACTAAAAAGGGCATAAAGTGGCCTAGCCTTATCGAATCGGAGTATGTAATAGTTCCTAGGAAGTCTAACGAGCATATCTACGACTTCCATGTTTTATATTAGAATTTTCAAAAATGGCCAAAATGGTGGTTAAGTTAATTTCCTTGTTAATTTACGGATTTTACTTGTTTTTGACCCTTTTTCTTTCACTAAAAAGGGAATAAAGTGTCCTAGCCTTATCGAATTGAAGCATGTAATACATCCTAGGAAATCTAACGAGAATATCTACGACTTCCATGGTTGATTTTAGAAATTTTAAAAACGGCCAAAATGGTGGTAAAGTGTATTTCCTTGTTAATTTACGGATTTTACTTGTTTTTGATTCTTTTTCTTTCACTAAAAAGGGCATAAAGTGGCCTAGCCTTATCGAATCGGAGTATGTAATAGTTCCTAGGAAGTCTAACGAGCATATCTACGACTTCCATGTTTTATATTAGAATTTTCAAAAATGGCCAAAATGGTGGTTAAGTTAATTTCCTTGTTAATTTACGGATTTTACTTGTTTTGGACCCTTTTTCTTTCACTAAAAAGGGCATAAAGTGGCCTAGCCTTATCGAATTGAAGCATGTAATACATCCTAGGAAATCTAACTAGAATATCTACGACTTCCATGGTTGATTTTAGAAATTTTAAAAACGGCCAAAATGGTGGTAAAGTGTATTTCCTTGTTAATTTACGGATTTTACTTGTTTTTGATTCTTTTTCTTTCACTAAAAAAGGCATAAAGTGGCCTAGCCTTATCGAATCGAAGCATTTAATAGTTCCTAGGAAATCTAACGAGCATATCTAGGACTTCCATGGATGATTTTAGAAATTTGAAAAACGGCCAAAATGGTGGTAAGGTGAATTTCCTGGTTAATTTACGGATTTTACTTGTTTTATATTCTTTTTCTTTCAGTAAAAAGGACATAAAGTGGGCTAGCCTTATCGAATCGAAGCATGTAATACTTCCTAGGAAATCTAACAAGAATATCTACAACTTCCATGGTTGATTATAGAAATTTGAAAAACGGCCAAAATGGTGGTAAAGTGTATTTCCATGTTAATTTACGGATTTTACTTGTTTTTGATTCTTTTTCTTTCACTAAAAAGGGCATAAAGTGGCCTAGCCTTATCGAATCGAAGCATGTAATAGTTCCTAGGAAACCTAACGAGCATACCTATTACCTCCATGGTTGATTTTAGAATTTTCAAAAACGGCCAAAATGGGGGTTAGGTTAATTTCCTTGTTAATTTACGGATTTTACTCGTTTTTCACCCTTTTTCTTTCACTAAAAAGGGCATAAAGTGGCCTAGCCTTATCAATTCGAAGCATGTAATAGTTCCTAGGAAATCTAACGATCATATCTACGACTTCCATGGTTGATTTTAGAAATTTGAAAAACGGCCAAAATGGTCGTAAAGTGAATTTCCTTGTTAATTTACGGATTTTACTTGTTTTTGATTCTTTTTCTTTCAGTAAAAAGGACATAAAGTGGTCTAGCCTTATCGATTCGAAGCATGTAATACTTCCTAGGAAATCTAACGAGAATATCTACAACTTCCACGGTTGATTATAGGAATTAAAAAAACGGCCAAAATGGTGGTAAAGTGTATTTCCTTGTTAATTTACGGATTTTACTTGTTTTTGATTCTTTTTCTTTCACTAAAAAGGGCATAAAGTGGCCTAGCCTTATCGAATCGGAGTATGTAATAGTTCCTAGGAAGTCTAACGAGCATATCTACGACTTCCATGTTTTATATTAGAATTTTCAAAAATGGCCAAAATGGTGGTTAAGTTAATTTCCTTGCTAATTTACGGATTTTACTTGTTTTTGACCCTTTTTCTTTCACTAAAAAGGGAATAAAGTGTCCTAGCCTTATCGAATTGAAGCATGTAATACATCCTAGGAAATCTAACGAGAATATCTACGACTTCCATGGTTGATTTTAGAAATTTTAAAAACGGCCAAAATGGTGGTAAAGTGTATTTCCTTGTTAATTTACGGATTTTACTTGTTTTTGATTCTTTTTCTTTCACTAAAAAGGGCATAAAGTGGCCTAGCCTTATCGAATCGGAGTATGTAATAGTTCCTAGGAAGTCTAACGAGCATATCTACGACTTCCATGTTTTATATTAGAATTTTCAAAAATGGCCAAAATGGTGGTTAAGTTAATTTCCTTGTTAATTTACGGATTTTACTTGTTTTTGACCCTTTTTCTTTCACTAAAAAGGGCATAAAGTGGCCTAGCCTTATCGAATTGAAGCATGTAATACATCCTAGGAAATCTAACTAGAATATCTACGACTTCCATGGTTGATTTTAGAAATTTTAAAAACGGCCAAAATGGTGGTAAAGTGTATTTCCTTGTTAATTTACGGATTTTACTTGTTTTTGATTCTTTTTCTTTCACTAAAAAAGGCATAAAGTGGCCTAGCCTTATCGAATCGAAGCATTTAATAGTTCTTAGGAAATCTAACGAGCATATCTACGACTTCCATGGATGATTTTAGAAATTTGAAAAACGGCCATAATGGTGGTAAGGTGAATTTCCTGGTTAATTTACGGATTTTACTTGTTTTATATTCTTTTTCTTTCAGTAAAAAGGACATAAAGTGGCCTAGCCTTATCGAATCGAAGCATGTAATACTTCGTAGGAAATCTAACAAGAATATCTACAACTTCCATGGTTGATTATAGAAATTTGAAAAACGGCCAAAATGGTGGTAAAGTGTATTTCCATGTTAATTTACGGATTTTACTTGTTTTTGATTCTTTTTCTTTCACTAAAAAGGGCATAAAGTGGCCTAGCCTTATCGAATCGAAGCATGTAATAGTTCCTAGGAAACCTAACGAGCATACCTATTACCTCCATGGTTGATTTTAGAATTTTCACAAACGGCCAAAATGGGGGTTAGGTTAATTTCCTTGTTAATTTACGGATTTTACTCGTTTTTCACCCTTTTTCTTTCACTAAAAAGGGCATAAAGTGGCCTAGCCTTATCAATTCGAAGCATGTAATAGTTCCTAGGAAATCTAACGAGCATATCTACGACTTCCATGGTTGATTTTAGAAATTTGAAAAACGGCCAAAATGGTCGTAAAGTGAATTTCCTTGTTAATTTACGGATTTTACTTGTTTTTGATTCTTTTTCTTTCAGTAAAAAGGACATAAAGTGGTCTAGCCTTATCGATTCGAAGCATGTAATACTTCCTAGGAAATCTAACAAGAATATCTACAACTTCCACGGTTGATTATAGGAATTAAAAAAACGGCCAAAATGGTGGTAAAGTGTATTTCCTTGTTAATTTACGGATTTTACTTGTTTTTGATTCTTTTTCTTTCACTAAAAAGGGCATAAAGTGGCCTAGCCTTATCGAATCGGAGTATGTAATAGTTCCTAGGAAGTCTAACGAGCATATCTACGACTTCCATGTTTTATATTAGAATTTTCAAAAATGGCCAAAATGGTGGTTAAGTTAATTTCCTTGCTAATTTACGGATTTTACTTGTTTTTGACCCTTTTTCTTTCACTAAAAAGGGAATAAAGTGTCCTAGCCTTATCGAATTGAAGCATGTAATACATCCTAGGAAATCTAACGAGAATATCTACGACTTCCATGGTTGATTTTAGAAATTTTAAAAACGGCCAAAATGGTGGTAAAGTGTATTTCCTTGTTAATTTACGGATTTTACTTGTTTTTGATTCTTTTTCTTTCACTAAAAAGGGCATAAAGTGGCCTAGCCTTATCGAATCGGAGTATGTAATAGTTCCTAGGAAGTCTAACGAGCATATCTACGACTTCCATGTTTTATATTAGAATTTTCAAAAATGGCCAAAATGGTGGTTAAGTTAATTTCCTTGTTAATTTACGGATTTTACTTGTTTTTGACCCTTTTTCTTTCACTAAAAAGGGCATGAAGTGGCCTAGCCTTATCGAATTGAAGCATGTAATACATCCTAGGAAATCTAACTAGAATATCTACGACTTCCATGGTTGATTTTAGAAATTTTAAAAACGGCCAAAATGGTGGTAAAGTGTATTTCCTTGTTAATTTACGGATTTTACTTGTTTTTGATTCTTTTTCTTTCACTAAAAAAGGCATAAAGTGGCCTAGCCTTATCGAATCGAAGCATTTAATAGTTCTTAGGAAATCTAACGAGCATATCTACGACTTCCATGGATGATTTTAGAAATTTGAAAAACGGCCAAAATGGTGGTAAGGTGAATTTCCTGGTTAATTTACGGATTTTACTTGTTTTATATTCTTTTTCTTTCAGTAAAAAGGACATAAAGTGGCCTAGCCTTATCGAATCGAAGCATGTAATACTTCGTAGGAAATCTAACAAGAATATCTACAACTTCCATGGTTGATTATAGAAATTTGAAAAACGGCCAAAATGGTGGTAAAGTGTATTTCCATGTTAATTTACGGATTTTACTTGTTTTTGATTCTTTTTCTTTCACTAAAAAGGGCATAAAGTGGCCTAGCCTTATCGAATCGAAGCATGTAATAGTTCCTAGGAAACCTAACGAGCATACCTATTACCTCCATGGTTGATTTTAGAATTTTCACAAACGGCCAAAATGGGGGTTAGGTTAATTTCCTTGTTAATTTACGGATTTTACTCGTTTTTCACCCTTTTTCTTTCACTAAAAAGGGCATAAAGTGGCCTAGCCTTATCAATTCGAAGCATGTAATAGTTCCTAGGAAATCTAACGAGCATATCTACGACTTCCATGGTTGATTTTAGAAATTTGAAAAACGGCCAAAATGGTCGTAAAGTGAATTTCCTTGTTAATTTACGGATTTTACTTGTTTTTGATTCTTTTTCTTTCAGTAAAAAGGACATAAAGTGGTCTAGCCTTATCGATTCGAAGCATGTAATACTTCCTAGGAAATCTAACAAGAATATCTACAACTTCCACGGTTGATTATAGGAATTAAAAAAACGGCCAAAATGGTGGTAAAGTGTATTTCCTTGTTAATTTACGGATTTTACTTGTTTTTGATTCTTTTTCTTTCACTAAAAAGGGCATAAAGTGGCCTAGCCTTATCGAATCGGAGTATGTAATAGTTCCTAGGAAGTCTAACGAGCATATCTACGACTTCCATGTTTTATATTAGAATTTTCAAAAATGGCCAAAATGGTGGTTAAGTTAATTTCCTTGCTAATTTACGGATTTTACTTGTTTTTGACCCTTTTTCTTTCACTAAAAAGGGAATAAAGTGTCCTAGCCTTATCGAATTGAAGCATGTAATACATCCTAGGAAATCTAACGAGAATATCTACGACTTCCATGGTTGATTTTAGAAATTTTAAAAACGGCCAAAATGGTGGTAAAGTGTATTTCCTTGTTAATTTACGGATTTTACTTGTTTTTGATTCTTTTTCTTTCACTAAAAAGGGCATAAAGTGGCCTAGCCTTATCGAATCGGAGTATGTAATAGTTCCTAGGAAGTCTAACGAGCATATCTACGACTTCCATGTTTTATATTAGAATTTTCAAAAATGGCCAAAATGGTGGTTAAGTTAATTTCCTTGTTAATTTAAGGATTTTACTTGTTTTGGACCCTTTTTCTTTCACTAAAAAGGGCATAAAGTGGCCTAGCCTTATCGAATTGAAGCATGTAATACATCCTAGGAAATCTAACTAGAATATCTACGACTTCCATGGTTGATTTTAGAAATTTTAAAAACGGCCAAAATGGTGGTAAAGTGTATTTCCTTGTTAATTTACGGATTTTACTTGTTTTTGATTCTTTTTCTTTCACTAAAAAAGGCATAAAGTGGCCTAGCCTTATCAATTCGAAGCATGTAATAGTTCCTAGGAAATCTAACGAGCATATCTACGACTTCCATGGTTGATTTTAGAAATTTGAAAAACGGCCAAAATGGTCGTAAAGTGAATTTCCTTGTTAATTTACGGATTTTACTTGTTTTTGATTCTTTTTCTTTCAGTAAAAAGGACATAAAGTGGTCTAGCCTTATCGATTCGAAGCATGTAATACTTCCTAGGAAATCTAACGAGAATATCTACAACTTCCACGGTTGATTATAGGAATTAAAAAAACGGCCAAAATGGTGGTAAAGTGTATTTCCTTGTTAATTTACGGATTTTACTTGTTTTTGATTCTTTTTCTTTCACTAAAAAGTGCATAAAGTGGCCTAGCCTTATCGAATCGGAGTATGTAATAGTTCCTAGGAAGTCTAACGAGCAAATCTACGACTTCCATGTTTTATATTAGAATTTTCAAAAATGGCCAAAATGGTGGTTAAGTTAATTTCCTTGCTAATTTACGGATTTTACTTGTTTTTGACCCTTTTTCTTTCACTAAAAAGGGAATAAAGTGGCCTAGCCTTATCGAATTGAAGCATGTAATACATCCTAGGAAATCTAACGAGAATATCTACGACTTCCACGGTTGATTTTAGAAATTTTAAAAACGGCCAAAATGGTGGTAAAGTGTATTTCCTTGTTAATTTACGGATTTTACTTGTTTTTGATTCTTTTTCTTTCACTAAAAAGGGCATAAAGTGGCCTAGCCTTATCGAATCGGAGTATGTAATAGTTCCTAGGAAGTCTAACGAGCATATCTACGACTTCCATGTTTTATATTAGAATTTTCAAAAATGGCCAAAATGGTGGTTAAGTTAATTTCCTTGTTAATTTACGGATTTTACTTGTTTTTGACCCTTTTTCTTTCACTAAAAAGGGCATAAAGTGGCCTAGCCTTATCGAATTGAAGCATGTAATACATCCTAGGAAATCTAACTAGAATATCTACGACTTCCATGGTTGATTTTAGAAATTTTAAAAACGGCCAAAATGGTGGTAAAGTGTATTTCCTTGTTAATTTACGGATTTTACTTGTTTTTGATTCTTTTTCTTTCACTAAAAAAGGCATAAAGTGGCCTAGCCTTATCGAATCGAAGCATTTAATAGTTCCTAGGAAATCTAACGAGCATATCTACGACTTCCATGGATGATTTTAGAAATTTGAAAAACGGCCAAAATGGTGGTAAGGTGAATTTCCTGGTTAATTTACGGATTTTACTTGTTTTATATTCTTTTTCTTTCAGTAAAAAGGACATAAAGTGGCCTAGCCTTATCGAATCGAAGCATGTAATACTTCCTAGGAAATCTAACAAGAATATCTACAACTTCCATGGTTGATTATAGAAATTTGAAAAACGGCCAAAATGGTGGTAAAGTGTATTTCCATGTTAATTTACGGATTTTACTTGTTTTTGATTCTTTTTCTTTCACTAAAAAGGGCATAAAGTGGCCTAGCCTTATCGAATCGAAGCATGTAATAGTTCCTAGGAAACCTAACGAGCATACCTATTACCTCCATGGTTGATTTTAGAATTTTCAAAAACGGCCAAAATGGGGGTTAGGTTAATTTCCTTGTTAATTTACGGATTTTACTCGTTTTTCACCCTTTTTCTTTCACTAAAAAGGGCATAAAGTGGCCTAGCCTTATCAATTCGAAGCATGTAATAGTTCCTAGGAAATCTAACGAGCATATCTACGACTTCCATGGTTGATTTTAGAAATTTGAAAAACGGCCAAAATGGTCGTAAAGTGAATTTCCTTGTTAATTTACGGATTTTACTTGTTTTTGATTCTTTTTCTTTCAGTAAAAAGGACATAAAGTGGTCTAGCCTTATCGATTCGAAGCATGTAATACTTCCTAGGAAATCTAACAAGAATATCTACAACTTCCACGGTTGATTATAGGAATTAAAAAAACGGCCAAAATGGTGGAAAAGTGTATTTCCTTGTTAATTTACGGATTTTACTTGTTTTTGATTCTTTTTCTTTCACTAAAAAGTGCATAAAGTGGCCTAGCCTTATCGAATCGGAGTATGTAATAGTTCCTAGGAAGTCTAACGAGCAAATCTACGACTTCCATGTTTTATATTAGAATTTTCAAAAATGGCCAAAATGGTGGTTAAGTTAATTTCCTTGCTAATTTACGGATTTTACTTGTTTTTGACCCTTTTTCTTTCACTAAAAAGGGAATAAAGTGGCCTAGCCTTATCGAATTGAAGCATGTAATACATCCTAGGAAATCTAACGAGAATATCTACGACTTCCACGGTTGATTTTAGAAATTTTAAAAACGGCCAAAATGGTGGTAAAGTGTATTTCCTTGTTAATTTACGGATTTTACTTGTTTTTGATTCTTTTTCTTTCACTAAAAAGGGCATAAAGTGGCCTAGCCTTATCGAATCGGAGTATGTAATAGTTCCTAGGAAGTCTAACGAGCATATCTACGACTTCCATGTTTTATATTAGAATTTTCAAAAATGGCCAAAATGGTGGTTAAGTTAATTTCCTTGTTAATTTACGGATTTTACTTGTTTTTGACCCTTTTTCTTTCACTAAAAAGGGCATAAAGTGGCCTAGCCTTATCGAATTGAAGCATGTAATACATCCTAGGAAATCTAACTAGAATATCTACGACTTCCATGGTTGATTTTAGAAATTTTAAAAACGGCCAAAATGGTGGTAAAGTGTATTTCCTTGTTAATTTACGGATTTTACTTGTTTTTGATTCTTTTTCTTTCACTAAAAAAGGCATAAAGTGGCCTAGCCTTATCGAATCGAAGCATTTAATAGTTCCTAGGAAATCTAACGAGCATATCTACGACTTCCATGGATGATTTTAGAAATTTGAAAAACGGCCAAAATGGTGGTAAGGTGAATTTCCTGGTTAATTTACGGATTTTACTTGTTTTATATTCTTTTTCTTTCAGTAAAAAGGACATAAAGTGGCCTAGCCTTATCGAATCGAAGCATGTAATACTTCCTAGGAAATCTAACAAGAATATCTACAACTTCCATGGTTGATTATAGAAATTTGAAAAACGGCCAAAATGGTGGTAAAGTGTATTTCCATGTTAATTTACGGATTTTACTTGTTTTTGATTCTTTTTCTTTCACTAAAAAGGGCATAAAGTGGCCTAGCCTTATCGAATCGAAGCATGTAATAGTTCCTAGGAAACCTAACGAGCATACCTATTACCTCCATGGTTGATTTTAGAATTTTCAAAAACGGCCAAAATGGGGGTTAGGTTAATTTCCTTGTTAATTTACGGATTTTACTCGTTTTTCACCCTTTTTCTTTCACTAAAAAGGGCATAAAGTGGCCTAGCCTTATCAATTCGAAGCATGTAATAGTTCCTAGGAAATCTAACGAGCATATCTACGACTTCCATGGTTGATTTTAGAAATTTGAAAAACGGCCAAAATGGTCGTAAAGTGAATTTCCTTGTTAATTTACGGATTTTACTTGTTTTTGATTCTTTTTCTTTCAGTAAAAAGGACATAAAGTGGTCTAGCCTTATCGATTCGAAGCATGTAATACTTCCTAGGAAATCTAACAAGAATATCTACAACTTCCACGGTTGATTATAGGAATTAAAAAAACGGCCAAAATGGTGGAAAAGTGTATTTCCTTGTTAATTTACGGATTTTACTTGTTTTTGATTCTTTTTCTTTCACTAAAAAAGGCATAAAGTGGCCTAGCCTTATCGAATCGAAGCATTTAATAGTTCCTAGGAAATCTAACGAGCATATCTACGACTTCCATGGATGATTTTAGAAATTTGAAAAACGGCCAAAATGGTGGTAAGGTGAATTTCCTGGTTAATTTACGGATTTTACTTGTTTTATATTCTTTTTCTTTCAGTAAAAAGGACATAAAGTGGCCTAGCCTTATCGAATCGAAGCATGTAATACTTCCTAGGAAATCTAACAAGAATATCTACAACTTCCATGGTTGATTATAGAAATTTGAAAAACGGCCAAAATGGTGGTAAAGTGTATTTCCATGTTAATTTACGGATTTTACTTGTTTTTGATTCTTTTTCTTTCACTAAAAAGGGCATAAAGTGGCCTAGCCTTATCGAATCGAAGCATGTAATAGTTCCTAGGAAACCTAACGAGCATACCTATTACCTCCATGGTTGATTTTAGAATTTTCAAAAACGGCCAAAATGGGGGTTAGGTTAATTTCCTTGTTAATTTACGGATTTTACTCGTTTTTCACCCTTTTTCTTTCACTAAAAAGGGCATAAAGTGGCCTAGCCTTATCAATTCGAAGCATGTAATAGTTCCTAGGAAATCTAACGAGCATATCTACGACTTCCATGGTTGATTTTAGAAATTTGAAAAACGGCCAAAATGGTCGTAAAGTGAATTTCCTTGTTAATTTACGGATTTTACTTGTTTTTGATTCTTTTTCTTTCAGTAAAAAGGACATAAAGTGGTCTAGCCTTATCGATTCGAAGCATGTAATACTTCCTAGGAAATCTAACAAGAATATCTACAACTTCCACGGTTGATTATAGGAATTAAAAAAACGGCCAAAATGGTGGAAAAGTGTATTTCCTTGTTAATTTACGGATTTTACTTGTTTTTGATTCTTTTTCTTTCACTAAAAAGTGCATAAAGTGGCCTAGCCTTATCGAATCGGAGTATGTAATAGTTCCTAGGAAGTCTAACGAGCAAATCTACGACTTCCATGTTTTATATTAGAATTTTCAAAAATGGCCAAAATGGTGGTTAAGTTAATTTCCTTGCTAATTTACGGATTTTACTTGTTTTTGACCCTTTTTCTTTCACTAAAAAGGGAATAAAGTGGCCTAGCCTTATCGAATTGAAGCATGTAATACATCCTAGGAAATCTAACGAGAATATCTACGACTTCCACGGTTGATTTTAGAAATTTTAAAAACGGCCAAAATGGTGGTAAAGTGTATTTCCTTGTTAATTTACGGATTTTACTTGTTTTTGATTCTTTTTCTTTCACTAAAAAGGGCATAAAGTGGCCTAGCCTTATCGAATCGGAGTATGTAATAGTTCCTAGGAAGTCTAACGAGCATATCTACGACTTCCATGTTTTATATTAGAATTTTCAAAAATGGCCAAAATGGTGGTTAAGTTAATTTCCTTGTTAATTTACGGATTTTACTTGTTTTTGACCCTTTTTCTTTCACTAAAAAGGGCATAAAGTGGCCTAGCCTTATCGAATTGAAGCATGTAATACATCCTAGGAAATCTAACTAGAATATCTACGACTTCCATGGTTGATTTTAGAAATTTTAAAAACGGCCAAAATGGTGGTAAAGTGTATTTCCTTGTTAATTTACGGATTTTACTTGTTTTTGATTCTTTTTCTTTCACTAAAAAAGGCATAAAGTGGCCTAGCCTTATCGAATCGAAGCATTTAATAGTTCCTAGGAAATCTAACGAGCATATCTACGACTTCCATGGATGATTTTAGAAATTTGAAAAACGGCCAAAATGGTGGTAAGGTGAATTTCCTGGTTAATTTACGGATTTTACTTGTTTTATATTCTTTTTCTTTCAGTAAAAAGGACATAAAGTGGCCTAGCCTTATCGAATCGAAGCATGTAATACTTCCTAGGAAATCTAACAAGAATATCTACAACTTCCATGGTTGATTATAGAAATTTGAAAAACGGCCAAAATGGTGGTAAAGTGTATTTCCTTGTTAATTTACGGATTTTACTTGTTTTTGATTCTTTTTCTTTCACTAAAAAGTGCATAAAGTGGCCTAGCCTTATCGAATCGGAGTATGTAATAGTTCCTAGGAAGTCTAACGAGCAAATCTACGACTTCCATGTTTTATATTAGAATTTTCAAAAATGGCCAAAATGGTGGTTAAGTTAATTTCCTTGCTAATTTACGGATTTTACTTGTTTTTGACCCTTTTTCTTTCACTAAAAAGGGAATAAAGTGGCCTAGCCTTATCGAATTGAAGCATGTAATACATCCTAGGAAATCTAACGAGAATATCTACGACTTCCACGGTTGATTTTAGAAATTTTAAAAACGGCCAAAATGGTGGTAAAGTGTATTTCCTTGTTAATTTACGGATTTTACTTGTTTTTGATTCTTTTTCTTTCACTAAAAAGGGCATAAAGTGGCCTAGCCTTATCGAATCGGAGTATGTAATAGTTCCTAGGAAGTCTAACGAGCATATCTACGACTTCCATGTTTTATATTAGAATTTTCAAAAATGGCCAAAATGGTGGTTAAGTTAATTTCCTTGTTAATTTACGGATTTTACTTGTTTTTGACCCTTTTTCTTTCACTAAAAAGGGCATAAAGTGGCCTAGCCTTATCGAATTGAAGCATGTAATACATCCTAGGAAATCTAACTAGAATATCTACGACTTCCATGGTTGATTTTAGAAATTTTAAAAACGGCCAAAATGGTGGTAAAGTGTATTTCCTTGTTAATTTACGGATTTTACTTGTTTTTGATTCTTTTTCTTTCACTAAAAAAGGCATAAAGTGGCCTAGCCTTATCGAATCGAAGCATTTAATAGTTCCTAGGAAATCTAACGAGCATATCTACGACTTCCATGGATGATTTTAGAAATTTGAAAAACGGCCAAAATGGTGGTAAGGTGAATTTCCTGGTTAATTTACGGATTTTACTTGTTTTATATTCTTTTTCTTTCAGTAAAAAGGACATAAAGTGGCCTAGCCTTATCGAATCGAAGCATGTAATACTTCCTAGGAAATCTAACAAGAATATCTACAACTTCCATGGTTGATTATAGAAATTTGAAAAACGGCCAAAATGGTGGTAAAGTGTATTTCCATGTTAATTTACGGATTTTACTTGTTTTTGATTCTTTTTCTTTCACTAAAAAGGGCATAAAGTGGCCTAGCCTTATCGAATCGAAGCATGTAATAGTTCCTAGGAAACCTAACGAGCATACCTATTACCTCCATGGTTGATTTTAGAATTTTCAAAAACGGCCAAAATGGGGGTTAGGTTAATTTCCTTGTTAATTTACGGATTTTACTCGTTTTTCACCCTTTTTCTTTCACTAAAAAGGGCATAAAGTGGCCTAGCCTTATCAATTCGAAGCATGTAATAGTTCCTAGGAAATCTAACGAGCATATCTACGACTTCCATGGTTGATTTTAGAAATTTGAAAAACGGCCAAAATGGTCGTAAAGTGAATTTCCTTGTTAATTTACGGATTTTACTTGTTTTTGATTCTTTTTCTTTCAGTAAAAAGGACATAAAGTGGTCTAGCCTTATCGATTTGAAGCATGTAATACTTCCTAGGAAATCTAACAAGAATATCTACAACTTCCACGATTGATTATAGGAATTAAAAAAACGGCCAAAATGGTGGTAAAGTGTATTTCCTTGTTAATTTACGGATTTTACTTGTTTTTGATTCTTTTTCTTTCACTAAAAAGGGCATAAAGTGGCCTAGCCTTATCGAATCGGAGTATGTAATAGTTCCTAGGAAGTCTAACGAGCATATCTACGACTTCCATGTTTTATATTAGAATTTTCAAAAATGGCCAAAATGGTGGTTAAGTTAATTTCCTTGCTAATTTACGGATTTTACTTGTTTTTGACCCTTTTTCTTTCACTAAAAAGGGAATAAAGTGGAGCATATCTACGACTTCCATGTTTTATATTAGAATTTTCAAAAATGGCCAAAATGGTGGTTAAGTTAATTTCCTTGCTAATTTACGGATTTTACTTGTTTTTGACCCTTTTTCTTTCACTAAAAAGGGAATAAAGTGGCCTAGCCTTATCGAATTGAAGCATGTAATACATCCTAGGAAATCTAACGAGAATATCTACGACTTCCATGGTTGATTTTAGAAATTTTAAAAACGGCCAAAATGGTGGTAAAGTGTATTTCCTTGTTAATTTATGGATTTTACTTGTTTTTGATTCTTTTTCTTTCACTAAAAAGGGCATAAAGTGGCCTAGCCTTATCGAATCGAAGCATGTAATAGTTCCTAGGAAATCTAACGAGCATATCTACGACTTCCATGATTTATATTAGAATTTTCATAAACGGCCAAAATGGTGGTTAAGTTAATTTCCTCGTTAATTTACGGATTTTACTCGTTTTTGACCCTTTTTCTTTCACTAAAAAGGGCATAAAGTGGCCTAGCCTTATCAAATCGAAGCATCTAATAGTTCCTAGGAATTCTAACGAGCATATCTATGACTTCCATGGTTGATTTTAGAAATTTGAAAAACGGCCAAAATGGTGGTAAAGTGAATTTCCTTGTTAATTTACGGATTTTACTTGTTTTTCACCCTTTTTCTTTCACTAAAAAGGGCATAAAGTGGCCTAGCCTTATCGAATTGAAGCATGTAATACATCCAAGGAAATCTAACGAGAATATCTACGACTTCCATGGTTGATTTTAGAAATTTTAAAAACGGCCAAAATGGTGGTAAAGTGTATTTCCTTGTTAATTTACGGATTTTACTTGTTTTTGATTGTTTTTCTTTCACTAAAATGGGCATAAAGTGGCCTAGCCTTATCGATTCGAAGCATGTAATACTTCCTAGGAAATCTAACGAGAATATCTACAACTTCCACGGTTGATTATAGGAATTAAAAAAACGGCCAAAATGGTGGTAAAGTGTATTTCCTTGTTAATTTACGGATTTTACTTGTTTTTGATTCTTTTTCTTTCACTAAAAAGTGCATAAAGTGGCCTAGCCTTATCGAATCGGAGTATGTAATAGTTCCTAGGAAGTCTAACGAGCATATCTACGACTTCCATGTTTTATATTAGAATTTTCAAAAATGGCCAAAATGGTGGTTAAGTTAATTTCCTTGCTAATTTACGGATTTTACTTGTTTTTGACCCTTTTTCTTTCACTAAAAAGGGAATAAAGTGGCCTAGCCTTATCGAATTGAAGCATGTAATACATCCTAGGAAATCTAACGAGAATATCTACGACTTCCACGGTTGATTTTAGAAATTTTAAAAACGGCCAAAATGGTGGTAAAGTGTATTTCCTTGTTAATTTACGGATTTTACTTGTTTTTGATTCTTTTTCTTTCACTAAAAAGGGCATAAAGTGGCCTAGCCTTATCGAATCGGAGTATGTAATAGTTCCTAGGAAGTCTAACGAGCATATCTACGACTTCCATGTTTTATATTAGAATTTTCAAAAATGGCCAAAATGGTGGTTAAGTTAATTTCCTTGTTAATTTACGGATTTTACTTGTTTTTGACCCTTTTTCTTTCACTAAAAAGGGCATAAAGTGGCCTAGCCTTATCGAATTGAAGCATGTAATACATCCTAGGAAATCTAACTAGAATATCTACGACTTCCATGGTTGATTTTAGAAATTTGAAAAACGGCCAAAATGGTCGTAAAGTGAATTTCCTTGTTAATTTACGGATTTTACTTGTTTTTGATTCTTTTTCTTTCAGTAAAAAGGACATAAAGTGGTCTAGCCTTATCGATTCGAAGCATGTAATACTTCCTAGGAAATCTAACAAGAATATCTACAACTTCCACGGTTGATTATAGGAATTAAAAAAACGGCCAAAATGGTGGAAAAGTGTATTTCCTTGTTAATTTACGGATTTTACTTGTTTTTGATTCTTTTTCTTTCACTAAAAAGGGCATAAAGTGGCCTAGCCTTATCGAATCGGAGTATGTAATAGTTCCTAGGAAGTCTAACGAGCATATCTACGACTTCCATGTTTTATATTAGAATTTTCAAAAATGGCCAAAATGGTGGTTAAGTTAATTTCCTTGCTAATTTACGGATTTTACTTGTTTTTGACCCTTTTTCTTTCACTAAAAAGGGAATAAAGTGGAGCATATCTACGACTTCCATGTTTTATATTAGAATTTTCAAAAATGGCCAAAATGGTGGTTAAGTTAATTTCCTTGCTAATTTACGGATTTTACTTGTTTTTGACCCTTTTTCTTTCACTAAAAAGGGAATAAAGTGGCCTAGCCTTATCGAATTGAAGCATGTAATACATCCTAGGAAATCTAACGAGAATATCTACGACTTCCATGGTTGATTTTAGAAATTTTAAAAACGGCCAAAATGGTGGTAAAGTGTATTTCCTTGTTAATTTATGGATTTTACTTGTTTTTGATTCTTTTTCTTTCACTAAAAAGGGCATAAAGTGGCCTAGCCTTATCGAATCGAAGCATGTAATAGTTCCTAGGAAATCTAACGAGCATATCTACGACTTCCATGATTTATATTAGAATTTTCATAAACGGCCAAAATGGTGGTTAAGTTAATTTCCTCGTTAATTTACGGATTTTACTCGTTTTTGACCCTTTTTCTTTCACTAAAAAGGGCATAAAGTGGCCTAGCCTTATCAAATCGAAGCATCTAATAGTTCCTAGGAATTCTAACGAGCATATCTATGACTTCCATGGTTGATTTTAGAAATTTGAAAAACGGCCAAAATGGTGGTAAAGTGAATTTCCTTGTTAATTTACGGATTTTACTTGTTTTTCACCCTTTTTCTTTCACTAAAAAGGGCATAAAGTGGCCTAGCCTTATCGAATTGAAGCATGTAATACATCCAAGGAAATCTAACGAGAATATCTACGACTTCCATGGTTGATTTTAGAAATTTTAAAAACGGCCAAAATGGTGGTAAAGTGTATTTCCTTGTTAATTTACGGATTTTACTTGTTTTTGATTGTTTTTCTTTCACTAAAATGGGCATAAAGTGGCCTAGCCTTATCGAATCGAAGCATGTAATAGTTCCTAGGAAATCTAACGATCATATCTACGACTTCAATGGTTGATTTTAGAAATTTGAAAAACGGCCAAAATGGTGGTAAAGTGAATTTCCTGGTTAATTTACGGATTTTACTCGTTTTTGACCCTTTTTCTTTCACTAAAAAGGGCATAAAGTGGCCTAGCCTTATCAAATCGAAGCATCTAATAGTTCCTAGGAATTCTAACGAGCATATCTATGACTTCCATGGTTGATTTTAGAAATTTTAAAAACGGCCAAAATGGTGGTAAAGTGTATTTCCTTGTTAATTTACGGATTTTACTTGTTTTTGATTGTTTTTCTTTCACTAAAATGGGCATAAAGTGGCCTAGCCTTATCGAATCAAAGCATGTAATAGTTCCTAGGAAATCTAACGATCATATCTACGACTTCAATGGTTGATTTTAGAAATTTGAAAAACGGCCAAAATGGTCGTAAAGTGAATTTCCTTGTTAATTTACGGATTTTACTTGTTTTTGATTCTTTTTCTTTCAGTAAAAAGGACATAAAGTGGTCTAGCCTTATCGATTCGAAGCATGTAATACTTCCTAGGAAATCTAACGAGAATATCTACAACTTCCACGGTTGATTATAGGAATTAAAAAAACGGCCAAAATGGTGGTAAAGTGTATTTCCTTGTTAATTTACGGATTTTACTTGTTTTTGATTCTTTTTCTTTCACTAAAAAGTGCATAAAGTGGCCTAGCCTTATCGAATCGGAGTATGTAATAGTTCCTAGGAAGTCTAACGAGCATATCTACGACTTCCATGTTTTATATTAGAATTTTCAAAAATGGCCAAAATGGTGGTTAAGTTAATTTCCTTGCTAATTTACGGATTTTACTTGTTTTTGACCCTTTTTCTTTCACTAAAAAGGGAATAAAGTGGCCTAGCCTTATCGAATTGAAGCATGTAATACATCCTAGGAAATCTGACGAGAATATCTACGACTTCCGTGGTTGATTTTAGAAATTTGAAAAACGGCCAAAATGGTGGTAAAGTGAATTTCCTTGTTAATTTACGGATTTTACTTGTTTTTGATTCTTTTTCTTTCAGTAAAAAGGACATAAAGTGGTCTAGCCATATCGAATCGAAGCATGTAATACTTCCTAGGAAATCTAACGAGAATATCTACAACTTCCATGGTTGATTATAGGAATTTAAAAAACGGCCAAAATGGTGGTAAAGTGTATTTCCTTGTTAATTTACGGATTTTACTTGTTTTTGATTCTTTTTCTTTCACTAAAAAGGGCATAAAGTGGCCTAGCCTTATCGAATCGAAGCATGTAATAGTTCCTAGGAAATCTAACGAGCATATCTACGACTTCCATGGTTGATTTTAGAAATTTGAAAAACGGCCAAACTAGTGGTAAAGTGAATTTCCTGGTTAATTTACGGATTTTACTTGTTTTTGACCCTTTTTCTTTCAGTAAAAAGGGCATAAAGTGGCCTAGCCTTATCGAATCGAAGCATGTAATAGTTCCTAGGAAATCTAACGAGCATATCAATGACTTCCATGGTTGATTTTAGAAATTTGAAAAACGGCCAAAATGGTAAAGTGAATTTCCTTGTTAATTTACGGATTTTACTTGTTTTTGACCCTTTTTCTTTCACTAAAAAGGGCATAAAGTGGCCTAGCCTTATCGAATTGAAGCATGTAATACATCCTATGAAATCTAATGAGAATATCTACGACTTCCATGGTTGATTTTAGAAATTTGAAAAACGGCCAAAATGGTGGTAAAGTGTATTTCCTTGTTAATTTACAGATTTTACTTGTTTTTGATTCTTTTTCTTTCACTAAAAAGGGCATAAAGTGGCCTAGCCTTATCGAATCGAAGCATGAAATACTTCCTAGGAAATCTAACGAGAATATCTACAACTTCCATGGTTGATTTTAGAAATTTGAAAAACGGCCAAATTGATGGTAAAGTGTATTTCCTTGTTAATTTACGGATTTTACTTGTTTTTGATTCTTTTTCTTTCACTAAAAAGGGCATAAAGTGGCCTAGCCTTATCGAATCGAAGCATGTAATAGTTCCTAGGAAATCTAACGAGCATATCTACGACTTCCATGGTTGATTTTAGAAATTTGAAAAACGGCCAAACTGGTGGTAAAGTGAATTTCCTGGTTAATTTACGGATTTTACTTGTTTTTAACCCTTTTTCTTTCAGTAAAGAGGGCATAAAGTGGCCTAGCCTTATCGAATCGAAGCATGTAATAGTTCCTAGGAAATCTAACGAGCATATCAATGACTTCCATGGTTGATTTTAGAAATTTGAAAAACGGCCAAAATGGTAAAGTGAATTTCCTTGTTAATTTACGGATTTTACTTGTTTTTGACCCTTTTTCTTTCACTAAAAAGGGCATAAAGTGGCCTAGCCTTATCGAATTGAAGCATGTAATACATCCTATGAAATCTAACGAGAATATCTACGACTTCCATGGTTGATTTTAGAAATTTGAAAAACGGCCAAAATGGTGGTTAAGTGTATTTCCTTGTTAATTTACAGATTTTACTTGTTTTTGATTCTTTTTCTTTCACTAAAAAGGGCATAAAGTTGCCTAGCCTTATCGAATCGAAGCATGAAATACTTCCTAGGAAATCTAACGAGAATATCTACAACTTCCATGGTTGATTTTAGAAATTTGAAAAACGGCCAAATTGGTGGTAAAGTGTATTTCCTTGTTAATTTACGGATTTTACTTGTTTTTGATTCTTTTTCTTTCACTAAAAAGGGCATAAAGTGGCCTAGCCTTATCGAATTGAAGCATGTAATACTTCCTAGGAAATCTAACAAGAATATCTACAACTTCCATGGTTGATTATAGAAATTTGAAAAACGGCCAAAATGGTGGTAAAGTGTATTTCATTGTTGATTTCCAGATTTTACTTGTTTTTAATTCTTTTTCTTTCGCTAAAAAGGGCATAAAGTGGCCTAGCCTTATCAAATCGAAGCATCTAATAGTTCCTAGGAAATCTAACGAGCATATCTACGACTTCCATGGTTGATTTTAGAAATTTGAAAAACGGCCAAAATGGTAAAGTGAATTTCCTTGTTAATTTACGGATTTTACTTGTTTTTGACCCTTTTTCTTTCACTAAAAAGGGCATAAAGTGGCATAGCCTTATCGAATTGAAGCATGTAATACATCCTAGGAAATCTGACGAGAATATCTACGACTTCCATGGTTGATTTTAGAAATTTGAAAAACGGCCAAAATGGTGGTAAAGTGAATTTCCTTGTTAATTTACGGATTTTACTTGTTTTTGACCCTTTTTCTTTCACTAAAAAGGGCATAAAGTGGCATAGCCTTATCGAATTGAAGCATGTAATACATCCTAGGAAATCTGACGAGAATATCTACGACTTCCATGGTTGATTTTAGAAATTTGAAAAACGGCCAAAATGGTGGTAAAGTGTATTTCCTTGTTAATTTACGGATTTTACTTGTTTTTGATTCTTTTTCTTTCACTAAAAAGGGCATAAAGTGGCCTAGCCTTATCGAATCGAAGCATGTAATAGTTCCTAGGAAATCTAACGAGCATATCTACGACTTCCATGGTTGATTTTAGAAATTTGAAAAACGGCCAAACTAGTGGTAAAGTGAATTTCCTGGTTAATTTACGGATTTTACTTGTTTTTGACCCTTTTTCTTTCAGTAAAAAGGGCATAAAGTTGCCTAGCCTTATCGAATCGAAGCATGTAATAGTTCCTAGGAAATCTAACGAGCATATCAATGACTTCCATGGTTGATTTTAGAAATTTGAAAAACGGCCAAAATGGTGGTAAAGTGTATTTCCTTGTTAATTTACGGATTTTACTTGTTTTTGATTCTTTTTCTTTCACTAAAAAGGGCATAAAGTGGCCTAGCCTTATCGAATCGGAGCATGTAATAGTTCCTTGGAAGTCTAACGAGCATATCTACGACTTCCATGATTTATATTAGAATTTTCAAAAACGGCCAAAATGGTGGTTAAGTTAATTTCCTTCTTAATTTACGGATTTTACTTGTTTTTGATTCTTTTTCTTTCACTAAAAAAGACATAAAGTGGCCTAGCCTTATCGAATCGAAGCATGTAATAGTTCCTAGGAAACCAAACGAGCATATATATTACCTCCATGGTTGATTTTAGAATTTTCAAAAACGGCCAAAATGGGGGTTATGTTAATTTCCTTGTTAATTTACGGATTTTACTCGTTTTTGACCCTTTTTCTTTCACTAAAAAGGGCATAAAGTGGCCTAGCCTTATCAAATCGAAGCATCTAATAGTTCCTAGGAAATCTAACGAGCATATCTACGACTTCCATGGTTGATTTTAGAAATTTGAAAAACGGTCAAAATGGTAAAGTGAATTTCCTTGTTAATTTACGGATTTTACTTGTTTTTGACCCTTTTTCTTTCACTAAAAAGGGCATAAAGTGGCCTAGCCTTATCGAATTGAAGCATGTAATACATCCTATGAAATCTAACGAGAATATCTACGACTTCCATGGTTGATTTTAGAAATTTGAAAAACGGCCAAAATATTGGTAAAGTGTATTTCCTTGTTAATTTACAGATTTTACTTGTTTTTGATTCTTTTTCTTTCACTAAAAAGGGCATAAAGTGGCCTAGCCTTATCGAATCGAAGCATGAAATACTTCCTAGGAAATCTAACGAGAATATCTACAACTTCCATGGTTGATTTTAGAAATTTGAAAAACGGCCAAATTGGTGGTAAAGTGTATTTCCTTGTTAATTTACGGATTTTACTTGTTTTTGATTCTTTTTCTTTCACTAAAAAGGGCATAAAGTGGCCTAGCCTTATCGAATTGAAGCATGTAATAGTTCCTAGGAAACCAAACGAGCATATATATTACCTCCATGGTTGATTTTAGAATTTTCAAAAACGGCCAAAATGGGGGTTATGTTAATTTCCTTGTTAATTTTCGGATTTTACTCGTTTTTGACCCTTTTTCTTTCACTAAAGAAGACATAAAGTGGCCTAGCCTTATCGAATCGAAGCATGTAACAGTTCCTAGGAAACCAAACGAGCATATATATTACCTCCATGGTTGATTTTAGAATTTTCAAAAACGGCCAAAATGGGGGTTATGTTAATTTCCTTGTTAATTTTCGGATTTTACTCTTTTTTGACCCTTTTTCTTTCACTAAAAAGGGCATAAAGTGGCCTAGCCTTATCAAATCGAAGCATCTAATAGTTCCTAGGAAATCTAACGAGCGTATCTACGACTTCCATGGTTGATTTTAGAAATTTGAAAAACGGCCAAAATGGTGGTAAAGTGTATTTCCTTGTTAATTTACGGATTTTACTTGTTTTTGATTCTTTTTCTTTCACTAAAAAGGGCATAAAGTGGCCTAGCCTTATCGAATCGGAGCATGTAATAGTTCCTTGGAAGTCTAACGAGCATATCTACGACTTCCATGATTTATATTAGAATTTTCAAAAACGGCCAAAATGGTGGTTAAGTTAATATCCTTGTTAATTTACGGATTTTACTTGTTTTTGATTCTTTTTCTTTCACTAAAAAAGACATAAAGTGGCCTAGCCTTATCGAATCGAAGCATGTAATAGTTCCTAGGAAACCAAACGAGCATATATATTACCTCCATGGTTGATTTTAGAATTTTCAAAAACGGCCAAAATGGGGGTTATGTTAATTTCCTTGTTAATTTACGGATTTTACTCGTTTTTGACCCTTTTTCTTTCACTAAAAAGGGCATAAAGTGGCCTAGCCTTATCAAATCGAAGCATCTAATAGTTCCTAGGAAATCTAACGAGCATATCTACGACTTCCATGGTTGATTTTAGAAATTTGAAAAACGGCCAAAATGGTAAAGTGATTTTCCTTGTTAATTTACGGATTTTACTTGTTTTTGACCCTTTTTCTTTCACTAAAAAGGGCATAAAGTGGCCTAGCCTTATCGAATTGAAGCATGTAATACATCCTATGAAATCTAACGAGAATATCTACGACTTCCATGGTTGATTTTAGAAATTTGAAAAACGGCCAAAATATTGGTAAAGTGTATTTCCTTGTTAATTTACAGATTTTACTTGTTTTTGATTCTTTTTCTTTCACTAAAAAGGGCATAAAGTGGTCTAGCCTTATCGAATCGAAGCATGAAATACTTCCTAGGAAATCTAACGAGAATATCTACAACTTCCATGGTTGATTTTAGAAATTTGAAAAACGGCCAAATTGGTGGTAAAGTGTATTTCCTTGTTAATTTACGGATTTTACTTGTTTTTGATTCTTTTTCTTTCACTAAAAAGGGCATAAAGTGGCCTAGCCTTATCGAATTGAAGCATGTAATAGTTCCTAGGAAACCAAACGAGCATATATATTACCTCCATGGTTGATTTTAGAATTTTCAAAAACGGCCAAAATGGGGGTTATGTTAATTTCCTTGTTAATTTTCGGATTTTACTCGTTTTTGACCCTTTTTCTTTCACTAAAGAAGACATAAAGTGGCCTAGCCTTATCGAATCGAAGCATGTAACAGTTCCTAGGAAACCAAACGAGCATATATATTACCTCCATGGTTGATTTTAGAATTTTCAAAAACGGCCAAAATGGGGGTTATGTTAATTTCCTTGTTAATTTTCGGATTTTACTCTTTTTTGACCCTTTTTCTTTCACTAAAAAGGGCATAAAGTGGCCTAGCCTTATCAAATCGAAGCATCTAATAGTTCCTAGGAAATCTAACGAGCGTATCTACGACTTCCATGGTTGATTTTAGAAATTTGAAAAACGGCCAAAATGGTGGTAAAGTGTATTTCCTTGTTAATTTACGGATTTTACTTGTTTTTGATTCTTTTTCTTTCACTAAAAAGGGCATAAAGTGGCCTAGCCTTATCGAATCGGAGCATGTAATAGTTCCTTGGAAGTCTAACGAGCATATCTACGACTTCCATGATTTATATTAGAATTTTCAAAAACGGCCAAAATGGTGGTTAAGTTAATTTCCTTGTTAATTTACGGATTTTACTTGTTTTTGATTCTTTTTCTTTCACTAAAAAAGACATAAAGTGGCCTAGCCTTATCGAATCGAAGCATGTAATAGTTCCTAGGAAACCAAACGAGCATATATATTACCTCCATGGTTGATTTTAGAATTTTAAAAAACGGCCAAAATGGGGGTTATGTTAATTTCCTTGTTAATTTACGGATTTTACTCGTTTTTGACCCTTTTTCTTTCACTAAAAAGGGCATAAAGTGGCCTAGCCTTATCAAATCGAAGCATCTAATAGTTCCTAGGAAATCTAACGAGCATATCTACGACTTCCATGGTTGATTTTAGAAATTTGAAAAACGGCCAAAATGGTAAAGTGAATTTCCTTGTTAATTTACGGATTTTACTTGTTTTTGACCCTTTTTCTTTCACTAAAAAGGGCATAAAGTGGCCTAGCCTTATCGAATTGAAGCATGTAATACATCCTATGAAATCTAACGAGAATATCTACGACTTCCATGGTTGATTTTAGAAATTTGAAAAACGGCCAAAATATTGGTAAAGTGTATTTCCTTGTTAATTTACAGATTTTACTTGTTTTTGATTCTTTTTCTTTCACTAAAAAGGGCATAAAGTGGAATAGCCTTATCGAATCGAAGCATGAAATACTTCCTAGGAAATCTAACGAGAATATCTACAACTTCCATGGTTGATTTTAGAAATTTGAAAAACGGCCAAATTGGTGGTAAAGTGTATTTCCTTGTTAATTTACGGATTTTACTTGTTTTTGATTCTTTTTCTTTCACTAAAAAGGGCATAAAGTGGCCTAGCCTTATCGAATTGAAGCATGTAATAGTTCCTAGGAAACCAAACGAGCATATATATTACCTCCATGGTTGATTTTAGAATTTTCAAAAACGGCCAAAATGGGGGTTATGTTAATTTCCTTGTTAATTTTCAGATTTTACTCGTTTTTGACCCTTTTTCTTTCACTAAAGAAGACATAAAGTGGCCTAGCCTTATCGAATCGAAGCATGTAACAGTTCCTAGGAAACCAAACGAGCATATATATTACCTCCATGGTTGATTTTAGAATTTTCAAAAACGGCCAAAATGGGGGTTATGTTAATTTCCTTGTTAATTTTCGGATTTTACTCTTTTTTGACCCTTTTTCTTTCACTAAAAAGGGCATAAAGTGGCCTAGCCTTATCAAATCGAAGCATCTAATAGTTCCTAGGAAATCTAACGAGCATATCTACGACTTCCATGGTTGATTTTAGAAATTTGAAAAACGGCCAAAATGGTAAAGTGAATTCCTTGTTAATTTACGGATTTTACTTGTTTTTGACCCTTTTTCTTTCACTAAAAAGGGCATAAAGTGGCCTAGCCTTATCGAAATTGAAGCATGTAATACATCCTATGAAATCTAACGAGAATATCTACGACTTCCATGGTTGATTTTAGAAATTTGAAAAACGGCCAAAATGGTGGTAAAGTGTATTTCCTTGTTAATTTACGGATTTTACTTGTTTTTGATTCTTTTTCTTTCACTAAAAAGGGCATAAAGTGGCCTAGCCTTATCGAATCGAAGCATGTAATAGTTCCTAGGAAATCTAACGAGCATATCTATTACGTCCATGGTTGATTTTAGAATTTTCAAAAACGGCCAAAATGGGGGTTAGGTTAATTTCCTTGTTAATTTACGGATTTTACTCGTTTTTTACCTTTTTTCTTTCACTAAAAAGGGCATAAAGTGGCCTAGCCTTATCAAATCGAAGCATGTAATAGTTCCTAGGAAATCTAACGAGCATATCTACGACTTCCATGGTTGATTTTAGAAATTTGAAAAACGGCCAAAATGGTGGTAAAGTGAATTTCCTTGTTAATTTACGGATTTTACTTGTTTTTGATTCTTTTTCTTTCACTAAAAAGGGCATAAAGTGGCCTAGCCTTATCGAATTGAATCATGTAATACATCCTAGGAAATCTAACGAGAATATCTACGACTTCCAAGGTTGATTTTAGAAATTTGAAAAACGGCCAAAATGGTGGTAAAGTGTATTTCCTTGTTAATTTACGGATTTTACTTGTTTTTGATTCTTTTTCTTTCACTAAAAAGGGCATAAAGTGGCCTAGCCTTATCGAATCCAAGCATGTAATAGTTCCTAGGAAATCTAACGAGCATATCTATGACTTCCATGGTTGATTTTAGAAATTTGAAAAACGGCCAAACTGGTGGTAAAGTGAATTTCCAGGTTAATTTACGGATTTTACTTGTTTTTGACCCTTTTTCTTTCAGTAAAAAGGGCATAAAGTGGCCTAGCCTTATCGAATCGAAGCATGTAATAGTTCCTAGGAAATCTAACGAGCATATCTATGACTTCCATGGTTGATTTTAGAAATTTGAAAAACGGTCAAAATGGTGGTAAAGTGAATTTCCTGGTTAATTTACGGATTTTACTTGTTTTTGATTCTTTTTCTTTCACTAAAAAAGGCATAAAGTGGCTAGCCTTATCGAATAGAAGCATGTAATAGTTCCTAGGAAATCTAACGAGCGTATCTACGACTTCCATGGTTGATTTTAGAAATTTGAAAAACGGCCAAATTGGTGGTAAAGTGTATTTCCTTGTTAATTTACGGATTTTACTTGTTTTTGATTCTTTTTCTTTCACTAAAAAGGGCATAAAGTGGCCTAGCCTTATCGAATTGAAGCATGTAATACATCCTATGAAATCTAACGAGAATATCTACAACTTCCATGGTTGATTTTAGAAATTTGAAAAACGGCCAAATTGGTGGTAAAGTGTATTTCCTTGTTAATTTACGGATTTTACTTGTTTTTGATTCTTTTTCTTTCACTAAAAAGGGCATAAAGTGGCCTAGCCTTATCGAATTGAAGCATGTAATAGTTCCTAGGAAACCAAACGAGCATATATATTACCTCCATGGTTGATTTTAGAATTTTCAAAAACGGCCAAAATGGGGGTTATGTTAATTTCCTTGTTAATTTTCGGATTTTACTCGTTTTTGACCCTTTTTCTTTCACTAAAGAAGACATAAAGTGGCCTAGCCTTATCGAATCGAAGCATGTAACAGTTCCTAGGAAACCAAACGAGCATATATATTACCTCCATGGTTGATTTTAGAATTTTCAAAAACGGCCAAAATGGGGGTTATGTTAATTTCCTTGTTAATTTTCGGATTTTACTCGTTTTTGACCCTTTTTCTTTCACTAAAAAGGGCATAAAGTGGCCTAGCCTTATCAAATCGAAGCATCTAATAGTTCCTAGGAAATCTAACGAGCATATCTACGACTTCCATGGTTGATTTTAGAAATTTGAAAAACGACCAAAATGGTGGTAAAGTGTATTTCCTTGTTAATTTACGGATTTTACTTGTTTTTGATTCTTTTTCTTTCACTAAAAAGGGCATAAAGTGGCCTAGCCTTATCGAATCGGAGCATGTAATAGTTCCTTGGAAGTCTAACGAGCATATCTACGACTTCCATGATTTATATTAGAATTTTCAAAAACGGCCAAAATGGTGGTTAAGTTAATTTCCTTGTTAATTTACGGATTTTACTTGTTTTTGATTCTTTTTCTTTCACTAAAAAAGACATAAAGTGGCCTAGCCTTATCGAATCGAAGCATGTAATAGTTCCTAGGAAACCAAACGAGCATATATATTACCTCCATGGTTGATTTTAGAATTTTCAAAAACGGCCAAAATGGGGGTTATGTTAATTTCCTTGTTAATTTACGGATTTTACTCGTTTTTGACCCTTTTTCTTTCACTAAAAAGGGCATAAAGTGGCCTAGCCTTATCAAATCGAAGCATCTAATAGTTCCTAGGAAATCTAACGAGCATATCTACGACTTCCATGGTTGATTTTAGAAATTTGTAAAACGGCCAAAATGGTAAAGTGAATTTCCTTGTTAATTTACGGATTTTACTTGTTTTTGACCCTTTTTCTTTCACTAAAAAGGGCATAAAGTGGCCTAGCCTTATCGAATTGAAGCATGTAATACATCCTATGAAATCTAACGAGAATATCTACGACTTCCATGGTTGATTTTAGAAATTTGAAAAACGGCCAAAATATTGGTAAAGTGTATTTCCTTGTTAATTTACAGATTTTACTTGTTTTTGATTCTTTTTCTTTCACTAAAAAGGGCATAAAGTGGAATAGCCTTATCGAATCGAAGCATGAAATACTTCCTAGGAAATCTAACGAGAATATCTACAACTTCCATGGTTGATTTTAGAAATTTGAAAAACGGCCAAATTGGTGGTAAAGTGTATTTCCTTGTTAATTTACGGATTTTACTTGTTTTTGATTCTTTTTCTTTCACTAAAAAGGGCATAAAGTGGCCTAGCCTTATCGAATTGAAGCATGTAATAGTTCCTAGGAAACCAAACGAGCATATATATTACCTCCATGGTTGATTTTAGAATTTTCAAAAACGGCCAAAATGGGGGTTATGTTAATTTCCTTGTTAATTTTCGGATTTTACTCGTTTTTGACCCTTTTTCTTTCACTAAAGAAGACATAAAGTGGCCTAGCCTTATCGAATCGAAGCATGTAACAGTTCCTAGGAAACCAAACGAGCATATATATTACCTCCATGGTTGATTTTAGAATTTTCAAAAACGGCCAAAATGGGGGTTATGTTAATTTCCTTGTTAATTTTCGGATTTTACTCTTTTTTGACCCTTTTTCTTTCACTAAAAAGGGCATAAAGTGGCCTAGCCTTATCAAATCGAAGCATCTAATAGTTCCTAGGAAATCTAACGAGCATATCTACGACTTCCATGGTTGATTTTAGAAATTTGAAAAACGGCCAAAATGGTAAAGTGAATTTCCTTGTTAATTTACGGATTTTACTTGTTTTTGACCCTTTTTCTTTCACTAAAAAGGGCATAAAGTGGCATAGCCTTATCGAATTGAAGCATGTAATACATCCTATGAAATCTAACGAGAATATCTACGACTTCCATGGTTGATTTTAGAAATTTGAAAAACGGCCAAAATGGTGGTAAAGTGTATTTCCTTGTTAATTTACGGATTTTACTTGTTTTTGATTCTTTTTCTTTCACTAAAAAGGGCATAAAGTGGCCTAGCCTTATCGAATCGAAGCATGTAATAGTTCCTAGGAAATCTAACGAGCATATCTATTACGTCCATGGTTGATTTTAGAATTTTCAAAAACGGCCAAAATGGGGGTTAGGTTAATTTCCTTGTTAATTTACGGATTTTACTCGTTTTTTACCTTTTTTCTTTCACTAAAAAGGGCATAAAGTGGCCTAGCCTTATCAAATCGAAGCATGTAATAGTTCCTAGGAAATCTAACGAGCATATCTACGACTTCCATGGTTGATTTTAGAAATTTGAAAAACGGCCAAAATGGTGGTAAAGTGAATTTCCTTGTTAATTTACGGATTTTACTTGTTTTTGATTCTTTTTCTTTCACTAAAAAGGGCATAAAGTGGCCTAGCCTTATCGAATTGAATCATGTAATACATCCTAGGAAATCTAACGAGAATATCTACGACTTCCATGGTTGATTTTAGAAATTTGAAAAACGGCCAAAATGGTGGTAAAGTGTATTTCCTTGTTAATTTACGGATTTTACTTGTTTTTGATTCTTTTTCTTTCACTAAAAAGGGCATAAAGTGGCCTAGCCTTATCGAATCGAAGCATGTAATAGTTCCTAGGAAATCTAACGAGCATATCTACGACTTCCATGGTTGATTTTAGAAATTTGAAAAACGGCCAAACTGGTGGTAAAGTGAATTTCCTGGTTAATTTACGGATTTTACTTGTTTTTGACCCTTTTTCTTTCAGTAAAAAGGGCATAAAGTGGCCTAGCCTTGTCGAATCGAAGCATGTAATAGTTTCTAGGAAATGTAACGAGCATATCTATGACTTCCATGGTTGATTTTACAAATTTGAAAAACGGTCAAAATGGTGGTAAAGTGAATTTCCTGGTTAATTTACGGATTTTACTTGTTTTTGATTCTTTTTCTTTCACTAAAAAAGGCATAAAGTGGCTAGCCTTATCGAATAGAAGCATGTAATAGTTCCTAGGAAATCTAACGAGCGTATCTACGACTTCCATGGTTGATTTTAGAAATTTGAAAAACGGCCAAATTGGTGGTAAAGTGTATTTCCTTGTTAATTTACGGATTTTACTTGTTTTTGATTCTTTTTCTTTCACTAAAAAGGGCATAAAGTGGCCTAGCCTTATCGAATTGAAGCATGTAATACATCCTATGAAATCTAACGAGAATATCTACGACTTCCATGGTTGATTTTAGAAATTTGAAAAACGGCCAAAATATTGGTAAAGTGTATTTCCTTGTTAATTTACAGATTTTACTTGTTTTTGATTCTTTTTCTTTCACTAAAAAGGGCATAAAGTGGCCTAGCCTTATCGAATCGAAGCATGAAATACTTCCTAGGAAATCTAACGAGAATATCTACAACTTCCATGGTTGATTTTAGAAATTTGAAAAACGGCCAAATTGGTGGTAAAGTGTATTTCCTTGTTAATTTACGGATTTTACTTGTTTTTGATTCTTTTTCTTTCACTAAAAAGGGCATAAAGTGGCCTAGCCTTATCGAATTGAAGCATGTAATACATCCTATGAAATCTAACGAGAATATCTACGACTTCCATGGTTGATTTTAGAAATTTGAAAAACGGCCAAAATATTGGTAAAGTGTATTTCCTTGTTAATTTATAGATTTTACTTGTTTTTGATTCTTTTTCTTTCACTAAAAAGGGCATAAAGTGGCCTAGCCTTATCGAATCGAAGCATGAAATACTTCCTAGGAAATCTAACGAGAATATCTACAACTTCCATGGTTGAATTTAGAAATTTGAAAAACGGCCAAATTGGTGGTAAAGTGTATTTCCTTGTTAATTTACGGATTTTACTTATTTTTGATTCTTTTTCTTTCACTAAAAAGGGCATAAAGTGGCCTAGCCTTATCGAATTGAAGCATGTAATAGTTCCTAGGAAACCAAACGAGCATATATATTACCTCCATGGTTGATTTTAGAATTTTCAAAAACGGCCAAAATGGGGGTTATGTTAATTTCCATGTTAATTTTCGGATTTTACTCGTTTTTGACCCTTTTTCTTTCACTAAAGAAGACATAAAGTGGCCTAGCCTTATCGAATCGAAGCATGTAACAGTTCCTAGGAAACCAAACGAGCATATATATTACCTCCATGGTTGATTTTAGAATTTTCAAAAACGGCCAAAATGGGGGTTATGTTAATTTCCTTGTTAATTTTCGGATTTTACTCTTTTTTGACCCTTTTTCTTTCACTAAAAAGGGCATAAAGTGGCCTAGCCTTATCAAATCGAAGCATCTAATAGTTCCTAGGAAATCTAACGAGCATATCTACGACTTCCATGGTTGATTTTAGAAATTTGAAAAACGGCCAAAATGGTAAAGTGAATTCCTTGTTAATTTACGGATTTTACTTGTTTTTGACCCTTTTTCTTTCACTAAAAAGGGCATAAAGTGGCCTAGCCTTATCGAAATTGAAGCATGTAATACATCCTATGAAATCTAACGAGAATATCTATGACTTCCATGGTTGATTTTAGAAATTTGAAAAACGGCCAAAATGGTGGTAAAGTGTATTTCCTTGTTAATTTACGGATTTTACTTGTTTTTGATTCTTTTTCTTTCACTAAAAAGGGCATAAAGTGGCCTAGCCTTATCGAATCGAAGCATGTAATAGTTCCTAGGAAATCTAACGAGCATATCTATTACGTCCATGGTTGATTTTAGAATTTTCAAAAACGGCCAAAATGGGGGTTAGGTTAATTTCCTTGTTAATTTACGGATTTTACTCGTTTTTTACCTTTTTTCTTTCACTAAAAAGGGCATAAAGTGGCCTAGCCTTATCAAATCGAAGCATGTAATAGTTCCTAGGAAATCTAACGAGCATATCTACGACTTCCATGGTTGATTTTAGAAATTTGAAAAACGGCCAAAATGGTGGTAAAGTGTATTTCCTTGTTAATTTACGGATTTTACTTGTTTTTGACCCTTTTTCTTTCACTAAAAAGGGCATAAAGTGGCCTAGCCTTATCGAATTGAATCATGTAATACATCCTAGGAAATCTAACGAGAATATCTACGACTTCCATGGTTGATTTTAGAAATTTGAAAAACGGCCAAAATGGTGGTAAAGTGTATTTCCTTGTTAATTTACGGATTTTACTTGTTTTTGATTCTTTTTCTTTCACTAAAAAGGGCATAAAGTGGCCTAGCCTTATCGAATCGAAGCATGTAATAGTTCCTAGGAAATCTAACGAGCATATCTACGACTTCCATGGTTGATTTTAGAAATTTGAAAAACGGCCAAACTGGTGGTAAAGTGAATTTCCTGGTTAATTTACGGATTTTACTTGTTTTTGACCCTTTTTCTTTCAGTAAAAAGGGCAAAAAGTGGCCTAGCCTTATCGAATCGAAGCATGTAATAGTTCCTAGGAAATCTAACGAGCATATCTATGACTTCCACGGTTGGTTTTAGAAATTTGAAAAACGGTCAAAATGGTGGTAAAGTGAATTTCCTGGTTAATTTACGGATTTTACTTGTTTTTGATTCTTTTTCTTTCACTAAAAAAGGCATAAAGTGGCTAGCCTTATCGAATAGAAGCATGTAATAGTTCCTAGGAAATCTAACGAGCGTATCTACGACTTCCATGGTTGATTTTAGAAATTTGAAAAACGGCCAAAATGGTGGTAAAGTGTATTTCCTTGTTAATTTACGGATTTTACTTGTTTTTGATTCTTTTTCTTTCACTAAAAAGGGCATAAAGTGGCCTAGCCGTATCGAATCGGAGCATGTAATAGTTCCTAGGAAGTCTAACGAGCATATCTATGACTTCCATGATTTATATTAGAATTTTCAAAAACGGCCAAAATGGTGGTTAAGTTAATTTCCTTGTTAATTTACGGATTTTACTCGTTTTTGACCCTTTTTCTTTCACTAAAAAAGACATAAATTGGCCTAGCCTTATCGAATCGAAGCATGTAATAGTTCCTAGGAAACCAAACGAGCATATATATTACCTCCATGGTTGATTTTAGAATTTTCAAAAACGGCCAAAATGGGGGTTATGTTAATTTCCTTGTTAATTTACGGATTTTACTCGTTTTTGACCCTTTTTCTTTCACTAAAAAGGGCATAAAGTGGCCTAGCCTTATCAAATCGAAGCATCTAATAGTTCATAGGAAATCTAACGAGCATATCTACGACTTCCATGGTTGATTTTAGAAATTTGAAAAACGGCCAAAATGGTAAAGTGAATTGCCTTGTTAATTTACGGATTTTACTTGTTTTTGACACTTTTTCTTTCACTAAAAAGGGCATAAAGTGCCCTAGCCTTATCAAATCGAAGCATGTAATAGTTCCTAGGAAATCTAACGAGCATATCTACGACTTCCATGGTTGATTTTAGAAATTTGAAAAACGGCCAAAATGGTGGTACAGTGAATTTCCTTGTTAATTTACGGATTTTACTTGTTTTTGACCCTTTTTCTTTCACTAAAAAGGGCATAAAGTGGCCTAGCCTTATCGAATTGAATCATGTAATACATCCTAGGAAATCTAACGAGAATATCTACGACTTGCATGGTTGATTTTAGAAATTTGAAAAACGGCCAAAATGTTGGTAAAGTGTATTTCCTTGTTAATTTACGGATTTTACTTGTTTTTGATTCTTTTTCTTTCACTAAAAAGGGTAGAAAGTGGCCTAGCCTTATCGAATCGAAGCATGTAATAGTTCCTAGGAAATCTAACGAGCATATCTACGACTTCCATGGTTGATTTTAGAAATTTGAAAAACGGCCAAACTGGTGGTAAAGTGAATTTCCTGGTTAATTTACGGATTTTACTTGTTTTAACCCTTTTTCTTTCAGTAAAAAGGGCATAAAGTGGCCTAGCCTTATCGAATCGAAGCATGTAATAGTTCCTAGGAAATCTAACGAGCATATCTATGACTTCCACGGTTGATTTTAGAAATTTGAAAAACGGTCAAAATGGTGGTAAAGTGAATTTCCTGGTTAATTTACGGATTTTACTTGTTTTTGATTCTTTTTCTTTCACTAAAAAAGGCATAAAGTGGCTAGCCTTATCGAATAGAAGCATGTAATAGTTCCTAGGAAATCTAACGAGCATATCTACGACTTCCATGGTTGATTTTAGAAATTTGAAAAACGGCCAAAATGTTGGTAAAGTGTATTTCCTTGTTAATTTACGGATTTTACTTGTTTTTGATTCTTTTTCTTTCACTAAAAAGGGTATAAAGTGGCCTAGCCTTATCGAATCGAAGCATGTAATAGTTCCTAGGAAATCTAACGAGCATATCTACGACTTCCATGGTTGATTTTAGAAATTTGAAAAACGGCCAAACTGGTGGTAAAGTGAATTTCCTGGTTAATTTACGGATTTTACTTGTTTTAACCCTTTTTCTTTCAGTAAAAAGGGCATAAAGTGGCCTAGCCTTATCGAATCGAAGCATGTAATAGTTCCTAGGAAATCTAACGAGCATATCTATGACTTCCACGGTTGATTTTAGAAATTTGAAAAACGGTCAAAATGGTGGTAAAGTGAATTTCCTGGTTAATTTACGGATTTTACTTGTTTTTGACCCTTTTTCTTTCACTAAAAAGGGCATAAAGTGGCCTAGCCTTATCGAATTGAATCATGTAATACATCCTATGAAATCTAACGAGAATATCTACGACTTCCATGGTTGATTTTAGAAAATTGAAAAACGGCCAAAATGTTGGTAAAGTGTATTTCCTTGTTAATTTACGGATTTTACTTGTTTTTGATTCTTTTTCTTTCACTAAAAAGGGTATAAAGTGGCCTAGCCTTATCGAATCGAAGCATGTAATAGTTCCTAGGAAACCAAACGAGCATATATATTACCTCCATGGTTGATTTTAGAATTTTCAAAAACGGCCAAAATGGGGGTTATGTTAATTTCCTTGTTAATTTACGGATTTTACTCGTTTTTGACCCTTTTTCTTTCACTAAAAAGGGCATAAAGTGGCCTAGCCTTATCAAATCGAAGCATCTAATAGTTCCTAGGAAATCTAACGAGCATATCTACGACTTCCATGGTTGATTTTAGAAATTTGAAAAACGGCCAAAATGGTAAAGTGAATTGCCTTGTTAATTTACGGATTTTACTTGTTTTTGACACTTTTTCTTTCACTAAAAAGGGCATAAAGTGGCCTAGCCTTATCAAATCGAAGCATGTAATAGTTCCTAGGAAATCTAACGAGCATATCTACGACTTCCATGGTTGATTTTAGAAATTTGAAAAACGGCCAAAATGGTGGTACAGTGAATTTCCTTGTTAATTTACGGATTTTACTTGTTTTTGACCCTTTTTCTTTCACTAAAAAGGGCATAAAGTGGCCTAGCCTTATCGAATTGAATCATGTAATACATCCTAGGAAATCTAACGAGAATATCTACGACTTCCATGGTTGATTTTAGAAATTTGAAAAACGGCCAAAATGTTGGTAAAGTGTATTTCCTTGTTAATTTACGGATTTTACTTGTTTTTGATTCTTTTTCTTTCACTAAAAAGGGTATAAAGTGGCCTAGCCTTATCGAATCGAAGCATGTAATAGTTCCTAGGAAATCTAACGAGCATATCTACGACTTCCATGGTTGATTTTAGAAATTTGAAAAACGGCCAAACTGGTGGTAAAGTGAATTTCCTGGTTAATTTACGGATTTTACTTGTTTTAACCCTTTTTCTTTCAGTAAAAAGGGCATAAAGTGGCCTAGCCTTATCGAATCGAAGCATGTAATAGTTCCTAGGAAATCTAACGAGCATATCTATGACTTCCACGGTTGATTTTAGAAATTTGAAAAACGGTCAAAATGGTGGTAAAGTGAATTTCCTGGTTAATTTACGGATTTTACTTGTTTTTGATTCTTTTTCTTTCACTAAAAAAGGCATAAAGTGGCTAGCCTTATCGAATAGAAGCATGTAATAGTTCCTAGGAAATCTAACGAGCATATCTACGACTTCCATGGTTGATTTTAGAAATTTGAAAAACGGCCAAAATGTTGGTAAAGTGTATTTCCTTGTTAATTTACGGATTTTACTTGTTTTTGATTCTTTTTCTTTCACCAAAAAGGGTATAAAGTGGCCTAGCCTTATCGAATCGAAGCATGTAATAGTTCCTAGGAAATCTAACGAGCATATCTACGACTTCCATGGTTGATTTTAGAAATTTGAAATACGGCCAAACTGGTGGTAAAGTGAATTTCCTGGTTAATTTACGGATTTTACTTGTTTTAACCCTTTTTCTTTCAGTAAAAAGGGCATAAAGTGGCCTAGCCTTATCGAATCGAAGCATGTAATAGTTCCTAGGAAATCTAACGAGCATATCTATGACTTCCACGGTTGATTTTAGAAATTTGAAAAACGGTCAAAATGGTGGTAAAGTGAATTTCCTGGTTAATTTACGGATTTTACTTGTTTTTGACCCTTTTTCTTTCACTAAAAAGGGCATAAAGTGGCCTAGCCTTATCGAATTGAATCATGTAATACATCCTAGGAAATCTAACGAGAATATCTACGACTTCCATGGTTGATTTTAGAAAATTGAAAAACGGCCAAAATGTTGGTAAAGTGTATTTCCTTGTTAATTTACGGATTTTACTTGTTTTTGATTCTTTTTCTTTCACTAAAAAGGGTATAAAGTGGCCTAGCCTTATCGAATCGAAGCATGTAATAGTTCCTAGGAAATCTAACGAGCATATCTACGACTTCCATGGTTGATTTTAGAAATTTGAAAAACGGCCAAACTGGTGGTAAAGTGAATTTCCTGGTTAATTTACGGATTTTACTTGTTTTAACCCTTTTTCTTTCAGTAAAAAGGGCATAAAGTGGCCTAGCCTTATCGAATCGAAGCATGTAATAGTTCCTAGGAAATCTAACGAGCATATCTATGACTTCCACGGTTGATTTTAGAAATTTGAAAAACGGTCAAAATGGTGGTAAAGTGAATTTCCTGGTTAATTTACGGATTTTACTTGTTTTTGATTCTTTTTCTTTCACTAAAAAAGGCATAAAGTGGCTAGCCTTATCGAATAGAAGCATGTAATAGTTCCTAGGAAATCTAACGAGCATATCTACGACTTCCATGGTTGATTTTAGAAATTTGAAAAACGGCCAAAATGTTGGTAAAGTGTATTTCCTTGTTAATTTACGGATTTTACTTGTTTTTGATTCTTTTTCTTTCACTAAAAAGGGTATAAAGTGGCCTAGCCTTATCGAATCGAAGCATGTAATAGTTCCTAGGAAATCTAACGAGCATATCTACGACTTCCATGGTTGATTTTAGAAATTTGAAAAACGGCCAAACTGGTGGTAAAGTGAATTTCCTGGTTAATTTACGGATTTTACTTGTTTTAACCCTTTTTCTTTCAGTAAAAAGGGCATAAAGTGGCCTAGCCTTATCGAATCGAAGCATGTAATAGTTCCTAGGAAATCTAACGAGCATATCTATGACTTCCACGGTTGATTTTAGAAATTTGAAAAACGGTCAAAATGGTGGTAAAGTGAATTTCCTGGTTAATTTACGGATTTTACTTGTTTTTGATTCTTTTTCTTTCACTAAAAAAGGCATAAAGTGGCTAGCCTTATCGAATAGAAGCATGTAATAGTTCCTAGGAAATCTAACGAGCATATCTACGACTTCCATGGTTGATTTTAGAAATTTGAAAAACGGCCAAAATGTTGGTAAAGTGTATTTCCTTGTTAATTTACGGATTTTACTTGTTTTTGATTCTTTTTCTTTCACTAAAAAGGGTATAAAGTGGCCTAGCCTTATCGAATCGAAGCATGTAATAGTTCCTAGGAAATCTAACGAGCATATCTACGACTTCCATGGTTGATTTTAGAAATTTGAAAAACGGCCAAACTGGTGGTAAAGTGAATTTCCTGGTTAATTTACGGATTTTACTTGTTTTAACCCTTTTTCTTTCAGTAAAAAGGGCATAAAGTGGCCTAGCCTTATCGAATCGAAGCATGTAATAGTTCCTAGGAAATCTAACGAGCATATCTATGACTTCCACGGTTGATTTTAGAAATTTGAAAAACGGCCAAAATGGTGGTAAAGTGTATTTCCTTGTTAATTTACGGATTTTACTTGTTTTTGATTCTTTTTCTTTCACTAAAAAGGGCATAAAGTGGCCTAGCCTTATCGAATCGGAGCATGTAATAGTTCCTTGGAAGTCTAACGAGCATATCTACGACTTCCATGATTTATATTAGAATTTTCAAAAACGGCCAAAATGGTGGTTAAGTTAATTTCCTTGTTAATTTACGGATTTTACTTGTTTTTGATTCTTTTTCTTTCACTAAAAAAGACATAAAGTGGCCTAGCCTTATCGAATCGAAGCATGTAATAGTTCCTAGGAAACCAAACGAGCATATATATTACCTCCATGGTTGATTTTAGAATTTTCAAAAACGGCCAAAATGGGGGTTATGTTAATTTCCTTGTTAATTTACGGATTTTACTTGTTTTTGATTCTTTTTCTTTCACTAAAAAGGGCATAAAGTGGCCTAGCCTTATCAAATCGAAGCATCTAATAGTTCCTAGGAAATCTAACGAGCATATCTACGACTTCCATGGTTGATTTTAGAAATTTGAAAAACGGCCAAAATGGTAAAGTGAATTTCCTTGTTAATTTACGGATTTTACTTGTTTTTGACCCTTTTTCTTTCACTAAAAAGGGCATAAAGTGGCCTAGCCTTATCGAATTGAAGCATGTAATACATCCTATGAAATCTAACGAGAATATCTACGACTTCCATGGTTGATTTTAGAAATTTGAAAAACGGCCAAAATAGTGGTAAAGTGTATTTCCTTGTTAATTTACAGATTTTACTTGTTTTTGATTCTTTTTCTTTCACTAAAAAGGGCATAAAGTGGCCTAGCCTTATCGAATCGAAGCATGAAATACTTCCTAGGAAATCTAACGAGAATATCTACAACTTCCATGGTTGATTTTAGAAATTTGAAAAACGGCCAAATTGGTGGTAAAGTGTATTTCCTTGTTAATTTACGGATTTCACTTGTTTTTGATTCTTTTTCTTTCACTAAAAAGGGCATAAAGTGGCCTAGCCTTATCGAATTGAAGCATGTAATACTTCCTAGGAAATCTAACAAGAATATCTACAACTTCGATGGTTGATTATAGAAATTTGAAAAACGGCCAAAATGGTGGTAAAGTGTATTTCATTGTTAATTTACAGATTTTACTTGTTTTTAATTCTTTTTCTTTCACTAAAAAGGGCATAAAGTGGCCTAGCCTTATCGAATCGGAGCATGTAATAGTTCCTTGGAAGTCTAAAGAGCATATCTACGACTTCCATGATTTATATTAGAATTTTCAAAAATGGCCAAAATGGGTTAAGTTAATTTCCTTGTTAATTTACGGATTTTACTCGTTTTTGAGCCTTTTTCTTTCACTAAAAAAGACATAAAGTGGCCTAGCCTTATCGAATCGAAGCATGTAGTAGTTCCTAGGAAACCTAACGAGCATATCTATTACCTCCATGGTTGATTTTAGAATTTTCAAAAACGGCCAAAATGGGGGTTAGGTTAATTTCCTTGTTAATTTACGGATTTTACTCGTTTTTTACCCTTTTTCTTTCACTAAAAAAGACATAAAGTGGCCTAGCCTTATCGAATCGAAGCATGTAGTAGTTCCTAGGAAACCTAACGAGCATATCTATTACCTCCATGGTTGATTTTAGAATTTTCAAAAACGGCCAAAATGGGGGTTAGGTTAATTTCCTTGTTAATTTACGGATTTTACTCGTTTTTTACCCTTTTTCTTTCACTAAAAAGGGCATAAAGTGGCCTAGCCTTATCAAATTGAAGCATGTAATAGTTCCTAGGAAATCTAACGAGCATATCTACGACTTCCATGGTTGATTTTAGAAATTTGAAAAACGGCCAAAATGGTGGTAAAGTGTATTTCCTTGTTAATTTACGGATTTTACTTGTTTTTGATTCTTTTTCTTTCACTAAAAAGGGCATAAAGTGGCCTAGCCTTATCGAATCGAAGCATGTAATAGTTCTTAGGAAATCTAACGAGCATATCTACGACTTCCATGGTTGATTTTAGAAATTTGAAAAACGGCCAAACTGGAGGTAAAGTGAATTTCCTGGTTAATTTACGGATTTTACTTGTTTTTGACCCTTTTTCTTTCAGTAAAAAGGGCATAAAGTGGCCTAAGCCTTATCGAATCGAAGCATGTAATAGTTCCTAGGAAATCTAACGAGCATATCAATGACTTCCACGGTTGATTTTAGAAATTTGAAAAACTGTCAAAATGGTGGTAAAGTGAATTTCCTGGTTAATTTACGGATTTTACTTGTTTTTGATTCTTTTTCTTTCACTAAAAAAGGCATAAAGTGGCCTAGCCTTATCGAATAGAAGCATGTAATAGTTCCTAGGAAATCTAACGAGCGTATCTACGACTTGCATGGTTGATTTTAGAAATTTGAAAAACGGCCAAAATGGTGGTAAAGTGTATTTCCTTGTTAATTTACGGATTTTACTTGTTTTTGATTCTTTTTCTTTCACTAAAAAGGGCATAAAGTGGCCTAGCCTTATCGATTCGGAACATATAATAGTTCCTAGGAAATCTAACGAGCATATCTACGACTTCCATGATTTATATTAGAATTTTCAAAAACAACAAAAATGGTTGTAAAGTGAATTTCATTGTTAATTTACGGATTTTACTTGTTTTTGACCCTTTTTCTTTCACTAAAAAGGGCATAAAGTGGCCTAGCCTTATGGAATTGAAGCATGTAATACATCCTAGGAAATCTAACGAGAATATCTACGACTTCCATGGTTGATTTTAGAAATTTGAAAAACGGCCAAAATGGTGGTAAAGTGTATTTCCTTGTTAATTTACGGATTTTACTTGTTTTTGATTCTTTTTCTTTCCCTAAAAAGGGCATAAAGTGGCCTAGCCTTATCGAACCGGAGCATGTAATAGTTCCTAGGAAATCTAACGAGCATAGCTACGACTTCCATGATTTATATTAGAATTTTCAAAAACGGCCAAAATGGTGGTAAAGTGTATTTCCTTGTTAATTTACGGATTTTACTTGTTTTTGATTCTTTTTCTTTCTGTAAAAAGGACATAACGTGGCCTAGCCTTATCGAATCGAAGCATGTAATACTTCCTAGGAAATCTAACAAGAATATCTACAACTTCCTTGGTTGATTATAGAAATTTGAAAAACGGCCAAAATGGTGGTAAAGTGTATTTCATTGTTAATTTACGGATTTTACTTGTTTTTAATTCTTTTTCTTTCACTAAAAAGGGCATAAAGTGGCCTAGCCTTATCGAATCGGAGCATGTAATAGTTCCTAGGAAGTCTAACGAGCATATCTACGACTTCCATGATTTATATTAGAATTTTCAAAAATGGCCAAAATGGGGGTTAAGTTAATTTCCTGGTTAATTTACGGATTTTACTCGTTTTTGAGACTTTTTCTTTCACTAAAAAAGACATAAAGTGGCCTAGCCTTATCGAATCGAAGCATGTAGTAGTTCCTAGGAAACCTAACGAGCATATCTATTACCTCCATGGTTGATTTTAGAATTTTCAAAAACGGCCAAAATGGGGGTTAGGTTAATTTCCTTGTTAATTTACGGAATTTACTCGTTTTTGACCCTTTTTCTTTCACTAAAAAGGGCATAAAGTGGCCTAGCCTTATCAAATCGAAGCATCTAATAGTTCCTAGGAAATCTAACGAGCATATCTACGACTTCCATGGTTGATTTTAGAAATTTGAAAAACGGCCAAAATGGTGGTAAAGTGAATTTCCTTTTTAATTTACGGATTTTACTTGTTTTTGACCCTTTTTCTTTCACTAAAAAGGGCATAAAGTGGCATAGCCTTATCGAATTGAAGCATGTAATACATCCTAGGAAATCTGACGAGAATATCTACGACTTCCATCGTTGATTTTAGAAATTTGAAAAACGGCCAAAATGGTGGTAAAGTGTATTTCCTTGTTAATTTACGGATTTTACTTGTTTTTGATTCTTTTTATTTCACTAAAAAGGGCATAAAGTGGCCTAGCCTTATCGAATCGAAGCATGTAATAGTTCCTAGGAAATCTAACGAGCATATCTACGACTTCCATGGTTGATTTTAGAAATTTGAAAAACGGCCAAACTGGTGGTAAAGTGAATTTCCTGGTTAATTTACGGATTTTACTTGTTTTTAACCCATTTTCTTTCAGTAAAAAGGGCATAAAGTGGCCTAGCCTTATCGAATCGAAGCATGTAATAGTTCCTAGGAAATCTAACGAGCATATCTACGACTTCCATGGTTGATTTTAGAAATTTGAAAAACGGCCAAACTAGTGGTAAAGTGAATTTCCTGGTTAATTTACGGATTTTACTTGTTTTTGACCCTTTTTCTTTCAGTAAAAAGGGCATAAAGTGGCCTAGCCTTATCGAATCGAAGCATGTAATAGTTCCTAGGAAATCTAACGAGCATATCAATGACTTCCATGGTTGATTTTAGAAATTTGAAAAACGGCCAAAATGGTGGTAAAGTGTATTTCATTGTTAATTTACGGATTTTACTTGTTTTTAATTCTTTTTCTTTCACTAAAAAGGGCATAAAGTGGCCTAGCCTTATCGAATCGGAGCATGTAATAGTTCCTAGGAAGTCTAACGAGCATATCTACGACTTCCATGATTTATATTAGAATTTTCAAAAATGGCCAAAATGGGGGTTAAGTTAATTTCCTGGTTAATTTACGGATTTTACTCGTTTTTGAGCCTTTTTCTTTCTCTAAAAAAGACATAAAGTGGCCTAGCCTTATCGAATCGAAGCATGTAGTAGTTCCTAGGAAACCTAACGAGCATATCTATTACCTCCATGGTTGATTTTAGAATTTTCAAAAACGGCCAAAATGGGGGTTAGGTTAATTTCCTTGTTAATTTACGGAATTTACTCGTTTTTGACCCTTTTTCTTTCACTAAAAAGGGCTTAAAGTGGCCTAGCCTTATCAAATCGAAGCATCTAATAGTTCCTAGGAAATCTAACGAGCATATCTACGACTTCCATGGTTGATTTTAGAAATTTGAAAAACGGCCAAAATGGTGGTAAAGTGAATTTCCTTGTTAATTTACGGATTTTACTTGTTTTTGACCCTTTTTCTTTCACTAAAAAGGGCATAAAGTGGCATAGCCTTATCGAATTGAACCATGTAATACATCCTAGGAAATCTGACGAGAATATCTACCACTTCCATGGTTGATTTTAGAAATTTGAAAAACGGCCAAAATGGTGGTAAAGTGTATTTCCTTGTTAATTTACGGATTTTACTTGTTTTTGATTCTTTTTCTTTCACTAAAAAGGGCATAAAGTGGCCTAGCCTTATCGAATCGAAGCATGTAATAGTTCCTAGGAAATCTAACGAGCATATCTACGACTTCCATGGTTGATTTTAGAAATTTTGAAAAACGGCCAAACTGGTGGTAAAGTGAATTTCCTGGTTAATTTACGGATTTTACTTGTTTTTAACCCTTTTTCTTTCAGTAAAAAGGGCATAAAGTGGCCTAGCCTTATCGAATCGAAGCATGTAATAGTTCCTAGGAAATCTAACGAGCATATCAATGACTTCCATGGTTGATTTTAGAAATTTGAAAAACGGCCAAAATGGTAAAGTGAATTTCCTTGTTAATTTACGGATTTTACTTGTTTTTGACCCTTTTTCTTTCACTAAAAAGGGCATAAAGTGGCCTAGCCTTATCGAATTGAAGCATGTAATACATCCTATGAAATCTAACGAGAATATCTACGACTTCCATGGTTGATTTTAGAAATTTGAAAAACGGCCAAAATGGTGGTTAAGTGTATTTCCTTGTTAATTTACAGATTTTACTTGTTTTTGATTCTTTTTCTTTCACTAAAAAGGGCATAAAGTTGCCTAGCCTTATCGAATCGAAGCATGAAATACTTCCTAGGAAATCTAACGAGAATATCTACAACTTCCATGGTTGATTTTAGAAATTTCAAAAACGGCCAAATTGGTGGTAAAGTGTATTTCCTTGTTAATTTACGGATTTTACTTGTTTTTGATTCTTTTTCTTTCACTAAAAAGGGCATAAAGTGGCCTAGCCTTATCGAATTGAAGCATGTAATACTTCCTAGGAAATCTAACAAGAATATCTACAACTTCCATGGTTGATTATAGAAATTTGAAAAACGGCCAAAATGGTGGTAAAGTGTATTTCATTGTTAATTTACAGATTTTACTTGTTTTTAATTCTTTTTCTTTCGCTAAAAAGGGCATAAAGTGGCCTAGCCTTATCAAATCGAAGCATCTAATAGTTCCTAGGAAATCTAACGAGCATATCTACGACTTCCATGGTTGATTTTAGAAATTTGAAAAACGGCCAAAATGGTAAAGTGAATTTCCTTGTTAATTTACGGATTTTACTTGTTTTTGACCCTTTTTCTTTCACTAAAAAGGGCATAAAGTGGCATAGCCTTATCGAATTGAAGCATGTAATACATCCTAGGAAATCTGACGAGAATATCTACGACTTCCATGGTTGATTTTAGAAATTTGAAAAACGGCCAAAATGGTGGTAAAGTGAATTTCCTTGTTAATTTACGGATTTTACTTGTTTTTGACCCTTTTTCTTTCACTAAAAAGGGCATAAAGTGGCATAGCCTTATCGAATTGAAGCATGTAATACATCCTAGGAAATCTGACGAGAATATCTACGACTTCCATGGTTGATTTTAGAAATTTGAAAAACGGCCAAAATTGTGGTAAAGTGTATTTCCTTGTTAATTTACGGATTTTACTTGTTTTTGATTCTTTTTCTTTCACTAAAAAGGGCATAAAGTGGCCTAGCCTTATCGAATCGAAGCATGTAATAGTTCCTAGGAAATCTAACGAGCATATCTACGACTTCCATGGTTGATTTTAGAAATTTGAAAAACGGCCAAACTAGTGGTAAAGTGAATTTCCTGGTTAATTTACGGATTTTACTTGTTTTTGACCCTTTTTCTTTCAGTAAAAAGGGGATAAAGTGGCCTAGCCTTATCGAATCGAAGCATGTAATAGTTCCTAGGAAATCTAACGAGCATATCAATGACTTCCATGGTTGATTTTAGAAATTTGAAAAACGGCCAAAATGGTAAAGTGAATTTCCTTGTTAATTTACGGATTTTACTTGTTTTTGACCCTTTTTCTTTCACTAAAAAGGGCATAAAGTGGCCTAGCCTTATCGAATTGAAGCATGTAATACATCCTATGAAATCTAATGAGAATATCTACGACTTCCATGGTTGATTTTAGAAATTTGAAAAACGGCCAAAATGGTGGTAAAGTGTATTTCCTTGTTAATTTACAGATTTTACTTGTTTTTGATTCTTTTTCTTTCACTAAAAAGGGCATAAAGTGGCCTAGCCTTATCGAATCGAAGCATGAAATACTTCCTAGGAAATCTAACGAGAATATCTACAACTTCCATGGTTGATTTTAGAAATTTGAAAAACGGCCAAATTGGTGGTAAAGTGTATTTCCTTGTTAATTTACGGATTTTACTTGTTTTTGATTCTTTTTCTTTCACTAAAAAGGGCATAAAGTGGCCTAGCCTTATCGAATCGAAGCATGTAATAGTTCCTAGGAAATCTAACGAGCATATCTACGACTTCCATGGTTGATTTTAGAAATTTGAAAAACGGCCAAACTGGTGGTAAAGTGAATTTCCTGGTTAATTTACGGATTTTACTTGTTTTTAACCCTTTTTCTTTCAGTAAAAAGGGCATAAAGTGGCCTAGCCTTATCGAATCGAAGCATGTAATAGTTCCTAGGAAATCTAACGAGCATATCAATGACTTCCATGGTTGATTTTAGAAATTTGAAAAACGGCCAAAATGGTAAAGTGAATTTCCTTGATAATTTACGGATTTTACTTGTTTTTGACCCTTTTTCTTTCACTAAAAAGGGCATAAAGTGGCCTAGCCTTATCGAATTGAAGCATGTAATACATCCTATGAAATCTAACGAGAATATCTACGACTTCCATGGTTGATTTTAGAAATTTGAAAAACGGCCAAAATGGTGGTTAAGTGTATTTCCTTGTTAATTTACAGATTTTACTTGTTTTTGATTCTTTTTCTTTCACTAAAAAGGGCATAAAGTTGCCTAGCCTTATCGAATCGAAGCATGAAATACTTCCTAGGAAATCTAACGAGAATATCTACAACTTCCATGGTTGATTTTAGAAATTTGAAAAACGGCCAAATTGGTGGTAAAGTGTATTTCCTTGTTAATTTACGGATTTTACTTGTTTTTGATTCTTTTTCTTTCACTAAAAAGGGCATAAAGTGGCCTAGCCTTATCGAGTTGAAGCATGTAATACTTCCTAGGAAATCTAACAAGAATATCTACAACTTCCATGGTTGATTATAGAAATTTGAAAAACGGCCAAAATGGTGGTAAAGTGTATTTCATTGTTAATTTACAGATTTTACTTGTTTTCAATTCTTTTTCTTTCGCTAAAAAGGGCATAAAGTGGCCTAGCCTTATCAAATCGAAGCATCTAATAGTTCCTAGGAAATCTAACGAGCATATCTACGACTTCCATGGTTGATTTTAGAAATTTGAAAAACGGCCAAAATGGTAAAGTGAATTTCCTTGTTAATTTACGGATTTTACTTGTTTTTGACCCTTTTTCTTTCACTAAAAAGGGCATAAAGTGGCATAGCCTTATCGAATTGAAGCATGTAATACATCCTAGGAAATCTGACGAGAATATCTACGACTTCCATGGTTGATTTTAGAAATTTGAAAAACGGCCAAAATGGTGGTAAAGTGAATTTCCATGTTAATTTACGGATTTTACTTGTTTTTGACCCTTTTTCTTTCACTAAAAAGGGCATAAAGTGGCATAGCCTTATCGAATTGAAGCATGTAATACATCCTAGGAAATCTGACGAGAATATCTACGACTTCCATGGTTGATTTTAGAAATTTGAAAAACGGCCAAAATGGTGGTAAAGTGTATTTCCTTGTTAATTTACGGATTTTACTTGTTTTTGATTCTTTTTCTTTCACTAAAAAGGGCATAAAGTGGCCTAGCCTTATCGAATCGAAGCATGTAATAGTTCCTAGGAAATCTAACGAGCATATCTACGACTTCCATGGTTGATTTTAGAAATTTGAAAAACGGCCAAACTAGTGGTAAAGTGAATTTCCTGGTTAATTTACGGATTTTACTTGTTTTTGACCCTTTTTCTTTCAGTAAAAAGGGCATAAAGTTGCCTAGCCTTATCGAATCGAAGCATGTAATAGTTCCTAGGAAATCTAACGAGCATATCAATGACTTCCATGGTTGATTTTAGAAATTTGAAAAACGGCCAAAATGGTAAAGTGAATTTCCTTGTTAATTTACGGATTTTACTTGTTTTTGACCCTTTTTCTTTCACTAAAAAGGGCATAAAGTGGCCTAGCCTTATCGAATTGAAGCATGTAATACATCCTATGAAATCTAACGAGAATATCTACGACTTCCATGGTTGATTTTAGAAATTTGAAAAACGGCCAAAATGGTGGTAAAGTGTATTTCCTTGTTAATTTACAGATTTTACTTGTTTTTGATTCTTTTTCTTTCACTAAAAAGGGCATAAAGTGGCCTAGCCTTATCGAATCGAAGCATGAAATACTTCCTAGGAAATCTAACGAGAATATCTACAACTTCCATGGTTGATTTTAGAAATTTGAAAAACGGCCAAATTGGTGGTAAAGTGTATTTCCTTGTTAATTTACGGATTTTACTTGTTTTTGATTCTTTTTCTTTCACTAAAAAGGGCATAAAGTGGCCTAGCCTTATCGAATTGAAGCATGTAATACTTCCTAGGAAATCTAACAAGAATATCTACAACTTCCATGGTTGATTATAGAAATTTGAAAAACGGCCAAAATGGTGGTAAAGTGTATTTCATTGTTAATTTACAGATTTTACTTGTTTTTAATTCTTTTTCTTTCGCTAAAAAGGGCATAAAGTGGCCTAGCCTTATCAAATCGAAGCATCTAATAGTTCCTAGGAAATCTAACGAGCATATCTACGACTTCCATGGTTGATTTTAGAAATTTGAAAAACGGCCAAAATGGTAAAGTGAATTTCCTTGTTAATTTACGGATTTTACTTGTTTTTGACCCTTTTTCTTTCACTAAAAAGGGCATAAAGTGGCATAGCCTTATCGAATTGAAGCATGTAATACATCCTAGGAAATCTGACGAGAATATCTACGACTTCCATGGTTGATTTTAGAAATTTGAAAAACGGCCAAATTGGTGGTAAAGTGTATTTCCTTGTTAATTTACGGATTTTACTTGTTTTTGATTCTTTTTCTTTCACTAAAAAGGGCATAAAGTGGCCTAGCCTTATCGAATCGAAGCATGTAATAGTTCCTAGGAAATCTAACGAGCATATCTACGACTTCCATGGTTGATTTTAGAAATTTGAAAAACGGCCAAACTGGTGGTAAAGTGAATTTCCTGGTTAATTTACGGATTTTACTTGTTTTTAACCCTTTTTCTTTCAGTAAAAAGGGCATAAAGTGGCCTAGCCTTATCGAATCGAAGCATGTAATAGTTCCTAGGAAATCTAACGAGCATATCAATGACTTCCATGGTTGATTTTAGAAATTTGAAAAACGGCCAAAATGGTAAAGTGAATTTCCTTGTTAATTTACGGATTTTACTTGTTTTTGACCCTTTTTCTTTCACTAAAAAGGGCATAAAGTGGCCTAGCCTTATCGAATTGAAGCATGTAATACATCCTATGAAATCTAACGAGAATATCTACGACTTCCATGGTTGATTTTAGAAATTTGAAAAACGGCCAAAATGGTGGTTAAGTGTATTTCCTTGTTAATTTACAGATTTTACTTGTTTTTGATTCTTTTTCTTTCACTAAAAAGGGCATAAAGTTGCCTAGCCTTATCGAATCGAAGCATGAAATACTTCCTAGGAAATCTAACGAGAATATCTACAACTTCCATGGTTGATTTCAGAAATTTGAAAAACGGCCAAATTGGTGGTAAAGTGTATTTCCTTGTTAATTTACGGATTTTACTTGTTTTTGATTCTTTTTCTTTCACTAAAAAGGGCATAAAGTGGCCTAGCCTTATCGAATTGAAGCATGTAATACTTCCTAGGAAATCTAACAAGAATATCTACAACTTCCATGGTTGATTATAGAAATTTGAAAAACGGCCAAAATGGTGGTAAAGTGTATTTCATTGTTAATTTACAGATTTTACTTGTTTTTAATTCTTTTTCTTTCGCTAAAAAGGGCATAAAGTGGCCTAGCCTTATCAAATCGAAGCATCTAATAGTTCCTAGGAAATCTAACGAGCATATCTACGACTTCCATGGTTGATTTTAGAAATTTGAAAAACGGCCAAATTGGTGGTAAAGTGTATTTCCTTGTTAATTTACGGATTTTACTTGTTTTTGATTCTTTTTCTTTCACTAAAAAGGGCATAAAGTGGCCTAGCCTTATCGAATCGAAGCATGTAATAGTTCCTAGGAAATCTAACGAGCATATCTACGACTTCCATGGTTGATTTTAGAAATTTGAAAAACGGCCAAACTGGTGGTAAAGTGAATTTCCTGGTTAATTTACGGATTTTACTTGTTTTTAACCCTTTTTCTTTCAGTAAAAAGGGCATAAAGTGGCCTAGCCTTATCGAATCGAAGCATGTAATAGTTCCTAGGAAATCTAACGAGCATATCAATGACTTCCATGGTTGATTTTAGAAATTTGAAAAACGGCCAAAATGGTAAAGTGAATTTCCTTGTTAATTTACGGATTTTACTTGTTTTTGACCCTTTTTCTTTCACTAAAAAGGGCATAAAGTGGCCTAGCCTTATCGAATTGAAGCATGTAATACATCCTATGAAATCTAACGAGAATATCTACGACTTCCATGGTTGATTTTAGAAATTTGAAAAACGGCCAAAATGGTGGTTAAGTGTATTTCCTTGTTAATTTACAGATTTTACTTGTTTTTGATTCTTTTTCTTTCACTAAAAAGGGCATAAAGTTGCCTAGCCTTATCGAATCGAAGCATGAAATACTTCCTAGGAAATCTAACGAGAATATCTACAACTTCCATGGTTGATTTCAGAAATTTGAAAAACGGCCAAATTGGTGGTAAAGTGTATTTCCTTGTTAATTTACGGATTTTACTTGTTTTTGATTCTTTTTCTTTCACTAAAAAGGGCATAAAGTGGCCTAGCCTTATCGAATTGAAGCATGTAATACTTCCTAGGAAATCTAACAAGAATATCTACAACTTCCATGGTTGATTATAGAAATTTGAAAAACGGCCAAAATGGTGGTAAAGTGTATTTCATTGTTAATTTACAGATTTTACTTGTTTTTAATTCTTTTTCTTTCGCTAAAAAGGGCATAAAGTGGCCTAGCCTTATCAAATCGAAGCATCTAATAGTTCCTAGGAAATCTAACGAGCATATCTACGACTTCCATGGTTGATTTTAGAAATTTGAAAAACGGCCAAAATGGTAAAGTGAATTTCCTTGTTAATTTACGGATTTTACTTGTTTTTGACCCTTTTTCTTTCACTAAAAAGGGCATAAAGTGGCATAGCCTTATCGAATTGAAGCATGTAACACATCCTAGGAAATCTGACGAGAATATCTACGACTTCCATGGTTGATTTTAGAAATTTGAAAAACGGCCAAAATGGTGGTAAAGTAAATTTCCTTGTTAATTTACGGATTTTACTTGTTTTTGACCCTTTTTCTTTCACTAAAAAGGGCATAAAGTGGCATAGCCTTATCGAATTGAAGCATGTAATACATCCTAGGAAATCTGACGAGAATATCTACGATTTCCATGGTTGATTTTAGAAATTTGAAAAACGGCCAAAATGGTGGTAAAGTGTATTTCGTTGTTAATTTACGGATTTTACTTGTTTTTGATTCTTTTTCTTTCACTAAAAAGGGCATAAAGTGGCCTAGCCTTATCGAATCGAAGCATGTAATAGTTCCTAGGAAATCTAACGAGCATATCTACGACTTCCATGGTTGATTTTAGAAATTTGAAAAACGGCCAAACTAGTGGTAAAGTGAATTTCCTGGTTAATTTACGGATTTTACTTGTTTTTGACCCTTTTTCTTTCAGTAAAAAGGGCATAAAGTGGCCTAGCCTTATCGAATCGAAGCATGTAATAGTTCCTAGGAAATCTAACGAGCATATCAATGACTTCCATGGTTGATTTTAGAAATTTGAAAAACGGCCAAAATGGTAAAGTGAATTTCCTTGTTAATTTACGGATTTTACTTGTTTTTGACCCTTTTTCTTTCACTAAAAAGGGCATAAAGTGGCCTAGCCTTATCGAATTGAAGCATGTAATACATCCTATGAAATCTAACGAGAATATCTACGACTTCCATGGTTGATTTTAGAAATTTGAAAAACGGCCAAAATGGTGGTAAAGTGTATTTCCTTGTTAATTTACAGATTTTACTTGTTTTTGATTCTTTTTCTTTCACTAAAAAGGGCATAAAGTGGCCTAGCCTTATCGAATCGAAGCATGAAATACTTCCTAGGAAATCTAACGAGAATATCTACAACTTCCATGGTTGATTTTAGAAATTTGAAAAACGGCCAAATTGGTGGTAAAGTGTATTTCCTTGTTAATTTACGGATTTTACTTGTTTTTGATTCTTTTTCTTTCACTAAAAAGGGCATAAAGTGGCCTAGCCTTATCGAATTGAAGCATGTAATACTTCCTAGGAAATCTAACAAGAATATCTACAACTTCCATGGTTGATTATAGAAATTTGAAAAACGGCCAAAATGGTGGTAAAGTGTATTTCATTGTTAATTTACAGATTTTACTTGTTTTTAATTCTTTTTCTTTCGCTAAAAAGGGCATAAAGTGGCCTAGCCTTATCACATCGAAGCATCTAATAGTTCCTAGGAAATCTAACGAGCATATCTACGACTTCCATGGTTGATTTTAGAAATTTGAAAAACGGCCAAAATGGTAAAGTGAATTTCCTTGTTAATTTACGGATTTTACTTGTTTTTGACCCTTTTTCTTTCACTAAAAAGGGCATAAAGTGGCCTAGCCTTATCGAATTGAAGCATGTAATACATCCTATGAAATCTAACGAGAATATCTACGACTTCCATGGTTGATTTTAGAAATTTGAAAAACGGCCAAAATGGTGGTAAAGTGTATTTCCTTGTTAATTTATAGATTTTACTTGTTTTTGATTCTTTTTCTTTCACTAAAAAGGGCATAAAGTGGCCTAGCCTTATCGAATCGAAGCATGAAATACTTCCTAGGAAATCTAACGAGAATATCTACAACTTCCATGGTTGATTTTAGAAATTTGAAAAACGGCCAAATTGGTGGTAAAATGTATTTCATTGTTAATTTACAGATTTTACTTGTTTTTAATTCTTTTTCTTTCACTAAAAAGGGCATAAAGTGGCCTAGCCTTATCGAATCGGAGCATGTAATAGTTCCTAGGAAGTCTAACGAGCATATCTACGACTTCCATGATTTATATTAGAATTTTCAAAAATGGCCAAAATGGGGGTTAAGTTAATTTCCTTGTTAATTTACGGATTTTACTCGTTTTTGAGCCTTTTTCTTTCACTAAAAAAGACATAAAGTGGCCTAGCCTTATCGAATCGAAGCATGTAGTAGTTCCTAGGAAACCTAACGAGCATATCTATTACCTCCATGGTTGATTTTAGAATTTTCAAAAACGGCCAAAATGGGGGTTAGGTTAATTTCCTTGTTAATTTACGGATTTTACTCGTTTTTTTTACCCTTTTTCTTTCACTAAAAAGGGCATAAAGTGGCCTAGCCTTATCAAATCGAAGCATGTAATAGTTCCTAGGAAATCTAACGAGCATATCTACGACTTCCATGGTTGATTTTAGAAATTTGAAAAACGGCCAAACTGGTGGTAAAGTGAATTTCCTGGTTAATTTACGGATTTTACTTGTTTTTGACCCTTTTTCTTTCAGTAAAAAGGGCATAAAGTGGCCTAGCCTTATCGAATCGAAGCATGTAATAGTTCCTAGGAAATCTAACGAGCATATCAATGACTTCCACGGTTGATTTTAGAAATTTGAAAAACGGTCAAAATGGTGGTAAAGTGAATTTCCTGGTTAATTTACGGATTTTACTTGTTTTTGATTCTTTTTCTTTCACTAAAAAGGGCATAAAGTGGCCTAGCCTTATCGAATCGGAACATATAATAGTTCCTAGGAAATCTAACGAGCATATCTACGACTTCCATGATTTATATTAGAATTTTCAAAAACAACAAAAATGGTTGTAAAGTGAATTTCATTGTTAATTTACGGATTTTACTTGTTTTTGACCCTTTTTCTTTCACTAAAAAGGGCATAAAGTGGCCTAGCCTTATCGAATTGAAGCATGTAATACATCCTAGGAAATCTAACGAGAATATCTACGACTTCCATGGTTGATTTTAGAAATTTGAAAAACGGCCAAAATGGTGGTAAAGTGTATTTCCTTGTTAATTTACGGATTTTACTTGTTTTTGATTCTTTTTCTTTCACTAAAAAGGGCATTAAGTGGCCTAGCATTATCGAATCGAAGCATGTAATAGTTCTTAGGAAATCTAACGAGCATATCTACAACTTCCATGGTTGATTTTAGAAATTTGAAAAACGGCCAAACTGGTGGTAAAGTGAATTTCCTGGTTAATTTACTGATTTTACTTGTTTTTGACCCTTTTTCTTTCAGTAAAAAGGGCATAAAGTGGCCTAGCCTTATCGAATCGAAGCATGTAATAGTTCCTAGGAAATCTAACGAGCATATCAATGACTTCCACGGTTGATTTTAGAAATTTGAAAAACGGTCAAAATGGTGGTAAAGTGTATTTCCTTGTTAATTTACGGATTTTACTTGTTTTTGATTCTTTTTCTTTCACTAAAAAGGGCATAAAGTGGCCTAGCCTTATCGAATCGAAGCATGAAATACTTCCTAAGAAATCTAACGAGAATATCTACAACTTCCATGGTTGATTTTAGAAATTTGAAAAACGGCCAAATTGGTGGTAAAGTGTATTTCCTTGTTAATTTACGGATTTTACTTGTTTTTGATTCTTTTTCTTTCCCTAAAAAGGGCATAAAGTGGACTAGCCTTATCGAACCGGAGCATGTAATAGTTCCTAGGAAATCTAACGAGCATAGCTACGACTTCCATGATTTATATTAGAATTTTCAAAAACGGCCAAAATGGTGGTACAGTGTATTTCCTTGTTAATTTACGGATTTTACTTGTTTTTGATTCTTTTTCTTTCAGTAAAAAGGACATAACGTGGCCTAGCCTTATCGAATCGATGCATGTAATACTTCCTAGGAAATCTAACAAGAATATCTACAACTTCCATGGTTGATTATAGAAATTTGAAAAACGGCCAAAATTGTGGTAAAGTGTATTTCATTGTTAATTTACGGATTTTACTTGTTTTTAATTCTTTTTCTTTCACTAAAAAGGGCATAAAGTGGCCTAGCCTTATCGAATCGGAGCATGTAATAGTTCCTAGGAAGTCTAACGAGCATATCTACGACTTCCATGATTTATATTAGAATTTTCAAAAATGGCCAAAATGGGGGTTAAGTTAATTTCCTGGTTAATTTACGGATTTTACTCGTTTTTGAGCCTTTTTCTTTCACTAAAAAAGACATAAAGTGGCCTAGCCTTATCGAATCGAAGCATGTAGTAGTTCCTAGGAAACCTAACGAGCATATCTATTACCTCCATGGTTGATTTTAGAATTTTCAAAAACGGCCAAAATGGGGGTTAGGTTAATTTCCTTGTTAATTTACGGAATTTACTCGTTTTTGACCCTTTTTCTTTCACTAAAAAGGGTATAAAGTGGCCTAGCCTTATCAAATCGAAGCATCTAATAGTTCCTAGGAAATCTAACGAGCATATCTACGACTTCCATGGTTGATTTTAGAAATTTGAAAAACGGAAAAACTGGTGGTAAAGTGAATTTCCTGGTTAATTTACAGATTTTACTTGTTTTTGACCCTTTTTCTTTCAGTAAAAAGGGCATAAAGTGGCCTAGCCTTATCGAATCGAAGCATGTAATAGTTCCTAGGAAATCTAACGAGCATATCAATGACTTCCATGGTTGATTTTAGAAATTTGAAAAACGGCCAAAATGGTAAAGTGAATTTCCTTGTTAATTTACGGATTTTACTTGTTTTTGACCCTTTTTGTTTCACTAAAAAGGGCATAAAGTGGCCTAGCCTTATCGAATTGAAGCATGTAATACATCCTATGAAATCTAACGAGAATATCTACGACTTCCATGGTTGATTTTAGAAATTTGAAAAACGGCCAAAATGGTGGTAAAGTGTATTTCCTTGTTAATTTACAGATTTTACTTGTTTTTGATTCTTTTTCTTTCACTAAAAAGGGCATAAAGTGGCCTAGCCTTATCGAATCGAAGCATGAAATACTTCCTAGGAAATCTAACGAGAATATCTACAACTTCCGTGGTTGATTTTAGAAATTTGAAAAACGGCCAAATTGGAGGTAAAGTGTATTTCCTTGTTAATTTACGGATTTTACTTGTTTTTGATTCTTTTTCTTTCACTAAAAAGGGCATAAAGTGGCCTAGCCTTATCGAATTGAAGCATGTAATACTTCCTTGGAAATCTAACAAGAATATCTACAACTTCCATGGTTGATTATAGAAATTTGAAAAACGGCCAAAATGGTGGTAAAGTGTATTTCATTGTTAATTTACGGATTTTACTTGTTTTTAATTCTTTTTCTTTCACTAAAAAGGGCATAAAGTGGCCTAGCCTTATCGAATCGGAGCATGTAATAGTTCCTAGGAAGTCTAACGAGCATATCTACGACTTCCATGATTTATATTAGAATTTTCAAAAATGGCCAAAATGGGGGTTAAGTTAATTTCCTGGTTAATTTACGGATTTTACTCGTTTTTGAGCCTTTTTCTTTCACTAAAAAAGACATAAAGTGGCCTAGCCTTATCGAATCGAAGCATGTAGTAGTTCCTAGGAAACCTAACGAGCATATCTATTACCTCCATGGTTGATTTTAGAATTTTCAAAAACGGCCAAAATGGGGGTTAGGTTAATTTCCTTGTTAATTTACGGAATTTACTCGTTTTTGACCCCTTTTCTTTCACTAAAAAGGGCATAAAGTGGCCTAGCCTTATCAAATCGAAGCATCTAATAGTTCCTAGGAAATCTAACGAGCATATCTACGACTTCCATGATTGATTTTAGAAATTTGAAAAACGGCCAAACTGGTGGTAAAGTGAATTTCCTGGTTAATTTACAGATTTTACTTGTTTTTGACCCTTTTTCTTTCAGTAAAAAGGGCATAAAGTGGCCTAGCCTTATCGAATCGAAGCATGTAATAGTTCCTAGGAAATCTAACGAGCATATCAATGACTTCCATTTTTGATTTTAGAAATTTGAAAAACGGCCAAAATGGTAAAGTGAATTTCCTTGTTAATTTACGGATTTTACTTGTTTTTGACCCTTTTTCTTTCACTAAAAATGGCATAAAGTGGCCTAGCCTTATCGAATTGAAGCATGTAATACATCCTATGAAATCTAACGAGAATATCTACGACTTCCATGGTTGATTTTAGAAATTTGAAAAACGGCCAAAATGGTGGTAAAGTGTATTTCCTTGTTAATTTTCAGATTTTACTTGTTTTTGATTCTTTTTCTTTCACTAAAAAGGGCATAAAGTGGCCTAGCCTTATCGAATCGAAGCATGAAATACTTCCTAGGAAATCTAACGAGAATATCTACAACTTCCGTGGTTGATTTTAGAAATTTGAAAAACGGCCAAATTGGTGGTAAAGTGTATTTCCTTGTTAATTTACGGATTTTACTTGTTTTTGATTCTTTTTCTTTCACTAAAAAGGGCATAAAGTGGCCTAGCCTTATCGAATTGAAGCATGTAATACTTCCTAGGAAATCTAACAAGAATATCTACAACTTCCATGGTTGATTATAGAAATTTGAAAAACGGCCAAAATGGTGGTAAAGTGTATTTCATTGTTAATTTACAGATTTTACTTGTTTTTAATTCTTTTTCTTTCGCTAAAAAGGGCATAAAGTGGCCTAGCCTTATCAAATCGAAGCATCTAATAGTTCCTAGGAAATCTAACGAGCATATCTACGACTTCCATGGTTGATTTTAGAAATTTGAAAAACGGACAAAATGGTAAAGTGAATTTCCTTGTTAATTTACAGATTTTACTTGTTTTTGACCCTTTTTCTTTCACTAAAAAGGGCATAAAGTGGCCTAGCCTTATCGAATTGAAGCATGTAATACATCCTATGAAATCTAACGAGAATATCTACGACTTCCATGGTTGATTTTAGAAATTTGAAAAACGGCCAAAATGGTGGTAAAGTGTATTTCCTTGTTAATTTACAGATTTTACTTGTTTTTGATTCTTTTTCTTTCACTAAAAAGGGCATAAAGTGGCCTAGCCTTATCGAATCGAAGCATGAAATACTTCCTAGGAAATCTAACGAGAATATCTACAACTTCCATGGTTGATTATAGAAATTTGAAAAACGGCCAAAATGGTGGTAAAGTGAATTTCCTGGTTAATTTACGGATTTTACTTGTTTTGACCCTTTTTCTTTCAGTAAAAAGGGCATAAAGTGGCCTAGCCTTATCGAATTGAAGCATGTAATACTTCCTAGGAAATCTAACTAGAATATCTACAACTTCCATGGTTGATTATAGAAATTTGAAAAACGGCCAAAATGGTGGTAAAGTGTATTTCATTGTTAATTTACAGATTTTACTTGTTTTTAATTCTTTTTCTTTCGCTAAAAAGGACATAAAGTGGCCTAGCCTTATCAAATCGAAGCATCTAATAGTTCCTAGGAAATCTAACGAGCATATCTACGACTTCCATGGTTGATTTTAGAAATTTGAAAAACGGCCAAAATGGTAAAGTGAATTTCCTTGTTAATTTATGGATTTTACTTGTTTTTGACCCTTTTTCTTTCACTAAAAAGGGCATAAAGTGGCCTAGCCTTATCGAATCGAAGCATGTAATAGTTCCTAGGAAATCTAACGAGCATATCAATGACTTCCATGGTTGATTTTAGAAATTTGAAAAACGGCCAAAATGGTAAAGTGAATTTCCTTGTTAATTTACGGATTTTACTTGTTTTTGACCCTTTTTCTTTCACTAAAAAGGGCATAAAGTGGCCTAGCCTTATCGAATTGAAGCATGTAATACATCCTATGAAATCTAACGAGAATATCTACGACTTCCATGGTTGATTTTAGAAATTTGAAAAACGGCCAAAATGGTGGTAAAGTGTATTTCCTTGTTAATTTACAGATTTTACTTGTTTTTGATTCTTTTTCTTTCACTAAAAAGGGCATAATGTGGCCTAGCCTTATCGAATCGAAGCATGAAATACTTCCTAGGAAATCTAACGAGAATATCTACAACTTCCGTGGTTGATTTTAGAAATTTGAAAAACGGCCAAATTGGTGGTAAAGTGTATTTCCTTGTTAATTTACGGATTTTACTTGTTTTTGATTCTTTTTCTTTCACTAAAAAGGGCATAAAGTGGCCTAGCCTTATCGAATTGAAGCATGTAATACTTCCTAGGAAATCTAACAAGAATATCTACAACTTCCATGGTTGATTAAAGAAATTTGAAAAACGGCCAAAATGGTGGTAAAGTGTATTTCATTGTTAATTTACAGATTTTACTTGTTTTTCATTCTTTTTCTTTCGCTAAAAAGGGCATAAAGTGGCCTAGCCTTATCAAATCGAAGCATCTAATAGTTCCTAGGAAATCTAACGAGCATATCTACGACTTCCATGGTTGATTTTAGAAATTTGAAAAACGGCCAAAATGGTAAAGTGAATTTCCTTGTTAATTTACGGATTTTACTTGTTTTTGACCCTTTTTCTTTCACTAAAAAGGGCATAAAGTGGCCTAGCCTTATCGAATTGAAGCATGTAATACATCCTATGAAATCTAACGAGAATATCTACGACTTCCATGGTTGATTTTAGAAATTTGAAAAACGGCCAAAATGGTGGTAAAGTGTATTTCCTTGTTAATTTACAGATTTTACTTGTTTTTGATTCTTTTTCTTTCACTAAAAAGGGCATAAAGTGGCCTAGCCTTATCGAATCGAAGCATGAAATACTTCCTAGGAAATCTAACGAGAATATCTACAACTTCCATGGTTGATTTTAGAAATTTGAAAAACGGCCAAATTGGTGGTAAAGTGTATTTCCTTGTTAATTTACGGATTTTACTTGTTTTTGATTCTTTTTCTTTCTCTAAAAAGGGCATAAAGTGGCCTAGCCTTATCGAATTGAAGCATGTAATACTTCCTAGGAAATCTAACAAGAATATCTACAACTTCCATGGTTGATTATAGAAATTTGAAAAACGGGCAAAATGGTGGTAAAGTGTATTTCATTGTTAATTTACAGATTTTACTTGTTTTTAATTCTTTTTCTTTCACTAAAAAGGGCATAAAGTGGCCTAGCCTTATCGAATCGGAGCATGTAATAGTTCCTAGGAAGTCTAACGAGCATATCTACGACTTCCATGATTTATATTAGAATTTTCAAAAATGGCCAAAATGGGGGTTAAGTTAATTTCCTTGTTAATTTACGGATTTTACTCGTTTTTGAGCCTTTTTCTTTCACTAAAAAAGACATAAAGTGGCCTAGCCTTATCGAATCGAAGCATGTAGTAGTCCCTAGGAAACCTAACGAGCATATCTATTACCTCCATGGTTGATTTTAGAATTTTCAAAAACGGCCAAAATGGGGGTTAGGTTAATTTCCTTGTTAATTTACGGATTTTACTCGTTTTTTTACCCTTTTTCTTTCACTAAAAAGGGCATAAAGTGGCCTAGCCTTATCAAACCGAAGCATGTAATAGTTCCTAGGAAATCTAACGAGCATATCTACGACTTCCATGGTTGATTTTAGAAATTTGAAAAACGGCCAAAATGGTGGTAAAGTGAATTTCCTTGTTTATTTACGGATTTTACTTGTTTTTGACCCTTTTTCTTTCAGTAAAAAGGGCATAAAGTGGCCTAGCCTTATCGAATCGAAGCATGTAATAGTTCCTAGGAAATCTAACGAGCATATCTACGACTTCCATGGTTGATTTTAGAAATTTGAAAAACGGCCAAACTGGTGGTAAAGTGAATTTCCTGGTTAATTTACGGATTTTACTTGTTTTGACCCTTTTTCTTTCAGTAAAAAGGGCATAAAGTGGCCTAGCCTTATCGAATTGAAGCATGTAATACTTCCTAGGAAATCTAACTAGAATATCTACAACTTCCATGGTTGATTATAGAAATTTGAAAAACGGCCAAAATGGTGGTAAAGTGTATTTCATTGTTAATTTACAGATTTTACTTGTTTTTAATTCTTTTTCTTTCACTAAAAAGGGCATAAAGTGGCCTAGCCTTATCGAATTGAAGCATGTAATACATCCTATGAAATCTAACGAGAATATCTACGACTTCCATGGTTGATTTTAGAAATTTGAAAAACGGCCAAATTGGTGGTAAAGTGTATTTCCTTGTTAATTTACGGATTTTACTTGTTTTTGATTCTTTTTCTTTCTCTAAAAAGGGCATAAAGTGGCCTAGCCTTATCGAATTGAAGCATGTAATACTTCCTAGGAAATCTAACAAGAATATCTACAACTTCCATGGTTGATTATAGAAATTTGAAAAACGGCCAAAATGGTGGTAAAGTGTATTTCATTGTTAATTTACAGATTTTACTTGTTTTTAATTCTTTTTCTTTCACTAAAAAGGGCATAAAGTGGTCTAGCCTTATCGAATCGGAGCATGTAATAGTTCCTAGGAAGTCTAACGAGCATATCTACGACTTCCATGATTTATATTAGAATTTTCAAAAATGGCCAAAATGGGGGTTAAGTTAATTTCCTTGTTAATTTACGGATTTTACTCGTTTTTGAGCCTTTTTCTTTCACTAAAAAAGACATAAAGTGGCCTAGCCTTATCGAATCGAAGCATGTAGTAGTCCCTAGGAAACCTAACGAGCATATCTATTACCTCCATGGTTGATTTTAGAATTTTCAAAAACGGCCAAAATGGGGGTTAGGTTAATTTCCTTGTTAATTTACGGATTTTACTCTTTTTTTACCCTTTTTCTTTCACTAAAAAGGGCATAAAGTGGCCTAGCCTTATCAAATCGAAGCATGTAATAGTTCCTAGGAAATCTAACGAGCATATCTACGACTTCCATGGTTGATTTTAGAAATTTGAAAAACGGCCAAAATGGTGGTAAAGTGAATTTCCTTGTTTATTTACGGATTTTACTTGTTTTTGACCCTTTTTCTTTCAGTAAAAAGGGCATAAAGTGGCCAAGCCTTATCGAATCGAAGCATGTAATAGTTCCTAGGAAATCTAACGAGCATATCTACGACTTCCATGGTTGATTTTAGAAATTTGAAAAACGGCCAAACTGGTGGTAAAGTGAATTTCCTGGTTAATTTACGGATTTTACTTGTTTTGACCCTTTTTCTTTCAGTAAAAAGGGCATAAAGTGGCCTAGCCTTATCGAATTGAAGCATGTAATACTTCCTAGGAAATCTAACTAGAATATCTACAACTTCCATGGTTGATTATAGAAATTTGAAAAACGGCCAAAATGGTGGTAAAGTGTATTTCATTGTTAATTTACAGATTTTACTTGTTTTTAATTCTTTTTCTTTCGCTAAAAAGGGCATAAAGTGGCCTAGCCTTATCAAATCGAAGCATCTAATAGTTCCTAGGAAATCTAACGAGCATATCTACGACTTCCATGGTTGATTTTAGAAATTTGAAAAACGGCCAAAATGGTAAAGTGAATTTCCTTGTTAATTTACTGATTTTACTTGTTTTTGACCCTTTTTCTTTCACTAAAAAGGGCATAAAGTGGCCTAACCTTATCGAATCGAAGCATGTAATAGTTCCTAGGAAATCTAACGAGCATATCAATGACTTCCATGGTTGATTTGAGAAATTTGAAAAACGGCCAAAATGGTAAAGTGAATTTCCTTGTTAATTTACGGATTTTACTTGTTTTTGACCCTTTTTCTTTCACTAAAAAGGGCATAAAGTGGCCTAGCCTTATCGAATTGAAGCATGTAATACATCCTATGAAATCTAACGAGAATATCTACGACTTCCATGGTTGATTTTAGAAATTTGAAAAACGGCCAAAATGGTGGTAAAGTGTATTTCCTTGTTAATTTACAGATTTTACTTGTTTTTAATTCTTTTTCTTTCGCTAAAAAGGGCATAAAGTGGCCTAGCCTTATCAAATCGAAGCATCTAATAGTTCCTAGGAAATCTAACGAGCATATCTACGACTTCCATGGTTGATTTTAGAAATTTGAAAAACGGCCAAAATGGTAAAGTGAATTTCCTTGTTAATTTACGGATTTTACTTGTTTTTGACCCTTTTTCTTTCACTAAAAAGGGCATAAAGTGGCCTAGCCTTATCGAATTGAAGCATGTAATACATCCTATGAAATCTAACGAGAATATCTACGACTTCCATGGTTGATTTTAGAAATTTGAAAAACGGCCAAAATGGTGGTAAAGTGTTTTTCCCTGTTAATTTACAGATTTTACTTGTTTTTGATTCTTTTTCTTTCACTAAAAAGGGCATAAAGTGGCCTAGCCTTATCGAATCGAAGCATGAAATACTTCCTAGGAAATCTAACGAGAATATCTACAACTTCCATGGTTGATTTTAGAAATTTGAAAAACGGCCAAATTGGTGGTAAAGTGTATTTCCTTGTTAATTTACGGATTTTACTTGTTTTTGATTCTTTTTCTTTCTCTAAAAAGGGCATAAAGTGGCCTAGCCTTATCGAATTGAAGCATGTAATACTTCCTAGGAAATCTAACAAGAATATCTACAACTTCCATGGTTGATTATAGAAATTTGAAAAACGGCCAAAATGGTGGTAAAGTGTATTTCATTGTTAATTTACAGATTTTACTTGTTTTTAATTCTTTTTCTTTCACTAAAAAGGGTATAAAGTGGCCTAGCCTTATCGAATCGGAGCATGTAATAGTTCCTAGGAAGTCTAACGAGCATATCTACGACTTCCATGATTTATATTAGAATTTTCAAAAATGGCCAAAATGGGGGTTAAGTTAATTTCCTTGTTAATTTACGGATTTTACTCGTTTTTGAGCCTTTTTCTTTCACTAAAAAAGACATAAAGTGGCCTAGCCTTATCGAATCGAAGCATGTAGTAGTTCCTAGGAAACCTAACGAGCATATCTATTACCTCCATGGTTGATTTTAGAATTTTCAAAAACGGCCAAAATGGGGGTTAGGTTAATTTCCTTGTTAATTTACGGATTTTACTCGTTTTTTTACCCTTTTTCTTTCACTAAAAAGGGCATAAAGTGGCCTAGCCTTATCAATTCGAAGCATGTAATAGTTCCTAGGAAATCTAACGAGCATATCTACGACTTCCATGGTTGATTTTAGAAATTTGAAAAACGGCCAAAATGGTGGTAAAGTGAATTTCCTTGTTTATTTACGGATTTTACTTGTTTTTGACCCTTTTTCTTTCACTAAAAAGGGCATAAAGTGGCCTAGCCTTATCGAATTGAATCATGTAATACATCCTAGGAAATCTAACGAGAATATCTACGACTTCCATGGTTGATTTTAGAAATTTGAAAAACGGCCAAAATGGTGGTAAAGTGTATTTCCTTGTTAATTTACGGATTTTACTTGTTTTTGATTCTTTTTCTTTCACTAAAAAGGGCATTAAGTGGCCTAGCTTTATCGAATCGAAGCATGTAATAGTTCCTAGGAAGTCTAACGAGCATATCTACGACTTCCATGATTTATATTAGAATTTTCAAAAATGGCCAAAATGGGGGTTAAGTTAATTTCCTTGTTAATTTACGGATTTTACTCGTTTTTGAGCCTTTTTCTTTCACTAAAAAAGACATAAAGTGGCCTAGCCTTATCGAATCGAAGCATGTAGTAGTTCCTAGGAAACCTAACGAGCATATCTATTACCTCCATGGTTGATTTTAGAATTTTCAAAAACGGCCAAAATGGGGGTTAGGTTAATTTCCTTGTTAATTTACGGATTTTACTCGTTTTTTTACCCTTTTTCTTTCACTAAAAAGGGCATAAAGTGGCCTAGCCTTATCAATTCGAAGCATGTAATAGTTCCTAGGAAATCTAACGAGCATATCTACGACTTCCATGGTTGATTTTAGAAATTTGAAAAACGGCCAAAATGGTGGTAAAGTGAATTTCCTTGTTTATTTACGGATTTTACTTGTTTTTGACCCTTTTTCTTTCACTAAAAAGGGCATAAAGTGGCCTAGCCTTATCGAATTGAATCATGTAATACATCCTAGGAAATCTAACGAGAATATCTACGACTTCCATGGTTGATTTTAGAAATTTGAAAAACGGCCAAAATGGTGGTAAAGTGTATTTCCTTGTTAATTTACAGATTTTACTTGTTTTTAATTCTTTTTCTTTCGCTAAAAAGGGCATAAAGTGGCCTAGCCTTATCAAATCGAAGCATCTAATAGTTCCTAGGAAATCTAACGAGCATATCTACGACTTCCATGGTTGATTTTAGAAATTTGAAAAACGGCCAAAATGGTAAAGTGAATTTCCTTGTTAATTTACGGATTTTACTTGTTTTTGACCCTTTTTCTTTCACTAAAAAGGGCATAAAGTGGCCTAGCCTTATCGAATTGAAGCATGTAATACATCCTATGAAATCTAACGAGAATATCTACGACTTCCATGGTTGATTTTAGAAATTTGAAAAACGGCCAAAATGGTGGTAAAGTGTTTTTCCTTGTTAATTTACGGATTTTACTTGTTTTTGATTCTTTTTCTTTCACTAAAAAGGGTATAAAGTGGCCTAGCCTTATCGAATCGGAGCATGTAATAGTTCCTAGGAAGTCTAACGAGCATATCTACGACTTCCATGATTTATATTAGAATTTTCAAAAATGGCCAAAATGGGGGTTAAGTTAATTTCCTTGTTAATTTACGGATTTTACTCGTTTTTGAGCCTTTTTCTTTCACTAAAAAAGACATAAAGTGGCCTAGCCTTATCGAATCGAAGCATGTAGTAGTTCCTAGGAAACCTAACGAGCATATCTATTACCTCCATGGTTGATTTTAGAATTTTCAAAAACGGCCAAAATGGGGGTTAGGTTAATTTCCTTGTTAATTTACGGATTTTACTCGTTTTTTTACCCTTTTTCTTTCACTAAAAAGGGCATAAAGTGGCCTAGCCTTATCAATTCGAAGCATGTAATAGTTCCTAGGAAATCTAACGAGCATATCTACGACTTCCATGGTTGATTTTAGAAATTTGAAAAACGGCCAAAATGGTGGTAAAGTGAATTTCCTTGTTTATTTACGGATTTTACTTGTTTTTGACCCTTTTTCTTTCACTAAAAAGGGCATAAAGTGGCCTAGCCTTATCGAATTGAATCATGTAATACATCCTAGGAAATCTAACGAGAATATCTACGACTTCCATGGTTGATTTTAGAAATTTGAAAAACGGCCAAAATGGTGGTAAAGTGTATTTCCTTGTTAATTTACAGATTTTACTTGTTTTTAATTCTTTTTCTTTCGCTAAAAAGGGCATAAAGTGGCCTAGCCTTATCAAATCGAAGCATCTAATAGTTCCTAGGAAATCTAACGAGCATATCTACGACTTCCATGGTTGATTTTAGAAATTTGAAAAACGGCCAAAATGGTAAAGTGAATTTCCTTGTTAATTTACGGATTTTACTTGTTTTTGACCCTTTTTCTTTCACTAAAAAGGGCATAAAGTGGCCTAGCCTTATCGAATTGAAGCATGTAATACATCCTATGAAATCTAACGAGAATATCTACGACTTCCATGGTTGATTTTAGAAATTTGAAAAACGGCCAAAATGGTGGTAAAGTGTTTTTCCCTGTTAATTTACAGATTTTACTTGTTTTTGATTCTTTTTCTTTCACTAAAAAGGGCATAAAGTGGCCTAGCCTTATCGAATCGAAGCATGAAATACTTCCTAGGAAATCTAACGAGAATATCTACAACTTCCATGGTTGATTTTAGAAATTTGAAAAACGGCCAAATTGGTGGTAAAGTGTATTTCCTTGTTAATTTACGGATTTTACTTGTTTTTGATTCTTTTTCTTTCTCTAAAAAGGGCATAAAGTGGCCTAGCCTTATCGAATTGAAGCATGTAATACTTCCTAGGAAATCTAACAAGAATATCTACAACTTCCATGGTTGATTATAGAAATTTGAAAAACGGCCAAAATGGTGGTAAAGTGTATTTCATTGTTAATTTACAGATTTTACTTGTTTTTAATTCTTTTTCTTTCACTAAAAAGGGTATAAAGTGGCCTAGCCTTATCGAATCGGAGCATGTAATAGTTCCTAGGAAGTCTAACGAGCATATCTACGACTTCCATGATTTATATTAGAATTTTCAAAAATGGCCAAAATGGGGGTTAAGTTAATTTCCTTGTTAATTTACGGATTTTACTCGTTTTTGAGCCTTTTTCTTTCACTAAAAAAGACATAAAGTGGCCTAGCCTTATCGAATCGAAGCATGTAGTAGTTCCTAGGAAACCTAACGAGCATATCTATTACCTCCATGGTTGATTTTAGAATTTTCAAAAACGGCCAAAATGGGGGTTAGGTTAATTTCCTTGTTAATTTACGGATTTTACTCGTTTTTTTACCCTTTTTCTTTCACTAAAAAGGGCATAAAGTGGCCTAGCCTTATCAATTCGAAGCATGTAATAGTTCCTAGGAAATCTAACGAGCATATCTACGACTTCCATGGTTGATTTTAGAAATTTGAAAAACGGCCAAAATGGTGGTAAAGTGAATTTCCTTGTTTATTTACGGATTTTACTTGTTTTTGACCCTTTTTCTTTCACTAAAAAGGGCATAAAGTGGCCTAGCCTTATCGAATTGAATCATGTAATACATCCTAGGAAATCTAACGAGAATATCTACGACTTCCATGGTTGATTTTAGAAATTTGAAAAACGGCCAAAATGGTGGTAAAGTGTATTTCCTTGTTAATTTACGGATTTTACTTGTTTTTGATTCTTTTTCTTTCACTAAAAAGGGCATTAAGTGGCCTAGCTTTATCGAATCGAAGCATGTAATAGTTCTTAGGAAATCTAACGAGCATATCTACGACTTCCATGGTTGATTTTAGAAATTTGAAAAACGGCCAAACTGGTGGTAAAGTGAATTTCCTGGTTAATTTACGGATTTTACTTGTTTTTGACCCTTTTTCTTTCAGTAAAAAGGGCATAAAGTGGCCTAGCCTTATCGAATCGAAGCATGTAATAGTTCCTAGGAAATCTAACGAGCATATCAATGACTTCCACGGTTGATTTTAGAAATTTGAAAAACGGTCAAAATGGTGGTAAAGTGAATTTCCTGGTTAATTTACGGATTTTACTTGTTTTTGATTCTTTTTCTTTCACTAAAAAAGGCATAAAGTGGCCTAGCCTTATCGAATAGAAGCATGTAATAGTTCCTAGGAAATCTAACGAGCGTATCTACGACTTCCATGGTTGATCTTAGAAATTTGAAAAACGGCCAAAATGGTGGTAAAGTGTATTTCCTTGTTAATTTACGGATTTTACTTGTTTTTGATTCTTTTTCTTTCACTAAAAAGGGCATAAAGTGGCCTAGCCTTATCGAATCGGAACATATAATAGTTCCTAGGAAATCTAACGAGCATATCTACGACTTCCATGATTTATATTAGAATTTTCAAAAACAACAAAAATGGTTGTAAAGTGAATTTCATTGTTAATTTACGGATTTTACTTGTTTTTGACCCTTTTTCTTTCACTAAAAAGGGCATAAAGTGGCCTAGCCTTATCGAATTGAAGCATGTAATACATCCTAGGAAATCTAACGAGAATATCTACGACTTCCATGGTTGATTTTAGAAATTTGAAAAACGGCCAAAATGGTGGTAAAGTGTATTTCCTTGTTAATTTACGGATTTTACTTGTTTTTGATTCTTTTTCTTTCACTAAAAAGGGCATAAAGTGGCCTAGCCTTATCGAATCGAAGCATGAAATACTTCCTAAGAAATCTAACGAGAATATCTACAACTTCCATGGTTGATTTTAGAAATTTGAAAAACGGCCAAATTGGTGGTAAAGTGTATTTCCTTGTTAATTTACGGATTTTACTTGTTTTTGATTCTTTTTCTTTCCCTAAAAAGGGCATAAAGTGGCCTAGCCTTATCGAACCGGAGCATGTAATAGTTCCTAGGAAATCTAACGAGCATATCTACGACTTCCATGATTTATATTAGAATTTTCAAAAATGGCCAAAATGGGGGTTAAGTTAATTTCCTTGTTAATTTACGGATTTTACTCGTTTTTGAGCCTTTTTCTTTCACTAAAAAAGACATAAAGTGGCCTAGCCTTATCGAATCGAAGCATGTAGTAGTTCCTAGGAAACCTAACGAGCATATCTATTACCTCCATGGTTGATTTTAGAATTTTCAAAAACGGCCAAAATGGGGGTTAGGTTAATTTCCTTGTTAATTTACGGATTTTACTCGTTTTTTTACCCTTTTTCTTTCACTAAAAAGGGCATAAAGTGGCCTAGCCTTATCAATTCGAAGCATGTAATAGTTCCTAGGAAATCTAACGAGCATATCTACGACTTCCATGGTTGATTTTAGAAATTTGAAAAACGGCCAAAATGGTGGTAAAGTGAATTTCCTTGTTTATTTACGGATTTTACTTGTTTTTGACCCTTTTTCTTTCACTAAAAAGGGCATAAAGTGGCCTAGCCTTATCGAATTGAATCATGTAATACATCCTAGGAAATCTAACGAGAATATCTACGACTTCCATGGTTGATTTTAGAAATTTGAAAAACGGCCAAAATGGTGGTAAAGTGTATTTCCTTGTTAATTTACGGATTTTACTTGTTTTTGATTCTTTTTCTTTCACTAAAAAGGGCATTAAGTGGCCTAGCTTTATCGAATCGAAGCATGTAATAGTTCTTAGGAAATCTAACGAGCATATCTACGACTTCCATGGTTGATTTTAGAAATTTGAAAAACGGCCAAACTGGTGGTAAAGTGAATTTCCTGGTTAATTTACGGATTTTACTTGTTTTTGACCCTTTTTCTTTCAGTAAAAAGGGCATAAAGTGGCCTAGCCTTATCGAATCGAAGCATGTAATAGTTCCTAGGAAATCTAACGAGCATATCAATGACTTCCACGGTTGATTTTAGAAATTTGAAAAACGGTCAAAATGGTGGTAAAGTGAATTTCCTGGTTAATTTACGGATTTTACTTGTTTTTGATTCTTTTTCTTTCACTAAAAAAGGCATAAAGTGGCCTAGCCTTATCGAATAGAAGCATGTAATAGTTCCTAGGAAATCTAACGAGCGTATCTACGACTTCCATGGTTGATCTTAGAAATTTGAAAAACGGCCAAAATGGTGGTAAAGTGTATTTCCTTGTTAATTTACGGATTTTACTTGTTTTTGATTCTTTTTCTTTCACTAAAAAGGGCATAAAGTGGCCTAGCCTTATCGAATCGGAACATATAATAGTTCCTAGGAAATCTAACGAGCATATCTACGACTTCCATGATTTATATTAGAATTTTCAAAAACAACAAAAATGGTTGTAAAGTGAATTTCATTGTTAATTTACGGATTTTACTTGTTTTTGACCCTTTTTCTTTCACTAAAAAGGGCATAAAGTGGCCTAGCCTTATCGAATTGAAGCATGTAATACATCCTAGGAAATCTAACGAGAATATCTACGACTTCCATGGTTGATTTTAGAAATTTGAAAAACGGCCAAAATGGTGGTAAAGTGTATTTCCTTGTTAATTTACGGATTTTACTTGTTTTTGATTCTTTTTCTTTCACTAAAAAGGGCATAAAGTGGCCTAGCCTTATCGAATCGAAGCATGAAATACTTCCTAAGAAATCTAACGAGAATATCTACAACTTCCATGGTTGATTTTAGAAATTTGAAAAACGGCCAAATTGGTGGTAAAGTGTATTTCCTTGTTAATTTACGGATTTTACTTGTTTTTGATTCTTTTTCTTTCCCTAAAAAGGGCATAAAGTGGCCTAGCCTTATCGAACCGGAGCATGTAATAGTTCCTAGGAAATCTAACGAGCAGAGCTACGACTTCCATGATTTATATTAGAATTTTCAAAAACGGCCAAAATGGTGGTAAAGTGTATTTCCTTGTTAATTTACGGATTTTACTTGTTTTTGATTCTTTTTCTTTCAGTAAAAAGGACATAACGTGGCCTAGCCTTATCGAATCGAAGCATGTAATACTTCCTACGAAATCTAACAAGAATATCTACAACTTCCATGGTTTATTATAGAAATTTGAAAAACGGCCAAAATGGTGGTAAAGTGTATTTCATTGTTAATTTACGGATTTTACTTGTTTTTAATACTTTTTCTTTCACTAAAAAGGGCATAAAGTGGCCTAGCCTTATCGAATCGGAGCATGTAATAGTTCCTAGGAAGTCTAACGAGCATATCTACGACTTCCATGGTTGATTTTAGAAATTTGAAAAACGGCCAAAATGGTGGTAAAGTGAATTTCCTTGTTTATTTACGGATTTTACTTGTTTTTGACCCTTTTTCTTTCACTAAAAAGGGCATAAAGTGGCCTAGCCTTATCGAATTGAATCATGTAATACATCCTAGGAAATCTAACGAGAATATCTACGACTTCCATGGTTGATTTTATAAATTTGAAAAACGGCCAAAATGGTGGTAAAGTGTATTTCCTTGTTAATTTACGGATTTTACTTGTTTTTTATTCTTTTTCTTTCACTAAAAAGGGCATTAAGTGGCCTAGCTTTATCGAATCGAAGCATGTAATAGTTCTTAGGAAATCTAACGAGCATATCTACGACTTCCATGGTTGATTTTAGAAATTTGAAAAACGGCCAAACTGGTGGTAAAGTGAATTTCCTGGTTAATTTACGGATTTTACTTGTTTTTGACCCTTTTTCTTTCAGTAAAAAGGGCATAAAGTGGCCTAGCCTTATCGAATCGAAGCATGTAATAGTTCCTAGGAAATCTAACGAGCATATCAATGACTTCCACGGTTGATTTTAGAAATTTGAAAAACGGTCAAAATGGTGGTAAAGTGAATTTCCTGGTTAATTTACGGATTTTACTTGTTTTTGATTCTTTTTCTTTCACTAAAAAAGGCATAAAGTGGCCTAGCCTTATCGAATAGAAGCATGTAATAGTTCCTAGGAAATCTAACGAGCGTATCTACGACTTCCATGGTTGATCTTAGAAATTTGAAAAACGGCCAAAATGGTGGTAAAGTGTATTTCCTTGTTAATTTACGGATTTTACTTGTTTTTGATTCTTTTTCTTTCACTAAAAAGGGCATAAAGTGGCCTAGCCTTATCGAATCGGAACATATAATAGTTCCTAGGAAATCTAACGAGCATATCTACGACTTCCATGATTTATATTAGAATTTTCAAAAACAACAAAAATGGTTGTAAAGTGAATTTCATTGTTAATTTACGGATTTTACTTGTTTTTGACCCTTTTTCTTTCACTAAAAAGGGCATAAAGTGGCCTAGCCTTATCGAATTGAAGCATGTAATACATCCTAGGAAATCTAACGAGAATATCTACGACTTCCATGGTTGATTTTAGAAATTTGAAAAACGGCCAAAATGATGGTAAAGTGTATTTCCTTGTTAATTTACGGATTTTACTTGTTTTTGATTCTTTTTCTTTCACTAAAAAGGGCATAAAGTGGCCTAGCCTTATCGAATCGAAGCATGAAATACTTCCTAAGAAATCTAACGAGAATATCTACAACTTCCATGGTTGATTTTAGAAATTTGAAAAACGGCCAAATTGGTGGTAAAGTGTATTTCCTTGTTAATTTACGGATTTTACTTGTTTTTGATTCTTTTTCTTTCCCTAAAAAGGGCATAAAGTGGCCTAGCCTTATCGAACCGGAGCATGTAATAGTTCCTAGGAAATCTAACGAGCATAGCTACGACTTCCATGATTTATATTAGAATTTTCAAAAACGGCCAAAATGGTGGTAAAGTGTATTTCCTTGTTAATTTACGGATTTTACTTGTTTTTGATTCTTTTTCTTTCAGTAAAAAGGACATAACGTGGCCTAGCCTTATCGAATCGAAGCATGTAATACTTCCTACGAAATCTAACAAGAATATCTACAACTTCCATGGTTTATTATAGAAATTTGAAAAACGGCCAAAATGGTGGTAAAGTGTATTTCATTGTTAATTTACGGATTTTACTTGTTTTTAATACTTTTTCTTTCACTAAAAAGGGCATAAAGTGGCCTAGCCTTATCGAATCGGAGCATGTAATAGTTCCTAGGAAGTCTAACGAGCATATCTACGACTTCCATGATTTATATTAGAATTTTCAAAAATGGCCAAAATGGAGGTTAAGTTAATTTCCTGGTTAATTTACGGATTTTACTCGTTTTTGAGCCTTTTTCTTTCACTAAAAAAGACATAAAGTGGCCTAGCCTTATCGAATCGAAGCATGTAGTAGTTCCTAGGAAACCTAACGAGCATATCTATTACCTCCATGGTTGATTTTAGAATTTTCAAAAACGGCCAAAATGGGGGTTAGGTTAATTTCCTTGTTAATTTACGGAATTTACTCGTTTTTGACCCTTTTTCTTTCACTAAAAAGGGCATAAAGTGGCCTAGCCTTATCAAATCGAAGCATGTAATAGTTCCTAGGAAATCTAACGAGCATATCTACGACTTCCATGGTTGATTTTAGAAATTTGAAAAACGGCCAAACTGGTGGTAAAGTGAATTTCCTGGTTAATTTACGGATTTTACTTGTTTTTGACCCTTTTTCTTTCAGTAAAAAGGGCATAAAGTGGCCTAGCCTTATCGAATCGAAGCATGTAATAGTTCCTAGGAAATCTAACGAGCATATCTACGACTTCCATGGTTGATTTTAGAAATTTGAAAAACGGCCAAAATGGTGGTAAAGTGAATTTCCTGGTTAATTTACGGATTTTACTTGTTTTTGATTCTTTTTCTTTCAGTAAAAAGGGCATAAAGTGGCATAGCCTTATCGAATCGAAGCATGTAATAGTTCCTAGGAAATCTAACGAGCATATCTACGACTTCCATGGTTGATTTTAGAAATTTGAAAAACGGCCAAACTGGTGGTAAAGTGAATTTCCTGGTTAATTTACGGATTTTACTTGTTTTTGACCCTTTTTCTTTCAGTAAAAAGGGCATAAAGTGGCCTAGCCTTATCGAATCGAAGCATGTAATAGTTCCTAGGAAATCTAACGAGCATATCTACGACTTCCATGGTTGATTTTAGAAATTTGAAAAACGGCCAAAATGGTGGTAAAGTGAATTTCCTGGTTAATTTACGGATTTATCTTGTTTTTGATTCTTTTTCTTTCAGTAAAAAGGGCATAAAGTGGCATAGCCTTATCGAATCGAAGCATGTAATAGTTCCTAGGAAATCTAACGAGCATATCTACGACTTCCATGGTTGATTTTAGAAATTTGAAAAACGGCCAAACTGGTGGTAAAGTGAATTTCCTGGTTAATTTACGGATTTTACTTGTTTTTGACCCTTTTACTTTCAGTAAAAAGGGCATAAAGTGGCCTAGCCTTATCGAATCGAAGCAGGTAATAGTTCCTAGGAAATCTAACGAGCATATCTTAGACTTCCATGGTTGATTTTAGAAATTTGAAAAACGGCCAAAATGGTGGTAAAGTGTATTTCCTTGTTAATTTACGGATTTTACTTGTTTTTGATTCTTTTTCTTTCACTAAAGAGGGCATAAAGTGGCCTAGCCTTATCGAATCGGAGCATGTAATAGTTCCTAGGAAGTCTAACGAGCATATCTACAACTTCCATGATTTATATTAGAATTTTCAAAAACGGCCAAAATGGTGGTTAAGTTAATTGCCTTGTTAATTTACGGATTTTACTCGTTTTTGACCCTTTTTCTTTCACTAAAAAAGACATAAAGTGGCCTAGCCTTATCGAATCGAAGCATGTAACAGTTCCTAGGAAACCAAACGAGCATATATATTACCTCCATGGTTGATTTTAGAATTTTCAAAAACGGCCAAAATGGGGGTTATGTTAATTTCCTTGTTAATTTACGGATTTTACTCGTTTTTGACCCATTTTCTTTCACTAAAAAGGGCATAAAGTGGCCTAGCCTTATGAAATCGAAGCATCTAATAGTTCCTAGGAAATCTAACGAGCATATCTACGACTTCCATGGTTGATTTTAGAAATTTGAAAAACAGCCAAAATGGTAAAGTGAATTCCTTGTTAATTTACGGATTTTACTTGTTTTTGACCCTTTTTCTTTCACTAAAAAGGGCATAAAGTGGCCTAGCCTTATCGAATTGAAGCATGTAATACATCCTATGAAATCTAACGAGAATATCTACGACTTCCATGGTTGATTTTAGAAATTTGAAAAACGGCCAAAATGGTGGTAAACTGAATTTCCTTGTTAATTTACAGATTTTACTTGTTTTTGATTCTTTTTCTTTCACTAAAAAGGGCATAAAGTGGCCTAGCCTTATCGAATCGAAGCATGAAATACTTCCTAGGAAATCTAACGAGATCTACAACTTCCATGGTTGATTTTAGAAATTTGAAAAACGGCCAAATTGGTGGTAAAGTGTATTTCCTTGTTAATTTACGGATTTTACTTGTTTTTGATTCTTTTTCTTTCACTAAAAAGGGCATAAAGTGGCCTAGCCTTATCGAATTGAAGCATGTAATACTTCCTAGGAAATCTAACAAGAATATCTACAACTTCCATGGTTGATTATAGAAATTTGAAAAACGGCCAAAATGGTGGTAAAGTGTATTTCATTGTTAATTTACATATTTTACTTGTTTTTAATTCTTTTTCTTTCACTAAAAAGGGCATAAAGTGGCCTAGCCTTATCGAATCGGAGCATGTAATAGTTCCTAGGAAGTCTAACGAGCATATCTACGACTTCCATGATTTATATTAGAATTTTCAAAAATGGCCAAAATGGGGGTTAAGTTAATTTCCTTGTTAATTTACGGATTTTACTCGTTTTTGAGCCTTTTTCTTTCACTAAAAAAGACATAAAGTGGCCTAGCCTTATCGAATCGAAGCATGTAGTAGTTCCTAGGAAACCTAACGAGCATATCTATTACCTCCATGGTTGATTTTAGAATTTTCAAAAACGGCCAAAATGGGGGTTAGGTTAATTTCCTTGTTAATTTACGGATTTTACTCGTTTTTTACCCTTTTTCTTTCACTAAAAAGGGCATAAAGTGGCCTAGCCTTATCAAATCGAAGCATGTAATAGTTCCTAGGAAATCTAACGAGCATATCTACGACTTCCATGGTTGATTTTAGAAATTTGAAAAACGGCCAAAATGGTGGTAAAGTGAATTTCCTTGTTAATTTACGGATTTTACTTGTTTTTGACCCTTTTTCTTTCACTAAAAAGGGCATAAAGTGGCCTAGCCTTATCGAATTGAATCATGTAATACATCCTAGGAAATCTAACGAGAATATCTACGACTTCCATGGTTGATTTTAGAAATTTGAAAAATGGCCAAAATGGTGGTAAAGTGTATTTCCTTGTTAATTTACGGATTTTACTTGTTTTTGATTCTTTTTCTTTCACTAAAAAGGGCATAAAGTGGCCTAGCCTTATCGAATCGAAGCATGTAATAGTTCCTAGGAAATCTAACGAGCATATCTACGACTTCCATGGTTGATTTTAGAAATTTGAAAAACGGCCAAACTGGTGGTAAAGTGAATTTCCTGGTTAATTTACGGATTTTACTTGTTTTTGACCCTTTTTCTTTCAGTAAAAAGGGCATAAAGTGGCCTAGCCTTATCGAATTGAAGCATGTAATACTTCCTAGGAAATCTAACGAGAATATCTACGACTTCCATGGTTGATTTTAGAAATTTGAAAAACGGCCAAAATGGTGGTAAAGTGAATTTCCTGGTTAATTTACGGATTTTACTTGTTTTTGATTCTTTTTCTTTCAGTAAAAAGGGCATAAAGTGGCATAGCCTTATCGAATCGAAGCATGTAATAGTTCCTAGGAAATCTAACGAGCATATCTACGACTTCCATGGTTGATTTTAGAAATTTGAAAAACGGCCAAACTGGTGGTAAAGTGAATTTCCTGGTTAATTTACGGATTTTACTTGTTTTTGACCCTTTTACTTTCAGTAAAAAGGGCATAAAGTGGCCTAGCCTTATCGAATCGAAGCAGGTAATAGTTCCTAGGAAATCTAACGAGCATATCTTAGACTTCCATGGTTGATTTTAGAAATTTGAAAAACGGCCAAAATGGTGGTAAAGTGTATTTCCTTGTTAATTTACGGATTTTACTTGTTTTTGATTCTTTTTCTTTCACTAAAGAGGGCATAAAGTGGCCTAGCCTTATCGAATCGGAGCATGTAATAGTTCCTAGGAAGTCTAACGAGCATATCTACAACTTCCATGATTTATATTAGAATTTTCAAAAACGGCCAAAATGGTGGTTAAGTTAATTGCCTTGTTAATTTACGGATTTTACTCGTTTTTGACCCTTTTTCTTTCACTAAAAAAGACATAAAGTGGCCTAGCCTTATCGAATCGAAGCATGTAACAGTTCCTAGGAAACCAAACGAGCATATATATTACCTCCATGGTTGATTTTAGAATTTTCAAAAACGGCCAAAATGGGGGTTATGTTAATTTCCTTGTTAATTTACGGATTTTACTCGTTTTTGACCCATTTTCTTTCACTAAAAAGGGCATAAAGTGGCCTAGCCTTATGAAATCGAAGCATCTAATAGTTCCTAGGAAATCTAACGAGCATATCTACGACTTCCATGGTTGATTTTAGAAATTTGAAAAACAGCCAAAATGGTAAAGTGAATTCCTTGTTAATTTACGGATTTTACTTGTTTTTGACCCTTTTTCTTTCACTAAAAAGGGCATAAAGTGGCCTAGCCTTATCGAATTGAAGCATGTAATACATCCTATGAAATCTAACGAGAATATCTACGACTTCCATGGTTGATTTTAGAAATTTGAATAACGGCCAAAATGGTGGTAAACTGAATTTCCTTGTTAATTTACAGATTTTACTTGTTTTTGATTCTTTTTCTTTCACTAAAAAGGGCATAAAGTGGCCTAGCCTTATCGAATCGAAGCATGAAATACTTCCTAGGAAATCTAACGAGATCTACAACTTCCATGGTTGATTTTAGAAATTTGAAAAACGGCCAAATTGGTGGTAAAGTGTATTTCCTTGTTAATTTACGGATTTTACTTGTTTTTGATTCTTTTTCTTTCACTAAAAAGGGCATAAAGTGGCCTAGCCTTATCGAATTGAATCATGTAATACATCCTAGGAAATCTAACGAGAATATCTACGACTTCCATGGTTGATTTTAGAAATTTGAAAAATGGCCAAAATGGTGGTAAAGTGTATTTCCTTGTTAATTTACGGATTTTACTTGTTTTTGATTCTTTTTCTTTCACTAAAAAGGGCATAAAGTGGCCTAGCCTTATCGAATCGAAGCATGTAATAGTTCCTAAGAAATCTAACGAGCATATCTACGACTTCCATGGTTGATTTTAGAAATTTGAAAAACGGCCAAAATGGTGGTAAAGTGTATTTCCTTGTTAATTTACGGATTTTACTTGTTTTTGATTCTTTTTCTTTCACTAAAGAGGGCATAAAGTGGCCTAGCCTTATCGAATCGGAGCATGTAATAGTTCCTAGGAAGTCTAACGAGCATATCTACAACTTCCATGATTTATATTAGAATTTTCAAAAACGGCCAAAATGGTGGTTAAGTTAATTGCCTTGTTAATTTACGGATTTTACTCGTTTTTGACCCTTTTTCTTTCACTAAAAAAGACATAAAGTGGCCTAGCCTTATCGAATCGAAGCATGTAACAGTTCCTAGGAAACCAAACGAGCATATATATTACCTCCATGGTTGATTTTAGAATTTTCAAAAACGGCCAAAATGGGGGTTATGTTAATTTCCTTGTTAATTTACGGATTTTACTCGTTTTTGACCCATTTTCTTTCACTAAAAAGGGCATAAAGTGGCCTAGCCTTATGAAATCGAAGCATCTAATAGTTCCTAGGAAATCTAACGAGCATATCTACGACTTCCATGGTTGATTTTAGAAATTTGAAAAACAGCCAAAATGGTAAAGTGAATTCCTTGTTAATTTACGGATTTTACTTGTTTTTGACCCTTTTTCTTTCACTAAAAAGGGCATAAAGTGGCCTAGCCTTATCGAATTGAAGCATGTAATACATCCTATGAAATCTAACGAGAATATCTACGACTTCCATGGTTGATTTTAGAAATTTGAATAACGGCCAAAATGGTGGTAAACTGAATTTCCTTGTTAATTTACAGATTTTACTTGTTTTTGATTCTTTTTCTTTCACTAAAAAGGGCATAAAGTGGCCTAGCCTTATCGAATCGAAGCATGAAATACTTCCTAGGAAATCTAACGAGATCTACAACTTCCATGGTTGATTTTAGAAATTTGAAAAACGGCCAAATTGGTGGTAAAGTGTATTTCCTTGTTAATTTACGGATTTTACTTGTTTTTGATTCTTTTTCTTTCACTAAAAAGGGCATAAAGTGGCCTAGCCTTATCGAATTGAATCATGTAATACATCCTAGGAAATCTAACGAGAATATCTACGACTTCCATGGTTGATTTTAGAAATTTGAAAAATGGCCAAAATGGTGGTAAAGTGTATTTCCTTGTTAATTTACGGATTTTACTTGTTTTTGATTCTTTTTCTTTCACTAAAAAGGGCATAAAGTGGCCTAGCCTTATCGAATCGAAGCATGTAATAGTTCCTAAGAAATCTAACGAGCATATCTACGACTTCCATGGTTGATTTTAGAAATTTGAAAAACGGCCAAAATGGTGGTAAAGTGTATTTCCTTGTTAATTTACGGATTTTACTTGTTTTTGATTCTTTTTCTTTCACTAAAGAGGGCATAAAGTGGCCTAGCCTTATCGAATCGGAGCATGTAATAGTTCCTAGGAAGTCTAACGAGCATATCTACAACTTCCATGATTTATATTAGAATTTTCAAAAACGGCCAAAATGGTGGTTAAGTTAATTGCCTTGTTAATTTACGGATTTTACTCGTTTTTGACCCTTTTTCTTTCACTAAAAAAGACATAAAGTGGCCTAGCCTTATCGAATCGAAGCATGTAACAGTTCCTAGGAAACCAAACGAGCATATATATTACCTCCATGGTTGATTTTAGAATTTTCAAAAACGGCCAAAATGGGGGTTATGTTAATTTCCTTCTTAATTTACGGATTTTACTCGTTTTTGACCCATTTTCTTTCACTAAAAAGGGCATAAAGTGGCCTAGCCTTATGAAATCGAAGCATCTAATAGTTCCTAGGAAATCTAACGAGCATATCTACGACTTCCATGGTTGATTTTAGAAATTTGAAAAACAGCCAAAATGGTAAAGTGAATTCCTTGTTAATTTACGGATTTTACTTGTTTTTGACCCTTTTTCTTTCACTAAAAAGGGCATAAAGTGGCCTAGCCTTATCGAATTGAAGCATGTAATACATCCTATGAAATCTAACGAGAATATCTACGACTTCCATGGTTGATTTTAGAAATTTGAAAAACGGCCAAAATGGTGGTAAACTGAATTTCCTTGTTAATTTACAGATTTTACTTGTTTTTGATTCTTTTTCTTTCACTAAAAAGGGCATAAAGTGGCCTAGCCTTATCGAATCGAAGCATGAAATACTTCCTAGGAAATCTAACGAGATCTACAACTTCCATGGTTGATTTTAGAAATTTGAAAAACGGCCAAATTGGTGGTAAAGTGTATTTCCTTGTTAATTTACGGATTTTACTTGTTTTTGATTCTTTTTCTTTCACTAAAAAGGGCATAAAGTGGCCTAGCCTTATCGAATTGAAGCATGTAATACTTCCTAGGAAATCTAACAAGATTATCTACAACTTCCATGGTTGATTATAGAAATTTGAAAAACGGCCAAAATGGTGGTAAAGTGTATTTCATTGTTAATTTACATATTTTACTTGTTTTTAATTCTTTTTCTTTCACTAAAAAGGGCATAAAGTGGCCTAGCCTTATCGAATCGGAGCATGTAATAGTTCCTAGGAAGTCTAACGAGCATATCTACGACTTCCATGATTTATATTAGAATTTTCAAAAATGGCCAAAATGGGGGTTAAGTTAATTTCCTTGTTAATTTACGGATTTTACTCGTTTTTGAGCCTTTTTCTTTCACTAAAAAAGACATAAAGTGGCCTAGCCTTATCGAATCGAAGCATGTAGTAGTTCCTAGGAAACCTAACGAGCATATCTATTACCTCCATGGTTGATTTTAGAATTTTCAAAAACGGCCAAAATGGGGGTTAGGTTAATTTCCTTGTTAATTTACGGATTTTACTCGTTTTTTACCCTTTTTCTTTCACTAAAAAGGGCATAAAGTGGCCTAGCCTTATCAAATCGAAGCATGTAATAGTTCCTAGGAAATCTAACGAGCATATCTACGACTTCCATGGTTGATTTTAGAAATTTGAAAAACGGCCAAAATGGTGGTAAAGTGAATTTCCTTGTTAATTTACGGATTTTACTTGTTTTTGACCCTTTTTCTTTCACTAAAAAGGGCATAAAGTGGCCTAGCCTTATCGAATTGAATCATGTAATACATCCTAGGAAATCTAACGAGAATATCTACGACTTCCATGGTTGATTTTAGAAATTTGAAAAATGGCCAAAATGGTGGTAAAGTGTATTTCCTTGTTAATTTACGGATTTTACTTGTTTTTGATTCTTTTTCTTTCACTAAAAAGGGCATAAAGTGGCCTAGCCTTATCGAATCGAAGCATGTAATAGTTCCTAGGAAATCTAACGAGCATATCTACGACTTCCATGGTTGATTTTAGAAATTTGAAAAACGGCCAAACTGGTGGTAAAGTGAATTTCCTGGTTAATTTACGGATTTTACTTGTTTTTGACCCTTTTTCTTTCAGTAAAAAGGGCATAAAGTGGCCTAGCCTTATCGAATTGAAGCATGTAATACTTCCTAGGAAATCTAACGAGAATATCTACGACTTCCATGGTTGATTTTAGAAATTTGAAAAATGGCCAAAATGGTGGTAAAGTGTATTTCCTTGTTAATTTACGGATTTTACTTGTGTTTGATTCTTTTTCTTTCACTAAAAAGGATATAAAGTGGCCTAGCCTTATCGAATCGAAGCATGTAATAGTTCCTAGGAAATCTAACGAGCATATCTACGACTTCCATGGTTGATTTTAGAAATTTGAAAAACGGCCAAACTGGTGGTAAAGTGAATTTCCTGGTTAATTTACGGATTTTACTTGTTTTTGACCCTTTTTCTTTCAGTAAAAAGGGCATAAAGTGGCCTAGCCTTATCGAATTGAAGCATGTAATACTTCCTAGGAAATCTAACTAGAATATCTACAACTTCCATGGTTGATTATAGAAATTTGAAAAACGGCCAAAATGGTGGTAAAGTGTATTTCATTGTTAATTTACAGATTTTACTTGTTTTTAATTCTTTTTCTTTCGCTAAAAGGCATAAAGTGGCCTAGCCTTCTCAAATCGAAGCATCTAATAGTTCCTAGGAAATCTAACGAGCATATCTACGACTTCCATGGTTGATTTTAGAAATTTGAAAAACGGCCAAACTGGTGGTAAAGTGAATTTCCTGGTTAATTTACGGATTTTACTTGTTTTTGACCCTTTTTCTTTCAGTAAAAAGGGCATAAAGTGGCCTAGCCTTATCGAATTGAAGCATGTAATACTTCCTAGGAAATCTAACTAGAATATCTACAACTTCCATGGTTGATTATAGAAATTTGAAAAACGGCCAAAATGGTGGTAAAGTGTATTTCATTGTTAATTTACAGATTTTACTTGTTTTTAATTCTTTTTCTTTCGCTAAAAGGCATAAAGTGGCCTAGCCTTCTCAAATCGAAGCATCTAATAGTTCCTAGGAAATCTAACGAGCATATCTACGACTTCCATGGTTGATTTTAGAAATTTGAAAAACGGCCAAAATGGTAAAGTGAATTTCCTTGTTAATTTACGGATTTTACTTGTTTTTGACCCTTTTTCTTTCATTAAAAAGGGCATAAAGTGGCCTAGCCTTATCGAATTGAAGCATGTAATACATCCTATGAAATCTAACGAGAATATCTACGACTTCCATGGTTGATTTTAGAAATTTGAAAAACGGCCAAAATGGTGGTAAAGTGTATTTCCTTGTTAATTTACAGATTTTACTTGTTTTTGATTCTTTTTCTTTCACTAAAAAGGGCATAAAGTGGCATAGCCTTATCGAATCGAAGCATGAAATACTTCCTAGGAAATCTAACGAGAATATCTACAACTTCCATGGTTGATTTTAGAAATTTGAAAAACGGCCAAATTGGTGGTAAAGTGTATTTCCTTGTTAATTTACGGATTTTACTTGTTTTTGATTCTTTTTCTTTCTCTAAAAAGGGCATAAAGTGGCCTAGCCTTATCGAATTGAAGCATGTAATACTTCCTAGGAAATCTAACAAGAATATCTACAACTTCCATGGTTGATTATAGAAATTTGAAAAACGGCCAAAATGGTGGTAAAGTGTATTTCATTGTTAATTTACAGATTTTACTTGTTTTTAATTCTTTTTCTTTCACTAAAAAGGGCATAAAGTGGCCTAGCCTTATCGAATTGAAGCATGTAATACTTCCTAGGAAATCTAACAAGAATATCTACAACTTCCATGGTTGATTATAGAAATTTGAAAAACGGCCAAAATGGTGGTAAAGTGTATTTCATTGTTAATTTACATATTTTACTTGTTTTTAATTCTTTTTCTTTCACTAAAAAGGGCATAAAGTGGCCTAGCCTAATCGAATCGGAGCATGTAATAGTTCCTAGGAAGTCTAACGAGCATATCTACGACTTCCATGATTTATATTAGAATTTTCAAAAATGGCCAAAATGGGGGTTAAGTTAATTTCCTTGTTAATTTACGGATTTTACTCGTTTTTGAGCCTTTTTCTTTCACTAAAAAAGACATAAAGTGGCCTAGCTTTATCGAATCGAAGCATGTAGTAGTTCCTAGGAAACCTAACGAGCATATCTATTACCTCCATGGTTGATTTTAGAATTTTCAAAAACGGCCAAAATGGGGGTTAGGTTAATTTCCTTGTTAATTTACGGATTTTACTCGTTTTTTACCCTTTTTCTTTCACTAAAAAGGGCATAAAGTGGCCTAGCCTTATCAAATCGAAGCATGTAATAGTTCCTAGGAAATCTAACGAGCATATCTACGACTTCCATGGTTGATTTTAGAAATTTGAAAAACGGCCAAAATGGTGGTAAAGTGAATTTCCTTGTTAATTTACGGATTTTACTTGTTTTTGACCCTTTTTCTTTCACTAAAAAGGGCATAAAGTGGCCTAGCCTTATCGAATTGAATCATGTAATACATCCTAGGAAATCTAACGAGAATATCTACGACTTCCATGGTTGATTTTAGAAATTTGAAAAATGGCCAAAATGGTGGTAAAGTGTATTTCCTTGTTAATTTACGTATTTTACTTGTTTTTGATTCTTTTTCTTTCACTAAAAAGGGCATAAAGTGGCCTAGCCTTATCGAATCGAAGCATGTAATAGTTCCTAGGAAATCTAACGAGCATATCTACGACTTCCATGGTTGATTTTAGAAATTTGAAAAACGGCCAAACTGGTGGTAAAGTGAATTTCCTGGTTAATTTACGGATTTTACTTGTTTTTGACCCTTTTTCTTTCAGTAAAAAGGGCATAAAGTGGCCTAGCCTTATCGAATTGAAGCATGTAATACTTCCTAGGAAATCTAACGAGAATATCTACGACTTCCATGGTTGATTTTAGAAATTTGAAAAATGGCCAAAATGGTGGTAAAGTGTATTTCCTTGTTAATTTACGGATTTTACTTGTTTTTGATTCTTTTTCTTTCACTAAAAAGGATATAAAGTGGCCTAGCCTTATCGAATCGAAGCATGTAATAGTTCCTAGGAAATCTAACGAGCATATCTACGACTTCCATGGTTGATTTTAGAAATTTGAAAAACGGCCAAACTGGTGGTAAAGTGAATTTCCTGGTTAATTTACGGATTTTACTTGTTTTTGACCCTTTTTCTTTCAGTAAAAAGGGCATAAAGTGGCCTAGCCTTATCGAATTGAAGCATGTAATACTTCCTAGGAAATCTAACTAGAATATCTACAACTTCCATGGTTGATTATAGAAATTTGAAAAACGGCCAAAATGGTGGTAAAGTGTATTTCATTGTTAATTTACAGATTTTACTTGTTTTTAATTCTTTTTCTTTCGCTAAAAGGCATAAAGTGGCCTAGCCTTGTCAAATCGAAGCATCTAATAGTTCCTAGGAAATCTAACGAGCATATCTACGACTTCCATGGTTGATTTTAGAAATTTGAAAAACGGCCAAAATGGTAAAGTGAATTTCCTTGTTAATTTACGGATTTTACTTGTTTTTGACCCTTTTTCTTTCACTAAAAAGGGCATAAAGTGGCCTAGCCTTATCGAATTGAAGCATGTAATACATCCTATGAAATCTAACGAGAATATCTACGACTTCCATGGTTGATTTTAGAAATTTAAAAAACGGCCAAAATGGTGGTAAAGTGTATTTCCTTGTTAATTTACAGATTTTACTTGTTTTTGATTCTTTTTCTTTCACTAAAAAGGGCATAAAGTGGCCTAGCCTTATCGAATCGAAGCATGAAATACTTCCTAGGAAATCTAACGAGAATATCTACAACTTCCATGGTTGATTTTAGAAATTTGAAAAACGGCCAAATTGGTGGTAAAGTGTATTTCCTTGTTAATTTACGGATTTTACTTGTTTTTGATTCTTTTTCTTTCTCTAAAAAGGGCATAAAGTGGCCTAGCCTTATCGAATTGAAGCATGTAATACTTCCTAGGAAATCTAACAAGAATATCTACAACTTCCATGGTTGATTATAGAAATTTGAAAAACGGCCAAAATGGTGGTAAAGTGTATTTCATTGTTAATTTACAGATTTTACTTGTTTTTAATTCTTTTTCTTTCACTAAAAAGGGCATAAAGTGGCCTAGCCTTATCGAATCGGAGCATGTAATAGTTCCTAGGAAACCTAACGAGCATATCTATTACCTCCATGGTTGATTTTAGAATTTTCAAAAACGGCCAAAATGGGGGTTAGGTTAATTTCCTTGTTAATTTACGGATTTTACTCGTTTTTTACCCTTTTTCTTTCAATAAAAAGGGCATAAAGTGGCCTAGCCTTATCAAATCGAAGCATGTAATAGTTCCTAGGAAATCTAACGAGCATATCTACAACTTCCATGGTTGATTTTAGAAATTTGAAAAACGGCCAAAATGGTGGTAAAGTGAATTTCCTTGTTAATTTACGGATTTTACTTGTTTTTGACCCTTTTTCTTTCACTAAAAAGGGCATAAAGTGGCCTAGCCTGATCGAATTGAATCATGTAATACATCCTAGGAAATCTAACGAGAATATCTACGACTTCCATGGTTGATTTTAGAAATTTGAAAAACGGCCAAAATGGTGGTAAAGTGTATTTCCTTGTTAATTTACGGATTTTACTTGTTTTTGATTCTTTTTCTTTCACTAAAAAGGGCATTAAGTGGCCTAGCCTTATCGAATCGAAGCATGTAATAGTTCTTAGGAAATCTAACGAGCATATCTACGACTTCCATGGTTGATTTTAGAAATTTGAAAAACGGCCAAACTGGTGGTAAAGTGAATTCCCTGGTTAATTTACGGATTTTACTTGTTTTTGACCCTTTTTCTTTCAGTAAAAAGGGCATAAAGTGGCCTAGCCTTATCGAATCGAAGCATGTAATAGTTCCTAGGAAATCTAACGAGCATATCAATGACTTCCACGGTTGATTTTAGAAATTTGAAAAACGGTCAAAATGGTGGTAAAGTGAATTTCGTGGTTAATTTACGGATTTTACTTGTTTTTGATTCTTTTTCTTTCACTAAAAAAGGCATAAAGTGGCCTAGCCTTATCGAATAGAAGCATGTAATACTTCCTAGGAAATCTAACGAGCGTATCTACGACTTCCATGGTTGATCTTAGAAATTTGAAAAACGGCCAAAATGGTGGTAAAGTGTATTTCCTTGTTAATTTACGGATTTTACTTGTTTTTGATTCTTTTTCTTTCACTAAAAAGGGCATAAAGTGGCCTAGCCTTATCGAATCGGAACATATAATAGTTCCTAGGAAATCTAACGAGCATATCTACGACTTCCATGATTTATATTAGAATTTTCAAAAACAACAAAAATGGTTGTAAAGTGAATTTCATTGTTAATTTACGGATTTTACTTGTTTTTGACCCTTTTTCTTTCACTAAAAAGGGCATAAAGTGGCCTAGACTTATCGAATTGAAGCATGTAATACATCCTAGAAAATCTAACGAGAATATCTACGACTTCCATGGTTGATTTTAAAAATTTGAAAAACGGCCAAAATGGTGGTAAAGTGTATTTCCTTGTTAATTTACGGATTTTACTTGTTTTTGATTCTTTTTCTTTCACTAAAAAGGGCATAAAGTGGCCTAGCCTTATCGAATCGAAGCATGAAATACTTCCTAAGAAATCTAACGAGAATATCTACAACTTCCATGGTTGATTTTAGAAATTTGAAAAACGGCCAAATTGGTGGTAAAGTGTATTTCCTTGTTAATTTACGGATTTTACTTGTTTTTGATTTTTTTCTTTCCCTAAAAAGGGCATAAAGTGGCCTAGCCTTATCGAACCGGAGCATGTAATAGTTCCTAGGAAATCTAACGAGCATAGCTACGACTTCCATGATTTATATTAGAATTTTCAAAAACGGCCAAAATGGTGGTAAAGTGTATTTCCTTGTTAATTTACGGATTTTACTTGTTTTTGACTCTTTTTCTTTCAGTAAAAAGGACATAACGTGGCCTAGCCTTATCGAATCGAAGCATGTAATACTTCCTAGGAAATCTAACAAGAATATCTACAACTTCCATGGTTGATTATAGAAATTTTAAAAACGGCCAAAATGGTGGTAAAGTGTATTTCATTGTTAATTTACGGATTTTACTTGTTTTTAATTCTTTTTCTTTCACTAAAAAGGGCATAAAGTGGCCTAGCCTTATAGAATCGGAGCATGTAATAGTTCCTAGGAAGTCTAACGAGCATATCTACGACTTCCATGATTTATATTAGAATTTTCAAAAATGGCCAAAATGGGGGTTAAGTTAATTTCCTTGTTAATTTACGGATTTTACTCGTTTTTGAGCCTTTTTCTTTCACTAAAAAAGACATAAAGTGGCCTAGCCTTATCGAATCGAAGCATGTAGTAGTTCCTAGGAAACCTAACGAGCATATCTATTACCTCCATGGTTGATTTTAGAATTTTCAAAAACGGCCAAAATGGGGGTTAGGTTAATTTCCTTGTTAATTTACGGATTTTACTCGTTTTTTACCCTTTTTCTTTCAATAAAAAGGGCATAAAGTGGCCTAGCCTTATCAAATCGAAGCATGTAATAGTTCCTAGGAAATCTAACGAGCATATCTACGACTTCCATGGTTGATTTTAGAAATTTGAAAAACGGCCAAAATGGTGGTAAAGTGAATTTCCTTGTTAATTTACGGATTTTACTTGTTTTTGACCCTTTTTCTTTCACTAAAAAGGGCATAAAGTGGCCTAGCCTGATCGAATTGAATCATGTAATACATCCTAGGAAATCTAACGAGAATATCTACGACTTCCATGGTTGATTTTAGAAATTTGAAAAACGGCCAAAATGGTGGTAAAGTGTATTTCCTTGTTAATTTACGGATTTTACTTGTTTTTGATTCTTTTTCTTTCACTAAAAAGGGCATTAAGTGGCCTAGCCTTATCGAATCGAAGCATGTAATAGTTCTTAGGAAATCTAACGAGCATATCTACGACTTCCATGGTTGATTTTAGAAATTTGAAAAACGGCCAAACTGGTGGTAAAGTGAATTTCCTGGTTAATTTACGGATTTTACTTGTTTTTGACCCTTTTTCTTTCAGTAAAAAGGGCATAAAGTGGCCTAGCCTTATCGAATCGAAGCATGTAATAGTTCCTAGGAAATCTAACGAGCATATCAATGACTTCCACGGTTGATTTTAGAAATTTGAAAAACGGTCAAAATGGTGGTAAAGTGAATTTCCTGGTTAATTTACGGATTTTACTTGTTTTTGATTCTTTTTCTTTCACTAAAAAAGGCATAAAGTGGCCTAGCCTTATCGAATAGAAGCATGTAATACTTCCTAGGAAATCTAACGAGCGTATCTACGACTTCCATGGTTGATCTTAGAAATTTGAAAAACGGCCAAAATGGTGGTAAAGTGTATTTCCTTGTTAATTTACGGATTTTACTTGTTTTTGATTCTTTTTCTTTCACTAAAAAGGGCATAAAGTGGCCTAGCCTTATCGAATCGGAACATATAATAGTTCCTAGGAAATCTAACGAGCATATCTACGACTTCCATGATTTATATTAGAATTTTCAAAAACAACAAAAATGGTTGTAAAGTGAATTTCATTGTTAATTTACGGATTTTACTTGTTTTTGACCCTTTTTCTTTCACTAAAAAGGGCATAAAGTGACCTAGCCTTATCGAATTGAAGCATGTAATACATCCTAGAAAATCTAACGAGAATATCTACGACTTCCATGGTTGATTTTAAAAATTTGAAAAACGGCCAAAATGGTGGTAAAGTGTATTTCCTTGTTAATTTACGGATTTTACTTGTTTTTGATTCTTTTTCTTTCACTAAAAAGGGCATAAAGTGGCCTAGCCTTATCGAATCGAAGCATGAAATACTTCATAAGAAATCTAACGAGAATATCTACAACTTCCATGGTTGATTTTAGAAATTTGAAAAACGGCCAAATTGGTGGTAAAGTGTATTTCCTTGTTAATTTACGGATTTTACTTGTTTTTGATTTTTTTCTTTCCCTAAAAAGGGCATAAAGTGGCCTAGCCTTATCGAACCGGAGCATGTAATAGTTCCTAGGAAATCTAACGAGCATAGCTACGACTTCCATGATTTATATTAGAATTTTCAAAAACGGCCAAAATGGTGGTAAAGTGTATTTCCTTGTTAATTTACGGATTTTACTTGTTTTTGACTCTTTTTCTTTCAGTAAAAAGGACATAACGTGGCCTAGCCTTATCGAATCGAAGCATGTAATACTTCCTAGGAAATCTAACAAGAATATCTACAACTTCCATGGTTGATTATAGAAATTTTAAAAACGACCAAAATGGTGGTAAAGTGTATTTCATTGTTAATTTACGGATTTTACTTGTTTTTAATTCTTTTTCTTTCACTAAAAAGGGCATAAAGTGGCCTAGCCTTATCGAATCGGAGCATGTAATAGTTCCTAGGAAGTCTAACGAGCATATCTACGACTTCCATGATTTATATTAGAATTTTCAAAAATGGCCAAAATGGGGGTTAAGTTAATTTCCTTGTTAATTTACGGATTTTACTCGTTTTTGAGCCTTTTTCTTTCACTAAAAAAGACATAAAGTGGCCTAGCCTTATCGAATCGAAGCATGTAGTAGTTCCTAGGAAACCTAACGAGCATATCTATTACCTCCATGGTTGATTTTAGAATTTTCAAAAACGGCCAAAATGGGGGTTAGGTTAATTTCCTTGTTAATTTACGGATTTTACTCGTTTTTTACCCTTTTTCTTTCAATAAAAAGGGCATAAAGTGGCCTAGCCTTATCAAATCGAAGCATGTAATAGTTCCTAGGAAATCTAACGAGCATATCTACGACTTCCATGGTTGATTTTAGAAATTTGAAAAACGGCCAAAATGGTGGTAAAGTGAATTTCCTTGTTAATTTACGGATTTTACTTGTTTTTGACCCTTTTTCTTTCACTAAAAAGGGCATAAAGTGGCCTAGCCTGATCGAATTGAATCATGTAATACATCCTAGGAAATCTAACGAGAATATCTACGACTTCCATGGTTGATTTTAGAAATTTGAAAAACGGCCAAAATGGTGGTAAAGTGTATTTCCTTGTTAATTTACGGATTTTACTTGTTTTTGATTCTTTTTCTTTCACTAAAAAGGGCATTAAGTGGCCTAGCCTTATCGAATCGAAGCATGTAATAGTTCTTAGGAAATCTAACGAGCATATCTACGACTTCCATGGTTGATTTTAGAAATTTGAAAAACGGCCAAACTGGTGGTAAAGTGAATTTCCTGGTTAATTTACGGATTTTACTTGTTTTTGACCCTTTTTCTTTCAGTAAAAAGGGCATAAAGTGGCCTAGCCTTATCGAATCGAAGCATGTAATAGTTCCTAGGAAATCTAACGAGCATATCAATGACTTCCACGGTTGATTTTAGAAATTTGAAAAACGGTCAAAATGGTGGTAAAGTGAATTTCCTGGTTAATTTACGGATTTTACTTGTTTTTGATTCTTTTTCTTTCACTAAAAAAGGCATAAAGTGGCCTAGCCTTATCGAATAGAAGCATGTAATACTTCCTAGGAAATCTAACGAGCGTATCTACGACTTCCATGGTTGATCTTAGAAATTTGAAAAACGGCCAAAATGGTGGTAAAGTGTATTTCCTTGTTAATTTACGGATTTTACTTGTTTTTGATTCTTTTTCTTTCACTAAAAAGGGCATAAAGTGGCCTAGCCTTATCGAATCGGAACATATAATAGTTCCTAGGAAATCTAACGAGCATATCTACGACTTCCATGATTTATATTAGAATTTTCAAAAACAACAAAAATGGTTGTAAAGTGAATTTCATTGTTAATTTACGGATTTTACTTGTTTTTGACCCTTTTTCTTTCACTAAAAAGGGCATAAAGTGACCTAGCCTTATCGAATTGAAGCATGTAATACATCCTAGAAAATCTAACGAGAATATCTACGACTTCCATGGTTGATTTTAAAAATTTGAAAAACGGCCAAAATGGTGGTAAAGTGTATTTCCTTGTTAATTTACGGATTTTACTTGTTTTTGATTCTTTTTCTTTCACTAAAAAGGGCATAAAGTGGCCTAGACTTATCGAATCGAAGCATGAAATACTTCATAAGAAATCTAACGAGAATATCTACAACTTCCATGGTTGATTTTAGAAATTTGAAAAACGGCCAAATTGGTGGTAAAGTGTATTTCCTTGTTAATTTACGGATTTTACTTGTTTTTGATTTTTTTCTTTCCCTAAAAAGGGCATAAAGTGGCCTAGCCTTATCGAACCGGAGCATGTAATAGTTCCTAGGAAATCTAACGAGCATAGCTACGACTTCCATGATTTATATTAGAATTTTCAAAAACGGCCAAAATGGTGGTAAAGTGTATTTCCTTGTTAATTTACGGATTTTACTTGTTTTTGACTCTTTTTCTTTCAGTAAAAAGGACATAACGTGGCCTAGCCTTATCGAATCGAAGCATGTAATACTTCCTAGGAAATCTAACAAGAATATCTACAACTTCCATGGTTGATTATAGAAATTTTAAAAACGGCCAAAATGGTGGTAAAGTGTATTTCATTGTTAATTTACGGATTTTACTTGTTTTTAATTCTTTTTCTTTCACTAAAAAGGGCATAAAGTGGCCTAGCCTTATCGAATCGGAGCATGTAATAGTTCCTAGGAAGTCTAACGAGCATATCTACGACTTCCATGATTTATATTAGAATTTTCAAAAATGGCCAAAATGGGGGTTAAGTTAATTTCCTTGTTAATTTACGGATTTTACTCGTTTTTGAGCCTTTTTCTTTCACTAAAAAAGACATAAAGTGGCCTAGCCTTATCGAATCGAAGCATGTAGTAGTTCCTAGGAAACCTAACGAGCATATCTATTACCTCCATGGTTGATTTTAGAATTTTCAAAAACGGCCAAAATGGGGGTTAGGTTAATTTCCTTGTTAATTTACGGATTTTACTCGTTTTTTACCCTTTTTCTTTCAATAAAAAGGGCATAAAGTGGCCTAGCCTTATCAAATCGAAGCATGTAATAGTTCCTAGGAAATCTAACGAGCATATCTACGACTTCCATGGTTGATTTTAGAAATTTGAAAAACGGCCAAAATGGTGGTAAAGTGAATTTCCTTGTTAATTTACGGATTTTACTTGTTTTTGACCCTTTTTCTTTCACTAAAAAGGGCATAAAGTGGCCTAGCCTGATCGAATTGAATCATGTAATACATCCTAGGAAATCTAACGAGAATATCTACGACTTCCATGGTTGATTTTAGAAATTTGAAAAACGGCCAAAATGGTGGTAAAGTGTATTTCCTTGTTAATTTACGGATTTTACTTGTTTTTGATTCTTTTTCTTTCACTAAAAAGGGCATTAAGTGGCCTAGCCTTATCGAATCGAAGCATGTAATAGTTCCTAGGAAATCTAACGAGCATATCAATGACTTCCACGGTTGATTTTAGAAATTTGAAAAACGGTCAAAATGGTGGTAAAGTGAATTTCCTGGTTAATTTACGGATTTTACTTGTTTTTGATTCTTTTTCTTTCACTAAAAAAGGCATAAAGTGGCCTAGCCTTATCGAATAGAAGCATGTAATACTTCCTAGGAAATCTAACGAGCGTATCTACGACTTCCATGGTTGATCTTAGAAATTTGAAAAACGGCCAAAATGGTGGTAAAGTGTATTTCCTTGTTAATTTACGGATTTTACTTGTTTTTGATTCTTTTTCTTTCACTAAAAAGGGCATAAAGTGGCCTAGCCTTATCGAATCGGAACATATAATAGTTCCTAGGAAATCTAACGAGCATATCTACGACTTCCATGATTTATATTAGAATTTTCAAAAACAACAAAAATGGTTGTAAAGTGAATTTCATTGTTAATTTACGGATTTTACTTGTTTTTGACCCTTTTTCTTTCACTAAAAAGGGCATAAAGTGACCTAGCCTTATCGAATTGAAGCATGTAATACATCCTAGAAAATCTAACGAGAATATCTACGACTTCCATGGTTGATTTTAAAAATTTGAAAAACGGCCAAAATGGTGGTAAAGTGTATTTCCTTGTTAATTTACGGATTTTACTTGTTTTTGATTCTTTTTCTTTCACTAAAAAGGGCATAAAGTGGCCTAGCCTTATCGAATCGAAGCATGAAATACTTCCTAAGAAATCTAACGAGAATATCTACAACTTCCATGGTTGATTTTAGAAATTTGAAAAACGGCCAAATTGGTGGTAAAGTGTATTTCCTTGTTAATTTACGGATTTTACTTGTTTTTGATTTTTTTCTTTCCCTAAAAAGGGCATAAAGTGGCCTAGCCTTATCGAACCGGAGCATGTAATAGTTCCTAGGAAATCTAACGAGCATAGCTACGACTTCCATGATTTATATTAGAATTTTCAAAAACGGCCAAAATGGTGGTAAAGTGTATTTCCTTGTTAATTTACGGATTTTACTTGTTTTTGATTCTTTTTCTTTCAGTAAAAAGGACATAACGTGGCCTAGCCTTATCGAATCGAAGCATGTAATACTTCCTAGGAAATCTAACAAGAATATCTACAACTTCCATGGTTGATTATAGAAATTTTAAAAACGGCCAAAATGGTGGTAAAGTGTATTTCATTGTTAATTTACGGATTTTACTTGTTTTTAATTCTTTTTCTTTCACTAAAAAGGGCATAAAGTGGCCTAGCCTTATCGAATCGGAGCATGTAATAGTTCCTAGGAAGTCTAACGAGCATATCTACGACTTCCATGATTTATATTAGAATTTTCAAAAATGGCCAAAATGGGGGTTAAGTTAATTTCCTTGTTAATTTACGGATTTTACTCGTTTTTGAGCCTTTTTCTTTCACTAAAAAAGACATAAAGTGGCCTAGCCTTATCGAATCGAAGCATGTAGTAGTTCCTAGGAAACCTAACGAGCATATCTATTACCTCCATGGTTGATTTTAGAATTTTCAAAAACGGCCAAAATGGGGGTTAGGTTAATTTCCTTGTTAATTTACGGATTTTACTCGTTTTTTACCCTTTTTCTTTCAATAAAAAGGGCATAAAGTGGCCTAGCCTTATCAAATCGAAGCATGTAATAGTTCCTAGGAAATCTAACGAGCATATCTACGACTTCCATGGTTGATTTTAGAAATTTGAAAAACGGCCAAAATGGTGGTAAAGTGAATTTCCTTGTTAATTTACGGATTTTACTTGTTTTTGACCCTTTTTCTTTCACTAAAAAGGGCATAAAGTGGCCTAGCCTGATCGAATTGAATCATGTAATACATCCTAGGAAATCTAACGAGAATATCTACGACTTCCATGGTTGATTTTAGAAATTTGAAAAACGGCCAAAATGGTGGTAAAGTGTATTTCCTTGTTAATTTACGGATTTTACTTGTTTTTGATTCTTTTTCTTTCACTAAAAAGGGCATTAAGTGGCCTAGCCTTATCGAATCGAAGCATGTAATAGTTCTTAGGAAATCTAACGAGCATATCTACGACTTCCATGGTTGATTTTAGAAATTTGAAAAACGGCCAAACTGGTGGTAAAGTGAATTTCCTGGTTAATTTACGGATTTTACTTGTTTTTGACCCTTTTTCTTTCAGTAAAAAGGGCATAAAGTGGCCTAGCCTTATCGAATCGAAGCATGTAATAGTTCCTAGGAAATCTAACGAGCATATCAATGACTTCCACGGTTGATTTTAGAAATTTGAAAAACGGTCAAAATGGTGGTAAAGTGAATTTCCTGGTTAATTTACGGATTTTACTTGTTTTTGATTCTTTTTCTTTCACTAAAAAAGGCATAAAGTGGCCTAGCCTTATCGAATAGAAGCATGTAATACTTCCTAGGAAATCTAACGAGCGTATCTACGACTTCCATGGTTGATCTTAGAAATTTGAAAAACGGCCAAAATGGTGGTAAAGTGTATTTCCTTGTTAATTTACGGATTTTACTTGTTTTTGATTCTTTTTCTTTCACTAAAAAGGGCATAAAGTGGCCTAGCCTTATCGAATCGGAACATATAATAGTTCCTAGGAAATCTAACAAGCATATCTACGACTTCCATGATTTATATTAGAATTTTCAAAAACAACAAAAATGGTTGTAAAGTGAATTTCATTGTTAATTTACGGATTTTACTTGTTTTTGACCCTTTTTCTTTCACTAAAAAGGGCATAAAGTGGCCTAGCCTTATCGAATTGAAGCATGTAATACATCCTAGAAAATCTAACGAGAATATCTACGACTTCCATGGTTGATTTTAAAAATTTGAAAAACGGCCAAAATGGTGGTAAAGTGTATTTCCTTGTTAATTTACGGATTTTACTTGTTTTTGATTCTTTTTCTTTCAGTAAAAAGGACATAACGTGGCCTAGCCTTATCGAATCGAAGCATGTAATACTTCCTAGGAAATCTAACAAGAATATCTACAACTTCCATGGTTGATTATAGAAATTTTAAAAACGGCCAAAATGGTGGTAAAGTGTATTTCATTGTTAATTTACGGATTTTACTTGTTTTTAATTCTTTTTCTTTCACTAAAAAGGGCATAAAGTGGCCTAGCCTTATCGAATCGGAGCATGTAATAGTTCCTAGGAAGTCTAACGAGCATATCTACGACTTCCATGATTTATATTAGAATTTTCAAAAATGGCCAAAATGGGGGTTAAGTTAATTTCCTTGTTAATTTACGGATTTTACTCGTTTTTGAGCCTTTTTCTTTCACTAAAAAAGACATAAAGTGGCCTAGCCTTATCGAATCGAAGCATGTAGTAGTTCCTAGGAAACCTAACGAGCATATCTATTACCTCCATGGTTGATTTTAGAATTTTCAAAAACGGCCAAAATGGGGGTTAGGTTAATTTCCTTGTTAATTTACGGATTTTACTCGTTTTTTACCCTTTTTCTTTCAATAAAAAGGGCATAAAGTGGCCTAGCCTTATCAAATCGAAGCATGTAATAGTTCCTAGGAAATCTAACGAGCATATCTACGACTTCCATGGTTGATTTTAGAAATTTGAAAAACGGCCAAAATGGTGGTAAAGTGAATTTCCTTGTTAATTTACGGATTTTACTTGTTTTTGACCCTTTTTCTTTCACTAAAAAGGGCATAAAGTGGCCTAGCCTGATCGAATTGAATCATGTAATACATCCTAGGAAATCTAACGAGAATATCTACGACTTCCATGGTTGATTTTAGAAATTTGAAAATTGGCCAAAATGGTGGTAAAGTGTATTTCCTTGTTAATTTACGGATTTTACTTGTTTTTGATTCTTTTTCTTTCACTAAAAAGGGCATTAAGTGGCCTAGCCTTATCGAATCGAAGCATGTAATAGTTCTTAGGAAATCTAACGAGGATATCTACGACTTCCATGGTTGATTTTAGAAATTTGAAAAACGGCCAAACTGGTGGTAAAGTGAATTTCCTGGTTAATTTACGGATTTTACTTGTTTTTGACCCTTTTTCTTTCAGTAAAAAGGGCATAAAGTGGCCTAGCCTTATCGAATCGAAGCATGTAATAGTTCCTAGGAAATCTAACGAGCATATCAATGACTTCCACGGTTGATTTTAGAAATTTGAAAAACGGTCAAAATGGTGGTAAAGTGAATTTCCTGGTTAATTTACGGATTTTACTTGTTTTTGATTCTTTTTCTTTCACTAAAAAAGGCATAAAGTGGCCTAGCCTTATCGAATAGAAGCATGTAATACTTCCTAGGAAATCTAACGAGCGTATCTACGACTTCCATGGTTGATCTTAGAAATTTGAAAAACGGCCAAAATGGTGGTAAAGTGTATTTCCTTGTTAATTTACGGATTTTACTTGTTTTTGATTCTTTTTCTTTCACTAAAAAGGGCATAAAGTGGCCTAGCCTTATCGAATCGGAACATATAATAGTTCCTAGGAAATCTAACAAGCATATCTACGACTTCCATGATTTATATTAGAATTTTCAAAAACAACAAAAATGGTTGTAAAGTGAATTTCATTGTTAATTTACGGATTTTACTTGTTTTTGACCCTTTTTCTTTCACTAAAAAGGGCATAAAGTGGCCTAGCCTTATCGAATTGAAGCATGTAATACATCCTAGAAAATCTAACGAGAATATCTACGACTTCCATGGTTGATTTTAAAAATTTGAAAAACGGCCAAAATGGTGGTAAAGTGTATTTCCTTGTTAATTTACGGATTTTACTTGTTTTTGATTCTTTTTCTTTCACTAAAAAGGGCATAAAGTGGCCTAGCCTTATCGAATCGAAGCATGAAATACTTCCTAAGAAATCTAACGAGAATATCTACAACTTCCATGGTTGATTTTAGAAATTTGAAAAACGGCCAAATTGGTGGTAAAGTGTATTTCCTTGTTAATTTACGGATTTTACTTGTTTTTGATTTTTTTCTTTCCCTAAAAAGGGCATAAAGTGGCCTAGCCTTATCGAACCGGAGCATGTAATAGTTCCTAGGAAATCTAACGAGCATAGCTACGACTTCCATGATTTATATTAGAATTTTCAAAAACGGCCAAAATGGTGGTAAAGTGTATTTCCTTGTTAATTTACGGATTTTACTTGTTTTTGATTCTTTTTCTTTCAGTAAAAAGGACATAACGTGGCCTAGCCTTATCGAATCGAAGCATGTAATACTTCCTAGGAAATCTAACAAGAATATCTACAACTTCCATGGTTGATTATAGAAATTTGAAAAACGGCCAAAATGGTGGTAAAGTGTATTTCATTGTTAATTTACGGATTTTACTTGTTTTTAATTCTTTTTCTTTCACTAAAAAGGGCATTAAGTGGCCTAGCCTTATCGAATCGAAGCATGTAATAGTTCTTAGGAAATCTAACGAGCATATCTACGACTTCCATGGTTGATTTTAGAAATTTGAAAAACGGCCAAACTGGTGGTAAAGTGAATTTCCTGGTTAATTTACGGATTTTACTTGTTTTTGACCCTTTTTCTTTCAGTAAAAAGGGCAGAAAGTGGCCTAGCCTTATCGAATCGAAGCATGTAATAGTTCCTAGGAAATCTAACGAGCATATCAATGACTTCCACGGTTGATTTTAGAAATTTGAAAAACGGTCAAAATGGTGGTAAAGTGAATTTCCTAGTTAATTTACGGATTTTACTTGTTTTTGATTCTTTTTCTTTCACTAAAAAAGGCATAAAGTGGCCTAACCTTATCGAATAGAAGCATGTAATACTTCCTAGGAAATCTAACGAGCGTATCTACGACTTCCATGGTTGATCTTAGAAATTTGAAAAACGGCCAAAATGGTGGTAAAGTGTATTTCCTTGTTAATTTACGGATTTTACTTGTTTTTGATTCTTTTTCTTTCACTAAAAAGGGCATAAAGTGGCCTAGCCTTATCGAATCGGAACATATAATAGTTCCTAGGAAATCTAACGAGCATATCTACGACTTCCATGATTTATATTAGAATTTTCAAAAACAACAAAAATGGTTGTAAAGTGAATTTCATTGTTAATTTACGGATTTTACTTGTTTTTGACCCTTTTTCTTTCACTAAAAAGGGCATAAAGTGGCCTAGCCTTATCGAATTGAAGCATGTAATACATCCTAGAAAATCTAACGAGAATATCTACGACTTCCATGGTTGATTTTAAAAATTTGAAAAACGGCCAAAATGGTGGTAAAGTGTATTTCCTTGTTAATTTACGGATTTTACTTGTTTTTGATTCTTTTTCTTTCACTAAAAAGGGCATAAAGTGGCCTAGCCTTATCGAATCGAAGCATGAAATACTTCCTAAGAAATCTAACGAGAATATCTACAACTTCCATGGTTGATTTTAGAAATTTGAAAAACGGCCAAATTGGTGGTAAAGTGTATTTCCTTGTTAATTTACGGATTTTACTTGTTTTTGATTTTTTTCTTTCCCTAAAAAGGGCATAAAGTGGCCTAGCCTTATCGAACCGGAGCATGTAATAGTTCCTAGGAAATCTAACGAGCATAGCTACGACTTCCATGATTTATATTAGAATTTTCAAAAACGGCCAAAATGGTGGTAAAGTGTATTTCCTTGTTAATTTACGGATTTTACTTGTTTTTGATTCTTTTTCTTTCAGTAAAAAGGACATAACGTGGCCTAGCCTTATCGAATCGAAGCATGTAATACTTCCTAGGAAATCTAACAAGAATATCTACAACTTCCATGGTTGATTATAGAAATTTGAAAAACGGCCAAAATGGTGGTAAAGTGTATTTCATTGTTAATTTACGGATTTTACTTGTTTTTAATTCTTTTTCTTTCACTAAAAAGGGCATTAAGTGGCGTAGCCTTATCGAATCGAAGCATGTAATAGTTCTTAGGAAATCTAACGAGCATATCTACGACTTCCATGGTTGATTTTAGAAATTTGAAAAACGGCCAAACTGGTGGTAAAGTGAATTTCCTGGTTAATTTACGGATTTTACTTGTTTTTGACCCTTTTTCTTTCAGTAAAAAGGGCATAAAGTGGCCTAGCCTTATCGAATCGAAGCATGTAATAGTTCCTAGGAAATCTAACGAGCATATCAATGACTTCCACGGTTGATTTTAGAAATTTGAAAAACGGTCAAAATGGTGGTAAAGTGAATTTCCTGGTTAATTTATGGATTTTACTTGTTTTTGATTCTTTTTCTTTCACTAAAAAAGGCATAAAGTGGCCTAGCCTTATCGAATAGAAGCATGTAATACTTCCTAGGAAATCTAACGAGCGTATCTACGACTTCCATGGTTGATCTTAGAAATTTGAAAAACGGCCAAAATGGTGGTAAAGTGTATTTCCTTGTTAATTTACGGATTTTACTTGTTTTTGATTCTTTTTCTTTCACTAAAAAGGGCATAAAGTGGCCTAGCCTTATCGAATCGGAACATATAATAGTTCCTAGGAAATCTAACGAGCATATCTACGACTTCCATGATTTATATTAGAATTTTCAAAAACAACAAAAATGGTTGTAAAGTGAATTTCATTGTTAATTTACGGATTTTACTTGTTTTTGACCCTTTTTCTTTCACTAAAAAGGGCATAAAGTGGCCTAGCCTTATCGAATTGAAGCATGTAATACATCCTAGAAAATCTAACGAGAATATCTACGACTTCCATGGTTGATTTTAAAAATTTGAAAAACGGCCAAAATGGTGGTAAAGTGTATTTCCTTGTTAATTTACGGATTTTACTTGTTTTTGATTCTTTTTCTTTCACTAAAAAGGGCATAAAGTGGCCTAGCCTTATCGAATCGAAGCATGAAATACTTCCTAAGAAATCTAACGAGAATATCTACAACTTCCATGGTTGATTTTAGAAATTTGAAAAACGGCCAAATTGGTGGTAAAGTGTATTTCCTTGTTAATTTACGGATTTTACTTGTTTTTGTTTTTTTTCTTTCCCTAAAAAGGGCATAAAGTGGCCTAGCCTTATCGAACCGGAGCATGTAATAGTTCCTAGGAAATCTAACGAGCATAGCTACGACTTCCATGATTTATATTAGAATTTTCAAAAACGGCCAAAATGGTGGTAAAGTGTATTTCCTTGTTAATTTACGGATTTTACTTGTTTTTGATTCTTTTTCTTTCAGTAAAAAGGACATAACGTGGCCTAGCCTTATCGAATCGAAGCATGTAATACTTCCTAGGAAATCTAACAAGAATATCTACAACTTCCATGGTTGATTATAGAAATTTGAAAAACGGCCAAAATGGTGGTAAAGTGTATTTCATTGTTAATTTACGGATTTTACTTGTTTTTAATTCTTTTTCTTTCACTAAAAAGGGCATAAAGTGGCCTAGCCTTATCGAATCGGAGCATGTAATAGTTCCTAGGAAGTCTAACGAGCATATCTACGACTTCCATGATTTATATTAGAATTTTCAAAAATGGCCAAAATGGGGGTTAAGTTAATTTCCTGGTTAATTTACGGATTTTACTCGTTTTTGAGCCTTTTTCTTTCACCAAAAAAGACATAAAGTGGCCTAGCCTTATCGAATCGAAGCATGTAGTAGTTCCTAGGAAACCTAACGAGCATATCTATTACCTCCATGGTTGATTTTAGAATTTTCAAAAACGGCCAAAATGGGGGTTAGGTTAATTTCCTTGTTAATTTACGGAATTTACTCGTGTTTGACCCTTTTTCTTTCACTAAAAAGGGCATAAAGTGGCCTAGCCTTATCAAATCGAAGCATCTAATAGTTCCTAGGAAATCTAACGAGCATATCTACGACTTCCATGGTTGATTTTAGAAATTTGAAAAACGGCCAAAATGGTGGTAAAGTGTATTTCATTGTTAATTTACGGATTTTACTTGTTTTTAATTCTTTTTCTTTCACTAAAAAGGGCATAAAGTGGCCTAGCCTTATCGAATCGGAGCATGTAATAGTTCCTAGGAAGTCTAACGAGCATATCTACGACTTCCATGATTTATATTAGAATTTTCAAAAACAACAAAAATGGTTGTAAAGTGAATTTCATTGTTAATTTACGGATTTTACTTGTTTTTGACCCTTTTTCTTTCACTAAAAAGGGCATAAAGTGGCCTAGCCTTATCGAATTGAAGCATGTAATACATCCTAGAAAATCTAACGAGAATATCTACGACTTCCATGGTTGATTTTAAAAATTTGAAAAACGGCCAAAATGGTGGTAAAGTGTATTTCCTTGTTAATTTACGGATTTTACTTGTTTTTGATTCTTTTTCTTTCACTAAAAAGGGCATAAAGTGGCCTAGCCTTATCGAATCGGAACATATAATAGTTCCTAGGAAATCTAACGAGCATATCTACGACTTCCATGATTTATATTAGAATTTTCAAAAACAACAAAAATGGTTGTAAAGTGAATTTCATTGTTAATTTACGGATTTTACTTGTTTTTGACCCTTTTTCTTTCACTAAAAAGGGCATAAAGTGGCCTAGCCTTATCGAATTGAAGCATGTAATACATCCTAGAAAATCTAACGAGAATATCTACGACTTCCATGGTTGATTTTAAAAATTTGAAAAACGGCCAAAATGGTGGTAAAGTGTATTTCCTTGTTAATTTACGGATTTTACTTGTTTTTGATTCTTTTTCTTTCACTAAAAAGGGCATAAAGTGGCCTAGCCTTATCGAATCGAAGCATGAAATACTTCCTAAGAAATCTAACGAGAATATCTACAACTTCCATGGTTGATTTTAGAAATTTGAAAAACGGCCAAATTGGTGGTAAAGTGTATTTCCTTGTTAATTTACGGATTTTACTTGTTTTTGTTTTTTTTCTTTCCCTAAAAAGGGCATAAAGTGGCCTAGCCTTATCGAACCGGAGCATGTAATAGTTCCTAGGAAATCTAACGAGCATAGCTACGACTTCCATGATTTATATTAGAATTTTCAAAAACGGCCAAAATGGTGGTAAAGTGTATTTCCTTGTTAATTTACGGATTTTACTTGTTTTTGATTCTTTTTCTTTCAGTAAAAAGGACATAACGTGGCCTAGCCTTATCGAATCGAAGCATGTAATACTTCCTAGGAAATCTAACAAGAATATCTACAACTTCCATGGTTGATTATAGAAATTTGAAAAACGGCCAAAATGGTGGTAAAGTGTATTTCATTGTTAATTTACGGATTTTACTTGTTTTTAATTCTTTTTCTTTCACTAAAAAGGGCATAAAGTGGCCTAGCCTTATCGAATCGGAGCATGTAATAGTTCCTAGGAAGTCTAACGAGCATATCTACGACTTCCATGATTTATATTAGAATTTTCAAAAATGGCCAAAATGGGGGTTAAGTTAATTTCCTGGTTAATTTACGGATTTTACTCGTTTTTGAGCCTTTTTCTTTCACCAAAAAAGACATAAAGTGGCCTAGCCTTATCGAATCGAAGCATGTAGTAGTTCCTAGGAAACCTAACGAGCATATCTATTACCTCCATGGTTGATTTTAGAATTTTCAAAAACGGCCAAAATGGGGGTTAGGTTAATTTCCTTGTTAATTTACGGAATTTACTCGTGTTTGACCCTTTTTCTTTCACTAAAAAGGGCATAAAGTGGCCTAGCCTTATCAAATCGAAGCATCTAATAGTTCCTAGGAAATCTAACGAGCATATCTACGACTTCCATGGTTGATTTTAGAAATTTGAAAAACGGCCAAAATGGTGGTAAAGTGTATTTCATTGTTAATTTACGGATTTTACTTGTTTTTAATTCTTTTTCTTTCACTAAAAAGGGCATAAAGTGGCCTAGCCTTATCGAATCGGAGCATGTAATAGTTCCTAGGAAGTCTAACGAGCATATCTACGACTTCCATGATTTATATTAGAATTTTCAAAAACAACAAAAATGGTTGTAAAGTGAATTTCATTGTTAATTTACGGATTTTACTTGTTTTTGACCCTTTTTCTTTCACTAAAAAGGGCATAAAGTGGCCTAGCCTTATCGAATTGAAGCATGTAATACATCCTAGAAAATCTAACGAGAATATCTACGACTTCCATGGTTGATTTTAAAAATTTGAAAAACGGCCAAAATGGTGGTAAAGTGTATTTCCTTGTTAATTTACGGATTTTACTTGTTTTTGATTCTTTTTCTTTCACTAAAAAGGGCATAAAGTGGCCTAGCCTTATCGAATCGAAGCATGAAATACTTCCTAAGAAATCTAACGAGAATATCTACAACTTCCATGGTTGATTTTAGAAATTTGAAAAACGGCCAAATTGGTGGTAAAGTGTATTTCCTTGTTAATTTACGGATTTTACTTGTTTTTGTTTTTTTTCTTTCCCTAAAAAGGGCATAAAGTGGCCTAGCCTTATCGAACCGGAGCATGTAATAGTTCCTAGGAAATCTAACGAGCATAGCTACGACTTCCATGATTTATATTAGAATTTTCAAAAACGGCCAAAATGGTGGTAAAGTGTATTTCCTTGTTAATTTACGGATTTTACTTGTTTTTGATTCTTTTTCTTTCAGTAAAAAGGACATAACGTGGCCTAGCCTTATCGAATCGAAGCATGTAATACTTCCTAGGAAATCTAACAAGAATATCTACAACTTCCATGGTTGATTATAGAAATTTTAAAAACGGCCAAAATGGTGGTAAAGTGTATTTCATTGTTAATTTACGGATTTTACTTGTTTTTAATTCTTTTTCTTTCACTAAAAAGGGCATAAAGTGGCCTAGCCTTATCGAATCGGAGCATGTAATAGTTCCTAGGAAGTCTAACGAGCATATCTACGACTTCCATGATTTATATTAGAATTTTCAAAAATGGCCAAAATGGGGGTTAAGTTAATTTCCTGGTTAATTTACGGATTTTACTCGTTTTTGAGCCTTTTTCTTTCACCAAAAAAGACATAAAGTGGCCTAGCCTTATCGAATTGAAGCATGTAGTAGTTCCTAGGAAACCTAACGAGCATATCTATTACCTCCATGGTTGATTTTAGAATTTTCAAAAACGGCCAAAATGGGGGTTAGGTTAATTTCCTTGTTAATTTACGGAATTTACTCGTGTTTGACCCTTTTTCTTTCACTAAAAAGGGCATAAAGTGGCCTAGCCTTATCAAATCGAAGCATCTAATAGTTCCTAGGAAATCTAACGAGCATATCTACGACTTCCATGGTTGATTTTAGAAATTTGAAAAACGGCCAAACTGGTGGTAAAGTGAATTTCCTGGTTAATTTACGGATTTTACTTGTTTTTGACCCTTTTTCTTTCAGTAAAAAGGGCATAAAGTGGCCTAGCCTTATCGAATCGAAGCATGTAATAGTTCCTAGGAAATCTAACGAGCATATCAATGACTTCCATGGTTGATTTTAGAAATTTGAAAAACGACCAAAATGGTAAAGTGAATTTCCTTGTTAATTTACGGATTTTACTTGTTTTTGACCCTTTTTCTTTCACTAAAAAGGGCATAAAGTGGCCTAGCCTTATCGAATTGAAGCATGTAATACATCCTATGAAATCTAACAAGAATATCTACGACTTCCATGGTTGATTTTAGAAATTTGAAAAACGGCCAAAATGGTGGTAAAGTGTATTTCCTTGTTAATTTACAGATTTTACTTGTTTTTGATTCTTTTTCTTTCACTAAAAAGGGCATAAAGTGGCCTAGCCTTATCGAATCGAAGCATGAAATACTTCCTAGGAAATCTAACGAGAATATCTACAACTTCCATGGTTGATTTTAGAAATTTGAAAAACGGCCAAATTGGTGGTAAAGTGTATTTCCTTGTTAATTTACGGATTTTACTAGTTTTTGATTCTTTTTCTTTCACTAAAAAGGGCATAAAGTGGCCTAGCCTTATCGAATTGAAGCATGTAATACTTCCTAGGAAATCTAACAAGAATATCTACAACTTCCATGGTTGATTATAGAAATTTGAAAAACGGCCAAAATGGTGGTAAAGTGTATTTCATTGTTAATTTACAGATTTTACTTGTTTTTAATTCTTTTTCTTTCGCTAAAAAGGGCATAAAGTGGCCTAGCCTTATCAAATCGAAGCATCTAATAGTTCCTAGGAAATCTAACGAGCATATCTACGACTTCCATGGTTGATTTTAGAAATTTGAAAAACGGCCAAAATAGTAAAGTGAATTTCCTTGTTAATTTACGGATTTTACTTGTTTTTGACCCTTTTTCTTTCACTAAAAAGGGCATAAAGTGGCCTAGCCTTATCGAATTGAAGCATGTAATACATCCTATGAAATCTAACGAGAATATCTACGACTTCCATGGTTGATTTTAGAAATTTGAAAAACGGCCAAAATGGTGGTAAAGTGTATTTCCTTGTTAATTTACAGATTTTACTTGTTTTTGATTCTTTTTCTTTCACTAAAAAGGGCATAAAGTGGCCTAGCCTTATCGAATCGAAGCATGAAATACTTCCTAGGAAATCTAACGAGAATATCTACAACTTCCATGGTTGATTTTAGAAATTTGAAAAACGGCCAAATTGGTGGTAAAGTGTATTTCCTTGTTAATTTACGGATTTTACTTGTTTTTGATTCTTTTTCTTTCTCTAAAAAGGGCATAAAGTGGCCTAGCCTTATCGAATTGAAGCATGTAATACTTCCTAGGAAATCTAACAAGAATATCTACAACTTCCATGGTTGATTATAGAAATTTGAAAAACGGCCAAAATGGTGGTAAAGTGTATTTCATTGTTAATTTACAGATGTTGCTTGTTTTTAATTCTTTTTCTTTCACTAAAAAGAGCATAAAGTGGCCTAGCCTTATCGAATCGGAGCATGTAATAGTTCCTAGGAAGTCTAACGAGCATATCTACGACTTCCATGATTTATATTAGAATTTTCAAAAATGGCCAAAATGGGGGTTAAGTTAATTTCCTTGTTAATTTACGGATTTTACTCGTTTTTGAGCCTTTTTCTTTCACTAAAAAAGACATAAAGTGGCCTAGCCTTATCGAATCGAAGCATGTAGTAGTTCCTAGGAAACCTAACGAGCATATCTATTACCTCCATGGTTGATTTTAGAATTTTCAAAAACGGCCAAAATGGGGGTTAGGTTAATTTCCTTGTTAATTTACGGATTTTACTCGTTTTTTTACCCTTTTTCTTTCACTAAAAAGGGCATAAAGTGGCCTAGCCTTATCAAATCGAAGCATGTAATAGTTCCTAGGAAATCTAACGAGCATATCTACGACTTCCATGGTTGATTTTAGAAATTTGAAAAACGGCCAAAATGGTGGTAAAGTGAATTTCCTTGTTTATTTACGGATTTTACTTGTTTTTGATTCTTTTTCTTTCACTAAAAAGGGCATAACGTGGCCTAGCCTTATCGAATCGGAGCATGTAATAGTTCCTAGGAAGTCTAACGAGCATATCTACGACTTCCATGGTTGATTTTAGAAATTTGAAAAACGGCCAAACTGGTGGTAAAGTGAATTTCCTGGTTAATTTACGGATTTTACTTGTTTTTAACCCTTTTTCTTTCAGTAAAAAGGGCATAAAGTGGCCTAGCCTTATCGAATCGAAGCATGTAATAGTTCCTAGGAAATCTAACGAGCATATCAATGACTTCCACGGTTGATTTTAGAAATTTGAAAAACGGTCAAAATGGTGGTAAAGTGAATTTCCTGGTTAATTTACGGATTTTACTTGTTTTTGATTCTTTTTCTTTCACTAAAAAAGGCATAAAGTGGCCTAGCCTTATCGAATAGAAGCATGTAATAGTTCCTAGGAAATCTAACGAGCGTATCTACGACTTCCATGGTTGATCTTAGTAATTTGAAAAACGGCCAAAATGGTGGTAAAGTGTATTTCATTGTTAATTTACGGATTTTACTTGTTTTTGACCCTTTTTCTTTCACTAAAAAGGGCATAAAGTGGCCTAGCCTTATCGAATTGAAGCATGTAATACATCCTAGGAAATCTAACGAGAATATCTACGACTTCCATGGTTGATTTTAGAAATTTGAAAAACGGCCAAAATGGTGGTAAAGTGTATTTCCTTGTTAATTTACGGATTTTACTTGTTTTTGATTCTTTTTCTTTCAGTAAAAAGGACATAACGTGGCCTAGCCTTATCGAATCGAAGCATGTAATACTTCCTACGAAATCTAACAAGAATATCTACAACTTCCATGGTTGATTATAGAAATTTGAAAAACGGCCAAAATGGTGGTAAAGTGTATTTCATTGTTAATTTACGGATTTTACTTGTTTTTAATTCTTTTTCTTTCACTAAAAAGGGCATAAAGTGGCCTAGCCTTATCGAATCGGAGCATGTAATAGTTCCTAGGAAGTCTAACGAGCATATCTACGACTTCCATGATTTATATTAGAATTTTCAAAAACGGCCAAAATGGTGGTTAAGTTAATTGCCTTGTTAATTTACGGATTTTACTCGTTTTTGACCCTTTTTCTTTCACTAAAAAAGACATAAAGTGGCCTAGCCTTATCGAATCGAAGCATGTAATAGTTCCTAGGAAACCAAACGAGCATATATATTACCTCCATGGTTGATTTTAGAATTTTCAAAAACGGCCAAAATGGGGGTTATGTTAATTTCCTTGTTAATTTACGGATTTTACTCGTTTTTGACCCTTTTTCTTTCACTAAAAAGGGCATAAAGTGGCCTAGCCTTATCAAATCGAAGCATCTAATAGTTCCTAGGAAATCTAACGAGCATATCTACGACTTCCATGGTTGATTTTAGAAATTTGAAAAACTGCCAAAATGGTAAAGTGAATTCCTTGTTAATTTACAGATTTTACTTGTTTTTGACCCTTTTTCTTTCACTAAAAAGGGCATAAAGTGGCCTAGCCTTATCGAATTGAAGCATGTAATACATCCTATGAAATCTAACGAGAATATCTACGACTTCCATGGTTGATTTTAGAAATTTGAAAAACGGCCAAAATGGTGGTAAACTGAATTTCCTTGTTAATTTACAGATTTTACTTGTTTTTGATTCTTTTTCTTTCACTAAAAAGGGCATAAAGTGGCCTAGCCTTATCGAATCGAAGCATGAAATACTTCCTAGGAAATCTAACGAGAATATCTACAACTTCCATGGTTGATTTTAGAAATTTGAAAAACGGCCAAATTGGTGGTAAAGTGTATTTCCTTGTTAATTTACGGATTTTACTTGTTTTTGATTCTTTTTCTTTCACTAAAAAGGGCATAAAGTGGCCTAGCCTTATCGAATTGAAGCATGTAATACTTCCTAGGAAATCTAACAAGAATATCTACAACTTCCATGGTTGATTATAGAAATTTGAAAAACGGCCAAAATGGTGGTAAAGTGTATTTCATTGTTAATTTACAGATTTTACTTGTTTTTAATTCTTTTTCTTTCACTAAAAAGGGCATAAAGTGGGCTAGCCTTATCGAATCGGAGCATGTAATAGTTCCTAGGAAGTCTAACGAGCATATCTACGACTTCCATGATTTATATTAGAATTTTCAAAAATGGCCAAAATGGGGGTTAAGTTAATTTCCTTGTTAATTTACGGATTTTACTCGTTTTTGAGCCTTTTTATTTCACTAAAAAAGACATAAAGTGGCCTAGCCTTATCGAATCGAAGCATGTAGTAGTTCCTAGGAAACCTAACGAGCATATCTATTACCTCCATGGTTGATTTTAGAATTTTCAAAAACGGCCAAAATGGGGGTTAGGTTAATTTCCTTGTTAATTTACGGATTTTACTCGTTTTTTACCCTTTTTCTTTCACTAAAAAGGGCATAAAGTGGCCTAGCCTTATCAAATCGAAGCATGTAATAGTTCCTAGGAAATCTAACGAGCATATCTACGACTTCCATGGTTGATTTTAGAAATTTGAAAAACGGCCAAAATGGTGGTAAAGTGAATTTCCTTGTTAATTTACGGATTTTACTTGTTTTTGACCCTTTTTCTTTCACTAAAAAGGGCATAAAGTGGCCTAGCCTTATCGAATTGAATCATGTAATACATCCTAGGAAATCTAACGAGAATATCTACGACTTCCATGGTGGATTTTAGAAATTTGAAAAATGGCCAAAATGGTTGTAAAGTGTATTTCCTTGTTAATTTACGGATTTTACTTGTTTTTGATTCTTTTTCTTTCACTAAAAAGGGCATAAAGTGGCCTAGCCTTATCGAATCGAAGCATGTAATAGTTCCTAGGAAATCTAACGAGCATATCTACGACTTCCATGGTTGATTTTAGAAATTTCAAAAACGGCCAAACTGGTGGTAAAGTGAATTTCCTGGTTAATTTACGGATTTTACTTGTTTTTGACCCTTTTTCTTTCAGTAAAAAGGGCATAAAGTGGCCTAGCCTTATCGAATCGAAGCATGTAATAGTTCCTAGGAAATCTAACGAGCATATCTACGACTTCCATGGTTGATTTTAGAAATTTGAAAAACGGCCAAACTGGTGGTAAAGTGAATTTCCTGGTTAATTTACGGATTTTACTTGTTTTTGACCCTTTTTCTTTCAGTAAAAAGGGCATAAAGTGGCCTAGCCTTATCGAATCGAAGCATGTAATAGTTCCTAGGAAATCTAACGAGCATATCTTCGACTTCCATGGTTGATTTTAGAAATTTGAAAAACGGCCAAAATGGTGGTAAAGTGTATTTCATTGTTAATTTACAGATTTTACTTGTTTTTAATTCTTTTTCTTTCACTAAAAAGGGCATAAAGTGGCCTAGCCTTATCGAATCGGAGCATGTAATAGTTCCTAGGAAGTCTAACGAGCATATCTACGACTTCCATGATTTATATTAGAATTTTCAAAAATGGCCAAAATGGGGGTTAAGTTAATTTCCTTGTTAATTTACGGATTTTACTCGTTTTTGAGCCTTTTTCTTTCACTAAAAAAGACATAAAGTGGCCTAGCCTTATCGAATCGAAGCATGTAGTAGTTCCTAGGAAACCTAACGAGCATATCTATTACCTCCATGGTTGATTTTAGAATTTTCAAAAACGGCCAAAATGGGGGTTAGGTTAATTTCCTTGTTAATTTACGGATTTTACTCGTTTTTTACCCTTTTTCTTTCACTAAAAAGGGCATAAAGTGGCCTAGCCTTATCAAATCGAAGCATGTAATAATTCCTAGGAAATCTAACGAGCATATCTACGACTTCCATGGTTGATTTTAGAAATTTGAAAAACGGCCAAAATGGTGGTAAAGTGAATTTCCTTGTTAATTTACGGATTTTACTTGTTTTTGACCCTTTTTCTTTCACTAAAAAGGGCATAAAGTGGCCTAACCTTATCGAATTGAATCATGTAATACATCCTAGGAAATCTAACGAGAATATCTACGACTTCCATGGTTGATTTTAGAAATTTGAAAAATGGCCAAAATGGTGGTAAAGTGTATTTCCTTGTTAATTTACGGATTTTACTTGTTTTTGATTCTTTTTCTTTCACTAAAAAGGGCATAAAGTGGCCTAGCCTTATCGAATCGAAGCATGTAATAGTTCCTAGGAAATCTAACGAGCATATCTACGACTTCCATGGTTGATTTTAGAAATTTGAAAAACGGCCAAAATGGTGGTAAAGTGAATTTCCTTGTTAATTTACGGATTTTACTTGTTTTTGACCCTTTTTCTTTCACTAAAAAGGGCATAAAGTGGCCTAGCCTTATCGAATTGAATCATGTAATACATCCTAGGAAATCTAACGAGAATATCTACGACTTCCATGCTTGATTTTAGAAATTTGAAAAATGGCCAAAATGGTGGTAAAGTGTATTTCCTTGTTAATTTACGGATTTTACTTGTTTTTGATTCTTTTTCTTTCACTAAAAAGGGCATAAAGTGGCCTAGCCTTATCGAATCGAAGCATGTAATAGTTCCTAGGAAATCTAACGAGCATATCTACGACTTCCATGGTTGATTTTAGAAATTTGAAAAACGGCCAAACTGGTGGTAAAGTGAATTTCCTGGTTAATTTACGGATTTTACTTGTTTTTGACCCTTTTTCTTTCAGTAAAAAGGGCATAAAGTGGCCTAGCCTTATCGAATCGAAGCATGTAATAGTTCCTAGGAAATCTAACGAGCATATCTACGACTTCCATGGTTGATTTTAGAAATTTGAAAAACGGCCAAACTGGTGGTAAAGTGAATTTCCTGGTTAATTTACGGATTTTACTTGTTTTTGACCCTTTTTCTTTCAGTAAAAAGGGCATAAAGTGGCCTAGCCTTATCGAATCGAAGCATGTAATAGTTCCTAGGAAATCTAACGAGCATATCTTCGACTTCCATGGTTGATTTTAGAAATTTGAAAAACGGCCAAAATGGTGGTAAAGTGTATTTCCTTATTAATTTACGGATTTTACTTGTTTTTGATTCTTTTTCTTTCACTAAAAAGGGCATAAAGTGGCCTAGCATTATCGAATCGGAGCATGTAATAGTTCCTAGGAAGTCTAACGAGCATATCTACGACTTCCATGATTTATATTAGAATTTTCAAAAACGGCCAAAATGGTGGTTAAGTTAATTTCCTTGTTAATATACGGATTTTACTCGTTTTTGACCCTTTTTCTTTCACTAAAAAAGACATAAAGTGGCCTAGCCTTATCGAATCGAAGCATGTAATAGTTCCTAGGAAACCAAACGAGCATATATATTACCTCCATGGTTGATTTTAGAATTTTCAAAAACGGCCAAAATGGGGGTTATGTTAATTTCCTTGTTAATTTACGGATTTTACTCGTTTTTGACCCTTTTTCTTTCACTAAAAAGGGCATAAAGTGGCCTAGCCTTATCAAATCGAAGCATCTAATAAATCCTAGGAAATCTAACGAGCATATCTACGACTTCCATGGTTGATTTTAGAAATTTGAAAAACAGCCAAAATGGTAAAGTGAATTCCTTGTTAATTTACGGATTTTACTTGTTTTTGACCCTTTTTCTTTCACTAAAAAGGGCATAAAGTGGCCTAGCCTTATCGAATTGAAGCATGTAATACATCCTATGAAATCTAACGAGAATATCTACGACTTCCATGGTTGATTTTAGAAATTTGAAAAACGGCCAAAATGGTGGTAAACTGTATGTCCTTGTTAATTTACAGATTTTACTTGTTTTTGATTCTTTTTCTTTCACTAAAAAGGGCATAAAGTGGCCTAGCCTTATCGAATCGAAGCATGAAATACTTCCTAGGAAATCTAACGAGAATATCTACAACTTCCATGGTTGATTTTAGAAATTTGAAAAACGGCCAAATTGGTGGTAAAGTGTATTTCCTTGTTAATTTACGGATTTTACTTGTTTTTGATTCTTTTTCTTTCACTAAAAAGGGCATAAAGTGGCCTAGCCTTATCGAATTGAAGCATGTAATACTTCCTAGGAAATCTAACAAGAATATCTACAACTTCCATGGTTGATTATAGAAATTTGAAAAACGGCCAAAATGGTGGTAAAGTGTATTTCATTGTTAATTTACAGATTTTACTTGTTTTTAATTCTTTTTCTTTCACTAAAAAGGGCATAAAGTGGCCTAGCCTTATCGAATCGGAGCATGTAATAGTTCCTAGGAAGTCTAACGAGCATATCTACGACTTCCATGATTTATATTAGAATTTTCAAAAACGGCCAAAATGGTGGTTAATTTAATTTCCTTGTTAATTTACGGATTTTACTCGTTTTTGACCCTTTTTCTTTCACTAAAAAAGACATAAAGTGGCCTAACCTTATCGAATTGAATCATGTAATACATCCTAGGAAATCTAACGTGAATATCTACGACTTCCATGGTTGATTTTAGAAATTTGAAAAACAGCCAAAATGGTAAAGTGAATTCCTTGTTAATTTACGGATTTTACTTGTTTTTGACCCTTTTTCTTTCACTAAAAAGGGCATAAAGTGGCCTAGCCTTATCGAATTGAAGCATGTAATACATCCTATGAAATCTAACGAGAATATCTACGACTTCCATGGTTGATTTTAGAAATTTGAAAAACGGCCAAAATGGTGGTAAACTGTATGTCCTTGTTAATTTACAGATTTTACTTGTTTTTGATTCTTTTTCTTTCACTAAAAAGGGCATAAAGTGGCCTAGCATTATCGAATCGGAGCATGTAATAGTTCCTACGAAGTCTAACGAGCATATCTACGACTTCCATGATTTATATTAGAATTTTCAAAAACGGCCAAAATGGTGGTTAATTTAATTTCCTTGTTAATTTACGGATTTTACTCGTTTTTGACCCTTTTTCTTTCACTAAAAAAGACATAAAGTGGCCTAGCCTTATCGAATCGAAGCATGTAATAGTTCCTAGGAAACCAAACGAGCATATATATTACCTCCATGGTTGATTTTAGAATTTTCAAAAACGGCCAAAATGGGGGTTATGTTAATTTCCTTGTTAATTTACGGATTTTACTCGTTTTTGACCCTTTTTCTTTCACTAAAAAGGGCATAAAGTGGCCTAGCCTTATCGAATTGAAGCATGTAATACTTCCTAGGAAATCTAACAAGAATATCTACAACTTCCATGGTTGATTATAGAAATTTGAAAAACGGCCAAAATGGTGGTAAAGTGTATTTCATTGTTAATTTACAGATTTTACTTTTTTTTAATTCTTTTTCTTTCACTAAAAAGGGCATAAAGTGGCCTAGCCTTATCGAATTGGAGCATGTAATAGTTCCTAGGAAGTCTAACGAGCATATCTACGACTTCCATGATTTATATTAGAATTTTCAAAAATGGCCAAAATGGGGGTTAAGTTAATTTCCTTGTTAATTTACGGATTTTACTCGTTTTTGAGCCTTTTTCTATCACTAAAAAAGACATGAAGTGGCCTAGCCTTATCGAATCGAAGCATGTAGTAGTTCCTAGGAAACCTAACGAGCATATCTATTACCTCCATGGTTGATTTTAGAATTTTCAAAAACGGCCAAAATGGGGGTTAGGTTAATTTCCTTGTTAATTTACGGATTTTACTCGTTTTTTACCCTTTTTCTTTCACTAAAAAGGGCATAAAGTGGCCTAGCCTTATCAAATCGAAGCATGTAATAGTTCCTAGGAAATCTAACGAGCATATCTACGACTTCCATGGTTGATTTTAGAAATTTGAAAAACGGCCAAAATGGTGGTAAAGTGAATTTCCTTGTTAATTTACGGATTTTACTTGTTTTTGACACTTTTTCTTTCACTAAAAAGGGCATAAAGTGGCCTAGCCTTATCGAATTGAATCATGTAATACATCCTAGGAAATCTAACGTGAATATCTACGACTTCCATGGTTGATTTTAGAAATTTGAAAAACAGCCAAAATGGTAAAGTGAATTCCTTGTTAATTTACGGATTTTACTTGTTTTTGACCCTTTTTCTTTCACTAAAAAGGGCATAAAGTGGCCTAGCCTTATCGAATTGAAGCATGTAATACATCCTATGAAATCTAACGAGAATATCTACGACTTCCATGGTTGATTTTAGAAATTTGAAAAACGGCCAAAATGGTGGTAAACTGTATGTCCTTGTTAATTTACAGATTTTACTTGTTTTTGATTCTTTTTCTTTCACTAAAAAGGGCATAAAGTGGCCTAGCATTATCGAATCGGAGCATGTAATAGTTCCTAGGAAGTCTAACGAGCATATCTACGACTTCCATGATTTATATTAGAATTTTCAAAAACGGCCAAAATGGTGGTTAATTTAATTTCCTTGTTAATTTACGGATTTTACTCGTTTTTGACCCTTTTTCTTTCACTAAAAAAGACATAAAGTGGCCTAGCCTTATCGAATCGAAGCATGTAATAGTTCCTAGGAAACCAAACGAGCATATATATTACCTCCATGGTTGATTTTAGAATTTTCAAAAACGGCCAAAATGGGGGTTATGTTAATTTCCTTGTTAATTTACGGATTTTACTCGTTTTTGACCCTTTTTCTTTCACTAAAAAGGGCATAAAGTGGCCTAGCCTTATCAAATCGAAGCATCTAATAGTTCCTAGGAAATCTAACGAGCATATCTACGACTTCCATGGTTGATTTTAGAAATTTGAAAAACTGCCAAAATGGTAAAGTGAATTCCTTGTTAATTTACGGATTTTACTTGTTTTTGACCCTTTTTCTTTCACTAAAAAGGGCATAAAGTGGCCTAGCCTTATCGAATTGAAGCATGAAATACTTCCTAGGAAATCTAACGAAAATATCTACAACTTCCATGGTTGATTTTAGAAATTTGAAAAACGGCCAAATTGGTGGTAAAGTGTATTTCCTTGTTAATTTACGGATTTTACTTGTTTTTGATTCTTTTTCTTTCACTAAAAAGGGCATAAAGTGGCCTAGCCTTATCGAATTGAAGCATGTAATACTTCCTAGGAAATCTAACAAGAATATCTACAACTTCCATGGTTGATTATAGAAATTTGAAAAACGGCCAAAATGGTGGTAAAGTGTATTTCATTGTTAATTTACAGATTTTACTTGTTTTTAATTCTTTTTCTTTCGCTAAAAAGGGCATAAAGTGGCCTAGCCTTATCAAATCGAAGCATCTAATAGTTCCTAGGAAATCTAACGAGCATATCTACGACTTCCATGGTTGATTTTAGAAATTTGAAAAACGGCCAAAATGGTAAAGTGAATTTCCTTGTTAATTTACGGATTTTACTTGTTTTTGACCCTTTTTCTTTCAGTAAAAAGGGCATAAAGTGGCCTAGCCTTATCGAATCGAAGCATGTAATAGTTCCTAGGAAATCTAACGAGCATATCTTCGACTTCCATGGTTGATTTTAGAAATTTGAAAAACGGCCAAAATGGTGGTAAAGTGTATTTCCTTGTTAATTTTCGGATTTTACTTGTTTTTGATTCTTTTTCTTTCACTAAAAAGGGCATAAAGTGGCCTAGCATTATCGAATCGGAGCATGTAATAGTTCCTAGGAAGTCTAACGAGCATATCTACGACTTCCATGATTTATATTAGAATTTTCAAAAACGGCCAAAATGGTGGTTAAGTTAATTTCCTTGTTAATTTACGGATTTTACTCGTTTTTGACCCTTTTTCTTTCACTAAAAAGGGCATAAAGTGGCCTAGCCTTATCAAATCGAAGCATCTAATAAATCCTAGGAAATCTAACGAGCATATCTACGACTTCCATGGTTGATTTTAGAAATTTGAAAAACAGCCAAAATGGTAAAGTGAATTCCTTGTTAATTTACGGATTTTACTTGTTTTTGACCCTTTTTCTTTCACTAAAAAGGGCATAAAGTGGCCTAGCCTTATCGAATTGAAGCATGTAATACATCCTATGAAATCTAACGAGAATATCTACGACTTCCATGGTTGATTTTAGAAATTTGAAAAACGGCCAAAATGGTGGTAAACTGTATGTCCTTGTTAATTTACAGATTTTACTTGTTTTTGATTCTTTTTCTTTCACTAAAAAGGGCATAAAGTGGCCTAGCCTTATCGAATCGAAGCATGAAATACTTCCTAGGAAATCTAACGAGAATATCTGCAACTTCCATGGTTGATTTTAGAAATTTGAAAAACGGCCAAATTGGTGGTAAAGTGTATTTCCTTGTTAATTTACGGATTTTACTTGTTTTTGATTCTTTTTCTTTCACTAAAAAGGGCATAAAGTGGCCTAGCCTTATCGAATTGAAGCACGTAATACTTCCTAGGAAATCTAACAAGAATATCTACAACTTCCATGGTTGATTATAGAAATTTGAAAAACGGCCAAAATGGTGGTAAAGTGTATTTCATTGTTAATTTACAGATTTTACTTGTTTTTAATTCTTTTTCTTTCACTAAAAAGGGCATAAAGTGGCCTAGCCTTATCGAATCGGAGCATGTAATAGTTCCTAGGAAGTCTAACGAGCATATCTACGACTTCCATGATTTATATTAGAATTTTCAAAAATGGCCAAAATGGGGGTTAAGTTAATTTCCTTGTTAATTTACGGATTTTACTCGTTTTTGAGCCTTTTCTTTCACTAAAAAAGACATGAAGTGGCCTAGCCTTATAGAATCGAAGCATGTAGTAGTTCCTAGGAAACCTAACGAGCATATCTATTACCTCCATGGTTGATTTTAGAATTTTCAAAAACGGCCAAAATGGGGGTTAGGTTAATTTCCTTGTTAATTTACGGATTTTACTCGTTTTTTACCCTTTTTCTTTCACTAAAAAGGGCATAAAGTGGCCTAGCCTTATCAAATCGAAGCATGTAATAGTTCCTAGGAAATCTAACGAGCATATCTACGACTTCCATGGTTGATTTTAGAAATTTGAAAAACGGCCAAAATGGTGGTAAAGTGAATTTCCTTGTTAATTTACGGATTTTACTTGTTTTTGACACTTTTTCTTTCACTAAAAAGGGCATAAAGTGGCCTAGCCTTATCGAATTGAATCATGTAATACATCCTAGGAAATCTAACGTGAATATCTACGACTTCCATGGTTGATTTTAGAAATTTGAAAAACAGCCAAAATGGTAAAGTGAATTCCTTGTTAATTTACGGATTTTACTTGTTTTTGACCCTTTTTCTTTCACTAAAAAGGGCATAAAGTGGCCTAGCCTTATCGAATTGAAGCATGTAATACATCCTATGAAATCTAACGAGAATATCTACGACTTCCATGGTTGATTTTAGAAATTTGAAAAACGGCCAAAATGGTGGTAAACTGTATGTCCTTGTTAATTTACAGATTTTACTTGTTTTTGATTCTTTTTCTTTCACTAAAAAGGGCATAAAGTGGCCTAGCATTATCGAATCGGAGCATGTAATAGTTCCTAGGAAGTCTAACGAGCATATCTACGACTTCCATGATTTATATTAGAATTTTCAAAAACGGCCAAAATGGTGGTTAATTTAATTTCCTTGTTAATTTACGGATTTTACTCGTTTTTGACCCTTTTTCTTTCACTAAAAAAGACATAAAGTGGCCTAGCCTTATCGAATCGAAGCATGTAATAGTTCCTAGGAAACCAAACGAGCATATATATTACCTCCATGGTTGATTTTAGAATTTTCAAAAACGGCCAAAATGGGGGTTATGTTAATTTCCTTGTTAATTTACGGATTTTACTCGTTTTTGACCCTTTTTCTTTCACTAAAAAGGGCATAAAGTGGCCTAGCCTTATCAAATCGAAGCATCTAATAGTTCCTAGGAAATCTAACGAGCATATCTACGACTTCCATGGTTGATTTTAGAAATTTGAAAAACAGCCAAAATGGTAAAGTGAATTCCTTGTTAATTTACGGATTTTACTTGTTTTTGACCCTTTTTCTTTCACTAAAAAGGGCATAAAGTGGCCTAGCCTTATCGAATTGAAGCATGTAATACATCCTATGAAATCTAACGAGAATATCTACGACTTCCATGGTTGATTTTAGAAATTTGAAAAACGGCCAAAATGGTGGTAAACTGTATGTCCTTGTTAATTTACAGATTTTACTTGTTTTTGATTCTTTTTCTTTCACTAAAAAGGGCATAAAGTGGCCTAGCCTTATCGAATCGAAGCATGAAATACTTCCTAGGAAATCTAACGAGAATATCTACAACTTCCATGGTTGATTTTAGAAATTTGAAAAACGGCCAAATTGGTGGTAAAGTGTATTTCCTTGTTAATTTACGGATTTTACTTGTTTTTGATTCTTTTTCTTTCACTAAAAAGGGCATAAAGTGGCCTAGCCTTATCGAATTGAAGCATGTAATACTTCTTAGGAAATCTAACAAGAATATCTACAACTTTCATGGTTGATTATAGAAATTTGAAAAACGGCCAAAATGGTGGTAAAGTGTATTTCATTGTTAATTTACAGATTTTACTTGTTTTTAATTCTTTTTCTTTCACTAAAAAGGGCATAAAGTGGCCTAGCCTTATCGAATCGGAGCATGTAATAGTTCCTAGGAAGTCTAACGAGCATATCTACGACTTCCATGATTTATATTAGAATTTTCAAAAACGGCCAAAATGGTGGTTAAGTTAATTTCCTTGTTAATTTACGGATTTTACTTGTTTTTGACCCTTTTTCTTTCACTAAAAAGGGCATAAAGTGGCCTAGCCTTATCGAATTGAAGCATGTAATACATCCTATGAAATCTAACGAGAATATCTACGACTTCCATGGTTGATTTTAGAAATTTGAAAAACGGCCAAAATGGTGGTAAACTGTATGTCCTTGTTAATTTACAGATTTTACTTGTTTTTGATTCTTTTTCTTTCACTAAAAAGGGCATAAAGTGGCCTAGCATTATCGAATCGGAGCATGTAATAGTTCCTAGGAAGTCTAACGAGCATATCTACGACTTCCATGATTTATATTAGAATTTTCAAAAACGGCCAAAATGGTGGTTAAGTTAATTTCCTTGTTAATTTACGGATTTTACTCGTTTTTGACCCTTTTTCTTTCACTAAAAAAGACATAAAGTGGCCTAGCCTTATCGAATCGAAGCATGTAATAGTTCCTAGGAAACCAAACGAGCATATATATTACCTCCATGGTTGATTTTAGAATTTTCAAAAACGGCCAAAATGGGGGTTATGTTAATTTCCTTGTTAATTTACGGATTTTACTCGTTTTTGACCCTTTTTCTTTCACTAAAAAGGGCATAAAGTGGCCTAGCCTTATCAAATCGAAGCATCTAATAGTTCCTAGGAAATCTAACGAGCATATCTACGACTTCCATGGTTGATTTTATAAATTTGAAAAACAGCCAAAATGGTAAAGTGAATTCCTTGTTAATTTACGGATTTTACTTGTTTTTGACCCTTTTTCTTTCACTAAAAAGGGCATAAAGTGGCCTAGCCTTATCGAATTGAAGCATGTAATACATCCTATGAAATCTAACGAGAATATCTACGACTTCCAAGGTTGATTTTAGAAATTTGAAAAACGGCCAAAATGGTGGTAAACTGTATGTCCTTGTTAATTTACAGATTTTACTTGTTTTTGATTCTTTTTCTTTCACTAAAAAGGGCATAAAGTGGCCTAGCCTTATCGAATCGAAGCATGAAATACTTCCTAGGAAATCTAACGAGAATATCTACAACTTCCATGGTTGATTTTAGAAATTTGAAAAACGGCCAAATTGGTGGTAAAGTGTATTTCCTTGTTAATTTACGGATTTTACTTGTTTTTGATTCTTTTTCTTTCACTAAAAAGGGCATAAAGTGGCCTAGCCTTATCGAATTGAAGCATGTAATACTTCCTAGGAAATCTAACAAGAATATCTACAGCTTCCATGGTTGATTATAGAAATTTGAAAAACGGCCAAAATGGTGGTAAAGTGTATTTCATTGTTAATTTACAGATTTTACTTGTTTTTAATTCTATTTCTTTCACTAAAAAGGGCATAAAGTGGCCTAGCCTTATCGAATCGGAGCATGTAATAGTTCCTAGGAAGTCTAACGAGCATATCTACGACTTCCATGATTTATATTAGAATTTTCAAAAATGGCCAAAATGGGGGTTAAGTTAATTTCCTTGTTAATTTACGGATTTTACTCGTTTTTGAGCCTTTTTCTTTCACTAAAAAAGACATGAAGTGGCCTAGCCTTATCGAATCGAAGCATGTAGTAGTTCCTAGGAAACCTAACGAGCATATCTATTACCTCCATGGTTGATTTTAGAATTTTCAAAAACGGCCAAAATGGGGGTTAGGTTAATTTCCTTGTTAATTTACGGATTTTACTCGTTTTTTACCCTTTTTCTTTCACTAAAAAGGGCATAAAGTGGCCTAGCCTTATCAAATCGAAGCATGTAATAGTTCCTAGGAAATCTAACGAGCATATCTACGACTTCCATGGTTGATTTTAGAAATTTGAAAAACGGCCAAAATGGTGGTAAAGTGAATTTCCTTGTTAATTTACGGATTTTACTTGTTTTTGACACTTTTTCTTTCACTAAAAAGGGCATAAAGTGGCCTAGCCTTATCGAATTGAATCATGTAATACATCCTAGGAAATCTAACGTGAATATCTACGACTTCCATGGTTGATTTTAGAAATTTGAAAAACGGCCAAAATGGTGGTAAAGTGTATTTCCTTGTTAATTTACGGATTTTACTTGTTTTTGATTCTTTTTCTTTCACTAAAAAGGGCATAAAGTGGCCTAGCCTTATCGAATCGAAGCATGTAATAGTTCCTAGGAAATCTAACGAGCATATCTACGACTTCCATGGTTGATTTTAGAAATTTGAAAAACGGCCAAACTGGTGGTAAAGTGAATTTCCTGGTTAATTTACGGATTTTACTTGTTTTTGACCCTTTTTCTTTCAGTAAAAAGGACATAAAGTGGCCTAGCCTTATCGAATCGAAGCATGTAATAGTTCCTAGGAAATCTAACGAGCATATCTACGACTTCCATGGTTGATTTTAGAAATTTGAAAAACGGCCAAACTGGTGGTAAAGTGAATTTCCTGGTTAATTTACGGATTTTACTTGTTTTTGACCCTTTTTCTTTCAGTAAAAAGGGCATAAAGTGGCCTAGCCTTATCGAATCGAAGCATGTAATAGTTCCTAGGAAATCTAACGAGCATATCTACGACTTCCATGGTTGATTTTAGAAATTTGAAAAACGGCCAAACTGGTGGTAAAGTGAATTTCCTGGTTAATTTACGGATTTTACTTGTTTTTGACCCTTTTTCTTTCAGTAAAAAGGGCATAAAGTGGCCTAGCCTTATCGAATCGAAGCATGTAATAGTTCCTAGGAAATCTAACGAGCATATCTTCGACTTCCATGGTTGATTTTAGAAATTTGAAAAACGGCCAAAATGGTGGTAAAGTTTATTTCCTTGTTAATTTACGGATTTTACTTGTTTTTGATTCTTTTTCTTTCACTAAAAAGGGCATAAAGTGGCCTAGCCTTATCGAATCGGAGCATGTAATAGTTCCTAGGAAGTCTAACGAGCATATCTACGACTTCCATGATTTATATTAGAATTTTCAAAAACGGCCAAAATGGTGGTTAAGTTAATTTCCTTGTTAATTTACGGATTTTACTCGTTTTTGACCATTTTTCTTTCACTAAAAAAGACATAAAGTGGCCTAGCCTTATCGAATCGAAGCATGTAATAGTTCCTAGGAAACCAAACGAGCATATATATTACCTCCATGGTTGATTTTAGAATTTTCAAAAACGGCCAAAATGGGGGTTATGTTAATTTCCTTGTTAATTTACGGATTTTACTCGTTTTTGACCCTTTTTCTTTCACTAAAAAGGGCATAAAGTGGCCTAGCCTTATCAAATCGAAGCATCTAATAGTTCCTAGGAAATCTAACGAGCATATCTACGACTTCCATGGTTGATTTTAGAAATTTGAAAAACAGCCAAAATGGTAAAGTGAATTCCTTGTTAATTTACGGATTTTACTTGTTTTTGACCCTTTTTCTTTCACTAAAAAGGGCATAAAGTGGCCTAGCCTTATCGAATTGAAGCATGTAATACATCCTATGAAATCTAACGAGAATATCTACGACTTCCAAGGTTGATTTTAGAAATTTGAAAAACGGCCAAAATGGTGGTAAACTGTATGTCCTTGTTAATTTACAGATTTTACTTGTTTTTGATTCTTTTTCTTTCACTAAAAAGGGCATAAAGTGGCCTAGCCTTATCGAATCGAAGCATGAAATACTTCCTAGGAAATCTAACGAGAATATCTACAACTTCCATGGTTGATTTTAGAAATTTGAAAAACGGCCAAATTGGTGGTAAAGTGTATTTCCTTGTTAATTTACGGATTTTACTTGTTTTTGATTCTTTTTCTTTCACTAAAAAGGGCATAAAGTGGCCTAGCCTTATCGAATTGAAGCATGTAATACTTCCTAGGAAATCTAACAAGAATATCTACAGCTTCCATGGTTGATTATAGAAATTTGAAAAACGGCCAAAATGGTGGTAAAGTGTATTTCATTGTTAATTTACAGATTTGTTTTTAATTCTATTTCTTTCACTAAAAAGGGCATAAAGTGGCCTAGCCTTATCGAATCGGAGCATGTAATAGTTCCTAGGAAGTCTAACGAGCATATCTACGACTTCCATGATTTATATTAGAATTTTCAAAAATGGCCAAAATGGGGGTTAAGTTAATTTCCTTGTTAATTTACGGATTTTACTCGTTTTTGAGCCTTTTTCTTTCACTAAAAAAGACATGAAGTGGCCTAGCCTTATCGAATCGAAGCATGTAGTAGTTCCTAGGAAACCTAACGAGCATATCTATTACCTCCATGGTTGATTTTAGAATTTTCAAAAACGGCCAAAATGGGGGTTAGGTTAATTTCCTTGTTAATTTACGGATTTTACTCGTTTTTTACCCTTTTTCTTTCACTAAAAAGGGCATAAAGTGGCCTAGCCTTATCAAATCGAAGCATGTAATAGTTCCTAGGAAATCTAACGAGCATATCTACGACTTCCATGGTTGATTTTAGAAATTTGAAAAACGGCCAAAATGGTGGTAAAGTGAATTTCCTTGTTAATTTACGGATTTTACTTGTTTTTGACACTTTTTCTTTCACTAAAAAGGGCATAAAGTGGCCTAGCCTTATCGAATTGAATCATGTAATACATCCTAGGAAATCTAACGTGAATATCTACGACTTCCATGGTTGATTTTAGAAATTTGAAAAACGGCCAAAATGGTGGTAAAGTGTATTTCCTTGTTAATTTACGGATTTTACTTGTTTTTGATTCTTTTTCTTTCACTAAAAAGGGCATAAAGTGGCCTAGCCTTATCGAATCGAAGCATGTAATAGTTCCTAGGAAATCTAACGAGCATATCTACGACTTCCATGGTTGATTTTAGAAATTTGAAAAACGGCCAAACTGGTGGTAAAGTGAATTTCCTGGTTAATTTACGGATTTTACTTGTTTTTGACCCTTTTTCTTTCAGTAAAAAGGACATAAAGTGGCCTAGCCTTATCGAATCGAAGCATGTAATAGTTCCTAGGAAATCTAACGAGCATATCTACGACTTCCATGGTTGATTTTAGAAATTTGAAAAACGGCCAAACTGGTGGTAAAGTGAATTTCCTGGTTAATTTACGGATTTTACTTGTTTTTGACCCTTTTTCTTTCAGTAAAAAGGGCATAAAGTGGCCTAGCCTTATCGAATCGAAGCATGTAATAGTTCCTAGGAAATCTAACGAGCATATCTACGACTTCCATGGTTGATTTTAGAAATTTGAAAAACGGCCAAACTGGTGGTAAAGTGAATTTCCTGGTTAATTTACGGATTTTACTTGTTTTTGACCCTTTTTCTTTCAGTAAAAAGGGCATAAAGTGGCCTAGCCTTATCGAATCGAAGCATGTAATAGTTCCTAGGAAATCTAACGAGCATATCTTCGACTTCCATGGTTGATTTTAGAAATTTGAAAAACGGCCAAAATGGTGGTAAAGTTTATTTCCTTGTTAATTTACGGATTTTACTTGTTTTTGATTCTTTTTCTTTCACTAAAAAGGGCATAAAGTGGCCTAGCCTTATCGAATCGGAGCATGTAATAGTTCCTAGGAAGTCTAACGAGCATATCTACGACTTCCATGATTTATATTAGAATTTTCAAAAACGGCCAAAATGGTGGTTAAGTTAATTTCCTTGTTAATTTACGGATTTTACTCGTTTTTGACCATTTTTCTTTCACTAAAAAAGACATAAAGTGGCCTAGCCTTATCGAATCGAAGCATGTAATAGTTCCTAGGAAACCAAACGAGCATATATATTACCTCCATGGTTGATTTTAGAATTTTCAAAAACGGCCAAAATGGGGGTTATGTTAATTTCCTTGTTAATTTACGGATTTTACTCGTTTTTGACCCTTTTTCTTTCACTAAAAAGGGCATAAAGTGGCCTAGCCTTATCAAATCGAAGCATCTAATAGTTCCTAGGAAATCTAACGAGCATATCTACGACTTCCATGGTTGATTTTAGAAATTTGAAAAACAGCCAAAATGGTAAAGTGAATTCCTTGTTAATTTACGGATTTTACTTGTTTTTGACCCTTTTTCTTTCACTAAAAAGGGCATAAAGTGGCCTAGCCTTATCAAATCGAAGCATCTAATAGTTCCTAGGAAATCTAACGAGCATATCTACGACTTCCATGGTTGATTTTAGAAATTTGAAAAACAGCCAAAATGGTAAAGTGAATTCCTTGTTAATTTACGGATTTTACTTGTTTTTGACCCTTTTTCTTTCACTAAAAAGGGCATAAAGTGGCCTAGCCTTATCGAATTGAAGCATGTAATACATCCTATGAAATCTAACGAGAATATCTACGACTTCCATGGTTGATTTTAGAAATTTGAAAAACGGCCAAAATGGTGGTAAACTGTATGTCCTTGTTAATTTACAGATTTTACTTGTTTTTGATTCTTTTTCTTTCACTAAAAAGGGCATAAAGTGGCCTAGCCTTATCGAATCGAAGCATGAAATACTTCCTAGGAAATCTAACGAGAATATCTACAACTTCCATGGTTGATTTTAGAAATTTGAAAAACGGCCAAATTGGTGGTAAAGTGTATTTCCTTGTTAATTTACGGATTTTACTTGTTTTTGATTCTTTTTCTTTCACTAAAAAGGGCATAAAGTGGCCTAGCCTTATCGAATTGAATCATGTAATACATCCTAGGAAATCTAACGTGAATATCTACGACTTCCATGGTTGATTATAGAAATTTGAAAAACGGCCAAAATGGTGGTAAAGTGTATTTCATTGTTAATTTACGGATTTTACTTGTTTTTAATTCTTTTTCTTTCACTAAAAAGGGCATAAAGTGGCCTAGCCTTATCGAATCGGAGCATGTAATAGTTCCTAGGAAGTCTAACGAGCATATCTACGACTTCCATGATTTATATTAGAATTTTCAAAAATGGCCAAAATGGGGGTTAAGTTAATTTCCTTGTTAATTTACGGATTTTACTCGTTTTTGAGCCTTTTTCTTTCACTAAAAAAGACATGAAGTGGCCTAGCCTTATCGAATCGAAGCATGTAGTAGTTCCTAGGAAACCTAACGAGCATATCTATTACCTCCATGGTTGATTTTAGAATTTTCAAAAACGGCCAAAATGGGGGTTAGGTTAATTTCCTTGTTAATTTACGGATTTTACTCGTTTTTTACCTTTTTTCTTTCACTAAAAAGGGCATAAAGTGGCCTAGCCTTATCAAATCGAAGCATGTAATAGTTCCTAGGAAATCTAACGAGCATATCTACGACTTCCATGGTTGATTTTAGAAATTTGAAAAACGGCCAAAATGGTGGTAAAGTGAATTTCCTTGTTAATTTACGGATTTTACTTGTTTTTGACACTTTTTCTTTCACTAAAAAGGGCATAAAGTGGCCTAGCCTTATCGAATTGAATCATGTAATACATCCTAGGAAATCTAACGTGAATATCTACGACTTCCATGGTTGATTTTAGAAATTTGAAAAACGGCCAAAATGGTGGTAAAGTGTATTTCCTTGTTAATTTACGGATTTTACTTGTTTTTGATTCTTTTTCTTTCACTAAAAAGGGCATAAAGTGGCCTAGCCTTATCGAATCGAAGCATGTAATAGTTCCTAGGAAATCTAACGAGCATATCTACGACTTCCATGGTTGATTTTAGAAATTTGAAAAACGGCCAAACTGGTGGTAAAGTGAATTTCCTGGTTAATTTACGGATTTTACTTATTTTTGACCCTTTTTCTTTCAGTAAAAAGGACATAAAGTGGCCTAGCCTTATCGAATCGAAGCATGTAATAGTTCCTAGGAAATCTAACGAGAATATCTACAACTTCCATGGTTGATTTTAGAAATTTGAAAAACGGCCAAATTGGTGGTAAAGTGTATTTCCTTGTTAATTTACGGATTTTACTTGTTTTTGATTCTTTTTCTTTCACTAAAAAGGGCATAAAGTGGCCTAGCCTTATCGAATTGAATCATGTAATACATCCTAGGAAATCTAACGTGAATATCTACGACTTCCATGGTTGATTATAGAAATTTGAAAAACGGCCAAATTGGTGGTAAAGTGTATTTCCTTGTTAATTTACGGATTTTACTTGTTTTTGATTCTTTTTCTTTCACTAAAAAGGGCATAAAGTGGCCTAGCCTTATCGAATTGAATCATGTAATACATCCTAGGAAATCTAACGTGAATATCTACGACTTCCATGGTTGATTATAGAAATTTGAAAAACGGCCAAAATGGTGGTAAAGTGTATTTCATTGTTAATTTACGGATTTTACTTGTTTTTAATTCTTTTTCTTTCACTAAAAAGGGCATAAAGTGGCCTAGCCTTATCGAATCGGAGCATGTAATAGTTCCTAGGAAGTCTAACGAGCATATCTACGACTTCCATGATTTATATTAGAATTTTCAAAAATGGCCAAAATGGGGGTTAAGTTAATTTCCTTGTTAATTTACGGATTTTACTCGTTTTTGAGCCTTTTTCTTTCACTAAAAAAGACATGAAGTGGCCTAGCCTTATCGAATCGAAGCATGTAGTAGTTCCTAGGAAACCTAACGAGCATATCTATTACCTCCATGGTTGATTTTAGAATTTTCAAAAACGGCCAAAATGGGGGTTAGGTTAATTTCCTTGTTAATTTACGGATTTTACTCGTTTTTTACCCTTTTTCTTTCACTAAAAAGGGCATAAAGTGGCCTAGCCTTATCAAATCGAAGCATGTAATAGTTCCTAGGAAATCTAACGAGCATATCTACGACTTCCATGGTTGATTTTAGAAATTTGAAAAACGGCCAAAATGGTGGTAAAGTGAATTTCCTTGTTAATTTACGGATTTTACTTGTTTTTGACACTTTTTCTTTCACTAAAAAGGGCATAAAGTGGCCTAGCCTTATCGAATTGAATCATGTAATACATCCTAGGAAATCTAACGTGAATATCTACGACTTCCATGGTTGATTTTAGAAATTTGAAAAACGGCCAAAATGGTGGTAAAGTGTATTTCCTTGTTAATTTACGGATTTTACTTGTTTTTGATTCTTTTTCTTTCACTAAAAAGGGCATAAAGTGGCCTAGCCTTATCGAATCGAAGCATGTAATAGTTCCTAGGAAATCTAACGAGCATATCTACGACTTCCATGGTTGATTTTAGAAATTTGAAAAACGGCCAAACTGGTGGTAAAGTGAATTTCCTGGTTAATTTACGGATTTTACTTATTTTTGACCCTTTTTCTTTCAGTAAAAAGGACATAAAGTGGCCTAGCCTTATCGAATCGAAGCATGTAATAGTTCCTAGGAAATCTAACGAGCATATCTACGACTTCCATGGTTGATTTTAGAAATTTGAAAAACGGCCAAACTGGTGGTAAAGTGAATTTCCTGGTTAATTTACGGATTTTACTTGTTTTTGACCCTTTTTCTTTCAGTAAAAAGGGCATAAAGTGGCCTAGCCTTATCGAATCGAAGCATGTAATAGTTCCTAGGAAATCTAACGAGCATATCTACGACTTCCATGGTTGATTTTAGAAATTTGAAAAACGGCCAAACTGGTGGTAAAGTGAATTTCCTGGTTAATTTACGGATTTTACTTGTTTTTGACCCTTTTTCTTTCAGTAAAAAGGGCATAAAGTGGCCTAGCCTTATCGAATCGAAGCATGTAATAGTTCCTAGGAAATCTAACGAGCATATCTTCGACTTCCATGGTTGATTTTAGAAATTTGAAAAACGGCCAAAATGGTGGTAAAGTTTATTTCCTTGTTAATTTACGGATTTTACTTGTTTTTGATTCTTTTTCTTTCACTAAAAAGGGCATAAAGTGGCCTAGCCTTATCAAATCGAAGCATGTAATAGTTCCTAGGAAATCTAACGAGCATATATACGACTTCCATGGTTGATTTTAGAAATTTGAAAAACGGCCAAAATGGTGGTAAAGTGAATTTCCTTGTTAATTTACGGATTTTACTTGTTTTTGACACTTTTTCTTTCACTAAAAAGGGCATAAAGTGGCCTAGCCTTATCGAATTGAATCATGTAATACATCCTAGGAAATCTAACGTGAATATCTACGACTTCCATGGTTGATTTTAGAAATTTGAAAAACGGCCAAAATGGTGGTAAAGTGTATTTCCTTGTTAATTTACGGATTTTACTTGTTTTTGATTCTTTTTCTTTCACTAAAAAGGGCATAAAGTGGCCTAGCCTTATCGAATCGAAGCATGTAATAGTTCCTAGGAAATCTAACGAGCATATCTACGACTTCCATGGTTGATTTTAGAAATTTGAAAAACGGCCAAACTGGTGGTAAAGTGAATTTCCTGGTTAATTTACGGATTTTACTTGTTTTTGACCCTTTTTCTTTCAGTAAAAAGGACATAAAGTGGCCTAGCCTTATCGAATCGAAGCATGTAATAGTTCCTAGGAAATCTAACGAGCATATCTACGACTTCCATGGTTGATTTTAGAAATTTGAAAAACGGCCAAACTGGTGGTAAAGTGAATTTCCTGGTTAATTTACGGATTTTACTTGTTTTTGACCCTTTTTCTTTCAGTAAAAAGGGCATAAAGTGGCCTAGCCTTATCGAATCGAAGCATGTAATAGTTCCTAGGAAATCTAACGAGCATATCTACGACTTCCATGGTTGATTTTAGAAATTTGAAAAACGGCCAAACTGGTGGTAAAGTGAATTTCCTGGTTAATTTACGGATTTTACTTGTTTTTGACCCTTTTTCTTTCAGTAAAAAGGGCATAAAGTGGCCTAGCCTTATCGAATCGAAGCATGTAATAGTTCCTAGGAAATCTAACGAGCATATCTTCGACTTCCATGGTTGATTTTAGAAATTTGAAAAACGGCCAAAATGGTGGTAAAGTTTATTTCCTTGTTAATTTACGGATTTTACTTGTTTTTGATTCTTTTTCTTTCACTAAAAAGGGCATAAAGTGGCCTAGCCTTATCGAATCGGAGCATGTAATAGTTCCTAGGAAGTCTAACGAGCATATCTACGACTTCCATGATTTATATTAGAATTTTCAAAAACGGCCAAAATGGTGGTTAAGTTAATTTCCTTGTTAATTTACGGATTTTACTCGTTTTTGACCATTTTTCTTTCACTAAAAAAGACATAAAGTGGCCTAGCCTTATCGAATCGAAGCATGTAATAGTTCCTAGGAAACCAAACGAGCATATATATTACCTCCATGGTTGATTTTAGAATTTTCAAAAACGGCCAAAATGGGGGTTATGTTAATTTCCTTGTTAATTTACGGATTTTACTCGTTTTTGACCCTTTTTCTTTCACTAAAAAGGGCATAAAGTGGCCTAGCCTTATCAAATCGAAGCATCTAATAGTTCCTAGGAAATCTAACGAGCATATCTACGACTTCCATGGTTGATTTTAGAAATTTGAAAAACAGCCAAAATGGTAAAGTGAATTCCTTGTTAATTTACGGATTTTACTTGTTTTTGACCCTTTTTCTTTCACTAAAAAGGGCATAAAGTGGCCTAGCCTTATCGAATTGAAGCATGTAATACATCCTATGAAATCTAACGAGAATATCTACGACTTCCATGGTTGATTTTAGAAATTTGAAAAACGGCCAAAATGGTGGTAAACTGTATTTCCTTGTTAATTTACAGATTTTACTTGTTTTTGATTCTTTTTCTTTCACTAAAAAGGGCATAAAGTGGCCTAGCCTTATCGAATCGAAGCATGAAATACTTCCTAGGAAATCTAACGAGAATATCTACAACTTCCATGGTTGATTTTAGAAATTTGAAAAACGGCCAAATTGGTGGTAAAGTGTATTTCCTTGTTAATTTACGGATTTTACTTGTTTTTGATTCTTTTTCTTTCACTAAAAAGGGCATAAAGTGGCCTAGCCTTATCGAATTGAAGCATGTAATACTTCCTAGGAAATCTAACAAGAATATCTACAACTTCCATGGTTGATTATAGAAATTTGAAAAACGGCCAAAATGGTGGTAAAGTGTATTTCATTGTTAATTTACAGATTTTACTTGTTTTTAATTCTTTTTCTTTCACTAAAAAGGGCATAAAGTGGCCTAGCCTTATCGAATCGGAGCATGTAATAGTTCCTAGGAAGTCTAACGAGCATATCTACGACTTTCATGATTTATATTAGAATTTTCAAAAATGGCCAAAATGGGGGTTAAGTTAATTTCCTTGTTAATTTACGGATTTTACTCGTTTTTGAGCCTTTTTCTTTCACTAAAAAAGACATGAAGTGGCCTAGCCTTATCGAATCGAAGCATGTAGTAGTTCCTAGGAAACCTAACGAGCATATCTATTACCTCCATGGTTGATTTTAGAATTTTCAAAAACGGCCAAAATGGGGGTTAGGTTAATTTCCTTGTTAATTTACGGATTTTACTCGTTTTTTACCCTTTTTCTTTCACTAAAAAGGGCATAAAGTGGCCTAGCCTTATCAAATCGAAGCATGTAATAGTTCCTAGGAAATCTAACGAGCATATCTACGACTTCCATGGTTGATTTTAGAAATTTGAAAAACGGCCAAAATGGTGGTAAAGTGAATTTCCTTGTTAATTTACGGATTTTACTTGTTTTTGACACTTTTTCTTTCACTAAAAAGGGCATAAAGTGGCCTAGCCTTATCGAATTGAATCATGTAATACATCCTAGGAAATCTAACGTGAATATCTACGACTTCCATGGTTGATTTTAGAAATTTGAAAAACGGCCAAAATGGTGGTAAAGTGTATTTCCTTGTTAATTTACGGATTTTACTTGTTTTTGATTCTTTTTCTTTCACTAAAAAGGGCATAAAGTGGCCTAGCCTTATCGAATCGAAGCATGTAATAGTTCCTAGGAAATCTAACGAGCATATCTACGACTTCCATGGTTGATTTTAGAAATTTGAAAAACGGCCAAACTGGTGGTAAAGTGAATTTCCTGGTTAATTTACGGATTTTACTTGTTTTTGACCCTTTTTCTTTCAGTAAAAAGGGCATAAAGTGGCCTAGCCTTATCGAATCGAAGCATGTAATAGTTCCTAGGAAATCTAACGAGCATATCTACGACTTCCATGGTTGATTTTAGAAATTTGAAAAACGGCCAAACTGGTGGTAAAGTGAATTTCCTGGTTAATTTACGGATTTTACTTGTTTTTGACCCTTTTTCTTTCAGTAAAAAGGGCATAAAGTGGCCTAGCCTTATCGAATCGAAGCATGTAATAGTTCCTAGGAAATCTAACGAGCATATCTACGACTTCCATGGTTGATTTTAGAAATTTGAAAAACGGCCAAAATGGTGGTAAAGTGAATTTCCTGGTTAATTTACGGATTTTACTTGTTTTTGATTCTTTTTCTTTCACTAAAAAGGGCATAAAGTGGCCTAGCCTTATCGAATTGAAGCATGTAATACATCCTGTGAAATCTAACGAGAATATCTACGACTTCCATGGTTGATTTTAGAAATTTGAAAAACGGCCAAAATGGTGGTAAACTGTATTTCCTTGTTAATTTACATATTTTACTTGTTTTTGATTCTTTTTCTTTCACTAAAAAGGGCATAAAGTGGCCTAGCCTTATCGAATTGAATCATGTAATACATCCTAGGAAATCTAACGTGAATATCTACGACTTCCATGGTTGATTATAGAAATTTGAAAAACGGCCAAAATGGTGGTAAAGTGTATTTCATTGTTAATTTACGGATTTTACTTGTTTTTAATTCTTTTTCTTTCACTAAAAAGGGCATAAAGTGGCCTAGCCTTATCGAATCGGAGCATGTAATAGTTCCTAGGAAGTCTAACGAGCATATCTACGACTTCCATGATTTATATTAGAATTTTCAAAAATGGCCAAAATGGGGGTTAAGTTAATTTCCTTGTTAATTTACGGATTTTACTCGTTTTTGAGCCTTTTTCTTTCACTAAAAAAGACATGAAGTGGCCTAGCCTTATCGAATCGAAGCATGTAGTAGTTCCTAGGAAACCTAACGAGCATATCTATTACCTCCATGGTTGATTTTAGAATTTTCAAAAACGGCCAAAATGGGGGTTAGGTTAATTTCCTTGTTAATTTACGGATTTTACTCGTTTTTTACCCTTTTTCTTTCACTAAAAAGGGCATAAAGTGGCCTAGCCTTATCAAATCGAAGCATGTAATAGTTCCTAGGAAATCTAACGAGCATATCTACGACTTCCATGGTTGATTTTAGAAATTTGAAAAACGGCCAAAATGGTGGTAAAGTGAATTTCCTTGTTAATTTACGGATTTTACTTGTTTTTGACACTTTTTCTTTCACTAAAAAGGGCATAAAGTGGCCTAGCCTTATCGAATTGAATCATGTAATACATCCTAGGAAATCTAACGTGAATATCTACGACTTCCATGGTTGATTTTAGAAATTTGAAAAACGGCCAAAATGGTGGTAAAGTGTATTTCCTTGTTAATTTACGGATTTTGCTTGTTTTTGATTCTTTTTCTTTCACTAAAAAGGGCATAAAGTGGCCTAGCCTTATCGAATCGAAGCATGTAATAGTTCCTAGGAAATCTAACGAGCATATCTACGACTTCCATGGTTGATTTTAGAAATTTGAAAAACGGCCAAACTGGTGGTAAAGTGAATTTCCTGGTTAATTTACGGATTTTACTTGTTTTTGACCCTTTTTCTTTCAGTAAAAAGGACATAAAGTGGCCTAGCCTTATCGAATCGAAGCATGTAATAGTTCCTAGGAAATCTAACGAGCATATCTACGACTTCCATGGTTGATTTTAGAAATTTGAAAAACGGCCAAACTGGTGGTAAAGTGAATTTCCTGGTTAATTTACGGATTTTACTTGTTTTTGACCCTTTTTCTTTCAGTAAAAAGGGCATAAAGTGGCCTAGCCTTATCGAATCGAAGCATGTAATAGTTCCTAGGAAATCTAACGAGCATATCTACGACTTCCATGGTTGATTTTAGAAATTTGAAAAACGGCCAAACTGGTGGTAAAGTGAATTTCCTGGTTAATTTACGGATTTTACTTGTTTTTGACCCTTTTTCTTTCAGTAAAAAGGGCATAAAGTGGCCTAGCCTTATCGAATCGAAGCATGTAATAGTTCCTAGGAAATCTAACGAGCATATCTTCGACTTCCATGGTTGATTTTAGAAATTTGAAAAACGGCCAAAATGGTGGTAAAGTTTATTTCCTTGTTAATTTACGGATTTTACTTGTTTTTGATTCTTTTTCTTTCACTAAAAAGGGCATAAAGTGGCCTAGCCTTATCGAATCGGAGCATGTAATAGTTCCTAGGAAGTCTAACGAGCATATCTACGACTTCCATGATTTATATTAGAATTTTCAAAAACGGCCAAAATGGTGGTTAAGTTAATTTCCTTGTTAATTTACGGATTTTACTCGTTTTTGACCATTTTTCTTTCACTAAAAAAGACATAAAGTGGCCTAGCCTTATCGAATCGAAGCATGTAATAGTTCCTAGGAAACCAAACGAGCATATATATTACCTCCATGGTTGATTTTAGAATTTTCAAAAACGGCCAAAATGGGGGTTATGTTAATTTCCTTGTTAATTTACGGATTTTACTCGTTTTTGACCCTTTTTCTTTCACTAAAAAGGGCATAAAGTGGCCTAGCCTTATCAAATCGAAGCATCTAATAGTTCCTAGGAAATCTAACGAGCATATCTACGACTTCCATGGTTGATTTTAGAAATTTGAAAAACAGCCAAAATGGTAAAGTGAATTCCTTGTTAATTTACGGATTTTACTTGTTTTTGACCCTTTTTCTTTCACTAAAAAGGGCATAAAGTGGCCTAGCCTTATCGAATTGAAGCATGTAATACATCCTATGAAATCTAACGAGAATATCTACGACTTCCATGGTTGATTTTAGAAATTTGAAAAACGGCCAAAATGGTGGTAAACTGTATTTCCTTGTTAATTTACAGATTTTACTTGTTTTTGATTCTTTTTCTTTCACTAAAAAGGGCATAAAGTGGCCTAGCCTTATCGAATCGAAGCATGAAATACTTCCTAGGAAATCTAACGAGAATATCTACAACTTCCATGGTTGATTTTAGAAATTTGAAAAACGGCCAAATTGGTGGTAAAGTGTATTTCCTTGTTAATTTACGGATTTTACTTGTTTTTGATTCTTTTTCTTTCACTAAAAAGGGCATAAAGTGGCCTAGCCTTATCGAATTGAAGCATGTAATACTTCCTAGGAAATCTAACAAGAATATCTACAACTTCCATGGTTGATTATAGAAATTTGAAAAACGGCCAAAATGGTGGTAAAGTGTTTTTCATTGTTAATTTACAGATTTTACTTGTTTTTAATTCTTTTTCTTTCACTAAAAAGGGCATAAAGTGGCCTAGCCTTATCGAATCGGAGCATGTAATAGTTCCTAGGAAGTCTAACGAGCATATCTACGACTTCCATGATTTATATTAGAATTTTCAAAAATGGCCAAAATGGGGGTTAAGTTAATTTCCTTGTTAATTTACGGATTTTACTCGTTTTTGAGCCTTTTTCTTTCACTAAAAAAGACATGAAGTGGCCTAGCCTTATCGAATCGAAGCATGTAGTAGTTCCTAGGAAACCTAACGAGCATATCTATTACCTCCATGGTTGATTTTAGAATTTTCAAAAACGGCCAAAATGGGGGTTAGGTTAATTTCTTTGTTAATTTACGGATTTTACTCGTTTTTTACCCTTTTTCTTTCACTAAAAAGGGCATAAAGTGGCCTAGCCTTATCAAATCGAAGCATGTAATAGTTCCTAGGAAATCTAACGAGCATATCTACGACTTCCATGGTTGATTTTAGAAATTTGAAAAACGGCCAAAATGGTGGTAAAGTGAATTTCCTTGTTAATTTACGGATTTTACTTGTTTTTGACACTTTTTCTTTCACTAAAAAGGGCATAAAGTGGCCTAGCCTTATCGAATTGAATCATGTAATACATCCTAGGAAATCTAACGTGAATATCTACGACTTCCATGGTTGATTTTAGAAATTTGAAAAACGGCCAAAATGGTGGTAAAGTGTATTTCCTTGTTAATTTACGGATTTTACTTGTTTTTGATTCTTTTTCTTTCACTAAAAAGGGCATAAAGTGGCCTAGCCTTATCGAATCGAAGCATGTAATAGTTCCTAGGAAATCTAACGAGCATATCTACGACTTCCATGGTTGATTTTAGAAATTTGAAAAACGGCCAAACTGGTGGTAAAGTGAATTTCCTGGTTAATTTACGGATTTTACTTGTTTTTGACCCTTTTTCTTTCAGTAAAAAGGGCATAAAGTGGCCTAGCCTTATCGAATCGAAGCATGTAATAGTTCCTAGGAAATCTAACGAGCATATCTACGACTTCCATGGTTGATTTTAGAAATTTGAAAAACGGCCAAACTGGTGGTAAAGTGAATTTCCTGGTTAATTTACGGATTTTACTTGTTTTTGACCCTTTTTCTTTCAGTAAAAAGGGCATAAAGTGGCCTAGCCTTATCGAATCGAAGCATGTAATAGTTCCTAGGAAATCTAACGAGCATATCTACGACTTCCATGGTTGATTTTAGAAATTTGAAAAACGGCCAAACTGGTGGTAAAGTGAATTTCCTGGTTAATTTACGGATTTTACTTGTTTTTGACCCTTTTTCTTTCAGTAAAAAGGGCATAAAGTGGCCTAGCCTTATCGAATCGAAGCATGTAATAGTTCCTAGGAAATCTAACGAGCATATCTTCGACTTCCATGGTTGATTTTAGAAATTTGAAAAACGGCCAAAATGGTGGTAAAGTTTATTTCCTTGTTAATTTACGGATTTTACTTGTTTTTGATTCTTTTTCTTTCACTAAAAAGGGCATAAAGTGGCCTAGCCTTATCGAATTGAAGCATGTAATACATCCTGTGAAATCTAACGAGAATATCTACGACTTCCATGGTTGATTTTAGAAATTTGAAAAACGGCCAAAATGGTGGTAAACTGTATTTCCTTGTTAATTTACAGATTTTACTTGTTTTTGATTCTTTTTCTTTCACTAAAAAGGGCATAAAGTGGCCTAGCCTTATCGAATCGAAGAATGAAATACTTCCTAGGAAATCTAACGAGAATATCTACAACTTCCATGGTTGATTTTAGAAATTTGAAAAACGTCCAAATTGGTGGTAAAGTGTATTTCCTTGTTAATTTACGGATTTTACTTGTTTTTGATTCTTTTTCTTTCACTAAAAAGGGCATAAAGTCGCCTAGCCTTATCGAATTGAAGCATGTAATACTTCCTAGGAAATCTAACAAGAATATCTATAACTTCCATGGTTGATTATAGAAATTTGAAAAACGGCCAAAATGGTGGTAAAGTGTATTTCATTGTTAATTTACAGATTTTACTTGTTTTTAATTCTTTTTCTTTCACTAAAAAGGGCATAAAGTGGCCTAGCCTTATCAAATCGAAGCATGTAATAGTTCCTAGGAAATCTAACGAGCATATCTACGACTTCCATGGTTGATTTTAGAAATTTGAAAAACGGCCAAAATGGTGGTAAAGTGAATTTCCTTGTTAATTTACGGATTTTACTCGTTTTTTACCCTTTTTCTTTCACTAAAAAGGGCATAAAGTGGCCTAGCCTTATCAAATCGAAGCATGTAATAGTTCCTCGGAAATCTAACGAGCATATCTACGACTTCCATGGTTGATTTTAGAAATTTGAAAAACGGCCAAAATGGTGGTAAAGTGAATTTCCTTGTTAATTTACGGATTTTACTTGTTTTTGACACTTTTTCTTTCACTAAAAAGGGCATAAAGTGGCCTAGCCTTATCGAATTGAATCATGTAATACATCCTAGGAAATCTAACGTGAATATCTACGACTTCCATGGTTGATTTTAGAAATTTGAAAAACGGCCAAAATGGTGGTAAAGTGTATTTCCTTGTTAATTTACGGATTTTACTTGTTTTTGATTCTTTTTCTTTCACTAAAAAGGGCATAAAGTGGCCTAGCCTTATCGAATCGAAGCATGTAATAGTTCCTAGGAAATCTAACGAGCATATCTACGACTTCCATGGTTGATTTTAGAAATTTGAAAAACGGCCAAACTGGTGGTAAAGTGAATTTCCTGGTTAATTTACGGATTTTACTTGTTTTTGACCCTTTTTCTTTCAGTAAAAAGGACATAAAGTGGCCTAGCCTTATCGAATCGAAGCATGTAATAGTTCCTAGGAAATCTAACGAGCATATCTACGACTTCCATGGTTGATTTTAGAAATTTGAAAAACGGCCAAACTGGTGGTAAAGTGAATTTCCTGGTTAATTTACGGATTTTACTTGTTTTTGACCCTTTTTCTTTCAGTAAAAAGGGCATAAAGTGGCCTAGCCTTATCGAATCGAAGCATGTAATAGTTCCTAGGAAATCTAACGAGCATATCTACGACTTCCATGGTTGATTTTAGAAATTTGAAAAACGGCCAAACTGGTGGTAAAGTGAATTTCCTGGTTAATTTACGGATTTTACTTGTTTTTGACCCTTTTTCTTTCAGTAAAAAGGGCATAAAGTGGCCTAGCCTTATCGAATCGAAGCATGTAATAGTTCCTAGGAAATCTAACGAGCATATCTTCGACTTCCATGGTTGATTTTAGAAATTTGAAAAACGGCCAAAATGGTGGTAAAGTTTATTTCCTTGTTAATTTACGGATTTTACTTGTTTTTGATTCTTTTTCTTTCACTAAAAAGGGCATAAAGTGGCCTAGCCTTATCGAATCGGAGCATGTAATAGTTCCTAGGAAGTCTAACGAGCATATCTACGACTTCCATGATTTATATTAGAATTTTCAAAAACGGCCAAAATGGTGGTTAAGTTAATTTCCTTGTTAATTTACGGATTTTACTCGTTTTTGACCATTTTTCTTTCACTAAAAAAGACATAAAGTGGCCTAGCCTTATCGAATCGAAGCATGTAATAGTTCCTAGGAAACCAAACGAGCATATATATTACCTCCATGGTTGATTTTAGAATTTTCAAAAACGGCCAAAATGGGGGTTATGTTAATTTCCTTGTTAATTTACGGATTTTACTCGTTTTTGACCCTTTTTCTTTCACTAAAAAGGGCATAAAGTGGCCTAGCCTTATCAAATCGAAGCATCTAATAGTTCCTAGGAAATCTAACGAGCATATCTACGACTTCCATGGTTGATTTTAGAAATTTGAAAAACAGCCAAAATGGTAAAGTGAATTCCTTGTTAATTTACGGATTTTACTTGTTTTTGACCCTTTTTCTTTCACTAAAAAGGGCATAAAGTGGCCTAGCCTTATCGAATTGAAGCATGTAATACATCCTATGAAATCTAACGAGAATATCTACGACTTCCATGGTTGATTTTAGAAATTTGAAAAACGGCCAAAATGGTGGTAAACTGTATTTCCTTGTTAATTTACAGATTTTACTTGTTTTTGATTCTTTTTCTTTCACTAAAAAGGGCATAAAGTGGCCTAGCCTTATCGAATCGAAGCATGAAATACTTCCTAGGAAATCTAACGAGAATATCTACAACTTCCATGGTTGATTTTAGAAATTTGAAAAACGGCCAAATTGGTGGTAAAGTGTATTTCCTTGTTAATTTACGGATTTTACTTGTTTTTGATTCTTTTTCTTTCACTAAAAACGGCATAAAGTGGCCTAGCCTTATCGAATTGAAGCATGTAATACTTCCTAGGAAATCTAACAAGAATATCTACAACTTCCATGGTTGATTATAGAAATTTGAAAAACGGCCAAAATGGTGGTAAAGTGTATTTCATTGTTAATTTACAGATTTTACTTGTTTTTAATTCTTTTTCTTTCACTAAAAAGGGCATAAAGTGGCCTAGCCTTATCGAATCGGAGCATGTAATAGTTCCTAGGAAGTCTAACGAGCATATCTACGACTTCCATGATTTATATTAGAATTTTCAAAAATGGCCAAAATGGGGGTTAAGTTAATTTCCTTGTTAATTTACGGATTTTACTCGTTTTTGAGCCTTTTTCTTTCACTAAAAAAGACATGAAGTGGCCTAGCCTTATCGAATCGAAGCATGTAGTAGTTCCTAGGAAACCTAACGAGCATATCTATTACCTCCATGGTTGATTTTAGAATTTTCAAAAACGGCCAAAATGGGGGTTAGGTTAATTTCCTTGTTAATTTACGGATTTTACTCGTTTTTTACCCTTTTTCTTTCACTAAAAAGGGCATAAAGTGGCCTAGCCTTATCAAATCGAAGCATGTAATAGTTCCTAGGAAATCTAACGAGCATATCTACGACTTCCATGGTTGATTTTAGAAATTTGAAAAACGGCCAAAATGGTGGTAAAGTGAATTTCCTTGTTAATTTACGGATTTTACTTGTTTTTGACACTTTTTCTTTCACTAAAAAGGGCATAAAGTGGCCTAGCCTTATCGAATTGAATCATGTAATACATCCTAGGAAATCTAACGTGAATATCTACGACTTCCATGGTTGATTTTAGAAATTTGAAAAACGGCCAAAATGGTGGTAAAGTGTATTTCCTTGTTAATTTACGGATTTTACTTGTTTTTGATTCTTTTTCTTTCACTAAAAAGGGCATAAAGTGGCCTAGCCTTATCGAATCGAAGCATGTAATAGTTCCTAGGAAATCTAACGAGCATATCTACGACTTCCATGGTTGATTTTAGAAATTTGAAAAACGGCCAAACTGGTGGTAAAGTGAATTTCCTGGTTAATTTACGGATTTTACTTGTTTTTGACCCTTTTTCTTTCAGTAAAAAGGGCATAAAGTGGCCTAGCCTTATCGAATCGAAGCATGTAATAGTTCCTAGGAAATCTAACGAGCATATCTACGACTTCCATGGTTGATTTTAGAAATTTGAAAAACGGCCAAACTGGTGGTAAAGTGAATTTCCTGGTTAATTTACGGATTTTACTTGTTTTTGACCCTTTTTCTTTCAGTAAAAAGGGCATAAAGTGGCCTAGCCTTATCGAATCGAAGCATGTAATAGTTCCTAGGAAATCTAACGAGCATATCTACGACTTCCATGGTTGATTTTAGAAATTTGAAAAACGGCCAAACTGGTGGTAAAGTGAATTTCCTGGTTAATTTACGGATTTTACTTGTTTTTGACCCTTTTTCTTTCAGTAAAAAGGGCATAAAGTGGCCTAGCCTTATCGAATCGAAGCATGTAATAGTTCCTAGGAAATCTAACGAGCATATCTTCGACTTCCATGGTTGATTTTAGAAATTTGAAAAACGGCCAAAATGGTGGTAAAGTTTATTTCCTTGTTAATTTACGGATTTTACTTGTTTTTGATTCTTTTTCTTTCACTAAAAAGGGCATAAAGTGGCCTAGCCTTATCGAATTGAAGCATGTAATACATCCTGTGAAATCTAACGAGAATATCTACGACTTCCATGGTTGATTTTAGAAATTTGAAAAACGACCAAAATGGTGGTAAACTGTATTTCCTTGTTAATTTACAGATTTTACTTGTTTTTGATTCTTTTTCTTTCACTAAAAAGGGCATAAAGTGGCCTAGCCTTATCGAATCGAAGAATGAAATACTTCCTAGGAAATCTAACGAGAATATCTACAACTTCCATGGTTGATTTTAGAAATTTGAAAAACGGCCAAATTGGTGGTAAAGTGTATTTCCTTGTTAATTTACGGATTTTACTTGTTTTTGATTCTTTTTCTTTCACTAAAAAGGGCATAAAGTCGCCTAGCCTTATCGAATTGAAGCATGTAATACTTCCTAGGAAATCTAACAAGAATATCTATAACTTCCATGGTTGATTATAGAAATTTGAAAAACGGCCAAAATGGTGGTAAAGTGTATTTCATTGTTAATTTACAGATTTTACTTGTTTTTAATTCTTTTTCTTTCACTAAAAAGGGCATAAAGTGGCCTAGCCTTATCGAATCGGAGCATGTAATAGTTCCTAGGAAGTCTAACGAGCATATCTACGACTTCCATGATTTATATTAGAATTTTCAAAAATGGCCAAAATGGGGGTTGAGTTAATTTCCTTGTTAATTTACGGATTTTACTCGTTTTTGAGCCTTTTTCTTTCACTAAAAAAGACATAAAGTGGCCTAGCCTTATCGAATCGAAGCATGTAGTAGTTCCTAGGACACCTAACGAGCATATCTATTACCTCCATGGTTGATTTTAGAATTTTCAAAAACGGCCAAAATGGGGGTTAGGTTAATTTCCTTGTTAATTTACGGATTTTACTCGTTTTTTACCCTTTTTCTTTCACTAAAAAGGGCATAAAGTGGCCTAGCCTTATCAAATCGAAGCATGTAATAGTTCCTAGGAAATCTAACGAGCATATCAACGACTTCCATGGTTGATTTTAGAAATTTGAAAAACGGCCAAAATGGTGGTAAAGTGAATTTCCTTGTTAATTTACGGATTTTACTTGTTTTTGACCCTTTTTCTTTCACTAAAAAGGGCATAAAGTGGCCTAGCCTTATCGAATTGAATCATGTAATACATCCTAGGAAATCTAACGAGAATATCTACGACTTCCATGGTTGATTTTAGAAATTTGAAAAACGGCCAAAATGGTGGTAAAGTGTATTTCCTTGTTAATTTACGGATTTTACTTGTTTTTGACCCTTTTTCTTTCACTAAAAAGGCATAAAGTGGCCTAGCCTTATCGAATTGAAGCATGTAATACATCCTATGAAATCTAACGAGAATATCTACGACTTCCATGGTTGATTTTAGAAATTTGAAAAACGGCCAAAATGGTGGTAAACTGTATTTCCTTGTTAATTTACAGATTTTACTTGTTTTTGATTCTTTTTCTTTCACTAAAAAGGGCATAAAGTGGCCTAGCCTTATCGAATCGAAGAATGAAATACTTCCTAGGAAATCTAACGAGAATATCTACAACTTCCATGGTTGATTTTAGAAATTTGAAAAACGGCCAAATTGGTGGTAAAGTGTATTTCCTTGTTAATTTAAGGATTTTACTTGTTTTTTATTCTTTTTCTTTCACTAAAAAGGGCATAAAGTCGCCTAGCCTTATCGAATTGAAGCATGTAATACTTCCTAGGAAATCTAACAAGAATATCTACAACTTCCATGGTTGATTATAGAAATTTGAAAAACGGCCAAAATGATGGTAAAGTGTATTTCATTGTTAATTTACAGATTTTACTTGTTTTTAATTCTTTTTCTTTTACTAAAAAGGGCATAAAGTGGCCTAGCCTTATCGAATCGGAGCATGTAATAGTTCCTAGGAAGTCTAACGAGCATATCTACGACTTCCATGATTTATATTAGAATTTTCAAAAATGGCCAAAATGGGGGTTTAGTTAATTTCCTTGTTAATTTACGGATTTTACTCGTTTTTGAGCCATTTTCTTTCACTAAAAAAGACATAAAGTGGCCTAGCCTTATCGAATTGAATCATGTAATACATCCTAGGAAATCTAACGAGAATATCTACGACTTCCATGGTTGATTTTAGAAATTTGAAAAACGGCCAAAATGGTGGTAAAGTGTATTTCCTTGTTAATTTACGGATTTTACTTGTTTTTGATTCTTTTTCTTTCACTAAAAAGGGCATAAAGTGGCCTAGCCTTATCGAATCGAAGCATGTAATAGTTCCTAGGAAATCTAACGAGCATATCTATGACTTCCACGGTTGATTTTAGAAATTTGAAAAACGGTCAAAGTGGTGGTAAAGTGAATTTCCTGGTTAATTTACGGATTTTACTTGTTTTTGATTCTTTTTCTTTCACTAAAAAAGGCATAAAGTGGCTAGCCTTATCGAATAGAAGCATGTAATAGTTCATAGGAAATCTAACGAGCGTATCTACGACTTCCATGGTTGATTTTAGAAATTTGAAAAACGGCCAAACTGGTGGTAAAGTGAATTTCCTGGTTAATTTACGGATTCTACTTGTTTTTGACCCTTTTTCTTTCAGTAAAAAGGGCATAAAGTGGCCTAGCCTTATCGAATCGAAGCATGTAATAGTTCCTAGGAAATCTAACGAGCATATCTACGACTTCCATGGTTGATTTTAGAAATTTGAAAAACGGCCAAACTGGTGGTAAAGTGAATTTCCTGGTTAATTTACGGATTTTACTTGTTTTTGACCGTTTTTCTTTCAGTAAAAAGGGCATAAAGTTGCTTAGCCTTATCGAATCGAAGCATCTAATAGTTCCTAGGAAATCTAACGAGCATATCTTCGACTTCCATGGTTGATTTTAGAAATTTGAAAAACAGCCAAAATGGTAAAGTGAATTCCTTGTTAATTTACGGATTTTACTTGTTTTTGACCCTTTTTCTTTCACTAAAAAGGGCATAAAGTGGCCTAGCCTTATCGAATTGAAGCATGTAATACATCCTATGAAATCTAACGAGAATATCTACGACTTCCATGGTTGATTTTAGAAATTTGAAAAACGGCCAAAATGGTGGTAAACTGTATTTCCTTGTTAATTTACAGATTTTACTTGTTTTTGATTCTTTTTCTTTCACTAAAAAGGGCATAAAGTGGCCTAGCCTTATCGAATCGAAGAATGAAATACTTCCTAGGAAATCTAACGAGAATATCTACAACTTCCATGGTTGATTTTAGAAATTTGAAAAACGGCTAAATTGGTGGTAAAGTGTATTTCATTGTTAATTTACAGATTTTACTTGTTTTTAATTCTTTTTCTTTTACTAAAAAGGGCATAAAGTGGCCTAGCCTTATCGAATCGGAGCATGTAATAGTTCCTAGGAAGTCTAACGAGCATATCTACGACTTCCATGATTTATATTAGAATTTTCAAAAATGGCCAAAATGGGGGTTTAGTTAATTTCCTTGTTAATTTACGGATTTTACTCGTTTTTGAGCCATTTTCTTTCACTAAAAAAGACATAAAGTGGCCTAGCCTTATCGAATTGAATCATGTAATACATCCTAGGAAATCTAACGAGAATATCTACGACTTCCATGGTTGATTTTAGAAATTTGAAAAACGGCCAAAATGGTGGTAAAGTGTATTTCCTTGTTAATTTACGGATTTTACTTGTTTTTGATTCTTTTTCTTTCACTAAAAAGGGCATAAAGTGGCCTAGCCTTATCGAATCGAAGCATGTAATAGTTCCTAGGAAATCTAACGAGCATATCTATGACTTCCACGGTTGATTTTAGAAATTTGAAAAACGGTCAAAGTGGTGGTAAAGTGAATTTCCTGGTTAATTTACGGATTTTACTTGTTTTTGATTCTTTTTCTTTCACTAAAAAAGGCATAAAGTGGCTAGCCTTATCGAATAGAAGCATGTAATAGTTCATAGGAAATCTAACGAGCGTATCTACGACTTCCATGGTTGATTTTAGAAATTTGAAAAACGGCCAAACTGGTGGTAAAGTGAATTTCCTGGTTAATTTACGGATTCTACTTGTTTTTGACCCTTTTTCTTTCAGTAAAAAGGGCATAAAGTGGCCTAGCCTTATCGAATCGAAGCATGTAATAGTTCCTAGGAAATCTAACGAGCATATCTACGACTTCCATGGTTGATTTTAGAAATTTGAAAAACGGCCAAACTGGTGGTAAAGTGAATTTCCTGGTTAATTTACGGATTTTACTTGTTTTTGACCGTTTTTCTTTCAGTAAAAAGGGCATAAAGTTGCTTAGCCTTATCGAATCGAAGCATCTAATAGTTCCTAGGAAATCTAACGAGCATATCTTCGACTTCCATGGTTGATTTTAGAAATTTGAAAAACAGCCAAAATGGTAAAGTGAATTCCTTGTTAATTTACGGATTTTACTTGTTTTTGACCCTTTTTCTTTCACTAAAAAGGGCATAAAGTGGCCTAGCCTTATCGAATTGAAGCATGTAATACATCCTATGAAATCTAACGAGAATATCTACGACTTCCATGGTTGATTTTAGAAATTTGAAAAACGGCCAAAATGGTGGTAAACTGTATTTCCTTGTTAATTTACAGATTTTACTTGTTTTTGATTCTTTTTCTTTCACTAAAAAGGGCATAAAGTGGCCTAGCCTTATCGAATCGAAGAATGAAATACTTCCTAGGAAATCTAACGAGAATATCTACAACTTCCATGGTTGATTTTAGAAATTTGAAAAACGGCTAAATTGGTGGTAAAGTGTATTTCCTTGTTAATTTACGGATTTTACTTGTTTTTGATTCTTTTTCTTTCACTAAAAAGGGCATAAAGTCGCCTAGCCTTATCGAATTGAAGCATGTAATACTTCCTAGGAAATCTAACAAGAATATCTACAACTTCCATGGTTGATTATAGAAATTTGAAAAACAGCCAAAATGATGGTAAAGTATATTTCATTGTTAATTTACAGATTTTACTTGTTTTTAATTCTTTTTCTTTCACTAAAAAGGGCATAAAGTGGCCTAGCCTTATCGAATCGGAGCATGTAATAGTTCCTAGGAAGTCTAACGAGCATATCTACGACTTCCATGATTTATATTAGAATTTTCAAAAATGGCCAAAATGGGGGTTTAGTTAATTTCCTTGTTAATTTACGGATTTTACTCGTTTTTGAGCCTTTTTCTTTCACTAAAAAAGACATAAAGTGGCCTAGCCTTATCGAATTGAATCATGTAATACATCCTAGGAAATCTAACGAGAATATCTACGACTTCCATGGTTGATTTTAGAAATTTGAAAAACGGCCAAAATGGTGGTAAAGTGTATTTCCTTGTTAATTTACGGATTTTACTTGTTTTTGATTCTTTTTCTTTCACTAAAAAGGGCATAAAGTGGCCTAGCCTTATCGAATCGAAGCATGTAATAGTTCCTAGGAAATCTAACGAGAATATCTACGACTTCCATGGTTGATTTTAGAAATTTGAAAAACGGCCAAACTGGTGGTAAAGTGAATTTCCTGGTTAATTTACGGATTTTACTTGTTTTTGACCCTTTTTCTTTCAGTAAAAAGGGCATAAAGTGGCCTAGCCTTATCGAATCGAAGCATGTAATAGTTCCTAGGAAATCTAACGAGCATATCTATGACTTCCACGGTTGATTTTAGAAATTTTAAAAACGGTCAAAATGGTGGTAAAGTGAATTTCCTGGTTAATTTACGGATTTTACTTGTTTTTGATTCTTTTTCTTTCACTAAAAAAGGCATAAAGTGGCTAGCCTTATCGAATAGAAGCATGTAATAGTTCATAGGAAATCTAACGAGCGTATCTACGACTTCCATGGTTGATTTTAGAAATTTGAAAAACGGCCAAACTGGTGGTAAAGTGAATTTCCTGGTTAATTTACGGGTTTTACTTGTTTTTGACCCTTTTTCTTTCAGTAAAAAGGGCATAAAGTGGCCTAGCCTTATCGAATCGAAGCATGTAATAGTTCCTAGGAAATCTAACGAGCATATCTACGACTTCCATGGTTGATTTTAGAAATTTGAAAAACGGCCAAACTGGTGGTAAAGTGAATTTCCTGGTTAATTTACGGATTTTACTTGTTTTTGACCGTTTTTCTTTAAGTAAAAAGGGCATAAAGTGGCCTAGCCTTATCGAATCGAAGCATCTAATAGTTCCTAGGAAATCTAACGAGCATATCTTCGACTTCCATGGTTGATTTTAGAAATTTGAAAAACAGCCAAAATGGTAAAGTGAATTCCTTGTTAATTTACGGATTTTACTTGTTTTTGACCCTTTTTCTTTCACTAAAAAGGGCATAAAGTGGCCTAGCCTTATCGAATTGAAGCATGTAATACATCCTATGAAATCTAACGAGAATATCTACGACTTCCATGGTTGATTTTAGAAATTTGAAAAACGGCCAAAATGGTGGTAAACTGTATTTCCTTGTTAATTTACAGATTTTACTTGTTTTTGATTCTTTTTCTTTCACTAAAAAGGGCATAAAGTGGCCTAGCCTTATCGAATCGAAGAATGAAATACTTCCTAGGAAATCTAACGAGAATATCTACAACTTCCATGGTTGATTTTAGAAATTTGAAAAACGGCCAAATTGGTGGTAAAGTGTATTTCCTTGTTAATTTACGGATTTTACTTGTTTTTGATTCTTTTTCTTTCACTAAAAAGGGCATAAAGTCGCCTAGCCTTATCGAATTGAAGCATGTAATACTTCCTAGGAAATCTAACAAGAATATCTACAACTTCCATGGTTGATTATAGAAATTTGAAAAACGGCCAAAATGATGGTAAAGTGTATTTCATTGTTAATTTACAGATTTTACTTGTTTTTAATTCTTTTTCTTTCACTAAAAAGGGCATAAAGTGGCCTAGCCTTATCGAATCGGAGCATGTAATAGTTCCTAGGAAGTCTAACGAGCATATCTACGACTTCCATGATTTATATTAGAATTTTCAAAAATGGCCAAAATGGGGGTTTAGTTAATTTCCTTGTTAATTTACGGATTTTACTCGTTTTTGAGCCTTTTTCTTTCACTAAAAAAGACAAAAAGTGGCCTAGCCTTATCGAATTGAATCATGTAATACATCCTAGGAAATCTAACGAGAATATCTACGACTTCCATGGTTGATTTTAGAAATTTGAAAAACGGCCAAAATGGTGGTAAAGTGTATTTCCTTGTTAATTTACGGATTTTACTTGTTTTTGATTCTTTTTCTTTCACTAAAAAGGGCATAAAGTGGCCTAGCCTTATCGAATCGAAGCATGTAATAGTTCCTAGGAAATCTAACGAGAATATCTACGACTTCCATGGTTGATTTTAGAAATTTGAAAAACGGCCAAACTGGTGGTAAAGTGAATTTCCTGGTTAATTTACGGATTTTACTTGTTTTTGACCCTTTTTCTTTCAGTAAAAAAGGGCATAAAGTGGCCTAGCCTTATCGAATCGAAGCATGTAATAGTTCCTAGGAAATCTAACGAGCATATCTATGACTTCCACGGTTGATTTTAGAAATTTGAAAAACGGTCAAAATGGTGGTAAAGTGAATTTCCTGGTTAATTTACGGATTTTACTTGTTTTTGATTCTTTTTCTTGCACTAAAAAAGGCATAAAGTGGCTAGCCTTATCGAATAGAAGCATGTAATAGTTCATAGGAAATCTAACGAGCGTATCTACGACTTCCATGGTTGATTTTAGAAATTTGAAAAACGTCCAAAATGGTGGTAAAGTGTATTTCCTTGTTAATTTACGGATTTTACTTGTTTTTGATTCTTTTTCTTTCACTAAAAAGGGCATAAAGTGGCCTAGCCTTATCGAATCGGAGCATGTAATAGTTCCTAGGAAGTCTAACGAGCATATCTACGACTTCCATGATTTATATTAGAATTTTCAAAAACGGCCAAAATGGTGGTTAAGTTAATTTCCTTGTTAATTTACGGATTTTACTCGTTTTTGACCCTTTTTCTTTCACTAAAAAAGACATAAAGTGGCCTAGCCTTATCGAATCGAAGCATGTAATAGTTCCTAGGAAACCAAACGAGCATATATATTACCTCCATGGTTGATTTTAGAATTTTCAAAAACGGCCAAAATGGGGGTTATGTTAATTTCCTTGTTAATTTACGGATTTTACTCGTTTTTGACCCTTTTTCTTTCACTAAAAAGGGCATAAAGTGGCCTAGCCTTATCAAATCGAAGCATCTAATAGTTCCTAGGAAATCTAACGAGCATATCTACGACTTCCATGGTTGATTTTAGAAATTTGAAAAACGGCCAAAATGGTAAAGTGAATTTCCTTGTTAATTTACGGATTTTACTTGTTTTTGACCCTTTTTCTTTCACTAAAAAGGGCATAAAGTGGCCTAGCCTTATCGAATTGAAGCATGTAATACATCCTATGAAATCTAACGAGAATATCTACGACTTCCATGGTTGATTTTAGAAATTTGAAAAACGGCCAAAATGGTGGTAAAGTGTATTTCCTTGTTAATTTACAGATTTTACTTGTTTTTGATTCTTTTTCTTTCACTAAAAAGGGCATAAAGTGGTCTAGCCTTATCGAATCGAAGCATGAAATACTTCCTAGGAAATCTAACGAGAATATCTACAACTTCCATGGTTGATTTTAGAAATTTGAAAAACGGCCAAATTGGTGGTAAAGTGTATTTCCTTGTTAATTTACGGATTTTACTTGTTTTTGATTCTTTTTCTTTCACTAAAAAGGGCATAAAGTGGCCTAGCCTTATCGAATTGAAGCATGTAATACTTCCTAGGAAATCTAACAAGAATATCTACAACTTCGATGGTTGATTATAGAAATTTGAAAAACGGCCAAAATGGTGGTAAAGTGTATTTCATTGTTAATTTACAGATTTTACTTGTTTTTGATTCTTTTTCTTTCACTAAAAAGGGCATAAAGTGGCCTAGCCTTATCGAATCGGAGCATGTAATAGTTCCTAGGAAGTCTAACGAGCATATCTACGACTTCCATGATTTATATTAGAATTTTCAAAAATGGCCAAAATGGGGGTTAAGTTAATTTCCTTGTTAATTTACGGATTTTACTCGTTTTTGAGCCTTTTTCTTTCACTAAAAAAGACATAAAGTGGCCTAGCCTTATCGAATCGAAGCATGTAGTAGTTCCTAGGAAACCTAACGAGCATATCTATTACCTCCATGGTTGATTTTAGAATTTTCAAAAACGGCCAAAATGGGGGTTAGGTTAATTTCCTTGTTAATTTACGGATTTTACTCGTTTTTTACCCTTTTTCTTTCACTAAAAAGGGCATAAAGTGGCCTAGCCTTATCAAATCGAAGCATGTAATAGTTCCTAGGAAATCTAACGAGCGTATCTACGACTTCCATGGTTGATTTTAGAAATTTGAAAAACGGCCAAAATGGTGGTAAAGTGTATTTCCTTGTTAATTTACGGATTTTACTTGTTTTTGATTCTTTTTCTTTCACTAAAAAGGGCATAAAGTGGCCTAGCCTTATCGAATCGGAGCATGTAATAGTTCCTAGGAAGTCTAACGAGCATATCTACGACTTCCATGATTTATATTAGAATTTTCAAAAATGGCCAAAATGGGGGTTAAGTTAATTTCCTTGTTAATTTACGGATTTTACTCGTTTTTGAGCCTTTTTCTTTCACTAAAAAAGACATAAAGTGGCCTAGCCTTATCGAATCGAAGCATGTAGTAGTTCCTAGGAAACCTAACGAGCATATCTATTACCTCCATGGTTGATTTTAGAATTTTCAAAAACGGCCAAAATGGGGGTTAGGTTAATTTCCTTGTTAATTTACGGATTTTACTCGTTTTTTACCCTTTTTCTTCACTAAAAAGGGCATAAAGTGGCCTAGCCTTATCAAATCGAAGCATGTAATAGTTCCTAGGAAATCTAACGAGTATATCTACGACTTCCATGGTTGATTTTAGAAATTTGAAAAACGGCCAAAATGGTGGTAAAGTGAATTTCCTTGTTAATTTACGGATTTTACTTGTTTTTGACCCTTTTTCTTTCACTAAAAAGGGCATAAAGTGGCCTAGCCTTATCGAATTGAATCATGTAATATATCCTAGGAAATCTAACGAGAATATCTATGACTTCCAAGGTTTATTTTAGAACTTTGAAAAACGGCCAAAATGGTGGTAAAGTGTATTTCCTTGTTAATTTACGGATTTTACTTGTTTTTGATTCTTTTTCTTTCACTAAAAAGGGCATAAAGTGGCCTAGCCTTATCGAATCGAAGCATGTAATAGTTCCTAGGAAATCTAACGAGCATATCTACGACTTCCATGGTTGATTTTAGAAATTTGAAAAACGGCCAAACTGGTGGTAAAGTGAATTTCCTGGTTAATTTACGGATTTTACTTGTTTTTGACCCTTTTTCTTTCAGTAAAGAGGGCATAAAGTGGCCTAGCCTTATCGAATCGAAGCATGTAATAGTTCCTAGGAAATCTAACGAGCATATCTATGACTTCCACGGTTGATTTTAGAAATTTGAAAAACGGTCAAAATGGTGGTAAAGTGAATTTCCTGGTTAATTTACGGATTTTACTTGTTTTTGATTCTTTTTCTTTCACTAGAAAAGGCATAAAGTGGCTAGCCTTATCGAATAGAAGCATGTAATAGTTCCTAGGAAATCTAACGAGCGTATCTACGACTTCCATGGTTGATTTTAGAAATTTGAAAAACGGCCAAAATGGTGGTAAAGTGTATTTCCTTGTTAATTTACGGATTTTACTTGTTTTTGATTCTTTTTCTTTCACTAAAAAGGGCATAAAGTGGCCTAGCCTTATCGAATCGGAGCATGTAATAGTTCCTAGGAAGTCTAACGAGCATATCTACGACTTCCATGATTTATATTAGAATTTTCAAAAACGGCCAAAATGGTGGTTAAGTTAATTTCCTTGTTAATTTACGGATTTTACTCGTTTTTGACCCTTTTTCTTTCACTAAAAAAGACATAAAGTGGCCTAGCCTTATCGAATCGAAGCATGTAATAGTTCCTAGGAAACCAAACGAGCATATATATTACCTCCATGGTTGATTTTAGAATTTTCAAAAACGGCCAAAATTGGGGTTATGTTAATTTCCTTGTTAATTTACGGATTTTACTTGTTTTTGACCCTTTTTCTTTCACTAAAAAGGGCATAAAGTGGCCTAGCCTTATCGAATTGAAGCATGTAATACATCCTATGAAATCTAACGAGAATATCTACGACTTCCATGGTTGATTTTAGAAATTTGAAAAACGGCCAAAATGGTGGTAAACTGTATTTCCTTGTTAATTTACAGATTTTACTTGTTTTTGATTCTTTTTCTTTCACTAAAAAGGGCATAAAGTGGCCTAGCCTTATCGAATCGAAGAATGAAATACTTCCTAGGAAATCTAACGAGAATATCTACAACTTCCATGGTTGATTTTAGAAATTTGAAAAACGGCCAAATTGGTGGTAAAGTGTATTTCCTTGTTAATTTACGGATTTTACTTGTTTTTGATTCTTTTTCTTTCACTAAAAAGGGCATAAAGTGGCCTAGCCTTATCGAAATGAAGCATGTAATACTTCCTAGGAAATCTAACAAGAATATCTACAACTTCCATGGTTGATTATAGAAATTTGAAAAACGGCCAAAATGGTGGTAAAGTGTATTTCATTGTTAATTTACAGATTTTACTTGTTTTTAATTCTTTTTCTTTCACTAAAAAGGGCATAAAGTGGCCTAGCCTTATCGAATCGGAGCATGTAATAGTTCCTAGGAAGTCTAACGAGCATATCTATGACTTCCATGGTTGATTTTAGAAATTTGAAAAACGGCCAAAATGGTGGTAAAGTGTATTTCCTTGTTAATTTACGGATTTTACTTGTTTTTGATTCTTTTTCTTTCACTAAAAAGGGCATAAAGTGGCCTAGCCTTATCGAATCGGAGCATGTAATAGTTCCTAGGAAGTCTAACGAGCATATCTACGACTTCCATGATTTATATTAGAATTTTCAAAAACGGTCAAAATGGTGGTTAAGTTAATTTCCTTGTTAATTTACGGATTTTACTCGTTTTTGACCCTTTTTCTTTCACTAAAAAAGACATAAAGTGGCCTAGCCTTATCGAATCGAAGCATGTAATAGTTCCTAGGAAACCAAACGAGCATATATATTACCTCCATGGTTGATTTTAGAATTTTCAAAAACGGCCAAAATTGGGGTTATGTTAATTTCCTTGTTAATTTACGGATTTTACTTGTTTTTGACCCTTTTTCTTTCACTAAAAAGGGCATAAAGTGGCCTAGCCTTATCGAATTGAAGCATGTAATACATCCTATGAAATCTAACGAGAATATCTACGACTTCCATGGTTGATTTTAGAAATTTGAAAAACGGCCAAAATGGTGGTAAAGTGTATTTCCTTGTTAATTTACGGATTTTACTTGTTTTTGATTCTTTTTCTTTCACTAAAAAGGGCATAAAGTGGCCTAGCCTTATCGAATCGGAGCATGTAATAGTTCCTAGGAAGTCTAACGAGCATATCTACGACTTCCATGATTTATATTAGAATTTTCAAAAACGGCCAAAATGGTGGTTAAGTTAATTTCCTTGTTAATTTACGGATTTTACTTGTTTTTGACCCTTTTTCTTTCACTAAAAAGGGCATAAAGTGGCCTAGCCTTATCGAATTGAAGCATGTAATACATCCTATGAAATCTAACGAGAATATCTACGACTTCCATGGTTGATTTTAGAAATTTGAAAAACGGCCAAAATGGTGGTAAACTGTATTTCCTTGTTAATTTACAGATTTTACTTGTTTTTGATTCTTTTTCTTTCACTAAAAAGGGCATAAAGTGGCCTAGCCTTATCGAAATGAAGCATGTAATACTTCCTAGGAAATCTAACAAGAATATCTACAACTTCCATGGTTGATTATAGAAATTTGAAAAACGGCCAAAATGGTGGTAAAGTGTATTTCATTGTTAATTTACAGATTTTACTTGTTTTTAATTCTTTTTCTTTCACTAAAAAGGGCATAAAGTGGCCTAGCCTTATCGAATCGGAGCATGTAATAGTTCCTAGGAAGTCTAACGAGCATATCTACGACTTCCATGATTTATATTAGAATTTTCAAAAATGGCCAAAATGGGGGTTAAGTTAATTTCCTTGTTAATTTACGGATCTTACTCGTTTTTGAGCCTTTTTCTTTCACTAAAAAAGACATAAAGTGGCCTAGCCTTATCGAATCGAAGCATGTAGTAGTTCCTAGGAAACCTAACGAGCATATCTATTACCTCCATGGTTGATTTTAGAATTTTCAAAAACGGCCAAAATGGGGGTTAGGTTAATTTCCTGGTTAATTTACGGATTTTACTTGTTTTTGACCCTTTTTCTTTCAGTAAAAAGGGCATAAAGTGGCCTAGCCTTATCGAATCGAAGCATGTAATAGTTCCTAGGAAATCTAACGAGCATATCTACGACTTCCATGGTTGATTTTAGAAATTTGAAAAACGGCCAAAATGGTGGTAAAGTGAATTTCCTTGTTAATTTACGGATTTTACTTGTTTTTGACCCTTTTTCTTTCACTGAAAAGGGCATAAAGTGGTCTAGCCTTATCGAATTGAATCATGTAATACATCCTAGGAAATCTAACGAGAATATCTACGACTTCCATGGTTGATTTTAGAAATTTGAAAAACGGCCAAACTGGTGGTAAAGTGAATTTCCTGGTTAAATTACGGATTTTACTTGTTTTTGACCCTTTTTCTTTCAGTAAAAAGGGCATAAAGTGGCCTAGCCTTATCGAATCGAAGCATGTAATAGTTCCTAGGAAATCTAACGAGCATATCTACGACTTCCATGGTTGATTTTAGAAATTTGAAAAACGGCCAAACTGGTGGTAAAGTGAATTTCCTGGTTAATTTACGGATTTTACTTGTTTTTGACCCTTTTTCTTTCAGTAAAAAGGGCATAAAGTGGCCTAGCCTTATCGAATCGAAACATGTAATAGTTCCTAGGAAATCTAACGAGCATATCTATGACTTCCACGGTTGATTTTAGAAATTTGAAAAACGGTCAAAATGGTGGTAAAGTGAATTTCCTGGTTAATTTACGGATTTTACTTGTTTTTGTTTCTTTTTCTTTCACTAAAAAAGGCATAAAGTGGCTAGCCTTATCGAATAGAAGCATGTAATAGTTCCTAGGAAATCTAACGAGCGTATCTACGACTTCCATGGTTGATTTTAGAAATTTGAAAAACGGCCAAAATGGTGGTAAAGTGTATTTCCTTGTTAATTTACGGATTTTACTTGTTTTTGATTCTTTTTCTTTCACTAAAAAGGGCATAAAGTGGCCTAGCCTTATCGAATCGGAGCATGTAATAGTTCCTAGGAAGTCTAACGAGCATATCTACGACTTCCATGATTTATATTAGAATTTTCAAAAACGGTCAAAATGGTGGTTAAGTTAATTTCCTTGTTAATTTACGGATTTTACTCGTTTTTGACCCTTTTTCTTTCACTAAAAAAGACATAAAGTGGCCTAGCCTTATCGAATCGAAGCATGTAATAGTTCCTAGGAAACCAAACGAGCATATATATTACCTCCATGGTTGATTTTAGAATTTTCAAAAACGGCCAAAATGGGGGTTATGTTAATTTCCTTGTTAATTTACGGATTTTACTCGTTTTGACCCTTTTTCTTTCACTAAAAAGGGCATAAAGTGGCCTAGCCTTATCAAATCGAAGCATCTAATAGTTCCTAGGAAATCTAACGAGCATATCTACGACTTCCATGGTTGATTTTAGAAATTTGAAAAACGGCCAAAATGGTAAAGTGAATTTCCTTATTAATTTACGGATTTTACTTGTTTTTGACCCTTTTTCTTTCACTAAAAAGGGCATAAAGTGGCCTAGCCTTATCGAAATGAAGCATGTAATACATCCTATGAAATCTAACGAGAATATCTACGACTTCCATGGTTGATTTTAGAAATTTGAAAAACGGCCAAAATGGTGGTAAAGTGTATTTCCTTGTTAATTTACGGATTTTACTTGTTTTTGTTTCTTTTTCTTTCACTAAAAAAGGCATAAAGTGGCTAGCCTTATCGAATAGAAGCATGTAATAGTTCCTAGGAAATCTAACGAGCGTATCTACGACTTCCATGGTTGATTTTAGAAATTTGAAAAACGGCCAAAATGGTGGTAAAGTGTATTTCCTTGTTAATTTACGGATTTTACTTGTTTTTGATTCTTTTTCTTTCACTAAAAAGGGCATAAAGTGGCCTAGCCTTATCGAATCGGAGCATGTAATAGTTCCTAGGAAGTCTAACGAGCATATCTACGACTTCCATGATTTATATTAGAATTTTCAAAAACGGTCAAAATGGTGGTTAAGTTAATTTCCTTGTTAATTTACGGATTTTACTCGTTTTTGACCCTTTTTCTTTCACTAAAAAAGACATAAAGTGGCCTAGCCTTATCGAATCGAAGCATGTAATAGTTCCTAGGAAACCAAATGAGCATATATATTACCTCCATGGTTGATTTTAGAATTTTCAAAAACGGCCAAAATGGGGGTTATGTTAATTTCCTTGTTAATTTACGGATTTTACTCGTTTTGACCCTTTTTCTTTCACTAAAAAGGGCATAAAGTGGCCTAGCCTTATCAAATCGAAGCATCTAATAGTTCCTAGGAAATCTAACGAGCATATCTACGACTTCCATGGTTGATTTTAGAAATTTGAAAAACGGCCAAAATGGTAAAGTGAATTTCCTTATTAATTTACGGATTTTACTTGTTTTTGACCCTTTTTCTTTCACTAAAAAGGGCATAAAGTGGCCTAGCCTTATCGAATTGAAGCATGTAATACATCCTATGAAATCTAACGAGAATATCTACGACTTCCATGGTTGATTTTAGAAATTTGAAAAACGGCCAAAATGGTGGTAAAGTGTATTTCCTTGTTAATTTACGGATTTTACTTGTTTTTGATTCTTTTTCTTTCACTAAAAAGGGCATAAAGTGGCCTAGCCTTATCGAATTGAAGCATGTAATACTTCCTAGGAAATCTAACAAGAATATCTACAACTTCGATGGTTGATTATAGAAATTTGAAAAACGGCCAAAATGGTGGTAAAGTGTATTTCATTGTTAATTTACAGATTTTACTTGTTTTTAATTCTTTTTCTTTCACTAAAAAGGGCATAAAGTGGCCTAGCCTTATCGAATCGGAGCATGTAATAGTTCCTAGGAAGTCTAACGAGCATATCTACGACTTCCATGATTTATATTAGAATTTTCAAAAATGGCCAAAATGGGGGTTAAGTTAATTTCCTTGTTAATTTACGGATTTTACTCGTTTTTGAGCCTTTTTCTTTCACTAAAAAAGACATAAAGTGGCCTAGCCTTATCGAATCGAAGCGTGTAGTAGTTCCTAGGAAACCTAACGAGCATATCTATTACCTCCATGGTTGATTTTAGAATTTTCAAAAACAGCCAAAATGGGGGTTAGGTTAATTTCCTTGTTAATTTACGGATTTTACTCGTTTTTTACCCTTTTTCTTTCACTAAAAAGGGCATAAAGTGGCCTAGCCTTATCAAATCGAAGCATGTAATAGTTCCTAGGAAATCTAACGAGTATATCTACGACTTCCATGGTTGATTTTAGAAATTTGAAAAACGGCCAAAATGGTGGTAAAGTGAATTTCCTTGTTAATTTACGGATTTTACTTGTTTTTGACCCTTTTTCTTTCACTAAAAAGGGCATAAAGTGGCCTAGCCTTATCGAATTGAATCATGTAATATATCCTAGGAAATCTAACGAGAATATCTACGACTTCCAAGGTTTATTTTAGAAATTTGAAAAACGGCCAAAATGGTGGTAAAGTGTATTTCCTTGTTAATTTACGGATTTTACTTGTTTTTGATTCTTTTTCTTTCACTAAAAAGGGCATAAAGTGGCCTAGCCTTATCGAATCGAAGCATGTAATAGTTCCTAGGAAATCTAACGAGCATATCTATGACTTCCACGGTTGATTTTAGAAATTTGAAAAACGGTCAAAATGGTGGTAAAGTGAATTTCCTGGTTAATTTACGGATTTTACTTGTTTTTGATTCTTTTTCTTTCACTAAAAAAGGCATAAAGTGGCTAGCCTTATCGAATAGAAGCATGTAATAGTTCCTAGGAAATCTAACGAGCGTATCTACGACTTCCATGGTTGATTTTAGAAATTTGAAAAACGGCCAAAATGGTGGTAAAGTGTATTTCCTTGTTAATTTACGGATTTTACTTGTTTTTGATTCTTTTTCTTTCACTAAAAAGGGCATAAAGTGGCCTAGCCTTATCGAATCGGAGCATGAAATAGTTCCTAGGAAGTCTAACGAGCATATCTACGACTTCCATGATTTATATTAGAATTTTCAAAAACGGCCAAAATGGTGGTTAAGTTAATTTCCTTGTTAATTTACGGATTTTACTCGTTTTTGACCCTTTTTCTTTCACTAAAAAAGACATAAAGTGGCCTAGCCTTATCGAATCGAAGCATGTAATAGTTCCTAGGAAACCAAACGAGCATATATATTACCTCCATGGTTGATTTTAGAATTTTCAAAAACGGCCAAAATGGGGGTTATGTTAATTTCCTTGTTAATTTACGGATTTTACTTGTTTTTGACCCTTTTTCTTTCACTAAAAAGGGCATAAAGTGGCCTAGCCTTATCGAATTGAAGCATGTAATACATCCTATGAAATCTAACGAGAATATCTACAACTTCCATGGTTGATTTTAGAAATTTGAAAAACGGCCAAAATGGTGGTAAACTGTATTTCCTTGTTAATTGACAGATTTTACTTGTTTTTGATTCTTTTTCTTTCACTAAAAAGGGCATAAAGTGGCCTAGCCTTATCGAATCGAAGAATGAAATACTTCCTAGGAAATCTAACGAGAATATCTACAACTTCCATGGTTGATTTTAGAAATTTGAAAAACGGCCAAATTGGTGGTAAAGTGTATTTCCTTGTTAATTTACGGATTTTACTTGTTTTTGATTCTTTTTCTTTCACTAAAAAGGGCATAATGTGGCCTAGCCTTATCGAATTGAAGCATGTAATACTTCCTAGGAAATCTAACAAGAATATCCACAACTTCCATGGTTGATTATAGAAATTTGAAAAACGGCCAAAATGGTGGTAAAGTGTATTTCATTGTTAATTTACAGATTTTACTTGTTTTTAATTCTTTTTCTTTCACTAAAAAGGGCATAAAGTGGCCTAGCCTTATCGAATCGGAGCATGTAATAGTTCCTAGGAAGTCTAACGAGCATATCTACGACTTCCATGATTTATATTAGAATTTTCAAAAATGGCCAAAATGGGGGTTAAGTTAATTTCCTTGTTAATTTACGGATTTTACTCGTTTTTGAGCCTTTTTCTTTCACTAAAAAAGACATAAAGTGGCCTAGCCTTATCGAATCGAAGCGTGTAGTAGTTTCTAGGAAACCTAACGAGCATATCTATTACCTCCATGGTTGATTTTAGAATTTTCAAAAACAGCCAAAATGGGGGTTAGGTTAATTTCCTTGTTAATTTACGGATTTTACTCGTTTTTTACCCTTTTTCTTTCACTAAAAAGGGCATAAAGTGGCCTAGCCTTATCAAATCGAAGCATGTAATAGTTCCTAGGAAATCTAACGAGTATATCTACGACTTCCATGGTTGATTTTAGAAATTTGAAAAACGGCCAAAATGGTGGTAAAGTGAATTTCCTTGTTAATTTACGGATTTTACTTGTTTTTGACCCTTTTTCTTTCACTAAAAAGGGCATAAAGTGGCCTAGCCTTATCGAATTGAATCATGTAATATATCCTAGGAAATCTAACGAGAATATCTACGACTTCCAAGGTTTATTTTAGAAATTTGAAAAACGGCCAAAATGGTGGTAAAGTGTATTTCCTTGTTAATTTACGGATTTTACTTGTTTTTGATTCTTTTTCTTTCACTAAAAAGGGCATAAAGTGGCCTAGCCTTATCGAATCGAAGCATGTAATAGTTCCTAGGAAATCTAACGAGCATATCTATGACTTCCACGGTTGATTTTAGAAATTTGAAAAACGGTCAAAATGGTGGTAAAGTGAATTTCCTGGTTAATTTACGGATTTTACTTGTTTTTGATTCTTTTTCTTTCACTAAAAAAGGCATAAAGTGGCTAGCCTTATCGAATAGAAGCATGTAATAGTTCCTAGGAAATCTAACGAGCGTATCTACGACTTCCATGGTTGATTTTAGAAATTTGAAAAACGGCCAAAATGGTGGTAAAGTGTATTTCCTTGTTAATTTACGGATTTTACTTGTTTTTGATTCTTTTTCTTTCACTAAAAAGGGCATAAAGTGGCCTAGCCTTATCGAATCGGAGCATGAAATAGTTCCTAGGAAGTCTAACGAGCATATCTACGACTTCCATGATTTATATTAGAATTTTCAAAAACGGCCAAAATGGTGGTTAAGTTAATTTCCTTGTTAATTTACGGATTTTACTCGTTTTTGACCCTTTTTCTTTCACTAAAAAAGACATAAAGTGGCCTAGCCTTATCGAATCGAAGCATGTAATAGTTCCTAGGAAACCAAACGAGCATATATATTACCTCCATGGTTGATTTTAGAATTTTCAAAAACGGCCAAAATGGGGGTTATGTTAATTTCCTTGTTAATTTACGGATTTTACTTGTTTTTGACCCTTTTTCTTTCACTAAAAAGGGCATAAAGTGGCCTAGCCTTATCGAATTGAAGCATGTAATACATCCTATGAAATCTAACGAGAATATCTACAACTTCCATGGTTGATTTTAGAAATTTGAAAAACGGCCAAAATGGTGGTAAACTGTATTTCCTTGTTAATTGACAGATTTTACTTGTTTTTGATTCTTTTTCTTTCACTAAAAAGGGCATAAAGTGGCCTAGCCTTATCGAATCGAAGAATGAAATACTTCCTAGGAAATCTAACGAGAATATCTACAACTTCCATGGTTGATTTTAGAAATTTGAAAAACGGCCAAATTGGTGGTAAAGTGTATTTCCTTGTTAATTTACGGATTTTACTTGTTTTTGATTCTTTTTCTTTCACTAAAAAGGGCATAATGTGGCCTAGCCTTATCGAATTGAAGCATGTAATACTTCCTAGGAAATCTAACAAGAATATCCACAACTTCCATGGTTGATTATAGAAATTTGAAAAACGGCCAAAATGGTGGTAAAGTGTATTTCATTGTTAATTTACAGATTTTACTTGTTTTTAATTCTTTTTCTTTCACTAAAAAGGGCATAAAGTGGCCTAGCCTTATCGAATCGGAGCATGTAATAGTTCCTAGGAAGTCTAACGAGCATATCTACGACTTCCATGATTTATATTAGAATTTTCAAAAATGGCCAAAATGGGGGTTAAGTTAATTTCCTTGTTAATTTACGGATTTTACTCGTTTTTGAGCCTTTTTCTTTCACTAAAAAAGACATAAAGTGGCCTAGCCTTATCGAATCGAAGCGTGTAGTAGTTTCTAGGAAACCTAACGAGCATATCTATTACCTCCATGGTTGATTTTAGAATTTTCAAAAACAGCCAAAATGGGGGTTAGGTTAATTTCCTTGTTAATTTACGGATTTTACTCGTTTTTTACCCTTTTTCTTTCACTAAAAAGGGCATAAAGTGGCCTAGCCTTATCAAATCGAAGCATGTAATAGTTCCTAGGAAATCTAACGAGTATATCTACGACTTCCATGGTTGATTTTAGAAATTTGAAAAACGGCCAAAATGGTGGTAAAGTGAATTTCCTTGTTAATTTACGGATTTTACTTGTTTTTGACCCTTTTTCTTTCACTAAAAAGGGCATAAAGTGGCCTAGCCTTATCGAATTGAATCATGTAATATATCCTAGGAAATCTAACGAGAATATCTACGACTTCCAAGGTTTATTTTAGAAATTTGAAAAACGGCCAAAATGGTGGTAAAGTGTATTTCCTTGTTAATTTACGGATTTTACTTGTTTTTGATTCTTTTTCTTTCACTAAAAAGGGCATAAAGTGGCCTAGCCTTATCGAATCGAAGCATGTAATAGTTCCTAGGAAATCTAACGAGCATATCTACGACTTCCATGGTTGATTTTAGAAATTTGAAAAACGGCCAAACTGGTGGTAAAGTGAATTTCCTGGTTAATTTACGGATTTTACTTGTTTTTGACCCTTTTTCTTTCAGTAAAAAGGGCATAAAGTGGCCTAGCCTTATCGAATCGAAGCATGTAATAGTTCCTAGGAAATCTAACGAGCATATCTATGACTTCCACGGTTGATTTTAGAAATTTGAAAAACGGTCAAAATGGTGGTAAAGTGAATTTCCTGGTTAATTTACGGATTTTACTTGTTTTTGATTCTTTTTCTTTCACTAAAAAAGGCATAAAGTGGCTAGCCTTATCGAATAGAAGCATGTAATAGTTCCTAGGAAATCTAACGAGCGTATCTACGACTTCCATGGTTGATTTTAGAAATTTGAAAAACGGCCAAAATGGTGGTAAAGTGTATTTCCTTGTTAATTTACGGATTTTACTTGTTTTTGATTCTTTTTCTTTCACTAAAAAGGGCATAAAGTGGCCTAGCCTTATCGAATCGGAGCATGTAATAGTTCCTAGGAAGTCTAACGAGCATATCTACGACTTCCATGATTTATATTAGAATTTTCAAAAACGGCCAAAATGGTGGTTAAGTTAATTTCCTTGTTAATTTACGGATTTTACTCGTTTTTGACCATTTTTCTTTCACTAAAAAAGACATAAAGTGGCCTAGCCTTATCGAATCGAAGCATGTAATAGTTCCTAGGAAACCAAACGAGCATATATATTACCTCCATGGTTGATTTTAGAATTTTCAAAAACGGCCAAAATGGGGGTTATGTTAATTTCCTTGTTAATTTACGGATTTTACTCGTTTTTGACCCTTTTTCTTTCACTAAAAAGGGCATAAAGTGGCCTAGCCTTATCAAATCGAAGCATCTAATAGTTCCTAGGAAATCTAACGAGCATATCTACGACTTCCATGGTTGATTTTAGAAATTTGAAAAACGGCCAAACTGGTGGTAAAGTGAATTTCCTGGTTAATTTACGGATTTTACTTGTTTTTGACCATTTTTCTTTCAGTAAAAAGGGCATAAAGTGGCCTAGCCTTATCGAATCGAAACATGTAATAGTTCCTAGGAAATCTAACGAGCATATCTATGACTTCCACGGTTGATTTTAGAAATTTGAAAAACGGTCAAAATGGTGGTAAAGTGTATTTCCTTGTTAATTTACGGATTTTACTTGTTTTTGATTCTTTTTCTTTCACTAAAAAGGGCATAAAGTGGCCTAGCCTTATCGAATTGAAGCATGTAATACTTCCTAGGAAATCTAACAAGAATATCTACAACCTCGATGGTTGATTATAGAAATTTGAAAAACGGCCAAAATGGTGGTAAAGTGTATTTCATTGTTAATTTACAGATTTTACTTGTTTTTAATTCTTTTTCTTTCACTAAAAAGGGCATAAAGTGGCCTAGCCTTATCGAATCGGAGCATGTAATAGTTCCTAGGAAGTCTAACGAGCATATCTACGACTTCCATGATTTATATTAGAATTTTCAAAAATGGCCAAAATGGGGGTTAAGTTAATTTCCTTGTTAATTTACGGATTTTACTCGTTTTTGAGCCTTTTTCTTTCACTAAAAAAGACATAAAGTGGCCTAGCCTTATCGAATCGAAGCGTGTAGTAGTTCCTAGGAAACCTAACGAGCATATCTATTACCTCCATGGTTGATTTTAGAATTTTCAAAAACAGCCAAAATGGGGGTTAGGTTAATTTCCTTGTTAATTTACGGATTTTACTCGTTTTTTACCCTTTTTCTTTCACTAAAAAGGGCATAAAGTGGCCAAGCCTTATCAAATCGAAGCATGTAATAGTTCCTAGGAAATCTAACGAGCATATCTACGACTTCCATGGTTGATTTTAGAAATTTGAAAAACAGCCAAAATGGTGGTAAAGTGAATTTCCTTGTTAATTTACGGATTTTACTTGTTTTTGATTCTTTTTCTTTCACTAAAAAGGGCATAAAGTGGCCTAGCCTTATCGAATTGAAGCATGTAATACTTCCTAGGAAATCTAACAAGAATATCTACAACTTCCATGGTTGATTATAGAAATTTGAAAAACGGCCAAAATGGTGGTAAAGTGTATTTCATTGTTAATTTACAGATTTTACTTGTTTTTAATTCTTTTTCTTTCGCTAAAAAGGGCATAAAGTGGCCTAGCCTTATCAAATCGAAGCATCTAATAGTTCCTAGGAAATCTAACGAGCATATCTACGACTTCCATGGTTGATTTTAGAAATTTGAAAAACGGCCAAAATGGTGGTAAAGTGTATTTCCTTGTTAATTTACGGATTTTACTTGTTTTTGATTCTTTTTCTTTCACTAAAAAGGGCATAAAGTGGCCTAGCCTTATCGAATCGGAGCATGTAATAGTTCCTAGGAAGTCTAACGAGCATATCTACGACTTCCATGATTTATATTAGAATTTTCAAAAACGGTCAAAATGGTGGTTAAGTTAATTTCCTTGTTAATTTACGGATTTTACTCGTTTTTGACCCTTTTTCTTTCACTAAAAAAGACATAAAGTGGCCTAGCCTTATCGAATCGAAGCGTGTAGTAGTTCCTAGGAAACCAAACGAGCATATATATTACCTCCATGGTTGATTTTAGAATTTTCAAAAACGGCCAAAATGGGGGTTATGTTAATTTCCTTGTTAATTTACGGATTTTACTCGTTTTGACCCTTTTTCTTTCACTAAAAAGGGCATAAAGTGGCCTAGCCTTATCAAATCGAAGCATCTAATAGTTCCTAGGAAATCTAACGAGCATATCTACGACTTCCATGGTTGATTTTAGAAATTTGAAAAACGGCCAAAATGGTAAAGTGAATTTCCTTATTAATTTACGGATTTTACTTGTTTTTGACCCTTTTTCTTTCACTAAAAAGGGCATAAAGTGGCCTAGCCTTATCGAATTGAAGCATGTAATACATCCTATGAAATCTAACGAGAATATCTACGACTTCCATGGTTGATTTTAGAAATTTGAAAAACGGCCAAAATGGTGGTAAAGTGTATTTCCTTGTTAATTTACGGATTTTACTTGTTTTTGATTCTTTTTCTTTCACTAAAAAGGGCATAAAGTGGCCTAGCCTTATCGAATTGAAGCATGTAATACTTCCTAGGAAATCTAACAAGAATATCTACAACCTCGATGGTTGATTATAGAAATTTGAAAAACGGCCAAAATGGTGGTAAAGTGTATTTCATTGTTAATTTACAGATTTTACTTGTTTTTAATTCTTTTTCTTTCACTAAAAAGGGCATAAAGTGGCCTAGCCTTATCGAATCGGAGCATGTAATAGTTCCTAGGAAGTCTAACGAGCATATCTACGACTTCCATGATTTATATTAGAATTTTCAAAAATGGCCAAAATGGGGGTTAAGTTAATTTCCTTGTTAATTTACGGATTTTACTCGTTTTTGAGCCTTTTTCTTTCACTAAAAAAGACATAAAGTGGCCTAGCCTTATCGAATCGAAGCGTGTAGTAGTTCCTAGGAAACCTAACGAGCATATCTATTACCTCCATGGTTGATTTTAGAATTTTCAAAAACAGCCAAAATGGGGGTTAGGTTAATTTCCTTGTTAATTTACGGATTTTACTCGTTTTTTACCCTTTTTCTTTCACTAAAAAGGGCATAAAGTGGCCAAGCCTTATCAAATCGAAGCATGTAATAGTTCCTAGGAAATCTAACGAGCATATCTACGACTTCCATGGTTGATTTTAGAAATTTGAAAAACAGCCAAAATGGTGGTAAAGTGAATTTCCTTGTTAATTTACGGATTTTACTTGTTTTTGATTCTTTTTCTTTCACTAAAAAGGGCATAAAGTGGCCTAGCCTTATCGAATTGAAGCATGTAATACTTCCTAGGAAATCTAACAAGAATATCTACAACTTCCATGGTTGATTATAGAAATTTGAAAAACGGCCAAAATGGTGGTAAAGTGTATTTCATTGTTAATTTACAGATTTTACTTGTTTTTAATTCTTTTTCTTTCGCTAAAAAGGGCATAAAGTGGCCTAGCCTTATCAAATCGAAGCATCTAATAGTTCCTAGGAAATCTAACGAGCATATCTACGACTTCCATGGTTGATTTTAGAAATTTGAAAAACGGCCAAAATGGTGGTAAAGTGTATTTCCTTGTTAATTTACGGATTTTACTTGTTTTTGATTCTTTTTCTTTCACTAAAAAGGGCATAAAGTGGCCTAGCCTTATCGAATCGGAGCATGTAATAGTTCCTAGGAAGTCTAACGAGCATATCTACGACTTCCATGATTTATATTAGAATTTTCAAAAACGGTCAAAATGGTGGTTAAGTTAATTTCCTTGTTAATTTACGGATTTTACTCGTTTTTGACCCTTTTTCTTTCACTAAAAAAGACATAAAGTGGCCTTGCCTTATCGAATCGAAGCATGTAATAGTTCCTAGGAAACCAAACGAGCATATATATTACCTCCATGGTTGATTTTAGAATTTTCAAAAACGGCCAAAATGGGGGTTATGTTAATTTCCTTGTTAATTTACGGATTTTACTCGTTTTGACCCTTTTTCTTTCACTAAAAAGGGCATAAAGTGGCCTAGCCTTATCAAATCGAAGCATCTAATAGTTCCTAGGAAATCTAACGAGCATATCTACGACTTCCATGGTTGATTTTAGAAATTTGAAAAACGGCCAAAATGGTAAAGTGAATTTCCTTATTAATTTACGGATTTTACTTGTTTTTGACCCTTTTTCTTTCACTAAAAAGGGCATAAAGTGGCCTAGCCTTATCGAATTGAAGCATGTAATACATCCTATGAAATCTAACGAGAATATCTACGACTTCCATGGTTGATTTTAGAAATTTGAAAAACGGCCAAAATGGTGGTAAAGTGTATTTCCTTGTTAATTTACGGATTTTACTTGTTTTTGATTCTTTTTCTTTCACTAAAAAGGGCATAAAGTGGCCTAGCCTTATCGAATTGAAGCATGTAATACTTCCTAGGAAATCTAACAAGAATATCTACAACTTCGATGGTTGATTATAGAAATTTGAAAAACGGCCAAAATGGTGGTAAAGTGTATTTCATTGTTAATTTACAGATTTTACTTGTTTTTAATTCTTTTTCTTTCACTAAAAAGGGCATAAAGTGGCCTAGCCTTATCGAATCGGAGCATGTAATAGTTCCTAGGAAGTCTAACGAGCATATCTACGACTTCCATGATTTATATTAGAATTTTCAAAAATGGCCAAAATGGGGGTTAAGTTAATTTCCTTGTTAATTTACGGATTTTACTCGGTTTTGAGCCTTTTTCTTTCACTAAAAAAGACATAAAGTGGCCTAGCCTTATCGAATCGAAGCGTGTAGTAGTTCCTAGGAAACCTAACGAGCATATCTATTACCTCCATGGTTGATTTTAGAATTTTCAAAAACAGCCAAAATGGGGGTTAGGTTAATTTCCTTGTTAATTTACGGATTTTACTCGTTTTTTACCCTTTTTCTTTCACTAAAAAGGGCATAAAGTGGCCAAGCCTTATCAAATCGAAGCATGTAATAGTTCCTAGGAAATCTAACGAGCATATCTACGACTTCCATGGTTGATTTTAGAAATTTGAAAAACAGCCAAAATGGTGGTAAAGTGAATTTCCTTGTTAATTTACGGATTTTACTTGTTTTTGATTCTTTTTCTTTCACTAAAAAGGGCATAAAGTGGCCTAGCCTTATCGAATTGAAGCATGTAATACTTCCTAGGAAATCTAACAAGAATATCTACAACTTCCATGGTTGATTATAGAAATTTGAAAAACGGCCAAAATGGTGGTAAAGTGTATTTCATTATTAATTTACAGATTTTACTTGTTTTTAATTCTTTTTCTTTCGCTAAAAAGGGCATAAAGTGGCCTAGCCTTATCAAATCGAAGCATCTAATAGTTCCTAGGAAATCTAACGAGCATATCTACGACTTCCATGGTTGATTTTAGAAATTTGAAAAACGGCCAAAATGGTATAGTGAATTTCCTTGTTAATTTACGGATTTTACTTGTTTTTGACCCTTTTTCTTTCACTAAAAAGGGCATAAAGTGGCCTATCCTTATCGAATTGAATCATGTAATACATCCTAGGAAATCTAACGAGAATATCTACGACTTCCATGGTTGATTTTAGAAATTTGAAAAACGGCCAAAATGGTGGTAAAGTGTATTTCCTTGTTAATTTACGGATTTTACTTGTTTTTGATTCTTTTTCTTTCACTAAAAAGGGCATAAAGTGGCCTAGCCTTATCGAATCGAAGCATGTAATAGTTCTTAGGAAATCTAACGAGCATATCTACGACGTCCATGGTTGATTTTAGAAATTTGAAAAACGGCCAAAATGATGGTAAAGTGTATTTCCTTGTTAATTTACGGATTTTACTTGTTTTTGATTCTTTTTCTTTCACTAAAAAGGGCATAAAGTGGCCTAGCCTTATCGAATCGGAGCATGTAATAGTTCCTAGGAAGTCTAACGAGCATATCTACGACTTCCATGATTTATATTAGAATTTTCAAAAACGGCCAAAATGGTGGTTAAGTTAATTTCCTTGTTAATTTACGGATTTTACTCGTTTTTGACCCTTTTTCTTTCACTAAAAAAGACATAAAGTGGCCTAGCCTTATCGAATCGAAGCGTGTAGTAGTTCCTAGGAAACCTAACGAGCATATCTATTACCTCCATGGTTGATTTTAGAATTTTCAAAAACAGCCAAAATGGGGGTTCGGTTAATTTCCTTGTTAATTTACGGATTTTACTCGTTTTTTACCCTTTTTCTTTCACTAAAAAGGGCATAAAGTGGCCTAGCCTTATCAAATCGAAGCATGTAATAGTTCCTAGGAAATCTAACGAGCATATCTACGACTTCCGTGGTTGATTTTAGAAATTTGAAAAACGGCCAAAATGGTGGTAAAGTGAATTTCCTTGTTAATTTACGGATTTTACTTGTTTTTGATTCTTATTCTTTCACTAAAAAGGGCATAAAGTGGCCTAGCCTTATCGAATTGAAGCATGTAATACTTCCTAGGAAATCTAACAAGAATATCTACAACTTCCATGGTTGATTATAGAAATTTGAAAAACGGCCAAAATGGTGGTAAAGTGTATTTCATTGTTAATTTACAGATTTTACTTGTTTTTAATTCTTTTTCTTTCGCTAAAAAGGGCATAAAGTGGCCTAGCCTTATCAAATCGAAGCATCTAATAGTTCCTAGGAAATCTAACGAGCATATCTACGACTTCCATGGTTGATTTTAGAAATTTGAAAAACGGCCAAAATGGTAAAGTGAATTTCCTTGTTAATTTACGGATTTTACTTGTTTTTGACCCTTTTTCTTTCACTAAAAAGGGCATAAAGTGGCCTATCCTTATCGAATTGAATCATGTAATACATCCTAGGAAATCTAACGAGAATATCTACGACTTCCATGGTTGATTTTAGAAATTTGAAAAACGGCCAAAATGGTGGTAAAGTGTATTTCCTTGTTAATTTACGGATTTTACTTGTTTTTGATTCTTTTTCTTTCACTAAAAAGGGCATAAAGTGGCCTAGCCTTATCGAATCGAAGCATGTAATTGTTCTTAGGAAATCTAACGAGCATATCTACGACTTCCATGGTTGATTTTAGAAATTTGAAAAATGGCCAAAATGGTGGTAAAGTGTATTTCCTTGTTAATTTACGGATTTTAGTTGTTTTTGATTCTTTTTCTTTCACTAAAAAGGGCATAAAGTGGCCTAGCCTTATCGAATCGGAGCATGTAATAGTTCCTAGGAAGTCTAACGAGCATATCTACGACTTCCATGATTTATATTAGAATTTTCAAAAACGGCCAAAATGGTGGTTAAGTTAATTTTCTTGTTAATTTACGGATTTTACTCGTTTTTGACCCCTTTTCTTTCACTAAAAAAGACATAAAGTGGCCTAGCCTTATCGAATCGAAGCATGTAATAGTTCCTAGGAAACCTAACGAGCATATCTATTACCTCCATGGTTGATTTTAGAATTTTCAAAAACAGCCAAAATGGGGGTTAGGTTAATTTCCTTGTTAATTTACGGATTTTACTCGTTTTTGACCCTTTTTCTTTCACTAAAAAGGGCATAAAGTGGCCTAGCCTTATCAAATCGAAGCATGTAATAGTTCCTATGAAATCTAACGAGAATATCTACGACTTCCATGGTTGATTTTAGAAATTTGAAAAACGGCCAAAATGGTGGTAAACTGTATTTCCTTGTTAATTTACAGATTTTACTTGTTTTTGATTCTTTTTCTTTCACTAAAAAGGGCATAAAGTGGCCTAGCCTTATCGAATCGAAGAATGAAATACTTCCTAGGAAATCTAACGAGAATATCTACAACTTCCATGGTTGATTATAGAAATTTGAAAAACGGCCAAAATGGTGGTAAAGTGTATTTCATTGTTAATTTACAGATTTTACTTGTTTTTAATTCTTTTTCTTTCGCTAAAAAGGGCATAAAGTGGCCTAGCCTTATCAAATCGAAGCATCTAATAGTTCCTAGGAAATCTAACGAGCATATCTACGACTTCCATGGTTGATTTTAGAAATTTGAAAAACGGCCAAAATGGTAAAGTGAATTTCCTTGTTAATTTACGGATTTTACTTGTTTTTGACCCTTTTTCTTTCACTAAAAAGGGCATAAAGTGGCCTATCCTTATCGAATTGAATCATGTAATACATCCTAGGAAATCTAACGAGAATATCTACGACTTCCATGGTTGATTTTAGAAATTTGAAAAACGGCCAAAATGGTGGTAAAGTGTATTTCCTTGTTAATTTACGGATTTTACTTGTTTTTGATTCTTTTTCTTTCACTAAAAAGGGCATAAAGTGGCCTAGCCTTATCGAATCGAAGCGTGTAATAGTTCTTAGGAAATCTAACGAGCATATCTACGACGTCCATGGTTGATTTTAGAAATTTGAAAAACGGCCAAAATGATGGTAAAGTGTATTTCCTTGTTAATTTACGGATTTTACTTGTTTTTGATTCTTTTTCTTTCACTAAAAAGGGCATAAAGTGGCCTAGCCTTATCGAATCGGAGCATGTAATAGTTCCTAGGAAGTCTAACGAGCATATCTACGACTTCCATGATTTATATTAGAATTTTCAAAAACGGCCAAAATGGTGGTTAAGTTAATTTCCTTGTTAATTTACGGATTTTACTCGTTTTTGACCCTTTTTCTTTCACTAAAAAAGACATAAAGTGGCCTAGCCTTATCGAATCGAAGCGTGTAGTAGTTCCTAGGAAACCTAACGAGCATATCTATTACCTCCATGGTTGATTTTAGAATTTTCAAAAACAGCCAAAATGGGGGTTCGGTTAATTTCCTTGTTAATTTACGGATTTTACTCGTTTTTTACCCTTTTTCTTTCACTAAAAAGGGCATAAAGTGGCCTAGCCTTATCAAATCGAAGCATGTAATAGTTCCTAGGAAATCTAACGAGCATATCTACGACTTCCGTGGTTGATTTTAGAAATTTGAAAAACGGCCAAAATGGTGGTAAAGTGAATTTCCTTGTTAATTTACGGATTTTACTTGTTTTTGATTCTTATTCTTTCACTAAAAAGGGCATAAAGTGGCCTAGCCTTATCGAATTGAAGCATGTAATACTTCCTAGGAAATCTAACAAGAATATCTACAACTTCCATGGTTGATTATAGAAATTTGAAAAACGGCCAAAATGGTGGTAAAGTGTATTTCATTGTTAATTTACAGATTTTACTTGTTTTTAATTCTTTTTCTTTCGCTAAAAAGGGCATAAAGTGGCCTAGCCTTATCAAATCGAAGCATCTAATAGTTCCTAGGAAATCTAACGAGCATATCTACGACTTCCATGGTTGATTTTAGAAATTTGAAAAACGGCCAAAATGGTAAAGTGAATTTCCTTGTTAATTTACGGATTTTACTTGTTTTTGACCCTTTTTCTTTCACTAAAAAGGGCATAAAGTGGCCTATCCTTATCGAATTGAATCATGTAATACATCCTAGGAAATCTAACGAGAATATCTACGACTTCCATGGTTGATTTTAGAAATTTGAAAAACGGCCAAAATGGTGGTAAAGTGTATTTCCTTGTTAATTTACGGATTTTACTTGTTTTTGATTCTTTTTCTTTCACTAAAAAGGGCATAAAGTGGCCTAGCCTTATCGAATCGAAGCATGTAATAGTTCTTAGGAAATCTAACGAGCATATCTACGACTTCCATGGTTGATTTTATAAATTTGAAAAACGGCCAAAATGGTGGTAAAGTGTATTTCCTTGTTAATTTACGGATTTTAGTTGTTTTTGATTCTTTTTCTTTCACTAAAAAGGGCATAAAGTGGCCTAGCCTTATCGAATCGGAGCATGTAATAGTTCCTAGGAAGTCTAACGAGCATATCTACGACTTCCATGATTTATATTAGAATTTTCAAAAACGGCCAAAATGGTGGTTAAGTTAATTTCCTTGTTAATTTACGGATTTTACTCGTTTTTGACCCTTTTTCTTTCACTAAAAAAGACATAAAGTGGCCTAGCCTTATCGAATCGAAGCATGTAATAGTTCCTAGGAAACCTAACGAGCATATCTATTACCTCCATGGTTGATTTTAGAATTTTCAAAAACAGCCAAAATGGGGGTTAGGTTAATTTCCTTGTTAATTTACGGATTTTACTCGTTTTTGACCCTTTTTCTTTCACTAAAAAGGGCATAAAGTGGCCTAGCCTTATCAAATCGAAGCATGTAATAGTTCCTATGAAATCTAACGAGAATATCTACGACTTCCATGGTTGATTTTAGAAATTTGAAAAACGGCCAAAATGGTGGTAAACTGTATTTCCTTGTTAATTTACAGATTTTACTTGTTTTTGATTCTTTTTCTTTCACTAAAAAGGGCATAAAGTGGCCTAGCCTTATCTAATCGAAGAATGAAATACTTCCTAGGAAATCTAACGAGAATATCTACAACTTCCATGGTTGATTATAGAAATTTGAAAAACGGCCAAAATGGTGGTAAAGTGTATTTCATTGTTAATTTACAGATTTTACTTGTTTTTAATTCTTTTTCTTTCGCTAAAAAGGGCATAAAGTGGCCTAGCCTTATCAAATCGAAGCATCTAATAGTTCCTAGGAAATCTAACGAGCATATCTACGACTTCCATGGTTGATTTTAGAAATTTGAAAAACGGCCAAAATGGTAAAGTGAATTTCCTTGTTAATTTACGGATTTTACTTGTTTTTGACCCTTTTTCTTTCACTAAAAAGGGCATAAAGTGGCCTATCCTTACCGAATTGAATCATGTAATACATCCTAGGAAATCTAACGAGAATATCTACGACTTCCATGGTTGATTTTAGAAATTTGAAAAACGGCCAAAATGGTGGTAAAGTGTATTTCCTTGTTAATTTACGGATTTTACTTGTTTTTGATTCTTTTTCTTTCACTAAAAAGGGCATAAAGTGGCCTAGCCTTATCGAATCGAAGCATGTAATAGTTCTTAGGAAATCTAACGAGCATATCTACGACTTCCATGGTTGATTTTAGAAATTTGAAAAACGGCCAAAATGGTGGTAAAGTGTATTTCCTTGTTAATTTACGGATTTTACTTGTTTTTGATTCTTTTTCTTTCACTAAAAAGGGCATAAAGTGGCCTAGCCTTATCGAATCGAAGCATGTAATAGTTCTTAGGAAATCTAACGAGCATATCTACGACTTCCATGGTTGATTTTAGAAATTTGAAAAACGGCCAAATTGGTGGTAAAGTGTATTTCATTGTTAATTTACAGATTTTACTTGTTTTTAATTCTTTTTCTTTCACTAAAAAGGGCATAAAGTGGCCTAGCCTTATCGAATCGGAGCATGTAATAGTTCCTAGGAAGTCTAACGAGCATATCTACGACTTCCATGATTTATATTAGAATTTTCAAAAACGGCCAAAATGGTGGTTAAGTTAATTTCCTGGTTAATTTACGGATTTTACTCGTTTTTGACCCTTTTTCTTTCACTAAAAAGGGCATAAAGTGGCCTAGCCTTATCAAATCGAAGCATCTAATAGTTCCTAGGAAATCTAACGAGCATATCTACGACTTCCATGGTTGATTTTAGAAATTTGAAAAACAGCCAAAATGGTAAAGTGAATTCCTTGTTAATTTACGGATTTTACTTGTTTTTGACCCTTTTCCTTTCACTAAAAAGGGCATAAAGTGGACTAGCCTTATCGAATTGAAGCATGTAATACATCCTATGAAATCTAACGAGAATATCTACGACTTCCATGGTTGATTTTAGAAATTCGAAAAACGGCCAAAATGGTGGTAAACTGTATTTCCTTGTTAATTTACAGATTTTACTTGTTTTTGATTCTTTTTCTTTCACTAAAAAGGGCATAAAGTGGCCTAGCCTTATCGAATCGAAGCATGAAATACTTCCTAGGAAATCTAACGAGAATATCTACAACTTCCATGGTTGATTTTAGAAATTTGAAAAACGGCCAAATTGGTGGTAAAGTGTATTTCCTTGTTAATTTACGGATTTTACTTGTTTTTGATTCTTTTTCTTTCACTAAAAAGGGCATAAAGTGGCCTAGCCTTATCGAAATGAAGCATGTAATACTTCCTAGGAAATCTAACAAGAATATCTACAACTTCCATGGTTGATTATAGAAATTTGAAAAACGGCCAAAATGGTGGTAAAGTGTATTTCATTGTTAATTTACAGATTTTACTTGTTTTTAATTCTTTTTCTTTCACTAAAAAGGGCATAAAGTGGCCTAGCCTTATCGAATCGGAGCATGTAATAGTTCCTAGGAAGTCTAACGAGCATATCTACGACTTCCATGATTTATATTAGAATTTTCAAAAATGGCCAAAATGGGGGTTAAGTTAATTTCCTTGTTAATTTACGGATTTTACTCGTTTTTGAGCCTTTTTCTTTCACTAAAAAAGACATAAAGTGGCCTAGCCTTATCGAATCGAAGCATGTAGTAGTTCCTAGGAAACCTAACGAGCATATCTATTACCTCCATGGTTGATTTTAGAATTTTCAAAAACGGCCAAAATGGGGGTTAGGTTAATTTCCTTGTTAATTTACGGATTTTACTCGTTTTTTACCCTTTTTCTTTCACTAAAAAGGGCATAAAGTGGCCTAGCCTTATCAAATCGAAGCATGTAATAGTTCCTAGGAAATCTAACGAGCATATCTACGACTTCCATGGTTGATTTTAGAAATTTGAAAAACGGCCAAAATGGTGGTAAAGTGAATTTCCTTGTTAATTTACGGATTTTACTTGTTTTTGACCCTTTTTCTTTCACTGAAAAGGGCATAAAGCGGCCTAGCCTTATCGAATTGAATCATGTAATACATCCTAGGAAATCTAACGAGAATATCTACGACTTCCATGGTTGATTTTAGAAATTTGAAAAACGGCCAAACTGGTGGTAAAGTGAATTTCCTGGTTAATTTACGGATTTTACTTGTTTTTGACCCTTTTTCTTTCAGTAAAAATGGCATAAAGTGGCCTAGCCTTATCGAATCGAAGCATGTAATAGTTCCTAGGAAATCTAACGAGCATATCTACGACTTCCATGGTTGATTTTAGAAATTTGAAAAACGGCCAAAATGGTGGTAAAGTGAATTTCCTTGTTAATTTACGGATTTTACTTGTTTTTGATTCGTTTTCTTTCACTAAAAAGGGCATAAAGTGGCCTAGCCTTATCGAATTGAAGCATGTAATACTTCCTAGGAAATCTAACAAGAATATCTACAACTTCCATGGTTGATTATAGAAATTTGAAAAACGGCCAAAATGGTGGTAAAGTGTATTTCATTGTTAATTTACAGATTTTACTTGTTTTTAATTCTTTTTCTTTCGCTAAAAAGGGCATAAAGTGGCCTAGCCTTATCAAATCGAAGCATCTAATAGTTCCTAGGAAATCTAACGAGCATATCTACGACTTCCATGGTTGATTTTAGAAATTTGAAAAACGGCCAAAATGGTGGTAAAGTGAATTTCCTTGTTAATTTACGGATTTTACTTGTTTTTGATTCGTTTTCTTTCACTAAAAAGGGCATAAAGTGGCCTAGCCTTATCGAATTGAAGCATGTAATACTTCCTAGGAAATCTAACAAGAATATCTACAACTTCCATGGTTGATTATAGAAATTTGAAAAACGGCCAAAATGGTGGTAAAGTGTATTTCATTGTTAATTTACAGATTTTACTTGTTTTTAATTCTTTTTCTTTCGCTAAAAAGGGCATAAAGTGGCCTAGCCTTATCAAATCGAAGCATCTAATAGTTCCTAGGAAATCTAACGAGCATATCTACGACTTCCATGGTTGATTTTAGAAATTTGAAAAACGGCCAAAATGGTAAAGTGAATTTCCTTGTTAATTTACGGATTTTACTTGTTTTTGACCCTTTTTCTTTCACTAAAAAGGGCATAAAGTGGCCTATCCTTACCGAATTGAATCATGTAATACATCCTAGGAAATCTAACGAGAATATCTACGACTTCCATGGTTGATTTTAGAAATTTGAAAAACGGCCAAAATGGTGGTAAAGTGTATTTCCTTGTTAATTTACGGATTTTACTTGTTTTTGATTCTTTTTCTTTCACTAAAAAGGGCATAAAGTGGCCTAGCCTTATCGAATCGAAGCATGTAATAGTTCTTAGGAAATCTAACGAGCATATCTACGACTTCCATGGTTGATTTTAGAAATTTGAAAAACGGCCAAAATGGTGGTAAAGTGTATTTCCTTGTTAATTTACGGATTTTACTTGTTTTTGATTCTTTTTCTTTCACTAAAAAGGGCATAAAGTGGCCTAGCCTTATCGAATCGGAGCATGTAATAGTTCCTAGGAAGTCTAACGAGCATATCTACGACTTCCATGATTTATATTAGAATTTTCAAAAACGGCCAAAATGGTGGTTAAGTTAATTTCCTTGGTAATTTACGGATTTTACTCGTTTTTGACCCTTTTTCTTTCACTAAAAAAGACATAAAGTGGCCTAGCCTTATCGAATCGAAGCATGTAATAGTTCCTAGGAAACCAAACGAGCATATATATTACCTCCATGGTTGATTTTAGAATTTTCAAAAACGGCCAAAATGGGGGTTATGTTAATTTCCTTGTTAATTTACGGATTTTACTTGTTTTTGACCCTTTTTCTTTCACTAAAAAGGGCATAAAGTGGCCTAGCCTTATCGAATTGAAGCATGTAATACATCCTATGAAATCTAACGAGAATATCTACGACTTCCATGGTTGATTTTAGAAATTTGAAAAACGGCCAAAATGGTGGTAAACTGTATTTCCTTGTTAATTTACAGATTTTACTTGTTTTTGATTCTTTTTCTTTCACTAAAAAGGGCATAAAGTGGCCTAGCCTTATCGAATCGAAGAATGAAATACTTCCTAGGAAATCTAACGAGAATATCTACAACTTCCATGGTTGATTTTAGAAATTTGAAAAACGGCCAAATTGGTGGTAAAGTGTATTTCATTGTTAATTTACAGATTTTACTTGTTTTTAATTCTTTTTCTTTCACTAAAAAGGGCATAAAGTGGCCTAGCCTTATCGAATCGGAGCATGTAATAGTTCCTAGGAAGTCTAACGAGCATATCTACGACTTCCATGATTTATATTAGAATTTTCAAAAACGGCCAAAATGGTGGTTAAGTTAATTTCCTGGTTAATTTACGGATTTTACTCGTTTTTGACCCTTTTTCTTTCACTAAAAAGGGCATAAAGTGGCCTAGCCTTATCAAATCGAAGCATCTAATAGTTCCTAGGAAATCTAACGAGCATATCTACGACTTCCATGGTTGATTTTAGAAATTTGAAAAACAGCCAAAATGGTAAAGTGAATTCCTTGTTAATTTACGGATTTTACTTGTTTTTGACCCTTTTCCTTTCACTAAAAAGGGCATAAAGTGGACTAGCCTTATCGAATTGAAGCATGTAATACATCCTATGAAATCTAACGAGAATATCTACGACTTCCATGGTTGATTTTAGAAATTTGAAAAACGGCCAAAATGGTGGTAAACTGTATTTCCTTGTTAATTTACAGATTTTACTTGTTTTTGATTCTTTTTCTTTCACTAAAAAGGGCATAAAGTGGCCTAGCCTTATCGAATCGAAGCATGAAATACTTCCTAGGAAATCTAACGAGAATATCTACAACTTCCATGGTTGATTTTAGAAATTTGAAAAACGGCCAAATTGGTGGTAAAGTGTATTTCCTTGTTAATTTACGGATTTTACTTGTTTTTGATTCTTTTTCTTTCACTAAAAAGGGCATAAAGTGGCCTAGCCTTATCGAAATGAAGCATGTAATACTTCCTAGGAAATCTAACAAGAATATCTACAACTTCCATGGTTGATTATAGAAATTTGAAAAACGGCCAAAATGGTGGTAAAGTGTATTTCATTGTTAATTTACAGATTTTACTTGTTTTTAATTCTTTTTCTTTCACTAAAAAGGGCATAAAGTGGCCTAGCCTTATCGAATCGGAGCATGTAATAGTTCCTAGGAAGTCTAACGAGCATATCTACGACTTCCATGATTTATATTAGAATTTTCAAAAATGGCCAAAATGGGGGTTAAGTTAATTTCCTTGTTAATTTACGGATTTTACTCGTTTTTGAGCCTTTTTCTTTCACTAAAAAAGACATAAAGTGGCCTAGCCTTATCGAATCGAAGCATGTAGTAGTTCCTAGGAAACCTAACGAGCATATCTATTACCTCCATGGTTGATTTTAGAATTTTCAAAAACGGCCAAAATGGGGGTTAGGTTAATTTCCTTGTTAATTTACGGATTTTACTCGTTTTTTACCCTTTTTCTTTCGCTAAAAAGGGCATAAAGTGGCCTAGCCTTATCAAATCGAAGCATGTAATAGTTCCTAGGAAATCTAACGAGCATATCTACGACTTCCATGGTTGATTTTAGAAATTTGAGAAACGGCCAAAATGGTGGTAAAGTGAATTTCCTTGTTAATTTACGGATTTTACTTGTTTTTGACCCTTTTTCTTTCACTGAAAAGGGCATAAAGCGGCCTAGCCTTATCGAATTGAATCATGTAATACATCCTAGGAAATCTAACGAGAATATCTACGACTTCCATGGTTGATTTTAGAAATTTGAAAAACGGCCAAACTGGTGGTAAAGTGAATTTCCTGGTTAATTTACGGATTTTACTTGTTTTTGACCCTTTTTCTTTCAGTAAAAATGGCATAAAGTGGCCTAGCCTTATCGAATCGAAGCATGTAATAGTTCCTAGGAAATCTAACGAGCATATCTACGACTTCCATGGTTGATTTTAGAAATTTGAAAAACGGCCAAAATGGTGGTAAAGTGAATTTCCTTGTTAATTTACGGATTTTACTTGTTTTTGATTCGTTTTCTTTCACTAAAAAGGGCATAAAGTGGCCTAGCCTTATCGAATTGAAGCATGTAATACTTCCTAGGAAATCTAACAAGAATATCTACAACTTCCATGGTTGATTATAGAAATTTGAAAAACGGCCAAAATGGTGGTAAAGTGTATTTCATTGTTAATTTACAGATTTTACTTGTTTTTAATTCTTTTTCTTTCGCTAAAAAGGGCATAAAGTGGCCTAGCCTTATCAAATCGAAGCATCTAATAGTTCCTAGGAAATCTAACGAGCATATCTACGACTTCCATGGTTGATTTTAGAAATTTGAAAAACGGCCAAAATGGTAAAGTGAATTTCCTTGTTAATTTACGGATTTTACTTGTTTTTGACCCTTTTTCTTTCACTAAAAAGGGCATAAAGTGGCCTATCCTTATCGAATTGAATCATGTAATACATCCTAGGAAATCTAACGAGAATATCTACGACTTCCATGGTTGATTTTAGAAATTTGAAAAACGGCCAAAATGGTGGTAAAGTGTATTTCCTTGTTAATTTACGGATTTTACTTGTTTTTGATTCTTTTTCTTTCACTAAAAAGGGCATAAAGTGGCCTAGCCTTATCGAATCGAAGCATGTAATAGTTCTTAGGAAATCTAACGAGCATATCTACGACTTCCATGGTTGATTTTAGAAATTTGAAAAACGGCCAAAATGGTGGTAAAGTGTATTTCCTTGTTAATTTACGGATTTTACTTGTTTTTGATTCTTTTTCTTTCACTAAAAAGGGCATAAAGTGGCCTAGCCTTATCGAATCGGAGCATGTAATAGTTCCTAGGAAGTCTAACGAGCATATCTACGACTTCCATGATTTATATTAGAATTTTCAAAAACGGCCAAAATGGTGGTTAAGTTAATTTCCTTGTTAATTTACGGATTTTACTCGTTTTTGACCCTTTTTCTTTCACTAAAAAAGACATAAAGTGGCCTAGCCTTATCGAATCGAAGCATGTAATAGTTCCTAGGAAACCAAACGAGCATATATATTACCTCCATGGTTGATTTTAGAATTTTCAAAAACGGCCAAAATGGGGGTTATGTTAATTTCCTTGTTAATTTACGGATTTTACTTGTTTTTGACCCTTTTTCTTTCACTAAAAAGGGCATAAAGTGGCCTAGCCTTATCGAATCGAAGCATGTAATAGTTCTTAGGAAATCTAACGAGCATATCTACGACTTCCATGGTTGATTTTAGAAATTTGAAAAACGGCCAAAATGGTGGTAAAGTGTATTTCCTTGTTATTTTACGGATTTTACTTGTTTTTGATTCTTTTTCTTTCACTAAAAAGGGCATAAAGTGGCCTAGCCTTATTGAATCGGAACATATAATAGTTCCTAGGAAATCTAACGAGCATATCTACGACTTCCATGATTTATATTAGAATTTTCAAAAACAACAAAAATGGTTGTAAAGTGAATTTCATTGTTAATTTACGGATTTTACTTGTTTTTGACCCTTTTTCTTTCACTAAAAATGGCATAAAGTGGCCTAGCCTTATCGAATTGAAGCATGTAATACATCCTAGGAAATCTAACGAGAATATCTACGACTTCCATGGTTGATTTTAGAAATTTGAAAAATGGCCAAAACGGTGGTAAAGTGTATTTCCTTGTTAATTTACGGATTTTACTTGTTTTTGATTCTTTTTCTTTCACTAAAAAGGGCATAAAGTGGCCTAGCCTTATCGAATCGGAGCATGTAATAGTTCCTAGGAAGTCTAACGAGCATATCTACGACTTCCATGATTTATATTAGAATTTTCAAAAATGGCCAAAATGGGGGTTAAGTTAATTTCCTGGTTAATTTACGGATTTTACTCGTTTTTGAGCCTTTTTCTTTCACTAAAAAAGACATAAAGTGGCCTAGCCTTATCGAATCGAAGCATGTAGTAGTTCCTAGGAAACCTAACGAGCATATCTATTACCTCCATGGTTGATTTTAGAATTTTCAAAGACGGCCAAAATGGGGGTTAGGTTAATTTCCTTGTTAATTTACGGATTTTACTCGTTTTTTACCCTTTTTCTTTCACTAAAAAGGGCATAAAGTGGCCTAGCCTTATCAAATCGAAGCATCTAATAGTTCCTAGGAAATCTAACGAGCATATCTACGACTTCCATGGTTGATTTTAGAAATTTGAAAAACGGCCAAAATGGTAAAGTGAATTTCCTTGTTAATTTACGGATTTTACTTGTTTTTGACCCTTTTTCTTTCACTAAAAAGGGCATAAAGTGGCCTAGCCTTATCGAATTGAAGCATGTAATACATCCTATGAAATCTAACGAGAATATCTACGACTTCCATGGTTGATTTTAGAAATTTGAAAAACGGCCAAAATGGTGGTAAAGTGAATTTCCTTGTTAATTTACGGATTTTACTTGTTTTTGATTCGTTTTCTTTCACTAAAAAGGGCATAAAGTGGCCTAGCCTTATCGAATTGAAGCATGTAATACTTCCTAGGAAATCTAACAAGAATATCTACAACTTCCATGGTTGATTATAGAAATTTGAAAAACGGCCAAAATGGTGGTAAAGTGTATTTCATTGTTAATTTACAGATTTTACTTGTTTTTAATTCTTTTTCTTTCGCTAAAAAGGGCATAAAGTGGCCTAGCCTTATCAAATCGAAGCATCTAATAGTTCCTAGGAAATCTAACGAGCATATCTACGACTTCCATGGTTGATTTTAGAAATTTGAAAAACGGCCAAAATGGTAAACTGAATTTCCTTGTTAATTTACGGATTTTACTTGTTTTTGACCCTTTTTCTTTCACTAAAAAGGGCATAAAGTGGCCTATCCTTATCGAATTGAATCATGTAATACATCCTAGGAAATCTAACGAGAATATCTACGACTTCCATGGTTGATTTTAGAAATTTGAAAAACGGCCAAAATGGTGGTAAAGTGTATTTCCTTGTTAATTTACGGATTTTACTTGTTTTTGATTCTTTTTCTTTCACTAAAAAGGGCATAAAGTGGCCTAGCCTTATCGAATCGAAGCATGTAATAGTTCTTAGGAAATCTAACGAGCATATCTACGACTTCCATGGTTGATTTTAGAAATTTGAAAAACGGCCAAAATGGTGGTAAAGTGTATTTCCTTGTTAATTTACGGATTTTACTTGTTTTTGATTCTTTTTCTTTCACTAAAAAGGGCATAAAGTGGCCTAGCCTTATCGAATCGGAGCATGTAATAGTTCCTAGGAAGTCTAACGAGCATATCTACGACTTCCATGATTTATATTAGAATTTTCAAAAACGGCCAAAATGGTGGTTAAGTTAATTTCCTTGTTAATTTACGGATTTTACTCGTTTTTGACCCTTTTTCTTTCACTAAAAAAGACATAAAGTGGCCTAGCCTTATCGAATCGAAGCATGTAATAGTTCCTAGGAAACCAAACGAGCATATATATTACCTCCATGGTTGATTTTAGAATTTTCAAAAACGGCCAAAATGGGGGTTATGTTAATTTCCTTGTTAATTTACGGATTTTACTTGTTTTTGACCCTTTTTCTTTCACTAAAAAGGGCATAAAGTGGCCTAGCCTTATCGAATCGAAGCATGTAATAGTTCTTAGGAAATCTAACGAGCATATCTACGACTTCCATGGTTGATTTTAGAAATTTGAAAAACGGCCAAAATGGTGGTAAAGTGTATTTCCTTGTTATTTTACGGATTTTACTTGTTTTTGATTCTTTTTCTTTCACTAAAAAGGGCATAAAGTGGCCTAGCCTTATCGAATCGGAACATATAATAGTTCCTAGGAAATCTAACGAGCATATCTACGACTTCCATGATTTATATTAGAATTTTCAAAAACAACAAAAATGGTTGTAAAGTGAATTTCATTGTTAATTTACGGATTTTACTTGTTTTTGACCCTTTTTCTTTCACTAAAAATGGCATAAAGTGGCCTAGCCTTATCGAATTGAAGCATGTAATACATCCTAGGAAATCTAACGAGAATATCTACGACTTCCATGGTTGATTTTAGAAATTTGAAAAATGGCCAAAACGGTGGTAAAGTGTATTTCCTTGTTAATTTACGGATTTTACTTGTTTTTGATTCTTTTTCTTTCACTAAAAAGGGCATAAAGTGGCCTAGCCTTATCGAATCGGAGCATGTAATAGTTCCTAGGAAGTCTAACGAGCATATCTACGACTTCCATGATTTATATTAGAATTTTCAAAAATGGCCAAAATGGGGGTTAAGTTAATTTCCTGGTTAATTTACGGATTTTACTCGTTTTTGAGCCTTTTTCTTTCACTAAAAAAGACATAAAGTGGCCTAGCCTTATCGAATCGAAGCATGTAGTAGTTCCTAGGAAACCTAACGAGCATATCTATTACCTCCATGGTTGATTTTAGAATTTTCAAAGACGGCCAAAATGGGGGTTAGGTTAATTTCCTTGTTAATTTACGGATTTTACTCGTTTTTTACCCTTTTTCTTTCACTAAAAAGGGCATAAAGTGGCCTAGCCTTATCAAATCGAAGCATCTAATAGTTCCTAGGAAATCTAACGAGCATATCTACGACTTCCATGGTTGATTTTAGAAATTTGAAAAACGGCCAAAATGGTAAAGTGAATTTCCTTGTTAATTTACGGATTTTACTTGTTTTTGACCCTTTTTCTTTCACTAAAAAGGGCATAAAGTGGCCTAGCCTTATCGAATTGAAGCATGTAATACATCCTATGAAATCTAACGAGAATATCTACGACTTCCATGGTTGATTTTAGAAATTTGAAAAACGGCCAAAATGGTGGTAAAGTGTATTTCCTTGTTAATTTATGGATTTTACTTGTTTTTGATTCTTTTTCTTTCACTAAAAAGGGCATAAAGTGGCCTAGCCTTATCGAATTGAAGCATGTAATACTTCCTAGGAAATCTAACAAGAATATCTACAACTTCGATGGTTGATTATAGAAATTTGAAAAACGGCCAAAATGGTGGTAAAGTGTATTTCATTGTTAATTTACAGATTTTACTTGTTTTTAATTCTTTTTCTTTCACTAAAAAGGGCATAAAGTGGCCTAGCCTTATCGAATCGGAGCATGTAATAGTTCCTAGGAAGTCTAACGAGCATATCTACGACTTCCATGATTTATATTAGAATTTTCAAAAATGGCCAAAATGGGGGTTAAGTTAATTTCCTTGTTAATTTACGGATTTTACTCGTTTTTGAGCCTTTTTCTTTCACTAAAAAAGACATAAAGTGGCCTAGCCTTATCGAATCGAAGCATGTAGTAGTTCCTAGGAAACCTAACGAGCATATCTATTACCTCCATGGTTGATTTTAGAATTTTCAAAAACGGCCAAAATGGGGGTTAGGTTAATTTCCTTGTTAATTTACGGATTTTACTCGTTTTTTACCCTTTTTCTTTCACTAAAAAGGGCATAAAGTGGCCTAGCCTTATCAAATCGAAGCATGTAATAGTTCCTAGGAAATCTAACGAGCATATCTACGACTTCCATGGTTGATTTTAGAAATTTGAAAAACGGCCAAAATCGTGGTAAAGTGAATTTCCTTGTTAATTTACGGATTTTACTTGTTTTTGACCCTTTTTCTTTCACTGAAAAGGGCATAAAGCGGCCTAGCCTTATTGAATTGAATCATGTAATACATCCTAGGAAATCTAACGAGAATATCTACGACTTCCATGGTTGATTTTAGAAATTTGAAAAACGGCCAAACTGGTGGTAAAGTGAATTTCCTGGTTAATTTACGGATTTTACTTGTTTTTGACCCTTTTTCTTTCAGTAAAAATGGCATAAAGTGGCCTAGCCTTATCGAATCGAAGCATGTAATAGTTCCTAGGAAATCTAACGAGCATATCTACGACTTCCATGGTTGATTTTAGAAATTTGAAAAACGGCCAAAATGGTGGTAAAGTGAATTTCCTTGTTAATTTACGGATTTTACTTGTTTTTGATTCTTTTTCTTTCACTAAAAAGGGCATAAAGTGGCCTAGCCTTATCGAATTGAAGCATGTAATACTTCCTAGGAAATCTAACAAGAATATCTACAACTTCCATGGTTGATTATAGAAATTTGAAAAACGGCCAAAATGGTGGTAAAGTGTATTTCATTGTTAATTTACAGATTTTACTTGTTTTTAATTCTTTTTCTTTCGCTAAAAAGGGCATAAAGTGGCCTAGCCTTATCAAATCGAAGCATCTAATAGTTCCTAGGAAATCTAACGAGCATATCTACGACTTCCATGGTTGATTTTAGAAATTTGAAAAACGGCCAAAATGGTAAAGTGAATTTCCTTGTTAATTTACGGATTTTACTTGTTTTTGACCCTTTTTCTTTCACTAAAAAGGGCATAAAGTGGCCTATCCTTATCGAATTGAATCATGTAATACATCCTAGGAAATCTAACGAGAATATCTACGACTTCCATGGTTGATTTTAGAAATTTGAAAAACGGCCAAAATGGTGGTAAAGTGTATTTCCTTGTTAATTTACGGATTTTACTTGTTTTTGATTCTTTTTCTTTCACTAAAAAGGGCATAAAGTGGCCTAGCCTTATCGAATCGAAGCATGTAATAGTTCTTAGGAAATCTAACGAGCATATCTACGACTTCCATGGTTGATTTTAGAAATTTGAAAAACGGCCAAAATGGTGGTAAAGTGTATTTCCTTGTTAATTTACGGATTTTACTTGTTTTTGATTCTTTTTCTTTCACTAAAAAGGGCATAAAGTGGCCTAGCCTTATCAAATCGAAGCATCTAATAGTTCCTAGGAAATCTAACGAGCATATCTACGACTTCCATGGTTGATTTTAGAAATTTGAAAAACGGCCAAAATGGTAAAGTGAATTTCCTTGTTAATTTACGGATTTTACTTGTTTTTGACCCTTTTTCTTTCACTAAAAAGGGCATAAAGTGGCCTAGCCTTATCGAATTGAAGCATGTAATACATCCTATGAAATCTAACGAGAATATCTACGACTTCCATGGTTGATTTTAGAAATTTGAAAAACGGCCAAAATGGTGGTAAAGTGTATTTCCTTGTTAATTTATGGATTTTACTTGTTTTTGATTCTTTTTCTTTCACTAAAAAGGGCATAAAGTGGCCTAGCCTTATCGAATTGAAGCATGTAATACTTCCTAGGAAATCTAACAAGAATATCTACAACTTCGATGGTTGATTATAGAAATTTGAAAAACGGCCAAAATGGTGGTAAAGTGTATTTCATTGTTAATTTACAGATTTTACTTGTTTTTAATTCTTTTTCTTTCACTAAAAAGGGCATAAAGTGGCCTAGCCTTATCGAATCGGAGCATGTAATAGTTCCTAGGAAGTCTAACGAGCATATCTACGACTTCCATGATTTATATTAGAATTTTCAAAAATGGCCAAAATGGGGGTTAAGTTAATTTCCTTGTTAATTTACGGATTTTACTCGTTTTTGAGCCTTTTTCTTTCACTAAAAAAGACATAAAGTGGCCTAGCCTTATCGAATCGAAGCATGTAGTAGTTCCTAGGAAACCTAACGAGCATATCTATTACCTCCATGGTTGATTTTAGAATTTTCAAAAACGGCCAAAATGGGGGTTAGGTTAATTTCCTTGTTAATTTACGGATTTTACTCGTTTTTTACCCTTTTTCTTTCACTAAAAAGGGCATAAAGTGGCCTAGCCTTATCAAATCGAAGCATGTAATAGTTCCTAGGAAATCTAACGAGCATATCTACGACTTCCATGGTTGATTTTAGAAATTTGAAAAACGGCCAAAATCGTGGTAAAGTGAATTTCCTTGTTAATTTACGGATTTTACTTGTTTTTGACCCTTTTTCTTTCACTGAAAAGGGCATAAAGCGGCCTAGCCTTATTGAATTGAATCATGTAATACATCCTAGGAAATCTAACGAGAATATCTACGACTTCCATGGTTGATTTTAGAAATTTGAAAAACGGCCAAACTGGTGGTAAAGTGAATTTCCTGGTTAATTTACGGATTTTACTTGTTTTTGACCCTTTTTCTTTCAGTAAAAATGGCATAAAGTGGCCTAGCCTTATCGAATCGAAGCATGTAATAGTTCCTAGGAAATCTAACGAGCATATCTACGACTTCCATGGTTGATTTTAGAAATTTGAAAAACGGCCAAAATGGTGGTAAAGTGAATTTCCTTGTTAATTTACGGATTTTACTTGTTTTTGATTCTTTTTCTTTCACTAAAAAGGGCATAAAGTGGCCTAGCCTTATCGAATTGAAGCATGTAATACTTCCTAGGAAATCTAACAAGAATATCTACAACTTCCATGGTTGATTATAGAAATTTGAAAAACGGCCAAAATGGTGGTAAAGTGTATTTCATTGTTAATTTACAGATTTTACTTGTTTTTAATTCTTTTTCTTTCGCTAAAAAGGGCATAAAGTGGCCTAGCCTTATCAAATCGAAGCATCTAATAGTTCCTAGGAAATCTAACGAGCATATCTACGACTTCCATGGTTGATTTTAGAAATTTGAAAAACGGCCAAAATGGTAAAGTGAATTTCCTTGTTAATTTACGGATTTTACTTGTTTTTGACCCTTTTTCTTTCACTAAAAAGGGCATAAAGTGGCCTATCCTTATCGAATTGAATCATGTAATACATCCTAGGAAATCTAACGAGAATATCTACGACTTCCATGGTTGATTTTAGAAATTTGAAAAACGGCCAAAATGGTGGTAAAGTGTATTTCCTTGTTAATTTACGGATTTTACTTGTTTTTGATTCTTTTTCTTTCACTAAAAAGGGCATAAAGTGGCCTAGCCTTATCGAATCGAAGCATGTAATAGTTCTTAGGAAATCTAACGAGCATATCTACGACTTCCATGGTTGATTTTAGAAATTTGAAAAACGGCCAAAATGGTGGTAAAGTGTATTTCCTTGTTAATTTACGGATTTTACTTGTTTTTGATTCTTTTTCTTTCACTAAAAAGGGCATAAAGTGGCCTAGCCTTATCGAATCGGAGCATGTAATAGTTCCTAGGAAGTCTAACGAGCATATCTACGACTTCCATGATTTATATTAGAATTTTCAAAAACGGCCAAAATGGTGGTTAAGTTAATTTCCTTGTTAATTTACGGATTTTACTCGTTTTTGACCCTTTTTCTTTCACTAAAAAAGACATAAAGTGGCCTAGCCTTATCGAATCGAAGCATGTAATAGTTCCTAGGAAACCAAACGAGCATATATATTACCTCCATGGTTGATTTTAGAATTTTCAAAAACGGCCAAAATGGGGGTTATGTTAATTTCCTTGTTAATTTACGGATTTTACTTGTTTTTGACCCTTTTTCTTTCACTAAAAAGGGCATAAAGTGGCCTAGCCTTATCGAATCGAAGCATGTAATAGTTCTTAGGAAATCTAACGAGCATATCTACGACTTCCATGGTTGATTTTAGAAATTTGAAAAACGGCCAAAATCGTGGTAAAGTGAATTTCCTTGTTAATTTACGGATTTTACTTGTTTTTGACCCTTTTTCTTTCACTGAAAAGGGCATAAAGCGGCCTAGCCTTATTGAATTGAATCATGTAATACATCCTAGGAAATCTAACGAGAATATCTACGACTTCCATGGTTGATTTTAGAAATTTGAAAAACGGCCAAACTGGTGGTAAAGTGAATTTCCTGGTTAATTTACGGATTTTACTTGTTTTTGACCCTTTTTCTTTCAGTAAAAATGGCATAAAGTGGCCTAGCCTTATCGAATCGAAGCATGTAATAGTTCCTAGGAAATCTAACGAGCATATCTACGACTTCCATGGTTGATTTTAGAAATTTGAAAAACGGCCAAAATGGTGGTAAAGTGAATTTCCTTGTTAATTTACGGATTTTACTTGTTTTTGATTCTTTTTCTTTCACTAAAAAGGGCATAAAGTGGCCTAGGCTTATCGAATTGAAGCATGTAATACTTCCTAGGAAATCTAACAAGAATATCTACAACTTCCATGGTTGATTATAGAAATTTGAAAAACGGCCAAAATGGTGGTAAAGTGTATTTCATTGTTAATTTACAGATTTTACTTGTTTTTAATTCTTTTTCTTTCGCTAAAAAGGGCATAAAGTGGCCTAGCCTTATCAAATCGAAGCATCTAATAGTTCCTAGGAAATCTAACGAGCATATCTACGACTTCCATGGTTGATTTTAGAAATTTGAAAAACGGCCAAAATGGTAAAGTGAATTTCCTTGTTAATTTACGGATTTTACTTGTTTTTGACCCTTTTTCTTTCACTAAAAAGGGCATAAAGTGGCCTATCCTTATCGAATTGAATCATGTAATACATCCTAGGAAATCTAACGAGAATATCTACGACTTCCATGGTTGATTTTAGAAATTTGAAAAACGGCCAAAATGGTGGTAAAGTGTATTTCCTTGTTAATTTACGGATTTTACTTGTTTTTGATTCTTTTTCTTTCACTAAAAAGGGCATAAAGTGGCCTAGCCTTATCGAATCGAAGCATGTAATAGTTCTTAGGAAATCTAACGAGCATATCTACGACTTCCATGGTTGATTTTAGAAATTTGAAAAACGGCCAAAATGGTGGTAAAGTGTATTTCCTTGTTAATTTACGGATTTTACTTGTTTTTGATTCTTTTTCTTTCACTAAAAAGGGCATAAAGTGGCCTAGCCTTATCGAATCGGAGCATGTAATAGTTCCTAGGAAGTCTAACGAGCATATCTACGACTTCCATGATTTATATTAGAATTTTCAAAAACGGCCAAAATGGTGGTTAAGTTAATTTCCTTGTTAATTTACGGATTTTACTCGTTTTTGACCCTTTTTCTTTCACTAAAAAAGACATAAAGTGGCCTAGCCTTATCGAATCGAAGCATGTAATAGTTCCTAGGAAACCAAACGAGCATATATATTACCTCCATGGTTGATTTTAGAATTTTCAAAAACGGCCAAAATGGGGGTTATGTTAATTTCCTTGTTAATTTACGGATTTTACTTGTTTTTGACCCTTTTTCTTTCACTAAAAAGGGCATAAAGTGGCCTAGCCTTATCGAATCGAAGCATGTAATAGTTCTTAGGAAATCTAACGAGCATATCTACGACTTCCATGGTTGATTTTAGAAATTTGAAAAACGGCCAAAATGGTGGTAAAGTGTATTTCCTTGTTATTTTACGGATTTTACTTGTTTTTGATTCTTTTTCTTTCACTAAAAAGGGCATAAAGTGGCCTAGCCTTATCGAATCGGAACATATAATAGTTCCTAGGAAATCTAACGAGCATATCTACGACTTCCATGATTTATATTAGAATTTTCAAAAACAACAAAAATGGTTGTAAAGTGAATTTCATTGTTAATTTACGGATTTTACTTGTTTTTGACCCTTTTTCTTTCACTAAAAATGGCATAAAGTGGCCTAGCCTTATCGAATTGAAGCATGTAATACATCCTAGGAAATCTAACGAGAATATCTACGACTTCCATGGTTGATTTTAGAAATTTGAAAAATGGCCAAAACGGTGGTAAAGTGTATTTCCTTGTTAATTTACGGATTTTACTTGTTTTTGATTCTTTTTCTTTCACTAAAAAGGGCATAAAGTGGCCTAGCCTTATCGAATCGGAGCATGTAATAGTTCCTAGGAAGTCTAACGAGCATATCTACGACTTCCATGATTTATATTAGAATTTTCAAAAATGGCCAAAATGGGGGTTAAGTTAATTTCCTGGTTAATTTACGGATTTTACTCGTTTTTGAGCCTTTTTCTTTCACTAAAAAAGACATAAAGTGGCCTAGCCTTATCGAATCGAAGCATGTAGTAGTTCCTAGGAAACCTAACGAGCATATCTATTACCTCCATGGTTGATTTTAGAATTTTCAAAGACGGCCAAAATGGGGGTTAGGTTAATTTCCTTGTTAATTTACGGATTTTACTCGTTTTTTACCCTTTTTCTTTCACTAAAAAGGGCATAAAGTGGCCTAGCCTTATCAAATCGAAGCATCTAATAGTTCCTAGGAAATCTAACGAGCATATCTACGACTTCCATGGTTGATTTTAGAAATTTGAAAAACGGCCAAAATGGTAAAGTGAATTTCCTTGTTAATTTACGGATTTTACTTGTTTTTGACCCTTTTTCTTTCACTAAAAAGGGCATAAAGTGGCCTAGCCTTATCGAATTGAAGCATGTAATACATCCTATGAAATCTAACGAGAATATCTACGACTTCCATGGTTGATTTTAGAAATTTGAAAAACGGCCAAAATGGTGGTAAAGTGTATTTCCTTGTTAATTTATGGATTTTACTTGTTTTTGATTCTTTTTCTTTCACTGAAAAGGGCATAAAGTGGCCTAGCCTTATCGAATTGAAGCATGTAATACTTCCTAGGAAATCTAACAAGAATATCTACAACTTCGATGGTTGATTATAGAAATTTGAAAAACGGCCAAAATGGTGGTAAAGTGTATTTCATTGTTAATTTACAGATTTTACTTGTTTTTAATTCTTTTTCTTTCACTAGAAAGGGCATAAAGTGGCCTAGCCTTATCGAATCGGAGCATGTAATAGTTCCTAGGAAGTCTAACGAGCATATCTACGACTTCCATGATTTATATTAGAATTTTCAAAAATGGCCAAAATGGGGGTTAAGTTAATTTCCTTGTTAATTTACGGATTTTACTCGTTTTTGAGCCTTTTTCTTTCACTAAAAAAGACATAAAGTGGCCTAGCCTTATCGAATCGAAGCATGTAGTAGTTCCTAGGAAACCTAACGAGCATATCTATTACCTCCATGGTTGATTTTAGAATTTTCAAAAATGGCCAAAATGGGGGTTAGGTTAATTTCCTTGTTAATTTACGGATTTTACTCGTTTTTTACCCTTTTTCTTTCACTAAAAAGGGCATAAAGTGGCCTAGCCTTATCAAATCGAAGCATGTAATAGTTCCTAGGAAATCTAACGAGCATATCAACGACTTCCATGGTTGATTTTAGAAATTTGAAAAACGGCCAAAATGGTGGTAAAGTGTATTTCCTTGTTAATTTACGGATTTTACTTGTTTTTGATTCTTTTTCTTTCACTAAAAAGGGCATAAAGTGGCCTAGCCTTATCGAATCGGAACATATAATAGTTCCTAGGAAATCTAACGAGCATATCTACGACTTCCATGATTTATATTAGAATTTTCAAAAACAACAAAAATGGTTGTAAAGTGAATTTCATTGTTAATTTACGGATTTTACTTGTTTTTGACCCTTTTTCTTTCACTAAAAATGGCATAAAGTGGCCTAGCCTTATCGAATTGAAGCATGTAATACATCCTAGGAAATCGAACAAGAATATCTACGACTTCCATGGTTGATTTTAGAAATTTGAAAAATGGCCAAAACGGTGGTAAAGTGTATTTCCTTGTTAATTTACGGATTTTACTTGTTTTTGATTCTTTTTCTTTCACTAAAAAGGGCATAAAGTGGCCTAGCCTTATCGAATCGAAGCATGTAGTAGTTCCTAGGAAACCTAACGAGCATATCTATTACCTCCATGGTTGATTTTAAAATTTTCAAAGACGGCCAAAATGGGGGTTAGGTTAATTTCCTTGTTAATTTACGGATTTTACTCGTTTTTTACCCTTTTTCTTTCACTAAAAAGGGCATAAAGTGGCCTAGCCTTATCAAATCGAAGCATCTAATAGTTCCTAGGAAATCTAACGAGCATATCTACGACTTCCATGGTTGATTTTAGAAATTTGAAAAACGGCCAAAATGGTAAAGTGAATTTCCTTGTTAATTTACGGATTTTACTTGTTTTTGACCCTTTTTCTTTCACTAAAAAGGGCATAAAGTGGCCTAGCCTTATCGAATTGAAGCATGTAATACATCCTATGAAATCTAACGAGAATATCTACTACGACTTCCATGGTTGATTTTAGAAATTTGAAAAACGGCCAAAATGGTGGTAAAGTGTATTTCCTTGTTAATTTATGGATTTTACTTGTTTTTGATTCTTTTTCTTTCACTAAAAAGGGCATAAAGTGGCCTAGCCTTATCGAATTGAAGCATGTAATACTTCCTAGGAAATCTAACAAGAATATCTACAACTTCGATGGTTGATTATAGAAATTTGAAAAACGGCCAAAATGGTGGTAAAGTGTATTTCATTGTTAATTTACAGATTTTACTTGTTTTTAATTCTTTTTCTTTCACTAAAAAGGGCATAAAGTGGCCTAGCCTTATCGAATCGGAGCATGTAATAGTTCCTAGGAAGTCTAACGAGCATATCTACGACTTCCATGATTTATATTAGAATTTTCAAAAATGGCCAAAATGGGGGTTAAGTTAATTTCCTTGTTAATTTACGGATTTTACTCGTTTTTGAGCCTTTTTCTTTCACTAAAAAAGACATAAAGTGGCCTAGCCTTATCGAATCGAAGCATGTAGTAGTTCCTAGGAAACCTAACGAGCATATCTATTACCTCCATGGTTGATTTTAGAATTTTCAAAAACGGCCAAAATGGGGGTTAGGTTAATTTCCTTGTTAATTTACGGATTTTACTCGTTTTATACCCTTTTTCTTTCACTAAAAAGGGCATAAAGTGGCCTAGCCTTATCAAATCGAAGCATGTAATAGTTCCTAGGAAATCTAACGAGCATATCTACGACTTCCATGGTTGATTTTAGAAATTTGAAAAACGGCCAAAATGGTGGTAAAGTGTATTTCCTTGTTAATTTACGGATTTTACTTGTTTTTGATTCTTTTTCTTTCACTAAAAAGGGCATAAAGTGGCCTAGCCTTATCGAATCGGAACATATAATAGTTCCTAGGAAATCTAACGAGCATATCTACGACTTCCATGATTTATATTAGAATTTTCAAAAACAACAAAAATGGTTGTAAAGTGAATTTCATTGTTAATTTACGGATTTTACTTGTTTTTGACCCTTTTTCTTTCACTAAAAATGGCATAAAGTGGCCTAGCCTTATCGAATTGAAGCATGTAATACATCCTAGGAAATCGAACGAGAATATCTACGACTTCCATGGTTGATTTTAGAAATTTGAAAAATGGCCAAAACGGTGGTAAAGTGTATTTCCTTGTTAATTTACGGATTTTACTTGTTTTTGATTCTTTTTCTTTCACTAAAAAGGGCATAAAGTGGCCTAGCCTTATCGAATCGGAGCATGTAATAGTTCCTAGGAAGTCTAACGAGCATATCTACGACTTCCATGATTTATATTAGAATTTTCAAAAATGGCCAAAATGGGGGTTAAGTTAATTTCCTGGTTAATTTACGGATTTTACTCGTTTTTGAGCCTTTTTCTTTCACTAAAAAAGACATAAAGTGGCCTAGCCTTATCGAATCGAAGCATGTAGTAGTTCCTAGGAAACCTAACGAGCATATCTATTACCTCCATGGTTGATTTTAGAATTTTCAAAGACGGCCAAAATGGGGGTTAGGTTAATTTCCTTGTTAATTTACGGATTTTACTCGTTTTTTACCCTTTTTCTTTCACTAAAAAGGGCATAAAGTGGCCTAGCCTTATCAAATCGAAGCATCTAATAGTTCCTAGGAAATCTAACGAGCATATCTACGACTTCCATGGTTGATTTTAGAAATTTGAAAAACGGCCAAAATGGTAAAGTGAATTTCCTTGTTAATTTACGGATTTTACTTGTTTTTGACCCTTTTTCTTTCACTAAAAAGGGCATAAAGTGGCCTAGCCTTATCGAATTGAAGCATGTAATACATCCTATGAAATCTAACGAGAATATCTACGACTTCCATGGTTGATTTTAGAAATTTGAAAAACGGCCAAAATGGTGGTAAAGTGTATTTCCATGTTAATTTATGGATTTTACTTGTTTTTGATTCTTTTTCTTTCACTAAAAAGGGCATAAAGTGGCCTAGCCTTATCGAATTGAAGCATGTAATACTTCCTAGGAAATCTAACAAGAATATCTACAACTTCGATGGTTGATTATAGAAATTTGTAAAACGGCCAAAATGGTGGTAAAGTGTATTTCATTGTTAATTTACAGATTTTACTTTATTTTAATTCTTTTTCTTTCACTAAAAAGGGCATAAAGTGGCCTAGCCTTATCGAATCGGAGCATGTAATAGTTCCTAGGAAGTCTAACGAGCATATCTACGACTTCCATGATTTATATTAGAATTTTCAAAAATGGCCAAAATGGGGGTTAAGTTAATTTCCTTGTTAATTTACGGATTTTACTCGTTTTTGAGCCTTTTTCTTTCACTAAAAAAGACATAAAGTGGCCTAGCCTTATCGAATCGATGCATGTAGTAGTTCCTAGGAAACCTAACGAGCATATCTATTACCTCCATGGTTGATTTTAGAATTTTCAAAAACGGCCAAAATGGGGGTTAGGTTAATTTCCTTGTTAATTTACGGATTTTACTCGTTTTTTACCCTTTTTCTTTCACTAAAAAGGGCATAAAGTGGCCTAGCCTTATCAAATCGAAGCATGTAATAGTTCCTAGGAAATCTAACGAGCATATCTACGACTTCCATGGTTGATTTTAGAAATTTGAAAAACGGCCAAAATGGTGGTAAAGTGAATTTCCTTGTTAATTTACGGATTTTACTTGTTTTTGACCCTTTTTCTTTCACTAAAAAGGGCATAAAGTGGCATATCCTTATCGAATTGAATCATGTAATACATCCTAGGAAATCTAACGAGAATATCTACGACTTCCATGGTTGATTTTAGAAATTTGAAAAATGGCCAAAACGGTGGTAAAGTGTATTTCCTTGTTAATTTACGGATTTTACTTGTTTTTGATTCTTTTTCTTTCACTAAAAAGGGCATAAAGTGGCCTAGCCTTATCGAATCGGAGCATGTAATAGTTCCTAGGAAGTCTAACGAGCATATCTACGACTTCCATGATTTATATTAGAATTTTCAAAAATGGCCAAAATGGGGGTTAAGTTAATTTCCTTGTTAATTTACGGATTTTACTCGTTTTTGAGCCTTTTTCTTTCACTAAAAAAGACATAAAGTGGCCTAGCCTTATCGAATCGAAGCATGTAGTAGTTCCTAGGAAACCTAACGAGCAAATCTATTACCTCCATGGTTGATTTTAGAATTTTCAAAAACGGCCAAAATGGGGGTTAGGTTAATTTCCTTGTTAATTTACGGATTTTACTCGTTTTTTACCCTTTTTCTTTCACTAAAAAGGGCATAAAGTGGCCTAGCCTTATCAAATCGAAGCATCTAATAGTTCCTAGGAAATCTAACGAGCATATCTACGACTTCCATGGTTGATTTTAGAAATTTGAAAAACGGCCAAAATGGTAAAGTGAATTTCCTTGTTAATTTACGGATTTTACTTGTTTTTGACCCTTTTTCTTTCACTAAAAAGGGCATAAAGTGGCCCAGCCTTATCGAATTGAAGCATGTAATACATCCTATGAAATCTAACGAGAATATCTACGACTTCCATGGTTGATTTTAGAAATTTGAAAAACGGCCAAAATGGTGATAAAGTGTATTTCCTTGTTAATTTATGGATTTTACTTGTTTTTGATTCTTTTTCTTTCACTAAAAAGGGCATAAAGTGGCCTAGCCTTATCGAATTGAAGCATGTAATACTTCCTAGGAAATCTAACAAGAATATCTACAACTTCGATGGTTGATTATAGAAATTTGAAAAACGGCCAAAATGGTGGTAAAGTGTATTTCATTGTTAATTTACAGATTTTACTTGTTTTTAATTCTTTTTCTTTCACTAAAAAGGGCATAAAGTGGCCTAGCCTTATCGAATCGGAGCATGTAATAGTTCCTAGGAAGTCTAACGAGCATATCTACGACTTCCATGATTTATATTAGAATTTTCAAAAATGGCCAAAATGGGGGTTAAGTTAATTTCCTTGTTAATTTACGGATTTTACTTGTTTTTGAGCCTTTTTCTTTCACTAAAAAAGACATAAAGTGGCCTAGCCTTATCGAATCGAAGCATGTAGTAGTTCCTAGGAAACCTAACGAGCATATCTATTACCTCCATGGTTGATTTTAGAATTTTCAAAAACGGCCAAAATGGGGGTTAGGTTAATTTCCTTGTTAATTTACGGATTTTACTCGTTTTTTACCCTTTTTCTTTCACTAAAAAGGACATAAAGTGGCCTAGCCTTATCAAATCGAAGCATGTAATAGTTCCTAGGAAATCTAACGAGCATATCTACGACTTCCATGGTTGATTTTAGAAATTTGAAAAACGGCCAAAATGGTGGTAAAGTGTATTTCCTTGTTAATTTACGGATTTTACTTGTTTTTGACCCTTTTTCTTTCACTAAAAAGGGCATAAAGTGGCATATCCTTATCGAATTGAATCATGTAATACATCCTAGGAAATCTAACGAGAATATCTACGACTTCCATGGTTGATTTTAGAAATTTGAAAAACGGCCAAAATGGTGGTAAAGTGTATTTCCTTGTTAATTTACGGATTTTACTTGTTTTTGATTCTTTTTCTTTCACTAAAAAGGGCATAAAGTGGCCTAGCCTTATCGAATCGGAACATATAATAGTTCCTAGGAAATCTAACGAGCATATCTACGACTTCCATGATTTATATTAGAATTTTCAAAAACAACAAAAATGGTTGTAAAGTGAATTTCATTGTTAATTTACGGATTTTAATTGTTTTTGACACTTTTTCTTTCACTAAAAATGGCATAAAGTGGCCTAGCCTTATCGAATTGAAGCATGTAATACATCCTAGGAAATCTAACGAGAATATCTACGACTTCCATGGTTGATTTTAGAAATTTGAAAAATGGCCAAAACGGTGGTAAAGTGTATTTCCTTGTTAATTTACGGATTTTACTTGTTTTTGATTCTTTTTCTTTCACTAAAAAGGGCATAAAGTGGCCTAGCCTTATTGAATCGGAGCATGTAATAGTTCCTAGGAAGTCTAACGAGCATATCAACGACTTCCATGATTTATATTAGAATTTTCAAAAATGGCCAAAATGGGGGTTAAGTTAATTTCCTGGTTAATTTACGGATTTTACTCGTTTTTGAGCCTTTTTCTTTCACTAAAAAAGACATAAAGTGGCCTAGCCTTATCGAATCGAAGCATGTAGTAGTTCCTAGGAAACCTAACGAGCATATCTATTACCTCCATGGTTGATTTTATAATTTTCAAAGACGGCCAAAATGGGGGTTAGGTTAATTTCCTTGTTAATTTACGGATTTTACTCGTTTTTTACCCTTTTTCTTTCACTAAAAAGGGCATAAAGTGGCCTAGCCTTATCAAATCGAAGCATCTAATAGTTCCTAGGAAATCTAACGAGCATATCTACGACTTCCATGGTTGATTTTAGAAATTTGAAAAACGGCCAAAATGGTAAAGTGAATTTCCTTGTTAATTTACGGATTTTACTTGTTTTTGACCCTTTTTCTTTCACTAAAAAGGGCATAAAGTGGCCTAGCCTTATCGAATTGAAGCATGTAATACATCCTATGAAATCTAACGAGAATATCTACGACTTCCATGGTTGATTTTAGAAATTTGAAAAACGGCCAAAATGGTGGTAAAGTGTATTTCCTTGTTCATTTATGGATTTTACTTGTTTTTGATTCTTTTTCTTTCACTAAAAAGGGCATAAAGTGGCCTAGCCTTATCGAATTGAAGCATGTAATACTTCCTAGGAAATCTAACAAGAATATCTACAACTTCGATGGTTGATTATAGAAATTTGAAAAACGGCCAAAATGGTGGTAAAGTGTATTTCATTGTTAATTTACAGATTTTACTTGTTTTTAATTCTTTTTCTTTCACTAAAAAGGGCATAAAGTGGCCTAGCCTTATCGAATCGGAGCATGTAATAGTTCCTAGGAAGTCTAATGAGCATATCTACGACTTCCATGATTTATATTAGAATTTTCAAAAATGGCCAAAATGGGGGTTAAGTTAATTTCCTTGTTAATTTACGGATTTTACTCGTTTTTGAGCCTTTTTCTTTCACTAAAAAAGACATAAAGTGGCCTAGCCTTATCGAATCGAAGCATGTAGTAATTCCTAGGAAACCTAACGAGCATATCTATTACCTCCATGGTTGATTTTAGAATTTTCAAAAACGGCCAAAATGGGGGTTAGGTTAATTTCCTTGTTAATTTACGGATTTTACTCGTTTTTTACCCTTTTTCTTTCACTAAAAAGGGCATAAAGTGGCCTAGCCTTATCAAATCGAAGCATGTAATAGTTCCTAGGAAATCTAACGAGCATATCTACGACTTCCATGGTTGATTTTAGAAATTTGAAAAACGGCCAAAATGGTGGTAAAGTGAATTTCCTTGTTAATTTACGGATTTTACTTGTTTTTGACCCTTTTTCTTTCACTAAAAAGGGCATAAAGTGGCATATCCTTATGGAATTGAATCATGTAATACATCCTAGGAAATCTAACGAGAATATCTACGACTTCCATGGTTGATTTTAGAAATTTGAAAAACGGCCAAAATGGTGGTAAAGTGTATTTCCTTGTTAATTTACGGATTTTACTTGTTTTTGATTCTTTTTCTTTCACTAAAAAGGGCATAAAGTGGCCTAGCCTTATCGAATCGAAGCATGTAATAGTTCTTAGGAAATCTAACGAGCATATCTACGACTTCCATGGTTGATTTTAGAAATTTGAAAAACGGCCAAACTGGTGGTAAAGTGAATTTCCTGGTTAATTTACGGATTTTACTCGTTTTTGACCCTTTTTCTTTCAGTAAAAAGGGCATAAAGTGGCCTAGCCTTATCGAATCGAAGCATGTAATAGTTCCTAGGAAATCTAACGAGCATATCAATGACTTCCACGGTTGATTTTAGAAATTTGAAAAACGGTCAAAATGGTGGTAAAGTGAATTTCCTAGTTAATTTACGGATTTTACTTGTTTTTGATTCTTTTTCTTTCACTAAAAAAGGCATAAAGTGGCCTAGCCTTATCGAATAGAAGCATGTAATAGTTCCTAGGAAATCTAACGAGCGTATCTACGACTTCCATGGTTGATTTTAGAAATTTGAAAAACGGCCAAAATGGTGGTAAAGTGTATTTCCTTGTTAATTTACGGATTTTACTTGTTTTTGATTCTTTTTCTTTCACTAAAAAGGGCATAAAGTGGCCTAGCCTTATCGAATCCGAGCATGTAATAGTTCCTAGGAAGTCTAACGAGCATATCTACGACTTCCATGATTTATATTAGAATTTTCAAAAATGGCCAAAATGGGGGTTAAGTTAATTTCCTGGTTAATTTACGGATTTTACTCGTTTTTGAGCCTTTTTCTTTCACTAAAAAAGACATAAAGTGGCCTAGCCTTATCGAATCGAAGCATGTAGTAGTTCCTAGGAAACCTAACGAGCATATCTATTACCTCCATGGTTGATTTTAGAATTTTCAAAGACGGCCAAAATGGGGGTTAGGTTAATTTCCTTGTTAATTTACGGATTTTACTCGTTTTTTACCCTTTTTCTTTCACTAAAAAGGGCATAAAGTGGCCTAGCCTTATCAAATCGAAGCATGTAATAGTTCCTAGGAAATCTAACGAGCATATCTACGACTTCCATGGTTGATTTTAGAAATTTGAAAAACGGCCAAAATGGTAAAGTGAATTTCCTTGTTAATTTACGGATTTTACTTGTTTTTGACCCTTTTTCTTTCACTAAAAAGGGCATAAAGTGGCCTAGCCTTATCGAATTGAAGCATGTAATACATCCTATGAAATCTAACGAGAATATCTACGACTTCCATGGTTGATTTTAGAAATTTGAAAAACGGCCAAAATAGTGGTAAAGTGTATTTCCTTGTTAATTTATGGATTTTACTTGTTTTTGATTCTTTTTCTTTCACTAAAAAGGGCATAAAGTGGCCTAGCCTTATCGAATTGAAGCATGTAATACTTCCTAGGAAATCTAACAAGAATATCTACAACTTCGATGGTTGATTATAGAAATTTGAAAAACGGCCAAAATGGTGGTAAAGTGTATTTCATTGTTAATTTACAGATTTTACTTGTTTTTAATTCTTTTTCTTTCACTAAAAAGGGCATAAAGTGGCCTAGCCTTATCGAATCGGAGCATGTAATAGTTCCTAGGAAGTCTAATGAGCATATCTACGACTTCCATGATTTATATTAGAATTTTCAAAAATGGCCAAAATGGGGGTTAAGTTAATTTCCTTGTTAATTTACGGATTTTACTCGTTTTTGAGCCTTTTTCTTTCACTAAAAAAGACATAAAGTGGCCTAGCCTTATCGAATCGAAGCATGTAGTAGTTCCTAGGAAACCTAACGAGCATATCTATTACCTCCATGGTTGATTTTAGAATTTTCAAAAACGGCCAAAATGGGGGTTAGGTTAATTTCCTTGTTAATTTACGGATTTTACTCGTTTTTTACCCTTTTTCTTTCACTAAAAAGGGCATAAAGTGGCCTAGCCTTATCAAATCGAAGCATGTAATAGTTCCTAGGAAATCTAACGAGCATATCTACGACTTCCATGGTTGATTTTAGAAATTTGAAAAACGGCCAAAATGGTGGTAAAGTGAATTTCCTTGTTAATTTACGGATTTTACTTGTTTTTGACCCTTTTTCTTTCACTAAAAAGGGCATAAAGTGGCATATCCTTATCGAATTGAATCATGTAATACATCCTAGGAAATCTAACGAGAATATCTACGACTTCCATGGTTGATTTTAGAAATTTGAAAAACGGCCAAAATGGTGGTAAAGTGTATTTCCTTGTTAATTTACGGATTTTACTTGTTTTTGATTCTTTTTCTTTCACTAAAAAGGGCATAAAGTGGCCTAGCCTTATCGAATCGAAGCATGTAATAGTTCTTAGGAAATCTAACGAGCATATCTACGACTTCCATGGTTGATTTTAGAAATTTGAAAAACGGCCAAACTGGTGGTAAAGTGAATTTCCTGGTTAATTTACGGATTTTACTCGTTTTTGACCCTTTTTCTTTCAGTAAAAAGGGCATAAAGTGGCCTAGCCTTATCGAATCGAAGCATGTAATAGTTCCTAGGAAATCTAACGAGCATATCAATGACTTCCACGGTTGATTTTAGAAATTTGAAAAACGGTCAAAATGGTGGTAAAGTGAATTTCCTGGTTAATTTACGGATTTTACTTGTTTTTGATTCTTTTTCTTTCACTAAAAAAGGCATAAAGTGGCCTAGCCTTATCGAATAGAAGCATGTAATAGTTCCTAGGAAATCTAACGAGCGTATCTACGACTTCCATGGTTGATTTTAGAAATTTGAAAAACGGCCAAAATGGTGGTAAAGTGTATTTCCTTGTTAATTTACGGATTTTACTTGTTTTTGATTCTTTTTCTTTCACTAAAAAGGGCATAAAGTGGCCTAGCCTTATCGAATCGGAGCATGTAATAGTTCCTAGGAAGTCTAACGAGCATATCTACGACTTCCATGATTTATATTAGAATTTTCAAAAATGGCCAAAATGGGGGTTAAGTTAATTTCCTGGTTAATTTACGGATTTTACTCGTTTTTGAGCCTTTTTCTTTCACTAAAAAAGACATAAAGTGGCCTAGCCTTATCGAATCGAAGCATGTAGTAGTTCCTAGGAAACCTAACGAGCATATCTATTACCTCCATGGTTGATTTTAGAATTTTCAAAGACGGCCAAAATGGGGGTTAGGTTAATTTCCTTGTTAATTTACGGATTTTACTCGTTTTTTACCCTTTTTCTTTCACTAAAAAGGGCATAAAGTGGCCTAGCCTTATCAAATCGAAGCATGTAATAGTTCCTAGGAAATCTAACGAGCATATCTACGACTTCCATGGTTGATTTTAGAAATTTGAAAAACGGCCAAAATGGTGGTAAAGTGTATTTCCTTGTTAATTTACGGATTTTACTTGTTTTTGATTCTTTTTCTTTCACTAAAAAGGGCATAAAGTGGCCTAGCCTTATCGAATCGAAGCATGTAATAGTTCTTAGGAAATCTAACGAGCATATCTACGACTTCCATGGTTGATTTTAGAAATTTGAAAAACGGCCAAACTGGTGGTAAAGTGAATTTCCTGGTTAATTTACGGATTTTACTTGTTTTTGACCCTTTTTCTTTCAGTAAAAAGGGCATAAAGTGGCCTAGCCTTATCGAATCGAAGCATGTAATAGTTCCTAGGAAATCTAACGAGCATATCAATGACTTCCACGGTTGATTTTAGAAATTTGAAGAACGGTCAAAATGGTGGTAAAGTGAATTTCCCGGTTAATTTACGGATTTTACTTGTTTTTGATTCTTTTTCTTTCACTAAAAAAGGCATAAAGTGGCCTAGCCTTATCGAATAGAAGCATGTAATAGTTCCTAGGAAATCTAACGAGCGTATCTACGACTTCCATGGTTGATTTTAGAAATTTGAAAAACGGCGAAAATGGTGGTAAAATGTATTTCCTTGTTAATTTACGGATTTTACTTGTTTTTGATTCTTTTTCTTTCACTAAAAAAGGCATAAAGTGGCCTAGCCTTATCGAATCGGAACATATAATAGTTCCTAGGAAATCTAACGAGCATATCTACGACTTCCATGATTTATATTAGAATTTTCAAAAACAACAAAAATGGTTGTAAAGTGAATTTCATTGTTAATTTACGGATTTTACTTGTTTTTGACCATTTTTCTTTCACTAAAAAGGGCATAAAGTGGCCTAGCCTTATCGAATTGAAGCATGTAATACATCCTAGGAAATCTAACGAGAATATCTACGACTTCCATGGTTGATTTTAGAAATTTGAAAAACGGCCAAAATGGTGGTAAAGTGTATTTCCTTGTTAATTTACGGATTTTACTTGTTTTTGATTCTTTTTCTTTCACTAAAAAGGGCATAAAGTGGCCTAGCGTTATCGAATCGGAGCATGTAATAGTTCCTAGGAAGTCTAACGAGCAAATCTACGACTTCCACGATTTATATTAGAATTTTCAAAAATGGCCAAAATGGGGGTTAAGTTAATTTCCTGGTTAATTTACGGATTTTACTCGTTTTTGAGCCTTTTTCTTTCACTAAAAAAGACATAAAGTGGCCTAGCCTTATCGAATCGAAGCATGTAGTAGTTCCTAGGAAACCTAACGAGCATATCTATTACCTCCATGGTTGATTTTAGAATTTTCAAAGACGGCCAAAATGGGGGTTAGGTTAATTTCCTTGTTAATTTACGGATTTTACTCGTTTTTTACCCTTTTTCTTTCACTAAAAAGGACATAAAGTGGCCTAGCCGTATCGAATTGAAGCATGTAATACTTCCTAGGAAATCTAACAAGAATATCTACAACTTCGATGGTTGATTATAGAAATTTGAAAAACGGCCAAAATGGTGGTAAAGTGTATTTCATTGTTAATTTACAGATTTTACTTGTTTTTAATTCTTTTTCTTTCACTAAAAAGGGCATAAAGTGGCCTAGCCTTATCGAATCGGAGCATGTAATAGTTCCTAGGAAGTCTAACGAGCATATCTACGACTTCCGTGATTTATATTAGAATTTTCAAAAATGGCCAAAATGGGGGTTAAGTTAATTTCCTTGTTAATTTACGGATTTTACTCGTTTTTGAGCCTTTTTCTTTCACTAAAAAAGACATAAAGTGGCCTAGCCTTATCGAATCGAAGCATGTAGTAGTTCCTAGGAAACCTAACGAGCATATCTATTACCTCCATGGTTGATTTTAGAATTTTCAAAAACGGCCAAAATGGGGGTTAGGTTAATTTCCTTGTTAATTTACGGATTTTACTCGTTTTTTACCCTTTTTCTTTCACTAAAAAGGGCATAAAGTGGCCTAGCCTTATCAAATCGAAGCATGTAATAGTTCCTAGGAAATCTAACGAGCATATCTACGACTTCCATGGTTGATTTTAGAAATTTGAAAAACGGCCAAAATGGTGGTAAAGTGAATTTCCTTGTTAATTTACGGATTTTACTTGTTTTTGACCCTTTTTCTTTCACTAAAAAGGGCATAAAGTGGCATATCCTTATCGAATTGAATCATGTAATACATCCTAGGAAATCTAACGAGAATATCTACGACTTCCATGGTTGATTTTAGAAATTTGAAAAACGGCCAAAATGGTGGTAAAGTGTATTTCCTTGTTAATTTACGGATTTTACTTGTTTTTGATTCTTTTTCTTTCACTAAAAAGGGCATAAAGTGGCCTAGCCTTATCGAATCGAAGCATGTAATAGTTCTTAGGAAATCTAACGAGCATATCTACGACTTCCATGGTTGATTTTAGAAATTTGAAAAACGGCCAAACTGGTGGTAAAGTGAATTTCCTGGTTAATTTACGGATTTTACTTGTTTTTGACCCTTTTTCTTTCAGTAAAAAGGGCATAAAGTGGCCTAGCCTTATCGAATCGAAGCATGTAATAGTTCCTAGGAAATCTAACGAGCATATCAATGACTTCCACGGTTGATTTTAGAAATTTGAAAAACGGTCAAAATGGTGGTAAAGTGAATTTCCTGGTTAATTTACGGATTTTACTTGTTTTTGATTCTTTTTCTTTCACTAAAAAAGGCATAAAGTGGCCTAGCCTTATCGAATAGAAGCATGTAATAGTTCCTAGGAAATCTAACGAGCGTATCTACGACTTCCATGGTTGATTTTAGAAATTTGAAAAACGGCCAAAATGGTGGTAAAGTGTATTTCCTTGTTAATTTACGGATTTTACTTGTTTTTGATTCTTTTTCTTTCACTAAAAAGGGCATAAAGTGGCCTAGCCTTATCGAATCGGAGCATGTAATAGTTCCTAGGAAGTCTAACGAGCATATCTACGACTTCCATGATTTATATTAGAATTTTCAAAAATGGCCAAAATGGGGGTTAAGTTAATTTCCTGGTTAATTTACGGATTTTACTCGTTTTTGAGCCTTTTTCTTTCACTAAAAAAGACATAAAGTGGCCTAGCCTTATCGAATCGAAGCATGTAGTAGTTCCTAGGAAACCTAACGAGCATATCTATTACCTCCATGGTTGATTTTAGAATTTTCAAAGACGGCCAAAATGGGGGTTAGGTTAATTTCCTTGTTAATTTACGGATTTTACTCGTTTTTTACCCTTTTTCTTTCACTAAAATGGGCATAAAGTGGCCTAGCCTTTTCAAATCGAAGCATGTAATAGTTCCTAGGAAATCTAACGAGCATATCTACGACTTCCATGGTTGATTTTAGAAATTTGAAAAACGGCCAAAATGGTGGTAAAGTGAATTTCCTTGTTAATTTACGGATTTTACTTGTTTTTGACCCTTTTTCTTTCACTAAAAAGGGCATAAAGTGGCCTAGCCTTATCGAATTGAATCATGTAATACATCCTAGGAAATCTAACGAGAATATCTACGACTTCCATGGTTGATTTTAGAAATTTGAAAAACGGCCAAAATGGTGGTAAAGTGTATTTCCTTGTTAATTTACGGATTTTACTTGTTTTTGATTCTTTTTCTTTCACTAAAAAGGGCATAAAGTGGCCTAGCCTTATCGAATCGAAGCATGTAATAGTTCTTAGGAAATCTAACGAGCATATCTACGACTTCCATGGTTGATTTTAGAAATTTGAAAAACGGCCAAACTGGTGGTAAAGTGAATTTCCTGGTTAATTTACGGATTTTACTTGTTTTTGACCCTTTTTCTTTCAGTAAAAAGGGCATAAAGTGGCCTAGCCTTATCGAATCGAAGCATGTAATAGTTCCTAGGAAATCTAACGAGCATATCAATGACTTCCACGGTTGATTTTAGAAATTTGAAGAACGGTCAAAATGGTGGTAAAGTGAATTTCCCGGTTAATTTACGGATTTTACTTGTTTTTGATTCTTTTTCTTTCACTAAAAAAGGCATAAAGTGGCCTAGCCTTATCGAATAGAAGCATGTAATAGTTCCTAGGAAATCTAACGAGCGTATCTACGACTTCCATGGTTGATTTTAGAAATTTGAAAAACGGCGAAAATGGTGGTAAAATGTATTTCCTTGTTAATTTACGGATTTTACTTGTTTTTGATTCTTTTTCTTTCACTAAAAAAGGCATAAAGTGGCCTAGCCTTATCGAATCGGAACATATAATAGTTCCTAGGAAATCTAACGAGCATATCTACGACTTCCATGATTTATATTAGAATTTTCAAAAACAAAAAAAATGGTTGTAAAGTGAATTTCATTGTTAATTTACGGATTTTACTTGTTTTTGACCATTTTTCTTTCACTAAAAAGGGCATAAAGTGGCCTAGCCTTATCGAATTGAAGCATGTAATACATCCTAGGAAATCTAACGAGAATATCTACGACTTCCATGGTTGATTTTAGAAATTTGAAAAACGGCCAAAATGGTGGTAAAGTGTATTTCCTTGTTAATTTACGGATTTTACTTGTTTTTGATTCTTTTTCTTTCACTAAAAAGGGCATAAAGTGGCCTAGCGTTATCGAATCGGAGCATGTAATAGTTCCTAGGAAGTCTAACGAGCAAATCTACGACTTCCACGATTTATATTAGAATTTTCAAAAATGGCCAAAATGGGGGTTAAGTTAATTTCCTGGTTAATTTACGGATTTTACTCGTTTTTGAGCCTTTTTCTTTCACTAAAAAAGACATAAAGTGGCCTAGCCTTATCGAATCGAAGCATGTAGTAGTTCCTAGGAAACCTAACGAGCATATCTATTACCTCCATGGTTGATTTTAGAATTTTCAAAGACGGCCAAAATGGGGGTTAGGTTACTTTCCTTGTTAATTTACGGATTTTACTCGTTTTTTACCCTTTTTCTTTCACTAAAAAGGGCATAAAGTGGCCTAGCCTTATCGAATCGGAGCATGTAATAGTTCCTAGGAAGGCTAACGAGCATATCTACGACTTCCATGGTTGATTTTAGAAATTTGAAAAACGGCCAAAATGGTGGTAAAGTGAATTTCCTTGTTAATTTACGGATTTTACTTGTTTTTGACCCCTTTTCTTTCACTAAAAAGGGCATAAAGTGGCCTACCCTTATCGAATTGAAGCATGTAATACATCCTAGGAAATCTAACGAGAATATCTACGACTTCCATGGTTGATTTTAGAAATTTGAAAAACGGCCAAAATGGTGGTAACGTGTATTTCCTTGTTAATTTACGGATTTTACTTGTTTTTGATTCTTTTTCTTTCACTAAAAAGGGCATAAAGTGGCCTAGCCTTATCGAATTGAAGCATGTAATACATCCTGGGAAATCTAACGAGAATATCTACGACTTCCATGGTTGATTTTAGAAATTTGAAAAACGGCCAAAATGGTGGTAAAGTGTATTTCCTTGTTAATTTACGGATTTTACTTGTTTTTTATTCTTTTTCTTTCACTAAAAAGGGCATAAAGTGGCCTAGCCTTATCGAATCGGAGCATGTAATAGTTCCTAGGAAGTCTAACGAGCATATCTACGACTTCCATGATTTATATTAGAATTTTCAAAAATGGCCAAAATGGGGGTTAAGTTAATTTCCTGGTTAATTTACGGATTTTACTCGTTTTTGAGCCTTTTTCTTTCACTAAAAAAGACATAAAGTGGCCTAGCCTTATCGAATCGAAGCCTGTAGTAGTTCCTAGGAAACCTAACGAGCGTATCTATTACCTCCATGGTTGATTTTAGAATTTTCAAAGACGGCCAAAATGGGGGTTAGGTTAATTTCCTTGTTAATTTACGGATTTTGCTCGTTTTTTACCCTTTTTCTTTCACTAAAAAGGGCATAAAGTGGCCTAGCCTTATCAAATCGAAGCATGTAATAGTTCCTAGGAAATCTAACGAGCATATCTACGACTTCCATGGTTGATTTTAGAAATTTGAAAAACGGCCAAAATGGTGGTAAAGTGAATTTCCTTGTTAATTTACGGATTTTACTTGTTTTTGACCCTTTTTCTTTCACTAAAAAGGGCATAAAGTGGCCTAGCCTTATCGAATTGAATCATGTAATACATCCTAGGAAATCTAACGAGAATATCTACGACTTCCATGGTTGATTTTAGAAATTTGAAAAACGGCCAAAATGGTGGTAAAGTGTATTTCCTTGTTAATTTACGGATTTTACTTGTTTTTGATTCTTTTTCTTTCACTAAAAAGGGCATAAAGTGGCCTAGCGTTATCGAATCGGAGCATGTAATAGTTCCTAGGAAGTCTAACGAGCAAATCTACGACTTCCACGATTTATATTAGAATTTTCAAAAATGGCCAAAATGGGGGTTAAGTTAATTTCCTGGTTAATTTACGGATTTTACTCGTTTTTGAGCCTTTTTCTTTCACTAAAAAAGACATAAAGTGGCCTAGCCTTATCGAATCGAAGCATGTAGTAGTTCCTAGGAAACCTAACGAGCATATCTATTACCTCCATGGTTGATTTTAGAATTTTCAAAGACGGCCAAAATGGGGGTTAGGTTACTTTCCTTGTTAATTTACGGATTTTACTCGTTTTTTACCCTTTTTCTTTCACTAAAAAGGGCATAAAGTGGCCTAGCCTTATCGAATCGGAGCAAGTAATAGTTCCTAGGAAGGCTAACGAGCATATCTACGACTTCCATGGTTGATTTTAGAAATTTGAAAAACGGCCAAAATGGTGGTAAAGTGAATTTCCTTGTTAATTTACGGATTTTACTTGTTTTTGACCCCTTTTCTTTCACTAAAAAGGGCATAAAGTGGCCTACCCTTATCGAATTGAAGCATGTAATACATCCTAGGAAATCTAACGAGAATATCTACGACTTCCATGGTTGATTTTAGAAATTTGAAAAACGGCCAAAATGGTGGTAACGTGTATTTCCTTGTTAATTTACGGATTTTACTTGTTTTTGATTCTTTTTCTTTCACTAAAAAGGGCATAAAGTGGCCTAGCCTTATCGAATTGAAGCATGTAATACATCCTGGGAAATCTAACGAGAATATCTACGACTTCCATGGTTGATTTTAGAAACTTGAAAAACGGCCAAAATGGTGGTAAAGTGTATTTCCTTGTTAATTTACGGATTTTACTTGTTTTTGATTCTTTTTCTTTCACTAAAAAGGGCATAAAGTGGCCTAGCCTTATCGAATCGGAGCATGTAATAGTTCCTAGGAAGTCTAACGAGCATATCTACGACTTCCATGATTTATATTAGAATTTTCAAAAATGGCCAAAATGGGGGTTAAGTTAATTTCCTGGTTAATTTACGGATTTTACTCGTTTTTGAGCCTTTTTCTTTCACTAAAAAAGACATAAAGTGGCCTAGCCTTATCGAATCGAAGCCTGTAGTAGTTCCTAGGAAACCTAACGAGCGTATCTATTACCTCCATGGTTGATTTTAGAATTTTCAAAGACGGCCAAAATGGGGGTTAGGTTAATTTCCTTGTTAATTTACGGATTTTACTCGTTTTTTACCCTTTTTCTTTCACTAAAAAGGGCATAAAGTGGCCTAGCCTTATCAAATCGAAGCATGTAATAGTTCCTAGGAAATCTAACGAGCATATCTACGACTTCCATGGTTGATTTTAGAAATTTGAAAAACGGCCAAAATGGTGGTAAAGTGAATTTCCTTGTTAATTTACGGATTTTACTTGTTTTTGACCCTTTTTCTTTCACTAAAAAGGGCATAAAGTGGCCTAGCCTTATCGAATTGAATCATGTAATACATCCTAGGAAATCTAACGAGAATATCTACGACTTCCATGGTTGATTTTAGAAATTTGAAAAACGGCCAAAATGGTGGTAAAGTGTATTTCCTTGTTAATTTACGGATTTTACTTGTTTTTGATTCTTTTTCTTTCACTAAAAAGGGCATAAAGTGGCCTAGCCTTATCGAATCGAAGCATGTAATAGTTCTTAGGAAATCTAACGAGCATATCTACGACTTCCATGGTTGATTTTAGAAATTTGAAAAACGGCCAAACTGGTGGTAAAGTGAATTTCCTGGTTAATTTACGGATTTTACTTGTTTTTGACCCTTTTTCTTTCAGTAAAAAGGGCATAAAGTGGCCTAGCCTTATCGAATCGAAGCATGTAATAGTTCCTAGGAAATCTAACGAGCATATCAATGACTTCCACGGTTGATTTTAGAAATTTGAAGAACGGTCAAAATGGTGGTAAAGTGAATTTCCCGGTTAATTTACGGATTTTACTTGTTTTTGATTCTTTTTCTTTCACTAAAAAAGGCATAAAGTGGCCTAGCCTTATCGAATAGAAGCATGTAATAGTTCCTAGGAAATCTAACGAGCGTATCTACGACTTCCATGGTTGATTTTAGAAATTTGAAAAACGGCGAAAATGGTGGTAAAATGTATTTCCTTGTTAATTTACGGATTTTACTTGTTTTTGGTTCTTTTTCTTTCACTAAAAAAGGCATAAAGTGGCCTAGCCTTATCGAATCGGAACATATAATAGTTCCTAGGAAATCTAACGAGCATATCTACGACTTCCATGATTTATATTAGAATTTTCAAAAACAACAAAAATGGTTGTAAAGTGAATTTCGTTGTTAATTTACGGATTTTACTTGTTTTTGACCATTTTTCTATCACTAAAAAGGGCATAAAGTGGCCTAGCCTTATCGAATTGAAGCATGTAATACATCCTAGGAAATCTAACGAGAATATCTACGACTTCCATGGTTGATTTTAGAAATTTGAAAAACGGCCAAAATGGTGGTAAAGTGTATTTCCTTGTTAATTTACGGATTTTACTTGTTTTTGATTCTTTTTCTTTCACTAAAAAGGGCATAAAGTGGCCTAGCCTTATCGAATCGGAGCATGTAATAGTTCCTAGGAAGTCTAACGAGCAAATCTACGACTTCCATGATTTATATTAGAATTTTCAAAAATGGCCAAAATGGGGGTTAAGTTAATTTCCTGGTTAATTTACGGATTTTACTCGTTTTTGAGCCTTTTTCTTTCACTAAAAAAGACATAAAGTGGCCTAGCCTTATCGAATCGAAGCATGTAGTAGTTCCTAGGAAACCTAACGAGCATATCTATTACCTCCATGGTTGATTTTAGAATTTTCAAAGACGGCCAAAATGGGGGTTAGGTTAATTTCCTTGTTAATTTACGGATTTTACTCGTTTTTTACCCTTTTTCTTTCACTAAAAAGGACATAAAGTGGCCTAGCCTTATCGAATCGGAGCATGTAATAGTTCCTAGGAAGGCTAACGAGCATATCTACGACTTCCATGGTTGATTTTAGAAATTTGAAAAACGGCCAAAATGGTGGTAAAGTGAATTTCCTTGTTAATTTACGGATTTTACTTGTTTTTGACCCTTTTTCTTTCACTAAAAAGGGCATAAAGTGGCCTAGCGTTATCGAATCGGAGCATGTAATAGTTCCTAGGAAGGCTAACGAGCATATCTACGACTTCCATGGTTGATTTTAGAAATTTGAAAAACGGCCAAAATGGTGGTAAAGTGAATTTCCTTGTTAATTTACGGATTTTACTTGTTTTTGACCCTTTTTCTTTCACTAAAAAGGGCATAAAGTGGCCTACCCTTATCGAATTGAAGCATGTAATACATCCTAGGAAATTTAACGAGAATATCTACGACTTTCATGGTTGATTTTAGAAATTTGAAAAACGGCCAAAATGGTGGTAACGTGTATTTCCTTGTTAATTTACGGATTTTACTTGTTTTTGATTCTTTTTCTTTCACTAAAAAGGGCATAAAGTGGCCTAGCCTTATCGAATTGAAGCATGTAATACATCCTGGGAAATCTAACGAGAATATCTATGACTTCCATGGTTGATTTTAGAAATTTGAAAAACGGCCAAAATGGTGGTAAGGTGTATTTCCTTGTTAATTTACGGATTTTACTTGTTTTTGATTCTTTTTCTTTCACTAAAAAGGGCATAAAGTGGCCTAGCCTTATCGAATCGGAGCATGTAATAGTTCCTAGGAAGTCTAACCAGCATATCTACGACTTCCATGATTTATATTAGAATTTTCAAAAATGGCCAAAATGGGGGTTAAGTTAATTTCCTGGTTAATTTACGGATTTTACTCGTTTTTGAGCCTTTTTCTTTCACTAAAAAAGACATAAAGTGGCCTAGCCTTATCGAATCGAAGCATGTAGTAGTTCCTAGGAAACCTAACGAGCGTATCTATTACCTCCATGGTTGATTTTAGAATTTTCAAAGACGGCCAAAATGGGGGTTAGGTTAATTTCCTTGTTAATTTACGGATTTTACTCGTTTTTTACCCTTTTTCTTTCACTAAAAAGGGCATAAAGTGGCCTAGCCTTATCAAATCGAAGCATGTAATAGTTCCTAGGAAATCTAACGAGCATATCTACGACTTCCATGGTTGATTTTAGAAATTTGAAAAACGGCCAAAATGGTGTGGTAAAGTGAATTTCCTTGTTAATTTACGGATTTTACTTGTTTTTGACCCTTTTTCTTTCACTAAAAAGGGCATAAAGTGGCCTAGCCTTATCGAATTGAATCATGTAATACATCCTAGGAAATCTAACGAGAATATCTACGACTTCCATGGTTGATTTTAGAAATTTGAAAAACGGCCAAAATGGTGGTAAAGTGTATTTCCTTGTTAATTTACGGATTTTACTTGTTTTTGATTCTTTTTCTTTCACTAAAAAGGGCATAAAGTGGCCTAGCCTTATCGAATCGAAGCATGTAATAGTTCTTAGGAAATCTAACGAGCATATCTACGACTTCCATGGTTGATTTTAGAAATTTGAAAAACGGCCAAACTGGTGGTAAAGTGAATTTCCTGGTTAATTTACGGATTTTACTTGTTTTTGACCCTTTTTCTTTCAGTAAAAAGGGCATAAAGTGGCCTAGCCTTATCGAATCGAAGCATGTAATAGTTCCTAGGAAATCTAACGAGCATATCAATGACTTCCACGGTTGATTTTAGAAATTTGAAGAACGGTCAAAATGGTGGTAAAGTGAATTTCCCGGTTAATTTACGGATTTTACTTGTTTTTGATTCTTTTTCTTTCACTAAAAAAGGCATAAAGTGGCCTAGCCTTATCGAATAGAAGCATGTAATAGTTCCTAGGAAATCTAACGAGCGTATCTACGACTTCCATGGTTGATTTTAGAAATTTGAAAAACGGCGAAAATGGTGGTAAAATGTATTTCCTTGTTAATTTACGGATTTTACTTGTTTTTGATTCTTTTTCTTTCACTAAAAAAGGCATAAAGTGGCCTAGCCTTATCGAATCGGAACATATAATAGTTCCTAGGAAATCTAACGAGCATATCTACGACTTCCACGATTTATATTAGAATTTTCAAAAACAACAAAAATGGTTGTAAAGTGAATTTCATTGTTAATTTACGGATTTTACTTGTTTTTGACCATTTTTCTTTCACTAAAAAGGGCATAAAGTGGCCTAGCCTTATCGAATTGAAGCATGTAATACATCCTAGGAAATCTAACGAGAATATCTACGACTTCCATGGTTGATTTTAGAAATTTGAAAAACGGCCAAAATGGTGGTAAAGTGTATTTCCTTGTTAATTTACGGATTTTACTTGTTTTTGATTCTTTTTCTTTCACTAAAAAGGGCATAAAGTGGCCTAGCCTTATCGAATCGGAGCATGTAATAGTTCCTAGGAAGTCTAACGAGCAAATCTACGACTTCCATGATTTATATTAGAATTTTCAAAAATGGCCAAAATGGGGGTTAAGTTAATTTCCTGGTTAATTTACGGATTTTACTCGTTTTTGAGCCTTTTTCTTTCACTAAAAAAGACATAAAGTGGCCTAGCCTTATCGAATCGAAGCATGTAGTAGTTCCTAGGAAACCTAACGAGCATATCTATTACCTCCATGGTTGATTTTAGAATTTTCAAAGACGGCCAAAATGGGGGTTAGGTTAATTTCCTTGTTAATTTACGGATTTTACTCGTTTTTTACCCTTTTTCTTTCACTAAAAAGGACATAAAGTGGCCTAGCCTTATCGAATCGGAGCATGTAATAGTTCCTAGGCAGGCTAACGAGCATATCTACGACTTCCATGGTTGATTTTAGAAATTTGAAAAACGGCCAAAATGGTGGTAAAGTGAATTTCCTTGTTAATTTACGGATTTTACTTGTTTTTGACCCTTTTTCTTTCACTAAAAAGGGCATAAAGTGGCCTACCCTTATCGAATTGAAGCATGTAATACATCCTAGGAAATCTAACGAGAATATCTACGACTTCCATGGTTGATTTTAGAAATTTGAAAAACGGCCAAAATGGTGGTAAAGTGTATTTCCTTGTTAATTTACGGATTTTACTTGTTTTTGATTCTTTTTCTTTCACTAAAAAGGGCATAAAGTGGCCTAGCCTTATCGAATCGGAGCATGTAATAGTTCCTAGGAAGTCTAACGAGCATATCTACGACTTCCATGATTTATATTAGAATTTTCAAAAATGGCCAAAATGGGGGTTAAGTTAATTTCCTGGTTAATTTACGGATTTTACTCGTTTTTGAGCCTTTTTCTTTCACTAAAAAAGACATAAAGTGGCCTAGCCTTATCGAATCGAAGCATGTAGTAGTTCCTAGGAAACCTAACGAGCATATCTATTACCTCCATGGTTGATTTTAGAATTTTCAAAGACGGCCAAAATGGGGGTTAGGTTAATTTCCTTGTTAATTTACGGATTTTACTCGTTTTTTACCCTCTTTCTTTCACTAAAAAGGGCATAAAGTGGCCTAGCCTTATCAAATCGAAGCATGCAATAGTTCCTAGGAAATCTAACGAGCATATCTACGACTTCCATGGTTGATTTTAGAAATTTGAAAAACGGCCAAAATGGTGGTAAAGTGAATTTCCTTGTTAATTTACGGATTTTACTTGTTTTTGACCCTTTTTCTTTCACTAAAAAGGGCATAAAGTGGCCTAGCCTTATCGAATTGAATCATGTAATACATCCTAGGAAATCTAACGAGAATATCTACGACTTCCATGGTTGATTTTAGAAATTTGAAAAACGGCCAAAATGGTGGTAAAGTGTATTTCCTTGTTAATTTACGGATTTTACTTGTTTTTGATTCTTTTTCTTTCACTAAAAAGGGCATAAAGTGGCCTAGCCTTATCGAATCGAAGCATGTAATAGTTCTTAGGAAATCTAACGAGCATATCTACGACTTCCATGGTTGATTTTAGAAATTTGAAAAACGGCCAAACTGGTGGTAAAGTGAATTTCCTGGTTAATTTACGGATTTTACTTGTTTTTGACCCTTTTTCTTTCAGTAAAAAGGGCATAAAGTGGCGTAGCCTTATCGAATCGAAGCATGTAATAGTTCCTAGGAAATCTAACGAGCATATCAATGACTTCCACGGTTGATTTTAGAAATTTGAAGAACGGTCAAAATGGTGGTAAAGTGAATTTCCCGGTTAATTTACGGATTTTACTTTTTTTTGATTCTTTTTCTTTCACTAAAAACGGCATAAAGTGGCCTAGCCTTATCGAATAGAAGCATGTAATAGTTCCTAGGAAATCTAACGAGCGTATCTACGACTTCCATGGTTGATTTTAGAAATTTGAAAAACGGCGAAAATGGTGGTAAAATGTATTTCCTTGTTAATTTACGGATTTTACTTGTTTTTGATTCTTTTTCTTTCACTAAAAAAGGCATAAAGTGGCCTAGCCTTATCGAATCGGAACATATAATAGTTCCTAGGAAATCTAACGAGCATATCTACGACTTCCATGATTTATATTAGAATTTTCAAAAACAACAAAAATGGTTGTAAAGTGAATTTCATTGTTAATTTACGGATTTTACTTGTTTTTGACCCTTTTTCTTTCACTAAAAAGGGCATAAAGTGGCCTAGCCTTATCGAATTGAAGCATGTAATACATCCTGGGAAATCTAACGAGAATATCTACGACTTCCATGGTTGATTTTAGAAATTTGAAAAACGGCCAAAATGGTGGTAAAGTGTATTTCCTTGTTAATTTACGGATTTTACTTGTTTTTGATTCTTTTTCTTTCACTAAAAAGGGCATAAAGTGGCCTAGCCTTATCGAATCGGAGCATGTAATAGTTCCTAGGAAGTCTAACGAGCATATCTACGACTTCCATGATTTATATTAGAATTTTCAAAAATGGCCAAAATGGGGGTTAAGTTAATTTCCTGGTTAATTTACGGATTTTACTCGTTTTTGAGCCTTTTTCTTTCACTAAAAAAGACATAAAGTGGCCTAGCCTTATCGAATCGAAGCATGTAGTAGTTCCTAGGAAACCTAACGAGCATATCTATTACCTCCATGGTTGATTTTAGAATTTTCAAAGACGGCCAAAATGGGGGTTAGGTTAATTTCCTTGTTAATTTACGGATTTTACTCGTTTTTTACCCTTTTTCTTTCACTAAAAAGGGCATAAAGTGGCCTAGCCTTATCAAATCGAAGCATGCAATAGTTCCTAGGAAATCTAACGAGCATATCTACGACTTCCATGGTTGATTTTAGAAATTTGAAAAACGGCCAAAATGGTGGTAAAGTGAATTTCCTTGTTAATTTACGGATTTTACTTGTTTTTGACCCTTTTTCTTTCACTAAAAAGGGCATAAAGTGGCCTAGCCTTATCGAATTGAATCATGTAATACATCCTAGGAAATCTAACGAGAATATCTACGACTTCCATGGTTGATTTTAGAAATTTGAAAAACGGCCAAAATGGTGGTAAAGTGTATTTCCTTGTTAATTTACGGATTTTACTTGTTTTTGATTCTTTTTCTTTCACTAAAAAGGGCATAAAGTGGCCTAGCCTTATCGAATCGAAGCATGTAATAGTTCTTAGGAAATCTAACGAGCATATCTACGACTTCCATGGTTGATTTTAGAAATTTGAAAAACGGCCAAACTGGTGGTAAAGTGAATTTCCTGGTTAATTTACGGATTTTACTTGTTTTTGACCCTTTTTCTTTCAGTAAAAAGGGCATAAAGTGGCCTAGCCTTATCGAATCGAAGCATGTAATAGTTCCTAGGAAATCTAACGAGCATATCAATGACTTCCACGGTTGATTTTAGAAATTTGAAGAACGGTCAAAATGGTGGTAAAGTGAATTTCCCGGTTAATTTACGGATTTTACTTGTTTTTGATTCTTTTTCTTTCACTAAAAAAGGCATAAAGTGGCCTAGCCTTATCGAATAGAAGCATGTAATAGTTCCTAGGAAATCTAACGAGCGTATCTACGACTTCCATGGTTGAATTTAGAAATTTGAAAAACGGCGAAAATGGTGGTAAAATGTATTTCCTTGTTAATTTACGGATTTTACTTGTTTTTGATTCTTTTTCTTTCACTAAAAAAGGCATAAAGTGGCCTAGCCTTATCGAATCGGAACATATAATAGTTCCTAGGAAATCTAACGAGCATATCTACGACTTCCATGATTTATATTAGAATTTTCAAAAACAACAAAAATGGTTGTAAAGTGAATTTCATTGTTAATTTACGGATTTTACTTGTTTTTGACCATTTTTCTTTCACTAAAAAGGGCATAAAGTGGCCTAGCCTTATCGAATTGAAGCATGTAATACATCCTAGGAAATCTAACGAGAATATCTACGACTTCCATGGTTGATTTTAGAAATTTTAAAAACGGCCAAAATGGTGGTAAAGTGTATTTCGTTGTTAATTTACGGATTTTACATGTTTTTGATTCTTTTTCTTTCACTAAAAAGGGCATAAAGTGGCCTAGCCTTATCGAATCGGAGCATGTAATAGTTCCTAGGAAGTCTAACGAGCAAATCTACGACTTCCATGATTTATATTAGAATTTTCAAAAATGGCCAAAATGGGGGTTAAGTTAATTTCCTGGTTAATTTACGGATTTTACTCGTTTTTGAGCCTTTTTCTTTCACTAAAAAAGACATAAAGTGGCCTAGCCTTATCGAATCGAAGCATGTAGTAGTTCCTAGGAAACCTAACGAGCATATCTATTACCTCCATGGTTGATTTTAGAATTTTCAAAGACGGCCAAAATGGGGGTTAGGTTAATTTCCTTGTTAATTTACGGATTTTACTCGTTTTTTACCCTTTTTCTTTCACTAAAAAGGGCATAAAGTGGCCTAGCCTTATCAAATCGAAGCATGCAATAGTTCCTAGGAAATCTAACGAGCATATCTACGACTTCCATGGTTGATTTTAGAAATTTGAAAAACGGCCAAAATGGTGGTAAAGTGAATTTCCTTGTTAATTTACGGATTTTACTTGTTTTTGACCCTTTTTCTTTCACTAAAAAGGGCATAAAGTGGCCTAGCCTTATCGAATTGAATCATGTAATACATCCTAGGAAATCTAACGAGAATATCTACGACTTCCATGGTTGATTTTAGAAATTTGAAAAACGGCCAAAATGGTGGTAAAGTGTATTTCCTTGTTAATTTACGGATTTTACTTGTTTTTGATTCTTTTTCTTTCACTAAAAAGGGCATAAAGTGGCCTAGCCTTATCGAATCGAAGCATGTAATAGTTCTTAGGAAATCTAACGAGCATATCTACGACTTCCATGGTTGATTTTAGAAATTTGAAAAACGGCCAAACTGGTGGTAAAGTGAATTTCCTGGTTAATTTACGGATTTTACTTGTTTTTGACCCTTTTTCTTTCAGTAAAAAGGGCATAAAGTGGCCTAGCCTTATCGAATCGAAGCATGTAATAGTTCCTAGGAAATCTAACGAGCATATCAATGACTTCCACGGTTGATTTTAGAAATTTGAAGAACGGTCAAAATGGTGGTAAAGTGAATTTCCCGGTTAATTTACGGATTTTACTTGTTTTTGATTCTTTTTCTTTCACTAAAAAAGGCATAAAGTGGCCTAGCCTTATCGAATAGAAGCATGTAATAGTTCCTAGGAAATCTAACGAGCGTATCTACGACTTCCATGGTTGAATTTAGAAATTTGAAAAACGGCGAAAATGGTGGTAAAATGTATTTCCTTGTTAATTTACGGATTTTACTTGTTTTTGATTCTTTTTCTTTCACTAAAAAAGGCATAAAGTGGCCTAGCCTTATCGAATCGGAACATATAATAGTTCCTAGGAAATCTAACGAGCATATCTACGACTTCCATGATTTATATTAGAATTTTCAAAAACAACAAAAATGGTTGTAAAGTGAATTTCATTGTTAATTTACGGATTTTACTTGTTTTTGACCATTTTTCTTTCACTAAAAAGGGCATAAAGTGGCCTAGCCTTATCGAATTGAAGCATGTAATACATCCTAGGAAATCTAACGAGAATATCTACGACTTCCATGGTTGATTTTAGAAATTTTAAAAACGGCCAAAATGGTGGTAAAGTGTATTTCGTTGTTAATTTACGGATTTTACATGTTTTTGATTCTTTTTCTTTCACTAAAAAGGGCATAAAGTGGCCTAGCCTTATCGAATCGGAGCATGTAATAGTTCCTAGGAAGTCTAACGAGCAAATCTACGACTTCCATGATTTATATTAGAATTTTCAAAAATGGCCAAAATGGGGGTTAAGTTAATTTCCTGGTTAATTTACGGATTTTACTCGTTTTTGAGCCTTTTTCTTTCACTAAAAAAGACATAAAGTGGCCTAGCCTTATCGAATCGAAGCATGTAGTAGTTCCTAGGAAACCTAACGAGCATATCTATTACCTCCATGGTTGATTTTAGAATTTTCAAAGACGGCCAAAATGGGGGTTAGGTTAATTTCCTTGTTAATTTACGGATTTTACTCGTTTTTTTACCCTTTTTCTTTCACTAAAAAGGACATAAAGTGGCCTAGCCTTATCGAATCGGAGCATGTAATAGTTCCTAGGAAGGCTAACGAGCATATCTACGACTTCCATGGTTGATTTTAGAAATTTGAAAAACGGCCAAAATGGTGGTAAAGTGAATTTCCTTGTTAATTTACGGATTTTACTTGTTTTTGACCCTTTTTCTTTCACTAAAAAGGGCATAAAGTGGCCTACCCTTATCGAATTGAAGCATGTAATACATCCTAGGAAATCTAACGAGAATATCTACGACTTCCATGGTTGATTTTAGAAATTTGAAAAACGGCCAAAATGGTGGTAAAGTGTATTTCCTTGTTAATTTACGGATTTTACTTGTTTTTGATTCTTTTTCTTTCACTAAAAAGGGCATAAAGTGGCCTAGCCTTATCGAATCGAAGCATGTAATAGTTCTTAGGAAATCTAACGAGCATATCTACGACTTCCATGGTTGATTTTAGAAATTTGAAAAACGGCCAAACTGGTGGTAAAGTGAATTTCCTGGTTAATTTACGGATTTTACTTGTTTTTGACCCTTTTTCTTTCAGTAAAAAGGGCATAAAGTGGCCTAGCCTTATCGAATCGAAGCATGTAATAGTTCCTAGGAAATCTAACGAGCATATCAATGACTTCCACAGTTGATTTTAGAAATTTGAAGAACGGTCAAAATGGTGGTAAAGTGAATTTCCCGGTTAATTTACGGATTTTACTTGTTTTTGATTCTTTTTCTTTCACTAAAAAAGGCATAAAGTGGCCTAGCCTTATCGAATAGAAGCATGTAATAGTTCCTAGGAAATCTAACGAGCGTATCTACGACTTCCATGGTTGAATTTAGAAATTTGAAAAACGGCGAAAATGGTGGTAAAATGTATTTCCTTGTTAATTTACGGATTTTACTTGTTTTTGATTCTTTTTCTTTCACTAAAAAAGGCATAAAGTGGCCTAGCCTTATCGAATCGGAACATATAATAGTTCCTAGGAAATCTAACGAGCATATCTACGACTTCCATGATTTATATTAGAATTTTCAAAAACAACAAAAATGGTTGTAAAGTGAATTTCATTGTTAATTTACGGATTTTACTTGTTTTTGACCATTTTTCTTTCACTAAAAAGGGCATAAAGTGGCCTAGCCTTATCGAATTGAAGCATGTAATACATCCTAGGAAATCTAACGAGAATATCTACGACTTCCATGGTTGATTTTAGAAATTTTAAAAACGGCCAAAATGGTGGTAAAGTGTATTTCGTTGTTAATTTACGGATTTTACATGTTTTTGATTCTTTTTCTTTCACTAAAAAGGGCATAAAGTGGCCTAGCCTTATCGAATCGGAGCATGTAATAGTTCCTAGGAAGTCTAACGAGCAAATCTACGACTTCCATGATTTATATTAGAATTTTCAAAAATGGCCAAAATGGGGGTTAAGTTAATTTCCTGGTTAATTTACGGATTTTACTCGTTTTTGAGCCTTTTTCTTTCACTAAAAAAGACATAAAGTGGCCTAGCCTTATCGAATCGAAGCATGTAGTAGTTCCTAGGAAACCTAACGAGCATATCTATTACCTCCATGGTTGATTTTAGAATTTTCAAAGACGGCCAAAATGGGGGTTAGGTTAATTTCCTTGTTAATTTACGGATTTTACTCGTTTTTTTACCCTTTTTCTTTCACTAAAAAGGACATAAAGTGGCCTAGCCTTATCGAATCGGAGCATGTAATAGTTCCTAGGAAGGCTAACGAGCATATCTACGACTTCCATGGTTGATTTTAGAAATTTGAAAAACGGCCAAAATGGTGGTAAAGTGAATTTCCTTGTTAATTTACGGATTTTACTTGTTTTTGACCCTTTTTCTTTCACTAAAAAGGGCATAAAGTGGCCTACCCTTATCGAATTGAAGCATGTAATACATCCTAGGAAATCTAACGAGAATATCTACGACTTCCATGGTTGATTTTAGAAATTTGAAAAACGGCCAAAATGGTGGTAAAGTGTATTTCCTTGTTAATTTACGGATTTTACTTGTTTTTGATTCTTTTTCTTTCACTAAAAAGGGCATAAAGTGGCCTAGCCTTATCGAATTGAACCATGTAATACATCCTAGGAAATCTAACGAGAATATCTACGACTTCCATTGTTGATTTTAGAAATTTGAAAAACGGCCAAAATGGTGGTAAAGTGTATTTCCTTGTTAATTTACGGATTTTACTTGTTGTTGATTCTTTTTCTTTCACTAAAAAGGGCATAAAGTGGCCTAGCCTTATCGAATCGAAGCATGTAATAGTTCCTAGGAAATCTAACGAGCATATCTACAACTTCCACGGTTGATTTTAAAAATTTGAAAAACTGCCAAAATGGTGGTAAAGTGAATTTCCTGGTTAATTTACGGATTTTACTTGTTTTTGATTCTTTTTCTTTCCCTAAAAAGGGCATAAAGTGGCCTAGCCTTATCGAATAGAAGCATGTAATAGTTCCTAGGAAATCTAACGAGCATATCTACGACTTCCATGGTTGATTTTAGAAATTTGAAAAACGGCCAAAATGGTGGTAAAGTGTATTTCTTTGTTAATTTACGAATTTTACTTGTTTTTTATTCTTTTTCTTTCACTGAAAAGGGCATAAAGTGGACTAGCCTTATCGAATCGGAACATATAATAGTTCCTAGGAAATCTAACGAGCATATCTACGACTTCCATGATTTATATTAGAATTTTCAAAAACAACAAAAATGGTTGTAAAGTGAATTTCATTGTTAATTTACGGATTTTACTTGTTTTTGACCCTTTTTCTTTCACTAAAAAAGGGCATAAAGTGGCCTAGCCTTATCGAATTGAAGCATGTAATACATCCTGGGAAATCTAACGAGAATATCTACGACTTCCATGGTTGATTTTAGAAATTTGAAAAACGGCCAAAATGGTGGTAAAGTGTATTTCCTTGTTAATTTACGGATTTTACTTGTTTTTGATTCTTTTTCTTTCACTAAAAAGGGCATAAAGTGGCCTAGCCTTATCGAATCGGAGCATGTAATAGTTCCTAGGAAGTCTAACGAGCATATCTACGACTTCCATGATTTATATTAGAATTTTCAAAAATGGCCAAAATGGGGGTTAAGTTAATTTCCTGGTTAATTTACGGATTTTACTCGTTTTTGAGCCTTTTTCTTTCACTAAAAAAGACATAAAGTGGCCTAGCCTTATCGAATAGAAGCATGTAGTAGTTCCTAGGAAACCTAACGAGCATATCTATTACCTCCATGGTTGATTTTAGAATTTTCAAAGACGGCCAAAATGGGGGTTAGGTTAATTTCCTTGTTAATTTACGGATTTTACTCGTTTTTTACCCTTTTTCTTTCACTAAAAAGGGCATAAAGTGGCCTAGCCTTATCAAATCGAAGCATGTAATAGTTCCTAGGAAATCTAACGAGCATATCTACGACTTCCATGGTTGATTTTAGAAATTTGAAAAACGGCCAAAATGGTGGTAAAGTGAATTTCCTTGTTAATTTACGGATTTTACTTGTTTTTGACCCTTTTTCTTTCACTAAAAAGGGCATAAAGTGGCCTACCCTTATCGAATTGAAGCATGTAATACATCCTAGGAAATCTAACGAGAATATCTACGACTTCCATGGTTGATTTTAGAAATTTGAAAAACGGCCAAAATGGTGGTAAAGTGTATTTCCTTGTTAATTTACACGGATTTTACTTGTTTTTGATTCTTTTTCTTTCACTAAAATGGGCATAAAGTGGCCTAGCCTTATCGAATTGAACCATGTAATACATCCTAGGAAATCTAACGAGAATATCTACGACTTCCATTGTTGATTTTAGAAATTTGAAAAACGGCCAAAATGGTGGTAAAGTGTATTTCCTTGTTAATTTGCGGATTTTACTTGTTTTTGATTCTTTTTCTTTCACTAAAAAGGGCATAAAGTGGCCTAGCCTTATCGAATCGAAGCATGTAATAGTTCCTAGGAAATCTAACGAGCATATCTACGACTTCCATGGTTGATTTTAGAAATTTGAAAAACGGCCAAACTGGTGGTAAAGTGAATTTCCTGGTTAATTTACGGATTTTACTTGTTTTTGACCCTTTTTCTTTCAGTAAAAAGGGCATAAAGTGGCCTAGCCTTATCCAATCGAAGCATGTAATAGTTCTTAGGAAATCTAACGAGCATATCTACGACTTCCATGGTTGATTTTAGAAATTTGAAAAACGGCCAAACTGGTGGTAAAGTGAATTTCCTGGTTAATTTACGGATTTTACTTGTTTTTGACCCTTTTTCTTTCAGTAAAAAGGGCATAAAGTGGCCTAGCCTTATCGAATCGAAGCATGTAATAGTTCCTAGGAAATCTAACGAGCATATCAATGACTTCCACGGTTGATTTTAGAAATTTGAAGAACGGTCAAAATGGTGGTAAAGTGAATTTCCCGGTTAATTTACGGATTTTACTTGTTTTTGATTCTTTTTCTTTCACTAAAAAAGGCATAAAGTGGCCTAGCCTTATCGAATAGAAGCATGTAATAGTTCCTAGGAAATCTAACGAGCGTATCTACGACTTCCATGGTTGATTTTAGAAATTTGAAAAACGGCGAAAATGGTGGTAAAATGTATTTCCTTGTTAATTTACGGATTTTACTTGTTTTTGATTCTTTTTCTTTCACTAAAAAAGGCATAAAGTGGCCTAGCCTTATCGAATCGGAACATATAATAGTTCCTAGGAAATCTAACGAGCATATCTACGACTTCCATGATTTATATTAGAATTTTCAATAACAACAAAAATGGTTGTAAAGTGAATTTCATTGTTAATTTACGGATTTTACTTGTTTTTGACCCTTTTTCTTTCACTAAAAAGGGCATAAAGTGGCCTAGCCTTATCGAATTGAAACATGTAATACATCCTAGGAAATCTAACGAGAATATCTACGACTTCCATGGTTGATTTTAGAAATTTGAAAAACGGCCAAAATGGTGGTAAAGTGTATTTCCATGTTAATTTACGGATTTTACTTGTTTTTGATTCTTTTTCTTTCACTAAAAAGGGCATAAAGTGGCCTAGCCTTATCGAATCGGAGCATGTAATAGTTCCTAGGAAGTCTAACGAGCAAATCTACGACTTCCATGATTTATATTAGAATTTTCAAAAATGGCCAAAATGGGGGTTAAGTTAATTTCCTGGTTAATTTACGGATTTTACTCGTTTTTTACCCTTTTTCTTTCACTAAAAAAGATATAAAGTGGCCTAGCCTTATCGAATCGAAGTATGTAGTAGTTCCTAGGAAACCTAACGAGCATATCTATTACCTCCATGGTTGATTTTAGAATTTTCAAAGACGGCCAAAATGGGGGTAAAGTGAATTTCCTTGTTAATTTACGGATTTTACTTGTTTTTGACCCTTATTCTTTCACTAAAAAGGGCATAAAGTGGCCTACCCTTATCGAATTGAAGCATGTAATACATCCTACGAAATCTAACGAGAATATCTACGACTTCCATGGTTGATTTTAGAAATTTGAAAAACGGCCAAAATGGTGGTAAAGTGTATTTCCTTGTTAATTTACGGATTTTACTTGTTTTTGATTCTTTTTCTTTCACTAAAAAGGGCATAAAGTGGCCTAGCCTTATCGAATTGAACCATGTAATACATCCTAGGAAATCTAACGAGAATATCTACGACTTCCATTGTTGATTTTAGAAATTTGAAAAACGGCCAAAATGGTGGTAAAGTGTATTTCCTTGTTAATTTACGGATTTTACTTGTTTTTGATTCTTTTTCTTTCACTAAAAAGGGCATAAAGTGGCCTAGCCTTATCGAATCGAAGCATGTAATAGTTCCTAGGAAATCTAACGAGCATATCTACGACTTCCATGGTTGATTTTAGAAATTTGAAAAATGGCCAAACTGGTGGTAAAGTGAATTTCCTGGTTAATTTATGGATTTTACTTGTTTTTGACCCTTTTTCTTTCAGTAAAAAGGGCATAAAGTGGCCTAGCCTTATCCAATCGAAGCATGTAATAGTTCCTAGGAAATCTAACGAGCATATCTACAACTTCCACGGTTGATTTTAAAAATTTGAAAAACTGCCAAAATGGTGGTAAAGTGAATTTCCTGGTTAATTTACTTATTTTACTTGTTTTTGATTCTTTTTCTTTCCCTAAAAAGGGCATAAAGTGGCCTAGCCTTATCGAATAGAAGCATGTAATAGTTCCTAGGAAATCTAACGAGCATATCTACGACTTCCATGGTTGATTTTAGAAATTTGAAAAACGGCCAAAATGGTGGTAAAGTGTATTTCTTTGTTAATTTACGGATTTTACTTGTTTTTTATTCTTTTTCTTTCACTGAAAAGGGCATAAAGTGGCCTAGCCTTATCGAATCGGAACATATAATAGTTCCTAGGAAATCTAACGAGCATATCTACGACTTCCATGATTTATATTAGAATTTTCAAAAACAACAAAAATGGTTGTAAAGTGAATTTCATTGTTAATTTACGGATTTTACTTGTTTTTGACCCTTTTTCTTTCACTAAAAAGGGCATAAAGTAGCCTAGCCTTATCGAATTGAAGCATGTAATACATCCTGGGAAATCTAACGAGAATATCTACGACTTCCATGGTTGATTTTAGAAATTTGAAAAACGGCCAAAATGGTGGTAAAGTGTATTTCCTTGTTAATTTACGGATTTTACTTGTTTTTGATTCTTTTTCTTTCACTAAAAAGGGCATAAAGTGGCCTAGCCTTATCGAATCGGAGCATGTAATAGTTCCTAGGAAGTCTAACGAGCATATCTACGACTTCCATGATTTATATTAGAATTTTCAAAAATGGCCAAAATGGGGGTTAAGTTAATTTCCTAGTTAATTTACGGAATTTACTCGTTTTTGAGCCTTTTTCTTTCACTAAAAAAGACATAAAGTGGCCTAGCCTTATCGAATAGAAGCATGTAGTAGTTCCTAGGAAACCTAACGAGCATATCTATTACCTCCATGGTTGATTATAGAATTTTCAAAGACGGCCAAAATGGGGGTTAGGTTAATTTCCTTGTTAATTTACGGATTTTACTCGTTTTTTACCCTTTTTCTTTCACTAAAAAGGGCATAAAGTGGCCTAGCCTTATCAAATCGAAGCATGTAATAGTTCCTAGGAAATCTAACGAGCATATCTACGACTTCCATGGTTGATTTTAGAAATTTGAAAAACGGCCAAAATGGTGGTAAAGTGAATTTCCTTGTTAATTTACGGATTTTACTTGTTTTTGACCCTTTTTCTTTCACTAAAAAGGGCATAAAGTGGCCTACCCTTATCGAATTGAAGCATGTAATACATCCTAGGAAATCTAACGAGAATATCTACGACTTCCATGGTTGATTTTAGAAATTTGAAAAACGGCCAAAATGGTGGTAAAGTGTATTTCCTTGTTAATTTACGGATTTTACTTGTTTTTGATTCTTTTTCTTTCACTAAAAAGGGCATAAAGTGGCCTAGCCTTATCGAATTGAACCATGTAATACATCCTAGGAAATCTAACGAGAATATCTACGACTTCCATTGTTGATTTTAGAAATTTGAAAAACGGCCAAAATGGTGGTAAAGTGTATTTCCTTGTTAATTTGCGGATTTTACTTGTTTTTGATTCTTTTTCTTTCACTAAAAAGGGCATAAAGTGGCCTAGCCTTATCGAATTGAACCATGTAATACATCCTAGGAAATCTAACGAGAATATCTACGACTTCCATTGTTGATTTTAGAAATTTGAAAAACGGCCAAAATGGTGGTAAAGTGTATTTCCTTGTTAATTTACGGATTTTACTTGTTTTTGATTCTTTTTCTTTCACTAAAAAGGGCATAAAGTGGCCTAGCCTTATCGAATCGAAGCATGTAATAGTTCCTAGGAAATCTAACGAGCATATCTACGACTTCCATGGTTGATTTTAGAAATTTGAAAAATGGCCAAACTGGTGGTAAAGTGAATTTCCTGGTTAATTTATGGATTTTACTTGTTTTTGACCCTTTTTCTTTCAGTAAAAAGGGCATAAAGTGGCCTAGCCTTATCCAATCGAAGCATGTAATAGTTCCTAGGAAATCTAACGAGCATATCTACAACTTCCACGGTTGATTTTAAAAATTTGAAAAACTGCCAAAATGGTGGTAAAGTGAATTTCCTGGTTAATTTACTGATTTTACTTGTTTTTGATTCTTTTTCTTTCCCTAAAAAGGGCATAAAGTGGCCTAGCCTTATCGAATAGAAGCATGTAATAGTTCCTAGGAAATCTAACGAGCATATCTACGACTTCCATGGTTGATTTTAGAAATTTGAAAAACGGCCAAAATGGTGGTAAAGTGTATTTCTTTGTTAATTTACGGATTTTACTTGTTTTTTATTCTTTTTCTTTCACTGAAAAGGGCATAAAGTGGCCTAGCCTTATCGAATCGGAACATATAATAGTTCCTAGGAAATCTAACGAGCATATCTACGACTTCCATGATTTATATTAGAATTTTCAAAAACAACAAAAATGGTTGTAAAGTGAATTTCATTGTTAATTTACGGATTTTACTTGTTTTTGACCCTTTTTCTTTCACTAAAAAGGGCATAAAGTGGCCTAGCCTTATCGAATTGAAGCATGTAATACATCCTGGGAAATCTAACGAGAATATCTACGACTTCCATGGTTGATTTTAGAAATTTGAAAAACGGCCAAAATGGTGGTAAAGTGTATTTCCTTGTTAATTTACGGATTTTACTTGTTTTTGATTCTTTTTCTTTCACTAAAAAGGGCATAAAGTGGCCTAGCCTTATCGAATCGGAGCATGTAATAGTTCCTAGGAAGTCTAACGAGCATATCTACGACTTCCATGATTTATATTAGAATTTTCAAAAATGGCCAAAATGGGGGTTAAGTTAATTTCCTGGTTAATTTACGGAATTTACTCGTTTTTGAGCCTTTTTCTTTCACTAAAAAAGACATAAAGTGGCCTAGCCTTATCGAATAGAAGCATGTAGTAGTTCCTAGGAAACCTAACGAGCATATCTATTACCTCCATGGTTGATTATAGAATTTTCAAAGACGGCCAAAATGGGGGTTAGGTTAATTTCCTTGTTAATTTACGGATTTTACTCGTTTTTTACCCTTTTTCTTTCACTAAAAAGGGCATAAAGTGGCCTAGCCTTATCAAATCGAAGCATGTAATAGTTCCTAGGAAATCTAACGAGCATATCTACGACTTCCATGGTTGATTTTAGAAATTTGAAAAACGGCCAAAATGGTGGTAAAGTGAATTTCCTTGTTAATTTACGGATTTTACTTGTTTTTGACCCTTTTTCTTTCACTAAAAAGGGCATAAAGTGGCCTACCCTTATCGAATTGAAGCATGTAATACATCCTAGGAAATCTAACGAGAATATCTACGACTTCCATGGTTGATTTTAGAAATTTGAAAAACGGCCAAAATGGTGGTAAAGTGTATTTCCTTGTTAATTTACGGATTTTACTTGTTTTTGATTCTTTTTCTTTCACTAAAAAGGGCATAAAGTGGCCTAGCCTTATCGAATTGAACCATGTAATACATCCTAGGAAATCTAACGAGAATATCTACGACTTCCATTGTTGATTTTAGAAATTTGAAAAACGGCCAAAATGGTGGTAAAGTGTATTTCCTTGTTAATTTGCGGATTTTACTTGTTTTTGATTCTTTTTCTTTCACTAAAAAGGGCATAAAGTGGCCTAGCCTTATCGAATCGAAGCATGTAATAGTTCCTAGGAAATCTAACGAGCATATCTACGACTTCCATGGTTGATTTTAGAAATTTGAAAAACGGCCAAACTGGTGGTAAAGTGAATTTCCTGGTTAATTTACGGATTTTACTTGTTTTTGACCCTTTTTCTTTCAGTAAAAAGGGCATAAAGTGGCCTAGCCTTATCCAATCGAAGCATGTAATAGTTCTTAGGAAATCTAACGAGCATATCTACGACTTCCATGGTTGATTTTAGAAATTTGAAAAACGGCCAAACTGGTGGTAAAGTGAATTTCCTGGTTAATTTACGGATTTTACTTGTTTTTGACCCTTTTTCTTTCAGTAAAAAGGGCATAAAGTGGCCTAGCCTTATCGAATCGAAGCATGTAATAGTTCCTAGGAAATCTAACGAGCATATCAATGACTTCCACGGTTGATTTTAGAAATTTGAAGAACGGTCAAAATGGTGGTAAAGTGAATTTCCCGGTTAATTTACGGATTTTACTTGTTTTTGATTCTTTTTCTTTCACTAAAAAAGGCATAAAGTGGCCTAGCCTTATCGAATAGAAGCATGTAATAGTTCCTAGGAAATCTAACGAGCGTATCTACGACTTCCATGGTTGATTTTAGAAATTTGAAAAACGGCGAAAATGGTGGTAAAATGTATTTCCTTGTTAATTTACGGATTTTACTTGTTTTTTATTCTTTTTCTTTCACTAAAAAAGGCATAAAGTGGCCTAGCCTTATCGAATCGGAACATATAATAGTTCCTAGGAAATCTAACGAGCATATCTACGACTTCCATGATTTATATTAGAATTTTCAATAACAACAAAAATGGTTGTAAAGTGAATTTCATTGTTAATTTACGGATTTTACTTGTTTTTGACCCTTTTTCTTTCACTAAAAAGGGCATAAAGTGGCCTAGCCTTATCGAATTGAAACATGTAATACATCCTAGGAAATCTAACGAGAATATCTACGACTTCCATGGTTGATTTTAGAAATTTGAAAAACGGCCAAAATGGTGGTAAAGTGTATTTCCATGTTAATTTACGGATTTTACTTGTTTTTGATTCTTTTTCTTTCACTAAAAAGGGCATAAAGTGGTCTAGCCTTATCGAATCGGAGCATGTAATAGTTCCTAGGAAGTCTAACGAGCAAATCTACGACTTCCATGATTTATATTAGAATTTTCAAAAATGGCCAAAATGGGGGTTAAGTTAATTTCCTGGTTAATTTACGGATTTTACTCGTTTTTGAGCCTTTTTCTTTCACTAAAAAAGATATAAAGTGGCCTAGCCTTATCGAATCGAAGTATGTAGTAGTTCCTAGGAAACCTAACGAGCATATCTATTACCTCCATGGTTGATTTTAGAATTTTCAAAGACGGCCAAAATGGGGGTTAGGTTAATTTCCTTGTTAATTTACGGATTTTACTCGTTTTTTACCCTTTTTCTTTCACTAAAAAGGGCATAAAGTGGCCTAGCCTTATCGAATCGGAGCATGTAATAGTTCCTAGGAAGGCTAACGAGCATATCTACGACTTCCATGGTTGATTTTAGAAATTTGAAAAACGGCCAAAATGGTGGTAAAGTGAATTTCCTTGTTAATTTACGGATTTTACTTGTTTTTGACCCTTTTTCTTTCACTAAAAAGGACATAAAGTGGCATACCCTTATCGAATTGAAGCATGTAATACATCCTAGGAAATCTAACGAGAATATCTACGACTTCCATTGTTGATTTTAGAAATTTGAAAAACGGCCAAAATGGTGGTAAAGTGAATTTCCTTGTTAATTTACGGATTTTACTTGTTTTTGACCCTTTTTCTTTCACTAAAAAGGGCATAAAGTGGCCTACCCTTATCGAATTGAAGCATGTAATACATCCTAGGAAATCTAACGAGAATATCTACGACTTCCATGGTTGATTTTAGAAATTTGAAAAACGGCCAAAATGGTGGTAAAGTGTATTTCCTTGTTAATTTACGGATTTTACTTGTTTTTGATTCTTTTTCTTTCACTAAAAAGGGCATAAAGTGGCCTAGCCTTATCGAATTGAACCATGTAATACATCCTAGGAAATCTAACGAGAATATCTACGACTTCCATTGTTGATTTTAGAAATTTGAAAAACGGCCAAAATGGTGGTAAAGTGTATTTCCTTGTTAATTTGCGGATTTTACTTGTTTTTGATTCTTTTTCTTTCACTAAAAAGGGCATAAAGTGGCCTAGCCTTATCGAATCGAAGCATGTAATAGTTCCTAGGAAATCTAACGAGCATATCTACGACTTCCATGGTTGATTTTAGAAATTTGAAAAACGGCCAAACTGGTGGTAAAGTGAATTTCCTGGTTAATTTACGGATTTTACTTGTTTTTGACCCTTTTTCTTTCAGTAAAAAGGGCATAAAGTGGCCTAGCCTTATCCAATCGAAGCATGTAATAGTTCTTAGGAAATCTAACGAGCATATCTACGACTTCCATGGTTGATTTTAGAAATTTGAAAAACGGCCAAACTGGTGGTAAAGTGAATTTCCTGGTTAATTTACGGATTTTACTTGTTTTTGACCCTTTTTCTTTCAGTAAAAAGGGCATAAAGTGGCCTAGCCTTATCGAATCGAAGCATGTAATAGTTCCTAGGAAATCTAACGAGCATATCAATGACTTCCACGGTTGATTTTAGAAATTTGAAGAACGGTCAAAATGGTGGTAAAGTGAATTTCCCGGTTAATTTACGGATTTTACTTGTTTTTGATTCTTTTTCTTTCACTAAAAAAGGCATAAAGTGGCCTAGCCTTATCGAATAGAAGCATGTAATAGTTCCTAGGAAATCTAACGAGCGTATCTACGACTTCCATGGTTGATTTTAGAAATTTGAAAAACGGCGAAAATGGTGGTAAAATGTATTTCCTTGTTAATTTACGGATTTTACTTGTTTTTTATTCTTTTTCTTTCACTAAAAAAGGCATAAAGTGGCCTAGCCTTATCGAATCGGAACATATAATAGTTCCTAGGAAATCTAACGAGCATATCTACGACTTCCATGATTTATATTAGAATTTTCAATAACAACAAAAATGGTTGTAAAGTGAATTTCATTGTTAATTTACGGATTTTACTTGTTTTTGACCCTTTTTCTTTCACTAAAAAGGGCATAAAGTGGCCTAGCCTTATCGAATTGAAACATGTAATACATCCTAGGAAATCTAACGAGAATATCTACGACTTCCATGGTTGATTTTAGAAATTTGAAAAACGGCCAAAATGGTGGTAAAGTGTATTTCCATGTTAATTTACGGATTTTACTTGTTTTTGATTCTTTTTCTTTCACTAAAAAGGGCATAAAGTGGTCTAGCCTTATCGAATCGGAGCATGTAATAGTTCCTAGGAAGTCTAACGAGCAAATCTACGACTTCCATGATTTATATTAGAATTTTCAAAAATGGCCAAAATGGGGGTTAAGTTAATTTCCTGGTTAATTTACGGATTTTACTCGTTTTTGAGCCTTTTTCTTTCACTAAAAAAGATATAAAGTGGCCTAGCCTTATCGAATCGAAGTATGTAGTAGTTCCTAGGAAACCTAACGAGCATATCTATTACCTCCATGGTTGATTTTAGAATTTTCAAAGACGGCCAAAATGGGGGTTAGGTTAATTTCCTTGTTAATTTACGGATTTTACTCGTTTTTTACCCTTTTTCTTTCACTAAAAAGGGCATAAAGTGGCCTAGCCTTATCGAATCGGAGCATGTAATAGTTCCTAGGAAGGCTAACGAGCATATCTACGACTTCCATGGTTGATTTTAGAAATTTGAAAAACGGCCAAAATGGTGGTAAAGTGAATTTCCTTGTTAATTTACGGATTTTACTTGTTTTTGACCCTTTTTCTTTCACTAAAAAGGACATAAAGTGGCATACCCTTATCGAATTGAAGCATGTAATACATCCTAGGAAATCTAACGAGAATATCTACGACTTCCATGGTTGATTTTAGAAATTTGAAAAACGGCCAAAATGGTGGTAAAGTGTATTTCCTTGTTTTTGATTCTTTTTCTTTCACTAAAAAGGGCATAAAGTGGCCTAGCCTTATCGAATTGAACCATGTAATACATCCTAGGAAATCTAACGAGAATATCTACGACTTCCATTGTTGATTTTAGAAATTTGAAAAACGGCCAAAATGGTGGTAAAGTGTATTTCCTTGTTAATTTACGGATTTTACTTGTTTTTGATTCTTTTTCTTTCACTAAAAAGGGCATAAAGTGGCCTAGCCTTATCGAATCGAAGCATGTAATAGTTCCTAGGAAATCTAACGAGCATATCTACGACTTCCATGGTTGATTTTAGAAATTTGAAAAATGGCCAAACTGGTGGTAAAGTGAATTTCCTGGTTAATTTACGGATTTTACTTGTTTTTGACCCTTTTTCTTTCAGTAAAAAGGGCATAAAGTGGCCTAGCCTTATCCAATCGAAGCATGTAATAGTTCCTAGGAAATCTAACGAGCATATCTACAACTTCCACGGTTGATTTTAAAAATTTGAAAAACTGCCAAAATGGTGGTAAAGTGAATTTCCTGGTTAATTTACTGATTTTACTTGTTTTTGATTCTTTTTCTTTCCCTAAAAAGGGCATAAAGTGGCCTAGCCTTATCGAATAGAAGCATGTAATAGTTCCTAGGAAATCTAACGAGCATATCTACGACTTCCATGGTTGATTTTAGAAATTTGAAAAACGGCCAAAATGGTGGTAAAGTGTATTTCTTTGTTAATTTACGGATTTTACTTGTTTTTTATTCTTTTTCTTTCACTGAAAAGGGCATAAAGTGGCCTAGCCTTATCGAATCGGAACATATAATAGTTCCTAGGAAATCTAACGAGCATATCTACGACTTCCATGATTTATATTAGAATTTTCAAAAACAACAAAAATGGTTGTAAAGTGAATTTCATTGTTAATTTACGGATTTTACTTGTTTTTGACCCTTTTTCTTTCACTAAAAAGGGCATAAAGTGGCCTAGCCTTATCGAATTGAAGCATGTAATACATCCTGGGAAATCTAACGAGAATATCTACGACTTCCATGGTTGATTTTAGAAATTTGAAAAACGGCCAAAATGGTGGTAAAGTGTATTTCCTTGTTAATTTACGGATTTTACTTGTTTTTGATTCTTTTTCTTTCACTAAAAAGGGCATAAAGTGGCCTAGCCTTATCGAATCGGAGCATGTAATAGTTCCTAGGAAGTCTAACGAGCATATCTACGACTTCCATGATTTATATTAGAATTTTCAAAAATGGCCAAAATGGGGGTTAAGTTAATTTCCTGGTTAATTTACGGATTTTACTCGTTTTTGAGCCTTTTTCTTTCACTAAAAAAGACATAAAGTGGCCTAGCCTTATCGAATAGAAGCATGTAGTAGTTCCTAGGAAACCTAACGAGCATATCTATTACCTCCATGGTTGATTATAGAATTTTCAAAGACGGCCAAAATGGGGGTTAGGTTAATTTCCTTGTTAATTTACGGATTTTACTCGTTTTTTACCCTTTTTCTTTCACTAAAAAGGGCATAAAGTGGCCTAGCCTTATCAAATCGAAGCATGTAATAGTTCCTAGGAAATCTAACGAGCATATCTACGACTTCCATGGTTGATTTTAGAAATTTGAAAAACGGCCAAAATGGTGGTAAAGTGAATTTCCTTGTTAATTTACGGATTTTACTTGTTTTTGACCCTTTTTCTTTCACTAAAAAGGGCATAAAGTGGCCTACCCTTATCGAATTGAAGCATGTAATACATCCTAGGAAATCTAACGAGAATATCTACGACTTCCATGGTTGATTTTAGAAATTTGAAAAACGGCCAAAATGGTGGTAAAGTGTATTTCCTTGTTAATTTACGGATTTTACTTGTTTTTGATTCTTTTTCTTTCACTAAAAAGGGCATAAAGTGGCCTAGCCTTATCGAATTGAACCATGTAATACATCCTAGGAAATCTAACGAGAATATCTACGACTTCCATTGTTGATTTTAGAAATTTGAAAAACGGCCAAAATGGTGGTAAAGTGTATTTCCTTGTTAATTTGCGGATTTTACTTGTTTTTGATTCTTTTTCTTTCACTAAAAAGGGCATAAAGTGGCCTAGCCTTATCGAATCGAAGCATGTAATAGTTCCTAGGAAATCTAACGAGCATATCTACGACTTCCATGGTTGATTTTAGAAATTTGAAAAACGGCCAAACTGGTGGTAAAGTGAATTTCCTGGTTAATTTACGGATTTTACTTGTTTTTGACCCTTTTTCTTTCAGTAAAAAGGGCATAAAGTGGCCTAGCCTTATCCAATCGAAGCATGTAATAGTTCTTAGGAAATCTAACGAGCATATCTACGACTTCCATGGTTGATTTTAGAAATTTGAAAAACGGCCAAACTGGTGGTAAAGTGAATTTCCTGGTTAATTTACGGATTTTACTTGTTTTTGACCCTTTTTCTTTCAGTAAAAAGGGCATAAAGTGGCCTAGCCTTATCGAATCGAAGCATGTAATAGTTCCTAGGAAATCTAACGAGCATATCAATGACTTCCACGGTTGATTTTAGAAATTTGAAGAACGGTCAAAATGGTGGTAAAGTGAATTTCCCGGTTAATTTACGGATTTTACTTGTTTTTGATTCTTTTTCTTTCACTAAAAAAGGCATAAAGTGGCCTAGCCTTATCGAATAGAAGCATGTAATAGTTCCTAGGAAATCTAACGAGCGTATCTACGACTTCCATGGTTGATTTTAGAAATTTGAAAAACGGCGAAAATGGTGGTAAAATGTATTTCCTTGTTAATTTACGGATTTTACTTGTTTTTTATTCTTTTTCTTTCACTAAAAAAGGCATAAAGTGGCCTAGCCTTATCGAATCGGAACATATAATAGTTCCTAGGAAATCTAACGAGCATATCTACGACTTCCATGATTTATATTAGAATTTTCAATAACAACAAAAATGGTTGTAAAGTGAATTTCATTGTTAATTTACGGATTTTACTTGTTTTTGACCCTTTTTCTTTCACTAAAAAGGGCATAAAGTGGCCTAGCCTTATCGAATTGAAACATGTAATACATCCTAGGAAATCTAACGAGAATATCTACGACTTCCATGGTTGATTTTAGAAATTTGAAAAACGGCCAAAATGGTGGTAAAGTGTATTTCCATGTTAATTTACGGATTTTACTTGTTTTTGATTCTTTTTCTTTCACTAAAAAGGGCATAAAGTGGCCTAGCCTTATCGAATCGGAGCATGTAATAGTTCCTAGGAAGTCTAACGAGCAAATCTACGACTTCCATGATTTATATTAGAATTTTCAAAAATGGCCAAAATGGGGGTTAAGTTAATTTCCTGGTTAATTTACGGATTTTACTCGTTTTTGAGCCTTTTTCTTTCACTAAAAAAGATATAAAGTGGCCTAGCCTTATCGAATCGAAGTATGTAGTAGTTCCTAGGAAACCTAACGAGCATATCTATTACCTCCATGGTTGATTTTAGAATTTTCAAAGACGGCCAAAATGGGGGTTAGGTTAATTTCCTTGTTAATTTACGGATTTTACTCGTTTTTTACCCTTTTTCTTTCACTAAAAAGGACATAAAGTGGCCTAGCCTTATCGAATCGGAGCATGTAATAGTTCCTAGGAAGGCTAACGAGCATATCTACGACTTCCATGGTTGATTTTAGAAATTTGAAAAACGGCCAAAATGGTGGTAAAGTGAATTTCCTTGTTAATTTACGGATTTTACTTGTTTTTGACCCTTTTTCTTTCACTAAAAAGGGCATAAAGTGGCATACCCTTATCGAATTGAAGCATGTAATACATCCTAGGAAATCTAACGAGAATATCTACGACTTCCATGGTTGATTTTAGAAATTTGAAAAACGGCCAAAATGGTGGTAAAGTGTATTTCCTTGTTAATTTACGGATTTTACTTGTTTTTGATTCTTTTTCTTTCCTTAAAAAGGGCATAAAGTGGCCTAGCCTTATCGAATTGAACCATGTAATACATCCTAGGAAATCTAACGAGAATATCTACGACTTCCATTGTTGATTTTAGAAATTTGAAAAACGGCCAAAATGGTGGTAAAGTGTATTTCCTTGTTAATTTACGGATTTTACTTGTTTTTGATTCTTTTTCTTTCACTAAAAAGGGCATAAAGTGGCCTAGCCTTATCGAATCGAAGCATGTAATAGTTCCTAGGAAATCTAACGAGCATATCTACGACTTCCATGGTTGATTTTAGAAATTTGAAAAATGGCCAAACTGGTGGTAAAGTGAATTTCCTGGTTAATTTACGGATTTTACTTGTTTTTGACCCTTTTTCTTTCAGTAAAAAGGGCATAAAGTGGCCTAGCCTTATCCAATCGAAGCATGTAATAGTTCCTAGGAAATCTAACGAGCATATCTACAACTTCCACGGTTGATTTTAAAAATTTGAAAAACTGCCAAAATGGTGGTAAAGTGAATTTCCTGGTTAATTTACTGATTTTACTTGTTTTTGATTCTTTTTCTTTCCCTAAAAAGGGCATAAAGTGGCCTAGCCTTATCGAATAGAAGCATGTAATAGTTCCTAGGAAATCTAACGAGCATATCTACGACTTCCATGGTTGATTTTAGAAATTTGAATAACGGCGAAAATGGTGGTAAAGTGTATTTCTTTGTTAATTTACGGATTTTACTTGTTTTTTATTCTTTTTCTTTCACTGAAAAGGGCATAAAGTGGCCTAGCCTTATCGAATCGGAACATATAATAGTTCCTAGGAAATCTAACGAGCATATCTACGACTTCCATGATTTATATTAGAATTTTCAAAAACAACAAAAATGGTTGTAAAGTGAATTTCATTGTTAATTTACGGATTTTACTTGTTTTTGACCCTTTTTCTTTCACTAAAAAGGGCATAAAGTGGCCTAGCCTTATCGAATTGAAGCATGTAATACATCCTGGGAAATCTAACGAGAATATCTACGACTTCCATGGTTGATTTTAGAAATTTGAAAAACGGCCAAAATGGTGGTAAAGTGTATTTCCTTGTTAATTTACGAATTTTACTTGTTTTTGATTCTTTTTCTTTCACTAAAAAGGGCATAAAGTGGCCTAGCCTTATCGAATCGGAGCATGTAATAGTTCCTAGGAAGTCTAACGAGCATATCTACGACTTCCATGATTTATATTAGAATTTTCAAAAATGGCCAAAATGGGGGTTAAGTTAATTTCCTGGTTAATTTACGGATTTTACTCGTTTTTGAGCCTTTTTCTTTCACTAAAAAAGACATAAAGTGGCCTAGCCTTATCGAATAGAAGCATGTAGTAGTTCCTAGGAAACCTAACGAGCATATCTATTACCTCCATGGTTGATTATAGAATTTTCAAAGACGGCCAAAATGGGGGTTAGGTTAATTTCCTTGTTAATTTACGGATTTTACTCGTTTTTTACCCTTTTTCTTTCACTAAAAAGGGCATAAAGTGGCCTAGCCTTATCAAATCGAAGCATGTAATAGTTCCTAGGAAATCTAACGAGCATATCTACGACTTCCATGGTTGATTTTAGAAATTTGAAAAACGGCCAAAATGGTGGTAAAGTGAATTTCCTTGTTAATTTACGGATTTTACTTGTTTTTGACCCTTTTTCTTTCACTAAAAAGGGCATAAAGTGGCATACCCTTATCGAATTGAAGCATGTAATACATCCTAGGAAATCTAACGAGAATATCTACGACTTCCATGGTTGATTTTAGAAATTTGAAAAACGGCCAAAATGGTGGTAAAGTGTATTTCCTTGTTAATTTACGGATTTTACTTGTTTTTGATTCTTTTTCTTTCACTAAAAAGGGCATAAAGTGGCCTAGCCTTATCGAATTGAACCATGTAATACATCCTAGGAAATCTAACGAGAATATCTACGACTTCCATTGTTGATTTTAGAAATTTGAAAAACGGCCAAAATGGTGGTAAAGTGTATTTCCTTGTTAATTTACGGATTTTACTTGTTTTTGATTCTTTTTCTTTCACTAAAAAGGGCATAAAGTGGCCTAGCCTTATCGAATCGAAGCATGTAATAGTTCCTAGGAAATCTAACGAGCATATCTACGACTTCCATGGTTGATTTTAGAAATTTGAAAAATGGCCAAACTGGTGGTAAAGTGAATTTCCTGGTTAATTTACGGATTTTACTTGTTTTTGACCCTTTTTCTTTCAGTAAAAAGGGCATAAAGTGGCCTAGCCTTATCCAATCGAAGCATGTAATAGTTCCTAGGAAATCTAACGAGCATATCTACAACTTCCACGGTTGATTTTAAAAATTTGAAAAACTGCCAAAATGGTGGTAAAGTGAATTTCCTGGTTAATTTACTGATTTTACTTGTTTTTGATTCTTTTTCTTTCCCTAAAAAGGGCATAAAGTGGCCTAGCCTTATCGAATAGAAGCATGTAATAGTTCCTAGGAAATCTAACGAGCATATCTACGACTTCCATGGTTGATTTTAGAAATTTGAAAAACGGCCAAAATGGTGGTAAAGTGTATTTCTTTGTTAATTTACGGATTTTACTTGTTTTTTATTCTTTTTCTTTCACTGAAAAGGGCATAAAGTGGCCTAGCCTTATCGAATCGGAACATATAATAGTTCCTAGGAAATCTAACGAGCATATCTACGACTTCCATGATTTATATTAGAATTTTCAAAAACAACAAAAATGGTTGTAAAGTGAATTTCATTGTTAATTTACGGATTTTACTTGTTTTTGACCCTTTTTCTTTCACTAAAAAGGGCATAAAGTGGCCTAGCCTTATCGAATTGAAGCATGTAATACATCCTGGGAAATCTAACGAGAATATCTACGACTTCCATGGTTGATTTTAGAAATTTGAAAAACGGCCAAAATGGTGGTAAAGTGTATTTCCTTGTTAATTTACGGATTTTACTTGTTTTTGATTCTTTTTCTTTCACTAAAAAGGGCATAAAGTGGCCTAGCCTTATCGAATCGGAGCATGTAATAGTTCCTAGGAAGTCTAACGAGCATATCTACGACTTCCATGATTTATATTAGAATTTTCAAAAATGGCCAAAATGGGGGTTAAGTTAATTTCCTGGTTAATTTACGGATTTTACTCGTTTTTGAGCCTTTTTCTTTCACTAAAAAAGACATAAAGTGGCCTAGCCTTATCGAATAGAAGCATGTAGTAGTTCCTAGGAAACCTAACGAGCATATCTATTACCTCCATGGTTGATTATAGAATTTTCAAAGACGGCCAAAATGGGGGTTAGGTTAATTTCCTTGTTAATTTACGGATTTTACTCGTTTTTTACCCTTTTTCTTTCACTAAAAAGGGCATAAAGTGGCCTAGCCTTATCAAATCGAAGCATGTAATAGTTCCTAGGAAATCTAACGAGCATATCTACGACTTCCATGGTTGATTTTAGAAATTTGAAAAACGGCCAAAATGGTGGTAAAGTGAATTTCCTTGTTAATTTACGGATTTTACTTGTTTTTGACTCTTTTTCTTTCACTAAAAAGGGCATAAAGTGGCCTACCCTTATCGAATTGAAGCATGTAATACATCCTAGGAAATCTAACGAGAATATCTACGACTTCCATGGTTGATTTTAGAAATTTGAAAAACGGCCAAAATGGTGGTAAAGTGTATTTCCTTGTTAATTTACGGATTTTACTTGTTTTTGATTCTTTTTCTTTCACTAAAAAGGGCATAAAGTGGCCTAGCCTTATCGAATTGAACCATGTAATACATCCTAGGAAATCTAACGAGAATATCTACGACTTCCATTGTTGATTTTAGAAATTTGAAAAACGGCCAAAATGGTGGTAAAGTGTATTTCCTTGTTAATTTGCGGATTTTACTTGTTTTTGATTCTTTTTCTTTCACTAAAAAGGGCATAAAGTGGCCTAGCCTTATCGAATCGAAGCATGTAATAGTTCCTAGGAAATCTAACGAGCATATCTACGACTTCCATGGTTGATTTTAGAAATTTGAAAAACGGCCAAACTGGTGGTAAAGTGAATTTCCTGGTTAATTTACGGATTTTACTTGTTTTTGACCCTTTTTCTTTCAGTAAAAAGGGCATAAAGTGGCCTAGCCTTATCGAATCGAAGCATGTAATAGTTCCTAGGAAATCTAACGAGCATATCAATGACTTCCACGGTTGATTTTAGAAATTTGAAGAACGGTCAAAATGGTGGTAAAGTGAATTTCCCGGTTAATTTACGGATTTTACTTGTTTTTGATTCTTTTTCTTTCACTAAAAAAGGCATAAAGTGGCCTAGCCTTATCGAATAGAAGCATGTAATAGTTCCTAGGAAATCTAACGAGCGTATCTACGACTTCCATGGTTGATTTTAGAAATTTGAAAAACGGCGAAAATGGTGGTAAAATGTATTTCCTTGTTAATTTACGGATTTTACTTGTTTTTTATTCTTTTTCTTTCACTAAAAAAGGCATAAAGTGGCCTAGCCTTATCGAATCGGAACATATAATAGTTCCTAGGAAATCTAACGAGCATATCTACGACTTCCATGATTTATATTAGAATTTTCAATAACAACAAAAATGGTTGTAAAGTGAATTTCATTGTTAATTTACGGATTTTACTTGTTTTTGACCCTTTTTCTTTCACTAAAAAGGGCATAAAGTGGCCTAGCCTTATCGAATTGAAACATGTAATACATCCTAGGAAATCTAACGAGAATATCTACGACTTCCATGGTTGATTTTAGAAATTTGAAAAACGGCCAAAATGGTGGTAAAGTGTATTTCCATGTTAATTTACGGATTTTACTTGTTTTTGATTCTTTTTCTTTCACTAAAAAGGGCATAAAGTGGCCTAGCCTTATCGAATCGGAGCATGTAATAGTTCCTAGGAAGTCTAACGAGCAAATCTACGACTTCCATGATTTATATTAGAATTTTCAAAAATGGCCAAAATGGGGGTTAAGTTAATTTCCTGGTTAATTTACGGATTTTACTCGTTTTTGAGCCTTTTTCTTTCACTAAAAAAGATATAAAGTGGCCTAGCCTTATCGAATCGAAGTATGTAGTAGTTCCTAGGAAACCTAACGAGCATATCTATTACCTCCATGGTTGATTTTAGAATTTTCAAAGACGGCCAAAATGGGGGTTAGGTTAATTTCCTTGTTAATTTACGGATTTTACTCGTTTTTTACCCTTTTTCTTTCACTAAAAAGGGCATAAAGTGGCCTAGCCTTATCGAATCGGAGCATGTAATAGTTCCTAGGAAGGCTAACGAGCATATCTACGACTTCCATGGTTGATTTTAGAAATTTGAAAAACGGCCAAAATGGTGGTAAAGTGAATTTCCTTGTTAATTTACGGATTTTACTTGTTTTTGACCCTTTTTCTTTCACTAAAAAGGGCATAAAGTGGCATACCCTTATCGAATTGAAGCATGTAATACATCCTAGGAAATCTAACGAGAATATCTACGACTTCCATGGTTGATTTTAGAAATTTGAAAAACGGCCAAAATGGTGGTAAAGTGTATTTCCTTGTTAATTTACGGATTTTACTTGTTTTTGATTCTTTTTCTTTCACTAAAAAGGGCATAAAGTGGCCTAGCCTTATCGAATTGAACCATGTAATACATCCTAGGAAATCTAACGAGAATATCTACGACTTCCATTGTTGATTTTAGAAATTTGAAAAACGGCCAAAATGGTGGTAAAGTGTATTTCCTTGTTAATTTACGGATTTTACTTGTTTTTGATTCTTTTTCTTTCACTAAAAAGGGCATAAAGTGGCCTAGCCTTATCGAATCGAAGCATGTAATAGTTCCTAGGAAATCTAACGAGCATATCTACGACTTCCATGGTTGATTTTAGAAATTTGAAAAATGGCCAAACTGGTGGTAAAGTGAATTTCCTGGTTAATTTACGGATTTTACTTGTTTTTGACCCTTTTTCTTTCAGTAAAAAGGGCATAAAGTGGCCTAGCCTTATCCAATCGAAGCATGTAATAGTTCCTAGGAAATCTAACGAGCATATCTACAACTTCCACGGTTGATTTTAAAAATTTGAAAAACTGCCAAAATGGTGGTAAAGTGAATTTCCTGGTTAATTTACTGATTTTACTTGTTTTTGATTCTTTTTCTTTCCCTAAAAAGGGCATAAAGTGGCCTAGCCTTATCGAATAGAAGCATGTAATAGTTCCTAGGAAATCTAACGAGCATATCTACGACTTCCATGGTTGATTTTAGAAATTTGAAAAACGGCCAAAATGGTGGTAAAGTGTATTTCTTTGTTAATTTACGGATTTTACTTGTTTTTTATTCTTTTTCTTTCACTGAAAAGGGCATAAAGTGGCCTAGCCTTATCGAATCGGAACATATAATAGTTCCTAGGAAATCTAACGAGCATATCTACGACTTCCATGATTTATATTAGAATTTTCAAAAACAACAAAAATGGTTGTAAAGTGAATTTCATTGTTAATTTACGGATTTTACTTGTTTTTGACCCTTTTTCTTTCACTAAAAAGGGCATAAAGTGGCCTAGCCTTATCGAATTGAAGCATGTAATACATCCTGGGAAATCTAACGAGAATATCTACGACTTCCATGGTTGATTTTAGAAATTTGAAAAACGGCCAAAATGGTGGTAAAGTGTATTTCCTTGTTAATTTACGGATTTTACTTGTTTTTGATTCTTTTTCTTTCACTAAAAAGGGCATAAAGTGGCCTAGCCTTATCGAATCGGAGCATGTAATAGTTCCTAGGAAGTCTAACGAGCATACCTACGACTTCCATGATTTATATTAGAATTTTCAAAAATGGCCAAAATGGGGGTTAAGTTAATTTCCTGGTTAATTTACGGATTTTACTCGTTTTTGAGCCTTTTTCTTTCACTAAAAAAGACATAAAGTGGCCTAGCCTTATCGAATAGAAGCATGTAGTAGTTCCTAGGAAACCTAACGAGCATATCTATTACCTCCATGGTTGATTTTAGAATTTTCAAAGACGGCCAAAATGGGGGTTAGGTTAATTTCCTTGTTAATTTACGGATTTTACTCGTTTTTTACCCTTTTTCTTTCACTAAAAAGGGCATAAAGTGGCCTAGCCTTATCAAATCGAAGCATGTAATAGTTCCTAGGAAATCTAACGAGCATATCTACGACTTCCATGGTTGATTTTAGAAATTTGAAAAACGGCCAAAATGGTGGTAAAGTGAATTTCCTTGTTAATTTACGGATTTTACTTGTTTTTGATTCTTTTTCTTTCACTAAAAAGGGCATAAAGTGGCCTAGCCTTATCGAATCGAAGCATGTAATAGTTCCTAGGAAATCTAACGAGCATATCTACGACTTCCATGGTTGATTTTAGAAATTTGAAAAACGGCCAAAATGGTGGTAAAGTGAATTTCCTGGTTAATTTACGAATTTTACTTGTTTTTGATTCTTTATCTCTCAGTAAAAAGGGCATAAAGTGGCCTAGCCTTATCGAATAGAAGCATGTAATAGTTCCTAGGAAATCTAACGAGCATATCTACGACTTCCATGGTTGATTTTAGAAATTTGAAAAACGACCAAAATGGTGGTAAAGTGTATTTCCTTGTTAATTTACGGATTGTACTTGTTTTTGATTCTTGGCTTAATTGCATGTTTGGTCCCTTATGTTTACTTTAGTTTTCAAGTTGGTCCCTTATGTTTTGAAAGTTTCAAGTTGGTCCCATACGTTTATTTTAGTTTTCAAGTTGGTCCCTTACGTTTTGAAAGTTTCAAGTTAGTCCCTTATGTTTATTTTAGTTTTCAAGTTGGTCCCTTATGTTTATTTTAGTTTTCAAGTTGGTCCCTTATGTTTATTTTAGTTTTCAAGTTGGTCCCTTATGTTTTGGACCGACTTGAAAACTAAAATAAACATAAGGGACCAACTTGAAAACTAAAATAAACATAAGGGACCAACTTGAAACTTTCAAAACGTAAGGGACCAACTTGAAAACTTTTAAAACGTAAGGGACCAACTTGAAACATTCAAAACGTAAGGGCATAAAGTGGCCTAGCCTAATCGAATAGGAACATATAATAGTTCCTAGGAAATCTAACGAGCATATCTAAGACTTCCATGATTTATATTAGAATTTTCAAAAACAGCCAAAATGGCTGTAAAGTGAATTTCCTTGTTAATTTACGGATTTTACTTGTTTTTGACCCTTTTTCATTCACTAAAAAGGGCATAAAGTGGCCTAGCCTTATCGAATTGAAGCATGTAAAACATTCTAGGAAATCTAACGAGAATACCTATGACTTCCGTGGTTGATTTTAGAAATTTGAATAATGGCCAAAATGGTGGTAAAGTGTATTTCCTTGTAAATTTACGGATTTTACTTGTTTTTGATTCTTTTTCTTTCACTAAAAAGGGCATAAAGTGGCCTAGCCTTATCAAATCGAAGCTTGTAATAGTTCCTAGGAAATCTAACGAGCATATCTACGACTTCCATGGTTGATTTCAGAAATTTGAAAAACGGCCAAAATGGTGGTAAAGTGAATTTCCTGGTTAATTTACGAATTTTACTTGTTTTTGATTCTTTATCTCTCAGTAAAAAGGGCATAAAGTGGCCTAGCCTTATCGAATTGAACCATGTAATACATCCTAGGAAATCTAACGAGAATATCTACGACTTCCATTGTTGATTTTAGAAATTTGAAAAACGGCCAAAATGGTGGTAAAGTGTATTTCCTTGTTAATTTACGGATTTTACTTGTTTTTGATTCTTTTTCTTTCACTAAAAAGGGCATAAAGTGGCCTAGCCTTATCGAATCGAAGCATGTAATAGTTCCTAGGAAATCTAACGAGCATATCTACGACTTCCATGGTTGATTTTAGAAATTTGAAAAATGGCCAAACTGGTGGTAAAGTGAATTTCCTGGTTAATTTACGGATTTTACTTGTTTTTGACCCTTTTTCTTTCAGTAAAAAGGGCATAAAGTGGCCTAGCCTTATCCAATCGAAGCATGTAATAGTTCCTAGGAAATCTAACGAGCATATCTACAACTTCCACGGTTGATTTTAAAAATTTGAAAAACTGCCAAAATGGTGGTAAAGTGAATTTCCTGGTTAATTTACTGATTTTACTTGTTTTTGATTCTTTTTCTTTCCCTAAAAAGGGCATAAAGTGGCCTAGCCTTATCGAATAGAAGCATGTAATAGTTCCTAGGAAATCTAACGAGCATATCTACGACTTCCATGGTTGATTTTAGAAATTTGAAAAACGGCCAAAATGGTGGTAAAGTGTATTTCTTTGTTAATTTACGGATTTTACTTGTTTTTTATTCTTTTTCTTTCACTGAAAAGGGCATAAAGTGGCCTAGCCTTATCGAATCGGAACATATAATAGTTCCTAGGAAATCTAACGAGCATATCTACGACTTCCATGATTTATATTAGAATTTTCAAAAACAACAAAAATGGTTGTAAAGTGAATTTCATTGTTAATTTACGGATTTTACTTGTTTTTGACCCTTTTTCTTTCACTAAAAAGGGCATAAAGTGGCCTAGCCTTATCGAATTGAAGCATGTAATACATCCTGGGAAATCTAACGAGAATATCTACGACTTCCATGGTTGATTTTAGAAATTTGAAAAACGGCCAAAATGGTGGTAAAGTGTATTTCCTTGTTAATTTACGGATTTTACTTGTTTTTGATTCTTTTTCTTTCACTAAAAAGGGCATAAAGTGGCCTAGCCTTATCGAATCGGAGCATGTAATAGTTCCTAGGAAGTCTAACGAGCATACCTACGACTTCCATGATTTATATTAGAATTTTCAAAAATGGCCAAAATGGGGGTTAAGTTAATTTCCTGGTTAATTTACGGATTTTACTCGTTTTTGAGCCTTTTTCTTTCACTAAAAAAGACATAAAGTGGCCTAGCCTTATCGAATAGAAGCATGTAGTAGTTCCTAGGAAACCTAACGAGCATATCTATTACCTCCATGGTTGATTTTAGAATTTTCAAAGACGGCCAAAATGGGGGTTAGGTTAATTTCCTTGTTAATTTACGGATTTTACTCGTTTTTTACCCTTTTTCTTTCACTAAAAAGGGCATAAAGTGGCCTAGCCTTATCAAATCGAAGCATGTAATAGTTCCTAGGAAATCTAACGAGCATATCTACGACTTCCATGGTTGATTTTAGAAATTTGAAAAACGGCCAAAATGGTGGTAAAGTGAATTTCCTTGTTAATTTACGGATTTTACTTGTTTTTGATTCTTTTTCTTTCACTAAAAAGGGCATAAAGTGGCCTAGCCTTATCGAATCGAAGCATGTAATAGTTCCTAGGAAATCTAACGAGCATATCTACGACTTCCATGGTTGATTTTAGAAATTTGAAAAACGGCCAAAATGGTGGTAAAGTGAATTTCCTGGTTAATTTACGAATTTTACTTGTTTTTGATTCTTTATCTCTCAGTAAAAAGGGCATAAAGTGGCCTAGCCTTATCGAATAGAAGCATGTAATAGTTCCTAGGAAATCTAACGAGCATATCTACGACTTCCATGGTTGATTTTAGAAATTTGAAAAACGACCAAAATGGTGGTAAAGTGTATTTCCTTGTTAATTTACGGATTGTACTTGTTTTTGATTCTTGGCTTAATTGCATGTTTGGTCCCTTATGTTTACTTTAGTTTTCAAGTTGGTCCCTTATGTTTTGAAAGTTTCAAGTTGGTCCCATACGTTTATTTTAGTTTTCAAGTTGGTCCCTTACGTTTTGAAAGTTTCAAGTTAGTCCCTTATGTTTATTTTAGTTTTCAAGTTGGTCCCTTATGTTTATTTTAGTTTTCAAGTTGGTCCCTTATGTTTATTTTAGTTTTCAAGTTGGTCCCTTATGTTTTGGACCGACTTGAAAACTAAAATAAACATAAGGGACCAACTTGAAAACTAAAATAAACATAAGGGACCAACTTGAAACTTTCAAAACGTAAGGGACCAACTTGAAAACTTTTAAAACGTAAGGGACCAACTTGAAACATTCAAAACGTAAGGGCATAAAGTGGCCTAGCCTTATCGAATAGGAACATATAATAGTTCCTAGGAAATCTAACGAGCATATCTAAGACTTCCATGATTTATATTAGAATTTTCAAAAACAGCCAAAATGGCTGTAAAGTGAATTTCCTTGTTAATTTACGGATTTTACTTGTTTTTGACCCTTTTTCATTCACTAAAAAGGGCATAAAGTGGCCTAGCCTTATCGAATTGAAGCATGTAAAACATTCTAGGAAATCTAACGAGAATACCTATGACTTCCGTGGTTGATTTTAGAAATTTGAATAATGGCCAAAATGGTGGTAAAGTGTATTTCCTTGTAAATTTACGGATTTTACTTGTTTTTGATTCTTTTTCTTTCACTAAAAAGGGCATAAAGTGGCCTAGCCTTATCAAATCGAAGCTTGTAATAGTTCCTAGGAAATCTAACGAGCATATCTACGACTTCCATGGTTGATTTCAGAAATTTGAAAAACGGCCAAAATGGTGGTAAAGTGAATTTCCTGGTTAATTTACGAATTTTACTTGTTTTTGATTCTTTATCTCTCAGTAAAAAGGGCATAAAGTGGCCTAGCCTTATCGAATAGAAGCATGTAATAGTTCCTAGGAAATCTAACGAGCATATCTACGACTTCCATGGTTGATTTTAGAAATTTGAAAAACGGCCAAAATGGTGGTAAAGTGTATTTCCTTGTTAATTTACGGATTGTACTTGTTTTTGATTCTTTTTCTTTCACTAAAAAGTACATAAAGTGGCCTAGCCTTATCGAATCGGAACATATAATAGTTCCTAGGAAATCTAGCGAGCATATCTACGACTTCCATGGTTGATTTTAGAAGTATGAAAAACGGCCAAAATGGTGGTAAAGTGTATTTCCTTGTTAATTTACGGATTGTACTTGTTTTTGATTCTTTTTCTTTCACTAAAAAGTCCATAAAGTGGCCTAGCCTTATCGAATCGGAACATATAATAGTTCCTAGGAAATCTAACGAGCATATCTAAGACTTCCATGATTTATATTAGAATTTTCAAAAATAGCCAAAATGGTTGTAAAGTGAATTTCCTTGTTAATTTACGGATTTTACTTGTTTTTGACCCTTTTTCATTCACTAAAAAGGGCATAAAGTGGCCTAGCCTTATCGAATTGAAGCATGTAATACATTCTAGGAAATCTAACGAGAATACCTACGACTTCCGTGGATGATTTTAGAAATTTGAAAAATGGCCAAAATGGTGGTAAAGTGTATTTCCTTGTTAATTTACGGATTTTACTTGTTTTTGATTCTTTTTCTTTCACTAAAAAGGGCATAAAGTGGCCTAGCCCTATCAAATCGAAGCATGAAATACTTCCTAGGAAATGTAACGAGAATATCTACAACTTCCATGGTTGATTTTAGAAATTTGAAAAACGGCCAAATTGGTGGTAAAGTGTATTTCCTTGTTAATTTACGGATTTTACTTATTTTTGATTCTTTTTCTTTCACTAAAAAGGGCATAAAGTGGCCTAGCCTTATCGAACTGGAGCATGTAATAGTTCCTAGGAAATCTAACGAGCATATCTACGACTTCCATGATTTATATTAGAATTTTCAAAAACGGCCAAAATGGTGGTAAAGTGTATTTCCTTGTTAATTTACGGATTTTACTTGTTTTTGATTCTTTTTCTTTCAGTAAAAAGGACATAAAGTGGCATAGCCTTATCGAATCGGAGCATGTAATAGTTCCTAGGAAGGCTAACGAGCATATCTACGACTTCCATGGTTGATTTTAGAAATTTGAAAAACGGCCAAAATGGTGGTAAAGTGAATTTCCTTGTTAATTTACGGATTTTACTTGTTTTTGACCCTTTTTCTTTCACTAAAAAGGGCATAAAGTGGCCTACCCCTATCGAATTGAAGCATGTAATACATCCTAGGAAATCTAACGAGAATATCTACGACTTCCATGGTTGATTTTAGAAATTTGAAAAACGGCCAAAATGGTGGTAATGTGTATTTCCTTGTTAATTTACGGATTTTACTTGTTTTTGGTTCTTTTTCTTTCACTAAAAAGGGCATAAAGTGGCCTAGCCTTATCGAATTGAAGCATGTAATACATCCTAGGAAATCTAACGAGAATATCTACGACTTCCATGGTTGAATTTAGAAATTTGAAAAACGGCCAAAATGGTGGTAAAGTGTATTTCCTTGTTAATTTACGGATTTTACTTGTTTTTGATTCTTTTTCTTTCACTAAAAAGGGCATAAAGTGGCCTAGCCTTATCGAATCGAAGCATGTAATAGTTCCTAGGAAATCTAACAAGCATATCTACGACTTCCATGGTTGATTTTAGAAATTTGAAAAACGGCCAAACTGGTGGTAAAGTGAATTTCCTGGTTAATTTACGGATTTTACTTGTTTTTGACCATTTTTCTTTCTGTAAAAAGGGCATAAAGTGGCCTAGCCTTATCGAATCGAAGCATGTAATAGTTCCTAGGAAATCTAACGAGCATATCTACGACTTCCACGGTTGATTTTAGAAATTTGAAAAACGGCCAAATGGAGGTAAAGTGAATTTCGTGGTTAATTTACGGATTTTACTTGTTTTTGATTCTTTTTCTTTCAGTAAAAAGGGCATAAAGTGGCCTAGCCTTATCGAATAGAAGCATGTAATAGTTCCTAGGAAATCTAACGAGCATATCTATGACTTCTATGGTTGATTTTAGAAATTTGAAAAACGGCCAAAATGGTGGTAAAGTGTATTTCCTTGTTAATTTACGGATTTTACTTGTTTTTGATTCTTTTTCTTTCACTAAAAAGGGCATAAAGTGGTCTAGCCTTATCGAATCAGAACATATAATAGTTCCTAGGAAATCTAACGAGCATATCTACGACTTCCATGATTTATATTAGAATTTTCAAAAACAACCAAAATGGTTGTAAAGTGAATTTCCTTGTTAATTTATGGATTTTACTTGTTTTTGACCCTTTTTCTTTCACTAAAAAGGGCATAAAGTGGCCTAGCCTTATCGAATTGAAGCATGTAAAACATCCTAGGAAATCTAACGAGAATATCTACGACTTCCATATGGTTGATTTTAGAAATTTGAAAAACGGCCAAAATGGTGGTAAAGTGTATTTCCTTGTTAATTTACGGATTTTACTTGTTTTTGATTCTTTTTCTTTCACTAAAAAGGGCATAAAGTGACCTAGCCTTATCGAATCGAAGCATGTAATACTTCCTTGGAAATCTACCTAGCATGTCTACGACTTCCATGATTTATATTAGAATTTTCAAAAACGGCCAAAATGGGGGTTAAGTTAATTTCCTTGTTAATTTACGGATTTTACTCGTTTTTGACCCTTTTTCTTTCACTAAAAAAGACATAAAGTGGCCTAGCCTTATCGAATCGAAGCATGTAGTAGTTCGTAGGAAACCTAACGAGCATATCTATTACCTCCATGGTTTATTTTAGAATTTTCAAAAACTGCCAAAATGGGGGTTAGGTTAATTTCCTTGTTAATTTACGGATTTTACTCGTTTTTTACCCTTTTTCTTTCACTAAAAAGGGCATAAAGTGGCCTAGCCTTATCAAATCTAAGCATATAATAGTTCCTAGGAAATCTAACGAGCATATCTACGACTTCCATGGTTGATTTTAGAAATTTTAAAAACGGCCAAAATGGTGGTAAAGTGAATTTCCTTGTTAATTTACGGATTTTACTTATTTTTGATTCTTTTTCTTTCACTAAAAAGGGCATAAAGTGGCCTAGCCTTATCGAATCGGAACATATAATAGTTCCTAGGAAATCTAGCGAGCATATCTACGACTTCCATGGTTGATTTTAGAAGTTTGAAAAACTGCCAAAATGGTGGTAAAGTGTATTTCCTTGTTAATTTACGGATTCTTCTTGTTTTTGATTTTTTTTCTTTCACTAAAAAGTCCATAAAGTGGCCTAGCCTTATCGAATCGGAACATATAATAGTTCCTAGGAAATCTAACGAGCATATCTAAGACTTCCATGATTTATATTAGAATTTTCAAAAATAGCCAAAATGGTTGTAAAGTGAATTTCCTTGTTAATTTACGAATTTTACTTGTTTTTGACCCTTTTTCATTCACTAAAAAGGGCATAAAGTGGCCTAGCCTTATCGAATTGAAGCATGTAATACATTCTAGGAAATCTAACGAGAATACCTACGACTTCCGTGGATGATTTTAGAAATTTGAAAAATGGCCAAAATGGTGGTAAAGTGTATTTCCTTGTTAATTTACGGATTTTACTTGTTTTTGATTCTTTTTCTTTCACTAAAAAGGGCATAAAGTGGCCTAGCCCTATCAAATCGAAGCATGAAATACTTCCTAGGAAATGTAACGAGAATATCTACAACTTCCATGGTTGATTTTAGAAATTTGAAAAACGGCCAAATTGGTGGTAAAGTGTATTTCCTTGTTAATTTACGGATTTTACTTATTTTTGATTCTTTTTCTTTCACTAAAAAGGGCATAAAGTGGCCTAGCCTTATCGAACTGGAGCATGTAATAGTTCCTAGGAAATCTAACGAGCATATCTACGACTTCCATGATTTATATTAGAATTTTCAAAAACGGCCAAAATGGTGGTAAAGTGTATTTCCTTGTTAATTTACGGATTTTACTTGTTTTTGATTCTTTTTCTTTCAGTAAAAAGGACATAAAGTTGCATAGCCTTATCGAATCGGAGCATGTAATAGTTCCTAGGAAGGCTAACGAGCATATCTACGACTTCCATGGTTGATTTTAGAAATTTGAAAAACGGCCAAAATGGTGGTAAAGTGAATTTCCTTGTTAATTTACGGATTTTACTTGTTTTTGACCCTTTTTCTTTCACTAAAAAGGGCATAAAGTGGCCTACCCCTATCGAATTGAAGCATGTAATACATCCTAGGAAATCTAACGAGAATATCTACGACTTCCATGGTTGATTTTAGAAATTTGAAAAACGGCCAAAATGGTGGTAATGTGTATTTCCTTGTTAATTTACGGATTTTACTTGTTTTTGGTTCTTTTTCTTTCACTAAAAAGGGCATAAAGTGGCCTAGCCTTATCGAATTGAAGCATGTAATACATCCTAGGAAATCTAACGAGAATATCTACGACTTCCATGGTTGAATTTAGAAATTTGAAAAACGGCCAAAATGGTGGTAAAGTGTATTTCCTTGTTAATTTACGGATTTTACTTGTTTTTGATTCTTTTTCTTTCACTAAAAAGGGCATAAAGTGGCCTAGCCTTATCGAATCGAAGCATGTAATAGTTCCTAGGAAATCTAACGAGCATATCTACGACTTCCATGGTTGATTTTAGAAATTTGAAAAACGGCCAAACTGGTGGTAAAGTGAATTTCCTGGTTAATTTACGGATTTTACTTGTTTTTGACCATTTTTCTTTCAGTAAAAAGGGCATAAAGTGGCCTAGCCTTATCGAATCGAAGCATGTAATAGTTCCTAGGAAATCTAACGAGCATATCTACGACTTCCACGGTTGATTTTAGAAATTTGAAAAACGGCCAAATGGAGGTAAAGTGAATTTCGTGGTTAATTTACGGATTTTACTTGTTTTTGATTCTTTTTCTTTCAGTAAAAAGGGCATAAAGTGGCCTAGCCTTATCGAATAGAAGCATGTAATAGTTCCTAGGAAATCTAACGAGCATATCTATGACTTCTATGGTTGATTTTAGAAATTTGAAAAACGGCCAAAATGGTGGTAAAGTGTATTTCCTTGTTAATTTACGGATTTTACTTGTTTTTGATTCTTTTTCTTTCACTAAAAAGGGCATAAAGTGGTCTAGCCTTATCGAATCAGAACATATAATAGTTCCTAGGAAATCTAACAAGCATATCTACGACTTCCATGATTTATATTAGAATTTTCAAAAACAACCAAAATGGTTGTAAAGTGAATTTCCTTGTTAATTTATGGATTTTACTTGTTTTTGACCCTTTTTCTTTCACTAAAAAGGGCATAAAGTGGCCTAGCCTTATCGCATTGAAGCGTGTAAAACATCCTAGGAAATCTAACGAGAATATCTACGACTTCCATATGGTTGATTTTAGAAATTTGAAAAACGGCCAAAATGGTGGTAAAGTGTATTTCCATGTTAATTTACGGATTTTACTTGTTTTTGATTCTTTTTCTTTCACTAAAAAGGGCATAAAGTGACCTAGCCTTATCGAATCGAAGCATGTAATACTTCCTTGGAAATCTACCTAGCATGTCTACGACTTCCATGATTTATATTAGAATTTTCAAAAACGGCCAAAATGGGGGTTAAGTTAATTTCCTTGTTAATTTACGGATTTTACTCGTTTTTGACCCTTTTTCTTTCACTAAAAAAGACATAAAGTGGCCTAGCCTTATCGAATCGAAGCATGTAGTAGTTCGTAGGAAACCTAACGAGCATATCTATTACCTCCATGGTTTATTTTAGAATTTTCAAAAACTGCCAAAATGGGGGTTAGGTTAATTTCCTTGTTAATTTACGGATTTTACTCGTTTTTTACCCTTTTTCTTTCACTAAAAAGGGCATAAAGTGGCCTAGCCTTATCAAATCTAAGCATATAATAGTTCCTAGGAAATCTAACGAGCATATCTACGACTTCCATGGTTGATTTTAGAAATTTTAAAAACGGCCAAAATGGTGGTAAAGTGAATTTCCTTGTTAATTTACGGATTTTACTTGTTTTTGACCCTTTTTCTTTCACTAAAAAGGGCATAAAGTGGCCTACCCTTATCGAATTGAAGCATGTAATAGTTCCTAGGAAATCTAACGAGCATATCTACGACTTCCATGGTTGATTTTAGAAATTTGAAAAATGGCCAAAATGGTGGTTAGGTTATTTTCCTTGTTAATTTACGGATTTTACTCGTTTTTTACCCTTTTTCTTTCACTAAAACGGACATAAAGTGGCCTAGCCTTATCAAATCGAAGCATGTAATAGTTCCTAGGAAATCTAACGAGCATATCTAAGACTTCCATGATTTATATTAGAATTTTCAAAAACAGCCTCCATGGTTGATTTTAGAAATTTGAAAAATGGCCAAAATGGTGGTTAGGTTATTTTCCTTGTTAATTTACGGATTTTACTCGTTTTTTACCCTTTTTCTTTCACTAAAAAGGACATAAAGTGGCCTAGCCTTATCAAATCGAAGCATGTAATAGTTCCTAGGAAATCTAACGAGCATATCTAAGACTTCCATGATTTATATTAGAATTTTCAAAAACAGCCAAAATGGTTGTAAAGTGAATTTCCTTGTTAATTTACGGATTTTACTTGTTTTTGACCATTTTTCATTCAATAAAAAGGGCATAAAGTGGCCTAGCCTTATCGAATTGAAGCATGTAATACATCCTAGGAAATCTAACGAGAATACCTACGACTTCCGTGGTTGATTTTAGAAATTTGAAAAATGGCCAAAATGGTGGTAAAGTGTATTTCCTTGTTAATTTACGGATTTTACTTGTTTTTGATTCTTTTTCTTTCACTAAAAAGGGCATAAAGTGGCCTAGCCTTATCAAATCGAAGCATGAAATACTTCCTAAGAAATCTAACGAGAATATCTACAACTTCCATGGTTGATTTTAGAAATTTGAAAAACGGCCAAATTGGTGGTAAAGTGTATTTCCTTGTTAATTTACGGATTTTACTTGTTTTTGATTCTTTTTCTTTCACTAAAAAGGGCATAAAGTGGCCTAGCCTTATCGAACTGGAGCATGTAATAGTTCCTAGGAAATCTAACGAGCATATCTACGACTTCCATGATTTATATTAGAATTTTCAAAAACGGCCAAAATGGTGGTAAAGTGTATTTCCTTGTTAATTTATGGATTTTACTTGTTTTTGATTCTTTTTCTTTCAGTAAAAAGGACATAAAGTGGCCTAGCCTTATCGAATCGAAGCATGTAATACTTCATAGGAAATCTAACAAGAATATCTACAACTTCCATGGTTGATTATAGAAATTTGAAAAACGGCCAAAATGGTGGTAAAGTGTATTTCATTGTTAATTTACGGATTTTACTTGTTTTTAATTCTTTTTCTTTCACTAAAAAGGGCATAACGTGGCCTAGCCTTATCAAATAGAAGCATGTAATAGTTCCTAGGAAATCTAACGAGCATATCTACGACTTCCATGGTTGATTTTAGAAATTTGAAAAATGGCCAAAATGGTGGTAAAGTGAATTTCCTTGTTAATTTACGGATTTTACTTGTTTTTGACCCTTTTTCTTTCACTAAAAAGGGCATAAAGTGGCCTACCCCTATCGAATTGAAGCATGTAATACATCCTAGGAAATCTAACGAGAATATCTACGACTTCCATGGTTGATTTTAGAAATTTTCAAAAACGGCCAAAATGGTGGTAAAGTGTATTTCCTTGTTAATTTACGGATTTTACTTGTTTTTGATTCTTTTTCTTTCACTAAAAAGGGCATAAAGTGGCCTAGCCTTATCGAACTGGAGCATGTAATAGTTCCTAGGAAATCTAACGAGCATATCTACGACTTCCATGATTTATATTAGAATTTTCAAAAACGGCCAAAATGGTGGTAAAGTGTATTTCCTTGTTAATTTATGGATTTTACTTGTTTTTGATTCTTTTTCTTTCAGTAAAAAGGACATAAAGTGGCATAGCCTTATCGAATCGGAGCATGTAATAGTTCCTAGGAAGGCTAACGAGCATATCTACGACTTCCATGGTTGATTTTAGAAATTTGAAAAACGGCCAAAATGGTGGTAAAGTGAATTTCCTTGTTAATTTACGGATTTTGCTTGTTTTTGACCCTTTTTCTTTCACTAAAAAGGGCATAAAGTGGCCTACCCCTATCGAATTGAAGCATGTAATACATCCTAGGAAATCTAACGAGAATATCTACGACTTCCATGGTTGATTTTAGAAATTTGAAAAACGGCCAAAATGGTGGTAATGTGTATTTCCTTGTTAATTTACGGATTTTACTTGTTTTTGGTTCTTTTTCTTTCACTAAAAAGGGCATAAAGTGGCCTAGCCTTATCGAATTGAAGCATGTAATACATCCTAGGAAATCTAACGAGAATATCTACGACTTCCATGGTTGAATTTAGAAATTTGAAAAACGGCCAAAATGGTGGTAAAGTGTATTTCCTTGTTAATTTACGAATTTTACTTGTTTTTGATTCTTTTTCTTTCACTAAAAAGGGCATAAAGTGGCCTAGCCTTATCGAATCGAAGCATGTAATAGTTCCTAGGAAATCTAACGAGCATATCTACGACTTCCATGGTTGATTTTAGAAATTTGAAAAACGGCCAAACTGGTGGTAAAGTGAATTTCCTGGTTAATTTACGGATTTTACTTGTTTTTGACCATTTTTCTTTCAGTAAAAAGGGCATAAAGTGGCCTAGCCTTATCGAATCGAAGCATGTAATAGTTCCTAGGAAATCTAACGAGCATATCTACGACTTCCACGGTTGATTTTAGAAATTTGAAAAACGGCCAAATGGAGGTAAAGTGAATTTCGTGGTTAATTTACGGATTTTACTTGTTTTTGATTCTTTTTCTTTCAGTAAAAAGGGCATAAAGTGGCCTAGCCTTATCGAATAGAAGCATGTAATAGTTCCTAGGAAATCTAACGAGCATATCTATGACTTCTATGGTTGATTTTAGAAATTTGAAAAACGGCCAAAATGGTGGTAAAGTGTATTTCCTTGTTAATTTACGGATTTTACTTGTTTTTTATTCTTTTTCTTTCACTAAAAAGGGCATAAAGTGGTCTAGCCTTATCGAATCAGAACATATAATAGTTCCTAGGAAATCTAACGAGCATATCTACGACTTCCATGATTTATATTAGAATTTTCAAAAACAACCAAAATGGTTGTAAAGTGAATTTCCTTGTTAATTTATGGATTTTACTTGTTTTTGACCCTTTTTCTTTCACTAAAAAGGGCATAAAGTTGCCTAGCCTTATCGAATTGAAGCATGTAAAACATCCTAGGAAATCTAGCGAGAATATCTACGACTTCCATATGGTTGATTTTAGAAATTTGAAAAACGGCCAAAATGGTGGTAAAGTGTATTTCCTTGTTAATTTACGGATTTTACTTGTTTTTGATTCTTTTTCTTTCACTAAAAAGGGCATAAAGTGGCCTAGCCTTATCGAACTGGAGCATGTAATAGTTCCTAGGAAATCTAACGAGCATATCTACGACTTCCATGATTTATATTAGAATTTTCAAAAACGGCCAAAATGGTGGTAAAGTGTATTTCCTTGTTAATTTATGGATTTTACTTGTTTTTGATTCTTTTTCTTTCAGTAAAAAGGACATAAAGTGGCCTAGCCTTATCGAATCGAAGCATGTAATACTTCATAGGAAATCTAACAAGAATATCTACAACTTCCATGGTTGATTATAGAAATTTGAAAAACGGCCAAAATGGTGGTAAAGTGTATTTCATTGTTAATTTACGGATTTTACTTGTTTTTAATTCTTTTTCTTTCACTAAAGAGGGCATAAAGTGGCCTAGCCTTATCGAATCGGAGCATGTAATAGTTCCAAGGAAGGCTAACGAGCATATCTACGACTTCCATGGTTGATTTTAGAAATTTGAAAAACGGCCAAAATGGTGGTAAAGTGAATTTCCTTGTTAATTTACGGATTTTACTTGTTTTTGACCCTTTTTCTTTCACTAAAAAGGGCATAAAGTGGCCTACCCCTATCGAATTGAAGCACGTAATACATCCTAGGAAATCTAACGAGAATATCTACGACTTCCATGGTTGATTTTAGAAATTTGAAAAACGGCCAAAATGGTGGTAATGTGTATTTCCTTGTTAATTTACGGATTTTACTTGTTTTTATTTCTTTTTCTTTCACTAAAAAGGGCATAAAGTGGCCTAGCCTTATCGAATTGAAGCATGTAATACATCCTAGGAAATCTAACGAGAATATCTACGACTTCCATGGTTGAATTTAGAAATTTGAAAAACGGCCAAAATGGTTGTAAAGTGTATTTCCTTGTTAATTTACGGATTTTACTTGTTTTTGATTCTTTTTCTTTCACTAAAAAGGGCATAAAGTGGCCTAGCCTTATCGAATCGAAGCATGTAATAGTTCCTAGGAAATCTAACGAGCATATCTACGACTTCCATGGTTGATTTTAGAAATTTGAAAAACGGCCAAACTGGTGGTAAAGTGAATTTCCTGGTTAATTTACGGATTTTACTTGTTTTTGACCATTTTTCTTTCAGTAAAAAGGGCATAAAGTGGCCTAGCCTTATCGAATAGAAGCATGTAATAGTTCCTAGGAAATCTAACGAGCATATCTACGACTTCTATGGTTGATTTTAGAAATTTGAAAAACGGCCAAAATGGTGGTAAAGTGTATTTCCTTGTTAATTTACGGATTTTACTTGTTTTTGATTCTTTTTCTTTCAGTAAAAAGGGCATAAAGTGGCCTAGCCTTATCGAATTGAAGCATGTAAAACATCCTAGGAAATCTAACGAGAATATCTACGACTTCCATATGGTTGATTTTAGAAATTTGAAAAACGGCCAAAATGGTGGTAAAGTGTATTTCCTTGTTAATTTACGGATTTTACTTGTTTTTGATTCTTTTTCTTTCACTAAAAAGGGCATAAAGTGACCTAGCCTTATCGAATCGAAGCATGTAATACTTCCTTGGAAATCTACCTAGCATGTCTACGACTTCCATGATTTATATTAGAATTTTCAAAAACGGCCAAAATGGGAGTTAAGTTAATTTCCTTGTTAATTTACGGATTTTACTCGTTTTTGACCCTTTTTCTTTCACTAAAAAAGACATAAAGTGGCCTAGCCTTATCGAATCGAAGCATGTAGTAGTTCCTAGGAAACCTAACGAGCATATCTATTACCTCCATGGTTTATTTTAGAATTTTCAAAAACTGCCAAAATGGGGGTTAGGTTAATTTCCTTGTTAATTTACGGATTTTACTCGTTTTTTACCTTTTTTCTTTCACTAAAAAGGGCATAAAGTGGCCTAGCGTTATCAAATCTAAGCATATAATAGTTCCTAGGAAATCTAACGAGCATATCTACGACTTCCATGGTTGATTTTAGAAATTTTAAAAACGGCCAAAATGGTGGTAAAGTGAATTTCCTTGTTAATTTACGGATTTTACTTGTTTTTGACCCTTTTTCTTTCACTAAAAAGGGCATAAAGTGGCCTACCCTTATCGAATTGAAGCATGTAATAGTTCCTAGGAAATCTAACGAGCATATCTACGACTTCCATGGTTGATTTTAGAAATTTGAAAAATGGCCAAAATGGTGGTTAGGTTATTTTCCTTGTTAATTTACGGATTTTACTCGTTTTTTACCCTTTTTCTTTCACTAAAACGGACATAAAGTGGCCTAGCCTTATCAAATCGAAGCATGTAATAGTTCCTAGGAAATCTAACGAGCATATCTAAGACTTCCATGATTTATATTAGAATTTTCAAAAACAGCCTCCATGGTTGATTTTAGAAATTTGAAAAATGGCCAAAATGGTGGTTAGGTTATTTTCCTTGTTAATTTACGGATTTTACTCGTTTTTTACCCTTTTTCTTTCACTAAAAAGAACATAAAGTGGCCTAGCCTTATCAAATCGAAGCATGTAATAGTTCCTAGGAAATCTAACGAGCATATCTAAGACTTCCATGATTTATATTAGAATTTTCAAAAACAGCCAAAATGGTTGTAAAGTGAATTTCCTTGTTAATTTACGGATTTTACTTGTTTTTGACCATTTTTCATTCACTAAAAAGGGCATAAAGTGGCCTAGCCTTATCGAATTGTAGCATGTAATACATCCTAGGAAATCTAACGAGAATACCTACGACTTCCGAGGTTGATTTTAGAAATTTGAAAAATGGCCAAAATGGTGGTAAAGTGTATTTCCTTGTTAATTTACGGATTTTACTTGTTTTTGATTCTTTTTCTTTCACTAAAAAGGGCATAAAGTGGCCTAGCCCTATCAAATCGAAGCATGAAATACTTCCTAGGAAATGTAACGAGAATATCTACAACTTCCATGGTTGATTTTAGAAATTTGAAAAACGGCCAAATTGGTGGTAAAGTGTATTTCCTTGTTAATTTACGGATTTTACTTATTTTTGATTCTTTTTCTTTCACTAAAAAGGGCATAAAGTGGCCTAGCCTTATCGAACTGGAGCATGTAATAGTTCCTAGGAAATCTAACGAGCATATCTACGACTTCCATGATTTATATTAGAATTTTCAAAAACGGCCAAAATGGTGGTAAAGTGTATTTCCTTGTTAATTTACGGATTTTACTTGTTTTTGATTCTTTTTCTTTCAGTAAAAAGGACATAAAGTTGCATAGCCTTATCGAATCGGAGCATGTAATAGTTCCTAGGAAGGCTAACGAGCATATCTACGACTTCCATGGTTGATTTTAGAAATTTGAAAAACGGCCAAAATGGTGGTAAAGTGAATTTCCTTGTTAATTTACGGATTTTACTTGTTTTTGACCCTTTTTCTTTCACTAAAAAGGGCATAAAGTGGCCTACCCCTATCGAATTGAAGCATGTAATACATCCTAGGAAATCTAACGAGAATATCTACGACTTCCATGGTTGATTTTAGAAATTTGAAAAACGGCCAAAATGGTGGTAATGTGTATTTCCTTGTTAATTTACGGATTTTACTTGTTTTTGGTTCTTTTTCTTTCACTAAAAAGGGCATAAAGTGGCCTAGCCTTATCGAATTGAAGCATGTAATACATCCTAGGAAATCTAACGAGAATATCTACGACTTCCATGGTTGAATTTAGAAATTTGAAAAACGGCCAAAATGGTGGTAAAGTGTATTTCCTTGTTAATTTACGGATTTTACTTGTTTTTGATTCTTTTTCTTTCACTAAAAAGGGCATAAAGTGGCCTAGCCTTATCGAATAGAAGCATGTAATAGTTCCTAGGAAATCTAACGAGCATATCTACGACTTCCATGGTTGATTTTAGAAATTTGAAAAACGGCCAAACTGGTGGTAAAGTGAATTTCCTGGTTAATTTACGGATTTTACTTGTTTTTGACCATTTTTCTTTCAGTAAAAAGGGCATAAAGTGGCCTAGCCTTATCGAATCGAAGCATGTAATAGTTCCTAGGAAATCTAACGAGCATATCTACGACTTCCACGGTTGATTTTAGAAATTTGAAAAACGGCCAAATGGAGGTAAAGTGAATTTCGTGGTTAATTTACGGATTTTACTTGTTTTTGATTCTTTTTCTTTCAGTAAAAAGGGCATAAAGTGGCCTAGCCTTATCGAATAGAAGCATGTAATAGTTCCTAGGAAATCTAACGAGCATATCTATGACTTCTATGGTTGATTTTAGAAATTTGAAAAACGGCCAAAATGGTGGTAAAGTGTATTTCCTTGTTAATTTACGGATTTTACTTGTTTTTGATTCTTTTTCTTTCACTAAAAAGGGCATAAAGTGGTCTAGCCTTATCGAATCAGAACATATAATAGTTCCTAGGAAATCTAACAAGCATATCTACGACTTCCATGATTTATATTAGAATTTTCAAAAACAACCAAAATGGTTGTAAAGTGAATTTCCTTGTTAATTTATGGATTTTACTTGTTTTTGACCCTTTTTCTTTCACTAAAAAGGGCATAAAGTGGCCTAGCCTTATCGCATTGAAGCGTGTAAAACATCCTAGGAAATCTAACGAGAATATCTACGACTTCCATATGGTTGATTTTAGAAATTTGAAAAACGGCCAAAATGGTGGTAAAGTGTATTTCCATGTTAATTTACGGATTTTACTTGTTTTTGATTCTTTTTCTTTCACTAAAAAGGGCATAAAGTGACCTAGCCTTATCGAATCGAAGCATGTAATACTTCCTTGGAAATCTACCTAGCATGTCTACGACTTCCATGATTTATATTAGAATTTTCAAAAACGGCCAAAATGGGGGTTAAGTTAATTTCCTTGTTAATTTACGGATTTTACTCGTTTTTGACCCTTTTTCTTTCACTAAAAAAGACATAAAGTGGCCTAGCCTTATCGAATCGAAGCATGTAGTAGTTCGTAGGAAACCTAACGAGCATATCTATTACCTCCATGGTTTATTTTAGAATTTTCAAAAACTGCCAAAATGGGGGTTAGGTTAATTTCCTTGTTAATTTACGGATTTTACTCGTTTTTTACCCTTTTTCTTTCACTAAAAAGGGCATAAAGTGGCCTAGCCTTATCAAATCTAAGCATATAATAGTTCCTAGGAAATCTAACGAGCATATCTACGACTTCCATGGTTGATTTTAGAAATTTTAAAAACGGCCAAAATGGTGGTAAAGTGAATTTCCTTGTTAATTTACGGATTTTACTTGTTTTTGACCCTTTTTCTTTCACTAAAAAGGGCATAAAGTGGCCTACCCTTATCGAATTGAAGCATGTAATAGTTCCTAGGAAATCTAACGAGCATATCTACGACTTCCATGGTTGATTTTAGAAATTTGAAAAATGGCCAAAATGGTGGTTAGGTTATTTTCCTTGTTAATTTACGGATTTTACTCGTTTTTTACCCTTTTTCTTTCACTAAAACGGACATAAAGTGGCCTAGCCTTATCAAATCGAAGCATGTAATAGTTCCTAGGAAATCTAACGAGCATATCTAAGACTTCCATGATTTATATTAGAATTTTCAAAAACAGCCTCCATGGTTGATTTTAGAAATTTGAAAAATGGCCAAAATGGTGGTTAGGTTATTTTCCTTGTTAATTTACGGATTTTACTCGTTTTTTACCCTTTTTCTTTCACTAAAAAGGACATAAAGTGGCCTAGCCTTATCAAATCGAAGCATGTAATAGTTCCTAGGAAATCTAACGAGCATATCTAAGACTTCCATGATTTATATTAGAATTTTCAAAAACAGCCAAAATGGTTGTAAAGTGAATTTCCTTGTTAATTTACGGATTTTACTTGTTTTTGACCATTTTTCATTCAATAAAAAGGGCATAAAGTGGCCTAGCCTTATCGAATTGAAGCATGTAATACATCCTAGGAAATCTAACGAGAATACCTACGACTTCCGTGGTTGATTTTAGAAATTTGAAAAATGGCCAAAATGGTGGTAAAGTGTATTTCCTTGTTAATTTACGGATTTTACTTGTTTTTGATTCTTTTTCTTTCACTAAAAAGGGCATAAAGTGGCCTAGCCCTATCAAATCGAAGCATGAAATACTTCCTAGGAAATGTAACGAGAATATCTACAACTTCCATGGTTGATTTTAGAAATTTGAAAAACGGCCAAATTGGTGGTAAAGTGTATTTCCTTGTTAATTTACGGATTTTACTTATTTTTGATTCTTTTTCTTTCACTAAAAAGGGCATAAAGTGGCCTAGCCTTATCGAACTGGAGCATGTAATAGTTCCTAGGAAATCTAACGAGCATATCTACGACTTCCATGATTTATATTAGAATTTTCAAAAACGGCCAAAATGGTGGTAAAGTGTATTTCCTTGTTAATTTACGGATTTTACTTGTTTTTGATTCTTTTTCTTTCAGTAAAAAGGACATAAAGTTGCATAGCCTTATCGAATCGGAGCATGTAATAGTTCCTAGGAAGGCTAACGAGCATATCTACGACTTCCATGGTTGATTTTAGAAATTTGAAAAACGGCCAAAATGGTGGTAAAGTGAATTTCCTTGTTAATTTACGGATTTTACTTGTTTTTGACCCTTTTTCTTTCACTAAAAAGGGCATAAAGTGGCCTACCCCTATCGAATTGAAGCATGTAATACATCCTAGGAAATCTAACGAGAATATCTACGACTTCCATGGTTGATTTTAGAAATTTGAAAAACGGCCAAAATGGTGGTAATGTGTATTTCCTTGTTAATTTACGGATTTTACTTGTTTTTGGTTCTTTTTCTTTCACTAAAAAGGGCATAAAGTGGCCTAGCCTTATCGAATTGAAGCATGTAATACATCCTAGGAAATCTAACGAGAATATCTACGACTTCCATGGTTGAATTTAGAAATTTGAAAAACGGCCAAAATGGTGGTAAAGTGTATTTCCTTGTTAATTTACGGATTTTACTTGTTTTTGATTCTTTTTCTTTCACTAAAAAGGGCATAAAGTGGCCTAGCCTTATCGAATCGAAGCATGTAATAGTTCCTAGGAAATCTAACGAGCATATCTACGACTTCCATGGTTGATTTTAGAAATTTGAAAAACGGCCAAACTGGTGGTAAAGTGAATTTCCTGGTTAATTTACGGATTTTACTTGTTTTTGACCATTTTTCTTTCAGTAAAAAGGGCATAAAGTGGCCTAGCCTTATCGAATCGAAGCATGTAATAGTTCCTAGGAAATCTAACGAGCATATCTACGACTTCCACGGTTGATTTTAGAAATTTGAAAAACGGCCAAATGGAGGTAAAGTGAATTTCGTGGTTAATTTACGGATTTTACTTGTTTTTGATTCTTTTTCTTTCAGTAAAAAGGGCATAAAGTGGCCTAGCCTTATCGAATAGAAGCATGTAATAGTTCCTAGGAAATCTAACGAGCATATCTATGACTTCTATGGTTGATTTTAGAAATTTGAAAAACGGCCAAAATGGTGGTAAAGTGTATTTCCTTGTTAATTTACGGATTTTACTTGTTTTTGATTCTTTTTCTTTCACTAAAAAGGGCATAAAGTGGTCTAGCCTTATCGAATCAGAACATATAATAGTTCCTAGGAAATCTAACAAGCATATCTACGACTTCCATGATTTATATTAGAATTTTCAAAAACAACCAAAATGGTTGTAAAGTGAATTTCCTTGTTAATTTATGGATTTTACTTGTTTTTGACCCTTTTTCTTTCACTAAAAAGGGCATAAAGTGGCCTAGCCTTATCGCATTGAAGCGTGTAAAACATCCTAGGAAATCTAACGAGAATATCTACGACTTCCATATGGTTGATTTTAGAAATTTGAAAAACGGCCAAAATGGTGGTAAAGTGTATTTCCATGTTAATTTACGGATTTTACTTGTTTTTGATTCTTTTTCTTTCACTAAAAAGGGCATAAAGTGACCTAGCCTTATCGAATCGAAGCATGTAATACTTCCTTGGAAATCTACCTAGCATGTCTACGACTTCCATGATTTATATTAGAATTTTCAAAAACGGCCAAAATGGGGGTTAAGTTAATTTCCTTGTTAATTTACGGATTTTACTCGTTTTTGACCCTTTTTCTTTCACTAAAAAAGACATAAAGTGGCCTAGCCTTATCGAATCGAAGCATGTAGTAGTTCGTAGGAAACCTAACGAGCATATCTATTACCTCCATGGTTTATTTTAGAATTTTCAAAAACTGCCAAAATGGGGGTTAGGTTAATTTCCTTGTTAATTTACGGATTTTACTCGTTTTTTACCCTTTTTCTTTCACTAAAAAGGGCATAAAGTGGCCTAGCCTTATCAAATCTAAGCATATAATAGTTCCTAGGAAATCTAACGAGCATATCTACGACTTCCATGGTTGATTTTAGAAATTTTAAAAACGGCCAAAATGGTGGTAAAGTGAATTTCCTTGTTAATTTACGGATTTTACTTGTTTTTGACCCTTTTTCTTTCACTAAAAAGGGCATAAAGTGGCCTACCCTTATCGAATTGAAGCATGTAATAGTTCCTAGGAAATCTAACGAGCATATCTACGACTTCCATGGTTGATTTTAGAAATTTGAAAAATGGCCAAAATGGTGGTTAGGTTATTTTCCTTGTTAATTTACGGATTTTACTCGTTTTTTACCCTTTTTCTTTCACTAAAACGGACATAAAGTGGCCTAGCCTTATCAAATCGAAGCATGTAATAGTTCCTAGGAAATCTAACGAGCATATCTAAGACTTCCATGATTTATATTAGAATTTTCAAAAACAGCCTCCATGGTTGATTTTAGAAATTTGAAAAATGGCCAAAATGGTGGTTAGGTTATTTTCCTTGTTAATTTACGGATTTTACTCGTTTTTTACCCTTTTTCTTTCACTAAAAAGGACATAAAGTGGCCTAGCCTTATCAAATCGAAGCATGTAATAGTTCCTAGGAAATCTAACGAGCATATCTAAGACTTCCATGATTTATATTAGAATTTTCAAAAACAGCCAAAATGGTTGTAAAGTGAATTTCCTTGTTAATTTACGGATTTTACTTGTTTTTGACCATTTTTCATTCAATAAAAAGGGCATAAAGTGGCCTAGCCTTATCGAATTGAAGCATGTAATACATCCTAGGAAATCTAACGAGAATACCTACGACTTCCGTGGTTGATTTTAGAAATTTGAAAAATGGCCAAAATGGTGGTAAAGTGTATTTCCTTGTTAATTTACGGATTTTACTTGTTTTTGATTCTTTTTCTTTCACTAAAAAGGGCATAAAGTGGCCTAGCCTTATCAAATCGAAGCATGAAATACTTCCTAAGAAATCTAACGAGAATATCTACAACTTCCATGGTTGATTTTAGAAATTTGAAAAACGGCCAAATTGGTGGTAAAGTGTATTTCCTTGTTAATTTACGGATTTTACTTGTTTTTGATTCTTTTTCTTTCACTAAAAAGGGCATAAAGTGGCCTAGCCTTATCGAACTGGAGCATGTAATAGTTCCTAGGAAATCTAACGAGCATATCTACGACTTCCATGATTTATATTAGAATTTTCAAAAACGGCCAAAATGGTGGTAAAGTGTATTTCCTTGTTAATTTATGGATTTTACTTGTTTTTGATTCTTTTTCTTTCAGTAAAAAGGACATAAAGTGGCCTAGCCTTATCGAATCGAAGCATGTAATACTTCATAGGAAATCTAACAAGAATATCTACAACTTCCATGGTTGATTATAGAAATTTGAAAAACGGCCAAAATGGTGGTAAAGTGTATTTCATTGTTAATTTACGGATTTTACTTGTTTTTAATTCTTTTTCTTTCACTAAAAAGGGCATAACGTGGCCTAGCCTTATCAAATAGAAGCATGTAATAGTTCCTAGGAAATCTAACGAGCATATCTACGACTTCCATGGTTGATTTTAGAAATTTGAAAAATGGCCAAAATGGTGGTAAAGTGAATTTCCTTGTTAATTTACGGATTTTACTTGTTTTTGACCCTTTTTCTTTCACTAAAAAGGGCATAAAGTGGCCTACCCCTATCGAATTGAAGCATGTAATACATCCTAGGAAATCTAACGAGAATATCTACGACTTCCATGGTTGATTTTAGAAATTTTCAAAAACGGCCAAAATGGTGGTAAAGTGTATTTCCTTGTTAATTTACGGATTTTACTTGTTTTTGATTCTTTTTCTTTCACTAAAAAGGGCATAAAGTGGCCTAGCCTTATCGAACTGGAGCATGTAATAGTTCCTAGGAAATCTAACGAGCATATCTACGACTTCCATGATTTATATTAGAATTTTCAAAAACGGCCAAAATGGTGGTAAAGTGTATTTCCTTGTTAATTTATGGATTTTACTTGTTTTTGATTCTTTTTCTTTCAGTAAAAAGGACATAAAGTGGCATAGCCTTATCGAATCGGAGCATGTAATAGTTCCTAGGAAGGCTAACGAGCATATCTACGACTTCCATGGTTGATTTTAGAAATTTGAAAAACGGCCAAAATGGTGGTAAAGTGAATTTCCTTGTTAATTTACGGATTTTGCTTGTTTTTGACCCTTTTTCTTTCACTAAAAAGGGCATAAAGTGGCCTACCCCTATCGAATTGAAGCATGTAATACATCCTAGGAAATCTAACGAGAATATCTACGACTTCCATGGTTGATTTTAGAAATTTGAAAAACGGCCAAAATGGTGGTAATGTGTATTTCCTTGTTAATTTACGGATTTTACTTGTTTTTGGTTCTTTTTCTTTCACTAAAAAGGGCATAAAGTGGCCTAGCCTTATCGAATTGAAGCATGTAATACATCCTAGGAAATCTAACGAGAATATCTACGACTTCCATGGTTGAATTTAGAAATTTGAAAAACGGCCAAAATGGTGGTAAAGTGTATTTCCTTGTTAATTTACGAATTTTACTTGTTTTTGATTCTTTTTCTTTCACTAAAAAGGGCATAAAGTGGCCTAGCCTTATCGAATCGAAGCATGTAATAGTTCCTAGGAAATCTAACGAGCATATCTACGACTTCCATGGTTGATTTTAGAAATTTGAAAAACGGCCAAACTGGTGGTAAAGTGAATTTCCTGGTTAATTTACGGATTTTACTTGTTTTTGACCATTTTTCTTTCAGTAAAAAGGGCATAAAGTGGCCTAGCCTTATCGAATCGAAGCATGTAATAGTTCCTAGGAAATCTAACGAGCATATCTACGACTTCCACGGTTGATTTTAGAAATTTGAAAAACGGCCAAATGGAGGTAAAGTGAATTTCGTGGTTAATTTACGGATTTTACTTGTTTTTGATTCTTTTTCTTTCAGTAAAAAGGGCATAAAGTGGCCTAGCCTTATCGAATAGAAGCATGTAATAGTTCCTAGGAAATCTAACGAGCATATCTATGACTTCTATGGTTGATTTTAGAAATTTGAAAAACGGCCAAAATGGTGGTAAAGTGTATTTCCTTGTTAATTTACGGATTTTACTTGTTTTTTATTCTTTTTCTTTCACTAAAAAGGGCATAAAGTGGTCTAGCCTTATCGAATCAGAACATATAATAGTTCCTAGGAAATCTAACGAGCATATCTACGACTTCCATGATTTATATTAGAATTTTCAAAAACAACCAAAATGGTTGTAAAGTGAATTTCCTTGTTAATTTATGGATTTTACTTGTTTTTGACCCTTTTTCTTTCACTAAAAAGGGCATAAAGTTGCCTAGCCTTATCGAATTGAAGCATGTAAAACATCCTAGGAAATCTAGCGAGAATATCTACGACTTCCATATGGTTGATTTTAGAAATTTGAAAAACGGCCAAAATGGTGGTAAAGTGTATTTCCTTGTTAATTTACGGATTTTACTTGTTTTTGATTCTTTTTCTTTCACTAAAAAGGGCATAAAGTGGCCTAGCCTTATCGAACTGGAGCATGTAATAGTTCCTAGGAAATCTAACGAGCATATCTACGACTTCCATGATTTATATTAGAATTTTCAAAAACGGCCAAAATGGTGGTAAAGTGTATTTCCTTGTTAATTTATGGATTTTACTTGTTTTTGATTCTTTTTCTTTCAGTAAAAAGGACATAAAGTGGCCTAGCCTTATCGAATCGAAGCATGTAATACTTCATAGGAAATCTAACAAGAATATCTACAACTTCCATGGTTGATTATAGAAATTTGAAAAACGGCCAAAATGGTGGTAAAGTGTATTTCATTGTTAATTTACGGATTTTACTTGTTTTTAATTCTTTTTCTTTCACTAAAGAGGGCATAAAGTGGCCTAGCCTTATCGAATCGGAGCATGTAATAGTTCCAAGGAAGGCTAACGAGCATATCTACGACTTCCATGGTTGATTTTAGAAATTTGAAAAACGGCCAAAATGGTGGTAAAGTGAATTTCCTTGTTAATTTACGGATTTTACTTGTTTTTGACCCTTTTTCTTTCACTAAAAAGGGCATAAAGTGGCCTACCCCTATCGAATTGAAGCACGTAATACATCCTAGGAAATCTAACGAGAATATCTACGACTTCCATGGTTGATTTTAGAAATTTGAAAAACGGCCAAAATGGTGGTAATGTGTATTTCCTTGTTAATTTACGGATTTTACTTGTTTTTATTTCTTTTTCTTTCACTAAAAAGGGCATAAAGTGGCCTAGCCTTATCGAATTGAAGCATGTAATACATCCTAGGAAATCTAACGAGAATATCTACGACTTCCATGGTTGAATTTAGAAATTTGAAAAACGGCCAAAATGGTTGTAAAGTGTATTTCCTTGTTAATTTACGGATTTTACTTGTTTTTGATTCTTTTTCTTTCACTAAAAAGGGCATAAAGTGGCCTAGCCTTATCGAATCGAAGCATGTAATAGTTCCTAGGAAATCTAACGAGCATATCTACGACTTCCATGGTTGATTTTAGAAATTTGAAAAACGGCCAAACTGGTGGTAAAGTGAATTTCCTGGTTAATTTACGGATTTTACTTGTTTTTGACCATTTTTCTTTCAGTAAAAAGGGCATAAAGTGGCCTAGCCTTATCGAATAGAAGCATGTAATAGTTCCTAGGAAATCTAACGAGCATATCTACGACTTCTATGGTTGATTTTAGAAATTTGAAAAACGGCCAAAATGGTGGTAAAGTGTATTTCCTTGTTAATTTACGGATTTTACTTGTTTTTGATTCTTTTTCTTTCAGTAAAAAGGGCATAAAGTGGCCTAGCCTTATCGAATTGAAGCATGTAAAACATCCTAGGAAATCTAACGAAAATATCTACGACTTCCATATGGTTGATTTTAGAAATTTGAAAAACGGCCAAAATGGTGGTAAAGTGTATTTCCTTGTTAATTTACGGATTTTACTTGTTTTTGATTCTTTTTCTTTCACTAAAAAGGGCATAAAGTGACCTAGCCTTATCGAATCGAAGCATGTAATACTTCCTTGGAAATCTACCTAGCATGTCTACGACTTCCATGATTTATATTAGAATTTTCAAAAACGGCCAAAATGGGAGTTAAGTTAATTTCCTTGTTAATTTACGGATTTTACTCGTTTTTGACCCTTTTTCTTTCACTAAAAAAGACATAAAGTGGCCTAGCCTTATCGAATCGAAGCATGTAGTAGTTCCTAGGAAACCTAACGAGCATATCTATTACCTCCATGGTTTATTTTAGAATTTTCAAAAACTGCCAAAATGGGGGTTAGGTTAATTTCCTTGTTAATTTACGGATTTTACTCGTTTTTTACCTTTTTTCTTTCACTAAAAAGGGCATAAAGTGGCCTAGCGTTATCAAATCTAAGCATATAATAGTTCCTAGGAAATCTAACGAGCATATCTACGACTTCCATGGTTGATTTTAGAAATTTTAAAAACGGCCAAAATGGTGGTAAAGTGAATTTCCTTGTTAATTTACGGATTTTACTTGTTTTTGACCCTTTTTCTTTCACTAAAAAGGGCATAAAGTGGCCTACCCTTATCGAATTGAAGCATGTAATAGTTCCTAGGAAATCTAACGAGCATATCTACGACTTCCATGGTTGATTTTAGAAATTTGAAAAATGGCCAAAATGGTGGTTAGGTTATTTTCCTTGTTAATTTACGGATTTTACTCGTTTTTTACCCTTTTTCTTTCACTAAAACGGACATAAAGTGGCCTAGCCTTATCAAATCGAAGCATGTAATAGTTCCTAGGAAATCTAACGAGCATATCTAAGACTTCCATGATTTATATTAGAATTTTCAAAAACAGCCTCCATGGTTGATTTTAGAAATTTGAAAAATGGCCAAAATGGTGGTTAGGTTATTTTCCTTGTTAATTTACGGATTTTACTCGTTTTTTACCCTTTTTCTTTCACTAAAAAGAACATAAAGTGGCCTAGCCTTATCAAATCGAAGCATGTAATAGTTCCTAGGAAATCTAACGAGCATATCTAAGACTTCCATGATTTATATTAGAATTTTCAAAAACAGCCAAAATGGTTGTAAAGTGAATTTCCTTGTTAATTTACGGATTTTACTTGTTTTTGACCATTTTTCATTCACTAAAAAGGGCATAAAGTGGCCTAGCCTTATCGAATTGTAGCATGTAATACATCCTAGGAAATCTAACGAGAATACCTACGACTTCCGTGGTTGATTTTAGAAATTTGAAAAATGGCCAAAATGGTGGTAAAGTGTATTTCCTTGTTAATTTACGGATTTTACTTGTTTTTGATTCTTTTTCTTTCACTAAAAAGGGCATAAAGTGGCCTAGCCTTATCAAATCGAAGCATGAAATACTTCCTAGGAAATCTAACGAGAATATCTACAACTTCCATGGTTGATTTTAGAAATTTGAAAAACGGCCAAATTGGTGGTAAAGTGTATTTCCTTGTTAATTTACGGATTTTACTTGTTTTTGATTCTTTTTCTTTCACTAAAAAGGGCATAAAGTGGCCTAGCCTTATCGAACTAGAGCATGTAATAGTTCCTAGGAAATCTAACGAGCATATCTACGACTTCCATGATTTATATTAGAATTTTCAAAAACGGCCAAAATGGTGGTAAAGTGTATTTCCTTGTTAATTTATGGATTTTACTTGTTTTTGATTCTTTTTCTTTCAGTAAAAAGGACATAAAGTGGCCTAGCCTTATCGAATCGAAGCATGTAATACTTCATAGGAAATCTAACAAGAATATCTACAACTTCCATGGTTGATTATAGAAATTTGAAAAACGGCCAAAATGGTGGTAAAGTGTATTTCATTGTTAATTTACGGATTTTACTTGTTTTTAATTCTTTTTCTTTCACTAAAGAGGGCATAAAGTGGCCTAGCCTTATCGAATCGGAGCATGTAATAGTTCCAAGGAAGGCTAACGAGCATATCTACGACTTCCATGGTTGATTTTAGAAATTTGAAAAACGGCCAAAATGGTGGTAAAGTGAATTTCCTTGTTAATTTACGGATTTTACTTGTTTTTGACCCTTTTTCTTTCACTAAAAAGGGCATAAAGTGGCCTACCCCTATCGAATTGAAGCACGTAATACATCCTAGGAAATCTAACGAGAATATCTACGACTTCCATGGTTGATTTTAGAAATTTGAAAAACGGCCAAAATGGTGGTAATGTGTATTTCCTTGTTAATTTACGGATTTTACTTGTTTTTATTTCTTTTTCTTTCACTAAAAAGGGCATAAAGTGGCCTAGCCTTATCGAATTGAAGCATGTAATACATCCTAGGAAATCTAACGAGAATATCTACGACTTCCATGGTTGAATTTAGAAATTTGAAAAACGGCCAAAATGGTGGTAAAGTGTATTTCCTTGTTAATTTACGGATTTTACTTGTTTTTGATTCTTTTTCTTTCACTAAAAAGGGCATAAAGTGGCCTAGCCTTATCGAATCGAAGCATGTAATAGTTCCTAGGAAATCTAACGAGCATATCTACGACTTCCATGGTTGATTTTAGAAATTTGAAAAACGGCCAAACTGGTGGTAAAGTGAATTTCCTGGTTAATTTACGGATTTTACTTGTTTTTGACCATTTTTCTTTCAGTAAAAAGGGCATAAAGTGGCCTAGCCTTATCGAATAGAAGCATGTAATAGTTCCTAGGAAATCTAACGAGCATATCTACGACTTCTATGGTTGATTTTAGAAATTTGAAAAACGGCCAAAATGGTGGTAAAGTGTATTTCCTTGTTAATTTACGGATTTTACTTGTTTTTGATTCTTTTTCTTTCAGTAAAAAGGGCATAAAGTGGCCTAGCCTTATCGAATTGAAGCATGTAAAACATCCTAGGAAATCTAACGAGAATATCTACGACTTCCATATGGTTGATTTTAGAAATTTGAAAAACGGCCAAAATGGTGGTAAAGTGTATTTCCTTGTTAATTTACGGATTTTACTTGTTTTTGATTCTTTTTCTTTCACTAAAAAGGGCATAAAGTGACCTAGCCTTATCGAATCGAAGCATGTAATACTTCCTTGGAAATCTACCTAGCATGTCTACGACTTCCATGATTTATATTAGAATTTTCAAAAACGGCCAAAATGGGAGTTAAGTTAATTTCCTTGTTAATTTACGGATTTTACTCGTTTTTGACCCTTTTTCTTTCACTAAAAAAGACATAAAGTGGCCTAGCCTTATCGAATCGAAGCATGTAGTAGTTCCTAGGAAACCTAACGAGCATATCTATTACCTCCATGGTTTATTTTAGAATTTTCAAAAACTGCCAAAATGGGGGTTAGGTTAATTTCCTTGTTAATTTACGGATTTTACTCGTTTTTTACCCTTTTTCTTTCACTAAAAAGGGCATAAAGTGGCCTAGCGTTATCAAATCTAAGCATATAATAGTTCCTAGGAAATCTAACGAGCATATCTACGACTTCCATGGTTGATTTTAGAAATTTTAAAAACGGCCAAAATGGTGTTAAAGTGAATTTCCTTGTTAATTTACGGATTTTACTTGTTTTTGACCCTTTTTCTTTCACTAAAAAGGGCATAAAGTGGCCTACCCTTATCGAATTGAAGCATGTAATAGTTCCTAGGAAATCTAACGAGCATATCTACGACTTCCATGGTTGATTTTAGAAATTTGAAAAATGGCCAAAATGGTGGTTAGGTTATTTTCCTTGTTAATTTACGGATTTTACTCGTTTTTTACCCTTTTTCTTTCACTAAAAAGGACATAAAGTGGCCTAGCCTTATCAAATCGAAGCATGTAATAGTTCCTAGGAAATCTAACGAGCATATCTAAGACTTCCATGATTTATATTAGAATTTTCAAAAACAGCCAAAATGGTTGTAAAGTGAATTTCCTTGTTAATTTACGGATTTTACTTGTTTTTGACCATTTTTCATTCACTAAAAAGGGCATAAAGTGGCCTAGCCTTATCGAATTGAAGCATGTAATACATCCTAGGAAATCTAACGAGAATACCTACGACTTCCGTGGTTGATTTTAGAAATTTGAAAAAGGCCAAAATGGTGGTAAAGTGTATTTCCTTGTTAATTTACGGATTTTACTTGTTTTTGACCCTTTTTCTTTCACTAAAAAGGGCATAAAGTGGCCTACCCTTATCGAATTGAAGCATGTAATACATCCTAGGAAATCTAACGAGAATATCTACGACTTCCATGGTTGATTTTAGAAATTTGAAAAACGGCCAAATTGGTGGTAAAGTGTATTTCCTTGTTAATTTACGGATTTTACTTGTTTTTGATTCTTTTTCTTTCACTAAAAAGGGCATAAAGTGGCCTAGCCTTATCGAACTGGAGCATGTAATAGTTCCTAGGAAATCTAACGAGCATATCTACGACTTCCATGATTTATATTAGAATTTTCAAAAACGGCCAAAATGGTGGTAAAGTGTATTTCCTTGTTAATTTATGGATTTTACTTGTTTTTGATTCTTTTTCTTTCAGTAAAAAGGACATAAAGTGGCCTAGCCTTATCGAATCGAAGCATGTAATACTTCATAGGAAATCTAACAAGAATATCTACAACTTCCATGGTTGATTATAGAAATTTGAAAAACGGCCAAAATGGTGGTAAAGTGTATTTCATTGTTAATTTACGGATTTTACTTGTTTTTAATTCTTTTTCTTTCACTAAAGAGGGCATAAAGTGGCCTAGCCTTATCGAATCGGAGCATGTAATAGTTCCAAGGAAGGCTAACGAGCATATCTACGACTTCCATGGTTGATTTTAGAAATTTGAAAAACGGCCAAAATGGTGGTAAAGTGAATTTCCTTGTTAATTTACGGATTTTACTTGTTTTTGACCCTTTTTCTTTCACTAAAAAGGGCATAAAGTGGCCTACCCCTATCGAATTGAAGCACGTAATACATCCTAGGAAATCTAACGAGAATATCTACGACTTCCATGGTTGATTTTAGAAATTTGAAAAACGGCCAAAATGGTGGTAATGTGTATTTCCTTGTTAATTTACGGATTTTACTTGTTTTTATTTCTTTTTCTTTCACTAAAAAGGGCATAAAGTGGCCTAGCCTTATCGAATTGAAGCATGTAATACATCCTAGGAAATCTAACGAGAATATCTACGACTTCCATGGTTGAATTTAGAAATTTGAAAAACGGCCAAAATGGTGGTAAAGTGTATTTCCTTGTTAATTTACGGATTTTACTTGTTTTTGATTCTTTTTCTTTCACTAAAAAGGGCATAAAGTGGCCTAGCCTTATCGAATCGAAGCATGTAATAGTTCCTAGGAAATCTAACGAGCATATCTACGACTTCCATGGTTGATTTTAGAAATTTGAAAAACGGCCAAACTGGTGGTAAAGTGAATTTCCTGGTTAATTTACGGATTTTACTTGTTTTTGACCATTTTTCTTTCAGTAAAAAGGGCATAAAGTGGCCTAGCCTTATCGAATCAAAGCATGTAATAGTTCCTAGGAAATCTAACGAGCATATCTACGACTTCCACGGTTGATTTTAGAAATTTGAAAAACGGCCAAATGGAGGTAAAGTGAATTTCCTGGTTAATTTACGGATTTTACTTGTTTTTGATTCTTTTTCTTTCAGTAAAAAGGGCATAAAGTGGCCTAGCCTTATCGAATTGAAGCATGTAAAACATCCTAGGAAATCTAACGAGAATATCTACGACTTCCATATGGTTGATTTTAGAAATTTGAAAAACGGCCAAAATGGTGGTAAAGTGTATTTCCTTGTTAATTTACGGATTTTACTTGTTTTTGATTCTTTTTCTTTCACTAAAAAGGGCATAAAGTGACCTAGCCTTATCGAATCGAAGCATGTAATACTTCCTTGGAAATCTACCTAGCATGTCTACGACTTCCATGATTTATATTAGAATTTTCAAAAACGGCCAAAATGGGGGTTAAGTTAATTTCCTTGTTAATTTACGGATTTTACTCGTTTTTGACCCTTTTTCTTTCACTAAAAAAGACATAAAGTGGCCTAGCCTTATCGAATCGAAGCATGTAGTAGTTCCTAGGAAACCTAACGAGCATATCTATTACCTCCATGGTTTATTTTAGAATTTTCAAAAACTGCCAAAATGGGGGTTAGGTTAATTTCCTTGTTAATTTACGGATTTTACTCGTTTTTTACCCTTTTTCTTTCACTAAAAAGGGCATAAAGTGGCCTAGCCTTATCAAATCTAAGCATATAATAGTTCCTAGGAAATCTAACGAGCATATCTACGACTTCCATGGTTGATTTTAGAAATTTTAAAAACGGCCAAAATGGTGGTAAAGTGAATTTCCTTGTTAATTTACGGATTTTACTTGTTTTTGACCCTTTTTCTTTCACTAAAAAGGGCATAAAGTGGCCTACCCTTATCGAATTGAAGCATGTAATAGTTCCTAGGAAATCTAACGAGCATATCTACGACTTCCATGGTTGATTTTAGAAATTTGAAAAATGGCCAAAATGGTGGTTAGGTTATTTTCCTTGTTAATTTACGGATTTTACTCGTTTTTTACCCTTTATCTTTCACTAAAAAGGACATAAAGTGGCCTAGCCTTATCAAATCGAAGCATGTAATAGTTCCTAGGAAATCTAACGAGCATATCTAAGACTTCCATGATTTATATTAGAATTTTCAAAAACAGCCAAAATGGTTGTAAAGTGAATTTCCTTGTTAATTTACGGATTTTACTTGTTTTTGACCATTTTTCATTCACTAAAAAGGGCATAAAGTGGCCTAGCCTTATCAAATTGAAGCATGTAATACATCCTAGGAAATCTAACGAGAATACCTACGACTTCCGTGGTTGATTTTAGAAATTTGAAAAAGGCCAAAATGGTGGTAAAGTGTATTTCCTTGTTAATTTACGGATTTTACTTGTTTTTGACCCTTTTTCTTTCACTAAAAAGGGCATAAAGTGGCCTACCCTTATCGAATTGAAGCATGTAATACATCCTAGGAAATCTAACGAGAATATCTACGACTTCCTTGGTTGATTTTAGAAATTTGAAAAACGGCCAAATTGGTGGTAAAGTGTATTTCCTTGTTAATTTACGGATTTTACTTGTTTTTGATTCTTTTTCTTTCACTAAAAAGGGAATAAAGTGGCCTAGCCTTATCGAACTGGAGCATGTAATAGTTCCTAGGAAATCTAACGAGCATATCTACGACTTCCATGATTTATATTAGAATTTTCAAAAACGGCCAAAATGGTGGTAAAGTGTATTTCCTTGTTAATTTATGGATTTTACTTGTTTTTGATTCTTTTTCTTTCAGTAAAAAGGACATAAAGTGGCCTAGCCTTATCGAATCGAAGCATGTAATACTTCATAGGAAATCTAACAAGAATATCTACAACTTCCATGGTTGATTATAGAAATTTGAAAAACGGCCAAAATGGTGGTAAAGTGTATTTCATTGTTAATTTACGGATTTTACTTGTTTTTAATTCTTTTTCTTTCACTAAAGAGGGCATAAAGTGGCCTAGCCTTATCGAATCGGAGCATGTAATAGTTCCTAGGAAGGCTAACGAGCATATCTACGACTTCCATGGTTGATTTTAGAAATTTGAAAAACGGCCAAAATGGTGGTAAAGTGAATTTCCTTGTTAATTTACGGATTTTACTTGTTTTTGACCCTTTTTCTTTCACTAAAAAGGGCATAAAGTGGCCTACCCCTATCGAATTGAAGCACGTAATACATCCTAGGAAATCTAACGAGAATATCTACGACTTCCATGGTTGATTTTAGAAATTTGAAAAACGGCCAAAATGGTGGTAATGTGTATTTCCTTGTTAATTTACGGATTTTACTTGTTTTTGGTTCTTTTTCTTTCACTAAAAAGGGCATAAAGTGGCCTAGCCTTATCGAATTGAAGCATGTAATACATCCTAGGAAATCTAACGAGAATATCTACGACTTCCATGGTTGAATTTAGAAATTTGAAAAACGGCCAAAATGGTGGTAAAGTGTATTTCCTTGTTAATTTACGGATTTTACTTGTTTTTGATTCTTTTTCTTTCACTAAAAAGGGAATAAAGTGGCCTAGCCTTATCGAACTGGAGCATGTAATAGTTCCTAGGAAATCTAACGAGCATATCTACGACTTCCATGATTTATATTAGAATTTTCAAAAACGGCCAAAATGGTGGTAAAGTGTATTTCCTTGTTAATTTATGGATTTTACTTGTTTTTGATTCTTTTTCTTTCAGTAAAAAGGACATAAAGTGGCCTAGCCTTATCGAATCGAAGCATGTAATACTTCATAGGAAATCTAACAAGAATATCTACAACTTCCATGGTTGATTATAGAAATTTGAAAAACGGCCAAAATGGTGGTAAAGTGTATTTCATTGTTAATTTACGGATTTTACTTGTTTTTAATTCTTTTTCTTTCACTAAAGAGGGCATAAAGTGGCCTAGCCTTATCGAATCGGAGCATGTAATAGTTCCTAGGAAGGCTAACGAGCATATCTACGACTTCCATGGTTGATTTTAGAAATTTGAAAAACGGTCAAAATGGTGGTAAAGTGAATTTCCTTGTTAATTTACGGATTTTACTTGTTTTTGACCCTTTTTCTTTCACTAAAAAGGGCATAAAGTGGCCTACCCCTATCGAATTGAAGCACGTAATACATCCTAGGAAATCTAACGAGAATATCTACGACTTCCATGGTTGATTTTAGAAATTTGAAAAACGGCCAAAATGGTGGTAATGTGTATTTCCTTGTTAATTTACGGATTTTACTTGTTTTTGGTTCTTTTTCTTTCACTAAAAAGGGCATAAAGTGGCCTAGCCTTAGCGAATTGAAGCATGTAATACATCCTAGGAAATCTAACGAGAATATCTACGACTTCCATGGTTGAATTTAGAAATTTGAAAAACGGCCAAAATGGTGGTAAAGTGTATTTCCTTGTTAATTTACGGATTTTACTTGTTTTTGATTCTTTTTCTTTCACTAAAAAGGGCATAAAGTGGCCTAGCCTTATCGAATCGAAGCATGTAATAGTTCCTAGGAAATCTAACGAGCATATCTACGACTTCCATGGTTGATTTTAGAAATTTGAAAAACGGCCAAACTGGTGGTAAAGTGAATTTCCTGGTTAATTTACGGATTTTTACTTGTTTTTGACCATTTTTCTTTCAGTAAAAAGGGCATAAAATGGCCTAGCCTTATCGAATCAAAGCATGTAATAGTTCTTAGGAAATCTAACGAGCATATCTACGACTTCCACGGTTGATTTTAGAAATTTGAAAAACGGCCAAATGGAGGTAAAGTGAATTTCCTGGTTAATTTACGGATTTTACTTGTTTTTGATTCTTTTTCTTTCAGTAAAAAGGGCATAAAGTGGCCTAGCCTTATCGAATAGAAGCATGTAATAGTTCCTAGGAAATCTAACGAGCATATCTACGACTTCTATGGTTGATTTTAGAAATTTGAAAAACGGCCAAAATGGTGGTAAAGTGTATTTCCTTGTTAATTTACGGATTTTACTTGTTTTTGATTCTTTTTCTTTCACTAAAAAGGGCATAAAGTGGTCTAGCCTTATCGAATCAGAACATATAATAGTTCCTAGGAAATCTAACGAGCATATCTACGACTTCCATGATTTATATTAGAATTTTCAAAAACAACCAAAATGGTTGTAAAGTGAATTTCCTTGTTAATTTATGGATTTTACTTGTTTTTGACCCTTTTTCTTTCACTAAAAAGGGCATAAAGTGGCCTAGCCTTATCGAATTTAAGCATGTAAAACATCCTAGGAAATCTAACGAGAATATCTACGACTTCCATATGGTTGATTTTAGAAATTTGAAAAACGGCCAAAATGGTGGTAAAGTGTATTTCCTTGTTAATTTACAGATTTTACTTGTTTTTGATTCTTTTTCATTCACTAAAAAGGGCATAAAGTGACCTAGCCTTATCGAATCGAAGCATGTAATACTTCCTTGGAAATCTACCTAGCATGTCTACGACTTCCATGATTTATATTAGAATTTTCAAAAACGGCCAAAATGGGGGTTAAGTTAATTTCCTTGTTAATTTACGGATTTTACTCGTTTTTGACCCTTTTTCTTTCACTAAAAAAGACATAAAGTGGCCTAGCCTTATCGAATCGAAGCATGTAGTAGTTCCTAGGAAACCTAACGAGCATATCTATTACCTCCATGGTTTATTTTAGAATTTTCAAAAACTGCCAAAATGGGGGTTAGGTTAATTTCCTTGTTAATTTACGGATTTTACTCGTTTTTTACCCTTTTTCTTTCACTAAAAAGGGCATAAAGTGGCCTAGCCTTATCAAATCGAAGCATATAATAGTTCCTAGGAAATCTAACGAGCATATCTACGACTTCCATGGTTGATTTTAGAAATTTTAAAAACGGCCAAAATGGTGGTAAAGTGAATTTCCTTGTTAATTTACGGATTTTACTTGTTTTTGACCCTTTTTCTTTCACTAAAAAGGGCATAACGTGGCCTAGCCTTATCGAATCGGAGCATGTAATAGTTCCTAGGAAGTCTAACGAGCATATCTACGACTTCCATGGTTGATTTTAGAAATTTGAAAAACGGCCAAACTGGTGGTAAAGTGAATTTCCTGGTTAATTTACGTATTTTACTTGTTTTTGACCATTTTTCTTTCAGTAAAAAGGGCATAAAGTGGCCTAGCCTTATCGAATCGAAGCATGTAATAGTTCCTAGGAAATCTAACGAGCATATCTACGACTTCCACGGTTGATTTTAGAAATTTGAAAAACGGCCAAATGGTGGTAAAGTGAATTTCCTGGTTAATTTACGGATTTTACTTGTTTTTGATTCTTTTTCTTTCAGTAAAAAGGGCATAAAGTGGCCTAGCCTTATCGAATAGAAGCATGTAATAGTTCCTAGGAAATCTAACGTGCATATCTACGACTTCCATGGTTGATTTTAGAAATTTGAAAAACGGCCAAAATGGTGGTAAAGTGTATTTCCTTGTTAATTTACGGATTTTACTTGTTTTTGATTCTTTTTCTTTCACTAAAAAGGGCATAAAGTGGTCTAGCCTTATCGAATCAGAACATATAATAGTTCCTAGGAAATCTAACGAGCATATCTACGACTTCCATGATTTATATTAGAATTTTCAAAAACAACCAAAATGGTTGTAAAGTGAATTTTCTTGTTAATTTATGGATTTTACTTGTTTTTGACCCTTTTTCTTTCACTAGAAAGGGCATAAAGTGGCCTAGCCTTATCGAATTGAAGCATGTAATACATCCTAGGAAATCTAACGAGAATATCTACGACTTCTATATGGTTGATTTTAGAAATTTGAAAAACGGCCAAAATGGTGGTAAAGTGTATTTCCTTGTTAATTTACGGATTTTAGTTGTTTTTGATTCTTTTTCTTTCACTAAAAAGGGCATAAAGTGGCCTAGCCTTATCGAATCGAAGCATGTAATACTTCCTAGGAAATCTACCTAGCATGTCTACGACTTCCATGATTTATATTAGAATTTTCAAAAACGGCCAAAATGGGGGTTAAGTTAATTTCCTTGTTAATTTACGGATTTTACTCGTTTTTGACCCTTTTTCTTTCACTAAAAAAGACATAAAGTGGCCTAGCCTTATCGAATCGAAGCATGTAGTAGTTCCTAGGAAACCTAACGAGCATATCTATTACCTCCATGGTTTATTTTAGAATTTTCAAAAACTGCCAAAATGGGGGTTAGGTTAATTTCCTTGTTAATTTACGGATTTTACTCGTTTTTTACCCTTTTTCTTTCACTAAAAAGGGCATAAAGTGGCTAGCCTTATCAAATCGAAGCATGTAATAGTTCCTAGGAAATCTAACGAGCATATCTACGATTTCCATGGTTGATTTTAGAAATTTAAAAAACGGCCAAAATGGTGGTAAAGTGAATTTCCTTGTTAATTTACGGATTTTACTTGTTTTTGACCCTTTTTCTTTCACTAAAAAGGGCATAAAGTGGCCTAGCCTTAACGAATTGAAGCATGTAATACATCCTAGGAAATCTAACGAGAATATCTACGACTTCCATGGTTGATTTTAGAAATTTGAAAAACGGCCAAAATGGTGGTAAAGTGTATTTCCTTGTTAATTTACGGATTTTACTTGTTTTTGATTCTTTTTCTTTCACTAAAAAGGGCATAAAGTGGCCTAGCCTTATCGAATTGAAGCATGTAATACATCCTCGGAAATCTAACGAGAATATCTACGACTTCCATGGTTGATTTTAGAAATTTGAAAAACGGCCAAAATGGTGGTAAAGTGTATTTCCTTGTTAATTTACGGATTTTACTTGTTTTTGATTCTTTTTCTTTCACTAAAAAGGGCATAAAGTGGCCTAGCCTTATCGAATCGAAGCATGTAATAGTTCCTAGGAAATCTAACGAGCATATCTACGACTTCCATGGTTGATTTTAGAAATTTGAAAAACGGCCAAACTGGTGGTAAAGTGATTTCCTGGTTAATTTACGTATTTTACTTGTTTTTGACCATTTTTCTTTCAGTAAAAAGGGCATAAAGTGGCCTAGCCTTATCGAATCGAAGCATGTAATAGTTCCTAGGAAATCTAACGAGCATATCTACGACTTCCACGGTTGATTTTAGAAATTTGAAAAACGGCCAAATGGTGGTAAAGTGAATTTCCTGGTTAATTTACGGATTTTACTTGTTTTTGATTCTTTTTCTTTCAGTAAAAAGGGCATAAAGTGGCCTAGCCTTATCGAATAGAAGCATGTAATAGTTCCTAGGAAATCTAACGTGCATATCTACGACTTCCATGGTTGATTTTAGAAATTTGAAAAACGGCCAAACTGGTGGTAAAGTGAATTTCCTGGTTAATTTACATATTTTACTTGTTTTTGACCATTTTTCTTTCAGTAAAAAGGGCATAAAGTGGCCTAGCCTTATCGAATCGAAGCATGTAATAGTTTCTAGGAAATCTAACGAGCATATCTACGACTTCCACGGTTGATTTTAGAAATTTGAAAAACGGCCAAATGGTGGTAAAGTGAATTTCCTGGTTAATTTACGGATTTTACTTGTTTTTGATTCTTTTTCTTTCAGTAAAAAGGGCATAAAGTGGCCTAGCCTTATCGAATAGAAGCATGTAATAGTTCCTAGGAAATCTAACGTGCATATCTACGACTTCCATGGTTGATTTTAGAAATTTGAAAAACGGCCAAAATGGTGGTAAAGTGTATTTCCTTGTTAATTTACGGATTTTAATTGTTTTTGATTCTTTTTCTTTCACTAAAAAGGGCATAAAGTGGTCTAGCCTTATCGAATCAGAACATATAATAGTTCATAGGAAATCTAACGAGCATATCTACGACTTCCATGATTTATATTAGAATTTTCAAAAACAGCCAAAATGGTTGTAAAGTGAATTTCCTTGTTAATTTATGGATTTTACTTGTTTTTGACCATTTTTCATTCACTAAAAAGGGCATAAAGTGGCCTAGCCTTATCGAATTGAAGCATGTAATACATCCTAGGAAATCTAACGAGAATACCTACGACTTCCGTGGTTGATTTTAGAAATTTGAAAAATGGCCAAAATGGTGGTAAAGTGTATTTCCTTGTTAATTTACGGATTTTACTTGTTTTTGACCCTTTTTCTTTCACTAAAAAGGGCATAAAGTGGCCTACCCTTATCGAATTGAAGCATGTAATACATCCTAGGAAATCTAACGAGAATATCTACGACTTCCATGGTTGATTTTAGAAATTTGAAAAACGGCCAAATTGGTGGTAAAGTGTATTTCCTTGTTAATTTACGGATTTTACTTGTTTTTGATTCTTTTTCTTTCACTAAAAAGGGCATAAAGTGGCCTAGCCTTATCGAACTGGAGCATGTAATAGTTCCTAGGAAATCTAACGAGCATATCTACGACTTCCATGATTTATATTAGAATTTTCAAAAACGGCCAAAATGGTGGTAAAGTGTATTTCCTTGTTAATTTATGGATTTTACTTGTTTTTGATTCTTTTTCTTTCAGTAAAAAGGACATAAAGTGGCCTAGCCTTATCGAATCGAAGCATGTAATACTTCATAGGAAATCTAACAAGAATATCTACAACTTCCATGGTTGATTATAGAAATTCGAAAAACGGCCAAAATGGTGGTAAAGTGTATTTCATTGTTAATTTACGGATTTTACTTGTTTTTAATTCTTTTTCTTTCACTAAAAAGGGCATAACGTGGCCTAGCCTTATCGAATCGGAGCATGTAATAGTTCCTAGGAAGTCTAACGAGCATATCTACGACTTCCATGGTTGATTTTAGAAATTTGAAAAACGGCCAAACTGGTGGTAAAGTGAATTTCCTGGTTAATTTACGTATTTTACTTGTTTTTGACCATTTTTCTTTCAGTAAAAAGGGCATAAAGTGGCCTAGCCTTATCGAATCGAAGCATGTAATAGTTCCTAGGAAATCTAACGAGCATATCTACGACTTCCACGGTTGATTTTAGAAATTTGAAAAACGGCCAAATGGTGGTAAAGTGAATTTCCTGGTTAATTTACGGATTTTACTTGTTTTTGATTCTTTTTCTTTCAGTAAAAAGGGCATAAAGTGGCCTAGCCTTATCGAATAGAAGCATGTAATAGTTCCTAGGAAATCTAACGTGCATATCTACGACTTCCATGGTTGATTTTAGAAATTTGAAAAACGGCCAAAATGGTGGTAAAGTGTATTTCCTTGTTAATTTACGGATTTTACTTGTTTTTGATTCTTTTTCTTTCACTAAAAAGGGCATAAAGTGGTCTAGCCTTATCGAATCAGAACATATAATAGTTCCTAGGAAATCTAACGAGCATATCTACGACTTCCATGATTTATATTAGAATTTTCAAAAACAACCAAAATGGTTGTAAAGTGAATTTTCTTGTTAATTTATGGATTTTACTTGTTTTTGACCCTTTTTCTTTCACTAGAAAGGGCATAAAGTGGCCTAGCCTTATCGAATTGAAGCATGTAATACATCCTAGGAAATCTAACGAGAATATCTACGACTTCTATATGGTTGATTTTAGAAATTTGAAAAACGGCCAAAATGGTGGTAAAGTGTATTTCCTTGTTAATTTACGGATTTTAGTTGTTTTTGATTCTTTTTCTTTCACTAAAAAGGGCATAAAGTGGCCTAGCCTTATCGAATCGAAGCATGTAATACTTCCTAGGAAATCTACCTAGCATGTCTACGACTTCCATGATTTATATTAGAATTTTCAAAAACGGCCAAAATGGGGGTTAAGTTAATTTCCTTGTTAATTTACGGATTTTACTCGTTTTTGACCCTTTTTCTTTCACTAAAAAAGACATAAAGTGGCCTAGCCTTATCGAATCGAAGCATGTAGTAGTTCCTAGGAAACCTAACGAGCATATCTATTACATCCATGGTTTATTTTAGAATTTTCAAAAACTGCCAAAATGGGGGTTAGGTTAATTTCCTTGTTAATTTACGGATTTTACTCGTTTTTTACCCTTTTTCTTTCACTAAAAAGGGCATAAAGTGGCTAGCCTTATCAAATCGAAGCATGTAATAGTTCCTAGGAAATCTAACGAGCATATCTACGATTTCCATGGTTGATTTTAGAAATTTAAAAAACGGCCAAAATGGTGGTAAAGTGAATTTCCTTGTTAATTTACGGATTTTACTTGTTTTTGACCCTTTTTCTTTCACTAAAAAGGGCATAAAGTGGCCTAGCCTTAACGAATTGAAGCATGTAATACATCCTAGGAAATCTAACGAGAATATCTACGACTTCCATGGTTGATTTTAGAAATTTGAAAAACGGCCAAAATGGTGGTAAAGTGTATTTCCTTGTTAATTTACGGATTTTACTTGTTTTTGATTCTTTTTCTTTCACTAAAAAGGGCATAAAGTGGCCTAGCCTTATCGAATTGAAGCATGTAATACATCCTCGGAAATCTAACGAGAATATCTACGACTTCCATGGTTGATTTTAGAAATTTGAAAAACGGCCAAAATGGTGGTAAAGTGTATTTCCTTGTTAATTTACGGATTTTACTTGTTTTTGATTCTTTTTCTTTCACTAAAAAGGGCATAAAGTGGCCTAGCCTTATCGAATCGAAGCATGTAATAGTTCCTAGGAAATCTAACGAGCATATCTACGACTTCCATGGTTGATTTTAGAAATTTGAAAAACGGCCAAACTGGTGGTAAAGTGATTTCCTGGTTAATTTACGTATTTTACTTGTTTTTGACCATTTTTCTTTCAGTAAAAAGGGCATAAAGTGGCCTAGCCTTATCGAATCGAAGCATGTAATAGTTCCTAGGAAATCTAACGAGCATATCTACGACTTCCACGGTTGATTTTAGAAATTTGAAAAACGGCCAAATGGTGGTAAAGTGAATTTCCTGGTTAATTTTGGATTTTACTTGTTTTTGATTCTTTTTCTTTCAGTAAAAAGGGCATAAAGTGGCCTAGCCTTATCGAATAGAAGCATGTAATAGTTCCTAGGAAATCTAACGTGCATATCTACGACTTCCATGGTTGATTTTAGAAATTTGAAAAACGGCCAAACTGGTGGTAAAGTGAATTTCCTGGTTAATTTACATATTTTACTTGTTTTTGACCATTTTTCTTTCAGTAAAAAGGGCATAAAGTGGCCTAGCCTTATCGAATCGAAGCATGTAATAGTTTCTAGGAAATCTAACGAGCATATCTACGACTTCCACGGTTGATTTTAGAAATTTGAAAAACGGCCAAATGGTGGTAAAGTGAATTTCCTGGTTAATTTACGGATTTTACTTGTTTTTGATTCTTTTTCTTTCAGTAAAAAGGGCATAAAGTGGCCTAGCCTTATCGAATAGAAGCATGTAATAGTTCCTAGGAAATCTAACGTGCATATCTACGACTTCCATGGTTGATTTTAGAAATTTGAAAAACGGCCAAAATGGTGGTAAAGTGTATTTCCTTGTTAATTTACGGATTTTAATTGTTTTTGATTCTTTTTCTTTCACTAAAAAGGGCATAAAGTGGTCTAGCCTTATCGAATCAGAACATATAATAGTTCCTAGGAAATCTAACGAGCATATCTACGACTTCCATGATTTATATTAGAATTTTCAAAAACAACCAAAATGGTTGTAAAGTGAATTTTCTTGTTAATTTATGGATTTTACTTGTTTTTGACCCTTTTTCTTTCACTAGAAAGGGCATAAAGTGGCCTAGCCTTATCGAATTGAAGCATGTAATACATCCTAGGAAATCTAACGAGAATATCTACGACTTCTATATGGTTGATTTTAGAAATTTGAAAAACGGCCAAAATGGTGGTAAAGTGTATTTCCTTGTTAATTTACGGATTTTACTTGTTTTTGATTCTTTTTCTTTCACTAAAAAGGGCATAAAGTGGCCTAGCCTTATCGAATCGAAGCATGTAATACTTCCTAGGAAATCTACCTAGCATGTCTACGACTTCCATGATTTATATTAGAATTTTCAAAAACGGCCAAAATGGGGGTTAAGTTAATTTCCTTGTTAATTTACGGATTTTACTCGTTTTTGACCCTTTTTCTTTCACTAAAAAAGACATAAAGTGGCCTAGCCTTATCGAATCGAAGCATGTAGTAGTTCCTAGGAAACCTAACGAGCATATCTATTACCTCCATGGTTTATTTTAGAATTTTCAAAAACTGCCAAAATGGGGGTTAGGTTAATTTCCTTGTTAATTTACGGATTTTACTCGTTTTTTACCCTTTTTCTTTCACTAAAAAGGGCATAAAGTGGCATAGCCTTATCAAATCGAAGCATGTAATAGTTCCTAGGAAATCTAACGAGCATATCTACGATTTCCATGGTTGATTTTAGAAATTTAAAAAACGGCCAAAATGGTGGTAAAGTGAATTTCCTTGTTAATTTACGGATTTTACTTGTTTTTGACCCTTTTTCTTTCACTAAAAAGGGCATAAAGTGGCCTAGCCTTAACGAATTGAAGCATGTAATACATCCTAGGAAATCTAACGAGAATATCTACGACTTCCATGGTTGATTTTAGAAATTTGAAAAACGGCCAAAATGGTGGTAAAGTGTATTTCCTTGTTAATTTACGGATTTTACTTGTTTTTGATTCTTTTTCTTTCACTAAAAAGGGCATAAAGTGGCCTAGCCTTATCGAATTGAAGCATGTAATACATCCTCGGAAATCTAACGAGAATATCTACGACTTCCATGGTTGATTTTAGAAATTTGAAAAACGGCCAAAATGGTGGTAAAGTGTATTTCCTTGTTAATTTACGGATTTTACTTGTTTTTGATTCTTTTTCTTTCACTAAAAAGGGCATAAAGTGGTCTAGCCTTATCGAATCGAAGCATGTAATACTTCCTAGGAAATCTACCTAGCATGTCTACGACTTCCATGATTTATATTAGAATTTTCAAAAACGGCCAAAATGGGGGTTAAGTTAATTTCCTTGTTAATTTACGGATTTTACTCGTTTTTGAGCCTTTTTCTTTCACTAAAAAAGACATAATGTGGCCTAGCCTTATCGAATCGAAGCATGTAGTAGTTCCTAGGAAACCTAACGAGCATATCTATTACCTCCATGGTTGATTTTAGAATTTTCAAAAACTGCCAAAATAGGGGTTAGGTTAATTTCCTTGTTAATTTACGGAGTTTACTCGTTTTTTACCCTTTTTCTTTCACTAAAAAGGGCATAAAGTGGCCTAGCCTTATCAAATCGAAGCATGTAATAGTTCCTAGGAAATCTAACGAGCATATCTACGACTTCCATGGTTGATTTTAGAAATTTGAAAAATGGCCAAAATGGTGGTAAAGTGAATTTCCTTGTTAATTTACGGATTTTACTTGTTTTTGACCCTTTTTCTTTCACTAAAAAGGGCATAAAGTGGCCTACCCTTATCGAATTGAAGCATGTAATACATCCTAAGAAATCTAACGAGAATATCTACGACTTCCATGGTTGATTTTAGAAATTTGAAAAACGGCCAAAATGGTGGTAATGTGTATTTCCTTGTTAATTTACGGATTTTACTTGTTTTTGGTTCTTTTTCTTTCACTAAAAAGGGCATAAAGTGGCCTAGCCTTATCGAATTGAAGCATGTAATACATCCTAGGAAATCTAACGAGAATATCTACGACTTCCATGGTTGAATTTAGAAATTTGAAAAACGGCCAAAATGGTGGTAAAGTGTATTTCCTTGTTAATTTACGGATTTTACTTGTTTTTGATTCTTTTTCTTTCACTAAAAAGGGCATAAAGTGGCCTAGCCTTATCGAATCGAAGCATGTAATAGTTCCTAGGAAATCTAACGAGCATATCTACGACTTCCATGGTTGATTTTAGAAATTTGAAAAACGGCCAAACTGGTGGTAAAGTGAATTTCCTGGTTAATTTACGTATTTTACTTGTTTTTGACCATTTTTCTTTCAGTAAAAAGGGCATGAAGTGGCCTAGCCTTATCGAATCGAAGCATGTAATAGTTCCTAGGAAATCTAACGAGCATATCTACGACTTCCACGGTTGATTTTAGAAATTTGAAAAACGGCCAAATGGTGGTAAAGTGAATTTCCTGGTTAATTTACGAATTTTACTTGTTTTTAATTCTTTTTCTTTCACTAAAAAGGGCATAAAGTGGCCTAGCTTTATCGAATCGGAACATATAATAGTTCCTAGGAAATCTAACAAGCATATCTACGACTTCCATGATTTATATTACAATTTTCAAAAACAGCCAAAATGGTTGTAAAGTGAATTTCCTTGTTAATTTACGGATTTTACTTGTTTTTGACCCTTTTTCTTTCCCTAAAAAGGGCATAAAGTGGCCTAGCCTTATCGAATCGAAGCATGTAATACTTCCTAGGAAATCTAACGAGAATATCTACAACTTTCATGGTTGATTTTAGAAATTTGAAAAACTGCCAAAATGGTGGTATAGTGTATTTCCTTGTTAATTTACGGATTTTACTTGTTTTTGATTATTTTTCTTTCACTAAAAATGGCATAAAGTTGCCTAGCCTTATCGAATCGGAGCATGTAATAGTTCCTAGGAAATCTAACGAGCATATCTACAACTTCCATGATTTATATTAGAATTTTCAAAAACGGCCAAAATGGTGGTTAAGTTAATTTCCTAGTTAATTTACGGATTTTACTCGTTTTTGACCCTTTTTCTTTCACTAAAAAAGACATAAAGTGGCCTAGCCTTATCGAATCGAAGCATGTAATAGTTCCTAGGAAACCTAACGAGCATATCTATTACCTCCATGGTTGATTTTAGAATTTTCAAAAACGGCCAAAATGGGGGTTAGGTTAATTTCCTTGTTAATTTACGGATTTTATTTGTTTTTGACCCTTTTTCTTTCACTAAAAAGGGCATAAAGTGGCCTAGCCTTATCAAATCGAAGCATGTAATAGTTCCTAGGAAATCTAACGAGCATATCTACGACTTCCATGGTTGATTTTAGAAATTTGAAAAACGGCCAAAATGGTGGTAAAGTGAATTTCCTTGTTAATTTACGGATTTAACTTGTTTTTGATTCTTTTTCTTTCACTAAAAAGGGCATAAAGTGGCCTAGCTTTATCGAATCGGAACATATAATAGTTCCTAGGAAATCTAACAAGCATATCTACGACTTCCATGATTTATATTACAATTTTCAAAAACAGCCAAAATGGTTGTAAAGTGAATTTCCTTGTTAATTTACGGATTTTACTTGTTTTTGACCCTTTTTCTTTCCCTAAAAAGGGCATAAAGTGGCCTAGCCTTATCGAATCGAAGCATGTAATACTTCCTAGGAAATCTAACGAGAATATCTACAACTTCCATGGTTGATTTTAGAAATTTGAAAAACTGCCAAAATGGTGGTATAGTGTATTTCCTTGTTAATTTACGGATTTTACTTGTTTTTGATTATTTTTCTTTCACTAAAAATGGCATAAAGTTGCCTAGCCTTATCGAATCGGAGCATGTAATAGTTCCTAGGAAATCTAACGAGCATATCTACAACTTCCATGATTTATATTAGAATTTTCAAAAACGGCCAAAATGGTGGTTAAGTTAATTTCCTAGTTAATTTACGGATTTTACTCGTTTTTGACCCTTTTTCTTTCACTAAAAAAGACATAAAGTGGCCTAGCCTTATCGAATCGAAGCATGTAATAGTTCCTAGGAAACCTAACGAGCATATCTATTACCTCCATGGTTGATTTTAGAATTTTCAAAAACGGCCAAAATGGGGGTTAGGTTAATTTCCTTGTTAATTTACGGATTTTACTCGTTTTTGACCCTTTTTCTTTCACTAAAAAGGGCATAAAGTGGCCTAGCCTTATCAAATCGAAGCACGTAATAGTTCCTAGGAAATCTAACGAGCATATCTATGACTTCCATGGTTGATTTTAGAAATTTGAAAAACGGCCAAAATGGTGGTAATGTGAATTTCCTTGTTAATTTACGGATTTTACTTGTTTTTGACCCTTTTTCTTTCACTGAAAAGGGCATAAAGTGGTCTAGCCTTATCGAATTGTGAGTCACTGAATGCTAATTGGTTTTAGAAAATATTACATATTTACCTTTTGATGTAATTTTATGGATACATAATTTCATTTTATTGAGTGTGGACTCTTGACCTTTAGGTTAACTTACCTTTCAACTTATTTAAAGCTAAAACTCTTGACCTGGTATGCTACATACACGGTGTTAATATAGACTTGGAGATCCTCATTCTAAGGTGATGAAACAAGTATATACCTATTAAGATGAAGTTACTTGTTCTTCAGTTTGCTACCGGGATAAGCCATATGTGTCCTCCATCTCATTTCTACAACATATTATTAAATATTATTGGAGTTGCAACTGGTCTATACTCTACATATTGATCTTATGTTGCAAATCACAAAAGAATAAAATAGTATTTATGAAATCTTCAATAACAGATGATTTTCAATGGCAGAGACACCATATCTAATATAAAGGTCTAAAGAGAATATTCAAAAAGTCAACAGTTAGGTCATATATCCAGTTAGGGACTCGACCCTTGTCCAAATTGTTGATGGAGTTGAAAATTTTTGGGTGATTATTTTACCAAAAAATTAGACCGGATTAAGAAAAAATGCCACATAATTATAAATGACCAATAAGCATGTATTTTGTGCTAACTCAGTATGACACATATCCAATTTTTCATTATCACTAGCCACCAAAGACCAAAAATGAAAGAATTTGAAATCGTAGAGGTTGAATGAAAAAATTCACAAGAAATAGAATGACGTCCAAAATCCAAATTTTAAGATAGAAAAATTAAATGAATGACATCCAAAAACTAAAAAAATGTATCATCATAGTATTCTAATTTTTGAGGGATCCTACATTGAGAAACCAAACTAGATTAAAAGAAACCAAACATGTGAGTTTGACATCACATCTTCACCATAAATCTTAAGACATGAAGTATATGGATCATATTACTTAATGTTTATAAACATTTGCTCTTACATCCAATGTGAAATTTCAACTCATGTTTGACACATTAACATCTTTTATTTAAGTACAAGTATGAGACCCTCTACATCCGGGATCTACCACCGAGAACCACTCCTGCTTCTCCATAAAGTTGAATCAAGCTATGATACCATCTTTGGATTTTAAGGGGGTGCTAACACTAGGATGGATCAATCCAAACGACAAAGATAAATCACACAAATGAAAATGATATCATATCTCACCTACTATTTTAAATATGACAAAATTCTAACACATGCTCGTTCGTAGTCCGTGTGCTAGTTGTTCCAATTTCAACGAAGCAGCACCATCAACAAGTGCCACCGTCGCCGCTCTCCAACGCCGTACTCCGCCGCTCCGTCCAAATTGACCCAACTTTTTCAGGTTCCAAATTCCATTCTCTCAATCACGACTTGTTGCTCCAATGTTGTTTTCATGTTTCAGGTTTCTTTCTTCTTTTAATTCCACTTTCCTTTATTCTTCTTTGTTAAATCACTCAAACTCACTTTCACTTTAGGGTTAAGGTTTTACTCTCAATTTAGATCCATTCCTAATGATTTTGATGTTCATAATGCTGTTTCGTCCTTCAATCACATGCTCCGAATGCGTCATACTCCATCAATTATTGAATTCACCAAGATATTAACTTCCCTTGTTAAGACCAAAAACCACTACTCCACTGTTCTTTCTCTTTCAAGACAAATGGAATTTAATGGAATTATTCCATATTTACCTATGTTAAACATCTTGATTAATTGTTACTACCACTTGGGTCAAATGAATTTCTCTTTTACTATTTTCGCCAAGATTCTTAAGATGGGTTATCAGCCGGATATCATTACCTTGAATACACTTATCAAAGGTTTGTGTCTTAATGGTAAGGTCAAGGAAGCTCTACACTTTCACGACCATGTGCTTGCACTTGAATTTCACTTGGATCAACGGGTTGTGTAAAATTGGGGAAACAAGAGCAGCCTTGCAAATGTTGAGAAAGATTGAAGGGAAATTGATCAACACTGATGTGGTAATGTATAGGATAATTATTGATAGTTTGTGTAAAGATAAATTGGTAATTGATGCCTATGTGTTATATTCTGAAATGATTGCAAAGAAAATTTCGCCTGATGTTGTCACTTTTAGTGCTCTAATTTATGGATTTTGCATTGTTGATCAGTTGAAAGAAGCATTCAATTTGTTCCATGAAATGATATTGAAAAACATCAACCCAAATGTTTATACTTTTAATATATTGGTTGATGTTTTTTGTAAGGAAGGCGATGTGAAAGGAGCTAAGAATCTGTTAGCCGTTATGATGAAAGAAGGTGTAATACCGGATGTTGTTACATACAGTTCAATAATGGATGGATATTGCTTAGTTAACGAAGTTAATAAGGCCAAACATGTATTAGACACTATTTCTCGAATAAGATTGGCTCCTAATGTTCAGCTATAGTATCTTGATTAATGGATTTTGTAAGATTAAAATGGTCGATGAAGCTTTAAGTTTCTTTAAAGAAATGCGTTGCGGAGGTATTACTCCTAATACGTTAACTTACAATTCTCTCATTGATGGTTTGTGCAAATCAGGCAGAATCTCCAATGCTTGGGAGCTTGTTGATGAGATGCGTGATAATGGCCAATTAGCTGATATATTCTGTAACACCCACGTCGTGGCTTTCGATATCCCGCTAGGTGGATACGAAAGGTTCCCGACCTAAGGGGAACGGTTTAAGCCGCAAGGGACCCCCACGACAATAGTAGGAACCGAAACACATCGGAATGAGAGGGATCCGGAGGCCGTGTAGGTATGGGACTACATGGTTGAAGGAAGGCTTATAAGAATTGTTAGGTACTACCCATATCAACAAGATGCATCTTCTTTTCGGGAGCTCAATCCATAGGAACTCCACAGTTAAGCGTGCTTGGCTTGGAGTAGTACTAGGATGGGTGACCTACCGGGAAGTTTCCCGGTAAGCATGTGAGTGAGGACAAAGCATGCTGAAAAGACTCGTGTTGGTTTGTGGGGTTAGTCGGCAGTCCTGTAAGCAGTCTGGGATGTTACACTTGGTATCAGAGCAGGCCTCTCCCAGTACGGTGTGGTTCGGGGACGAACCAGGCGGAAGCTGGTGGGCATGTAACACCCACGTCGTGGCTTTCGATATCCCGCTAGGTGGATACGAAAGGTTCCCGACCTAAGGGGAACGGTTTAAGCCGCAAGGGACCCCCACGACAATAGTAGGAACCGAAACACATCGGAATGAGAGGGATCCGGAGGCCGTGTAGGTATGGGACTACATGGTTGAAGGAAGGCTTATAAGAATTGTTAGGTACTACCCATATCAACAAGATGCATCTTCTTTTCGGGAGCTCAATCCATAGGAACTCCACAGTTAAGCGTGCTTGGCTTGGAGTAGTACTAGGATGGGTGACCTACCGGGAAGTTTCCCGGTAAGCATGTGAGTGAGGACAAAGCATGCTGAAAAGACTCGTGTTGGTTTGTGGGGTTAGTCGGCAGTCCTGTAAGCAGTCTGGGATGTTACACTCCGAGTGTAATATCCCGCTCGTCAACTAATGGGAAATTTCATCTGTTAAATGTATCAGAGGACTAAGATTTATGGAAAGAGATTTTGGTAAAAGATGTTAAGTACAACAAAAGATATTAATGAGTAATATCAACCAAGCATGAGTTATGTATCAGAGTCAGGTAAACACGACTGAGACGAAGGGCATTTAAGTAAACTCGCACGAGGGAGTATATAAGTGATGTTGGGCAAAAATATCTCATTTCCCACTTCACTTTCTCTCTCTAGGTTTTTGGGTAAAGAATTCTCTCCTCCTTCTCTCTAGAATTTCGCCTCCCTCTCCTCTCTTAATCATCCAAATTCCTCTAAAACATGGATTAAGGAAGCTTAACAAGCAAGAAACTAGTGGAGGAAGGATCAAAGCATGATTTTTGGGATGAAAGCTAAGGATTAAGATTGAAGCAAAAGCTAGGGTTTGAGCTTGGATCTTGAAGGAAAGCAAGGAAACATGATTAGGTGAGTTCCATAGATAGATTACCACCCTTTGGGTTGTGTAAATTCATGATACAAGTGTAGATTTATGTTTATGAAAGGTTTTAAACCCTAATGCCTCTTTGAGCAATTCTTGTCAATTACATGTTAGTTTGCCATGGAATATGTTTAGAAATGTATATATATGTTGCTGGATGTTTTGGTGCATTGCAGGAATCGTTAGAATGAGTTTTGGGTCAAAAATTGGAAATTTGGTACCACAGACCCGAAGAGCTACGCTATTAGCGAAATCTACACTAATAGCGAAATTCACAGGATGAGCCACGCCCCAGCTGAGCTATTAGCGCAGCTCTCTGGACTTGGCCAACTTGCTTTGGCCTGTTGGCCCAGTTCAAGGTTTGTGGTGCATTCCGAAGCTTTTCTTTCGATGTTTTACAACTATTTAACCCCAAAACAACATCTAAGCAATGCACATAACATCAAATGATTCTTGAAATGAAAATCATGGCAATCTTAACATGAATGGCAAGAGTGATTCAAGAGAGATTAGCCGAATTACTCGGGTAGCAAAGAACTAGGCATGCGATGAAAGTAGAGCCTTGACATAGCTTGTCAAGAACTAGAATAGTTAGTAAAGAATAGAATGCTAGGCATGAGTAGTATGCTTGATTCGATACGAAGTGATATAGAGTATTCTCTTCGTATAGAACCTAGAGTGCCAAACATCTATGGCAAGACGTGAATTGATTAGACATCTCTTCACATAGCAAGTTAAGCAAGCATATAGTTTACCTCTAGTCGGATCGTATAGGCATCCGAGGTAAAAGAGATAGCTAGCATAGATTTAATACTCATGTATATATATATAGACCAAGACATTAAAGTTAAGGTGCCATGTCTCTTGTGTCCACACTAGGTTGGTTCAAGAGGTTTCCATTAGGAGAAACGGGGTTAGCCGTAAGGAACCCGCATGACACTTAGTAAGAAAGATGTAGTGGCCGTGTCTCTTGTGTCCACACTAGGTTGGTTCAAGGGGTTTCCATTAGGAGAAATGGGGTTAGCCGTAAGGATCCCGCACGTCACTGCAGGAGTGCCGTTGGTTATACCTTAGATAGGTTTCCATCGGATAGATAGGGATTGCGCTCGGGGTTACTCCACTCGGGGCTTTCCGTAAAATGAACTCAGATAATGTTTGATTGTTAAACGCTAACTTCATGAATGAATCTGACTGTGCATATTATTAGATATATTATGTTATGTCATAGAGCCTTGACGTAGATCGTCAAGAAATAGTAGAGCCTTGACGTAGATCGTCAAGAATAGTAGAACATAGACGTAGATCGTCAAAACAAGCATGACAGCAAGATAGAATGTGTTGTTAGATACGACATAGTTATGTATAGAGAAAGTATAGAGAAAATATACCGATGACGATCTTAGGTTTCCCCTAATCGTCCGGTTTAGAATTGTGTCATGATTATAGTATGTTTAGGCCTCGATACGTAGAGCGTATTCTTGGCATTGCGGTTTTAGATTCCCCTTGACCGCCATGACACGTATAGGAAGTGAAGCCTATAACAAGTGAGATAAGGCTATGACGGCCCTAGTATGCACGACCGTCTAAGTATGCAAGTCCCCACACACGTATAATCAACCGTCAGGTTGTATTTTAGACACGTGGTGACCGTAGGTTTCCCCTGAGGTTGCCTATAGCCTAGGATTTAGGGGAACTCACTGAGATATTATGTCTCATCCCAATCCTTATTTGTTTCAGATAAACAGGTTGGATGGCAAGCTAGTAGCCGAATGGATATATCAGCAAGTGTTCGTTCGTACCCGCTGCAGGATGATAAGGATATGCAAGGACGCATTCATCATATTTTAGAAAAGTTGGGTTACTTTATTATTGTACGAACGCACATTGTTGTATAAGATATTCATTGTGAGTTTTTATGTTGTAAATTTTTAATGTATCCAGTACTAAATAAACGCACATGCTAAACTTTCTAGATACGTCTAGTATGGGTGTTACATTTGGTATCAGAGCAGGTCGATTCAGATCGTGCCTTGGGTCATTAAGTTACAACAAAGGTAGTGGGACCATTGGGTTCCGGGTAAATGTTCTAGTTGTTGTCGTTAGTTGAGCCTGATCAACTCAATTTAGCATTCGACGATTAGAATGGATGCCTGAGAGCTGAATAGGACCCTGGAGGAACGAATTATGTGATGAAGATACACCGGAAAGTGTGAACTCGGAAGTAAGAGCTCGGAATGAGTACTAGTAAGAAGTTGATCGTGCCAGTAGGTGGCCGGTGAACTAAGCAAGTAGAAGTATGAATCTGTTGGAGTAAGCCCTAATATCCAATCAATATTGATTGGGTTTGGCTTTGTATCATGATATTGATATAAATATATATTGTGAATATATATAATAATAAGGCATTTCTTTATTGATTTTGTTATGTTTCAAAATAATAAAGTCCCTAGAATAGATAGTTCATGTAATGGAATATTAAGTGTGACTTAATCATGAGATTACATTACGTAAAGAACGCTATTCTTAAACATATCCATAGTCAAGCTTTAATATGAATTGGGATAATAATAAAGCATAAAGACTATTATGTATGTAGACTGATGACCGCATCTCATGGGTCATTGATATTGAGATATTAAGTCTATACATAGGTATAAATATTAGGGGTAATATTTATACTGGATTGACCCACCGTGAGAATACTACATAGTATGTTATGAAAATGTCATAAGATATTCTCACAATGATAATAATGTATATCACTCTTAGACCTGAAACCACTATGATCCCTAGATGTGGACTCAAGTGCTTTGTTGCCATTCTAACGTTGTCTGTAAAAGGATAACCATAACGTTGGTTGATGGGTACTTGATGAATCATGCTGAGGGACATGAGTGTCCTAGATGGGATTTGTCCCTCCTCATAAACAGGAGATATATCTTTAGGCCTCTTGATGAAATATGATTGTAAAATTGCATGGCCATGCCGAACTAAGTCAATATAAGATATTGGACTTATTCGTTATTCAGTATATTTTGGAATCAAGAAATATAAATATTGATCTATACAAGGGTGACAATAACTATGCCTTGGGATCAATGAAGATATCGAGACAAAGGAGTAAATATACACATGAGTGTTATCATGGAAAGGTTTCGTCAGATCACTTGACATTCTTGTCACTTGGGTAGCAATGATGTGTTGCTAGATACCGCTCATTGTTTATAATATTAAATATTAGATTTAATATTATTGCCAACGTGACTAGAACCTATAGGGTCACACACAAAGAACAGTCAAAAGAGAAATATATAAGTATGACTTATATAAGGGGTGCGTTTAGTAAATAACGCTAATTAGTTAGCAAAATTACTAAACTCGTTGTTGGGCTTACTGAAGCCCAATAGTGACTTATGACTTGCAGAGCACACTAGAAGTTCTATAAATAGAACTCTGGTGCTGAAGTTTTAGGTTACACGTTTTGAAGCAACCCCTTTCTTCTCTGCACTTCCAATTCATTGGCTAGCACCGAGTTTTGGAGGAGCACTGTTCGTGTGGACTTACTAGAGGCTTTGCTGCTTTGCTTAGCTGTGATCGTGATTCAGAACAGAAACTATCGAGGTAACAATCGTATCACTGATTCATGTCAAATTCGTAATGATCCAAGGAAAGAAAATCGAAATTATTCTTCTTCTTCTTCTTCTTCTTCCGCTGTGTATGATATCTTTCGATTTTCCTTCAGTGGTATCAGAGCCAATTACGAAACCATGAATCGGATTGCTTTGTTACTGCTTTATGTTTTAATACGATTAAACATTTTGAATCGGAATTAAATAATAAAGATAATTAAAATTGGCATCGTATCATGTTTTCTGTGCATGGCTTTTCGATTTGTTTGATGTTTCAGAAACCGTTTCTGGTGAAGTATCGACATATCGATTATACATATCGACGGGAACATGATTGGAAACAAATCAAATTAGATTATCTTTTAAAATTGTTTTAAAAGATAATAATATTTTCGCAAATATTTGATTTGCTAATATTTTGATATTCTATAAGGAATTAATTTGGAATGCAAATCCGTTAATAAAATAGAATATTAAGTGTTAATATTTTATTATTTAAATTTAAATATTAATTAAAATTGATTGATCAATATCATATATGTGATATATGATTTTAATACAACATCATTATATGTGATATATTGATGATATCATTCGTTCAATAGGTTTTATATAATTGATTGTGAATTTGTAGTCAACTCGTGAGATTGAGCTTCGAATACCGATTCTGGTGAAGCATCAAAGATCCGGTTGTCCATACTGAACAAACAATTGTTAAAACTATTGATGTTTGATTGTTGTATTAGGATACCTAACTATACAAGCGTTGTATTATTATGGTTGTATCATTCGATCAATTGTTTTCAAAGAGATTGTTGTGAATTTGAACAATTCGTGAGAGTGAGCTTCAATATCTGAATCTGGTGAAGCATCATAGATCCGGTTGTTCATGCTAAACAAACAATCCTTGAAAATATTTATGTTTAATTAATTTATTTATTTGGAGAAAGGTAGTAAATTTAAAAGATCATGATTTTGAAAGAGTTTCAATATCAGATATGATTTGATTTTTGAATTTGGTAATAAAATATTTGCTTAATTTTAGCCCAGTATTTTGTTTTGGAAACAAATTGATTGCCTAAATAAAGCAGATTTAATTATAATAATTATTGAGTGTCAATATTACTATAATTAAGTAAATAAAAATTCTACCTTTTGGATTGTTTTTCAAAAGTTGTTTGAAAGGTAATAAACGATCCTAAATTGATAGTTAATTTAAAAGATCATGATTTGAAATAGTTTCAATGTCATATATGATCTTTTGAAATTATTTAATCGATTTGCATGACTTTAACTTGATTTGTTTATAATTTAAAAGAATCATGATTTGAAAGAGTTTCAATATCATATATGATCTTTTGGATTTGATCATAATATTTGCCGAAACGATTTGGGTGTTCATAAACGTGTCAAGTGTTGATGCGAAATACGCAATCTAGAATATTTTGGAACACAATCTGAGATATTTTGGTATGCAATCTAATATATTTTAGTCCTTGATCTGAAATATATTTTGGTACATAATATAATATATTTTGGTACTCAATAAAATATATTTTGGTACATAATATGAGATATTTTTGTACTTAATATAATATATTTTTGTACTCAATATAATATATTTTGGTACTCAATTAAACCCCCAGCTAATCTGCGTAGTGTGATCATATGTCTAATTTTAATTTAATTTATTTAATTATAAGGTATAATTAATAATAATAAAAGTGTGTTTGTTATTATTATCATGTGAATGATTATGGCCTTAGTCCTTTTATTTTATTTCTTTTGGATTTTGAAATACGGCCTGCGTGTCGTGCCTCTCTTTTATATCTCTATTGTACATTCTCTTCTCATCCACTCCCTCGTATGTAAAACGAGTTTTCTTTCATATGTAATGTAAATAGAATACAAAGAAGTAATAGGGCTCATGACGTTAGGATAGTCCTGGAGGTCAAGCTTGGAGAAGCAAGGTCGTTTCTAGGATTAGTTTAGATTCTCTCATTGGCTTGAGAGAGTCATAGCGTTAGGATGGCCATAATCATGTCACTTTTATTATTGTATAATCGTTATGCATGTTATGATTGGAGTGCGAATATATATGATATATAAGCCGTGGTGAGGTGAGATCAAACTTAATAAAAATCCTTCAATTCAAAATATTAAGTTTAATGCTTTCCAAAAGTTTAACACCCTTCAAGACTAATATCGAAATGTGTAGGTTTCGCCTCCGCGAGGTGCACTTTCTATACTAGTAAGTTGCGGTGCGGTAATCCAATTTACCCAAGTGTTATTCTTTTGGGTTTAACTTAACTAAATAAATTTTAATAAGATTAAAATAAATTTAGAAGCAATGTTTGGGAACATCTATATGATAGATTAGAGTAAGGAGTTATTCACTCAAATGATTTGAAAGTTGTATGAGATACAATTGGAAGGAGTTCCTACCTAAATAACTGAGTTTTGAGTACAGCCCCCGTTGACTTAAAGCAAGGTGAAATATGGATTTCAACCCACTAGAAAATCTTCCAACGGGATTTTCCGAATCAAGTGTTTTGAAGGTCATTTGATTTGAGTAAAATAGTGGGAGCGTATTTAATTAAAGACCTATTTAAATATGTTTTAAATCATGATACATTTATTTATTTTCTGTATTTAGAATTTCTTTAGCATATAAATTTTATTATACTGTTAAAAGTTCTTATGAAGAACAAAATTTTCAGAAAAGAGTTTCTGAATTGGTACAAAATTTAAGAATTGTTCTTAAGAATGAGAAAAACTGTATATTCTCGAGCAGTTATTTCCTAGCAACTTTCTATGTCTATATTTGAAAAACAACGCTTATCAGAAGCATTGGGTCAAATGAGTAGATATAGGATATCTCATAGTGGTAACGACGATGGAGAATGATATGATCATTCAACCTCAATGTTATAAGATGAATAGTTTAAGCCTATCAAGTAGATGTACATGGATAAGAATAAAATTCAAATTCTGTTTTTCTACCTTTGAAAGGTTAAACACGGTTGCAAAAAGGGGAAGCAATTATTTTAAAAGTTGAAAAACAAAAATTGCTCGTAGTTTTGAAAGGGTCAAAATATAAGATAGAAGTAAGACTTCTTATCTACCCATATAGTTATAGAAAGTTAAATTTCTACTTCTGCATCATAAGTATATGATATTTGATGATTAATCTCATATTTGTTGAAATATAGAAAGTTTTAAAGAAGCAGAACATTAACTATAAGTGAAGTTCACCTACGTCTGGAATGGAACAAATTGTTTCATTGACTATAAGAGCTTATGCTTGGACTTAAACTTAACTTGATATGGAACCAAATAATTGTTATTAAATTCCATATAAAATAGAAACATTAAATCATAAATCTTGTATTGACAAGAGAAGGATTATGTAGTTGAATGATAGACAAATATTGTCCTATTGTCCTAATAATGTTTTCTATACAATGTGCTAATCAAGTAATGGATTTGAGTTCCATGATCTTGATAAGCTAGTCTATAACATATGAGAAAAGGATCAAATGAGATTTGAACCTTTTGTATATCATTGGCATCACTGTTTAGTACAAACAAGTGTGATTCACATTTCCAAAATCCATGGATATGGACTATTGGACTCATTTGATTTTATATCATTTGAAGGACGTGAGCCCCACTTTTCAAAATAGATTAAAGCACCGGTCACCAACAAAGGTGAAAGGACACATAATTAATTTGAATTGATATACATATGAGATGTATATGGAGAACTAAACATATTTGCTAGATATTGTTTCTATACTTCATCTAACATTACTAAATCATTTAGTAGATAAGCAAAGTGTATTTGACACGATTCAAGAAAACTTTGAAATTGTTCAAAGATTTTAACAATGAAGTAAAAGGAATAAGTTTGAAAAGTATAAAGACTATACGAGTAAGTCGTGATGGTAAATGCTTGATTAATGAGTATAATGATTATTTATATCGCTTCATGTTTGACATGACTCGATCTAAAATAGTTTGATTATAACTCAATGACTCTTGAAATTAATTAAATTACAGTTATTCTTCACCCACAACAAAGTTCCAATTAAGTAATCATAAAGACACCATATTAGATATGGAGGTAAGAGTACCTAGTTTTGACTTTATGATAATTTCACGTTATATGGTTTATTAGATAAACTAAACTTCGAATTTAATGAATGTATAATTGTGTAACTATCCTTAGGAAACTAAAGGATATTATTTTTTACATCTTCTTCTTTGACAAAATTTGTTTGTCGCTAGAACTGGAGTATTCCTTTTCAAGGAGTATGTCTCTACAGGAGCCAGTGGGAGTGATGTAGAACTTGAATTAAGTCAAGTAACACAAAATACACATCTCTCTAAGAATGGAACACGAGTTGATTCAACAAACGGTTGTTGTTAAATCATCAGTTTGAGTAGCACAAGATCTAAATGGCTTGAACTTTGAGAAGTGACTATATGCCATGGGATCTTATAAAGAATCTATGTACACAAACCATATATGGATATTGGAATGTGATTTTTCTTTTAGAAATCTGACATGGATGGTATTATGAATACCTTTAAGATGTGATTGATTGTAGAAGGTTTCATGCAACTCGTGATGCAAATCATGACGAAACTATTACATCATCATAATGCTTAAATCTAACGATCCCACTTGTCATTATTGTATAATGCAAATTCTAGGAGATGGACAACGATGTTGCATTCTTTAATTAGAATGACCTTGTATATGTATTTGACATATATGTAGGGTTTCGTTAATCCAAAGGATGCTAGAAAAGTATATATATTACAAAATTCATGTATGAATTGGAGCAAGCTTCTTGAAGTTGAATTATTTGTTTTATTAGTGAAGTTTTATGAAAAACTTTGATTAATAAAAATCTATAAAAATCTTGTGCACACAAGGAGAATAGTGGGAGCATTGATATTAGTTTGGTGGAGTATGTGGATGACATACTAGTCACCAAAACAATTTATCTACACATGTGAGACATGGTTAGAAAATTATTTTCAATATGTACCAAAATTGATTGTAGTTCGACACTAGAATACTTTCAAGAATATCCATGGATGTCTTAAAGGACTACGGATTGTTTCTTGAACACGGGTTAAAGGAACATTGTAAAGAAGTTACAATGATGCTGACTTTAATATCGGTGTACAGTATATCCAAATCGCAATTTGGAATAAATGCTATGCTTGGATATCAACTATGAAATTTGTAAAAGTACAAGCTTCAAATAGTTGTTGTTTCTATTACAGATGTCAAATATATATGATTTGGATTGTTTAGCTCATAACTGAGCGAAACCATGTGTCTCTTGCGTTGCGGATTCCATTGATCCCGTCTGAGGTGAAATTGGTTTAATCTTGCGAGCAATGAATACTTGATCTCACCAATAATCCAAATGTATACTTTGACACTTCAATTTCTTTTCGATGGAATATCGAAAGTGGAAATTGAAAGAAGTGTAACCTACCAACATAGGAAAGAGTTCCTTATCTACTAGAATAGTATCATGCCCAGGGTGTGCTTGATGCTAACACTTGATCAATATATATTGAGTTAATATTTGATTGGCTTTTAGTGCTAGTGGGAGATTGTTGGAGTAAGCCCTAATATCCAATCAATATTGATTGGGTTTGGCTTTGTATCATGATATTGATATAAATATATATTGTGAATATATATAATAATAAGGCATTTCTTTATTGATTTTGTTATGTTTCAAAATAATAAAGTCCCTAGAATAGATAGTTCATGTAATGGAATATTAAGTGTGACTTAATCATGAGATTACATTACGTAAAGAACGCTATTCTTAAACATATCCATAGTCAAGCTTTAATATGAATTGGGATAATAATAAAGCATAAAGACTATTATGTATGTAGACTGATGACCGCATCTCATGGGTCATTGATATTGAGATATTAAGTCTATACATAGGTATAAATATTAGGGGTAATATTTATACTGGATTGACCCACCGTGAGAATACTACATAGTATGTTATGAAAATGTCATAAGATATTCTCACAATGATAATAATGTATATCACTCTTAGACCTGAAACCACTATGATCCCTAGATGTGGACTCAAGTGCTTTGTTGCCATTCTAACGTTGTCTGTAAAAGGATAACCATAACGTTGGTTGATGGGTACTTGATGAATCATGCTGAGGGACATGAGTGTCCTAGATGGGATTTGTCCCTCCTCATAAACAGGAGATATATCTTTAGGCCTCTTGATGAAATATGATTGTAAAATTGCATGGCCATGCCGAACTAAGTCAATATAAGATATTGGACTTATTCGTTATTCAGTATATTTTGGAATCAAGAAATATAAATATTGATCTATACAAGGGTGACAATAACTATGCCTTGGGATCAATGAAGATATCGAGACAAAGGAGTAAATATACACATGAGTGTTATCATGGAAAGGTTTCGTCAGATCACTTGACATTCTTGTCACTTGGGTAGCAATGATGTGTTGCTAGATACCGCTCATTGTTTATAATATTAAATATTAGATTTAATATTATTGCCAACGTGACTAGAACCTATAGGGTCACACACAAAGAACAGTCAAAAGAGAAATATATAAGTATGACTTATATAAGGGGTGCGTTTAGTAAATAACGCTAATTAGTTAGCAAAATTACTAAACTCGTTGTTGGGCTTACTGAAGCCCAATAGTGACTTATGACTTGCAGAGCACACTAGAAGTTCTATAAATAGAACTCTGGTGCTGAAGTTTTAGGTTACACGTTTTGAAGCAACCCCTTTCTTCTCTGCACTTCCAATTCATTGGCTAGCACCGAGTTTTGGAGGAGCACTGTTCGTGTGGACTTACTAGAGGCTTTGCTGCTTTGCTTAGCTGTGATCGTGATTCAGAACAGAAACTATCGAGGTAACAATCGTATCACTGATTCATGTCAAATTCGTAATGATCCAAGGAAAGAAAATCGAAATTATTCTTCTTCTTCTTCTTCTTCTTCCGCTGTGTATGATATCTTTCGATTTTCCTTCAGAATCCTCCGGGAATGTAAGGCAATGTTGAGAAGGGTCGTTCCGATAGTGTTGGGTAAGTTGTTAATGATACTTCGTATACCCGTAAGTGAAGAATACAGAAATATCTTAGCAGGACCTGAAGCTTCAGTAAGGGTCGTAGTTGGAACGGAATTGTATTCCAGAAAGTAAGCGCAAGGCTACAAGATAGAGAGCAGTCGACGTAGGTTGACGGGATTAGTGGACTCTCAGGATTAGCGTTATGTTATTGAGATTATGGACTTGAATGTTCAAAGTGAACGAGGTTCTAGTGTTCGGGAAGCTACGTTAAGCGGTAACGCAGAGAAGTAAGCTACTGGTAGTAGAAAAGGATTCGGTGAAAGTTTTATGCTATCAGGAATGAATCATCAGTTTCTAAAGTGCCGAGAATTGTATCGAATTAGGTTGATGCTTGCCATGCATATGTAGTAGAATATATTTTAGATGTTGGGAATGACTGATGTGCATTGATTTACTTGAGAAATAAAAATTTATGCAAAGTATGTTTTGAAAAATTGAGCTGGAGAAACTCATCAATAGCGAACCCGGAGCGAAATTTTTTCAGTTCGTGTCCAGGGAATGCAGTGACTATTGGAGGTTTGTTTTCACCATCTTTTATGCAATGAGAAATTGTTTTTTTTTATATTGAGTGACGAATGCATATCACCCCCTTAAAGTTTTCAAAAGGGAAAAAGGCATGGGCAACCATCAACGAAAATCGATTCGGTTTAACGTGACTTTGGAAGTTAATGTGACAATAGATAAGAATGAGTTTAGACCAAGAGTTTAGAGGCACCAGTATCTAGAATGGAAGTCACAGATGTGAAGGCATAAAGTAAGGAGTTAAAGTGGTGCAGAGTCATACGAAATCACAAGGATGTTGGATTTCGCGAAGTTATGAGTACCCCTCGAATCTATGTTTTGCTTGATTGACTTGCTAAGGCTCGTTATGATGCTGAATCACAAAATTTACATGATTTTAGAAAGATAAATGCATATGGGTGATAGGAGTTGCTACTTTGAAATTCAAAATGAAATTTTGTAGGTACCGGTTTGTTACGACTCGCGTAGTTTGGGCTAAACTCACTAGGACTAAGATTTGATGACACATACGTGTTATCAACTCGTCCTGGGATTTTAGAGTAACGACTGGGTCCTAGATTCAGTATATGTTTTATATATAGTTGTAAATCATCAACGTCAATGACTCGTGTGCTAATTTACGAAATTTTATTAGAAAGAAAAATTAACGAGCAAGTATAGGAAGGATTGAGCAAAACATAGTATGCGAGATACGAAGCTACAATGTTAGATGCATAAGGAAGTATGTCCGAATGCAAGATTAGTCTACCATGGGAGGTTGTAAGAGCGTTTCATGGAATGGTAGTTATGTAATTGCAAAGATGTGTTCCTTGAGTTAAGTTGCTCAGGAATAAGAATAAGTATGACATTGATATGTCCAGAGGTAAGTTTCCTTGAGATTCAATCTTACCAGCAAAGAGTAGAACGAGGTTGCAGAGTAGCATGCAACATAGAAGCATCGAGTAGAGTTCAAGCAGATATTAACGTAATAACAGAAGAAGAATAAAGTTCACTCGTCTCAACGGATCAGAGTATTGGTTGAAGCCAACCGGTGGGAATCAGAGTAGCGCAACGGAAGTTAATTAATTAATTAGGTTGCGAACAGTAGCCATGGAACATGGAATTTTGTAGTAAGAATCTTTGTGAAAAATGTTCGAGATAGAAATACCATTTCAGTGAGAAATATTATGTGGACAGCGAGGAGTTCTCGTTATGTTAAGTAAGTATAGATGCTTATGCAGCCAGTAATGATTAAAGTAAAAGTTTAAAGAAAGCATCTTCACTCAGGTAAGATGAGAAAGACTAGAATTAACACAGATGAATTAATCGAGTTGCCTTTTTGGTGATGTCTAATTCGTAGAAGAGTTGTTGGTTAGTCAGAAAGAGTATGTGCTATGTTAATGGAGTACGATTTATGGGTTACGCCTGACGAAGTGCATACCCTCTTATACCATACTTGTTAAATGATAACGATACTTTCTAGAATGGTGTCAAGCCACGATTTTATAACTTTTAAAGATAAGATTGGTATTGAGGAACTTGGGAACGATGTTTATTTTAAAAACATGAAATTTCACATTGTTAAAACTGATGAGATACGTCGTAAGCGAGTAAGCTCACTTGAGACGTACAGACTTCAGGACCAGCTTGTTAGAGACAAGTGTGAAGGAGAGTCATGAAACTTTTTTTCAGATATAGAGACTCGTCCTGTGGTTCTGCAGTACCAGTATAGACTCAGTTTTAAAATGATATTTTTCTAGTCATGTATTTATTCGTTCCAAGAACCTATGTACCAAAGTTTAGAAACTCTTAGAAACAAAAGCTAGAATGAGTATCGTTATTAACTAACAAGCAATGGCGCTAGAAAGTATGCCAATACTAGAAGATAAAGTTTTATGAATGGCAATGCCCATGTAATACTAATGTCATACGGGATGCACAGATTTGTGCTTAGAGTGTTCAATGCAAGTGCAAATGGACTTAGTAGAAAGTTTCAAGAGCATGTGAATCGCAAGACAGTTTAATGGATTGTCAGATGAATCAGTGTAGTTGCTTTCACTTCTTCATGCCAAGCTAGAACAAGTTACCCATGAATTGCAGTACAGGGATATTATGAAAGGATAGACAGGTTTCATAAGATTATGATTAGAGATGAGTAGAATCATCAAGATAAGTAGCATCAGTAAGAAGCATAAATCGCAATGTGCGGTAAAACAGATTATGTATGCATGATAAGATGTATACATGGAAGATGTGTTAGATACACATAAGCACTGCAGGGCAAACCTGGATATCAGTAGAACTCCAGTTTAAAGGCAAATCCTGAGTGATTCAGATATAGAAAAGTTACTTAGATGCAGAGTTCATGCTAAGCAGAGAAGAAATAGATCAGAGACAAGCAATCCTCCTATAACAAAAGTTAGTTTTAATCACTATGTTCTCAGATAGTTCTGTGATTTGAGGAAGATAGTAACATTGAAGAGACCATGTTCAATTATATGCAGAATAAGAAAGAGGAAGAATTGCATGCTTTGTTGAGAAAAGTATTCATCAACCTCCCTAGAGTGGTTTTAATCAGATATTGTATAGCAGAAACCAAAGGAAATAGATTTTTGTTGCGATGATTGGTAGATGATTCTAAATTTCGAGGACGGAATTTTTTTAAGGGGGGGTAGAGTGTAATATCCCGCTCGTCAACTAATGGGAAATTTCATCTGTTAAATGTATCAGAGGACTAAGATTTATGGAAAGAGATTTTGGTAAAAGATGTTAAGTACAACGAAAGATATTAATGAGTAATATCAACCAAGCATGAGTTATGTATCAGAGTCAGGTAAACACGACTGAGACGAAGGGCATTTAAGTAAACTCGCACGAGGGAGTATATAAGTGATGTTGGGCAAAAATATCTCATTTCCCACTTCACTTTCTCTCTCTAGGTTTTTGGGTAAAGAATTCTCTCCTCCTTCTCTCTAGAATTTCGCCTCCCTCTCCTCTCTTAATCATCCAAATTCCTCTAAAACATGGATTAAGGAAGCTTAACAAGCAAGAAACTAGTGGAGGAAGGATCAAAGCATGATTTTTGGGATGAAAGCTAAGGATTAAGATTGAAGCAAAAGCTAGGGTTTGAGCTTGGATCTTGAAGGAAAGCAAGGAAACATGATTAGGTGAGTTCCATAGATAGATTACCACCCTTTGGGTTGTGTAAATTCATGATACAAGTGTAGATTTATGTTTATGAAAGGTTTTAAACCCTAATGCCTCTTTGAGCAATTCTTGTCAATTACATGTTAGTTTGCCATGGAATATGTTTAGAAATGTATATATATGTTGCTGGATGTTTTGGTGCATTGCAGGAATCGTTAGAATGAGTTTTGGGTCAAAAATTGGAAATTTGGTACCACAGACCCGAAGAGCTACGCTATTAGCGAAATCTACGCTAATAGCGAAATTCACAGGATGAGCCACGCCCCAGCTGAGCTATTAGCGCAGCTCTCTGGACTTGGCCAACTTGCTTTGGCCTGTTGGCCCAATTCAAGGTCTGTGGTGCATTCCGAAGCTTTTCTTTCGATGTTTTACAACTATTTAACCCCAAAACAACATCTAAGCAATGCACATAACATCAAATGATTCTTGAAATGAAAATCATGGCAATCTTAACATGAATGGCAAGAGTGATTCAAGAGAGATTAGCCGAATTACTCGGGTAGCAAAGAACTAGGCATGCGATGAAAGTAGAGCCTTGACATAGCTTGTCAAGAACTAGAATAGTTAGTAAAGAATAGAATGCTAGGCATGAGTAGTATGCTTGATTCGATACGAAGTGATATAGAGTATTCTCTTCGTATAGAACCTAGAGTGCCAAACATCTATGGCAAGACGTGAATTGATTAGACATCTCTTCACATAGCAAGTTAAGCAAGCATATAGTTTACCTCTAGTCGGATCGTATAGGCATCCGAGGTAAAAGAGATAGCTAGCATAGATTTAATACTCATGTATATATATATAGACCAAGACATTAAAGTTAAGGTGCCATGTCTCTTGTGTCCACACTAGGTTGGTTCAAGAGGTTTCCATTAGGAGAAACGGGGTTAGCCGTAAGGAACCCGCATGACACTTAGTAAGAAAGATGTAGTGGTCGTGTCTCTTGTGTCCACACTAGGTTGGTTCAAGGGGTTTCCATTAGGAGAAATGGGGTTAGCCGTAAGGATCCCGCACGTCACTGCAGGAGTGCCGTTGGTTATACCTTAGATAGGTTTCCATCGGATAGATAGGGATTGCGCTCGGGGTTACTCCACTCGGGGCTTTCCGTAAAATGAACTCAGATAATGTTTGATTGTTAAACGCTAACTTCATGAATGAATCTGACTGTGCATATTATTAGATATATTATGTTATGTCATAGAGCCTTGACGTAGATCGTCAAGAAATAGTAGAGCCTTGACGTAGATCGTCAAGAATAGTAGAACATAGACGTAGATCGTCAAAACAAGCATGACAGCAAGATAGAATGTGTTGTTAGATACGACATAGTTATGTATAGAGAAAGTATAGAGAAAATATACCGATGACGATCTTAGGTTTCCCCTAATCGTCCGGTTTAGAATTGTGTCATGATTATAGTATGTTTAGGCCTCGATACGTAGAGCGTATTCTTGGCATTGCGGTTTTAGATTCCCCTTGACCGCCATGACACGTATAGGAAGTGAAGCCTATAACAAGTGAGATAAGGCTATGACGGCCCTAGTATGCACGACCGTCTAAGTATGCAAGTCCCCACACACGTATAATCAACCGTCAGGTTGTATTTTAGACACGTGGTGACCGTAGGTTTCCCCTGAGGTTGCCTATAGCCTAGGATTTAGGGGAACTCACTGAGACATTATGTCTCATCCCAATCCTTATTTGTTTCAGATAAACAGGTTGGATGGCAAGCTAGTAGCCGAATGGATATATCAGCAAGTGTTCGTTCGTACCCGCTGCAGGATGATAAGGATATGCAAGGACGCATTCATCATATTTTAGAAAAGTTGGGTTACTTTATTATTGTACGAACGCACATTGTTGTATAAGATATTCATTGTGAGTTTTTATGTTGTAAATTTTTAATGTATCCAGTACTAAATAAACGCACATGCTAAACTTTCTAGATACGTCTAGTATGGGTGTTACATATTCACTTACAATTCCTTATTGATGCTTTATGCAAAAACCATCAGGTTGACAAGGCTATTGCATTAGTCAAAAAAATTAAAGACCAGGGCATTCAACCAGATATGTATACATACAGTATACTTATTGATGGAATATGCAAAGGAGGACGACTTAAGAATGCACTAGATATTTTTCAAGATCTTTTGATTAAGGGTTATAGTCTACATACTTGAACGTATAATATTATGGTCAATGGACTTTGTAAAGAGGGGTTGTTTGATGAAGTAGAGGCCTTGATGTCTAAAATGTAGGACAATGGTATCATTCCTAATGCTGTAACTTATGAACCTATCATCTGGGCTCTTTTTCATAAAGATGAGAATGAAAAGGCAGAGAAACTTCTTCGTGAAATGATTGCTAGAGGTCTACTATAATGGTTACACTAGGTAAGATGGTTTCTCATTATACATTTGGTTTTTGAATTTTGATGACAGCTATCCAAAATTTATTTTTTATTTATTTTAGGTGCTTTTATTATTTGGTGTTATCGAGTTCGATTGATAAGAGACCATTGCAATGTTGTAATTTCTCTTAACAATTTTCTTATACACTTGAAATCTTAGGTAGCTCTATACTCCTTTTTCACGTGTTTATATGTTACTATGATATCTTTTGGGTCTTCTGTTCTAGGAAGTGCATTTGTTAAACATTATCTTTGGATGCTGTTCATGTTTTAAAGTTTGTCTCCGAAGTAAAAAAGTACACTTCTTTGTTGGCATGACTATTTTTTGGTGCTAATCTGTTTTGCTGGCATAGCATACCGCTCAATTCGAGATTGTTAAATGACTATTTGTTAACATGCAATTGTGTTCTTCTGATAGACTAATGAGCACAAGTCGTAACATGCTATTGTTCAAATTTCTAGCATGATTTATTAGACTCTTGTTGTTGTGTGCTATAAGTTTCCGGGTGCAACACATACACCTTACATGAAATACATTTTAATAGGATGATTTTGTTGGAAACTCAATGTTAACAAGGTTAGTACTACTCTCTCCATTCTTTGATATATGCAACAAGAAAGACTAACTTATATATTGATTTCTCTCTGCGTGTTAATTTACTTATATAATATAAGAAATATAGATAATAATAAATTGTTTGTTGATTGCTCAATGTGTATTGTTTTGTTTGGTTGTTTCGTAATTTCATTTGTTGAACGTTCTGTACTTGGACTGATTTTGTTTTGTCCTCTGTTTGGACTTTGGACCAATTTTAATTGTTTTGTTTCATTGAGCGTTTTGCTCTTTATTAAGATGGATTTCGTTTTGTTGATTTTGAGTGATTTCACATGTTGATTTTTTTGGACAGATTCAATTCTTGCTCTCTGATTTTTGTCTGTTTGATTGGTTCTGTTATGTGTTCAAAGGTGTGATGCCACTTTCCAAAATTGAGGTTGCAGTAAATAGGTGTATTGTTTTTGATGAGGCGTGTTGCTGCTATTGGTTTGATGGAAGGATGTTGTTTGCTATTCTCCAGTGCTACTGATAGTGTATGTAGCTTGGTGTTTATGTGATTTTGGTTTAGATTAGGTGGCTTCAGAGCTTTGTAATACTTGGTGTCTTGACAGATTTTGTAGTATGTGGAATTTGATGTACATTTTTTCCACAATATGCTCATAGAGAATGTCGTGTTATAATGGTTATGTAAACATAATCAAGTTTAGGGATCTTTGATTGACATGTTATTCTTATAGACAACAAGATGCTTATAGATTGATGCTTTAGAAATTTGGTGGCATATGCTCATATATTGTAATTACTCTTGCAGTATGACTTATGGTTATGGATATGAAATGTCACAAGATTACAGTATATCATATGCCCTGTATGGTTTCAGATTATTCTCTCCATAGTTTGGAGGTGTCATTTGATATGCTAGCTGGTTCATGTTATAGCATTTGGAATTTTGTCTTGTAACATAAATTGGAAGAAATCTATGCTGTTCATGGTTAGGAAACTTTTTTACTCCTTATGTTATAGTTAAATTATTTCTGATAAATAAGTCCTTGTGTCTCGATTTGTGTTTGGGATAGAGTGACTAGTGAGTACCTCTTGGTTCTTATAGTCCATTATTTTAAAATATATCTCTAGACTGTCTCATTGTTTAGTTGTTTCATTGTTTCCCCTATTCATGTTTTGATTGTATCAACAAGTATAATTCATTGTGGGCATATGAATGCTACAGAAATCTTAAATATTTTAATTTATGGATCTTTTATCAGTTTTTTAGATGAAAAGCTTATGTTGCTGCCATGATTTATAGTTACCTTGATCCTTGGTTTTCAAATATGGAAAGAGTAGTATTTACTCATTACTACCCCCAAGTTGGTTGTTCTATAGCTTAATGGCCACAAGAATAATGGAGAGTTTTTATGGTCATTGACTGAGGTTCATTTGCACCGCTGGGTTAGCAGAACCTACATTATTTGGCCCTATAACGTGGAAAAAATGGTGGTCATATGGAGAGCTAATACCTTGGTGATAAATTCATTTTGAATAAATGTGTTATAAGGAGAGCTATATATGCGAACGAGTAAAAATAGACCTATATAATGTTTTTTTTTCTTCCAGAATCCTTCAATATCCTGTAAACACATGTAAATTTGCACAGATTCACGATTTTTTTTTTCGATTTTCGATGCGATTATACTAGGATTTTGTCCTTTTCTTTATTCTGCAATGGATTTGGATCGATGAAGGCAAGTAAAGTCGCAAAATCCTTGATTTCGAGATTGAAGTCGCGATTTTGACAACTATGATAAAAAAAAGGTGCCGCTTGCCGACAATGATTTAAGTCACGATTTTTAGAAATATCTTGGATTATAATGATTCTTTTTGTTCGACTACTTGCAAATTGGTAGAGAATGAGAACCATGGGTTCTTTTCTTGTGCTTTTTATGGTCAACTTTGCCTCTTGATATCGGGTCGGTTAGGCATATCAACAACTCACCATTTTGATCTAATATCTATAAACATTCTACAATATTAACAATCTAATTATTTTTTATATAATTACCACAATAATTACGTGACTCCTGCAAAAGCACGGGTCTTTTGCTAGTTTTTCTTATCAACCATATCATTAATCATTTTATACGTCTAATAATTAAAATAGTATAAACTAATGAGTGAGTGAATGAAATATAATGAGATATTTGAGAAAGTTTTTTTTTTTTTGGTGAAAATGACATTATTTACTTTTAATGAAAATAACTTTTTGATTATTGGGTTATGCAAATTTTTTTTGATTTATGCAAAAAAAATCCTAAGAACATGTATATGTATATGTATATATTTATTTTGGATTTTTATATTGCACACGTTAAAGCAACTAAAAGTAATAATTTTTTATTGAAAAATAACAATTTTTTTTGGTGGTGGCCGAGGTTCGAACATCGGACCTTGCATATTTTATGCATTGTCCATACCAACTGAGTTAAGCTCACGAGGACACATTTTTTTTTTGAAAGGAACAATAATTTATTAAAAACCTACATAATTAATATAAAATAAACAAGTTTCAAGACAAACTTATTATTTTAAATTTCTTAACATGTGCGAATTTGTACATGATAGAAAAACTCATTTAATATTCATACCAAAATATAAATGCAATCTTACTTACTAAAGCTTGTCAGGTCAAGCTAACCCTAACCCTAACCCTAAAGCCAGCATTTTACCGCTCATTCTAAAGCATTTATGTCGACGCTTGACCCCCTCACATTTAATACACGCCATAAAGTCATTTCATTACAGGTTATAGTAACTGCCATTTATAACACGATTGCATATTATTTTAATTTTTGAAATAGAATAACACACGATTGCTGTATTAATTGTCATCCCAAATTAGACCATTGAATTACGTACAAAATTGTATAATGGAAATAAAATAAGACACAATCAATTGTATATTGATTAGCATTAAAACCACATGGCTGAAAATTTCTTTTAAAAACAAAAGAGGCCACACGGTTGCATATAAAAAAAACAGCACCATTTGCATATTAAAAGAAAACCACACGGTTTGCATAATGGAAATAAAATAACACACAATCAATTGTACATTAACTAGCATTATTGTATAATGGAAATAAAATAACACACAATCAATTTTATATTAACTAGCATTAAAACCACTTGGTTGAAAATTTCTTTAAAAAAAAAAGGGAGGTCACACGGTTGCATGTAAAAAAACAGCACCTTTTGTCTATTAAAAGAAAATCACACGGTTTGCATAATCTATACTATATATAAAGGAAACTACCCCTTTCAGCACACTTTTGGGTTGAAATTTTCTTTCCAAAAATACCCTTAATTTTAAATACAAGTAACACAAGTAAGAAATAGATAAGAATAAATTTAAATATTAAAACAAATGTAACAAACACGATATGAATATATATATATATATATATATATATATATATATATTCCTTTACCATTTAAAAAGTATAACAAACTAGATAAGTATATTTATACTTACTTTTTCATTATTCCAATTATACTCTTAAACAACTTTTTCTGTAATAAAGATTGTTGTTCGTGTCATTAAAAAAAGCAACAAACATTCATATTTTTACTTTTAATCAAAACCAAAATTTCATAATAAAAAATATTGTTCATAATTTTCAAACGTTAATACGACGGTCACGAAGTGCCCGTTTTTTACTAGTGGAAATAAAATAACACACAATCAATTGTACATTAACTAGCATTAATGGAAATAAAATAACACACAATAAATTGTATATTAACTAGCATTTTTTTTTTGAAGAAGCTAAATTAGACCACTCAAATTAACACCGGTGAGAATCGAACCTGAGACCTCGAGGAGGAGCACACTCCCAGATCCCAAGCCAATACCACTAGGCCAACCCAAATGGGTTTATATTAACTAGCATTACAACCACATGGTTGAAAATTTCTTAAAAAAAAAAGGAGGCCACATGGTTGCATATAAAAAAAAAAACAGAACATTTTGCATATTAAAAGAAAACCACACGGTTTGCATAATGGAAATAAAATAACACCCAATCAATTGTACATTAACTAGCATTAAAACCACACGGTTGAAATTTTATTTAAAAAAAAAAAAAAAGGCCACACGGTTGCATATTAAAAAAAAAGCACCGTTTGCAAGTTAAAAAAAAAAACCACATGGTTTGCATATTAAAATCAGTCTATAAAATCAGCATCCTTTCTCCTTCCATTATTCTATCGTTGATTCCAATGGAGGGTTGTGGTATTGAAACTCTGCTGTCTTATCACTGCTTGACAGGTGCTACGGTTATTTTTTCTCACTATTACGACGTGTTTTAATATCTTTTCCTATTTTTTAAACCTTTATGATGTTGCAGGTCCTTTGCTCAAAAATCCAGTTTCTTCCTTTGAAAGTGCTGTCAACAAGTATTGTGTGGAGTTTAGGACGTACATAGTCGAGTATGATGTTGAAGAGGTGAAGATGATTTTGTCTGACATGTTACATTTTTTTTTGTCATCTGTAATGGTTCTAATCGTTTTTTTTTTGTTGCATCAAGGGGGTGTTATGCTACCGAACATGTTCACGAACGACTTTGGGGACCAAGTTCAACGATTTACGACCTTCATTGATGCAAAGAGCAATCAGTTGGAGGTGTTGGTTGAAAGAATTGATGGGTCTGTGTATTTCTCCAAGGGATGGAAATCCTTGCGTGATTTTTATGGGATCAGCTTGGGTGCATAGAGTTCTTTCATATCTTACTTACTAAAGATTGTCAGGTCAAGCTAACCTTAACCCTAAAACCAGCATTTTCCCGCTCATTCTAAAGCATTTATGTCGACACTTGACCTCCTCACCTTTAATACACGCCATAAAGTCGTTTCATTACAGGTTGTAGTAACTGCCATTTACAACACGATTGCATATTATTTTAATTTTTGAAATATAATAACATATGATTGTTGTATTAATTGCCATCCCAAATTAGACCCGTGAATTACTTACAAAATTGTATAATGGAAATAAAATAAGACACAATCAATTGTATATTGATTAGCATTAAAACCACACGGTTGAAAAAAAAATTAAAAACAAAAGAGGCCACACGATTGCATATAATAAAAAACAGCATCTTTTGCACATTAAAAGAAAACCACACGATTTGCATAATGGAAATAAAATAACACACAATAAATTGTACATTAACTAGCATTATTGTATAATGGAAATAAAATAACACACATTCAATTGTATATTAACTAGCATTAAAACCACATGGTTGAAAATTTCTTAAAAAAAAAAAAAAAGAGGTCACACAGTTGCATATAAAAAAAACAGCACCTGTTGCCTATTAAAAGAAAACCACACGGTTTGTATAATGGAAATAAAATAACACCCAATCAATTGTACATTAACTAGCTTTATTGTATAATGGAAATAAAATAACACGCAATCAATTGTATATTATTAACTAACATTAAAACCATATGGTTGAAAAAAAAAATTTAAAAAAAAAAGGAGGCCACACGGTTGCATATAAAAAAAAACATAACCTTTTGCATATTAAAAGAAAACCACACGGTTTATATAATGGAAATAAAATAACACTCAATCAATTGTACATTAACTATTATGACTTATTCTTCTATGGTATAGTATTGGCTTAGGTAACATTGTGAGTTTCTACATGAAAATAAGACCCGTGCGTCAGCACGGGTCATGATTATTCTTCTATGCTATAATATTGGTTTAGGTAACATTGTGAGTTTCTACATGAAAATAAGACCCGTGCGTCAGCACGGGTCATGGTAAATAAGACCCGTGCGTCAGCACGGGTCATGATTATTCTTCTATGCTATAATATTGGTTTAGGTAACATTGTGAGTTTCTACATGAAAATAAGACCCGTGCGTCAGCACGGGTCATGGTTCTAGTTCTAAAAACTAATCACTGGTTAATTATTTTTTGCCGGACTATTTTATAGACAAAATTACCCTAGTTGAACTTTTAAATTAAACCTAGGTCAAACTTATAGCAAATTTGAAAGATAATACCTATCTTTGAGTTTTTTTTTTAGTAGAGCTAACTTACCTTTAGTTAAATATGTTTTGTTTTCTACAAATTTTCTCGTAGAAATCTAATATCTTTTCTTCAAACTTAAATTTTAAAAACAAGTAAAATATAAATACAAAGGAATATAACAAAAAAAGGTTGGATTGGCAGGCTCATAGTAACCATTTCCACCGGTAATAATAAAGATAGTAGTTATTAATATACACAAACAAGACCAACTTAGAATCAAAAGCGATTCTAAGACATAATTTTTGGTATGTTTGAGAGTTCTTGATAAGACCCGATTTTCCTTTAGATAAGGTTGAACCAACATGTTTAGATGCGTCTAAATTGTGTAGTTTTAGGGGGCGTTTGTGTCGAGTTTACACAATATAATATTGGGAATAATTTTTTTGGGAATATAAGGATGAGAATTTATTCCTGGTTTAATATTTAAAGTATTTCTGAGAATGACTGATAAATCAATATTTATGGATAGTAATTAATGATTTTATTACCACCTTCATGGGAACTTTATTCCTCCAAATTTCCTTAGACTTTGTTTCCGAGTTTGGAGGGTAATGAAAGAGAAGAAAATGTTTGAAGAAAAATGAAGGAGCAAGTGGAAGAAATAGAACCCCCTTAGTCTTCAAATGTAAATTTTATATCTTCAATTTTTTTTTTTTTGAAGGAATCTTCAAATTTATTATTAAGCAAACATATCCAAACATAATTCATTTAAGTTTAAATTCACTTTTAATAAGGGGGTGTTTGCTACTTTGGTTCAAATTTATTAGATTTATTTCTATGAATAAATTTTCTGGAAATATAAATATGAAAGTTTTCTTACATATTTCAGAAAAGAAAACAATTTTTTTAGAGGAAAAAAAAAGAAAACAATTTGTTAAACTCCGTTTCAATAAATTTATTTCTATAAATAATTTTTTTTCCTGAAAATAGAAATATAAATAAATATGAAAAATGAAATTTCTTTGAGAGAAGACTATTCTCTCAAAAATGAAATAAAAGTAATAAAAAATCTAAAACAAACATTTTCCCCTTTCAAGACCCTAATTGTAGTCGTCTTCCATTCAATGCTCAGAAGCTCCGATTGTGTGGTTCCACTCAAATGTTCAGGTTTCGTTCTACTATTCCCTCTTTTCTTACTATTCCCTTCTTAAGTACAAGACTATACTCTCAATATCGCTTTGTTCCTAGTAATGTTAATCTTGATAATGCTGTTTCTTCATTCTATTCCATGCTTCGTATGCGTCCTACTCCACCCATCATTGAATTTAATAAGATTTTAGGTTCCCTTGTTAAGACTAACAACAACCATTACACCACCGTCATTTCCCTTTCTCACCAATTGGAATTCCATGGAATTACTCCTAATATTTATACTTTCAATATTCTCATTAATTGTTACTGCCACATGGGCCAAATGATTTCTGCATTTTCCCTATTGGGGAAGATTCTTAAGTTGGGGTTTCAGCCGGATATTGTAACCCTCACAACACTTATCAAAGGTTTGTGTCTTAATGGTAAGGTCAAGGAAGCTCTTAACTTTCATGACCATGTGCTTGCACTTGGATTTCAGTTAAATCATGTTAGTTATGGGACCTTAATCAATGGGTTGTGTAAAATGAGGGAAACAAGAGCTGCCTTGCAAATGTTGAGAAAGATTGATGGGAAATTGATCATGACTGATGTGGTAATGCACAACACAATCATTGATAGTTTGTGTAAAGAGAAATTGGTAATTGATGCCTATAAGTTATATTCTCAAATGATTGCAAAGAAAATTTCTCCTGATGTTGTCACTTTTAGTGCTCTAATTTATGGATTTTGCATTATTGGTCAACTGAAAGAAGCATTTGGTTTGTTCCATGAAATGGTATTGAAAAACATCAACCCAAATGTGTATACTTTTAATATATTGGTTGATGCTCTTTGTAAGGAAGGAAATGTGAAAAGAGCTAAGAATCTGTTAGCCGTTATGACGAAAGAAGGTGTAATACCGGATGTTGTTACCTACAATTCAATAATGGATGGATATTGCCTAGTTAATGAAGTTAATAAGGCCAAACAAGTGCTAAGCATTATTTCTCGAATAGGAGTGCCTCCTGATGCTCATAGCTATACTACTATCATTAATGGATTCTGTAAGAATAAAATGGTCCAAGAAGCCTTTAGTCTCTTTAATGAAATGCGGTCCATAGGAATTGCTCCTGATAAGGTTACTTACAATTCTCTCATTGATGGTTTGTGCAAATCAGGGAGAATCTCTCATGCATGGGAGCTTCTTGATCAGATGCATGATGGAGGTCAACATGCCGATGTAATCACTTACAATTCCTTCGTACATGCTTTATGTAAAAACCATCAAGTTGACAAGGCAATATCATTGGTCAAGAAAATTAAAGATCAGGGCATTCAACCAAATATTAACACATACAATATACTTATGGATGGACTGTGCAAACAAGGAAGACTTGAGAATGCACAAGTGATTTTTCAGGATCTTTTGATTAAAGGCTATAATGTAACGGTCTGGACATATAATATTATGATCAATGGTCTTTGTTTAGAGGGCCTGCTTGATGAAGCCGAGGATCTGTTGTCAAAAATGGAAGACGGCAGATGCATTCCTAATGTTGTAACTTATCAAACAATTATTCACGCTCTATTTGAAAAGGATAAGAACGAAAAGGCAGAGAAACTACTGCGTGAAATGATTGCTAGAGGTCTTTTGGAAGATAAAGACTAGATAAGGTGACTTCTTGTTACATATTTGGTTATTTTGAATTTTGATGAAAGTAATAGAATTATTATTATTTGTTAATTTTTTTACTTATAGTTGCATTTACAAAAGATGATGGACTACACAATCTACTCACTATTAATTTAATATTAATTAAAATATGTGTGTTATGTTCATTTGGATACTTTCATGATATCAATGGTTCCTTATGGCTTTCAGAGATTTGAATTTAAGTAGAGCTGGAGTTGTTTGTGAGATTGAGTTCAACATTGTATTTGTGTTATGATGTTAGTTAGAAATTTGCTGAGAGATTGTATAAAGTAAGAATTAGAAATGATCTTTCTCATCAGTTTTGCAAAATGAATGTTGATAGAACTCATAAAATCCAAAAACAAAACTGTATATTATTGAATGGTATAATGATGAGCTCAAGAGCTCTACAATGGTGGAAACAGGAAATGAAAAGATAAACCGAACTGTGAACTCTCCTACTAGAACTCAATGCTCTTAACTAGAGAGAAATCTCTCATAACCAACTCTAACAATATCTCTAAGTGAATTACTCACACCCTTCCCTGTCTTTTATAACAGAAAATCCCCTAAAACCGATAAGTGCTAACTAACTTTTATTCTCTCTCCCTAGCCCTGCTTTTCCCTTTTAGGTTCCTATCAAATGCATATCACTCTATTCTTTCTTTTTATCAGTTTTTGGAACTTCCTTGCTACAGAATTGAAAGGAAGAAGGTTTGACAGATTTTATGGTTTCCAATAATATGAACTATCTGGCTGTCTAGAGACTAGATGCAATTTTCCCAAATCAAATATTCAATTGGGATAAATAATTGAAAAAACCAATGTCAGAACATGTAAGTGGATAACAATTAAGGTTCCAGGTTTGTCATGTTCCTTCTTTATCACCCTGTTTTTGAATCCCATGGGTTCTTGATATTTCAATCTAATTAGAGGTCAATTCTAAAAATTAACAAGGGAGGTAACTCCCGACACATGGGCCAACTTGTTTTTAAAGGATATTTGGAATGATATTTCTGATTATTTTTCTGGTTGGGCTATAATATGTTGATACCTTATATGTCTTGGAGTATTTGTGATATTTTTTGTTGTCTTGGAGTATATTAGGGTGTGTGGCAATCCATGGCATACTGGGTTCCACATGGTTTAAGGATAAAGAAAGTAGAGGATATTGATGCTTATTGTTTCTTACTTACTGACATAATTTAAACTTTGATGCTGGCTAAATGAGGGGATGGATTTCTGTTAAGGAATGGTAAGAAAAGTTAAGTGTAATAGTGGCTGCGGTCCTGCAGTGAATGAATTGGTGTCTAATAGAAGGTTAGAATATATAAATTTTTAAGGAGAGTTATGTTCTTTATAAGGTGTTGACCTGTTATTGTCTCATTCAATGTATATGTCCTTAGCTTCAAGTGGTATGTGCTGGTTTTGGTCATGTGATGTTAAACTCAGGAATTTTATATTTTGACTTGGGTGGAACATGGAACTCTTATTGTTACAATCTGAGCATGGAAAGTTGCTTACTTGGATCTTCATGAGCGATGGTCTACACTCTACTTTCATAATTCTTTTGGGCTGATTTTTTCATATTGCGATTATATAGGGTTAAAGAAGCAATTGTTGTAATGTATAAATGGAGCACAGTGGAGGTGGACTGTGTCATTAAGGAGTCAAATAAATTATTGGATGTTGCCAATTTTGATTATTTATGTCACTGTGAGATATTTACGTGTTGCTGCTATTGGTTTGATGGATGTTGTTTGCTATTCTCCGATGCTACTTTTGGTGTCGATAGTCTATGTTGTTTGGTGTTCACGGATCTTGCTTCCGCTCTTGGTGTTGATTGTATATCTAGTTTGGTGTTCATGGATCTTGCTTGTCTAGGAGTATCATAGCGTAGTGTTAGAGTAATTATATTTTTCTTTTTATTTACTGTCATAGTTAAAGACAGTGTTTCTGTAATTACTCTTGCAGTATGACTTAATATTATATATAGCCCTATTTGGTTTCAGATTATGTTCTCAATTATTTGGAGGTTTCATTTGATATGCTAGCTGGTTCATGTTCTAGCATTTGGAATTCTATCTCGTAGCATAAATTGGAAGAAATATAACCCTTTTCGTGGGTAGGAAGCTTTTTACTCCTCATGTTATAGTTTAAATTTGACTTCAATTTGAGGATTGGTAAAACTGATATTTACATCAGTTGCTTCCTGTTGAGTACATCAATTGCTTAGAAAGGAAAAAGGTATGTTCTGTTGAATATGAGTTGATTAAAACAATTATGACAAGACTTTTAGATATTTTCACAAAAATAATGTGGGACACTATTATAAAATAATTACAATCACACTTTGTTCAATATGCTTTCTTGAGTTGTTTCATTGTTTCCCCTATTTAAATTTTGATTGTATCAAGAAGCATAATTCATTGCGGAGATAGGAATACTATAGAAATCTTAAATAGCTTAATTCATGGAATTTTTGTCAATTTTTTTAGAGAAGAATATATATTACTTGTATTTATCCAAGAAGCTTATGTTTCTGCCATGATTTTAGTTACCACGATCCTTGGTTATCAACTGTTGAAATAGCATATACACATTACTACCCTCAAGTTGCTCTCTAAATGGCCTGCAAGAAAAAGTAGTTTTTCTGTGTCCCTAGATTCCAGGAGAATTGATTATTTGGGTAGGGGGGAGGGTCTAGGTAAGAGGATTTCAGAAATTGGTTAATCATTTTGTAAAGGAGAGGATATTCTCTCTGAAAAGAGTCTTGTACTCTGGTTATAGCTTTTCTGCAGGGTAGAGCATTCTGCTCATCTCTTGTAACTCAATAATACACCATTTGCATTATTGACTATTACTGAGTTCATCATGGTGCGACAAAGGAAATTTGACAAATTTTAGTTGGCTGGAAGGATTGATGGCAGAATTGACTATTGGCCACAAGTGTCCAGAAAAGAATTTTTTTTTATAAGACATATGACATTTTTTTGCAGTTGGGATCGAAGCCGGAACCTCTTTCATAATACTTTTTCATAGCTGTAGACCATACCATCGGACAACACTTTTGAGGACACGACAAAAAAAGGCATCACTACTTCCAAAATCAAAATCTGATTTTTTTTTTTTTTTTTTTTTTTGCTTTCCTGTAATTGTGGAAAAATATGATGGTCATAATGAGAGCTAGTAGATGTTGTCTCAATGAATCCATGAATCCATGTCCTGTTGTGATGTATGGTAAGAAAGTTCATGTCCTTTCTTGTAACTGTTACCCTTTCTTCCGTATTTTCTCGAGCTTGATTCTTACTCGTAAAGGGTAGTATCAAAGAAAAAATTTGGTGAAACAAAACTATCATGCTTTTGGTTCAAAATAAAATTTTATTTCCTTTACTATTTGTGTGAAATGCTTACCTTTTTAGATATCAAGTGATTGGATTATTTTTATCTTTAAATAGTTTTAAGTTTCAAACAACATATATTTAACCTGATTCAAAAACGCAACAATCGAGATATATGAATTATGAAACACAGGCGTCGTACACGACACTAACATTGATACGTCGACATCTATAATAATTTAAGAAAATAGAATAATTGAATATAACTAACTGCATGTGTCCTTATTGCATTGTTGTTTGACACCAAATATACCTTCAATCTAAAGTGTCGGTGCTACATAGAAATAATAACAATAAAGATACAGTACAAGTAAAATAAGATTTAAGACCTTCCTAATATCTTCCCCAATCCTCCAGCCAACTCTATTGCTTAGACATTAGTCACAGTGATAACCATACCCTTTCTTATTGGAGTATTAAGTGTGAGTAAGAAGTTTTACATTTTGAATGAAAAAGAGAATGCTACATAACATATTAGTGAAAGGACCTATATATGTAATATTTTAAAGTTTTTTGTGAAGATGTTGTGTCTCTAGGTTGATGATTCCTTGTTCTTTTAGGCTCTCCTTGTGAGCCAACACTTCTGTTGTCCTCTTTAGTTCTTTGGCTATTCTGACAAAGAGGTTAATAAGTACAATGCATGTGACGTGGTTAATACAGGTAAGAGTGAGTGACAGAGAGGTTTACTTAAGGCTTTGACAGTTTTGAAAAGGGATATAACAGTAAGAGCTAGAAAGGTTACCAACAATCTTTGTCATGCAAGTCTGAATGCAATTGGAAGTCTTTTTGTTATTATTTAGATGTGTTTCTGCTGCCATGTAACTTCATTAATATTTGAATGGGATTTAGTTTTTTCTTTTGATGTTTCAAAATATAAACCTGAAAGAGTAGCTTATTACTTAACAAGCCTTCTATATGCTATTACTTAACAAGTGCTATGAATTTCATTGTCATTTTGGTTTAGTTACAACTCAATCTTCCTGAATTGATATGCGTTGAAGGTTCACGAACTGCACATATATTTGACACCTACAAAAGGGTTTACATATATTTTGTCAACCTTTCACATGTCCACATATGATACAACTTTAGCTATGAAAAGAGGTAAAAACTTATTCTAGCTATTACATGTCCTTATTTATTACATGAATTTAAGTAATTTGTGTATGTATAAGGCATTGCGTTCACACAAAACGGATGATAATATCCCCTAATTATGTTACATGTACTTAGCCAACAATTTTGTGAAAGCTCAACTTAGAAAACATGCATATTCTTTAAATCGTGCTTCATGGCCTCACAAAACAAGTGACAAATAACAACAAAAATTATATTTTGATTCAACAATTTCACAAATTAATACACTATATTTGGTAGTATTTGTATTAGTTATCATTATTTTCAGCATCTCATTTTTTTGTTTTTAAATCAAATAAGTATTTGAATATATAGAAAATTTATTGTTAGGACATTTGATATGTTTTTTAAAACACAAAATACAGAAAGATATAGCATCGAGTCGTGCATCGCGCAGGCCTCTATATCTAGGGTAATATTAATATACACCCTAATAGTGTTGGAATTAATGACTATTTTTCACGATGATGAACGCCTTAAAGAAGTTTTAAAGTATGTCTCATATAGTCCTCGTGAGCTTAGCTCAGTTGGTAAAGACAATGAATAATATATGCAAGGTTTGAGGTTTAAACCCCAGCTACCAACAAAAAAGTATGTCTCACATAGATTCTTATAGATTTTCTTCTTCTTCACTAGTGATAATCCTTTTGGAGACATCTTAGAAATTTATTGTGTATACCTCTTTTGACTAAGATTCAAATTTTTATATGCTCCATCGTGTGAGATTATTCTCTTTCATAAGACTCAATCTCCATAAGCTCATTGTATGACTTTTAATTTTTTTTTGACAAGTGGATGATTTTTAAGTTAGATAACATAAAAGTCTTTTAAAAATGCAACAATTATGATTGATTGTGTAAGAAAATTTACATTATCAATACGTATGAATTAAATCTATAATAATAACATTTTAATATTAATTTATATCATTATTATTATATAAAGATAATTTAAAAAAAATTGAGGCAAAGATGATAACTCTGGAGTTAATTTCTATTATGTCCGATCTTTTTTAAACCTTTTATTTTTGTTAAATAATATAGTGATTAGATTCACACATTTTAAGCGTGGCGAATTTGAAGATCAAACCCCAACAATGCAATTAATATATATGTTGTAGCAACTAAGCTACACTTATTAATGGTTCTTCATTAAGTACCACATAACATGTGTCCTTCCACAAAGAGAATGTATTTATTGAGAAACATTAAATTTCAATCTTGTGAGAAATAAATTGACACAATTTCCAACATATAATTTTTATCTTTAATACCTTAACATGTACCCTAAGGGCACATGTTAGCATTTCTCATTGTTCGTTTGGCTGAAAAAAAGCCGGTTAGAAATTATGACGAAATTGAATTTTACACACAAACAATCCAGGGAAGTTACAACTCAATCGGAATGGAGATGAAGGTACTTATTGAGCAATTTTCACATTTATTTTACCATTTTTATTAGATCTAAAACAAAGAAGGGAAAGTCCATATACATGAATGAAAAACAACTTTTAATTTATTATTATTTATTTGGCTAAAAATTCATCATTAAAGATGAACAAGTGAGGTGTATATCGTTCGAACCTCAACCCATGCAATGTACCTATCAACTTCGTAACCTTATGGGATTTTTATTTATTTATTATTATTATTTTGAATAATTTATTTATTATTATTATTATTATAAAGGAAACTTTTAATTTGCACAAAAATAAGGGAACTTTTAATTTATTATTAAAATTTATTTTATTAAAAAAAAATGAAATGTTGGGGGCTATAGAATACCTTTACACGAAATCTGTTTCTGTTTGTTCAATGATAGCCAATTCTCACTCCCACGACAACGAATCTTCTTCGTAGACGCACCAGCGACGTGCCATTCATCAACACTTCTCTTCAGCCATTGCTCAATGTTATCATTGTTTTCATGCGTCAGGTTTCGTTCTTCTTATTCTTCTAATCCCTCTTTTCTTATTATTCCCATCTTAAGAACATTACACTCTCGCTCTTCCAATGATATTCATACGGATAATGTTGTTTCTTCATTCAATCACATGCTCCGTATGAATCCTACCCCATCCATCATTCAATTTAACAAAATTTTAACCTCACTTGTTAAGTTTAACCATTACTCAACTGTTATTTCCCTTTCTCACAAATTGGAATTCAATGAAATTAGGTCAGATATTTTTACTTTGAGCATCTTGATTAATTGCTACTGTCATGTTCGTCAAATGCCTTTTGCCTTTTCTATATTCGCTAAAATTCTCAAGATGGGTTATCAACCCGATATCATAACATTGACTACTCTTATCAAAGGTTTGTGTCTTAACCGTATGGTGAAGGAAGCTCTACACTTTCACGACCATGTCCTTGCACTTGGATTTCATTTGAATCAAGTAACTTATGGGACCTTGATCAATGGCTTATGTAAAATGGGAATGTTGAGAACGATCGAAGGAAAATTGGTCAACACCGATGTGGTAATGTATAGCACAATCATTGATGGTTTGTGCAAAGATAAACTTGTAAATGATGCATATGAGTTATATTCTGAAATGATTACAAAGAGAATTTCTCCTAATGTTGTCACTTTCAGTTCTCTAATCTATGGATTTTGTATTGTTGGTCAATTCAAAGATGCATTCCGTTTGTTCCATGAAATGGAATTGAAAAACATCAACCCAAATGTTTATACTTTTAATATATTGGTTGATGCTCTTTGTAAGGAAGGAAAGATCAAAGAAGCTAAAAATGTGATAGCTGTGATGATGAAAGGTGTGGAACCTACTGTTGTTACATATAATACATTAATGGATGGGTATTGCCTAGTTAATGAAGTTAATAAGGCAAAACATGTATTCAACATCATAGGAAAAAGGAGAGTGACACCTAATGTTCGCAGCTACACTATCATTATTAATGGTTTATGTAAGATTAAAATGGTCGATGAAGCCTTAAGTCTCTTTAATGAAATGCGTTGCAAAGGAATTACTCCTGATAAGGTAACTTACAGTTCTCTCATTGATGGTTTGTGCAAAGCAAGGAGAATCCCCTGTGCTTGGGAATTTGTTGATGAGATGCATGATAACGGTATACCAGCCGACATATTCACTTACAATTCGTTAATAGATGCTTTATGCAAAAACCATCATGTTGACAAGGCAATTGTATTAGTCAAGAAAATTAAAGACCAAGGCATTCAACTAGATATGTACACGTACAATATACTTATCGATGGACTATGCAAACAAGGAAGGCTTAAGGATGCACAAGTGATTTTTCAGGATCTTTTGATTAAAGGCTACAATTTAACAGTTTGGACATATAATATTATGATCAATGGTCTTTGTTTAGAGGGTTTGCTTGATGAAGTTGAGGCCCTGCTGTCAAAAATGGAAGACAATGGATGCGTTCCTGATGATGTAACTTATGAAACAATTATTCGCGCTCTCTTTGAATATGATAAGAACGAAAGGGCAGAGAAACTCCTGCGCGAAATGATTGCAAGAGGTTTACTATAAGAGAAGACTAGTTAAGGTGATATCTTGTTACATGTTAGGTTATTTTGAATTTTGACAAAAGTCATCTAATCTTTTTTATTTGTTAATTTATTTACTTTTAATTGCATTTACAGAGGATGATGGACTACAAAGTGTACTCACTATCAATTTAGTTTTTCTTTAAATCCATGCGTGGTTATGTTCATTTTTATATTTTAACCATACGAACGATTTATTAATGCTGAGAGTTCAACAATGTATTTGTGCTGTGCTATGAACTTCTCATCAGTTTTTTGTTATGAATGTATAGCACACTATTCTTTCTTCTTATCAGTTTTCCGGACTGCAAAACTGAAAGTAAGAAGGTTTGGTGGATTTTATAGTTTCCAATTATATTAACAAAGTTGTCGAGTAACTTGATGCAATTTTCAGCAAAGAAATATTCAGTTGGAGTAAGTAATTGAAGAAGCCAAATTCAGAACTTGAAAGTGGGTAACAGTTAAGGTTCCAGGTTTGTCATACTCCCTGTCTCTCGCCCTGGCTTTATAATTTGAGTTTGAGGAAGTGAGAAAATGTAAGAAAAAGTTGGAAAATTGAAGGGAACTCAGGGAGAATCTCTCACTTGGTTGGATAATCTTAGTTGTATGAAATTGCAAGTTTAAAATAATTTTATTAGAGATTGACCACAAGGAACAATAAATTTGATAGAAAATTCAGTTGATTATTGAATTGAAGGGGACAAAGATAATATACAGCTTCATGTTTGTGAGTACTTGAGGTGTATTGGAACCTTTTTATTATTGTGTATACTTTGAGTTTCTATCAATGAGTTTGTTAATTGTATAACTGCAATTAACTTGAACTATGATATTAATATAGAATCTCAGAAGAATATAGAAGTACATGGTTTGTCTTTAGACATGATTTATGTGCTCTCTTCTGAATGTTCTGGTCTTGTTATGTATATAAATCATGTCAACCTATTGTTTAGGTTCTACAAGTTGCTTCATGCTGATGTTGCCATATCAAGACAAAATTAAAAGTTTACTAATTACTATATAAATAAACAAGGCTTTATTACTTTGTTACCTTTTAACTATTGAAAAAATTAGTATTGCTCTAATGCATTGCCTTTTTATTTTTTTAAATTTCTAGGATAAGAATTAGTCAATGTGGCTTTTGTTGCACTTTAGCAAAGGCTATACCCTATACCTCGTTTCCTTTCTGATATGATCTCAAATGACATGGTGGCCTGATAAGGACAGTTAGCACGTCAGCTGTCCAATCCCATAATTTGCAGACTTATGTTAAGAGGACTAGAGAAGAGTAGAATGGAAGCATTCACATGACTAAGAGTGAGAACAGAGAAGTAGGGAATGAATTGTGTAAGAGAAATTTTCTGTCTTTAAATATAAAAAATAGGGTAAAAAATATCCGGTCAAAAGTCAATTTTTTTTCTTCTTTCAAATAGACACATTGATGTCTTGATCTTAGTTTATGCTATTGATTCAGCTGATGCACCAAATTTGACAGGACCTGAAACTAATTTTAGACCGCATGGAAAGACTACGAGTATAAGAACAAACCAATGACCCGACAAATCCGAAGATCTAATCCATACTGATTAAATTGGTTCGGTTTTTTCTTTCTTTCCTTGTTCAGCTCCAAACCAATCAAACCAGACATCTATTGGTTTAGGTATCGGTTTCACGTCATTCAAAATCAATCAACCGCAACACAAACCAAACAATTATATTTTATTATTATTTTTATTTAATTTGACACTATATTAGTAGTATTATCTTAAATAAATGTTGTGTTCAACCACAACACAAACCAAACAGACCAAATATTTTTTATTGGTTCAATTAATTCTCTCAAACACTGAACCAAACCGATTCGTTACACTTCTAGAAGAGATCGATAATGAAGTGTTGCAAATTAGTGGTTATACGCTACTTAGTACAATGTGTTGTCAAATAGTGACAATAGTGGTGCTATAGCATCAAAGCTTAGCATAATTTGAACAAAACACCATTTTTCACGACCTTTGAACGACATCGCTGATAATGAAAAGAAATGGCCTGACTTACCTATGATGACCTGTGATTTGTTACTGGAACTTTCTGTGTCTTGAAGTATATAGATCCCCACTTGGGATGGTTGGCCCTTGGTTCTATTTTCACTGGCTTACCTAAAGATCTATCCAGAGGCATGGCTTCCATTTGGGCTTTTTACTCTTAATATCGACACTCTGGTTCTATTTGGAGGTAATATTTTCTGATTGAGTACTTTTATACTGTTCAAACCCCAATTTCCTTTGTTGATTTGCTTCTGCCAGGTCATAGAGAAGTAAGATTTGTTTTGCAAAAATCACAAGAAAAATTCCTCTAAGCATAGTCATATTAGGCCTTGTAATATGGTATAATCATGATAAATAATCAATGGTTGATTCATGCAACCTATTCCAAGGCATGGAAAAGTACCATTCAGGACAAAGGGGCCTACTCTGGCCATTATAAGATGTCTTTAATCTCACATTTGTTATTTCTAAGGATAGAAAAGATTTCATTAAGCAAGGCATATGGATTTGAGCTAAAGATCTCACTAATCTCACCATTTTCCTGTTCTATGTTGCTAATGGTTTGATATAACAACTGACAAGGTTTGCTGACATCACTTCCATTTTTCTCTATAACGGTGTGCTTTAATTTCCAAACTTAGTATCTCTTACAATTTCAACTGACAAGGTTTGCTAGGACGATTTGAGCTAAAGTTGCTACTGAGAAGACAAAATCCACATACTCCAATGGCCCCAATATGTGAATTATGCATATAAAGAATACTCATAATCAAGAATACTCAGGTTTGGTGTGTGTGATGGGTTTTGGCTGGTTTTTTGGTCTCTGTTTCTCATTTGGTGCTGTAGAGTCGTGGTTTTATGGGGTTACTGGATTTCTGTTTTGCCCCAGTTTTGTTGCAGTGCCTGTGTTTTGTGCGTTTTGGATTTCTGCTTAACCATGTAAACTCAGTCACCTTCTTTGATCCTGTTTCTTGTCATCTATAGCGGCATAGCAGAGCGAAATGATAGGTAGCTGCTATTGGAAGTCTGAGCGGTTTTCTGTAGCACCAACTATAACATCTATATGGCTGTTGTTTGTGGCTCCAATTGCTGCTGAAGGATTCACATCCTTAAAATTTAAATGGAAAATAGTTCTGCACATAAACCCTAGCCATAACCTAAGCATACTCAGACATTTTGAACTGATTTATGGCCTGGCGGTAAAACCCTAGGGTTTAAATTTGTGGTAATGACTTTTTAGCCCTTAGTTAGTACTAGGGCGCCAAAACTTGGATTCAAATGTTGACTGTAATGACTAGAGCATTGCATGTGTGTTTGTCTTATGATTCGGTGTGTGTTTGGGCGGCAATGTGAATTGGTTGTGAAACTGCAAAATATAGCCACACAATTAGCCAATAGGATGATGCTTCACGTGACAAAGCAGAAAATTGAGCAATTAAGGCATAAGGTCGGTTTCAGAGGTCGGTTTCAGAACAGAAGAACAGCTTCTTCCCTCTCTCTCTCCCATACGGAAGCTTATTCTTCCTCTCCTCCCAATCCATTTTCAATTTTCTCCTCACAAACCTAAACTCTCTCCCCACCTCTCTCTCCTTACGGTTTAAATCTCCAATTTCAACTCACGATCAAACAAAATCATTACAATTTGTTTTTCATTTTATGAATCAATTCTTATGGGTGGTAACTGGTAAGTTTTAAGCATTTGGGGTTCCATTTCTCTCTAATTCGCTTGCTGGGTTCTATTTTCAAATTCATTTCAGCCATCTACAATCTTCTTTCACAATTGTGTTGCTTGATTTGTGATCCATCTGTTACAGTGATAAGTTCGAAGGAGAATGGTGAGATTGAGAGCAAGAAGAGAATCCCGCATCAAAGGAAGTAGTTAAGGTAATGATTGATTAATAATTCGTTATATTTTCCTTGCTATAGATACATAGATGAATAAATTCGGTGGCTTGCCTCTATTTGATTTTGCTTGCTGTTGAAATTTTGGATCAAGAATTTGAAAATTATCTTCATATGTTTTACACCTACACACTTACTTTGAGTATAACTTTCATTTGTTTCAATAGAGAAATAAATCAGATTAGGTTGTTTTTAAGATAATTAAGTTTTTTTTTTGGGCATGTGTATGGACTGCAGAAAAATTGTGGGCGCTTGATGTACAAGAGTATTTACTGCTGCTGGTGTTCTCTTAATAAATTGAGAAGGATCATGGAAACTAGGTGATGTACAAGAGTATTTACTGCTGTCTTTTTTCTTCTGGATTTTACCTCTGGTGTGCAAAGTTTTCCTGCTGATTATGTTTCATTGTTTGGCTATTTTAGAGCTCTGATTAGTCGAGTGGGGGGCCTTGCTGTTAAATCTCATTGCTTGAAGCAATAGGTAGTTCATTGCATTGGGTGTTTTGCAAGATCATTATAGACTTATAGGCTATAGCATTAGATTGTTTTGTTTTTTGGTGTATCTCTTCTACGATGTATTGATCTATTTTGTATGATTTTTATGGGCCATAAGATGTTCCTTGACCACTGTTAGATGTGTGATGCTATTTAATGAAACTCCTAATTATCGGCCAAAAAAATGAAATATTCTCAAACCACTTTAAAAGGTAGGAAGTAAAATGGTACATCTTTTTGTATGTTTTTACACAGTATATGGACTTATAGCATGTAACGATTTTGTAGGCTTATTTTATGCTTTTGACATATTTGAATTTCTCATCTTACCCTTCCTCTTCTATTTTTTATTTTGTAGAATGGAAAGCAATGATAAGTTGATTTGAGTTTTTTCTGGTCTTTGGAATGGATACCAATGTTGATGGTGAAGTTATTATTCTTCTATTCTTTTTATCCAAGTCATTCTTCTGTTGGATGAAAAATCAGTGTTTGAAGATTACCGATATCGTTAATTGTTAAGTGAACTCCCCTGCTAAATCGATTCACTAATGAGAAGTTTGCAATGATTACTGGATACGTACTTCAGAAGTGTGTTGCTTTTATCCTAAAGGCAGCAAAGCCTTTTTCTTGATTAATTGTTGAATCTATCTTTTTAATGATGAATCCCTCTGCTGCAACCCTTTTCTTTTCCTCTGCTGCTACCTTTTAGTCCTGTAATTAACTCAATGAAAATGGAAAACACTCCTCCTTTTAAAAATATTAACTCAATGAGATAGGAATCCTTTAGAGTGATTTGAAAAGCAACGATTGGGTAAGATGGATTGCATTTTGATGTGAGTTCTACATAACTAACTAACCTTTGTTTATTACAAACAAAATGGACTATAATCTTGATGGATATATAATAATTAAGAATTCTTGATCCACTTTGTAGAATAAATTTGGAAAGGGATATATTTATGGTTTTTATTAAGAGCTTTAATGTCATGCAATTCATTTTGTTTTAGATTGGTTTATGCTTTGTGAACAATTTCATGGCTTTTTAGTTTTTGAAGTCTCTATGATGCAATTTCGTACTTCTCTTTATGCTTCTCTTCATTGCAATTTCATACTTCTCTTTATATTCTATCAATTGGTTCAAGCTTTAATTTGAGTCATACTTCTCTTTATGCTTCTCTCCACTACCATTTCATAGTGAATGGGAATGTACTCTTACTTTCTTTTTCTTATCAGTCAAGTTTGTAATAAAAAAATACAAAACAAAGAAATTATTCATCACCATGTGCTTCATTGCCACCTAACTAAGTATACCCTCATATACAATTCTAACTGAGAAGTTTTGGTGCGTATTAAGTGATTTCTAACTTGAGCAGCATTGCAAAAACGATGCATGCCAATAATCAAAGTGATCATGTCTATGTTCAATGGTATTAATGCCATTCATGTATCCTGTTTTGATTATGGAGAACTGTCATAAAAGAGGTTGTTGATGGTGTATCTGTCCATTAGCTTTTTCAGCATGCGCTCTCACATTTTGCCACTCATTTTGTATTTATTGATGAAAGGTTTGTAATGGCCCTGCAAACTTCAATGGAAGGTTGACTCACAAATGCTTTCCATTTATCTCATTTTGGTTCAATTTCACCTCCTATGTTGAAGTAATTTTCTCAAATGCTTCTTAGTCTCCCTAGATGCTTCTCAAGTTCTACAAGGTAATTTTAAAATTGAATATTGATAAATTTCATTTGAAGACTAATCAGTAGAATTTTCTATTTAGATAACTTACAATACAATACAATGCTAATTTAAAAAAACTTGGCTACACTACATTTACTTTACTTTCATATATTTGAATATCATTGTAAATCTCCACTGCATTCGTTGTAGAAGTCTTGGCTTTCGTAGGGTATACTTAATATCTATAGTAACTAAATTTGATTATTTGTTAAGCACTTTGGTATCAATTAATCTATATAATTCAACTTTGTTCAGCTTGCCAATTCTGGATGTTAATTGGAATATCCCCATGTATCTGATACAAAAGTCTGAAGAGTTAACAAAGCAAATTCTCACGGTTGCCCTCTCTATCAATGATTCCCTCGATAGGTTGAATTGGAGGGCCTTTGATGATGGAGAACTTACTAGCAAAATTGCCTATAACACCTTGCACATCTCTGGTCCTAAGGTGAGGTGGTGTAAGTTAGTTTGGAACAATTTCGTACCTCCCTCTAGGTCTTTCATTTTCTGGAGATTAGCTCACAACAAGTTGCCGACGGATGAGAATCTTAGGAAAAGGGGCTGCAAGATTGAGTCAATCTGCTGTTTCTGTCATCAACATGAAGAAACATCGACTCATCTTTTCTTCTGCTGCCCAGAAACGCAGAAGCTTTGGCATAGGTTGTGCACTGGGATTGACCAAGACCTGGACTGCTCAGGATGGCTGAATGTGATTGACAATTGTGTTGGTAACTGGAGCAAACAGGTTCAGCAGGTTTTGATAGCAGCTGTTCTGCACATTATCTGGAGGATTTTGATAAAACATAATGATAGATATTTCAATAATAATGCGCATTCGATGGAACATATGTTTCGGAGTGTTATTGTGGAAGTAGGATGTAGCTTCAACATAATTCAAGCTTCTAAATATGCTATGCTGGATACCAAATTATCACATATGTTTCATATTCCTTTAAGGCCAAAAACACTAAGTGCTGTTGAGAATGTCTACTGGCACTCTCCGGATATTGGTTGGACTAAGGTTAACATTGATGGATCCTGCTTTGGAGCCCCTGCATCTGGACTAAGGTCAGTCGGCTGATCAAGCCCCATTTGTATATATTTTTTTATTTAAATTTATTTGCTGGCATATAGTCGAGATTTATTTAACTAATTTACTTTGACTAATTATTTGTTCAATTAATCATTCAGGAAACCTTAAGGATGACTTGATTGTTGCTGATTCAACAAATACTCCAACTAGAAAGGCATTATGAAAGAAGACGGTGCATCCACCACAAAAAAGCCAAACGTGTTGTGTATGAAAATTGAAGATGTCAAGTAATTTTCTTGCAAGAATTAGTAGTTTTAGCAGTGATGCTAATTCTTATGTTCTGTTCTCTGTTTTTTTAACTCATTTGACTTTCAGCTGTATTATGTTATGTGAAATGTGTATGCGCCATATGTGGGCTTATGTGAAACGTGAATCTTGGCTGGATTTCAAAGCTACTGGCATCAAAACATTTATGATAAAGAATTGTAGTAATATCAATGTTAAGATCCTTTATCAAAAGTAATAATATCATTTTTAAATTGCAGCAAATCAATCAAAACAAATCATTCAAATTGTGATATTACTATTACCACTTTTTATTAGAAGTATTAATATCATTTTCAAATTGGCTGGATATATAGTTCTGTTATAGAAGATGCTTCTATATGCTTCATACGATGCTTCTATATGATTCTCATCATTAACCCGCGCGACAGCGCGGGTCTGCGACTAGTAAAAATAAAGCCATTTCTTTAATTTGAGTTTTGATGTTTAGTTCCTTTAAGCCTTAGATGCTTAAACATGTTCATATTTTATACTTGGTTTTGTTATTTACCTCTATGTTTGCCCAAGACCTATGACTTTTTATTGTTATTTATGAATAACGAGAATAATATTATGTTTTTGGTGATAATGAATTAGAAGAATTGTATCCCCCTTTATAGAGGGTTAGGGTCCAATTATCTTTTGCATCAAATCATTGTCATTATTAAGCATAGTTTTCCATAAACCTTAGGTTCATTCACTACTTCAACCAGATTTTTTTTGTAAATTTGCTATTATAGCAATTTCTCAAAGTTTGACAGACTGTTTTACAATGTAATTTTTTTAATATCTTGATACAATTTGATATACAGCTGCTTGAAGTGTCGATGAACTTCACTAGGTAACCTTTCACCAACAAACAAACAAAACCTTATATATTATAGTTTACTTTTTAAATTTTGTCATAACCATGTTCCATGCCTATGCAGGTACTGTGCAAGCAGGTCAGATGACAGTTTAACTTTGCAATTCAACTCCTGCATACCATTTAGAACTTTTGGAGTCGAATGGAATAGTTTATGATGTCAAATAGATAAGTTGTAAGAATAGTGTAGAGTGAAAAATCCTTATTAGACAAGTATCAAAATTACACATTTTGCAATGTAGACCAGCTTATATACATAAAAACCAATAATCAAGTCTTAGGCTATTAGTCACACCAAGAAATAGAAGTATATGTATTTTAATAGTAAATTAATAAATTATAAATACTTTTACTTTCACAGTATAATATTAAGATACAATTGCCTCATCAAATGAACTTTATTTGAGGCTGACAACTTTTCATCATACATACTAGAGAGAGTCACCATAGTCACATTGGTCCTTTCCTTTGCAATGTTAACACCAACATTGCAAAATATCGTTAATCAAATTACACCAATGGCTTGCCTGTTGAGATGCTTTCATTGTCATCTTTCATCTCCACAAGCTTCCTTTCTATGAGTATATAGATAATCCTCAATTGACTTCTTTCATAAATACAAGTCTTCACCATTGAACTTTTAAATTTTTACTTTTCTTTCCTTTGTGTCTATCACTCAAACATGAATTTGACTTTCTCAAGATCGTCTCTCAAAATCAACCAGACTCTTGATATTAGTTGTTGGGAAATTACATTAAATTTCAAAAATGTCATTTAGGTTTTGGTACAGTTGTTTTTTCCTTCCAATCATATATTTCATTTAAACAATTTGATTTACAATTGTATCTTAAATTTTTTATTTTTACAATTTTTACAATTTTATAATATTATTTAAATCTTTAATTAATAAATTCAGTTAAATCACGTCGCAATTTGAACAATTTAACTCCAACATGAACAATATTATGCACTACAAATAAAGCTTATTTTGATCTTATTTGATAAAATTAATTGATTGCGGTATATGCAAAAAAATTGTAATCAAGTATGATAAATAGATATACAATTTAATGCAATAAAAAAAATACAAGATTTACAAATAGTAATAGTAAAATGTCTTACACTAAATAAATTATAATCATTCATATGTGTGACTTCAAAATTAGTTACGATTAAAATCAAACAAATTTTATGAGCAGATGATTATGAATGATTGACAATGTAAAGATATACAGTTATTATGTCTGAAAAAAGGATGTGATGAAAAAACTTATACTAAACAAGTACTACATCATCCTAAAATAAGTGTCATTTAAGATTTTTTCATAGTTTAAGAAAACAAAAATTAAATAGATGTAACAGGGCCCTAGTTTTCCTCTTTATGTTCTCTCTTCCATTTTCTTCATTGAGGTGGTTGTTTTGTATCTTTTTTACCCCAAAATAACCCTTTTTCAACTATTCCTTTCTCTTTAATTTAAATAAATGATTATCACATAATTTTATGTTTTGTTTGGTACTTTCTCGTTGTTTTTCGTCATCTTGGTGCAACATTGATTGATTCATTGTCTTTGTGCGTGTTCGTTTGGTTCGGATTCACAAATAAACTTTAATCAACTGCAGATTCAGTCAATTGACTATGTTTTTAACTTTGGAGATTCAGAGGCATGAGAGAGAATTCCAGTGACTTTTATTTTATAATTTTAATTGTATGCATTTTATTGTTTTAACTATGTCTCCGTGAGCATACCTATGTTGACAGAGACAATGCATTGCTATATGCATGAGGCTGAAGTCCTCCGCCTATTCACTTTAAAAGGTGAATTCTAACGACTAAGCTATTTAAGGAAAAAAGGCTAAATTACATATGTGGTCCCCTAATTAATTTTTTATTTTTGTTTTGATCCCCTAAATAATAAAAGTTCCGTTTTGATATGAGTTTAAAAAAAATAAATAAGGTCTATGGTGGACCATCTACAATATTGATCCACCTAAAGTTAAGGAACTGAAATGAAACTTTTATTAATTAATCTACCACAATGAACTTATAAATTATATAGGAGACTAAATATGGAATTTAGCACAAAAAAAAATTAAAAAAAAATTGGAGGGGAGTGGGTGGTGGGGGCGAAACCGTAATTTGGTGAGTGTTAACAAATTCCCTACTCTGAGGTTTCTTTCTAGATCAACCCACAAATCTTCGTCTTCAGACACAAAAAGAGAGAATAAGAGAGATGTTCTCGAATTTCCATTTTGCTCACCAACGACGTTCACCGACGCTCCTCTCAACCGCTTCAATGTTGTTGTTATTATCATCCAGGTTTAGTTCTTCTTCGATTTTCACTTTTCTTATTATTCCCTTCTTAAGAACAAGACTCTACTCTCACTCTATATCTGTTGCTTCCATTGATGTTGATAATGCTTTTTCTTCGTTCAATCACATGCTACGTATGAATCCTCCTCCACCCATCATTCAATTTAACAAGATTTTAGGTTCCATTGTTAAGTCTAACGACAAACATTACCCCACTACTATTTCCCTTTCTCAACAATTGGAATTTCATGGAATTATTCCTGATATTTTTACTTTCAATATTCTCATTAATTGTTACTGCCACCTGGCTGAATTGAATTTTGCCTTTTCTATGTTGTCCAAGATTCTTAAGATGGGTTATCACCCGGATACTATTACCTTTAATACTCTTATCAAAGGTTTGTGTGGTAATGGTAAGGTCAAGGAAGCTCTTCACTTTCACGACCATATGCTTGCACTTGGATTTCACTTGGATCAAGTTACTTATGGTACCTTGATCAATGCCTTGTGTAAAATGGGAAAAATAACAGAAGCCTCACAAGTGTTGAGAAAGATTGATGGGAAATTGGTGAGGCCTAGATTACCCTCTCTTGTTTAAGGGTAATTTATCCTTTCAAGATATCAACCAATCAAAATATAATATATAAATGTAACATTAAATGTCAAATAATTGAGTCAATTTTTCTATATAAAAAATCAATTTTAATAAGGTAATTTTTTATTTTTATTTAATTATATTTAGGTATACAATCTTAATTAATTTACACCCTAGGGCTTGAAACAATTAAAATTTCACATCAAATTCAACCCATAAATATTTATTTTTTAGGATGCAAAATTAATAAGTTTTTGGAATACTTTTAAAATATTATTTGTTTTTTAATTAAAAACAAAAAGGTGCAGCCATTTTGTTCTCTACAAAAAAAAAATTGTTCCTAATTTGTACTTCCACTGATAAGTTGATATAACAAATTTCCACCAATATTTGTATTTGTGTTGCAAAATTAATAAGTCTTTGGAATACTTTAAAATTTTAAATATTATTTGTTTTTTTAATCTACTAACAATATATAAAAAAATTATTAAAAAAACAATATATTTATTAAAAAAATATATCAAAATCAAAATCCAACAAAATTTCATAATTGTCCTTCTTAAAAGCCAATATATTATCATGGTAATTACGGGCAACTATTTTTTCAATTCCACACAACAAATTTAAATATCTACTTTTACTACTAATCTACTCCTACTAATACTATAAGAAAATTAGAAAATCTTACTCGAGTAAAATTTCATAATTATCCTCACAATCTTCTTAATTTTACGGGTTTCATCGTCATTTTACAAAATAAAATACAAATTTATTCATTTTGAAAAAATTATTATATATATTTTTGTATATCTTTCTAGCCTAACTAATTCTCTATATCGTCATTTTGTTCTCATCTATTTTAATCTCTTAATCTTAATAATTTGCATATTTAAAAAATTAATAGAAACGATACAATAATGTTAAATTTTTTAAAATAATCATTAGTTTTCAAAATTTAAGCATATCAACTTTCTCATATCGGTATACATAAAATTTGATTTTGGAGATATAAGCACATAAAGTCTACAATGAGTGCGGTGTAAATATTTAACTGTATTTTGGAGAAACAATTCAGTGATGTTGATATTTTAAAAATAGTCACGAGTTTTCTAAATTTTATCATATTGACTATTACATATTGTTAAAAAAAAAATCTTTTGTATATATAAGTATATAAAATCTTCAACGAGTGCGGTGCAAATATTTATCGGTGTTTTAAATATAAAATAAAAAGTTATTTAATAGAAACATTACATCGATGTTGATATTTTGAAAATAGTCACGAGTTTTCAAAATTTTATCATATCGATTTTCTCATATATGTACATAAAAATTTATTTATGCATATATAAACAAATAAAATTTGCAACGGGAGCGGTGCAAATATTGAACGGTGTTTTGCATATAAATAAAAAGTTATTCAATAGAAATACTATATTAATGTTTATATTTTGACAATATTAATGAGTTTCTACGATTTTATCATATCAACTTTCTCATATATTAACATAAGAAAATATTTCTGTAGATAAATCCCATAAAATCTACAATGGATACGGTGAAAACATTGAACGGTGTTTTGCATATAAAATAAAAAGTTATTTAATAGAAACACTACTTTGATGTTGATATTTTGAAAATAATCATGAGTTTTAAAAAAATTATTTTATTGACTTTCTTATATATGTATATAAAAATTTGTTTTCGTGTACATAAGAAAATAAAATCCACAACATACGCGATTCAAATATTTAACATTTTTTTATATATAATATATGAAGAAAAAAACATTTGATGGTACTAACAAAGTAATTATTTTTTATATGATTACCACAATGATATGTGACCCGTGCTTAACCGCACAGGTCTATTACTAGTTAAAAAATAAAATAAAGCATGACAGTTTTTTTTCAAAGGAGAAAACGTGACAGTTGTTTTAGTAAAAAATAAGCTACGAACTTGGCCTTTATTTTTTAAGCTATGAACATGTTTTTTTAAAAAATAATTAAATTAAATTAATAGGGTTAAAATTGGAAGAAAATATAAAAAACTACCAGCTATAAGCTCAAAAGCTACTTGAAATAGCTTCTCAAAAAACGCTATTTACCCAACATGTAACATCCCGCTTAATAGGAACTGATGTAGGATTCGAAAACGATGCAATGTGTGCGTTTAAGGCGAGGGACATTTTTGGAAATTCGCATGAGGAAGATATTTATATGATTTTGGGACTTTTACCTTCATAATATTTTCTCCACTCTCTCTCTAGGTTTTCTATCTTTCTCTTTTGCTCTTCCTTCTCTCTAAGATTATCACCACTACTCATCACCCAAACTTGAATCACCACTCAATCATCTTCCAAACCTTCACTAGACTAGAGATTAGGCTTAGTTTGTTGGCAAGGAAGTTGGTGCAAGCTTCACCAAAGATTTCTCATATCTAAGGTTTGTGGATAAGTTGTTGTCAAGAGCTTGAGCTTGTGTGAGTCTACTTTTTAATCATCCTAAGGTGAGTTCTTAGATAGATCCTTTCCATGGGTTGTGTGTTTGCTTGTGAAAGAGTAGTTGTTTTGTTAGGGTTTATACATATAAATTATTTGCCCCTTTTCATGTGATGCTTGTTTTGCTTATGGATACTTGCTCTAAGACTGTTTTTATAGGTTTAAATGTTCCTAAGGGTCATATTATGCTTTGGGATACTTGTATATGAGGTCTTTTGATCAAAAACACCATTTTGGGTGATTTTGGACTGTCAAAGCTCGCCTCGCGAGTAAATTGCTCGCCACGGCGAGCTCGAAGGCCGCAGGGGGGGTGTTGCTCGCCTTCTGCTCGCAGCTGCGAGTAAGGCAGCTTGCCTCGCGAGCTCTTGTACTCGCCTAGGCGAGTAAGTCAGTGCAGTATTGCGCTGTTTGCTCGCCTCTTGCCTTTGGTCGTTCTTCGAGCTGTTTTCCTTGAACAGTTTTTTTATAAGTGAACCCCTCATAACAATGTCCTAAGGCATAGGCTTTCAAATGCTTTCTTGAAAATAAAAGAGTGAAGCAAGTATTCGTTTGTGATGGCAAAGCATGACATGAGAGAAATGCTAAGTCGTGAATGGGTAGCAAGCTACACTATGATAAAGGGAGAGAACTTAGAGCCTCAATCTATATATCGAGAATTAGATAGTTAAGTTTTGAGATTGTATAATAAGAAGAATAACGAATAGTTAATCTATTCAGAAGTAAGATAAGACAAGAATCATACGAATAAGATTATTAAGAAGTAAGGTGTCGTGTCTTTTGTATACCTTCCAAGGTTGGGTACAAAAGGTTCTCCAAGGGGAATGGGGTAAGCCGTAAGGGACCTGCACGTTCACTAAGGGAGTCCGGTACGCCTTGTTAGGCATTTTTACCGGTAGTAAAGGATTAACTTCCGGGGCTGCTCCTCCTGGGACTAATCCGTAAAATGAATCCAGAATTCTTGTTTGTTCAACGTAACTTCTAACTTAATGTTTGAACGTGTTTTGTGCTTACGTATGAATAACATATGTCTTAAGATGTACAAGTTTAGAAAGCAAGTAAAGGAAGGTACGATGATGACAAATTAGGTCTTTCTTAATCGTACAACATAGAGATATGGCATGTAAGAAAAGTTCTTGGTGCGTAGAGCGTATCTTGATAAAGCGATCTTAGACTTTCCCTTGATCGCCATGACATGATTAGAGTAGCGAAACCTCTAGTAAGTTTGAGAATCTACGACGGATCTAGCATGCACTACCGTCTAGCTAAGAAAGACCACACACGTATAATCAACCGGCAGGTTGTATATTAGACACGTGATGACCATAGATTTTTCCCCAAGGTTATCACTAGCCTAGGCTAGATAGAACTCACTGAGGCATTATGTCTCATCCAACTCCTTATTTGTTCAGGTTCACAGGTTGCTCAAAGAAAAGGTAAGGAAAAAGCTTTGGATTGATCGAGTTCGTAGAAATCAAAAGTGGAGTTGAATTAAGGATGCATATGTTATATTATTTAAGTTATGTTGTTAGACTTCGTAACTAGATCTATGAAGCAAAAACTTTGGTGTGTAATAATGTAACATATGACACGGAAGCTTTGTATTTTAACTCTCGACTTAAAGTCATTTCTGTATTGTATAATTAATGTAACCAATGTCACTCTTTAACACATGTTTAATTATTCTAGATAATTTCAAACTGGGCGTTACATTTTGGTATCAGAGCAGGTCGTTTCAGATCGTGCCTTGGGTCATTAATATTACAATCCAAGTAGTTGTTCTTTTGAGTTTAGGATGTTGTCCTCATTGTTATATTTGGTTGAAATTGATCACTTTGACTTAAATATGACAGTTTGAGCGAGGATGTCTGGAGCACAAAGAGGACGAGGCCGGCCAAGAGCCAATCAGAATGTGGAGCAGAATGTTAACCCTGATGCTCAGATGTGGGCACAGATGATGCAGCAGAATCAGCAGATGATGCACATGATGCAACAACAGATCCAGCAGAACGCACAGTCTCAGCAGCAGTGGGCTGCAGCTATGCACCAAGGTCCGGGATTGAATCAACCGCATCCACCACCTCCAGTAGTGGGAAACCCAGCATTCCGAGAATTCAATCGGAACCATCCTCCAGAGTTCGACGGTAGCGGGGAGCCACCTGAAGCTAAGAGGTGGATCAAGCATATGGAGAAGATTTTTCTTATGGCCAATTGTACCGAGGAAGAGAAAGTAGTTTATGCAACTAATCAATTCCGAGGTGCAGCACAAGATTGGTAGGAAACTACTCGACGTAGGATGGTGACAAATGGATTACCAGTGAATTGGGAGAACTTTAAGCAAGTGATGAAAGAGAAATATATTCCTTTGTCGTTCAAGGTCAGGAAGGAGCAGGAATTTCTTCATTTGAAACAAGGACAAATGTCGGTGACATATTTCACAAAGAAGTTTGAGGAATTATCTTATTACTCTACCCACCATGAGTATGCGGGTAATGAGATGTGGAAAGTTAACCAATACAAGTATGCTTTGAGGGGTGAACTATATGCGGTAGTCAGTCAGCAAAGGTTAACAAATTTCGATGAGATGGTGCATAATAGTTTGGAGGCTGAGAGAGGCTTTGATAAAGCTGTCAGAGAGGGTACCACGTCCTTTGATAGAAGGAGAGGCAATTTTGTTGATAGGCATCATGATAAGTTGAAGCCAAGGGGGTCTCCTCAGAAGGGGTCTCCTCGGAAGGGAAGACAGGTGGGTTCACCCAACTCTTTTGTTATTTGCAGTAAATGTGGAAGGACTCATGCTGGGCAATGCAAAATGGGAGACGATTCATGTTATGCTTGTGGCCAGAAAGGGCACTTTATGGTGGATTGTCCAACTAGGAGGAACAAGGGCAAAGGTGTAAGTACCGCAATGAACAGAGGAAGGGTGTACTCATTGGATGGCAAGAAGGCACAAGCTAATGAAGATTTGATTGGTGGTACGTGTTTTCTTGGCCAAAATACTATTAATGTTTTATTTGATTGTGGAGCATCCTGTTCTTTCATTTCTTTCCAATGTGTTGAAGCTCTTCAGTTATCTGTTTCGTTATTAAATCCCCCTACGTCCACCAACGGAGGAATTGTAGCGAATTATGTTTGTGAGAATTGTCCTATCACCGTATCTAGTAAGACTTATTATATAGACTTGGTATGTCTTCCGATGAAGCAACTTGATGTGATATTAGGTATGGATTGGTTGTCAGCAAATCACGTATATATAGGGTGTGCGGAGAAGAGTATTTACATGCCAACTACTAACACGGTGGAAGGAGTGGCTTTATCAGAATTATTAAAGCACACGTATCAAATGGCTCAATTTATTTGTGCTCAAGATAAGGGTTGACTTCAGAAACAGATTTGAGTCCAAGTGATATTCCGATTGTCAGTGAGTACCTGGATGTCTTTCCGGCCGATATCACAAATTTACCACCAGAAAGGGAAATTGAGTTTTCAATTGATTTGATTCCAGGAGCGGAGCCGGTGTCGGTAGCGCCTTATAGAATGTCTCCTTTGGAGCTTAAAGAATTGAAGTCTCAGCTTGAAGAGCTTATACAGAAGCATTTCATCAGGCCTAGTGTATCTCCTTGGGGTGCACCGGTGTTGTTAGTCAAGAAGAAAGATGGTAGCATGAGACTGTGTATTGATTACCGCTAGTTGAATAAGGTAACCATCAAGAACAAGTATCCATTGCCAAGGATTGATGATCTACTTGATCAGCTTAAGGGAGCGTCCGTGTTCTCAAAGATTGACCTTAGATCTGGATATCATCAGATACACATCAAATCTTCGGATGTGTCTAAAACGGCTTTCAGAACGCGTTACGGACACTATGAATTTTTAGTTATGCCTTTTGGTGTATCCAATGCTCCAGCAGTTTTTATGGATTATATGAACCGGATCGTTCAACCGTATTTGGATCAATTTGTCATTATTTTCATTGATGACATATTGATTTATTCTAAGAATCCACAGGAGCATGCACAACATCTGAGAACAGTGTTGGATGTTCTCCGAGAGAAACAACTTTATGCAAAGTTTAGCAAGTGTGAGTTTTGGTTGTCAGAAGTTAAGTTCCTGGGTCATGTTATTTCTCGAGGAGGAGTAGCAGTTGATAAGTCGAAAGTAGAAGCTGCCCAAAATTGGACTAGACCAAAGAATGTTTCGGAGGTTCGAAGCTTTTTGGGGTTAGCTGGTTATTATCGGCGATTCATCATGAAGTTTTCCCAAATCGCTTTGCCATTAACCCGACTCACAAGGAAGGATGTACCTTTTGTGTGGGATGAAGAATGTGAGAAGAGTTTTAGGACTCTGAAGAAGAAGTTGACGCAGGCACCAGTTTTAACTATACCAGACCTAGAGAAAGGATATATCGTGTTTTGTGATGCATTGTCTAAGGGACTTGGTGGAGTACTCATGCAAGAAAACAATGTGATAGCTTATGCATCTAGACAACTCAAAACACATGAAGAAAACTACCCCACTCATGATTTAGAATTAGCAGCCATCATTTTTGTTTTGAAGATATGGAGGCATCACTTGTATGGAACACATTTTGAGTTATTTAGTGATCATAAGTGTCTGAAGTACTTATTTGATCAAAGAGATTTGAATATGAGGCAAAGGCGTTGGATGGAGTATTTAAAGGACTTTGATTTTGATTTGAAATACCATCCCGGAAAGGCCAATGTAGTAGCGGATGCCTTGAGTCGCAAGGCCTTAGCTCGAGCCGAGGTCATGATGCATGTTTGTAAGATGTATGAAAAGGTCCGAGACCTCAATCTTGAAGCCACAGAGGATAAAGATGGTATATGGTTGCATCAATTGGAAATTTCATGCGACTTGCGATCAAGAATTATTCAAGCACAAGGTGCTGATTCAGAACTTCAGAAAAGAAGTGTCCACCCGGAATTTTCTATAGCTTCGGATGGGGCAATTTCGTTTGAGGGAAGAATATGTGTCCCGAATGATCAAGAACTTAGAAGACTGATCTTAGAAGAGGCTCACAAGAGTAGTTTTTCAATTCACCCTGGTTCCACCAAGATGTATCAGGATTTAAAGAAAGGATACTGGTGGCCTAGTATGAAGACTGATATTGTCGAGTTTGTAGCAAGATGCATAGTATGTCAACAAGTCAAGATAGAACATCAAAGACCCGCTGGAATGTTGCAACAGTTAGAGATTCCTCAATGGAAATGGGAGCACATTACCATGGATTTTGTAGGCGGCTTACCTCGTACTCAAAGAGGACATGACTCAATTTGGGTAGTTGTGGACAGGTTAACCAAGTCGGCTCATTTCTTACCGGTTAAATCTACCTACAAGACATCGCAATATGCGGAATTGTTCATTTCAGAGATTGTCAAGTTACACGGTGTTCCAGTGAGCATCGTATCAGATAGGGATCCAATCTTCACTTCACACTTTTGGAGAGCTTTTCATAGAGCTTTGGGAACTAAATTGAGACTAAGCACGTCTCACCATCCGCAGACTGATGGTCAGTCAGAGAGAACCATTCAGACTTTAGAGGATATGTTGCGTGCTTGCATTCTAGAAGATGGCGGAAGTTGGAATCACCACTTACCTCTGATAGAATTTTCCTACAACAATAGCTATCACTCAAGTATTGGAATGGCACCTTACGAAGCATTGTATGGTAGGAAATGTAGAACTTCTTTGTGTTGGGCTGAAGTTGGGGATAAGAGCATCATTGGGCCAGAAATCATTCAAGAGACAACTCTGAAAATTAAGTCAATACAGGAAAAGATGAGAACAGCTCAGAGTCGTCAGAAAAGCTACGCGGACAAGAGGCGAAGACCTTTAGAGTTCAATGAGGGTGATCATGTATTCTTAAAGGTTACCCCTAAGTTAGGTTTAAGGGGTGCTTTCAGAACTAAGAAGCTGTGTCCAAGGTATGTGGGACCGTTTTTGATACTCAAGCGTATCGGACCAGTGGCTTACCAATTGGCCTTACCTCCAGCTATGTCGGGATTACATGATGTATTTCATGTATCGCAATTAAAGAAGTACATTCCGGATCCTTTCCAACCTGTTGAGTTAGATTCTATAGATTTGAGATCAGATTTGACATTTCAGCCGGAACCAGAAGGAATAATAGACCGTGACATCAAATCCCTCAGGAGCAAAGAGATTCCTATAGTGAAAGTGGTTTGGAGAGGTTCGCCGGATGGGGAAACTACGTGGGAGCATGAATCGGAGATGTTAAGTCAGTATCCGCACTTGTTTTCAGGTATACTCTAAATTTCGAGGACGAAATTTTCTTAAGGGGGGTAGATTGTAACATCCCGCTTAATAGGAACTGATGTAGGATCCGAAAACGATGCAATGTGTGCGTTTAAGGCGAGGGGCATTTTTGGAAATTCGCATGAGGAAGATATTTATATGATTTTGGGACTTTTACCTTCATAATATTTTCTCCACTCTCTGATAGAGCCAAACCGCAAGCGCACGGCCTATCGAAGTAATAGTAGTAAGTAGATTATCGTTCCGCTAGGGAGTTGGTCAATTTAATTAACTTTTAATGAATGATTAGAGGAGAGAAAGTTGATTAGAAAGGGTTTGATTGCTGAAGGTAAAAACAATAATAATAAAGGGGCCTTAGGATCATTGGTTCATCTTAATAACTAATCCTTCACTAGACAAAACCTAAACATCTAATTTCATGATTTACACACTAATTTCTAAAGACCGGTTTCCCTTAGCCCCTCACCTTTCCGATGAAAGTCCGGTGAGAGTTTACTTCTAGCAACCAAGCCTATTTCACTGACATGATTACTAGAAGATGCATAGAGGATTGAAACTACTCTTTGTCTCAATAATTGCAAAGACTATTTCGCTGTTTTGCAATTATTGTCTAGATTCACTTGTTCCAACATCAAAGCTCCGCTCTCGCTTTATGAATTGATGTTTGGGATGATGGATTAACGATCATCAAACCCTCCGCTTTTGCTTCCACAGTTTGATAATTGTTAATCCACGTTAAGACGGTGAATCTAGATTAGAAATTAGGGTTACATAGAAATTAGGGTTTAGACATGTTTCGTTTAGGATTGAGTCATTAGACTCCCCAATAATCCTAAGACTAAGAAGTCTACTCACTCATGTTCATCGTAGACATGGAGGAAGAAGAGAGAAATACGGTAAAATAAATTGCAAGAAAGTAAAAGGGAAAATAAAGACTTTTATTAAAATAGCAATTGAAATAAACAAAGTAAAGCGTGATTGTTTATGGTGGAGAGCTACTCTATTTATAGCTTTACAATTGACTTAGAAACTAAGCAACTAAAAGGATAAAACGGTAAAGCCGCAACAGGGTAACTTGGCCTTGAAGAAAAAGCAGCAAAAGTGGTTTCTGGGACGGGCACGGCCGTGCCACATATTGGCACGGGCCGTGCCAAGCTTCTGGTAAGGGGAATTGTATTTTTGCCCCGTATCTTCGTATTCTTGCGCTGTATTTTGCTCCAGTCCTCTTTCTTTTGCTCCAAGGCACCTTCCATCATATATTTATTCCTAAAATAAAATAAAAGACAATTTGAAGTAAAATATTCTAAACTAAAATAAAATGCAATAAAATAAAATCAAATCTAAAATAAAACTAAACTAAATAAGGCAATAAATAATACTATCTATGACTCATCAAACTCCCCCACACTTGAATCTTTGCTTGTCCTCAAGCAAAAGGCAGCAAACATAGCAGCAACAAAAGATTTGATTATGGCAATATTAAGAACAAATGTCTCAAGAGAAAGGCTTTGCCTCAAGTACACTAATTACAATTTCAAATACTTCTCATGAACCTATTCTACCCAACATCAAGTCTCAAGTGAGTGTGTGTGTGCAGTCCAACTCTTTTCTTGCTCCTGTATAAGACAGATATTATGAGGAATAGGTTCTATCCTTAGTGCTAAAGTAACCGAGAAAAGTCCTTTCTTCATTTCATATAAGAGTGATGGGAATTCGAGTTAAAATTAAATTAGATATAACAATTAAGCACAAGGGGCTGCAGATGCTTAGGGGCTATCTATCCTCGTAGGGAGTCTTCTCGGATGTAATTGTCCTTTCCCCCTAGATTCAAAATCACCCTAAGTAGTGCTGCAAATTTATTGTTTGTTTCATCTCCGCGTAGGAAGTCTTTTTGGATGTAATTGTCCTTTCCCCCTAGCATTGATGAATTTGTTTCACTTTAGGTTCAAATTAGGGAGTCACCACCACAATTAGGAAGTTAGGGATTGTCCTTTCCCCCACATGTTGGTGCCATTCTCCCGCCCCATTATAACTTTAACAATTTAGAATATAACAATAAGGCACAATTGATTAATTTCCCACACAAACTTATACTACTTTTACTCTTAAGACTTTTAAAGGGTCTAAGTTAACACTAAAGATAGAACGTGTTCCTTAAAATACCTATTCATACATTTACTCAAGGATTGCAACCGGGTGCTTTTCTCATTGGAGAATTTTCACAATAAAACATGATATGGGTATAGCAAGAACATAAGAAACACAAGAAACTATTTTCATGTACAAGAGGCGACCTTTAGAGACGAGACAAAACAAAAATTTTATGCCATATTTACATTAAAAACAAGCTACTTAGTCATGCCTCTTGCTATAAAAACAAAACAAAAGAATAAAGTTCAAGGGAGTTTGGGAACACTACGACTCTAGACACTTTATTAGGCCCCCCCCACACTTAGGAGAAGCATTGTCCTCAATGATTCAAAAAGAAAAAGAAATTAAAAGAAGAAGAAGAAGTAGAAGAAGAAAGGGGTGCAGAAAGCTCACAGTGTGCTGTAAATAGCAAAAATTGATAAATTTTGGGATCTGTAAGCTGGCACGGCCGTGCCAACCTCAGCACGGGCCGTGCCAACATTCTGTTTCCTTGCCCCCATTTTGTGTGAAAAACATGGCACGGCCGTGCCAATCTTAGCACGGGCCGTGCCAACCTTCTGATAAGGAGGCTTCAAAAATTTTCAATTTCTTGAATTCTTGTCGAATCATACTTGGACAATTACCTACAAAACAACTTAGGACAAAGAAAAACAAAACAAAAGCAGTTAAAAGCGTGGGTTGCCTCCCATGAAGCGCTCTTTTACCGTCATTAGCTTGACAAAATAAAAACAACTTTAAGGCGGGTCAATAAGTCTCCAAGCAGCCACTACTTCAGTCCCTTCCCCTACATTATAAACCTTTAGCCTATGTCCGTTAACTTTGAATGGTCCGGTTTTTTCAGAAAAGATTTCAATAGCCCCATAGGGATAGACCTTGCGGACTTGAAACGGACCAGACCACCTAGACCTTAGTTTTCCTGGAAAGAGCTTCATCCTAGAATTAAAGAGTAGTACAAGGTCACCTATTTTGAAGTCCTTTTTAAGGATATGTTTATCATGCCATTTTTTTGTTCTTTCTTTGTAAATGCGAGCATTCTCATAGGCATCTAACCTAAGTTCCTCTAACTCACTCAGTTGAAGTTTCCTTTTTTGACCGGCTAGTTTTGGGTCCAAGTTAAGGTTCCTAATTGCCCAATAAGCTTTGTGCTCAAGTTCAACCGGGAGGTGACAAGATTTCCCATAAATTAGCTTAAAAGGAGTCATTCCAATGGGAGTTTTGTAAGCTGTTCTATAGGCCCAAAGAGCATCATCAAGCTTACTTGACCAATCTTTCCTAGAGATAGAGACTGTCTTTTCAAGAATGGCCTTTATTTGTCTATTGGAGACCTCAACTTGTCCACTAGTTTGCGGGTGATAGGGTGTTGCGACTTTATGTTTCACTCCATATTTTTGTAAAAGTTTTTCAAAGTGTTTAGAAATGAAGTGAGACCCTCCATCGCTTATGACAACCCTTGGCACCCCAAACCTTGGAAAGATGACCTTTTTGAACAATTTCATAACTACATGTGCATCGTTGGTGGGGGAAGCAATGGCCTCAACCCATTTGGACACATAGTCAACAGCCACCAATATGTATTGATTACCAAAAGAAGAAGGAAATGGCCCCATGAAATCAATACCCCATACATCGAAAATTTCAACTTCAAGTATGTTGTTTAAGGGCATTTCATTCCTTTTAGTAATATTACCGGTGCGTTGACAATTGTCACATTTAGAAACAAAGAGATGCACATCCTTAAAAAGTGATGGCCACCAGAAACCAGATTGAAGTATTTTAAAGGAAGTTTTTTGACTACTGGCGTGGCCACCATAGGAGGAGGAATGACAATGGTGAAGAATACTACTTACCTCGCTTTCAGGGATGCATCTTCTAAAAACTCCATCCGAGCCTCTTTTGAAGAGGTAAGGCTCATCCCAATAGTAGTGCTTGAGATCATGGAAGAATTTTTTCTTTTGCTGGTAGTTCAAGTTAGGTGGTAGTACTCCTGCTGCAAGAAAATTAACAAAATCTGCATACCACGGTGTGTTAGTTTGTGCCAATAAGAAGAGTTGGTCATCCGGGAAGGAATCATCCAAAGGCAACTCATCCTCATTGGGTTCCCTAAGGCGGGACAGGTGATCAGCTACAACATTTTCAGTACCCTTTTTATCCCTTATTTCAATGTCAAATTCTTGGAGGAGCAAAATCCATCGGATCAATCTAGGTTTGGCATCTTTCTTGTTTAGCAAATATTTTATTGCCGAGTGATCTGTGTAAATAATGATTTTTGATCCTACCAAGTATGGCCTGAATTTGTCAATAGCATAGACAACTGCTAATAGTTCCTTCTCAGTTGTAGCATAATTTACCTGTGCCTCATCAAGGGTCTTACTTGCATAATAAATGGCGTGCATCTTCTTATCTTTTCTTTGTCCCAACACGGCCCCAACTGCATAGTCACTTGCATCACACATTATTTCAAAGGGTAAGTTCCAATCTGGCGGTTGTATGATTGGGGCAGTGACCAAAGCTTCTTTTAACCTGCAAAATGCTTTTAGGCATGCATCATCAAACACAAAATCTGCATCCTTAAGGAGCAAACTGGTTAGTGGCTTAGTGATTAAAGAAAAGTCTTTGATGAAGCGGCGGTAAAATCCGGCATGTCCTAGGAAACTTCTTACTTCCCTTACTGAGGTGGGAGGAGACATTTTTTCAATAATTTCGATTTTTGCTTTGTCTACCTCTATACCTCGTTCAGAAACTAAGTGTCCTAGGACAATTCCTTCTCTTACCATGAAGTGGCATTTCTCCCAATTCAGCACTAAGTTCACCTGTTCACATCTTTCTAAAACTTTTTCCAGGTTAGTTAAGCAATTATCAAAACTGGATCCATGCACAGAAAAATCATCCATAAAAACTTCCATTATATCTTCAATAAAATAAGAAAAGATAGACATCATGCATCTTTGAAAAGTAGCGGGAGCATTGCAAAGACCAAAGGGCATTCTCCTATAGGCAAAAGTACCAAAAGGGCAAGTGAAGGTGGTTTTCTCTTGGTCATTAGGGTGGATGGGTATTTGGAAAAATCCGGAATAGCCATCTAAGTAACAAAAGTGTGAATGCTTCGCTAACCTTTCTAACATTTGGTCTATAAAAGGGAGTGGGAAGTGATCTTTACGGGTTGCTTTGTTAAGCTTCCTATAGTCAATACACATCCTCCAACCGGTGACGGTTCTAGTTGCAATGGATTCATTTTTATCATTTTTAATAACAGTGAGACCACCCTTTTTAGGTACAACTTGAACTGGACTAACCCATTTAGAATCAGAAATTGGATAAATAACACCTGCATCTAGGATTTTTAAGACTTCCTTTTTCACAACTTCTTTCATGTTAGGATTTATCCTTCTTTGGTGCTCAACGGAGGGCTTATAGTCCTCTTCAAGTAGTATCCTATGTGTGCACAATGAGGGGTTTATTCCCTTGATGTCATCAATGGTATAACCTATAGCCTTAGGGTATTTCTTGAGGACATAGAGTAATTTTTCAGTTTCTACCTCATTCAAGTTTGCATTCACAATAACAGGGTAGGTTGAGTTAGGGCCCAAGAATTCATACCTTAAGCTTGGTGGGAGTGGTTTGAGTTCCACCTTCGGTGCCTCTTTTGGTAGAGGGGCTGCTTCTTCTTTCATTAATTCTTCCATGCCCAAACCTTCCATGGGAGGGTTTTCATTCAATAACTCCTCGTAGGCTTTGGCATCTCCTTCTAACTTTGTACCTGCATCACTAACCAAGCATACCTCCAAACCATCATGTGTAGTTGATGCTAAGGAGCATTCTTTCACACAACGGTCAATTATATCTAACATGCAACAAGAGTCTTTAATGGAGGGATTTTTCATAAGTTTAGCAAGTTCAAATTCAACAGTATTTTCACCAACATTAAATTCCAATTTCCCATGTTTAACATCAATTATAGCCCCAGCGGTAGCAAGGAAGGGCCTTCCCAAAAGTATGGGTACTTGGTTATCCTCCTCTATTTCCATCACAACAAAGTCCGTAGGGACATAGATCTCTCCTACCTTGACAGGGACATCCTCTATGATTCCAGCTGGATACTTAAGGGAACGGTCTGCTAATTGTAGGGTCATCCTAGTTGACTTAAGCTCCCCCAATCCCAATCTCTCGTAAAGAGATAAAGGCATCAAACTGACACTAGCTCCTAAGTCACACATTGCCCTCTTTACTATTTCAGACCCTATGACACAAGGTATTGAGAAACTTCCTGGATCCTTAAGCTTGGGTGGCAACTTATTTTGGATAATGGCACTACATTCCTCCGTAAGGTTCACCGTTTCACTTTCCTCAATTTTTCTTTTTTTTTGAAAGAATTTCTTTTAAAAATTTAGCATAGGTGGGCATTTGAGTTAGGACATCGGTGAAGGGAACGTCAATGTAGATTTTATTCATCATTTCAATGAACTTTTTAAATTGCTCATCAAGCTTAGACTTGGCAAATCTTTGAGGGAAAGGAATCTTTGGTTTGAAGGGAGGTGGTGTAACTTCCTCACTTTGTGGTTTCTCACTCTCTTCTTTAGCCATCTCACCTTGCGGTTCACTAGTCTCTTCCTCACTAGGCTTGACTCTTAAGGGGTCTTCTAATTGCTTACCACTCCTAAGTGTAACGGCGTTCATTCTAGGTTGGCAAAATTGAACAACTAGAGAGAGCTGAGCCTCTAAGACCTTATTGTGAGAGGAGATAGAGTCAACTTTTGATGTAAGTGAAACCAAAGAGTCATTCAAAAGTCTAGTTTGATTTGCAAGCTCTTTGAGCTGCTCGGATTGGTTAAGAAGATAATTTTCCATTAAAAGTTCAAGATTAGACTTTTGAATAACCTTTTGGTCATTAACATAACTTGGTGGTGTTGTTCTTTGAACCAAGGGATTTTCATTAGGGCTTTGGTCAAAACTTACCCCTTGGTTGTTTTGAATAAAGTTTATTTGTTCAACACTACCTAGTTTGCATTCACTACATGTTTTACAAGGGGATGTAGGAGTAGTATCACTAACATTAAGTTTTTCAAATTTGTGGGTTAGTGCATCAATCCTAGAAGCAAGGTGGTCATAATTAGAGACTTCGTACATACCTGCCCTCTTTTTGGAGGGTGAAGACTTTGTAGCGAGTTCTTCATCAGTCCATAGAAAGAGATTTCGAGCCATGTCTTCAATCAATGCATAGGCTGTTTCGAAGTCTTTGTTCATTAGAGCACCACCTGCAGCTGTATCAACAAAGATTTTAGTAGCATGAGATAAACCATTGTAAAAAGTGTGAATGATTAACCATTCTTCTAGTCCATGGAGGGGGCAAAGTTTAAGCATATCCTTAAAACGTCCCCATGAATCGTGAAGAGATTCCCCCTCTTTTTGAGTAAATTGAAAGAGCTTTGTCCTTAATTGGCCAATTCTTGATGGGGGAAGGAAACGGATGAGAAATTCACGCTTCAATTGGTCCCATGAGGTGATGGAACCAACTCTTAGGGAATGGAACCAATTGAGAGCTTTATTTTTTAGAGAAAAAGGGAAGAGATGTAGTCTCAAGGTTTCTTGGTTTTTCTTATATGTTACGGTGAGCCGCCAAAAAGTTGAGATATGGAGATTGGGATCCTCATCGGGGGATCCCGAAAAATAATTTTGCTGCACCATTTTAAGTTGGGCAGGCTTAATTTCAATATCTTCATCTTCAACCGTTCGATACACAATAATAGCATATGGCTCTTCCATTGAAGGAATCACATATTCTTTAAGAGCACGTCTTTCAGCCATATTTGGTATTATTTTTATGCTTTCCAAGAAGTTAATGATGAAGGAAAAGAATAAAAAGTTAAAAATAAAAAGAAAAAGAAAAGAGAAAGAAGAAGAGAGAATTCTAATCACTAAGAAAAAGCTAATTAAATTAGTTAACTCCCCGGCAACGGCGCCAAAAACTTGATAGAGCCAAACCGCAAGCGCACGGCCTATCGAAGTAATAGTAGTAAGTAGAGTATCGTTCCGCTAAGGAGTTGGTCAATTTAATTAACTTTTAATGAATGATTAGAGGAGAGAAAGTTGATTAGAAAGGGTTTGATTGCTGAAGGTAAAAACAATAATAATAAAGGGGCCTTAGGATCATTGGTTCATCTTAATAACTAATCCTTCACTAGACAAAACCTAAACATCTAATTTCATGATTTACACACTAATTTCTAAAGACCGGTTTCCCTTAGCCCCTCACCTTTCCGATGAAAGTCCGGTGAGAGTTTACTTCTAGCAACCAAGCCTATTTCACTGACATGATTACTAGAAGATGCATAGAGGATTGAAACTACTCTTTGTCTCAATAATTGCAAAGACTATTTCGCTGTTTTGCAATTATTGTCTAGATTCACTTGTTCCAACATCAAAGCTCCGCTCTCGCTTTATGAATTGATGTTTGGGATGATGGATTAACGATCATCAAACCCTCCGCTTTTGCTTCCACAGTTTGATAATTGTTAATCCACGTTAAGACGGTGAATCTAGATTAGAAATTAGGGTTACATAGAAATTAGGGTTTAGACATGTTTCGTTTAGGATTGAGTCATTAGACTCCCCAATAATCCTAAGACTAAGAAGTCTACTCACTCATGTTCATCGTAGACATGGAGGAAGAAGAGAGAAATACGGTAAAATAAATTGCAAGAAAGTAAAAGGGAAAATAAAGACTTTTATTAAAATAGAAATTGAAATAAACAAAGTAAAGCGTGATTGTTTATGGTGGAGAGCTACTCTATTTATAGCTTTACAATTGACTTAGAAACTAAGCAACTAAAAGGATAAAACGGTAAAGCCGCAACAGGGTAACTTGGCCTTGAAGAAAAAGCAGCAAAAGTGGTTTCTGGGACGGGCACGGCCATGCCACATATTGGCACGGGCCGTGCCAAGCTTCTGGTAAGGGGAATTGTATTTTTGCCCCGTATCTTCGTATTCTTGCGCTGTATTTTGCTCCAGTCCTCTTTCTTTTGCTCCAAGGCACCTTCCATCATATATTTATTCCTAAAATAAAATAAAAGACAATTTGAAGTAAAATATTCTAAACTAAAATAAAATGCAATAAAATAAAATCAAATCTAAAATAAAACTAAACTAAATAAGGCAATAAATAATACTATCTATGACTCATCAAACTCCCCCACACTTGAATCTTTGCTTGTCCTCAAGCAAAAGGCAGCAAACATAGCAGCAACAAAAGATTTGATTATGGCAATATTAAGAACAAATGTCTCAAGAGAAAGGCTTTGCCTCAAGTACACTAATTACAATTTCAAATACTTCTCATGAACCTATTCTACCCAACATCAAGTCTCAAGTGAGTGTGTGTGTGCAGTCCAACTCTTTTCTTGCTCCTGTATAAGACAGATATTATGAGGAATAGGTTCTATCCTTAGTGCTAAAGTAACCGAGAAAAGTCCTTTCTTCATTTCATATAAGAGTGATGGGAATTCGAGTTAAAATTAAATTAGATATAACAATTAAGCACAAGGGGCTGCAGATGCTTAGGGGCTATCTATCCTCGTAGGGAGTCTTCTCGGATGTAATTGTCCTTTCCCCCTAGATTCAAAATCACCCTAAGTAGTGCTGCAAATTTATTGTTTGTTTCATCTCCGCGTAGGAAGTCTTTTTGGATGTAATTGTCCTTTCCCCCTAGCATTGATGAATTTGTTTCACTTTAGGTTCAAATTAGGGAGTCACCACCACAATTAGGAAGTTAGGGATTGTCCTTTCCCCCACATGTTGGTGCCATTCTCCCGCCCCATTATAACTTTAACAATTTAGAATATAACAATAAGGCACAATTGATTAATTTCCCACACAAACTTATACTACTTTTACTCTTAAGACTTTTAAAGGGTCTAAGTTAACACTAAAGATAGAACGTGTTCCTTAAAATACCTATTCATACATTTACTCAAGGATTGCAACCGGGTGCTTTTCTCATTGGAGAATTTTCACAATAAAACATGATATGGGTATAGCAAGAACATAAGAAACACAAGAAACTATTTTCATGTACAAGAGGCGACCTTTAGAGACGAGACAAAACAAAAATTTTATGCCATATTTACATTAAAAACAAGCTACTTAGTCATGCCTCTTGCTATAAAAACAAAACAAAAGAATAAAGTTCAAGGGAGTTTGGGAACACTACGACTCTAGACACTTTATTAGGCCCCCCCCACACTTAGGAGAAGCATTGTCCTCAATGATTCAAAAAGAAAAAGAAATTAAAAGAAGAAGAAGAAGTAGAAGAAGAAAGGGGTGCAGAAAGCTCACAGTGTGCTGTAAATAGCAAAAATTGATAAATTTTGGGATCTGTAAGCTGGCACGGCCGTGCCAACCTCAGCACGGGCCGTGCCAACATTCTGTTTCCTTGCCCCCATTTTGTGTGAAAAACATGGCACGGCCGTGCCAATCTTAGCACGGGCCGTGCCAACCTTCTGATAAGGAGGCTTCAAAAATTTTCAATTTCTTGAATTCTTGTCGAATCATACTTGGACAATTACCTACAAAACAACTTAGGACAAAGAAAAACAAAACAAAAGCAGTTAAAAGCGTGGGTTGCCTCCCACGAAGCGCTCTTTTACCGTCATTAGCTTGACAAAAAGAAAAACAACTTTAAGGCGGGTCAATAAGTCTCCAAGCAGCCACTACTTCAGTCCCTTCCCCTACATTATAAACCTTTAGCCTATGTCCGTTAACTTTGAATGGTCCGGTTTTTTCAGAAAAGATTTCAATAGCCCCATAGGGATAGACCTTGCGGACTTGAAACGGACCAGACCACCTAGACCTTAGTTTTCCTGGAAAGAGCTTCATCCTAGAATTAAAGAGTAGTACAAGGTCACCTATTTTGAAGTCCTTTTTAAGGATATGTTTATCATGCCATTTTTTTGTTCTTTCTTTGTAAATGCGAGCATTCTCATAGGCATCTAACCTAAGTTCCTCTAACTCACTCAGTTGAAGTTTCCTTTTTTGACCGGCTAGTTTTGGGTCCAAGTTAAGGTTCCTAATTGCCCAATAAGCTTTGTGCTCAAGTTCAACCGGGAGGTGACAAGATTTCCCATAAATTAGCTTAAAAGGAGTCATTCCAATGGGAGTTTTGTAAGCTGTTCTATAGGCCCAAAGAGCATCATCAAGCTTACTTGACCAATCTTTCCTAGAGATAGAGACTGTCTTTTCAAGCATTGCCTTTATTTGTCTATTGGAGACCTCAACTTGTCCACTAGTTTGCGGGTGATAGGGTGTTGCGACTTTATGTTTCACTCCATATTTTTGTAAAAGTTTTTCAAAGTGTTTAGAAATGAAGTGAGACCCTCCATCGCTTATGACAACCCTTGGCACCCCAAACCTTGGAAAGATGACCTTTTTGAACAATTTCATAACTACATGTGCATCGTTGGTGGGGGAAGCAATGGCCTCAACCCATTTGGACACATAGTCAACAGCCACCAATATGTATTGATTACCAAAAGAAGAAGGAAATGGCCCCATGAAATCAATACCCCATACATCGAAAATTTCAACTTCAAGTATGTTGTTTAAGGGCATTTCATTCCTTTTAGTAATATTACCGGTGCGTTGACAATTGTCACATTTAGAAACAAAGAGATGCACATCCTTAAAAAGTGATGGCCACCAGAAACCAGATTGAAGTATTTTAAAGGAAGTTTTTTGACTACTGGCGTGGCCACCATAGGAGGAGGAATGACAATGGTGAAGAATACTACTTACCTCGCTTTCAGGGATGCATCTTCTAAAAACTCCATCCGAGCCTCTTTTGAAGAGGTAAGGCTCATCCCAATAGTAGTGCTTGAGATCATGGAAGAATTTTTTCTTTTGCTGGTAGTTCAAGTTAGGTGGTAGTACTCCTGCTGCAAGAAAATTAACAAAATCTGCATACCACGGTGTGTTAGTTTGTGCCAATAAGAAGAGTTGGTCATCCGGGAAGGAATCATCCAAAGGCAACTCATCCTCATTGGGTTCCCTAAGGCGGGACAGGTGATCAGCTACAACATTTTCAGTACCCTTTTTATCCCTTATTTCAATGTCAAATTCTTGGAGGAGCAAAATCCATCGGATCAATCTAGGTTTGGCATCTTTCTTGTTTAGCAAATATTTTATTGCCGAGTGATCTGTGTAAATAATGATTTTTGATCCTACCAAGTATGGCCTGAATTTGTCAATAGCATAGACAACTGCTAATAGTTCCTTCTCAGTTGTAGCATAATTTACCTGTGCCTCATCAAGGGTCTTACTTGCATAATAAATGGCGTGCATCTTCTTATCTTTTCTTTGTCCCAACACGGCCCCAACTGCATAGTCACTTGCATCACACATTATTTCAAAGGGTAAGTTCCAATCTGGCGGTTGTATGATTGGGGCAGTGACCAAAGCTTCTTTTAACCTGCAAAATGCTTTTAGGCATGCATCATCAAACACAAAATCTGCATCCTTAAGGAGCAAACTGGTTAGTGGCTTAGTGATTAAAGAAAAGTCTTTGATGAAGCGGCGGTAAAATCCGGCATGTCCTAGGAAACTTCTTACTTCCCTTACTGAGGTGGGAGGAGACATTTTTTCAATAATTTCGATTTTTGCTTTGTCTACCTCTATACCTCGTTCAGAAACTAAGTGTCCTAGGACAATTCCTTCTCTTACCATGAAGTGGCATTTCTCCCAATTCAGCACTAAGTTCACCTGTTCACATCTTTCTAAAACTTTTTCCAGGTTAGTTAAGCAATTATCAAAACTGGATCCATGCACAGAAAAATCATCCATAAAAACTTCCATTATATCTTCAATAAAATCAGAAAAGATAGACATCATGCATCTTTGAAAAGTAGCGGGAGCATTGCAAAGACCAAAGGGCATTCTCCTATAGGCAAAAGTACCAAAAGGGCAAGTGAAGGTGGTTTTCTCTTGGTCATTAGGGTGGATGGGTATTTGGAAAAATCCGGAATAGCCATCTAAGTAACAAAAGTGTGAATGCTTCGCTAACCTTTCTAACATTTGGTCTATAAAAGGGAGTGGGAAGTGATCTTTACGGGTTGCTTTGTTAAGCTTCCTATAGTCAATACACATCCTCCAACCGGTGACGGTTCTAGTTGCAATGGATTCATTTTTATCATTTTTAATAACAGTGAGACCACCCTTTTTAGGTACAACTTGAACTGGACTAACCCATTTAGAATCAGAAATTGGATAAATAACACCTGCATCTAGGATTTTTAAGACTTCCTTTTTCACAACTTCTTTCATGTTAGGATTTATCCTTCTTTGGTGCTCAACGGAGGGCTTATAGTCCTCTTCAAGTAGTATCCTATGTGTACACAATGAGGGGTTTATTCCCTTGATGTCATCAATGGTATAACCTATAGCCTTAGGGTATTTCTTGAGGACATAGAGTAATTTTTCAGTTTCTACCTCATTCAAGTTTGCATTCACAATAACAGGGTAGGTTGAGTTAGGGCCCAAGAATTCATACCTTAAGCTTGGTGGGAGTGGTTTGAGTTCCACCTTCGGTGCCTCTTTTGGTAGAGGGGCTGCTTCTTCTTTCATTAATTCTTCCATGCCCAAACCTTCCATGGGAGGGTTTTCATTCAATAACTCCTCGTAGGCTTTGGCATCTCCTTCTAACTTTGTACCTGCATCACTAACCAAGCATACCTCCAAACCATCATGTGTAGTTGATGCTAAGGAGCATTCTTTCACACAACGGTCAATTATATCTAACATGCAACAAGAGTCTTTAATGGAGGGATTTTTCATAAGTTTAGCAAGTTCAAATTCAATAGTATTTTCACCAACATTAAATTCCAATTTCCCATGTTTAACATCAATTATAGCCCCAGCGGTAGCAAGGAAGGGCCTTCCCAAAAGTATGGGTACTTGGTTATCCTCCTCTATTTCCATCACAACAAAGTCCGTAGGGACATAGATCTCTCCTACCTTGACAGGGACATCCTCTATGATTCCAGCTGGATACTTAAGGGAACGGTCTGCTAATTGTAGGGTCATCCTAGTTGACTTAAGCTCCCCCAATCCCAATCTCTCGTAAAGAGATAAAGGCATCAAACTGACACTAGCTCCTAAGTCACACATTGCCCTCTTTACTATTTCAGACCCTATGACACAAGGTATTGAGAAACTTCCTGGATCCTTAAGCTTGGGTGGCAACTTATTTTGGATAATGGCACTACATTCCTCCGTAAGGTTCACCGTTTCACTTTCCTCAATTTTTCTTTTTTTTGAAAGAATTTCTTTTAAAAATTTAGCATAGGTGGGCATTTGAGTTAGGACATCGGTGAAGGGAACGTCAATGTAGATTTTATTCATCATTTCAATGAACTTTTTAAATTGCTCATCAAGCTTAGACTTGGCAAATCTTTGAGGGAAAGGAATCTTTGGTTTGAAGGGAGGTGGTGTAACTTCCTCACTTTGTGGTTTCTCACTCTCTTCTTTAGCCATCTCACCTTGCGGTTCACTAGTCTCTTCCTCACTAGGCTTGACTCTTAAGGGGTCTTCTAATTGCTTACCACTCCTAAGTGTAACGGCGTTCATTCTAGGTTGGCAAAATTGAACAACTAGAGAGAGCTGAGCCTCTAAGACCTTATTGTGAGAGGAGATAGAGTCAACTTTTGATGTAAGTGAAACCAAAGAGTCATTCAAAAGTCTAGTTTGATTTGCAAGCTCTTTGAGCTGCTCGGATTGGTTAAGAAGATAATTTTCCATTAAAAGTTCAAGATTAGACTTTTGAATAACCTTTTGGTCATTAACATAACTTGGTGGTGTTGTTCTTTGAACCAAGGGATTTTCATTAGGGCTTTGGTCAAAACTTACCCCTTGGTTGTTTTGAATAAAGTTTATTTGTTCAACACTACCTAGTTTGCATTCACTACATGTTTTACAAGGGGATGTAGGAGTAGTATCACTAACATTAAGTTTTTCAAATTTGTGGGTTAGTGCATCAATCCTAGAAGCAAGGTGGTCATAATTAGAGACTTCGTACATACCTGCCCTCTTTTTGGAGGGTGAAGACTTTGTAGCGGGTTCTTCATCAGTCCATAGAAAGAGATTTCGAGCCATGTCTTCAATCAATGCATAGGCTGTTTCGAAGTCTTTGTTCATTAGAGCACCACCTGCAGCTGTATCAACAAAGATTTTAGTAGCATGAGATAAACCATTGTAAAAAGTGTGAATGATTAACCATTCTTCTAGTCCATGGAGGGGGCAAAGTTTAAGCATATCCTTAAAACGTCCCCATGAATCGTGAAGAGATTCCCCCTCTTTTTGAGTAAATTGAAAGAGCTTTGTCCTTAATTGGCCAATTCTTGATGGGGGAAGGAAACAGATGAGAAATTCACGGTTCAATTGGTCCCATGAGGTGATGGAACCAACTCTTAGGGAATGGAACCAATTGAGAGCTTTATTTTTTAGAGAAAAAGGGAAGAGATGTAGTCTCAAGGTTTCTTGGTTTTTCTTATATGTTACGGTGAGCCGCCAAAAAGTTGAGATATGGAGATTGGGATCCTCATCGGGGGATCCCGAAAAATAATTTTGCTGCACCATTTTAAGTTGGGCAGGCTTAATTTCAATATCTTCATCTTCAACCGTTGGATACACAATAATAGCATATGGCTCTTCCATTGAAGGAATCACATATTCTTTAAGAGCACGTCTTTCAGCCATATTTGGTATTATTTTTATGCTTTCCAAGAAGTTAATGATGAAGGAAAAGAATAAAAAGTTAAAAATAAAAAGAAAAAGAAAAGAGAAAGAAGAAGAGAGAATTCTAATCACTAAGAAAAAGCTAATTAAATTAGTTAACTCCCCGGCAACGGCGCCAAAAACTTGATAGAGCCAAACCGCAAGCGCACGGCCTATCGAAGTAATAGTAGTAAGTAGAGTATCGTTCCGCTAGGGAGTTGGTCAATTTAATTAACTTTTAATGAATGATTAGAGGAGAGAAAGTTGATTAGAAAGGGTTTGATTGCTGAAGGTAAAAACAATAATAATAAAGGGGCCTTAGGATCATTGGTTCATCTTAATAACTAATCTTTCACTAGACAAAACCTAAACATCTAATTTCATGATTTACACACTAATTTCTAAAGACCGGTTTCCCTTAGCCCCTCACCTTTCCGATGAAAGTCCGGTGAGAGTTTACTTCTAGCAACCAAGCCTATTTCACTGACATGATTACTAGAAGATGCATAGAGGATTGAAACTACTCTTTGTCTCAATAATTGCAAAGACTATTTCGCTGTTTTGCAATTATTGTCTAGATTCACTTGTTCCAACATCAAAGCTCCGCTCTCGCTTTATGAATTGATGTTTGGGATGATGGATTAACGATCATCAAACCCTCCGCTTTTGCTTCCACAGTTTGATAATTGTTAATCCACGTTAAGACGGTGAATCTAGATTAGAAATTAGGGTTACATAGAAATTAGGGTTTAGACATGTTTCGTTTAGGATTGAGTCATTAGACTCCCCAATAATCCTAAGACTAAGAAGTCTACTCACTCATGTTCATCGTAGACATGGAGGAAGAAGAGAGAAATACGGTAAAATAAATTGCAAGAAAGTAAAAGGGAAAATAAAGACTTTTATTAAAATAGCAATTGAAATAAACAAAGTAAAGCGTGATTGTTTATGGTGGAGAGCTACTCTATTTATAGCTTTACAATTGACTTAGAAACTAAGCAACTAAAAGGATAAAACGGTAAAGCCGCAACAGGGTAACTTGGCCTTGAAGAAAAAGCAGCAAAAGTGGTTTCTGGGACGGGCACGGCCGTGCCACATATTGGCACGGGCCTTGCCAAGCTTCTGGTAAGGGGAATTGTATTTTTGCCCCGTATCTTCGTATTCTTGCGCTGTATTTTGCTCCAGTCCTCTTTCTTTTGCTCCAAGGCACCTTCCATCATATATTTATTCCTAAAATAAAATAAAAGACAATTTGAAGTAAAATATTCTAAACTAAAATAAAATGCAATAAAATAAAATCAAATCTAAAATAAAACTAAACTAAATAAGGCAATAAATAATACTATCTATGACTCATCACTCTCTCTCTAGGTTTTCTATCTTTCTCTTTTGCTCTTCCTTCTCTCTAAGATTATCACCACTACTCATCACCCAAACTTGAATCACCACTCAATCAACTTCCAAACCTTCACTAGACTAGAGATTAGGCTTAGTTTGTTGGCAAGGAAGTTGGTGCAAGCTTCACCAAAGATTTCTCATATCTAGGGTTTGTGGATAAGTTGTTGTCAAGAGCTTGAGCTTGTGTGAGTCTACTTTTTAATCATCCTAAGGTGAGTTCTTAGATAGATCCTTTCCATGGGTTGTGTTTTGCTTGTGAAAGAGTAGTTGTTTTGTTAGGGTTTATACATATAAATTATTTGCCCCTTTTCATGTGATGCTTGTTTTGCTTATGGATACTTGCTCTAAGACTGTTTTTACAGGTTTAAATGTTCCTAAGGGTCATATTATGCTTTGGGATACTTGTATATGAGGTCTTTTGATCAAAAACACCATTTTGGGTGATTTTGGACTGTCAAAGCTCGCCTCGCGAGTAAATTACTCGCCACGGCGAGCTCGAAGGCCGCAGGGGGGGTGTTGCTCGCCTTCTGCTCGCAGCTGCGAGTAAGGTAGCTCGCCTCGCGAGCTCTTGTACTCGCCTAGGCGAGTAAGTCAGTGCAGTATTGTGCTGTTTGCTCGCCTCTTGCCTTTGGTCGTTCTTCGAGCTGTTTTCCTTGAACAGTCTTTTTATAAGTGAACCCCTCATAGCAATATCCTAAGGCATAGGCTTTCAAATGCTTTCTTGAAAATAAAAGAGTGAAGCAAGTATTCGTTTGTGATGGCAAAGCATGACATGAGAGAAATGCTAAGTCGTGAATGGGTAGCAAGCTACACTATGATAAAGGGAGAGAACTTAGAGCCTCGATCTATATATCGAGAATTAGATAGTTAAGTTTTGAGATTGTATAATAAGAAGAATAACGAATAGTTAATCTATTCACGAGTAAGATAAGACAAGAATCATACGAATAAGATTATTAAGAAGTAAGGTGTCGTGTCTTTTGTATACCTTCCAAGGTTGGGTACAAAAGGTTCTCCAAGGGGAATGGGGTAAGCCGTAAGGGACCCGCACGTTCACTAAGGGAGTCCGGTACGCCTTGTTAGGCATTTTTACCGGTAGTAAAGGATTAACTTCCGGGGTTGCTCCTCCTGGGACTAATCCATAAAATGAATCCAGAATTCTTGTTTGTTCAACGCTAACTTCTAACTTAATGTTTGAACGTGTTTTGTGCTTACGTATGAATAACATATGTCTTAAGATGTACAAGTTTAGAAAGCAAGTAAAGGAAGGTACGATGACGACAAATTAGGTCTTTCTTAATCGTACAACATAGAGATATGGCATGTAAGAATAGTTCTTGGTACGTAGAGCGTATCTTGATATAGCGATCTTAGACTTTCCCTTGATCGCCATGACATGATTAGAGTAGCAAAACCTCTAGTAAGTTTGAGAATCTACGACGGATCTAGCATGCACTACCGTCTAGCCAAGAAAGACCACACACGTATAATCAACCGGCAGGTTGTATATTAGACACGTGATGACCATAGATTTTTCCCCAAGGTTATCACTAGCCTAGGCTAGATAGAACTCACTGAGGCATTATGTCTCATCCAACTCCTTATTTGTTCAGGTTCACAGGTTGCTCAAAGAAAAGGTAAGGAAAAAGCTTTGGATTGATCGAGTTCGCAGAAATCAAAAGTGGAGTTGAATTAAGGATGCATATGTTATATTATTTAAGTTATGTTGTTAGACTTCGTAACTAGATCTATGAAGCAAAAACTTTGGTGTGTAATAATGTAACATATGACACGGAAGCTTTGTATTTTAACTCTCGACTTAAAGTCGTTTCTGTATTGTATAATTAATGTAACCAATATCACTCTTTAACACACATTTGATTATTCTAGATAATTTCAAACTGGGCGTTACACAACACATCTTATTATATCAAAACAAACTTATAAGCTACTCCAACAAGCTATAAACTAGCTTATTCGTGTTACCAAACACAACCATGATGGGTTGGATTTGATGTGAAATTTTAATTGTTACAAGCCCTATAGTGTAAATTAATTAAGATTGTATACCTAAATAAATTAAGATTGTATACCTAAATTCATTTTTTTTTATAGAAAAAATTGACTCATTTATTTGACATTTAATGTTACATTTGTATATTACATTTTGATTGTTTGATATCTTGAAGGGGTAAATACCCCCTAAACAAGAGAGGGTAATGTAGAAAAAACCTGGGAAATTGGTTAACATCAATGTGGTAATGCACAACACAATTATTGATAGTTTGTGTAAAGAGAAATTGGTGACTGAGGCCTATGAGTTATATTCTCAAATGATTGTAAAGAAAATTTCTCCTGATGTTGTCACTTTCAGTTCTCTAATCTATGGATTTTGTATTGTTGGTCAATTCAAAGATGCATTTCGTTTGTTCCATGAAATGGTATTGAAAAACATCAACCCAAATGTTTATACTTTTAATATATTGGTTGATGATCTATGTAAGAAAGGAAAAGTGTGTTAGCTATGATGGTGAAACAAGGTGTGATGTAACACCCCGTTTTCCCAACGTGAAAATTTCATAATAAATTATCAGAGTAATTCACATAAACGGAATGCTACATCTCTTTATCATAAAATCTTAACAAAATAGATAATAATTTATCCTTCAAAAATTCATCAATATAATATTTAAAAAACTTCGCAGCGGATTTAGTTTAACAATAGAATTAGTCACGACACGCAGGCCTCATCATAAAAGTCTCATAAATCTTAGTTCAATAATAATTCTTAAACTTCAAAAGCAATACGTAAAGGAACAGAAAATAGTATTAAAATCCCCATCCCGTTACGTATTAGAGCACCTAAGGACACAGTGAGAGATAGTCACCCACGACCGCAGCTAATCTTGATTACCTGCAAGTTACCCATACGAAGAGCAACATTTTCAAGCAGAAGGGGTGAGATTTCTCAAGCAATGATATTAAGCTTATAAATCATAAATTACATTTAACAACTTAAATATCATCACATATCTTAACAATAATCATGTAACAGCATAGGATTATCTAAACATAGCATTATCATAAACATAACATTATCATAATCAACTTCATAATCAAATTCATAAACAACTTCATATTCAAATTCATAATCAATTTCATATTTGTTCAGCAACATCACTTGATAAATCGACTTAGCACTTGACTCGACAGTGCAGCTCAACTCGACTATGCAACTCAACTCGACTATGCAACTCTTACTCATCGTAAATCATCTTGATATGCAAATGCATGTGGTACCAATTGTAACACCCTATTTCTAATAAGCGGTAAAACGCGCGAATATACAAACATATTCTAAAAATAGATGCTACGTCTTCGAATAAACCACAATTCATACATGCATAAAGATCATGTTTACATAACATAGCAGCGGAACATACATATAATCATAAAACATCTCCAGGTCTCAACAAAATACAAATGTATTCTCCAAATCTCAAATAACAAGTACCAACTCAACTCCAAAATACATAGTCAAATAAAACAACATGCAAGAACTACCCTAGATCAGAGCCCTAATCTAGACACTTGCATAAAAAGAGGAACTCCACTCCTCGACATCATCAAGCAAACAAACTAAGCATCCTGCACTCCATCTACCCGTCCATACAAAAAGGTAGGTGGTAAATCACTGAGGGTTAGCATTACATCATCATAATCCATATAAGAAAATAGTAAGAACATTGGAATGAAAGATATATTTAAGCATAATGTTTGCTAAATTATACACATACTCACAAGTATCCACAACATTCCTATCATTCATTACCATCATTCCAAGTTCATATCAACAAGTGTATCATACACATATCACAACTTCACCTTGTAAATCAACAATTAACAATTAACAATTCAATCCACAATTGCAATTAGCAAATCAATCACCAAACACATCTCCATGCAATTCAATTCACCAACAGTTTATGCAATGGCTCTAGACTCATCTAGATGCATGTGGTACCAAAACACCTCAAGGTCGTCACCTTCGATGCAACAAAAACATCGTAATCAACTCAATTGGATATAAAATCCACCACCATCAGTCATGTATGCATGAACATATGACTCAACTACAATGCATATGTTCACACAAACAATTCACCTCAACATCACCAATATTTGTATATATGCAATCAACAACAATTCACCACTACATAACATATATACAATCACCAACAACATTCACAATACAAGCAACATATGGTTGTCACACACATATGCATCACCAATCATCTCCACATAAATCAACATATAGTTGCCACATTTCCACATAATTCTTTACAATCCAAAATAAGGAACAACTGCAACATATGATCACAAACATCATCTTCATCACTCAACAACCATTTATACACCATTTCATAGTCATATTAATCTATTCATAAACGGTTGATAAGCAATAGACTCTCAAAAATCATTTTTAATCAAGTTCGTCTCTCAAAGTCAAAATATTACAAGTAATTGAACATTTAAGTCAAAACCAAGCAAACAAGCTCAATTGCCTATGCCATGTATTCTCACAAGTCACATATATGTGCAGTAGAGGTTACATAAGCATTTCATCGGCCAAATACGATGAATTCATGAAAATCACAAAGTTCGTCTCACCGAAACACTTTTCAAGAAATTTCCCATTTTCTAAGCAAAACAAGTTGGACCTAACACATCATAGTTTGAAAACCATAATTGAACTTATAGAATCCAAGTTTGAAAGTAGGAAGCAATCCATAAGGTTTGGGTCGACTTAAAAGTGGTTATGCGAAGTTTTCATAAAATTTCTCTAAGACATCCTTAGAGTGTTTTCCTCATAACTCAAAATCCATGAATCATTTTCAAGTCAAACCAAAGCGATTGGAAAGCTAACAAAATTATCTAAAACTTTCATGTTTACACCAAAGGCCAATTCAAAGCAGAAATGGGTGAAAAAGCACAAAAAACGCAGAAACCGAAGTTCTGTCAGCACGGCACGGCCCGACCGTGCCAAGGAAACAGAAAGTTAGCACGGCCCGTGCCATGCACGGCACGGCCGTGCTCGATTGACAGCACAACTTTTCTTCGTTTTTCTGTTTTCACCATTTCGCGCATAAAATTCAAACCGTTAATCGGATTTCGATGCCGTTTTCGCCTACACGCTCCTGACACTTAGCTCTATCATAATCTACAGAAAAATTCAAGTTTCAACCATCCCAAAATCATTTCTCTCAAACCTCACATAATCACTTATTTGCAAAAACGCTTAAACACCGACATTTCATACGAAAAACCCGTTTTCTCCCAAACGACTCGACTAACACAACCACAACATGAAAACAGAAATTATACCAAGTCCAATTCATCCAACAACATCAAAAACTCAGTCAACAACTTCATATTTCAAAAGTTCATTTTGGTCCTTCAACTGAACATCTTAGGACAACTTCACCAATTCAAACAACAACTTCACAAAATGGAATACCCATGGTATAAATCAACAACAACATATCTAATTCATCAACAACCTCATTCAAACATGAATCCATCACTAATCAACCACAACAAAACTAATTTATACCATTTTGAGAAAAGTCAACAAAAGTATACATATAAACATATATTGAGCATGTAATTTCATCAACAACAAATTGATTATCAACAAATCATGTCCTCAAACATAACAACAATCATGCACGAATTTACACCAATTAAGATCAATTCATCAATTTCACAAAATGGGTAGAAATGAAAAGTTAGGGATTATGGTTGAAACCTAACCCTCTTACCTCTACCACCAAGATTCTCTAACCCAAGCTTCAATTTAGCTTCTAGATGATGAATCCCTCTTCTAGCCCTAGCCTTCCTCTTCAATCTCTTCAAACCCTTTCTTCTCTCTATCTCTATCTCTTCTCTCAAATGAAATGAAATGATAAATGTTTGTAAAACCTAATTTTCACCAACAACTAGAGTTTATATATGCTCTATCCAATTGGGCTTATCTAACAAACCTTAATGGGCCTAACCCATTTCTATTCTAACCCCAAATGTTACTACTCACTTAACGGTAAAATATATCACTAACGGTCACTTACCGGTAAATAAAATAATTACTACACTCTCTAGTAACTTAGTAAAATAACGACTCTCACTAAGCACTAAAAACAATCCTCCACAAAATTACAAAATTACCCCTACTCTTAAAATGACCGGAATGCCCCTAAGTCCAAAATGACTAAAATACCCTTCTAACACCGAATCCTACAATCCCAACCAAAAATACACACAAAGGCAAATAATCACATATAAGCACATATAACACACATAAATAAATAATAAAATAACTCTAACGAAAATCGGGCTGTTACACCAATCCAGGGCATCAAGCCCTCAACATAATTGAGCGTAAAAAGGCTCCAGGGCATCAAGCCCCCAACATATTTGAGCGTAAAAAGGCTCCAGGGCATCAAGCCCCCAACATAATTGAGCAAAAGCTCCAGGGCTTCAAGCCCCCAACGTATTTGAGCAAAAGCTCCAGGGCATCAAGCCCTCAACTTTGAATGAGTATGCATGGACTCAACATCTTACATCTTAAACATCTTGAACATCATGGACATCTTATATGACCCCAATAATTTGGACGACATCTTACAACTTTACAACTTAGACCGACATTTACATCTTAAATAAGACTCAGCAGTATATGCAGCATATAAATATTTCATCTCATATCAGCATCATAATACAACAACATCAAATGATAATCAACAACATCTTAAACATCGCATCAACATAAGCATCATAATTAACACATATAGTGCATAAATAACAATATCACATCTTTATATACACATGTTTAAATCACAGATAATTTATCTTTGTTCATCAATTAATATCTAATCAATTCAATTAATCATCTAAATCACACATTTAAATAATAGTAAAATTAAGTTCAGTTGTTACTATCATCCTTATAAAAAAATCACATTGGAGCTAGAATACATTAATTAACTAATATAGTAGTAAGATATAACCATGAGCTTAACCCTATGAACCTACCACGTTCGGCAACAAAAGGTCTAAGAGAAAGAGACATAATTTCACATGTAGTTATTGGATATGGTTTTATATCAAGATTGATTGGTTTCTAACAAAAATATGGTCACATGCTACTAACCTGTATGAATGTTATAATCACTAATTCACATCACGTGATATAGTGGAGTAAAACTAGGATGTGGGTATTCAATCTCTTCTTGCCTAAATTCATAATTCCCACACTTCTTAATACAAGTTGCAGCAGCGTATCTGTTCTCTGTATTTATATCCATACGCAAAAAATTTATATCGTGTTAGGTGTACTATTAATCCAAACCGTGTCGTCCTATCGGTACATAAAAAGGTAACTAAATATGTTTGTCTATAACCAAAAATCGATAAACTCCTCTATAATTACGAATTTAGCACATCAACATTATGAATTAAGAGATAAGAATATAAAATCACAGCAACAATTTAGAGCACAAATTTAACATTAATTCATTAAAAGATTATAAAAAAAAAAGAAAACAATTGAAAATAAACCCTTCACTAACCACATGTTCATACAACCCTTATGGTGAATAGAAACTCCCCCTTTACAAACTCATCCTAAAGCATGTTAGATGCAATCTAATGATGATTTACAGACCTAATATTAGTGAAAGATAGTCTCACCCTTACTTTAGATTGTTTTTCTGGAATCAAAAGCAGCGTTATTCGTTCCTAGGGTTTCTCTCTCTCTGAGTTCTCCTCTTTCTCCAAAAAGCGGTTTTAACGTAAAAACTCTTTCTAATCTAAGCTTCCTTATTTATAATACTAATCACTCTTCCTAAATCTATTTAGGCCCAATAACTTATTCTTCTTTCTATTCTAACCCCCAAATCTACTTACTCTAATAATTCTCATATTCTAATAAATAATAGAATAAAGTCACATAATAAAATACCAACACCTCACATATTTATAATAAATCACATAAATAGACTCTAACTTAATAAAAATAATTAAATATCAAAGTGGACGTTACATGTGAAACCAGACATTTTTACTTATACATCACTAATGGATGGCTATTGTTTAGTTAATGAAGTCAACAAAGCCAAAGCTCTATTTAACACTATGGTCCAAACAGGAGTCATGCCCATCGTTCATTGCTATAGTGTCATGATTAATGGGTTGTGTAAGATTAAAATGATCGATGCAGCCATGAATTTCTTTAAAGAAATGCAAAGCAAGAAGGTTATCCCTAATACGGTAACTTAATAATTCTCTTATTGATGGTTTGTGCAAATCAGGGAGAATCTCTCATGCTTGGGAGCTTCTTGATGAGATGCATTGTGCGCTAAAAACACACGTAGAGCAAGTGTACTCTAAAAGATTATCGTTGTATAAAAGATTATCGTATCCGCAGGGATTAATTAACAAGTACCAAACTAATTAAAATTAATTTATTATTTAGACGAACAAGTAGTAGAATAATTTCAATAACCATGTAAAAAGTAACAGATGTTTTATCTTGGTTTTTCGGGTGTCAAACATTGATTAAGTTTGAACCTTTTTAACCTTTGATATCTCATTTTTTCTTGGGAAGGGAAAAATAAGAAAAACCCTTGAGAATCGAGGTCCGGGAGTTGTTTTCGTCATGGGAAGGTGTTAGGCACCTATAACGACTATAGTATCCTATAGGAACCGTCTTTACTTTCTACGCGCGCGCTTTATTTTTAAATGCTATTTGAAAAATGTTATTTACACCTAAGGGTTTGCTAGGTTAAGAATTGGAGGGAGAAGAATGTGTTTGAATTTTTGTTTTATTGGAATTGGAGAAGTTTTGACTTCTTGCCTACATACCCTTTTAAGGGATCAAAATCCATGTAGTTCTCTTCCAAAAAAGTTTTTGTTTTTGTTGGTTGATTTTAAATTTGAAAATGGAATTTTGAAGAATAAGAGAGAGAGGCCTCAAGGGCATAAGACTTGGAAAATGTGAGGTGGAATTAGTTATTTTGCAAAAAAAAGTCTAAGTACGATTAAAGTTCATTAAGGTTTTTGTTTAAGAAAATAAAGGGAAAATTCAATTGGATTTTGATCCCAAGGTTTCTTTGGAAAATTATTTGAGTGAAGTTGTTCATATTTTTTGGAAAAGAGAATTTTTCTAAGTGTCGTGATTCCTAAGCATACATCTAAAGCATACATTCCTTAAGCATACATCTAAAGTATCCATGTGATGTGTGTGCATGTGTTGGTGCTTGTGTCGGTGTACATCATTAGAGTCCATTGTCCATTACATAGGCCCTAGTTTCCATGCTATGGTCTTGCAAGAATTTAAAAGCATAAAGAAAATTACAAAATCCCTAAGTCTTTACATGCTAAGTCTTGGCATGAAAATTAAAGTGCAAGAAATAAAAGCTATGAATATAAGATGGAGGATGATATGCTTATGGAATGTATGAAACATGAAATAAGATGGTTAGTGGCATAAGGAATAATAGGAATTAAAATAGAAGCAAGTAAAATAGCATAGTAAAGTAATGAAACTTGACAAAAAAGTAACAAAACTTAGCAAGAAAAAGTGGTAAAATGTGCCTAAACTTTGTCATAAAATTCACACCAACATAAAGCCTCTAATTTCCATGCCATGACAATTTTTCCAAGAGTTTTATTTATGACATGAAAATTATAAAGCAATATCAAGCCAAAAATTATGACACATTTTAAGCACATTTCACACTTTATTTTCACAAATAATATCCAATAACTTGTAACACAAGCAATCAACAAATTGCATTCACAAACAGTAAAAAGGGACACAAATCAGAGGCAAACATATCACAAGATTGCATATCAAATATCAATATCAAATTGACAAGATATCATGTCAAAACATAGCAAGAGTTCACAAGAATTTAACAAAGAAATCAAACAAATTACATAGGACATCACATATACTTTTTATCAATTTTTTAACACGTAAAACATTCACAAAAACATCACAAATACATCAAGGAATGTATAGGAATTTTTTAGTAATTTTTCACAAGATTTTTGACAAAAATAGAAAGCATTAAACTAACAAGAAACAAAATATTTTCACATATTTCTCAAGTCAGAATTAACATGTAAAAATATTCAAGAACAATTAAAAATAACAAGAAAAGTTTTAATAAATTTTTTTTAGGAATTTTTGGCCTAAAATCAAACATACAGGGGTTCAGATAGCAACAAAGCAGGTGTACATAGCAAGAAACCCAAGAAAAAACAAGGAAACAGGCCCAAGCCCAAGCCTAGACGGATCTGGATCACACAGGAAAGGCTCAGGAGCGTTGGATCGATCCAGGAAGCAAAAACCTAGATCTAACGGCTCAGAATGCAGGGGAGTGGACCGGTATCAGACCGGTCCGGTTCAGTTGGCTATAAAAGCTTAACCATGCCGGTTTGATTCATTTCCCTCTTTCACTTCTCTCTCTTCTCTCGTTCTAGTGAGAGAAGCTCTCACTTCTCTCTCCCATTGTTCATCTTTCACCGCCGGTTTCTGGAATGAAACGGCTGGAGAAGATGAAGATTCATTGGAATCTTCATCGTCACCGCCGTGAATTCCAGATTCTGGCAAGTCCTAAATAACTCCGATCTACATGGATCTAAACCCTAACTTACTCTACTTTTCACACTGATTACGAATATGAACTTAGTTTTACAAAATAAACGGTGAATCTTCGTAGATCTACATTTTAGGGTTCGGTTTTCAAATCTTTTCAATCTTTTCAGAGTTCTTCGAAAGAACAAGTCTTAGAACTTGTTAATCTGCTTCGATTCACCGTTTATTTGTGTTTGTAAACCTTCGATGAGCATTTGCGATGAAAACGAAGAAGTTTTTGGTGATTACCTGGTTTTAATCGGAGATTCGAACGAAAAGATCCTCAAGAACGCTTCAGATTCTTCTGGTAAGTGTTTGAAACTTTTGGAAACCGAAAATAAATCGGTGAATCTCTTTTTCTTCTTCGCCGGTTCAAAATTTTACTTCGATCCTTCTTCTTCTCTTTTCGAACTCTTCTTCGTGATCATGGCGAATTCGTCACAGACAGTGATGAATTCACACTTGAATTGCGAAGAAAATGATTCAATGATGAAGATTCGATGATGAATCTCTGAGAATCGTTGCAATTTTATTGAAATTGGATTGAATTTGTGGTTCTGGAATTCTAGGGTTTGGATTTGGGGATGAACTTTCTGGAAAATTGTTGTGTTTTGATCGTAACTGCCAAGAGAGAGAAAATGTGATTCTGTTTCTGTGATTTTTTGATGAGTTGGCGTGTAATGAATGGTGATCCTGACACATGTGATGAGTTGGCCTTTATATAGGCTGACACTTGTACTTGAGACCCAATGGGTGCTTGCCACGTGTTCTGGACTTGCCTTGGACTAAATTATGGACTTATTGGCTCGGCCTTCCTGCATTTTGGACTTAGGGACCTTTGTGCAATTTCTGGAAGTTAAAGGACTGACCTGCAATTATTTAAAAGACAATGACTAAACTGCAAAAACAATACAAGGACTGGACTGCCAAAATAAAGAGTAAAGGACTAAAGTGCAATTATCAGAAATTGGAGGACTAAAAAAGAAAAATAACAAAAAGGACTAAAATGAAAATAAAAGAAAAATAGGGACTAAAATGAAAATAATAATAAAATTTGTTAAAATTGGTAATTTTGAAAATAACGTAAAGTGAAACCTAACGTAAAGTGAAACCAAAAATAAAATCAACAAAAGGACTAAAATGAACCAACTACACAAATGAGGTACTTTAAAGTAACCTCTCTCTGTCAAAATTTTATGTGAAATGACCAAAATTCCCCTAGGGACTAAACTGACTCAAAATGACTCAAATGCAATTTTTTGAAATGGAATTGAAACAAGGATTTATACAAACAGGTTGAAAAGACTCAGAGACAACTTTCAAGGACTAAAATGAGTTTGAATGCAGGAAATGACTAAAATGCCTTTTTTCATGAACTTTTGCAAATAACATTGAAATAAGATGCAGAGAAATATGCAATTGATCAGAGACAATTTCAAATGACTTGATATGCAAGAAAAAACATTTTGGATGGCTTGAAATGCAAGAAACATAGACAAAGGCACAATTGAAATTTTTTTTCAAAACAAAGACAGTAAAACATGCAGCTAAAACATAGTAAAATATCAGGGTAAACATTATCAAATTGGCAATCACTCAATATTAATAGACACATATCAGAGATGGAAAAACATTTTTAGCAAGTATTTTTAGGTCCAAAATTAGGGTATAACAGCTGCCCCTATTTAAGTTTCTTTGTCCGGAGAGTCAAGAGACGAAGTCTTTGATTTGACGGGACAAAGATACTTAAATATTAACATTTGCACTGTTTTTGGACATAAAAATACGCTCTCACATTTGCAAAAACATGAATGCCATGCAACATTTTGATTATGAATGCAAGACAAACAACTGGAGTCTACAGAGCATGTCATATCACTGGGGATCTAGGTAGACATTAACAGGGTAGACAAACCAGGGGACAACGGGTAGGTACAAGCTGTTCTTTGGATCGAACTAGCCACTTGACCAAGCAATACAGACAAAAGATGGGTACAAGCTGTTCTTCGGATCGAACTTGCTAGTTGACTGGGAATAGAAGTACAAGACAGGTACAAGCTGTTCTTTGGATCGAACTTGTCACTTTACCGGAAACATAGACATATAGGCAGATACAAGCTGTTCTTTGGATCGAACTTGCTACTTGATCAATATCACAACATGCAGCAGGTGCAAACTGTTCTTTGGATAGAACTTGATGTTTGACCGATAACAAAACATAAGTAGGGTACAAACTGTTCTTTGGATCGAACTTGTCGTTTGACCGGAAACACAAGCATATAAGCAGGTACAAGCTGTTCTTTGGATCGAACTAGCCACTTGACCGATAACAAGACATATAGCAAGATACATTGGAGGTTTGATTTAACAAGATACAAATTGAGGGTAGATTGACATAGACTTGATTTAAAGATAGACATGACCATTATCGTTGGCCCAAAAGCGAATTGAGAGTGGGTTAACATTGACAGAGACGTTGAATTGAATTGAAAGTTGACATTGAAATAGGCATTGAAAAATAATCAGAGACACAAACATAGACATAGGCATGGAATCGAACATAGACATAGGCATAGACATTGAATTGAGAGTTGAAATTGAATTGAATTGGAAGTTGAGATTGAGTTGAATTGGAGTTTGAGATTGAAAATGCAATATGTATGTATGGTATAACAATATCATTAAATGCATGAGCACATAGGATGCATGATTATGCATGTGTGAATGCTTGGAAATGCATGATTGGTTTACAATTTGGCAGAGAAGCTTCACAGAGACAGACAAAACATTGGAAGATTGGGCACGCGGTGGCTCGTGCTATAACACATATACATGGACATCCTCTTTGGAGAGACCGACGTTGAAAGACGCATCGAAACCATGGCTGAGGGCAATATCTCACATTACATATACAAAACTTGTAGAAAAGGGAACCTTGGAAGATTCTTTGATACAAGTCGCCATTGCTAGGCGTGTCAGTGCTGGGTAAACATTGGATGTTCGCATCTGTGGTCAATGCTTTTCATATCATTTTTCATTCTTTCATTCTTCAATCCCATTTTTGCTTGAACCGCCCTTTCGGGTTTTCGATTCACCGGGAATAAATTCTTTTCATTGCCCCATTTTTGCCTGAATTGCCTTCATAGGTTGTCAATCAGCGGGGTGCTCATTTTTGCCTAAGCCACCCTTTCGGGTTTTCAACTTAGCGAGCTTTTCATTTTCATTTTTTCATTCATTTCATTCTGTTTTTTCATTCTTGCCATTGACCACAGATCACCTTGGGGAACAACCTGCTCATAACATGTATTGAAATGGACATTGATACACATTTATTCATGCATGTTTCACTGGAATGTACCCTATTGCTCAGGTTTGCTTTCAAAATAAACAGAAAAAGGATTTTTCAATTTTCAAAGATGTTTGTTTCAGACATTGACATTATCAAATAGAAAGAAAATATTTTGTATATAGCGTTGAAAGTAGAAAGGAAATAGAATTTCAAACAAAAGCACATGCTCAAATTGATGTAGAAGAGTGAAAGTCAGCCAAAGACATAACCCCACGGATTTACAAAGCTTGGAAAATGGTAATTTTATTGGTTGGTGGTACATTGAACACGATGACCGCTACATTTCATAGAAATTTTGAATTCACAAGTACAGAAGCTTCTGATGAAGACGATCATTGACAGCTGCAGATGCCCCAAGGGGTGGTGGTGATTTGCCAGATATAGTTACTTGTCTTTCATTATCAATCTCATTTTTGAATGAACCGCCCTTTCGAGTTTTCGGCTCATCGAGACGCTCATTCTTGCCTGAGTTGCGTACAATCTCAACGAGCTTTTTCATATTCATTTTTTTTGTCCCTATCTTTTGCCTGGATCGCCCTTTCGGGTTTACGATCCACCGAGAAGCGCATTTTTGCCTAGGCCGCCCTATCGGGTTTTCGACCTACCACGCTGTTCTTTTCATATTTTTAGACAAAGTATTTCTTGACTATATCGGCATTTACAGGATTCGGAAGTTCAACACCATCCATGTGTGTAAGGATCAAAGCACCACCAGAGAAAGCCTTCTTGACAACATAAGGACCTTCATAGTTAGGTGTCCACTTGCCCCTTGGGTCGGGTTGCTGACTTATCCTTCTTTTCAATACAAGTTCGCCTTCCTTGAATTCACGAGGCCGGACTTTCTTGTCAAAAGCATTCTTCATTCGCACTTGATACAACTGTCCATGAGCCATAGCATCCATGCGTTTCTCTTCAATCAAATTCAACTGATCATACCGACTTTGACACCATTCAGCCTCAGTTAATTTTGCTTCCATGATCACTCGAAGAGATGGAATCTCCACTTCCAGAGAGAGAACTGCTTCCATACCATATACCAGAGAAAAAGGTGTTGCCTCGGTTGAACTGCGCACTGTAGTACGGTAACCATGCAAGGCAAAAGGTAGCATCTCATGCCAGTCTTTGTAAGTAGTGACCATTTTCTGAACAATCTTCTTGATGTTCTTGTTAGCGGCCTCAACTGCACCATTCATCTGAGGTCTATAAGGAGAAGAGTTGTGATGTTCAATCTTGAATTCTTCACATAAAGCTTTCATCATGTTATTGTTCAGATTGGAACCATTGTCAGTGATGATCTTGTTGGGAACACCATATCGACAGATGACGTTATTCTTGATAAATTTCACTACCACTTGCTTGGTCACATTCGCATAGGAAGCAGCTTCAACCCATTTGGTGAAATAATCAATTGCCACTAAAATGAAACGATGTCCATTAGAAGCCTTTGGCTCGATTCTTCCGATCATGTCAATGCCCCACATAGAGAAAGGTCGTGGGGAAGAGATAACATTGAGGGCATGTGGAGGCACATGTATCTTGTCAGCATAGATTTGACATTTGTGGCATCTCTTGGCATGTTTGTAGCAGTCACGCTCCATAGTCATCCAGTAATAGCCGACTCTTAACAGTTTTCTTGACATAGTGTGACCCGTAGCATGGGTCCCAAAAGTACCGTCATGTACATCATGCATCAATTTCTCAGCTTCTTGTTCATCAACACATCTCAACAAGACCATGTCATAGTTCCTCTTGTATAGGATTTCTCCGTCCAGAAGGAATCTACTAGCCCACCTCCTCAGGGTCTTTTTATCCCTATTGGAAGCACCAGGTGGATATTCATGATTCTGCAAGAACTGTTTGATGTTATAATACCAAGGTTTTCCATCATTCACATCTTCATCAGTCTGACTAGGTACTTTTTCAATAGTAAACACATGAGCGGGTCTATCGAGACGCTACACTTTGATTATGGGCACGTCATTCCAGTGGTTCACACGAAACATGGAAGACAAAGTAGCAAGAGCATCAGCCATCTGGTTCTCATCCCGAGGGATATGGTGCAGCTCAACCTTTGTAAAGTACGTCAACAAACGTCTTGCGTAGTCACGGTAAGGAATCAGCTTCTCATGATGAGTCTCCCATTCACCTTTTAACTGATTAATAACAAGTGCGGAATCACCGTAGATGTCAAGATGCTTGATTCTCATATCAATGGCTTCTTCAATGCCCAAGATGCATGCTTCATATTTAGCCATGTTGTTCGTGCATTCAAAAGTCATTCGAGCAGTGAAAGGAATGTGGTGCCCCTGCAGAGTTACAATAATGGCCCCAATCCCTTTACCATAAGCATTGACAGCACCATCGAATACCAACCCCATTTGCTGTTGGGGTCCGACCCTTCATCAATTAATGGTTCCTCATAGTCTTTTGCTTTCAGATACATAATATCTTCATCAGGGAACTCAAACTTAATTGGTTGGTAATCATCGAGAGGTTGACAAGCAAGATGCTCAGCAAGGATACTTCCTTTGATTGCTTTTTGAGCTTTATACACAATGTCATATTCAGACAACAACATTTGCCAACGTGCAATCTTTCCAGTAACAGCAGGCTTTTCAAAGATGTACTTGATTGGATCCATTCGGGATATCAACCAAGTTGTATGATTCACCATATAATGACGCAGGCGTTTGGAAGCCCAAGCTAAAGCACAACACGTCTTTTCAAGCATTGTATACCGAGTCTCACAGTCGGTGAATTTCTTGCTCAGATAGTAGATAGCATGTTCTTTCTTTCTAGTCTTGTCTTGTTGACCGAGAACACAACCCATGGATTCATTTAACACTGACAGATACATAATCAAAGGCCTTCCTTCCACTGGCGGGACAAGGATAGGTGGTTCCAACATGTATTCTTTAATGCTATCAAAAGCTTCCTGGCATTCATCATTCCATACAATAGGCTGATTCTTTCTGAGCAATTTGAAAATTGGTCCACAAGTAGCAGTCATGTGAGATATGAATCTGGATATGTAATTCAGGCGTCCGAGGAAACCTCTGACTTGCTTTTCAGTTTGAGGGGGCCAGCATCTCTCTGATAGCTCGGACCTTGTCAGGATCAACTTCAATGCCCCTTTGGCTAACAACGAAGCCTAGCAACTTTCCAGATCTTACACCGAATGTACATTTGTTGGGATTCAACCGCAGTTTGTACTTTCTCAATCTTTCAAACATCTTTTTCAAGTATACAACATGCTGCTCTTCATCACTTGATTTCACAATCATGTCATCAACATATACTTCGATTTCTTTGTGAATCATATCATGAAACAGAGTAGTCATACCTCTCTGATACGTTGCACCAGCATTTATCAAACCAAACGGCATCACTTTATAACAGAATGTTCTCCCCATGGAGTAATGAAAGAAGTCTTTTCTCTATCTTCAGGTGACATCCGTATCTGGTTATAGCCAGAGAAACCATCCATAAAGGAGAACACTTTGGATTGAGCAGTACTGTCAACGAGTACATCAATATGGGGTAATGGGAAGTTATCTTTCGGACTGGCTTTATTCAAATCTCTGTAATCAACACACATCCGAACTTTCCCATCCTTCTTTGGCACTGGTACAATGTTGGCGATCCACTCAGGATATTCAGCCGTCATGAGGAAACCTGCGTCAATTTGCTTTTGCACCTCAGCCTTGATCTTAAGAGCCATGTCTGGGCGAGACCTTCTCAATTTCTGCTTGACGGGAGGGCATTCAGGTCTTGTCGGTATCCGATGTTCCACAATCTTGGGATCCAGACCCGGCATATCTTCATAGGACCATGCAAAGACATCTGGATAATCATGGAGAAGTTGAGTAATCTTCTTCTTTACCTCTGGCTCAAGTGCAGCACCAATTTTGATCTCCCGCTTGTTCTCTTCAGTACCCAGATTGACGAGCTCAATCTCTTCCTGGTGAGGCTGAATGGCCCTTCTTTCTTGCTCAAGCAGTCGAGTGATCTCATACGGTATCTCTTCGTCATCCTCCTCATCTTCAGCTTCGTATACATGGATTTTAAAATTTGGAGGAACCGTAGGGTCACTGTGTTCAACGGGTTTATTATGGTTCAATCTGCATAATATGATTGGGATGATTTTAGAAAAATGTTTTTCGTGCAGATTTTTAAAATTAATAAGAAAATAAAGACGTTTTGGTTTTTTCTGGCATTACCATTATTTCCAAGAAAAAAGGCACTAAAAAGTAAAAAAAACGAAGAGTCGCGGAAAAGACGACAACTTTTATTGATAACGGCAATGCCGAAACAAACATGCCCTTACAAAGACATCACTTTCACCTTGGGCAGAGCGAAAGGATTGTTATTTTGAAAACAAAGTAAAGCATGAGCAACAAGACACATTACATGGAAGTATGCATGACTAAAGGAATATCAATGGCCTCCCAATTTCTCACGGTGCCTCCTGGTACAACAAATGTAGGCACATAACTACTTTCAGCAGCATCTTCAGCAATAGCGTTAATAAACCCAGCACTGTAGAAAGTTCCTGTTGAAACGCCCGAGGTCGGGGAGAAACCGAGGCCTTCTCTGCGCTTATTCTCCAAAATCTATATCACTTTGCCCCAGCCAGCAGCTTGCCCTTCTTGAACAGCTTTCTGGGCGTCTTTCAATGAAGCCATAATAGCACTACCTCTTCGGGGTTCTGCGCCTTCAACAGTCAAGCCTTGAAATGACGTCCCGTCAGCGGATCCTGCTTCAACACAAGAGAAAGATGACACTTGGCTAACCAGATACGCTTCTTCACCATGTATAGTGACAAGCTTACCATTCCTCACAAACTTGAGTTTTTGATGCAGAGTGGAAGTTACTGCCCCAGCATCGTGAATCCACGATCTTCCGAGGAGGCAACTGTAAGAAGCATTGATGTCCATGACCTGGAAAGTGATTTGGAATGTCTCAGGACCAATGGTAATTGGCAGATCTACTTATCCAAGAACGTCTTTACGAGATCCGTCAAAAGCCTTAACCAAATAGCTGCTTTCCCTTAGAGAAATTCCATGATGACTCAACTGTCTCAGTGTAGACTCAAGCATTACGTTTAAGGACGATCCAGTGTCCACCAACACGTTGGATATCATGTCAGACTTACAGTGCACTGAGATATGCAAAGCTAAGTTGTGGTATTTCCCTGCTTCAGGAAGTTCATCATCACCAAACCACAAGTTATTACAAGCAGTAATGTTACCCATTATTCCATCGAACTGATCCACGGAGACTTCATGATCAACATAGGCCTGTTCCAGTACTTTCATCAACACTTTCCTGTGAGCTTCTGAGCTTAGGAGTAAAGACAAGATGGATATTTTTGATGGAGTTTGCAGCAGTTGGTCTACAATCTTATAATCGCTCTTTTTGATGAGCCTCAAAATCTCGTCCAGATTAGACTCTTCAATAGACTGGCCCGATGGGCTGACATTCTTGTCAACAGGAGGAGTAACCGGTGGAGTTACTGTGGCAGCAGGTGTAACAACCTTCTTCTGGAACAAGGGTGGACGGACCTTTCCACTTCTCAGAGTTGTAGTTTCTTCAGCAATGTTACTAACCGCAGCTGGGGATACCAGAGGCACTTCCACTCCATTCTCAATCATAGTCGCACCATACTTGTAAGGGATTGCCTTAGTGGAGGCATAAGATACCGGGCCAGGTAGCCTGATCACTAAGGGTTCGTCCTTCCTTGTCTGAGGTACACTTCTAGCAGGAGAATCATGAAATACTGACATAATCACACAAACGTCACTGGCAACCAAGTGCTTGTTGTCCATTAGACTCTGTATATCACCCTGTATGGTACATCAGCCCATAGGATTCTGAAGACACTCTGAACAGGAAGCATGGTTGTGATTAAACAAGGAAGCTTGGCAAAGCTTGACATGTAGCGGCACCAATGGGGTAGCAACATTACGAACATCTAAAGTAGGAGCCTTTCGAGGAACCCGAGATGTTTCGACTTTATCAAAAGCCTCAATCATGTTAACAGATGCATGGTCTGGAAGTGGATTGTCGAGAACGTGTGGAACACTATTTTCAAAAGTCAATCGTCCTCTGTCTATTAGATCCTTTACAACGTACTTCAAAGCATATCACCCTTCAACATCGTGGCCCTGAGCGCCCTGATGGAATTCACATCTGAGATCCTGTCGGAACCTGGGAGGCAATGGCGTAGGTGGAGGCTTGCCTAGCCTGGTGACGCAATGCCCCTTAACAAGTAGAGTTGGGAGCAGATCAGCATACCGCATTGGTATTGGTGGAAAATAAGGCCTGGGCCGAGGACCCTGTTGTTGTGGCTGTTGTTGTTGAGCAGGAGGCTGCTGTTATACCTGCTGAGCAATGGCATTAACGGGTACTGGTGGTTGACCCGGTGGTAGAGGATATTGCTCGTAGAATGGTGGGAAGAAGGGGTGTTGAGAGTACTGCATATATTGGTAGGGTAGGGGTAACTGAGCAGCATTAATAGGAGCGACAGCAGCTGTAGACTGGTTACCGGACACCATCCCTACTTCGGATTCTTTCTTCTTATGGTGGCCATTACCATACTTCTTCGGCGCACTAGTTGAGGGCCCACCTTTTTCAAGAACAATGATACCTTCTCAGACAGCCTCCTCTAGACGATTTCCCATAGTAACCATGTCGGAGAAATTATTTGGTGCAGAGACTATCATTCTTTCAACATATTATTTCTTCAAAGTTTTCAAGAATGTCTGTGTCAGTTCTTCCTCATCGAGCCGAGGAGAAACACGGGCAGCTGCCCCTCTCCATCTCTAAGCATATTCACGGAAGGTTTCATCTGACTTCTGAGACAAAGACTTAAGAGAATCCCTATTCGGCTTCAAGCGGGTGTTAAACTCATAATGATTTTCAAAAGCAGCGGCGAGTTCCTCAAAAGTATGGATATTGTCTTTACTCAAACCGGTGTACCAATCTGCCGCATCTTCTGTCAGGTTGTCCTAGAAGCAATGGATCATTAGTGCATCATTATCTGCGTAGTTAGCCATTTTTCGGACATACCGAATGACATGGCTATGTGGACAAGAAGATCCATTGTATTTGTCAAAATCTGGCACTTTGAACTTCTTAGGAACCTCAAATCGGGATACCAGGCATAGATCACGAGCCTTAGCAGAAACGCCGTTCCCATGGCTAGCTTTGACCTCATGTAGCTCCCCAGCTAGCTCTCTTAACTGTTCTCTCATAGCTTCCATTATAGGGTCCTGTCCACGCGGAGTATCAACATCGATTACCTGTTGCACAGTGTGCACAACAGGATCGGTAACAACGGTAGTCACTTGAGGCATAGAGGTAGATGTAGAAGCAAAAGTTGTTGCAGGAATATGTCCTTGATGGGCAATACCAGAAATACCGGCTGCAGTATTAGGAACATAGAAAGCTGAGAGTCCATAAGGGCGCCCGTTGGGCATAACAAACCGAGCATCAGAAGCCACAGTGGATAATGGGATGGATGGAATCATTTCAGTAGTAGCTGGGACAGACGTGGCCGGTTGTTCTTGTGCAGCCATCAGAGTAGACATAGCGTCATGAGCCTTAGCCAAGTCTTCTTTCATAGAAGCCAATTCGGCACGGAGCTGAGCATTCTCTTCTTCAAAGTTAGCCATGTTTCTTCTCTTGTACAATCTTGTCTAATAAATTCTAGCTGGTTGGTACACCTTACGAGCACGAGCCACTTTTCAGACTGTGGCAGAAAAACCAGGAGGTAATGAGCACAAGGGAAGTTTTTTGTGACCAATGAATGCATATGATGCATGGGATGTGTAAATGCATATGCAAAAAAGACTCTTTTTTATGTTATCGAAGGGTTTTAGACAAATTAAAATTTTGTAAACATTACTAAACAACTGAAACATCATAACCAGACGAAACAATCAAACATCACAAGGTCTTACAAGATAATTCCCCTTTGAAATGTTAAGCCAAGGGATAGACTTTGAAATGTAAAACAACAATAACAACTGGAAACAACAACAGGAAACAGTAATCCTCAATCATAGGAAGTGGAAGGATCATCCTCAGACTCAGACACAGACTTGTAGCTGCAATATCGGGCATAGAAGTCACGGGCACCCCTAGCCCTCTTGGAATCCCTCATAAGCAACTTATCATTTTCTTCAATTTCTTTTCTAGCCTTAGCCAACTCCTTCTTCAACATCAAAACCTCATGAGTCTTCTGTTCATCTTTTCCATCCAAAGTCATGATCAAATTCTCAGCCTCATACTATCTAGTCTTCCACTGATGCTTCTCTCGGCTCTCCATAGCTAGATGCTTCTGATATATCTCCTGAGTAGGCGGAAGTAGAGGTAAAGGCATGGTTGGAGTGGATGCGGACACGTATCTCATGGCGGGGTAAGGCATGCCAACCTTCTCAGCCTGGTTTATTACCCATTGAGTATATGCCTTATGGGCAACATCGGATCTCACACCCATATGCTTCACATCTTTCTTCCGAATCTTGGACCAAGCCTCTATGAAATCTTCTCTTATTCCCGTAGGAGCATTAGAGTAATAGAAGATGTAAGGAGATGTAGCAAGATAGATGGGCTTCTCTTTCATCGGGAAACCAAATTGTCGCAAGGCGAGCTCCGGGTTATAATTGATTCCACCCCGGGTACCAAGAAGAGGCACATTAAGAAACGTTCCACCACCGAAGATAATTTCTTTGACTCTAGCAGCGGGGGTGAGCCAAACCACTTCATTAGGGGTGAGAGCCATAATCCGCTGTGAAATAGTCCAATTCTCTGAATTATCATGGAAAGACTTCGGAAGGTGAGAAATAAACCACCTGTAAAGGAGAGGTACACAGCACAGAATATATCCACGACCCTTGCCGGATCGATCGTGAATAGCATGGTATGTGTCAGCCAGCAAAGTAGGAACCGGATTCTTGGAGCGGAAGATCATAATAGCATTCATATCCACGAAGTCATCAAGATTTGGAAAGAGGATAAGCCCATAGATGAGTAGTGCAAGAATAGCCTCAAGAGTGTCTTGACAAGTGGTTTTGAGATTGGCTTTCTCAAGTAGATACCCCAAAGTGAATCCTCGGATGTGAGCCTTAGTGACAAGATTCTTGGAAACATAGGAGGTCTTAAGATGGAGATCATGGGCAATAACCAAAGGAGTAGGGGGATGCTCAAGACCCGTGAAAGGTGTCCCCTTAGCAATAGATAGATCCATCAAACAAGAATAAGCCTCGAGTGTGGGCACCAACTGAAAGTCGGGAAAAGTGAAGCACCGATAGTCCCAATCATAAAACTGCACTAGAGTGTGTACAAGCTTCTCATCCACATTAGTCCGAAGAAGAGTAAGTAAATCCCAGTAACGACGTCGGAAACCGGTCGGATCCTTGATCTTGAGTGCCAAATCTCTCAAACTAGCCAAATCCACTTCCTTGAACTTGTAGGACTTAGTCTTCCCCATTCCTACAATGTTTACAAATTCAATTTGTCTAAGCCCTTCGATAAATGCATGGAAAAGATTTATGCATGTATGCATGATCACATTCAAGTACGGAGAAAACATGGAGGGTTGAGATTCAAAGTCATGGGTGGACACGGTGTCCGGTGAAACTAGGGTTTTGGATAATAGTAACCGGGTTCTACAAAAGGTTCCCAAGTCGCAACCTCTCCGACGTATATCATCGTGCCACGAGACAAACACTCGCTCCATGATTATCCATAAGAAGGTCTAACTTGAGTGTAGTATCGCGTGATGACTAAGACTCGAGACAAACACTCGGTTTAGCCTCCGCACTACATCCTAGAAAATGGCCATGGATGGGTTCGATTATCTACGGTTCATAGCGTCATAGAACAATTGGAAGCAAAGTGTCTAAACGCGACAACACGCGCCGATAACATCACCCCCAAAATGCCTCAGCTATGTGGGATTGAACGCATAATCCAATACACGAGGCAACCCTCGGAATGAATTGTCGATTATATCCCCCCTAAATCCTAAGTTCACTCAACCCTGGTGTAGGGCTTTAATATTCTCACCCCCACACGTTTGCAAGAATTTAAACATTTATTCACATAAGGAAACAAGTAAAGGAAACAAGTAAAAACAAAAGCGCAAGCGTGAAAATAAAGACTAGGCGTAACTCTCGAATCTCCCCAGTGAAGTCGCCAGCTGTTTTATCTTGGTTTTTCGGGTGTCAAACATTGATTAAGTTTGAACCTTTTTAACCTTTGATATCTCATTTTTTCTTGGGAAGGGAAAAATAAGAAAAACCCTTGAGAATCGAGGTCCGGGAGTTGTTTTCGTCTTGGGAAGGTGTTAGGCACCCATAACGACTATAGTATCCTATAGGAACCGTCTTTACTTTCTACGCGCGCGCTTTATTTTTAAATGCTATTTGAAAAATGTTATTTACACCTAAGGGTTTGCTAGGTTAAGAATTGGAGGGAGAAGAATGTGTTTGAATTTTTGTTTTATTGGAATTGGAGAAGTTTTGACTTCTTGCCTACATACCCTTTTAAGGGATCAAAATCCATGTAGTTCTCTTCCAAAAAAGTTTTTGTTTTTGTTGGTTGATTTTAAATTTGAAAATGGAATTTTGAAGAATAAGAGAGAGAGGCCTCAAGGGCATAAGACTTGGAAAATGTGAGGTGGAATTAGTTATTTTGCAAAAAAAAGTCTAAGTACGATTAAAGTTCATTAAGGTTTTTGTTTAAGAAAATAAAGGGAAAATTCAATGGGATTTTGATCCCAAGGTTTCTTTGGAAAATTATTTGAGTGAAGTTGTTCATATTTTTTGGAAAAGAGAATTTTTCTAAGTGTCGTGATTCCTAAGCATACATCTAAAGCATACATTCCTTAAGCATACGTCTAAAGTATCCATGTGATGTGTGTGCATGTGTCGGTGTACATCATTAGAGTCCATTGTCCATTACATAGGCCCTAGTTTACATGCTATGGTCTTGCAAGAATTTAAAAGCATAAAGAAAATTACAAAATCCCTAAGTCTTTACATGCTAAGTCTTGGCATGAAAATTAAAGTGCAAGAAATAAAAGTTATGAATATAAGATGGAGGATGAGATGCTTATGGAATGTATGAAACATGAAATAAGATGGTTAGTGGCATAAGGAATAATAGGAATTGAAATAGAAGCAAGTAAAATAGCATAGTAAAGTAATGAAACTTGACAAAAAAGTAACAAAACTTAGCAAGAAAAAGTGGTAAAATGTGCCTAAACTTTGTCATAAAATTCACACCAACATAAATCTTATAATTTCCATGCCATGACAATTTTTCCAAGAGTTTTATTTCAGCTATGACATGAAAATTATAAAGCAATATCAAGCCAAAAATTATGACACATTTTAAGCACATTTCACACTTTATTTTCACAAATAATATCCAATAACTTGTAACACAAGCAATCAACAAATTGCATTCACAAACAGTAAGAAGGGACACAAATCAGAGGCAAACATATCACAAGATTGCATATCAAATATCAATATCAAATTGACAAGATATCATGTCCAAACATAGAAAGAGTTCACAAGAATTTAACAAAGAAATCAAACAAATTACAAAGGACATCACATATACTTTTTAATCAATTTTTTAAGACGTAAAACATTCACAAAAACATCACAAATACATCAAGGAATGTATAGGAATTTTTTAGTAATTTTTCACAAGATTTTTGACAAAAATAGAAAGCATTAAACTAACAAGAAACAAAATATTTTCACATATTTCTCAAGTCAGAATTAACATGTAAAAGTATTCAAGAACAATTAAAAATAACAAGAAAAGTTTTAATAATTTTTTTTAGGAATTTTTGGCCTAAAATCAAACATACAGGTGTACATAGCAAGAAACCCAAGAAAAAACAAGGAAACAGGCCCAAGCCCAAGCCTAGACGGATCTGGATCACACAGAAAAGGCTCAGGAGCGTTGGATCGATCCAGGAAGCAAAAACCTAGATCTAACGGCTCAGAATGCAGGGGAGTGGACCGGTATCAGACCGGTCCGGTTCAGTTGGCTATAAAAGCTTAACCATGCCGGTTTGATTCATTTCCCTCTTTCACTTCTCTCTCTTCTCTCGTTCTAGTGAGAGAAGCTCTCACTTCTCTCTCCCCTTGTTCATCTTTCACCGCCGGTTTCTGGAATGAAACGGCTGGAGAAGATGAAGATTCATTGGAATCTTCATCGTCAGCGCCGTGAATTCCAGATTCCGGCAAGTCCTAAACAACTCCGATCTACATGGATCTAAACCCTAACTTACTCTACTTTTCACACTGATTACGAATATGAACTTAGTTTTACAAAATAAATGGTGAATCTTCGTAGATCTACATTTTAGGGTTCGGTTTTCAAATCTTTTCAATCTTTTCAGAGTTCTTCGAAAGAACAAGTCTTAGAACTTGTTAATCTGCTTCGATTCACCGTTTATTTGTGTTTGTAAACCTTCAATGAGCTTTTGCGATAAAAACGAAGAAGTTTTTGGTGATTACCTGGTTTTAATCGGAGATTCGAACAAAAAGATCCTCAAGAACGCTTCAGATTCTTCTGGTAAGTGTTTGAAACTTCTGGAAACCGAAAATAAATCGGTGAATCTCTTTTTCTTCTTCGCCGGTTCAAAATTTTACTTCGATCCTTCTTCTTCTCTTTTCAAACTCTTCTTCGTGATCGTGGCGAATTCGTCACAGACAGTGATGAATTCACACTTGAATTGCGAAGAAAATGATTCAATGATGAAGATTCGATGATGAATCTCTGAGAATCGTTGCAATTTTATTGAAATTGGATTGAATTTGTGGTTCTGGAATTCTAGGGTTTGGATTTGGGGATGAACTTTCTGGAAAATTGTTGTGTTTTGATCTTAACTGCCAAGAGAGAGAAAATGTGATTCTGTTTCTGTGATTTTTTGATGAGTTGGCGTGTAATGAATGGTGATCCTGACACATGTGATGAGTTGGCCTTTATATAGGCTGACACTTGTACTTGAGACCCAATGGGTGCTTGCCACGTGTTCTGGACTTGCCTTGGACTAAATTATGGACTTATTGGCTCGGCCTTGCCGCATTTTGGACTTAGGGACCTTTGTGCAATTTCTGGAAGTTAAAGGACTGACCTGCAATTATTTAAAAGACAAGGACTAAACTGCAAAAACAATACAAGGACTGGACTGCCAAAATAAAGACTAAAGGACTAAAGTGCAATTATCAGAAATTGGAGGACTAAAAAAGAAAAATAACAAAAAGGACTAAAATGAAATAAAAGAAAAATAGGGACTAAAATGAAAATAATAATAAAATTTGTTAAAATTGGTAATTTTGAAAATAACGTAAAGTGAAACCAAAAATAAAATCAACAAAAGGACTAAAATGAACCAACTACACAAATGAGGTACTTTAAAGTAACCTCTCTCTGTCAAAATTTTATGTGAAATGACCAAAATGCCCCTAGGGACTAAACTGACTCAAAATGACTCAAATGCAATATTTTGAAATGGAATTGAAACAAGGATTTATACAAACAGGTTGAAAAGACTCAGAGACAACTTTCAAGGACTAAAAATGAGTTTGAATGCAGGAAATGACTAAAATGCCTTTCTTCATGAACTTTTGCAAATAACATTGAAATAAGATGCAGAGAAATATGCAATTGATCAGAGACAATTTCAAATGACTTGATATGCAAGAAAAAACATTTTTGATGGCTTGAAATGCAAGAAACATAGACAAAGTCACAATTGAAAATATTTTTCAAAACGAAGACAGTAAAACATGCAGCTAAAACATAGTAAAATATCAGGGTAAACATTATCAAATTGGCAATCACTCAATATTAATAGACACATATCAGAGATGGAAAAACATTTTGAGCAAGTATTTTTACGTCCAAAATTAGGGTATAACAACAGATGAAGAAGGATAAAAGTGGGAAGATGTAAATCAATAGAGAGAGGTCTAGGGTCGCTGTTTCATGTTTTGATTCCTTTATGTCTAGTTCTAATCAAATTATTTTTATTCAATCACCAATCCCTTTACTAAAACTATTAATCTGTTCGGTCATTTGTGATTAATATTCTTTCTCCAAGTTAACACTTTGTTTGGTCATTCAAAGAGTTGAAACTCAAGAAAAGCATAAAGAACAAAAAGGTTGAATGATTGGAAGACTAAAATTAAGGTTTGATCATGCAATAATTCTAGTCTCTATTGATCTATAGGTCCACCAATTAATTGCAGTACGATCGCTGATCAATTAACTGATTGTTAACATGCAAAGGTTTGATCATTCCTAATCATGTGATAAAATCAATAGAACAATTTAATTGGGATAGAAATAGAAATTATACCCCCTCTGTTTCAAAATGAGTGCACTTTAGCCAAAAAAATTTGTTTCAAAATGAATGTCGCTTTACATTTCCAATACAACTTTAATTTTTTTCTTCCAACTTTACCCTCAAACTTTTCTCTCACACAATTTTCAATGCAACTTTAAGTTTGTCTTTTTCTAATAAAGTAAGGACAGTTTAGTAAAAGCGTTATATCCAATGATTATTTCATTCCATTTCTTAATCTGTGTGCCAAAGCCTAAAGCGACGCTCATTTTAAAACGGAGGGAGTAATTAATAAACTAGAACATGACAAGGTATCTCAAAATACAAGATTCACCTAAGACCCTAGAGACTAATTTAGCTATCCATAATCAAAAACAACACTAAAATAGAGATAGAATTCATGAAATTAAGAACAAGAAGTAACCTAAAAGAAAGGAAAATTCTTGCTCCAAGGCTTGAATCTTCAATTTCTATCCCAATACTCTTCTCTGCAGCGGGTACTGTATGTGTAGTGTGTAGTGAGTGAAGTGTATGATCTTGTTGTGATGCCTATTTATAAGCATTCTCCTTGCCGCCTCCCAATCCCTTCAACCTGAAGTCTTCCTCTTCAATTTTGTCTCTTGCGCTACCTCTTGAGTTGCCATTTAGTCAAAGAAATCATTACTTTTCAGACCTGTACATCGCCCCCCCCCTTTTCTACCTGTGCAGCCACTTACTTGTTTCAAAAAGGCAAACATTCTCTTAATCAATCAAGGATTATCACCGCCTTTGCTTCTCCAATCAGACCCAAATCCTCTTTTTCTTTGCATTTAAGTCTTCAATTCTCTTCTTTTGTACCACCGCCCTGCCATATGTTTCAGCTGCTTGCTTTCTTTGTTTTCTTCATGATTGTGTACAGCCCACTTGTGTTTGGAAAAGGACAAATATATTCCCTTAATCACTAAGAATTATCATCTAACTCAATCTTCTATTATGAAGCAGCTGGCCACTTGTATTTGTATGGAGGAAGACAATAAGTCTAGCTTTGCCTTTTAATTGAAGAATTCTGCTCTTTACCCAAACGCTTTTGCTCATTCCCAAAGTAAAAGTCCATAATGCCCCTACGCATGTTAACTCATGTAGCGTGAGTTAACTTACGCTAGTTATAAGATGAACGTGACTTAAGTCACGCTGCGTGACTTAAGTCACGTTGCGTGCTGTTATTAGCCAGGCAGGACCACATTCTGCCTCATTTTCAAACAACAACACACACAAATCTCAATTTTCTCTCAAATTACCCAACTCTAAAATTCCTTCAACTTCAAATCAAACAACACTACAACAACAAGAACACGTAAGCTTTCACTTAAATTATGTTGGTATGATAGATTTTTTGTTGTTAATCTAGAATTTGTTAGGTTTACTGTTTTGTTAAAATTTTAATTTTTGTGCAAGAAATGATAGAATGCTACGTGCAAATGACTTATAGTGCTTAATTGTTATGATGTTTAGATGTTTGCATGATTATGTTAGATTTTTTACACTTAGATTAGATTTTTTTAGATTTAGGGTTTGTTTAAATTTTGGTTATTTTGTTTTTTTTGCAATATATGATACAATGTTACATGCAAATGAGTAATATTGCTTAATTATTTAGATCTTTGCATGTTTATGTTGTAGTTATCATTTTTAGGGTTTATGTATAATTTGCACTCCAAGTGTTTGATGAAATGGTTGAATGAGTTTTTCATTGATTGTGTTTAATTTTTAATTGTGTAGATTTGAAGCAATGGCCGGGTGGATCGACGTTCATGCACAATTCAATGGCGGAGAACCTCAGAGGTTGAAGGTTCGGTGCCTTGATGTAACGTTAAGAGGGCTCAAAGATCAACTGAATGAATTCAACCAAGCACTCAACCCCAGAGACACAAGGAGGTGCAAAACGTTCGGTATAAACGTCCAAAGCTCGATGAGGGGAGGGTATCATTCACTTGGATGGAGTTAAAGAACGACGAAAATGTGACGAGCATGTTTTGGGAGCACACCAAGTTCCAGTGGATCGATATGCGGGTGACGCTGCTGAGATCAACTGAAGATATCATCAACAGATTGATTCCGTCAGAAGATCGTCATTAGTTAGGGTAAGGTGCATTCCAACTACAACAATTGTCTCGCCTCTAAAATAGGGTAATTCAAACTTGCCAAACGGCGAGGACTCAAGCATTTCGCTCGGCATTCATGTTTTTCCTTTGAAAAGATTAAATTCTTGTTAGGCTGGTTTAGATGAAGGTATTAAGTGTCAAGGAATGGACCTCATTTCGGTGGCACTTGAATACCTTCATCTAAATCAAGCCTAATAAGAATTTATTCTTTTCAAAGGAAAGCATGAATGTCGAGGGAAATGCTTGAGTCCTGTTGTTTGGCTAGTTTGAACTTACCTCATTTCAGAGGTAAGACAATTGTTGTAGTTGAAATGCACATTCCAAATGCAACAATTGTCTTACACTGGATGTAAGGTGCATGTAATGTAATGTAATTGTTGACATACATGTCATTTATGTAATATAACGAAACCTTAATTCAAATTTTTATTCAAATTCCACAATTTTTATTCAAATTCACGCTATCGCAACTTTTATTCAAATTCACGCTATCTCAATTTGTATTTGAATTCACGCTGTCGCAATTTTTATTGGAATTCACGCTATCGCAATTTTTATTCAAATTCACGCTATTGCAATTTTTATTCAAATTCACGCTATCACAATTTTTATTCTAATTTACTTTATTTGAATTTATCAATTCAATACGCAATCGTAAAATAAATGCAAAAATGAACAAAAATAAAGAAACAAAAATAATAAATATAAAATATCATTTTATTAATATAATTCTTATTACATTTACAATGGGGTAAAACTAAAACTGCGAAAAATAAAAACCACCAGAAAACCGACCTATCTGGCGTAAAACTAAAAGAAAACCACCAGAAAACATATCTTCCTGGGGTAAAACTAAAAGTAAACCACCAGAAAACCGACCTTCCAGGGGTAAAACTAAATCTGCACATTTAGTTTTACCCAATGTGGTTTTTTGCCCAAGAAAGCTGCTCACTACTTATATTTTCCCCAGCATTCCCACTACTTATCATCCTTTCTCTTTTTACACCAAAATAAAGAAGGAAAAAAAGAAGGAAAGGAAGAACATTCATAGGGGGAGAGAGTGAGGAGGAGAGTGACAATGTGAGATGGTGTGAGGAAATTGGTAAGTTTAGAGGTGTATTTATAGGAGCAGATTGTAACACAGGTTATATCTACCATAAATAGGGTCAAAAAACGTGTAAAAACTTAACAAAAACGTGTAAAATCAATTAAAATGCATTGAACAAAGTTAGAAAAACGTGTTGTTGAACCCAGGATTAACACTAGCGTGAGTTAACTCACGCCCAGGATTAACACTAGCATGAGTTAACTCACTCCAAGGATTTACACTAGCGTGAGTTAACTCACGCCCAGGTTAACACTAACGTGAGTTAACTCACGCTAGTTAGGCCGGTGGTCACAACTTAAGAACACGTTTCTTGGACTTTGGTCGGTTATTCAACCATGGTTTTATTGTGTTTCACACGTTTCTTTTACTGTTTTTGACTGAATTTAGTGCATATAAAACCTATGCACTAAATAATTATCAATTAGGCCTTTATTTTTTTTTGTTACATTTAAGACCTATATTCTAAATTAATTTATTAACTTTATTCTAAATTATTTTGTTTATATTAATCTAAATTATTTTCTTAACTTTATACTAAATTATTTTATTAACATTATTCTGAAATATTTTCTTAACATTATTGTAAATTAGTTTGTTTATATTAATCTAAATTATTTTCTTAACTTTATTCTAAATTATTTTGTTTACATTAATATAAATTATTTTCTTAACTTTATTCTAAATTATTTTATTAACATTATTCTGAAATTATTTTGTTAACATTATTCTAAATTATTGATTCGATATTATTCTTTAAATAAATACAAATATAAATAAAAGTAAATGGACTAAATTAATAAAAGCAAATGGACTAAATATAAATAAAAGCAAATGGACTAAATATAAATAAAAGTAAATATAACAATATCTCATTTCATTGATAATTCATACATTACAATTATTCATTACAATAATTCATACAATAATTTTGAACTTATTCACTAAATCTACTTATTATCGCCTTGGGGTAAAAAGTAATCAATCTTCGTGGGGTAAAATAGTGAGCAGCCTTCTTGGGGAAAATACATCATCAACCCTTGGGCTAAATTTAAATCTTGTTTTTTTTTACCACAAGAAGTTCTTTTTACCCACGGTAAAATGTTTATGCAGTTAAAAAAGCAGGTTTAAAATTATCCCAAGGGTCGATCACTTTCCCAAGTCGGCTACTCACTACTTTACCCCGATGAAAATTGATCAATTTTTACCTCAAAGAGAATATTGAAAAGAAAAAAAAGAAGAGAAATCGAGGGAGAGAGTGAGGAGGGGGAGAAAGTGATATGGTGTGAGGAATTAGGGAAGTATGGAGGGGTATTTATAGGTAGAAATGAGAGCCTAGGTTGTATCTTGTTGGAACAAAATGTGTTTAACAATAAACCTTAAGAGTTTTGATGATAACAAGGTGTTAAAAATTGTCAATTGGACTAGCTAATATTTGTTCAACTGTTCAGGATCATATACAAAAATTCACATCTTCAATAGGTTCTGAAGAACAAAAGAGAGCTTAGAAATCAACAAAAAGGAAGCTTAAAGCATCGGAAGAGAAGTGCTCCTGAAGACTAAAAGTGCTTCTGAAGACAAAGTGCTCCTGAAGATGATGACGTCATCAGAAGCTGAAGTTCATCAGAAGTGACTTCATCAGAAGCTGTAAATCACCAGAAGCTGAAGATTCAAGATTTAATACTTCAAAAGCAGTTCAATGGACTCGAAAGCAATGCAGAAGACTGGGAATACAAAGCAACGGTCATTTGGTGAAGATTTGAAGGCATTGGATGCTTATTTTTTAAAAGCGCTGCAAAGTACAATTGTACGAAGTGTACAACCAATGTCTCCACTACTCTGCAGTGTCCACGTTACAAGACAAGAAAACAGCTCCAGAATACAGCTCTGCCTGCAACAATGTTCCTTCACAATGGGAATGAATTTCAAATTGGTTCTTCATAGGACAACAACCATATTAGCCAAAAGATCATTGGTGATTGATCAAAGCTTCAAACGACTCTTTTTAGATGTGCTGGAAATTTCACAACGTCTCTTTCACAACTCTATATAAAGGAGTGAATACTTAGAGATTGGCAATGCTGAACACAAGACTCAAGTACAATTTACAAGTGCCAAAACTCTGCTGAAATTGTTCTGCATTCAAAGTTCACTTAGAATTTCTATTTTCAATTTCATATCTTAGAAATTCTAAAGTCTTAAGAGTCTGTATCTGATTTGTATTGTGAGCACCTCTGATTGTATATCAACTGTTCAACCTCAACATTTTTCTATGTAATCTTGTTTGATTAGAAGTCTCTTGCTTGTGTGCTTGAGCATTAAAAGTCTCTTGATTGTGTTCAGGAGCATAGGAAGTCTCTTGCTTGTGTGCTTGAGCAATTTGAAGTCTCTTGCTAGTTGTAGCAGTGAGCAGTTGTAATTTGACATTACATTTTAGTGAACTCTCCTTGGAAGTGCAAGGGGGACTTGACTACTTCCGGTTTATGGAAAGAACCACTATAATTGCTCTGTGTCTTTCTTTCTTCCTTCTCTCTCTCTCTCTCTCTCTCTCTCTCTCTCTCTCTCTCTCTATTTTTATCCGCCGCATCTTAGTTTTGAATCCCACCTCAGAAGCAGTTTCACCTTGCTTCTGATTAGTGTGTTTCAACTTAGGAGAAACGAAGAAATTTTAAAACATAATTCAACCCCCCTTCTTGTGTTTTTCTCACCTTCAATTGGTATCTAGAGCCTTGGTCTGTTGTCTTAATACTTAACAGTGTAACAGAAAAAGATCTGAGGAAAAAATGTCTGGTGAATCCTCCAATGCCGGACCTACGCACAACGTTGTTCCATATGATTATGGTGACAAGAAATCTAACTTTGGAAAGATTCCTAAATTCAATGGAGATCCTGAAGAATTTTCTTGGTGGAAAACCAACTTCTACAACTATATCATGGGTTTATATGAAGAACTATGAGATATACTTGAAGAAGGTGTTGGTGACTTGGTTCTTGATGAAGAAAGAGCTGCTGTTGATAGAAAGAAACATACTCCTGTCTTGAAGAAACTTTACAAGAAGCATCATATTATCAGAGGAGCACTTGTCACTGCTATACCTAAAGCAGAGTACATGAAGATGTGTGACAAATTCAATGCTAAAGCAATGTTTGCTTCTCTCTGTTCTTACTAGGAAGGTAGCAAGAAGGTCAAAGAAGCAAAAGCTCTTATGCTTGTACATCAGTATGAGTTGTTCAAGATGAAGGATGATGAAACTATTGAGGAGATGTACTCAAGGTTTCAAACCCTAGTCTCTGGACTGCAAATACTGAAGAAGAGTTATGTTGCTTCTGATCATGTCAGCAAGATACTGAGAAGCTTGCCTGCTAGTTGGAGACCTAAGGTTACTGCTATTGAGGAAGCTAAAGATTTAAACACTTTGAGTGTTGAAGATCTTGTCAGATCTCTCAAAGTTCATGAGATTAGTCTTAATGAACATGAACCTTCCAAGAAGAGTAAATCTATTGCTCTACCATCTAAAGGGAAGTCATCAAAAGCTTTTAAAGTTATTGGATCTGAAGATGAGTCACCAGATGGAGATTCTGGTGAAGATCCTGCTAAAGAGATGGCTATGCTTTCCAACAAGCTTGAGTATCTAGCAAGGAAGAACATGAAGTTTCTAAGCAAGAAAGGCGGTTACAAGAGCTTCAAGAAAGAAGATCAGAAGGGTTGCTTCAACTGAGAAGCCTAGACATTTCATTGCTGATGGCACTGATCTTTAGAAGGAGAAGTCAAAGGATAAGTCAAAGAAATTAAGCTTCAACACAAGGAAATTCAGAAAGCAGATTAAGAAGAGTTTAATGGCAACCTGGGAAGATTTGGATAGTGAATATGGGTCTGAAAAGGAAGAAGCTGATGAAGATGCTAAAGTAGCTGTTGGGTTAGTGGCTACTGAGACTTCAGAAGTAGATCCTGACTCAGATTCTGAAGATGAAAACGAGGTATATTCTAAAATTCCCAGAGAATAACTTGTTGAGTCACTTAAAGAACTCCTTACACACTTTGAAATGAGAACCAATGAGTTGAAAGATTTAAAAGAAAAATATGTTGATTTAATGAAACAACAAGAATCAACTCTATTGGATCTGAAAGCTTCTGAAAAAGGACTTAGAGGCTTTGACTTCATTTGTAAAACTTATGAAGAGAAGCTCAAGTATCTTTGTCAAAAGCTACAAGAAAAGTGGAATGGAAAGACTTTAAGTAAGCATGAGATAGCTCTTGAAGATTTCATTATATCTGGTATTGACAGAAGCAAAGTTGCTTTAATGATTTACAGCATTTACAGAAACAATAGTAAAGGGATTGGATTTTCAGGAGGGAAACCTAATGAAATCAGTCTCAAAGCATGTTGTGAATGCATCAAGGAAGGATTGAAAACCTTCTTTGTACCTGAAGGTGCTAAGTTGGAAACTGTTGTTCAATCAGAACCCGAAGCTTCTAGCTCTAAGGCTAAGATTACTTCAAAGCCAAAGAACTCTAAGCCAAAGGCTATGATTAACTCTGACTCTAAGACTTTAAAGATCATGATTCTAAAGAGATTCCTCAGAGTTTGGTGAAACCTGAATCTGAGGTTCTGAAGTCTAAGTTTCAGAAGAAGACAGTTACTGCTTCTGAAGTACCAAAACCAAAGGCTGTTAAACCTAAGGTAATGGTTAACCAGAAGCAACCAAACTTACAACACAAGGTACAAGAAGTGAAGAGTAAAACTTCTAGTACTAACCTAAAAGGACCCATAAAACAATGGGTACCTAAATCTGAAATTGTCAATACTACAGATATGTCTAAGAGCAAAGGAAAAGCCAAAATCATGGTACTTAGACAGCGGTTGCTCAAGGCATATAACAGGAGAGAAGTTTATGTTCCTCACCCTCACTATGAAAGAAGGAGGAAGTGTGAAGTTTGGAGGCAACCAGTCTTGCAAGATCATTGGTATGGGAACTATTGGTAACTCCTCTATCTCAATTAATAATGTGTGGTTGGTAGAAGGTCTTAAACATAACCTATTGAGCATTAGTCAATTTTGTGACAATGGTTATGATGTGATGTTTGAAAAGTCCAACTGCACTGTAATCAACAAAGAAAACAAATCCATAATATTCAAGGAAAATAGGATGGAAAATGTTTATAAAATCAATTTCTCTGAACTGGTTGACCAGAAGGTAATTTGTCTTCTGTCAGTGAATGATAACAAATGGATGTGGCACAGAAGGTTGGGACATGCTAACTGGAGATTAATCTCTAAGCTTAGTAAGTTACAACTTGTCAAATGCCTACCAGACATTGACTATCATTCAGATGCACTTTGTGGTGCATGCCAGAAAGGAAAAATTATGAAATCTTCTTTTAAAACAAAATACATTGTCTCCACCTCCAGACCGTTAGAATTACTCCATATTGATTTATTTGGACCAATTAGCAGTGCATCCTTATATGGAAGTAAATATGGGTTTGTTTTTGTTGATGATTATAGCAGATGGACTTGGGTAAAATTCCTGAAAAGTAAGGATGTTGCTTGTGATGTATTCAGTAACTTCTGCACTCAAATTCACTCTGAAAAAGAAATGAAAATTTTGAAAGTCAGAAGTGAGCATGGTGGAGAATTTGAAAATGAGCCATTTGAAAACTTTTGTGAAAAACTTGGAATTGTCAATGAATTCTCTTCTCCTAGAACTCCACAACAAAATGGGGTTGTAGAAAGAAAGAATAGAACTTTACAAGAAATGGCTAGAACCATGATTCATGAAAACAATTTGGCTAAACATTTCTGGGCAGAAGCAGTGAATACAACATGTTATGTCCAAAATAGAATCTATATCAGACCTATCTTGGAGAAAACAGCATATGAACTCTTTAAAGGAAGAACACCCAATATATCTTACTTTCATCAATTTGGATTTACATGTTACATTCTAAATAGAAATCTCTACCTAAAGAAATTTGATGCCAAGGCCCAAAGAGGAATATTCTTAGGTTACTCTGAAAGGTCAAAGGCATACAGAGTGTATGATTCAGAAACATTATATGTTGAAGAATCAATGCACCTTAAATTTGATGACAAAGAGCCTGGAAGTAAAACTCCAGAGCAAGATGAAAGTTTTGCAGAGATACAGGTTCCTGAAGATACTCCTGAACCTGATCAGATAGTTGAATCTGAAGACAGTCCAGAAGCTGAACCCACCTCAGAAGCACAAGATGAAGTTGCTACTGATGAAGCTCAAGATGGCTCCCAGCAAGCTATTCAATCCAGAAACACATTCAAGCATAAGTCTTCACATCCTGAGGATCTAATCATTGGAAACAAAGATAGTCCTAGAAGAACAAGATCATATTTCAGACAAGAAGAGCCTATGATAGGATTGTTATCAGTGATTGAACCTACTACAGTTGATGAAGCACTTTCAGATGATGGATGGATACTTGCTATACAAGAAGAGCTTAATCAGTTTCAAAGGAATGATGTGTGGGATCTGGTACCCAAACCTCAGCATAAGAACATTATTGGAACAAAATGGGTATTCAGAAACAAGTTGAATAAACAAGGTGAAGTAACCAGAAACAAAGCAAGACTTGTTGCACAAGGTTACAGTCAACAAGAAGGCATTGATTATACCGAAACATTTGGACCAATTGCAAGATTGGAAGCAATCAAGTTACTTCTTTCCTATGGAGTTAATCATGGCATAATATTATATCAAATGGATGTCAAGAGTGCATTTCTGAATGGAGTCATTGAAGAAGAAGTGTTTGTCAAGCAACCTCCTGGTTTTGAGGATCTTAAGCATCCTGACCATGTTTACAAACTTAAGAAATCACTATATGGCTTAAAACAAGCTCCCAGAGCTTGGTATGATAGACTAAGTAATTTCCTGATCAAAAATAATTTTAAAAGAGGTCAAGTTGACACAACACTCTTCAGAAGGACTCTTGAGAAAGATATTCTTGTTGTACAGATATATGTTGATGATATAATATTTGGTTCTACTAATGCATCTCTTTGCAAGGAATTTTCTAAGTTAATGCACGATGAATTTGAAATGAGCATGATGGGAGAGCTGAAGTTCTTCCTTGAAATTCAAATTAATCAAAGCAAAGATGGAGTCTATGTTCATCAAAAAAAGTATACTAAGGAGCTTCTGAAGAAGTTCAAGCTTGAGGATTGTAAAGTGACGAACACTCCAATGCATCCAACCTGCACTTTAAGCAAAGAAGATACTGGATCAACAGTTGATCAGAAGCTGTACAGAGGTATGATTGGTTCTTTGTTATACCTCACTGCATCTAGGCCAGATATTTTATTCAGTGTATGCTTGTGTGCAAGATTCCAATCAGATCCTAGAGAATCTCATTTAACTACTGTTAAGAGAATCTTCAGGTATTTAAAAGGAATAACTAATCTTAGACTCCTTTATAGTGAAATTCTAGCGCACTTGTTTTAATATGTTCTGTCAGATGTTTTAACGTTTGCGATGTTCCGATTAATGTTTCAACATCATGCGATAAACAGAAATAAAACAAGAAAATAAAGTGCAAAAAAGTAAAGAACACAGGAAGTTTGTTGACCCAGTTCAGCACAACACGCTTACATCTGGGGGCTACCAAGCCAGGAAGGAAATCCACTAGTGTAGTCCTTATTCAATAGCTCTTAGTAAACTCCTCGTTTACACTATATGACCTAGGACCTACCCGTCTAGACTTCAACCTAGGAACTCCTAGATCTGAGATCCCATCTCACTATCCTAATGGTCAGTCACTGCCCCAGTGACCTATCAGACCTCAAACACAAAAGATAGAAGTTACCTTCCAACATAAACATCCAAACCTTGTTTCACAACTTCGGTTTGATGCATAAGAGTATCAATACTCACAAAACTAGTCCTAAACAAGTATCTAAACACGACACTAGCAATAACACAGTAAAGATCCTAAACCTGCATCACAATCGATACAAGAGTAGAATACATGAAGACTCAAACCTTAAAAATCTAAACTTTTTAGCGTGACGGCTTGAATGAATAATTAGGTCTTCAAGTCTTCCTTTTATACTGAAGCAGCTTGGGCTAAATAATCATTGGGCTTCAGTAAACTTGCAGATCGGTTCATCAAACCTGCAAAACAGAATCAGAAACAATTCTGGAAAGTCCTAATATGTCGGAACCTATTAGGAAACATTCCAAATCGTAACAAATATTTTCCTAAAATAAATTATCTATTTTAGTAATATTCCACAGCTGATTCTAATAAGATATGCGCGTTACTTGGTCAGTAAGTAAAGGAAATATGGTTTCCTTAATGGATAAACTACGCGCGTACAGATAAGGCAGAACCCAGGCACACTGAACCATGCCAGGATGTTGGAACATTATATCCAACATCTTACAGAGCTGCCTAACCACATGCTGGAACATTGGTTCCAACTTACAGAACAAGGATATTTGTTTTAACAATAATGCAGCCAATACAAATACCCAACAATCTCCCCCTTTGGCAAATTTTTGGCTAAAACAAATTAAGCCCAATTCTTGTGAAACTGAGGGATACATAAAAAATACCATTCCTCAAAAAGCATGAGCACACACCTATGAAGAAACAGCTAGCACACAAAATCCAAAGAGACATCATAGATACACTTCCTCAAGTCATCACGAACCCATATTCAAGAAGAAGAAGTAGCAGATAGTATCACTCTAGAAGAAAAACAAAGTGTGCATACATAGAATACCTCACAGATCTTCAATCACAGCTTAAGCTAGCAGCGGTATTACACTGGATCAGAGACATGCAACAGCGGATCAGATCAGTAGCATAGTCTCAAGCGCTAAGGAAAAATAAATTCCTGAGCTACACCTAGGGAACCTAAGTTCTTGTACAGATGATGAAGAGAGAACCCAAAATTCTCTCGAGAGCAGAGGAAAAAATAAATTCCAATGCTACAGTCAAGGAAGATAACCCCCAACACAGAAGTGGAGAGAAGCAAGATCTCTCAAGAGCAGACGCAAAACAAGTTCCAATGCTACAGACATAGGATGTTCCAACATCCTTTAGCACATCAGACAGGAGAACCTGCCACACATAGAGGCAAGGGAAAAAAAATAAATTTCCCATACCTACAGAGTACTGTCACTTACCAACCATAGAAGCACAGAAACATAAATTCCTATATTTACATATGACAGACCAGGATGTCTTCAGATACCTATCACCAACAGCAACAGAAGTCAGTAAACACAAGTTCCCAAACTTACAAGTGATAGATGCAGATGCTTAAACCATTGACTCAACATCCTTCAACCAGCTTGGACTTAGCACAAGCACACATAGAAGTATCACTCCCCCTGAATATGAGATCTCATGAGTGACTACTTACAGGAATATTCCAATACTCCCCCTGAATACATGCATATAGAAAAACTGAACATAGAAAAGCACCTAATGCATAGACAGATAAGATTCAGGATCTGGGCATAGACAATCTAGGAATATTCACAAGCTAGCAAGCTTATCAGCAGATACATGCTAGCAGACCTATCAAAGGTCACACACAGACTTAGACTTGAAAAAGTCATCAGACATGTTCCATAAAATAAGAGTTTGCAAAGAACATGTACACTAGAATCCTAAGACAATTCTCAGAATTACAACAAGATGTTGCAGCTTGAGTGCCAACATCTGCACAGAGTCTAACAGACATGTTCCAACCTTGGATCGAGCATTTGCAGGGAACATGTACAGCATCTGAGAAAAACCAGAGTTCTCAGAAACACAGAGATGTTCTAGCACAAGTGCTAACATCTACACCAGTCTTCATAGACATGTTCCAACATATCAGAGAATGTCAGCATGGAACATGTATAAACAAAAACTACTGAGAACAGATTCTCAGAGTATCATGAAGACCTAACAGATCAATAAGATGTTGCAACATGAGGGCCAACATCTACACACAAGCCTGAAATAGTTGCAAAAAGCAACAACATAGAATATGAATATAACATCCAGGCATACACATACATGCATATTAAAGATACATATTAAAGATACATGCAGAGCACATATACAGATAGGGAGTATAAGCAGAGAGAACCATCAATTTTTCTCCCCCTTTTTAGCCACAAAATATGCCAAACATAGATAAATATCACCAGAGGGATAGACCAGAAGAATGATTTCAGAATTGCAGAGTACTAGTAGAATACCAAAAAATAGGCACACATAGGTGCACAAAAGTTCAGGGCATAGCCCACAAGATAAAACAAAAAAAATCAGTCAGCAGCTCCAGAACTGCTATCAGAATCTTCCTTGCTGTCCTTATTTTCATTGTCTGCTTTATCTGCATAGTCATCTTCCTCCTGTCCATTTACAGTAGTAATTTCACCTTCCAGAGAGTGAATCATCAGTTCAAACTTGGCTTTTCTTTTATCCATCAAGACACAAGTGTCTTTAAGTGCCACTACAATCTCTTGCTTTGTCATAGTAGGTGTACTTCCAGATGTTCCAACAAGATCTGAAACATGATCAGTACTGACACATTTAGGGTGCAAGGTAAGAGGTTGTTCCCTCTTTTCTGGAACATCAGCAGCAGTTATAAGTCCTGGATGTTGTTTTAACATAACGCCACACAACAAAGTAGGAAAAGCAATGGGACACTTTACAGCATCAGTTTTAGCATGCTTGACAGTTTGTTCAAAGATGTACTGTCCAAAGTTCATTTTAGTCTTAGTGCCTACACAGAAGATAAATTTTCCCAAACTTATAGCAATATCAGAGGTATGATTCGTTGGAACCCAGTTGGATGCAGCTATTTGATTGAGAATAGCATATTTAACTGACAGCTTTCCAGAGGAAATTTTTCCCTTTTTAGGCCAAATTCTTATACGATCAGCAGTGACTTCTCTACACATCTAGTTATCAGTTACTTTCAGCTCAACATCATTAACCTCTTCTATCCCCAAAAATGATATCAGGAGAGAAGTTGACACATTCACCCCTAACATACACCTTCTGATACTCCTGACTCAGAAAACTATCACAGTCTCTAGGTATATTCACCAAGAATTCTCTTACTAGTTTTTCATAGCAATTACCAATATTGCACACAGTTTTCAGGAGCCCTGCTTCTTTGATCATACTAATTACTTGTTCCATTTCCATAGCTTCCTTGCCTAGTTCTCTCTCCACAGCCAACCTTCTGTGAAATATGTACTTCCATCTTAGTGCATTTTCAGGAAAGTGAAATGATACCTTATCAATAGGTACATTTGAAACAGTCTTCACAACTTTCCTCTCAGCAACCATATTTGAAGTAGATACGTTAATGTTTGACACATCTTCTTCAACATAGTAGTCAGAATCATCTGAAGAACCCACCTTCTTCCTCCTTGTTCTTCTCTCAGTAGATTTGACTTTTACCTTGCTCCAACTTTTCTTGGGACCGATATCAACAGTCTTGTTCTTAGATTTTGGAGTTTCATCCTTATGGTAGACTACCTTCCTTTTGTTACTCCTAAGTCTTTTGCCTATACATTCAACTTTTCTCTCTGGAGTTGAAATGTCACCAGATACTTTGTCATGAATGCTCACCAGGTCCTTTTTGACCTTATTTGCACATATATCTTTCTCTTGATCAACTTCAATCCTGATATGTTCCTTTTTCTCAGGAGAAGTTTTGTTAGCAGGAAGTTCAGAAGGAATTCTCTTGTCTGAGTTAGTCTCCTGATTTGACTCATTATTATCAAGGCCTCCATTAGTCTTACACCCAGATTCTACATTTCCTTTAGAGTGGACAATAACAATCACCCTATTAGAATTCTCTTTCTCTGCTGAAGTGGTCTTAGAACCAGAATTCTTATTTTCAACAGTGATAGCAGTAGACTCATGGTTATCAAATTTACTCAAGGATGTTTCATCATTTCCCTCAACATTCATGTCTCCATGTTCTTGTGCAGGAACATTAAAGTTTGTCACCTTACCATCATTAGAAGGATCCATGTCTATGAACATAGTTCTATTTAAAGCACACAAGTTCTCCAAAACTGACTTTTCACTAGATACAGATATATCAGAAATCAGAGAGGCATTAGAGTTACCTTCATCATTATCAGAAGAGGAAGTAGTTTTTAGGAATCCTTTAGCATCAATACTGTTAGCATCCTTCACACAAGTCTCAACATTGGGTTTGACAGCAGAAGTAACACATGGAGTTGCTTGGTCAACCATACATAAGGTTGTCACAGGTGTTCCCACATCAGATTTATCACGTTTCTTCTTCTTTGGACTGGAGTTAGTGGGTGATTTCCTTTTAACCTTTCTGGGCAGAACAGTAGTGATTGGCTCGACCATCAAAGGAACTGAAGTGTTGGTTTCTTGGTGTTCAGTGGCCATGGCTTGTTTGAGAACAGGGTCTGAGTTTTTGCTGGTCTGAAACTGTTGGTTCTGATTGGTAAGAATGTAAGGATGAGCTGTTTGAAAAGGGTAAGGTACAAAAGGTTGTATGTATTTGAACTTGGGAGGATTGAGAGAAAAGGTAGAAATAGGGAAGGAGTTTCTGTGTGTTGTTGGCGTGTTTATGTGGGTTTGAGGCTGAAGAACCGGATTAGTATGTCCTAATGAATGTGGAACCATGTGCACAAAGTTGTTCAACTCCTTAAGTGGACAGATTTCAAGTTTATCATTCAAATCAACAGGTAGCCTATCTTTCAAGTTTTTAGCTACAATACTACTTGATTGTTCCTTATGAGTGCAGAAGAACTGATTAACCTTCTTATCATACATTTCATCAGGATGTGACCTATTATATTTATTGAAGGTGATTAGAAGTCCCAACATCATGTTTGACATACCAGTTAAGTTACCTGTCAGACCTATTTCTTGTGGTGCCCTCAAACAGTTATTTCCCTCAGAGTTCACACCCCTTGATGCTACACCTTTTTCAATATGAGGCAACACACATTCACCAACAGTTGGAGTTGTTTTACCAGTTTCCCTTTTTACCTGTTTCATAGCTTGACTAAGATGTGAGTTCAAGAGAGTTACCTTGTGATTTAATTCTGAAATTTTGGCTTGATGACTGATCCAATCATTCTTCAATTTACTGGTGATATTTTTCTGCTCTTCAAGTTGTCTGTATGCGTTGTAGTTTCTTTCAGCAAGACATTTGTAGGATGCCATGAGTTCAGCAACACCCAAGTCTTCTACACATGAGTCAACATCAGGAACAATCTTGCTAGTCAAGGCTGCTATGTGCTTAGCAGATTCTCTTTCTCCATCTTCTTCAGATTCATCATCATCAGACCAGGAGGCAGTCAAGCTCTTCTTCTGCTTCTTCAAAAATGTGGCACATTCTGTTTTGATATGTCCATACCCTCCACATTCATAACATTGAACTCCTTTGTAGTGTGAGTCTACTCCTCCATCAGGTTTTGCCACTTTCTCTTTGCTAAACTGATCGTCAATGTTGGGGTGGATGTTCTGATCATTTGGCCTGGACCTTCTATCCATTCTTCTTAAAATCTTCTTGAACTGTTTCCTAAGAAGTGCCAGTGAATCTGCCATGTCTTCATCATCTTCTTGCTTTGCTTGTGACTCATCAGATTCTAGAAAAGAAGCAAAAGCGATCCCCTTACCTTTCTTATCAGTTTTGCTGTTGACAGTCATTTCAAAATTCTGCAAGGACCCTATCAGTTCATCAACCTTCAAGCTTGAAATGTCCTGAGCTTCTTCAATAGCTGTAACTTTCATGTCAAACCTCTTAGGTAGAGATCTGAGGATTTTTCTGACTAGTTTTTCATCAGAAATTTTCTCTCCAAGAGACTCAAAAGAGTTAGCAATATCAAGGATATTCAGATGATAATCCTGAACACTTTCATCCTCCAGCATTCTTAAATTCTCAAACTTTGTAGTAAGGAGTTGGAATTTTGCACTCTTTACCTTAGTAGTCCCTTCATGAGCAGTTTTGAGAATCTCCCAAGCATCCTTAGCCACAGTACATTGCTTGATCAATCTAAACATATTCTTGTCAACACCATTGAATAAGCATTCTGTTGGAACAAAATGTGTTTAACAAAGAACCTTAGAAAGTTTTGATGATAACAAGGTATTAAAAATTGTAAATTGGACTAGCTAATATTTGTTCAAGTGTACAGGACCACAGTTAAAAAAATTACATCATTAATTGGTTCTGAATGAGCAAATAAAGAGCAAAAGAAAATGAAGCTTAGATAATTCTGAAGGCAAAGCGCTCCTAAAGTCAAGCTGCTCCTGAAGAAATAGCGCTCCTGAAGAAAAGCTGCTCCTGAAGAATAGTGCTTCTGAAGACAAGAGGTCCAGAAGCCACATCATCAGAAGCTGAAGAAGCTGCACCATCAGAAGCTGCAGAAGCTGCTTCATCAGAAGCTGCATCATCAGAAGCTGCCTCATCAGAAGCCATTTCACCAGAAGCTGAAGATCAACTGGATTTGCAAAACATTCAAAGATTGAAGAATCTACATTGCAAAAGCTGTCTATTGGTTTCGAAAACACAGCAGAAAATCAGTGGAACATTGCAACGGTCATTTCAAAGGTGTTTGAAGGCATGTGCTTGCAATTTGGACGAAAGCGTTGACATTGTACTTTGTACGAATTGTACAACCACGTTCTCCACTACTCTGTTTTTTGTCCACGCTACAAGACAAGAAAACAGCTCCAGAATACGGTCTCGCCTGCATATATGTTCCTTTGGATAAGGAATGGATTTCAAATTGGTTCTTCATAGGACAACAACCAAATCAGGCAAAAGATCATTGGTGAAAGATCAAGCTTCAACAACGACTCTTTGGTGTGCTGGCAATTTCACAACGTCTCTTTCACACCTCTATATAAAGGAGTAAAGACCTAGAGATTTGGTAATGCAAGAACGCTGAACGAAAGACTCATAACATTTTTACAAGTGCCAAACCTCTGCTGAAATTGTTCTGCATTCACTTAGAATTTCTGTGTCTCAAAGTCATATCTTAGAAATTCTTAAGTCCATTGAGTCTGTATCTGATTTGTATTGTGAGCACCTCTGATTTTATATCAAGTGTTCAACCTTAAACAATTTTCTGTGTAATTTTGTTTAGTTAGGAAGTCTCTTGCAGTTGTGCTTGAGCAGGAAGTCTCTTGATTGTGTTCTTGAGCAAAGGAAGTCTCTATCTTGTGTGCTTGAGCAAAGGAAGTCTCTTGCTTGTGTGCTTGAGCAATTGTAATCAGATATTACTCTTAGTGAAATCTCCTTGGAAGTGCAAGGGGGACTGGACTACTTCCGGATTGTGGAAGGAACCAGTATAATTGCTTTGTGTCGTTCTTCTTCTCTCTCTCTGTTTTATTCCGCTGCATTTAGATTCTGATCATCACTTCAGAAGCTGTCTCACTTAGCTTCTGATCAGTGTGTTCAGTTTTTAGGAGAAACGAAGAATTTTTCAAAACACAATTCAACCCCCCTTCTTGTGTTTTTCTCACCTTCAATTGGTATCTAGAGCCTTGGTCTGTTGTGTAACAGTTAACCGTGCAACAGTCAAAGATCTGAGAAAAACATGTCTACTCCTCCTCCTACTAGTTCTGGTGATACTAGCTATAAACATGTCTCACATGATTATAGTGATAGTAAGAAATCCAGTGTTGGAAAAGTTCCAAAGTTCAATGGAGATGCTGAAGAGTTCTCTTGGTGGAAGACCAACTTTTACAGTTACATCATGAGCCTGGATGAAGAATTATGTGATATTCTGGAAAATGGTGTTGGTGATTTAGTCCTTGATGAAGAAGGAGCTGCTGTGGATAGAAAGAAACATACTCCAGAACTGAGGAAACTCTACAAGAAGCATCATATTATCAGAGGAGCCCTTGTCACTGCCATACCCAAAGCAGAATACATGAAGATGAGTGACAAATCCACTGCTAAAGCTATGTTTGCTTCTCTCTGTTCAAATTATGAAGGGAGCAAGAAGGTCAAAGAAGCAAAGGCTCTCCTGCTTGTACATCAGTATGAGTTATTCAAGATGAAGGATGATGAAACTATTGAGGAGATGTACTCAAGGTTTCAAACCTTAGTTTCTGGGCTACAGATTCTAAAGAAGAGCTATGTTGCTTCTGATCATGTAAGCAAGATACTCAGAAGCTTACCTGCCAGATGGAGACCAAAAGTGACTGCCATTGAGGAAGCTATTGATTTAAACACTTTAAGTGTCGAAGATCTTGTTAGTTCTCTCAAAGTTCATGAGTTAAGTCTTAATGAACATGAGTCTACTAAGAAGAGTAAATCAATAGCTCTTCCATCCAAAGGCAAGTCATCAAAAGCTCTCAAAGTGGTTGAATCTGAAGAGGAAGAACAGTCAAGTTCAGATTCTGAACCAGATGCTGCTGAAATGGCCATGCTCTCAAACAGACTTCAATATCTGGCCAAGAAGAACAGAAAGTTTCTCTCCAGAAGGGGTAACTCCAGAAGCTCAAAGAAAGAAGATCAGAAGGGATGCTTCAACTGTAAGAAGCCGGGACACTTCATTGCTGAATGCCCTGATCTTCAAAGAGAAAAGTCAAAGGACAAGTCAAAGAGGCCTACATTCAAACCAAGCAAATTCAAGAAGCAGATTAAGCAGAGTTTAATGGCAACCTGGGATGATTTGGGTAGTGAATCTGGATCTGATAAAGAGGAAGCTGATGAAGATGCAAAGGTAGCTGTTGGGTTGGTAGCAACAGCAACTTAAGAAGCTGGATCAGATTCAGACTCAGAAGATGAAAACGAGGTATATTCCAAAATTCCCAGAGATGAACTTGTTGAGTCACTTAAAGAACTTCTTACACATTTTGAAGTAAGAACCAATGAGTTGAAGGATTTAAAAGAAAAATATCCTGATTTGGTACAACAGCAAAAATCAACTCTATTGGATCTGAAAGCTTCTGAACAAGGACTTAGGGGCTTTGAATTCATGTGTAAACCATATGAAGATCAGCTCAGGTTCTTATGTCAGAAGCTACAAGAAAAGTGTAATGAAAAACCTTTAAGTAACCATGAAATTGCTCTTGAAGATTTTATTATATCTGGCATTGACAGAAGCAGAGTAGCTTCTATGATTTATAGCATTTACAAGAACAATGGCAGAGGAATTGGTTTTCCAGAAGTGAAACTTGAGAAAACCAATCTAAAATCTTGTTGTGAATGCATCAAGGAAGGTCTGAAAACCTTCTTTGTACCAGAAGGGGCTGAGTTGGAAACTGTTGTTCAATCAGAACCTGAAGCTTCTAGTCCTAAGGCTAAGATTACTTCAAAGCCAAAGAACTCTAAGTCAAAGGCTATGATCAAATCTGATTCCAAGACTTCAAAGGTTAGGATCCTGAAAAGATCAGAACCTATTCCTCAGAGTCTGGTGAAACCAAAATCTGGGGTTTTGAAGTCTAAGTTTCAGAAGAAGACAGTTACTGCTTCTGAAGTACCAAAACCTAAGGTGATGGTTAATCAGAAGCAACCCAACTCACAGCACAAGGTACAAGAAGTGAAGAGTAAAGCCCTAAGTACTAACCTTCCAGGACCCATAGAACAATGGGTACCTAAATCTAAAAATGTCAATGATGCAGGTATGTCTAAGAGCAGTGCCAAAGCAAAGATCATGGTACCTAGACAGCGGTTGCTCAAGACACATGACAGGAGACAAGTCCATGTTCCTCAGCCTAACAATGAAAGAGGGAGGAAATGTGAAATTTGGAGGCAACCAGTCAGGCAAGATCATAGGTACAGGAACTATTGGTAATTCCTCTACCTCAATTAATAATGTATGGTTGGTAGATGGTCTTGAACATAACCTTTTGAGCATTAGTCAATTTTGTGATAATGGTTATGATGTGCTTTTTGAAAAACCCAACTGTACAGTAATCAACAAGAAAGACAAATCCATTGTGTTCAAAGGAAAGAGAGTTGACAATGTCTATAAAATCAATTTTTCTGAACTGGCTGATCAGAAGGTGTTTTGCCTACTATCAGTGAATGATAAGAAATGGATGTGGCACAGAAGGTTGGGACATGCTAACTGGAGGTTAATCTCTAAGCTTAGTAAGTTACAACTTGTGAAAGGGCTACCAGACATTGACTATCATTCAAATGCACTCTGTGGTGCATGTCAGAGAGGGAAAATTGTGAAATCATCTTTTAAAACCAAAGACATTGTTTCAACCTCAAGACCTTTAGAATTACTCCATATTGATTTATTTGGACCAGTGAGTACTGCATCCTTATATGGAAGTAAATATGGATTAGTCATCGTTGATGATTACAACAGATGGACTTGGGTGAAATTCATAAAGAGTAAAGATGTTGCGTGTGATGTATTCAGTAGCTTCTGCACTCAAATTCAATCTGAAAAAGAATCAAAAATTTTGAAAGTCAGAAGTGATCATGGTGGAGAATTTGAAAATGAGCCATTTGAAGCTTTTTGTGAAAAACATGGAATTTTCCATGAATTCTCTTCTCCTAGAACACCACAACAAAATGGGGTTGTAGAGAGAAAGAATAGAACTTTACAAGAAATGGCCAGAACCATGATTCATGAAAACAATTTACCAAAACATTTTTGGGCAGAAGCAGTGAATACGGCATGCTATGTTCAAAACAGGATCTATATCAGACCTATTTTGGAGAAAACAGCATATGAACTCTTTAAAGGAAGAAAACCCAATATCTCTTACTTTCATCAATTTGGATGTACATGTTACATTCTGAACAACAAGCTCTACCTAAAGAAATTTGATGCCAAGGCCCAAAGAGGAATCTTCTTAGGTTACTCTGAAAGGTCAAAGGCATACAGAGTGTATAATTCAGAAACACTCTGTGTTGAAGAATCTATGCACGTTAAATTTGATGACAAGGAGCTTGAAGATAAAACTTCAAAGCAAGATGAAAGTTTTGCAGAGATACAGGTTCCTGAAGTTACTCCAGAACCTGATCAGATAGCTGAATCTCAAGATAGTCCAGAAGTTGAACCCACATCAGAAGCACAAGATGAAACTGCTTCTGATGAAGCACAAGATGGCTCACATCAAGCAGATCCTCCCAGAAACACATTCAAACACAAGTCTTCACATCCTGAGGAGCTAATCATTGGAAACAAAGATAGTCCAAGAAGAACAAGATCACATTTCAGACAAGTAGAGTCAATGATTGGACTAATCTCAATGATTGAACCTACAACAGTTGATGAAGCACTTTCAGATGATGGATGGATCCTAGCTATGCAAGAAGAGTTGAATCAATTTCAAAGAAATGATGTGTGGGATCTGGTACCCAAACCTCAGCACAAGAACATTATTGGAACAAAATGGGTATTCAGAAACAAGCTGAATGAGCAAGGTGAAGTAACAAGAAACAAAGCCAGGCTTGTTGCACAAGGGTATAATCAACAAGAAGGCATTGATTACACTGAAACGTTTGCTCCGGTTGCTAGATTGGAAGCAATCAGGTTACTTCTTTCCTATGCAGTTAATCATGGCATAATATTATATCAAATGGATGTCAAGAGTGCATTTCTAAATGGTGTCATTAAAGAAGAAGTGTATGTCAAGCAACCTCCTGGATTTGAGGATATTAAATATCCTGACCATGTTTTTAAACTGAAGAAATCACTATATGGCTTGAAACAAGCTCCCAGAGCTTGGTATGATAGACTAAGTAATTTCTTAATCAAGAATGATTTTAAAAGAGGACAGGTTGATACTACACTCTTCAAAAGGACCCTTGGGAAAGATATTCTTGTTGTGCAAATATATGTTGATGATATAATATTTGGTTCTACTAATGCATCTCTTTGCAAGGAATTTTCTGAGTTAATGCAGGATGAATTTGAAATGAGCATGATGGGAGAGCTGAAGTTCTTCCTTGGCATTCAAATCAATCAATGCAAAGATGGAGTCTATGTTCATCAATCAAAGTACACAAAGTAGCTTCTGAAGAAGTTCAAACTTGAAGATTGTAAAGTGATGAACACTCCAATGCACCCTACGTGCACCTTGAGCAAAGAAGATGAATGAGCTAAAGTAGATCAGAAGCTGTATAGAGGTATGATTGGTTCTTTGTTATACCTTACTGCATCTAGACCAGATATTTTATTCAGTGTATGCTTGTGTGCAAGATTCCAATCAGATCCTAGAGAATCTCATATGACTGCTGTCAAGAGAATCTTCAGGTATTTGAAAGGAACAACTAATCTTGGACTCCTTTATAGGAAATCCTTAGATTATAAGCTAATTGGATTCTGTGATGCTGATTATGCTGGTGATAGGATTGAAAGAAAGTCAACCAGCGGCAATTGTCAATTTCTGGGTGATAATCTTATATCCTGGGCTAGCAAGAGACAAACAACTATTGCTATGTCTACAGCAGAAGCAGAATACATTTCAGCTGCAAGTTGTTGTACACAACTACTTTGGATGAAACATCAGTTGGAAGATTATCATATAACTGCTAACAGTATTCCCATCTATTGTGATAATACTGCTGCTATTTGTTTGTCTAAAAATCCAATTTTGCATTCAAGAGCTAAGCACATTGAAATCAAACACCATTTTATCAGAGATTATGTTCAAAAAGGAATTTTAGATATACAATTCATTGATACTGAAAATCAATGGGCTGATATATTTACTAAGCCTTTAACTGTTGAACGATTTGATTTTATAAAGAAAAATTTGAACATGCACTACGTGTCTGATTAGATGTTTGCTTGCTCCTTAATAGGATTTTAGGTTCTGAAGTTAGTTCAGAAGCAGTAGTTCATCAGAAGCTCTTTATTGAGGTTCTGAGGAAAACTCGCTTCTGATAATGACGTCAGCATCTGAAGTCCAGAAGCTGGATTTATTGCTTCTGAATAGTTGAATTAGTGGAAACGTTGGGAGTTACTTTTTAAAAGTAACTTCTGGCCCACTAACTTGGTAGTTACTCTGTGAACTTCTTACGTGGCCTGTATGTGTTGGTGTATAACTAAAAGGGCAATGATGATTTAATAGCTTTGAAAGTACTTTTCACGCGCCCCCAATTTTGTCATTAATGTTATGTTTGTTTGTCTCTTTTGAATTGCAATCGTTTTACTTTTAACACTTTGTCAATTCACACACTACTCACTCACAACAAACACATTTTGTTCTCAAACCTCTTGCGAAGTAAGCGCAAAAACCTTAGAACCCTAAATTCTCTAAATCTTCTTCAATCATCATCAAATGGCATCATCAAGCTCGAAAGTTTCAGAATCTTCATCAAGCAAGCAAGGCGCATCAGGATCTGGGTCAGTCTACAAAGAGAAGACTATGGATATTCCATGGAAATCTTTAATAGTTCAAATAGAATCACCGGTGGACTTCACTTCACTTAAGAAGTACAAAGTGAACATGGAAGGATTGATAGAAACTCAGAAGCTGTCTGAGTATTTCAAGATGCTAAATGGGCCAACTTATGTGAACTTGGTCAAGGACTTTTGGTTAAAAGCTGAAGTGTACAATGAAAAGCCTGTGAAGGTAGCAGGTAAACAAGCTGGGTCGAAGAAAGGAAAGATGGAGATAGAGTTGAATCCCACTTCCTTCAGTAGCCTTGAGATAAGGTCTGAAGTGATGGGTATTCCCGTAACCATCACAGAGGAAATAATAGCTAAAGCTTGTAGAATGAATGCAGAAGGAAGGTTTCAAGAAATAGTTAAGAAGGATGATGTCCTGCTGCAAAGCTACTACAACACTCTTCTGGGTGGTAACAAAGATGCTAAGCCTTCTGAAATGGAGATTCATCACAGGATGTTGGTGAAATTCTGTACTGATTGCTTCTTTCTAAGAGCAGGAGGGTCTGACCAACCAAATCATCAACAGAAACTGGCAATTTACTTCATGGCCATGCTTGAGAAGATTAATTTCCCCAGATATGTCATGGATTATCTCTGCTGGGCTATTAATGAAGGCACTGTCAAAGGAAGGAAACAAGTGCCCTGTGGAAGATTGTTATCAGAAATCTTTTATCAAGGAAGAGTGCTGGATTTCTTGAAAAAGACAAGAGATGCTTCTGATAAATGCTTCGAAGTTTCTACTGCTAAGAAGACTATCAGTAGCAAGACATTGCATTCTATGCATGTTTTCAAGACAGCCCCTAAAGATGAAAAGTGGTTGGAGATGACCACAGAAGAAACTGAGATTATCAGGGACTTTCCTTCCATCTTTAAGGAAAGTAATCCTGAACACTTAGCTAAATTAGTAGCTGAGTACGTCTTGGAGGAAAATGCGAGCTCTCAGGAGGAAGCTGCTGTTGCTAAAGGGAAAGGCAAGAAGGCCAAGGCAGATGCTGTGTCAGAAGCTGTTTCTGATGCACCTAAAGGGAAGAGAGCCAGAACTAGTTCAGAATCTGATGCTGCTCCTACTAAAGGAAAGAGGGCCAGAACTAGTACTGAGTCAGAAGCTGCTGTTGCTAAAACCAAAAAGCAAAAAGTTGCTAAGTCTGAAGCTGGATCTGTTTCTGCCAAGGATAAAGGAAAGATGCAAAAGGTTGGTGCTGCTTCTATTCCTCAGAAAAGAAGAAAAGGTAAGGCAGATTTGGTAATCACCAAAGAGCAGCTAGAGGAAGCTCTCGATGAAATAGAAGAAGAAGAGGCTGAGCCAAAGCTGAAAAGGAAGAAGGCTCATGTTGACAAGAAAAGTTCCATGGTTGAAATGACTCCAGCCATGAAGAGAATGGCTAAGGAACTTTCTGATGACTATTTGGCAAATAGGCAAGAACGGAAAGCCATGAAAGAACTTGAAAAAGAACAGGAAGGAGAAAGGACTCTAATAGTGGATGAAGCTGTTGCTGAAAATGTGGAGCAAGTTCAGAATCTTGGAACTTCAGAAGCAGTAGATAACTCAGCAATGTTATCTAAGGTATCTCAAGTTTCTCACACATCTTATAGCACATCCTCTATTCCTTCTGAAGACACATCTCTTTTAGATCACCTAGAAAGTCATTATCTAGGTGAACTACCCCAATCTGGCTTTACCACAACCTCAGAGAAAGCCTCTGAGACAACTCCAGAAGCAGCTGCTTCTGATAAAGTTGTTTCAGAAGACCCCCCACAACAAAAACCTTCACCAGAAAAAGCCTCTTCACCCCCTACAATTTCATCACCCCCAATTGTTCCTGAACCAACTCCTCAAAAGACCGTTCCTGAACATTCTGTTCCTGAACAACCAGTTACTAAACCCACTTCTGAACCTGAACCTGAAACTACCGCTCTTGAACACATTGTTCCTGAGCTAACCTCTGCTTCCATATCTTCTTCACCAGTTCAAGTCATCAAGATCATCCACCATACTGGTGTATGTGATATGGACACAGACTCTGAGGATGATCAATATGATCATGCCTCTGATATGGTAGTTGACCCCACTCCTGACCAACCATCAACCAGCCAATCATCAACTACAAATGACCAATCATCATCAAACCTACCAATTGTTCCCCTAGCCCCTCCAAAACCCTCTAAACAACCTTCACCTCCCACCATTTACCTGGATTCTCAAGTACTAAAGGATGTGTGGGAAGATATTGCTTCTGAAGTTCTCAGACTGATAACAAGTAGAAATGACTTGGGTCATACAATAAGCTATCAGAAACAATGGAGAAGGATCAAGGAAAGGGTCATCAACCTGATTTCAGCTCTGCATGATTCCTGTATTGAGGCTCAAGAGCAAGCCAAGCAGAAGCTGGAAGATTGGTTGAATGGCATTGAAGAGAATGCTGGAGATGTAGAAGTTCTTGGTACTTGGGTGAAGAATCCACTCAGTATCAGAGGCAGAGAACCTGATGAATTCCTGCCTAAGGAGCTGAATCTGATCATTCCTTCTGAGATCCTAGAGAAGATTGATGCACCAAACCTGGCTCTAGCTCAGGAGAACAAGGTGCTCAAAGAAGAAAATGACAGGCTTGAAACAGAGCTAATAGAGTAGAAGCTGAAGATATCACAGTTGGAAGCTGACATGCAAGAAGCCAAGATCAGAGAAGACAACTACAGAAAAGTTATGGACAAGAAGTATGCTGATGTTCAAGAGCTTCTGAAGAAGATTCTAGAGAAATAAGCCAAACCCATAGTTGCACACTTTTAGCTTATTTTTCTGTCTTTTTAGGCTTTTGATATTCTTTGTTCATTTCTGCTTCTGAATTAGTTCCTTTTGCTTCTGATATTATATGCTTCTGAATTCTTCCTGCTTCTGAAAATCTTTAACTGTTCATACCTTCTGATATTATAATGCTTGCTATGCCTGTTTATTTAATCTTTGAAGATGGTTAAATGCTTTTAAATTTATTTGAATTATGCTCTGAACCTTTAATCTTATGTTTTTCTCATCTCTTCTTTTTGTTTATGTCTTTTTGCTAATGACAAAAGGGGGAGTATATGTGATAGTATTTAAAGGCTCTGAGCCCCATTAATTGAAGTTTGAAAATTTTGAAAATTTCTATCCTTTTTATCGGTGTATCAAAAAGGGGGAGTATCAAATTTCAAATAACAATTAATTGAACCATTTTTCTTATCTATAAGTCAATTCTTTCAATTTTTTATAGCTCTGATATTATTGTGCGAAAAATGAATTTAATTAACCTGGATAGAACTTAGGGGGAGCTTACAAACCTCACCTTGAAGACTATCAGACTCAGGGGGAGTTAGAGCTTACAAACCTCAAACTCTGAGCTTACAAACCTCAGAACCCCAAGGTCAACTTGTTAATTAGATTAACAACAATTGATCAATTTTTAAATACTATTGTTTGTCATCATCAAAAGGGGGAGATTGTAGGAACAAAATGTGTTTAACAAAGAACCTTAGAAAGTTTTGATGATAACAAGGTATTAAAAATTGTAAATTGGACTAGCTAATATTTGTTCAAGTGTACAGGACCACAGTTAAAAAAATTACATCATTAATTGGTTCTGAATGAGCAAATAAAGAGCAAAAGAAAATGAAGCTTAGATAATTCTGAAGGCAAAGCGCTCCTGAAGTCAAGCTGCTCCTGAAGAAATAGCGCTCCTGAAGAAAAGCTGCTCCTGAAGAATAGTGCTTCTGAAGACAAGAGGTCCAGAAGCCACATCATCAGAAGCTGAAGAAGCTGCACCATCAGAAGCTGCAGAAGCTGCTTCATCAGAAGCTGCATCATCAGAAGCTGCCTCATCAGAAGCCATTTCACCAGAAGCTGAAGATCAACTGGATTTGCAAAACATTCAAAGATTGAAGAATCTACATTGCAAAAGCTGTCTATTGGTTTCGAAAACACAGCAGAAAATCAGTGGAACATTGCAACGGTCATTTCAAAGGTGTTTGAAGGCATGTGCTTGCAATTTGGACGAAAGCGTTGACATTGTACTTTGTACGAATTGTACAACCACGTTCTCCACTACTCTGTTTTGTGTCCACGCTACAAGACAAGAAAACAGCTCCAGAATACGGTCTCACCTGCATATATGTTCCTTTGGATAAGGAATGGATTTCAAATTGGTTCTTCATAGGACAACAATCAAATCAGGCAAAAGATCATTGGTGAAAGATCAAGCTTCAACAACGACTCTTTGGTGTGCTGGCAATTTCACAACGTCTCTTTCACACCTCTATATAAAGGAGTAAAGACCTAGAGATTTGGTAATGCAAGAACGCTGAACGAAAGACTCATAACATTTTTACAAGTGCCAAACCTCTGCTGAAATTGTTCTGCATTCACTTAGAATTTCTGTGTCTCAAAGTCATATCTTAGAAATTCTTAAGTCCATTGAGTCTGTATCTGATTTGTATTGTGAGCACCTCTGATTTTATATCAAGTGTTCAACCTTAAACAATTTTCTGTGTAATTTTGTTTAGTTAGGAAGTCTCTTGCAGTTGTGCTTGAGCAGGAAGTCTCTTGATTGTGTTCTTGAGCAAAGGAAGTCTCTAGCTTGTGTGCTTGAGCAAAGGAAGTCTCTTGCTTGTGTGCTTGAGCAATTGTAATCAGATATTACTCTTAGTGAAATCTCCTTGGAAGTGCAAGGGGGACTGGACTACTTCCGGATTGTGGAAGGAACCAGTATAATTGCTTTGTGTCGTTCTTCTTCTCTCTCTCTCTGTTTTTTTCCGCTGCATTTAGATTCTGATCATCACTTCAGAAGCTGTCTCACTTAGCTTCTGATCAGTGTGTTCAGTTTTTAGGAGAAACGAAGAATTTTTCAGAACACAATTCAACCCCCCTTCTTGTGTTTTTCTCACCTTCACATTCAATGCCTTTGAGTTTCCAAGAGCCAATTCATCTTCAGCATCAGTCCATTCTTCTTCTGGTTTTGACATATCAGTCCTGTTACCATCAGCATCTAGTTGAACAGGATGTTCCCAACCTCTCAGAACTGCCTTCCATGTTTTGCTGTCAATAGATTTGAGAAAGGCACTCATGCGTGATTTCCAGTAATCATAGTTAGACCCATCTAACAGAGGGGGCCTGTTTACAAATCTCGCTGGAGCTCACCCTAAAACAGGCAGGGTGCCTGCTCTGATGCCAATTGAAATTCTATCGCACTTGTTTTAATATGTTCTGTCAGATGTTTCAACGTTTGCGATGTTCCAATTAATGTTTCAACATCATGCGATAAACAGAAATAAAACAAGAAAATAAAGTGCAGAAAAGTAAAGAACACAGGAAGTTTGTTGACCCAGTTCAGCACAACACGCTTACATCTGGGGGCTACCAAGCCAGGAAGGAAATCCACTAGTGTAGTCCTTATTCAACAGCTCTCAGCAAACTCCTCGTTTACACTATGTGACCTAGGACCTACCCGTCTAGACTTCAACCTAGGAACTCCTAGATCTGAGATCCCATCTCACTATCCTAATGGTCAGTCGCTGCCCCAGTGACCTATCAGACCTCAAACACAAAAGATAGAAGTTACCTTCCGACACAAACAACCAAACCTTGTTTTACAACTTCGGTTTGATGCACAAGAGTATCAATACTCACAAAACTAGTCCTAAACAAGTATCTAAACACGACACTAGCAAGAACACAGTAAAGATCCTAAACCTGCATCACAATCGATACAAGAGTAGAATACATGAAGACTCAAACCCTAAAAATCTAAACTTTTTAGCGTGACGGCTTGAATGAATAATTAGGTCTTCAAGTCTTCCTTTTATACTGAAGCAGCTTGGGCTAAATAATCATTGGGCTTCAGTAAACTTGCAGATCGGTTCAGCAAACCTGCAAAACAGAATCAGAAACAATTCTGGAAAGTCCTAATATGTCGGAACCTATTAGGAAACATTCCAAATCGTAACAAATATTTTCCTAAAATAAATTATCTATTTTAGTAATATTCCACAACTGATTCTAATAAGATATGCGCGTTACTTGGTCAGTAAGTAAAGGAAATATGGTTTCCTTAATGGATAAATTACGCGCGTACAGATAAGGCAGAACCCAGGCACACTGAACCATGCCAGGATGTTGGAACATTGTATCCAACATCTTACAGAGCTGCCTAACCACATGCTGGATCATTGGTTCCAACTTACAGAACAAGGATATTTGTTTTAGCAATAATGCAGCCAATACAAATACCCAACATATAGGAAATCCTTAGATTATAAGTTGGTTGGATTCTGTGATGCTGATTATACTGGTGATAGGATTGAAAGAAAGTCAATCAGTGGCAATTGTCAATTTCTTGGTGATAATCTTATATCATGGGCTAGCAAAAGACAAGCAACTATTGCTATGTCTACAGCAGAAGCATAATACATTTTAACTGCAAGTTGTTGTACACAACTACTTTGGATGAAACATCAGTCGGAAGACTATCAGATTATTGCTAACAGTATTCCCATTTATTTTGATAATACTGTTGCTATTTGTCTGTCTAAAAATTCAATTTTGCATTCAAGAGCTAAGCATATTGAAATCAAACATCATTTTATCAGAGACTATGTTCAAAAAGGAATTTTAGATATACAATTCATTGATACTGAGAATCAATGGGCTGATATATTTGCTACGCCTTTAACTGTCGAAAAATTTTATTTTATAAAGAAAAATTTGAACATGCACTTTGTGTCTGATTAAAAGCTTGCTTGCTCCTGAATAGGATTTTAGGTTCTAAAGTATGTTCAGAAGTTGTGGTCCATCAGAAGCTCTTTATTGAGGTTCTGAGGAAAATGTGCTTCTGATGATGACGTCAGCATCTGAAGTCCAGAAGCTGGATTTTATGCTCCTGAATAGTAGAGTTAGTGGAAATGATGGAAGTTACTTTTTGGTAGCACTGGCCCACTAACTTGGCAATTACTCTGAGAACTTCTGACGTGGCTTATTTGTATTGGTGTATAACTTAAGAGGGCAATGATGATTATAAGCTTTGAATGTACTTACACGTGCCCCCTTTGTCATTAATGTTGTGTTCGTTTGTCGTTTTCTGAGTTGCTGAGTTTTACTCAAAACACTTAGTCAATTCACACACTACTCATTTCACTACAAACACTTTCCTCTTTTAACCTTTGTTGTGAAGTAAGCGCAATCTTCAAACCTAGAACCCTAAAATCATCATCTTCATCAATGGCAACTTTAACAAGTGGTTCTAGTATGCAACTCAACACAGAATATGGTTACGTAATCAAATCAAAAACAACGTCCATTCCGTTTGAATCCTTGGTCGTTTAAAAGGAATCACCAGTGGATTTCACCTCTCTCAAGGAAAACAAAGTGGACATGAAGGCATGGGTAAAAGCTCAAAAGTTGTTTGGTTACCTTCGTATGTTGAATGGACCAACATATGAGAATCTGGTCAGAGATTTCTGGTAAAGGGCTGAAGTCTACGATCTGAAAGCTGCAAGGTTGGAAGAAAGACAAGCTGTGTCAAAAGATTCGAGTTTGAAAGGGAAGACTAGAGAAGAAATGGGTCTTAAACCATTCAAGGGCTTAGAAATTAGATCAGCAGTGATGGGTATTCCTATAACCATCATAGAAGAAGTGATTGCCAGAGCATGTAGAGTGGATCCTGAAGGTAGATTTCAGTGGAAAGTCAGCAAGAAGGATGTCTTGTTGGAAAGCTTCACTAATTTGCTACTGAAAGGAAACACAACTGCTAAGTTTGTGGACATGGAGGATAATCACAGGATGCTCCTGAAGTTTATCACTGACTGCTTCTTTAAAAGAGGAGGAGGGTCTGACCAACCAAATCTGGACCACAAACTGGTACTGTATTTCTTGGCTGCTTTTCAAAAGATAAATCTTCCAAGATACCTCATGCATCATCTGTGCTGGGCTATCAAAGAAGGAATCAACAAGCAAAGAAAGTAAGTACCATGTGGGAGGCTACTGTCTGAAATCTTCTATCAATGCAAATTGCTGGAGATTCTGAGGAGATGAAAGCCTGCTTCTGATAGTTGCTTTAAGATTACTACTTCTGGGAAGATTATCAATAGCAGGACTCTGTTTTATATAAGTATTATCAAGGAAGTTCCTCTCATCAAGAAGATTCTGGAAGAATCCACAGCTGAATCAGAACTGATGATGGATTTTCCTTCCATCTCAAAAGAGGATGATCCTGAAGTTTTGGTTGGATATATAGTTGCACATACCAGAGAATCAAGTGCCAACATTCAGGATGAATATGTTCCTGATACTCCTGTTGGAATCAAGGGCAAAAGGACCAGGATCAATACTGAATCTGAAGCTACTGGTGCTAAGGCCAAGAAACAGAGGGTTGCCAAGTCTGAATCAACTAATCACGACAGTGCTTCTATTTCTACTCATAAGAGAAGAAGAGGTAAAGGAGATACCTCAGTCACCAAAGAGGAGATGAAATTAGCTCTTGAAGAAATGGAGGTAGAAGAGCAAAAGCCTAGAAAAAGGAAGCAAGCTCCTGAACAAATTGTCAATCCAATGTTTGTTATAACTCCTGCTATGGCCAGAATAGGTAAAGAACATGCTGACAGATTGATAGCAAATAAGAAGGACAAGGCTACACAATACATTCAGGAAAGGGATGAAAAGCTCAAGGCTATTAGGCTGGAAAATTGTGATGAATTCTACTTGAAGAAGATTGTTGAGGTTAAGGCAATTGCTGGTGAAGCTACAGTAGATGCTGTGGAGGAAGCTCAGATGGGTCTGGAGGAGATTCAAGGAACATCAGAAGCTGGTGCTTCAGGATCTGTTCCTAAATCTGATGCTCTAGAGTCTACCTCAGAAGCTGACAACTCAGTCAAGGTAACTCAGATTTCAGAGCCCATAATCACCATCTCACCCTCCCCATCATCTCAACCACCCTCAACCAACCAAACAGAAGACACAACTGTCATAAACAATCAAGTAAGTCACTATACAGGTGAACTACCAGAGGTTAGCCCAAGCTTACAAAGAGCCTCTGAAGTTGCTTCTGAGGAAGCTGCTTCAGAAAGCCCCCAACAACAAGCACCTAACCTACAAATGGCCTCTTCAACCAGCTGTGACCAAATCTTACCTGAGAAAACTAATTCCTTACCTAGAACCTTCATTAAACCAACATGCATTGATAAATCAGTTTCTATAGCCACATCTATGGATTCTGACTCTGAAGATGATCACATCAATCCATAACCTAACCCTGATCAACCATCTTCATCAAACTTACCTGAAAACTTAACCACATCAGAGGCAACTTATACAGAGACTGTCTCTGATCAACCCTCAACCAGCAACCCTCAAAATTCAAACTCTACAAAAAGCCAACCATCAACTTCTCATCTTCAAATAGTACCTGTTAAACCTTCAAAGATACCCTCACCACCAAGCATATTCCTTGATTCTACTTTACTACAGCATGTGTGTGAGAGTATCGGATAGGAACTGTTCAAGCTAATTGAAGAAAGAAACAATCTGGTTCACAAAGAGAAATATGAGAAGCAATGGAACAGACTCAAGGGAAGAGTTGATTTTGTCTGGTCAGAACTTCAGAAGATTTGCATAGATGATCAAGACATAGCTCAACAAAAATTCCAAGACTGGCTAAGAGGCATAGAAAATAACCTTCAGAGAGTAAGAATTCTCAGAACCTGGGTGCAGAGTCCTCCAAGTTTGAAAGGAAGGGAAGTTACAGACTTCATTCCATCTGGTGTGCATCCAAAAGATCTGGATCTGAGCTTCTTAACCAATATCAACTTCAAGTCAGCATCTGGGAGTCTGGACTTGTTGAACAAGAATGCCTCCTTGGAATCAGAAAACAGAAAGCTGAAGAAAGAGCTCCTGGATCAGAAGCTACTCATGCTTGAATATAAGTCTTATACTGAAGCAAAGCTAGAAGAAGCTAAAGAAGCCTTAAGTGAAGCCAAAATCAGAGAAGAAAATTTGATAAAAAGCAATGAGGAATTCAAGCTTGGTATGAAGAGTCAGCAGGAAGTTATGCAAAAGAAGCAAGAGGATATGCAGAAGCAGCAAGAGCAGACCAACTTGATGTTACAGAAGATGATGGATATGATGAACAAACAAGCCCAACCTTAGTTGCACACATTTAGCTTGTTTAGTTTAAATATCTTGTTCTATTTTTGCTCTGAATATTTTTTATGCTTTTGACTTCATTTTCCGCTTCTGAACATCTTTGTGCTTCTGACCATATATATGCTCATATTGCACTGCTCTTTTATATCTGTTTTGCTCTGATATCTATATATGTTTATGCACTGATATAATTATTTTGTTTAATGCTCTCAATTTGTTTGTTTTTCTCACTATTCTTTTACTTCTTTCTTTTTGTCTTTAGTTTTCCTTTTTAAAAAAAAAACTTTTTTGTTGATGACAAAAGGGGGAGTAGTATGTATAGTATTTATAGGCTCTGAGCCCCATTAATTTAAAATTAAAAAATTTAAATTAATAGGACCATCTTCTTATCTCTTAGTCTATTTCAATGTGAGAATATTTCTGAGAGTTATTACGTTTTTAAATGATGAATTTAATTAACTTGGATAGAACTCAGGGGGAGCTTACAAAACTCACCTTAAGGACTATTAGACTCAGGGGGAGCTTGCAAACCTCAAACCCTTAAAGTCAACTTGTTAATTAGATTAACAACAATTGCACATTTTTAAATACTATTGTTTGTCATCATCAAAAAGCGGGAGATTGTTGGAACAAAATGTGTTTAACAATAAACCTTAAGAGTTTTGATGATAACAAGGTGTTAAAAATTGTCAATTGGACTAGCTAATATTTGTTCAAGTGTACATGATCATATACAAAAATTCACATCTTCAATAGGTTTTGAAGAACAAAAGAGAGCTTAGAAATCAACAAAAAGGAAGCTTAAAGCGTCTGAAGAGAAGTGCTCCTGAAGACTAAAAGTGCTCCTGAAGACAAAGTGCTCCTGAAGATGATGACGTCATCAGAAGCTGAATTTCATCAGAAGCAAGTTCAGAAGTGACTTCATCAGAAGCTGTAAATCACCAGAAGCTGAAGATTCAAGATTTAATACTTCAAAAGCAGTTCAATGGACTCAAAAGCAATCCAGAAGACTGAGAATACAAAGCAACGGTCATTTGGTGAAGATTTGAAGGCATTGGATGCTTATTTTTAAAAAGCGTTGACAAAGTACAATTGCACGAAGTGTACAACCACTATCTCGACTACTCTGCAGTGTCCACACTACAAGACAAGAAAATAACTCTAGAATACAACTCTGCCTGCAACAATGTTCCTTCACAATGAGAATGGATTTCAAATTGGTTCTTCATAGGACAACAACCATATCAGGCAAAAGATCATTGGTGATTGATCAAAGCTTCAAACGACTTTTTTTTGATGTGCTGGCAATTTCACAACGTCTCTTTCACACCTTTATATAAAGGAGTGAAGACTTAGAGATTGGGAATGCTGAACATAAGACTCAACTACAATTTACAAGTGCCAAAACTCTGCTGAAATTGTTCTGCATTCAAAGTTCACTTAGAATTTCTGTTTTCAAGTTCATATCTTAGAAATTCTAGAGTCTTAAGAGTCTGTATCTGATTTGTATTGTGAGCACCTCTGATTGTATATCAAGTGTTCAACCTCAAACATTTTTCTTTGTAATCTTGTTTGATTAGAAGTCTCTTGCTTGTGTGCTTGAGCATTAGAAGTCTCTTGATTGTGTTCAGGAGCATAGGAAGTATCTTGCTTGTGTGCTTGAGCAATTTGAAGTCTCTTGCTAGTTGTAGCAGTGAGCAGTTGTAATTTGACGTTACATTTTAGTGAACTCTCCTTGGAAGTGCAAGGGGGACTGGACTACTTCCGGTTTGTGGAAGGAACCAGTATAATTGCTCTATGTCTTTCTTCCTTCTCTCTTTGTTTTTATCCACTGCATCTTAGTTTTGAATCCCACCTCAGAAGCAGTCTCACCTTGCTTCTGATCAGTGTGTTTCAACTTAGGAGAAACGAAGAAATTTTAAAACACAATTCAACCCCCCTTCTTGTGTTTTTCTCACCTTCATATCTAACTTAAATGTGGTAAAAAAAACATGTTCTTGTGGTAAAAAAACGTGTAGAAAGACTGTTGAAAAGCTGACCAAAGTTGGAAAAAAGTTTGTTCTTCACCGGCCAACTAGCGTGAGTTAACTTGCGCTAGTGCTAAGTGGTGTGTGACTTAAGTCACGTTCATAATACACTAACGCATGTTAAGTCACGTAGCGTGACTTAACATAAGCTCAGAATACACTAACGCATGTTAAGTTGCGTAGGGGTATTTTGGACATTCTTTGGGAGTGAGCAAAAGCATTTGGGTAAAGAGCAGAATTCTTAATTGAAATCACCGCCCCAAACCTCTTAGGTACAACACCGTTGATTTTGTTGGGTTTTCTTGAATTTCTCTTGGGCCTAGAGTTGTTTTAAAAAGGGAAAATCATGCCCATGTGATGTGCACGTTGGTATTGTATAGAGTTTTAGACATATAAGTGCACATAGACATATAGATACATGTACATGGATTGAAATCTTATAAAAATTCTATTCTTTTTAATATTTTTTTCTACTTTCTCATCTATATAAAATAAAGAAAAAATATATAAGTAACTAACTAATAATAACACAAATTGGAATAAACTATACCCAAAAAGTTAATATAAAATACACAATTAAGTGGTTTATCATGCATGATAGAGGCCAACCTGTTAATGTAATCACATACAATTCCTTCTTACATGCTCTATGTAAAAATTGTCATGTTGACAACGCAGTTGCATTGGTCAAGAAAATTAAGGATCGAGGAATTCAACCAAATATGTACACATACAGTATACTCATCGATGAACTATGCAAACAAGGAAGGCTTAAGGACGCACAAGTGATTTGTCAAGATCTTTTGATTAAAGGCTACAAATTAACAGTTTGGACATATACTATTATGATCCATGGTCTTCGTTTAGAGGGTTTGTTTGATGAAGCTCTGGCTCTATTATCAAAAATGAAAGACGATGGTTGCATTCCTAGTGCTGTAACTTACGAAACAATTATCCACGCACTCTTTAAAAATGTAGAGAACGAAAAGGCAGAGAAACTGCTACATGAAATGATTGCTAGAGGTCTACTATAACGAAGTTACTAGTTTAGATGATTAATTGTTACTTATTAGGTTATTTTGAATTTGGATGACAATGTCTAGTATTTTTAATTAATTAGTTTATTTGCATATATTTACATTTACAAAGGATGTTGAACTGCATAATGTATTCATTGTCACTTTAGTTTTAATTAAAATTCATGTGTTGTTATGTTCATTTCATATTTTAATGGTACCAATGGGTTATTAATGTTTTCAGAGTTTTGAATTGAGGTAGACCTAGATTTGCTGAGATTATTTTAATGGTACCAATATTCTTTCTTTTTATCAGCTTTTGGGACTGGCTTGCTTCAAAACCGAAAGTAGGAAAATTTAACATGTTATATATTTCCAGTGATACTGACATTCTAGCTGTCTAAAAACTAGATGCAATTTGCAGGAAAAAAAATATTCTGTTGAGATAAGTAATTGAAGAAGCCAATGTCGGAACTTGTAAGTTGTTAACAGTTAAGGTTCCAGGTTTCTCATGCCCCAATGTCAAAAAATTTAATCAGGTTTCTCACCCTAGCTTTGAATCATCCAGGGTTCTTGGGATTTAATCTAATTAGAGGTAAATTCTAAAAATTAGCAGAGCTGGTAACTTGGGACACATGGACCAACTTGTTTTCAAAGGACATTTGGAAAGAGAATATAAGCAAGCACGATTTGATGTTTCTTCGTATTGTTGCTGGTTGTGAAATAGTTGGTTGATGCCTTATCTGTCTTGGATTACTTATGATTTTTGGTTGTCTTAGAGTATATTAGTTCGTGTAGTAAACCTAGCATGCTGATGAAAGGTGTAGGAGTATGAAGGGGACAACATCCATATCTACTAGTTTTGGTGGGCAGGAGGATGAAGAAAATAGAGCAGATTGATGCACACTGCTGCTTGCTTGCCTACTAACATGATTAAAACCCTAGTGATGTCTAAGAGTATTAAAAATTTAATGATGAATGTTGGATTCTGTTAAGGAATTGTAAGCAAAGGTTAAATGTGATAGTTGTTCATGGCCTACTATCATGTAATGTATAGGAATACAATTTAAAAACCTAGTAAGAGGTAATTTTTTTTAAGAAGCTAAATTTAGTCCACCTAAATTGTTATGAGAGAATCGAACTTGAGACCTAATGATGAATGTTGGATTTTGTTAAGGAATTGTAAGCAAAGGTTAAATGTGATAGTTGTTCATGGCCTACTATCATGTGATGTCTAGGAATACAATTTAAAAAACTAGTAAGAGGTAAAAAAATTTAAGAAGCTAAATTTAGTCCACCTAAAGAGAATCGAACTTGAGACCTAATGATGAATGTTGGATTCTGTTAAGGAATTGTAAGCAAAGGTTAAATGTGATAGTTGTTCATGGCCTACTATCATGTGATGTATAGGAATACAATTTAAAAAACTAGTAAGAGGTAATTTTTTTAAGAAGCTAAAGTCCACCTAGACCTTGAAGAGGAGCACACTCCCAAGTCACAAGCCAATACCACTAGACCAACCCAAGTGGGTTTGGTAATTTTTTTAAATAATAATAATAGATAAACACGATAAAATAATAAGTTTGATACAGAATGTAACATAAAATATATTAAAAGATTAACATATTATATATAGAATATATTGAAACATGTGAAATAGTAATAGTATATATTAAATTATTGAAATAAAAAATATTAAAAACCAATGGGCAATAGAATAATGAAATATATAATAGTTGATTAACACGCATGGTCGTGGGTTTGACATCTACTGTTGTGATGACCTCTTTGATAGATGGTTGGTTGGTAAATACCTTTATAAACATTCTTTTGATCCTTGAAACTCAACTTACCTAAATTTTTTATAAGAAAAAAATGAAATATATAATACTAATAAAAATAAAAATAAAAATAATAAAATCAATTTAACCAATATTCATTTTTACAAGATTTTTATTACTACTAAGAAAATTAAAAAAAAAAATCATTTTTGTGATCTTTTCGGTTTTTTTGATCAGGTTTAAATTTAAACATCACTACAGACACTTCCTAAAACCAATTTAACCAATTATTTTTTCCGTTGTGATAAATAAACAAATAGATGGGAAATGAAAATAGTAAGACAAGATAATATACAAGCTAATAAGATCCTTCAAACGTCGCTCCTTGCACGGGTACCTGTTAGCCTGTATTTTCGACATGCTATAATAAATGTAGTCAACGAGGTTTGACTTGAGCTTTGAGGAAAGTTAATGTGTTCGACGCACTGGTTTGGTCGGAATTTAAGTAAAGACTTGAGAAGGAATGTTGTTTCGAAGGTCATGGTTCAACAAGAAAAAAGGGGTCGAAAAGAGTTTGGTGCCAGATGAAGAAACCAAGCACCAGTTACTGTCGAAGGATGTTATTTGAAATTCATATCAAAGAGATGTTTGTAGCCAGTATTATCAGTTATGTTCGAACGTTTCTGTGTATGTAGTTACTTAGTATAAATATTATTTTTTCATAGAAAAAACGGGTCACAATTCAACCATACATAAAACTTACACTCAAAATAGTATTTAGAGAAAAGCGAGTAACAAGTCAGAATGTATAAATATGTATACCAATTTACATTCAATCAATGCAATTTATGTTTATTCATTTAAATTCCATTGCAATTTATATGTTCTTTTCAAGCAATTATACTTTAATGTTTTGAAGATAATTCGACGGATTTGATCTTTGTCAGATTCGACAGTTATATTCATCTTTTACATAACAATATCAAGAACATTCATAGTTTTCTGGAAAATAACAAACACAATATGTCCCAAAGATTTACTGGTTGATCTTGTAAGTAATTAATTTTTAACCATCGGTTGTTTACCAAAAATCAAGGTAAACAAATTGGCACACCCAGTGGGACTGTTTGTGCTTTTGTTAATCTTTTCTTGAAAAATTTGTTCTGTTGGAACTTGTAATTTTTGTTGTGTATGCTATTGAGAAGCAAGAAGCAACTTCCAGAAATGACACGCCCTTCAGGAAATCATACTTCTCAACCAACACAACTTGCTTTAAATCGAGCCCAACTTCTGCGACAAGTGCGTCAGATACAACGGCTAATGCACAGAATGCACAACAATTTACACAAGGATTGCCAACTATTAGCGCAAGTTCTATGCAAACATTAGGGACAACAGTTCCCACTCATGTTTCATCTACTATTCCTGTGTTGGCTTCGACCGTTGTTGTGGCGACCCAATCCAATGCAAGTCTAGGAGACCAAGCGAATCAAAATTTATGGACTTTCGATAGGAACCAACCTTTCGATAGGAACCAGCCATTTGGCATTCCTTCATCCTTTATGGTAGGCCTTCACACTAATCCATTTGCTTCCTTTGAAAGTTTGAATGTAATGCGCCCTCCATTATTTCAAACCGGATCATGTATCCCAGGTCCAAGTGCCCAAAAATCCTTGACCATTGCTTCTTTAATGGCTTTAAGACAACAAATGGACGATTTTAATCATGAAATGGTCAATTTGTTGACACAACAAATTGGAACAGTGTTTAATCCTTTGATTCAGGAAACACACAATAGTTACCTAGCACTATCTGACCAAATGGGGCGAATTACTGATTTCTTTGGTGCTACTTCTGTGCGTAATACGCCAATGCCACATAACCAAAATCCTAGGCCTGTCGAAGCGCCAGTAGCAAGGCCTAACAATGGAGTTCCGATGAACCAAGCACAACAACATGTGGTCGAACCATAAGCACCAAGGGTGCCATTAAGGCCCCCTACAATGGTTCAAAGGAACCAGGATGCTGACCAAATAGTTAGGCAAGGCCAACAAAATAACTTACAGGGTCGAAATCTTCGACCTTTTAGTTGCTAAAGGCATAATGGTAGTGTCTAAAGGCCTGAAAATGCCTCCAATAGAACAAAGGAAAAGGAGAGGATTTTGTAAATTTCATGATTTTTTAGGCCATAACATATCCTGTTGTGTACTTTTCAGGGATTCAGTGGAGAAGGCACTTGATGAAGGCAAACTGAAATTTGGAGACAACTCAAAACATCCAATGCAAATTGATGTTGATCTTCTGAAAAAAGCAGATTCCTTGTGAACCGTCATAATATTCCTAAAAGCTTAAAAGCCCTCTAGAAAGGCTCTAAGCCCTCTAGAATGGCTCAGGCGCCCCACGAAAGGGCTCCTGAGGCCTAGGCGCGCCCTCCTTAGGGCGCCGCCTTTCTTAGCTTCTAGAAACCCCTAAAAACCACCTAAAATACACAAATACCCTTGTTGCTTGGGGACCAAGCAACAGAAACCCAAGCCCATAGCAGGCTATAAATACCACCCTTGAGAGCATTCTCAAGGCATCCGATAATCAGTCTGAACCCTATAATACGATACTTAACCCTAGTATCCCTTACTGTACTTTTTTGCAAGTACACCTTGTATGTTGACATAGCAGACGTGAACATGGTCGAGATATCTGAGGTGACTGCTATTGGAAATCCTATGGAACCCAAGGTTACAACTCAATGTCCAAGAGTTGGTACTGAAATGGCTAATGAAGGCCATAATTGTGTTGATACAATGGTTACTGAAGACCAATATGCAGAAAAGATACATGTTGTTTTTCCTAAAGCTGAAGAAGATCTCCTTAATTTTTTGAACAGATGCAAGATTTCTAATTCTCCAGTCATGTTATGTCCATATGGTCACACACAAAGGACATATAGATGAGAGAAATAAATAAGTAAGACTTATTTATAAAATAATAAATGGGACTCATTAGTAATTAAATAATTATGTATGACTTATTATTTAATTTGTGAAAATAGAGAAACGTGGTCCACCATAAGGTACGGTGTGTTTAAGTGAGATATGATGCACCGTAAGGTATGATATATTTAAGTGATTGACTTGATGACCCCACAAGTTGTTCTATAAATAGAACACTTGTGCTGAAACATTTTAGTTATTGAAATGTTTAACCTAATTCACAAAAGTTGTGAAACTCTTGCCGCCGCTCTCTAAATCTTGCTCTCTCTGAATCTATTTATGTGGACTAAGTAGAGGCATACCTACGTTGCTTTGCTTGTGATCATAAACAATTTTACTACAAAGGTTCTGCTCTTCAAGATGTAAACACATGAATCCTTAAATTGTTTAAGTATGTGTTTAGTTTCTGATTAATGATTTAAGATCTCATTAATTTTCTGAACAAATGCAAGATTTCTGATTCTCCAGTCATGTTATGTCCATGGGTCACACACAAAGGACAGATAGATGAGAGAAATAAATAAGTAAGAATTATTTATAAAATAATAAGTGGGACTTATTAGTAATTAAATAATTATGTATGACTTATTATTTAATTTGTGAAAATAGAGAAACGCAGTCCACCATAAGGTACGGTGTGTTTAAGTGAGATATGATACACCGTAAGGTACGTTATATTTAAGTGATTGACTTGATGACCACACAAGTTGTTCTATAAATAGAATACTTGTGCTGAAACATTTTAGTTGTTGAAACGTTTAACCTAATTCATAAAAGTTGTAAAACTCTTGCCACCGCTCTCTAAACCTTGCTCTATCTGAATCTGTTCGTGTGGACTGAGTAGAGGCATAGCTACGTTGCGTTTCTCGCGATCATAAACAATTCTACTACAAAGGTTCTGCTCTTCAGGAGGTAAACACATGAATCCTTAAATAGTTTAAGTATGTGTTTAATTTATGATTAATGATTTAATCAAGATCCGTTTCAATGGGATTTCTTCCGCAAGGAGGATTAAAATTTTGAAAAACCCCTATTAAAATCCCTTCAATCCATGCCTTAAGATAAAGTGATTAGGGTGTTTTCATGTTTGCTAAATTAGGATTTCCTGGCTCTAAGAAGTTATACATTTGGCTTGGAGATTGTTGGAATAAGCCTTAATAGTTAATCTATATTAATTGGATTTGGTTTTGTTTCATGATATTTATATTTGGTATTTCTTTATTGATTTTGTTATGTTTCAAAATAATAAAGTCCCAGAAATAGTTAGTCCGTTTAATGGAACATTAAGTGTGACTTAATTGTGAAACCCCAGTAAACTAAATGACATTATTCTTAAAGTATTCATAGTCAAGCTTTATTGTGAAGTGAGATAGTATTAAAGTATATATACTATTATATGGGTAGACTGATGATCACATCTCACAGATCATGGATGAAGAGTTATCAAGTCTTCGCATAGATACAAATATTAAGAGTAATATTTATATTGGATTGACTCACCGTGAGAATACTACATAGAAAGTTATGTAAATGTCATAAGTTATTCTCATAGTGATAAGTGGTGTATTACACCCTTCGACCTTAAACCATTATGTACTTTACATGTAGGAGTCGAGTACTTTGTTTTCGTACAAACGTTGTCTGTAATATAATGACTATAAAATTAGTTAATGGGTGCTCCATGATTCACGCTCAGGGACAACAGTGACCTAGATGGAATTTTCCCCTCCTACATAACAGGGGAAATATCTAAGGGCCCAATATTGAACTGGACAAAGGTGACATACTATGCCTTGTGATTAATATAAACATGAGGGAAAAATTGTAATTATACACAATATCGTTGTCACATAAAAGTTTTGTCAGATCACTTGACATTCTTGTTACTTGGGTAGCAATGATGTGTTGCTAGACACCATTCACTGTTCATAATATTAAATATAAGATTTAATATTATTGCTAATGCTACAAGAACCTACAAGGTCGCACACAAAATGACAATTAAACGAAAAAAATAAGTGAGACATATTATTTTGGGGTGCATTTAGTAAGTGGAGCTAATTAGTTAGCAAAAACAATCAAATGGGTTGTTGGGCTTACATAAGTCCAATAGTGCTTGACTTGTTGAACACTCAAGTGGTTTTATAATTAGAGCCCTTTTGTTGAAGCAATAATACACACTTAACCTAATTCACTCTTTTCTAAAACCCTAAATCTTCCCCTTCTCTCTAAGCCTTCATTCGTAGGAAGCTAGCACTGTGAGTGAAGGAAACTGTTCGTAAGGACTAAGTGGAGGTGTTGTCGTTGAGTAGTGCATGTGGTCACTCTCCTTTTGAGGTAAACATATAATCCTTTCTAGTTGTTGTTTAATTTGTGATTAATGATTTAATCAAGATCCGTTCATATGAATTTATTACGCTAAGAGGATTAAAATTTTGAAAAAACCTCTCTTGAAATCCCTACAATGGATTCTTGAGAGAGTAGTTTGTGTTTTGTTTTGTTTTATAATTTTGCTTTCTTTTTACCCATTGTACCCAAAAAAATCATAACATTATATATACTATTTCATAAAGGTGTTTAGGGTGTTACATATATAAAGAAAAAATATCTTGTCTATATCTTATCATATCTACATCCATCTACTTTAACCTATCTCTAAGTATCATATTTTGTCTATCAAATGGGTTCTTAATAGATTATAAGCACAACTTATTGCAAGTAAATTTAATGGGAACCTATTAATTTGGTTTGGTCATATTTACAAAAACCGAATAAAGACACAGCTTAAAACCGAATAAATTTATTGAATTTATAGTTAAATATAATAAAAATACTTTACATGGTAATGAATTATCGAAATATGATCTTTTAACCCCTTATCTACTAAAAAATTTGCGATTATGGCCCCTTTTTTGGAAATGTGGCGTCTTCTCACCAATTTTGGGACGAAAGGGGCCAAAATTGCTCTTTTTTTAATAGGGGGCCAAAATCGCAACATTTTGAAACTTAGGGGGCGAATCCTGTAACATAAGTTTTGCGATACTCTATGGCAGAACTTACGAAACCAGCTTATGACAATTTTCATGAGTTGTTTTCAACTAATATTCATAAGTTCTTAGTTCTTCAATATAGCTTATATAAACAACTTATAGCAATTAGAAAAACAATTTAACCTTATTTTCTCTTTTGCTATAAAAATAACTCATGCAAGCTTATACATAAGTGATTATTACGATAAGTGCTTGTGTTATAAGCTGCAAATAAGTTTTTTTTTATCTAGAATTCAATTAATCTAGATCTACTTAACCAAAACAACAAGATCAAAATCATAAACAACAACATCAAAATCATAACCTAAAGTCATAACAACACAACATTAAAATCATAAAAAACAACATCAAAATTATAATCAAAAGTCATAACTACACACATGACAAGGAAGAAATCCGTTGAAAAATGCAATAAATCTAAGTAGTAAAATCTAGATCGAAGAAGATTACAAACGAAATTTAAATATTAAAAACCAAATCTGGTATGAGATGTAACGTGACAAGGAACGGCAAATAAGAGAGGAAAAAATTGTGGAATTGATGAAGAATCGACGAGCAGACGAAGAAGAAGAGCATCAAGCCCTAGATCGCCATTTTCACCATTTTGGGAGCTCTAGTTCACGTTTTGTGCGTTTATTCCAAAATGAGACAAAAAAAATTAACTCTATGTTTAAATATATGAGAATGCCCTCGAAGTTGTGCTTGTATGTGATTATTTGCCTCTGTGTGTATTTTTGGTTGAGAATTGTAGAATTCGGTGTTAGAAGGGTGTCATTTTGGACTCAGGGGTATTATCGTTATTATATGAGTAGGGGTAATTTAGTAATTTTGATGAGGATTATTTTTAGTGCTTAGTGAGTTGTTAATTTACTAAGCCACTAGAGGGAGTGTAGTAATTATTTTATTACCGGTAAGTGACCATTAGTACTACATTTTACCGTTAAGTGAGTAGTAACATTTTTGGGTTAGAATAGAAATGGGTTAGGCCCATTAAGGTGTTGTGAGTTGAGTCCAATTAGATAGAACTTATATAAACTCTAGTGTTAGAGGAAAATAGGGTTTAACATAATTTTTCGATATTAAGAGAAGAGGTAGAGAGAAAGAGTAAGAGAAGAGAAGGGTTGAAGAGGAAGCTAGAGAGAGAGCTAGAGGGAGGTCAAGCTTCAAGGATTGGAGCTAGGATTGGAGCTAAAGTGAATCCCTAGTGTTGATTTTGAAGAATTGAGGTAAGGGGTTAGACTTTAATCATAATTAATAGTTGTAGATACTACCCTAATTCTTTCATTAAGTGGTTAACTTGAATTTAGTTGTAGAAATTGGTGCTTAATTTTGATGATATGATTATATGCATGAATTGAATGATAATTGTGTTGTTGTTGTTGAATTCGTATGCTAAAATGGGTAGTTATGAACATGATGAGTTTTGTATGAAATTGATGATGGATGATGTTGTGGTTGTTAGATTGATGATGAATTCAAGCTCAAATGTTGTTGTTGAATGTGTTGTTGATGAATAGATACATTGGGTATCATGAATTGGTGAATTGGTGATGAGAATTGTTGTTGTTTGTTGAAAGTTGTAAAAGTTGGAGAATTGATGAATTATTGATGATTTGATGTTGTAATCTCAAAACTTGTATATGTTTAAATGTTTTGAAGTGTATATGACCTATAAACATCTTTGGGATTAAGTTTTGGGGTTTGGGAGAATCAAAATGGGGATTTTGGGTGAAAATGGGTTGGAACCCGTAACTGTGTTTTGAACTTCTGGTGTTGGACGTTTAAGCGTACTCAGGGCGCTTAAGCAACCCACCAGCGTGCCAACTGCGTACCAAAAGCGTGCACTTCCTGGAGTTTCTGGAAGTTGGACGCTTAAGCGTGCAGAGGACGCTTAAGCGTGCAACACCCAATTCAGCCATTTTTATTTCTTCGCTTTATGAGTTGAGCCCAATTAGATAGAAGTTATATAAACTCTAGTGTTAGAGGAAGATAGGCTTTACAATAATTTTTCATTATTAAGAGAAGAGGTAGAGAGAAAGAGTAAGAGAAGAGAAGGGTTGAAGAGGAAGCTAGAGAGAGAGCTAGAGGGAGGTCAAGCTTCAAGGATTGGAGCTAAAGTGAAGCCCTAGTGTTGATTTTGAAGAATTGAGGTAAGGGGTTAGACTTTAATCATAATTAATAGTTGTAGATTCTACCCTAATTCTTTCATTAAGTGGTTAATTTGAATTTAGTTGTAGAAATTGGTGCTTAATTTTGATGATATGATTATATGCATGAATTGAATGATAATTGTGTTGTTGTTGATGAATTCGTATGCTAAAATGGGTAGTTATGAACATGATGAGTTTTGTATGAAATTGATGATGGATGATGTTGTGGTTGTTAGATTGATGATGAATTCATGCTCAAATGTTGTTGTTGTTGTTGTTGTTGTTGAATGTGTTATTGATGAATAGATACATTGGGTATCATGAATTGGTGAATTGGTGATGAGAATTGTTGTTGTTTGTTGAAAGTTGTAAGAGTTGGAGAATTGATGAATTATTGATGATTTGATGTTGTAATCTCAAAACTTGTATATGTTTAAGTGTTTTGAAGTGTATATGACCTATAAACATCTTTGGGATTAAGTTTTGGGGTTTGGGAGAATCAAAATGGGGATTTTGGGTGAAAATTGGTTGGAACCTGTAACTGTGTTTTGAACTTCTGGTGTAGGACCCTTAAGCGTACTCAGGACGCTTAAGCGACCCACCAGCGTACCAAAAGCGTGTACTTCCTGCAGTTTCTGGAAGTTGGACGCTTAAGCATGCAGAGGACGCTTAAGCGTGCAACACCCAATTCAGCCATTTTTATTTCTTCGCTTTGTGAGTTGAGCCCAATTAGATAGAACCTATATAAACTCTAGTGTTAGAGGAAAATAGGCTTTACCATAATTTTTCATTATTAAGAGAAGAGGTAGAGAGAAAGAGTAAGAGAAGAGAAGGGTTGAAGAGGAAGCTAGAGAGAAAGCTAGAGGGAGGTCAAGCTTCAAGGATTGGAGCTAGGATTGGAGCTAAAGTGAAGCCCTAGTGTTGATTTTGAAGAATTGAGGTAAGGGGTTAGACTTTAATCATAATTAATAGTTGTAGATTCTACCCTATTTCTTTCATTAAGTGGTTAATTTGAATTTAGTTGTAGAAATTGGTGCTTAATTTTTATGATATGATTATATGCATGAATTGAATGATAATTGTGTTGTTGTTGATGAATTCGTATGCTAAAATGGGTAGTTATGAACATGATGAGTTTTGTATGAAATTGATGATGGATGATGTTGTGGTTGTTAGATTGATGATGAATTCAAGCTCAAATGTTGTTGTTGAATGTGTTGTTGATGAATAGATACATTGGGTATCATGAATTGGTGAATTGGTGATGAGAATTGTTGTTGTTTGTTGAAAGTTGTAAAAGTTGGAGAATTGATGAATTATTGATGATTTGATGTTGTAATCTCAAAACTTGTATATGTTTAAATGTTTTGAAGTGTATATGACCTATAATCATCTTTGGGATTAAGTTTTGGGGTTTGGGAGAATCAAAATGGGGATTTTGGGTGAAAATGGGTTGGAACCCGTAACTGTGTTTTGAACTTCTGGTGTTGGACGTTTAAGCGTACTCAGGGCGCTTAAGCGACCCACCAGCGTGCCAACTGCGTACCAAAAGCGTGCACTTCCTGGAGTTTCTGGAAGTTGGACGCTTAAGCGTGCAGAGGACGCTTAAGCGTGCAACACCCAATTCAGCCATTTTTATTTCTTCGCTTTATGAGTTGAGCCCAATTAGATAGAAGTTATATAAACTCTAGTGTTAGAGGAAGATAGGCTTTACAATAATTTTTCATTATTAAGAGAAGAGGTAGAGAGAAAGAGTAAGAGAAGAGAAGGGTTGAAGAGGAAGCTAGAGAGAGAGCTAGAGGGAGGTCAAGCTTCAAGGATTGGAGCTAAAGTGAAGCCCTAGTGTTGATTTTGAAGAATTGAGGTAAGGGGTTAGACTTTAATCATAATTAATAGTTGTAGATTCTACCCTAATTCTTTCATTAAGTGGTTAATTTGAATTTAGTTGTAGAAATTGGTGCTTAATTTTGATGATATGATTATATGCATGAATTGAATGATAATTGTGTTGTTGTTGATGAATTCGTATGCTAAAATGGGTAGTTATGAACATGATGAGTTTTGTATGAAATTGATGATGGATGATGTTGTGGTTGTTAGATTGATGATGAATTCATGCTCAAATGTTGTTGTTGTTGTTGTTGTTGAATGTGTTGTTGATGAATAGATACATTGGGTATCATGAATTGGTGAATTGGTGATGAGAATTGTTGTTGTTTGTTGAAAGTTGTAAGAGTTGGAGAATTGATGAATTATTGATGATTTGATGTTGTAATCTCAAAACTTGTATATGTTTAAGTGTTTTGAAGTGTATATGACCTATAAACATCTTTGGGATTAAGTTTTGGGGTTTGGGAGAATCAAAATGGGGATTTTGAGTGAAAATGGGTTGGAACCTGTAACTGTGTTTTGAACTTCTGGTGTAGGACCCTTAAGCGTACTCAGGACGCTTAAGCGACCCACCAGCGTACCAAAAGCGTGCACTTCCTGCAGTTTCTGGAAGTTGGACGCTTAAGCATGCAGAGGACGCTTAAGCGTGCAACACCCAATTCAGCCATTTTTATTTCTTCGCTTTGTGAGTTGAGCCCAATTAGATAGAACCTATATAAACTCTAGTGTTAGAGGAAAATAGGCTTTACCATAATTTTTCATTATTAAGAGAAGAGGTAGAGAGAAAGAGTAAGAGAAGAGAAGGGTTGAAGAGGAAGCTAGAGAGAAAGCTAGAGGGAGGTCAAGCTTCAAGGATTGGAGCTAGGATTGGAGCTAAAGTGAAGCCCTAGTGTTGATTTTGAAGAATTGAGGTAAGGGGTTAGACTTTAATCATAATTAATAGTTGTAGATTCTACCCTATTTCTTTCATTAAGTGGTTAATTTGAATTTAGTTGTAGAAATTGGTGCTTAATTTTGATGATATGATTATATGCATGAATTGAATGATAATTGTGTTGTTGTTGATGAATTCGTATGCTAAAATGGGTAGTTATGAACATGATGAGTTTTGTATGAAATTGATGATGGATAATGTTGTGGTTGTTAGATTGATGATGAATTCAAGCTCAAATGTTGTTGTTGAATGTGTTGTTGATGAATAGATTCATTGGGTATCATGAATTGGTGAATTGGTGATGAGAATTGTTGTTGTTTGTTGAAAGTTGTAAAAGTTGGAGAATTGATGAATTATTGATGATTTGATGTTGTAATCTCAAAACTTGTATATGTTTAAATGTTTTGAAGTGTATATGACCTATAATCATCTTTGGGATTAAGTTTTGGGGTTTGGGAGAATCAAAATGGGGATTTTGGGTGAAAATGGGTTGGAACCCGTAACTGTGTTTTGAACTTCTGGTGTTGGACGTTTAAGCGTACTCAGGGCGCTTAAGCGACCCACCAGCGTGCCAACTGCGTACCAAAAGCGTGCACTTCCTGGAGTTTCTGGAAGTTGGACGCTTAAGCGTGCAGAGGACGCTTAAGCGTGCAACACCCAATTCAGCCATTTTTATTTCTTCGCTTTATGAGTTGAGCCCAATTAGATAGAAGTTATATAAACTCTAGTGTTAGAGGAAGATAGGCTTTACAATAATTTTTCATTATTAAGAGAAGAGGTAGAGAGAAAGAGTAAGAGAAGAGAAGGGTTGAAGAGGAAGCTAGAGAGAGGGCTAGAGGGAGGTCAAGCTTCAAGGATTGGAGCTAAAGTGAAGCCCTAGTGTTGATTTTGAAGAATTGAGGTAAGGGGTTAGACTTTAATCATAATTAATAGTTGTAGATTCTACCCTAATTCTTTCATTAAGTGGTTAATTTGAATTTAGTTGTAGAAATTGGTGCTTAATTTTGATGATATGATTATATGCATGAATTGAATGATAATTTTGTTGTTGTTGATGAATTCGTATGCTAAAATGGGTAGTTACGAACATGATGAGTTTTGTATGAAATTGATGATGGATGATGTTGTGGTTGTTAGATTGATGATGAATTCATGCTCAAATGTTGTTGTTGTTGTTGTTGTTGAATGTGTTGTTGATGAATAGATACATTGGGTATCATGAATTGGTGAATTGGTGATGAGAATTGTTGTTGTTTGTTGAAAATTGTAAGAGTTGGAGAATTGATGAATTATTGATGATTTGATGTTGTAATCTCAAAACGTGTATATGTTTAAGTGTTTTGAAGTGTATATGACCTATAAACATCTTTGGGATTAAGTTTTGGGGTTTGGGAGAATCAAAATGGGGATTTTGGGTGAAAATGGGTTGGAACCTGTAACTGTGTTTTGAACTTCTGGTGTAGGACCCTTAAGCGTACTCAGGACGCTTAAGCGACCCCCCAGCGTGCCAACAGCGTACCAAAAGCGTGCACTTCCTGCAGTTTCTGGAAGTTGGACGCTTAAGCATGCAGAGGACGCTTAAGCGTGCAACACCCAATTCAGCCATTTTTATTTCTTCGCTTTGTGAGTTGAGCCCAATTAGATAGAACCTATATAAACTCTAGTGTTAGAGGAAAATAGGCTTTACCATAATTTTTCATTATTAAGAGAAGAGGTAGAGATTAAGAGTAAGAGAAGAGAAGGGTTGAAGAGGAAGCTAGAGAGAAAGCTTGAGGGAGGTCAAGCATCAAGGATTGGAGCTAGGATTGAAGCTAAAGTGAAGCCCTAGTGTTGATTTTGAAGAATTGAGGTAAGGGGTTAGACTTTAATCATAATTAATAGTTGTAGATTCTACCCTATTTCTTTCATTAAGTGGTTAATTTGAATTTAGTTGTAGAAATTGGTGCATAATTTTGATGATATGATTATATGCATGAATTGAATGATAATTGTGTTGTTGTTGATGAATTCGTATGCTAAAATGGGTAGTTATGAACATGATGAGTTTTGTATGAAATTGATGATGGATGATGTTGTGGTTGTTAGATTGATGATGAATTCATGCTCAAATGTTGTTGTTGTTGTTGTTGAATGTGTTGTTGATGAATAGATACATTGGGTATCATGAATTGGTGAATTGGTGATGAGAATTGTTGTTGTTTGTTGAAAGTTGTAAGAGTTGGAGAATTGATGAATTATTGATGATTTGATGTTGTAATCTCAAAACTTGTATATGTTTAAGTGTTTTGAAGTGTATATGACCTATAAACATCTTTGGGATTAAGTTTTGGGGTTTGGGAGAATCAAAATGGGGATTTTGGGTGAAAATTGGTTGGAACCTGTAACTGTGTTTTGAACTTCTGGTGTAGGACCCTTAAGCGTACTCAGGACGCTTAAGCGACCCACCAGCGTACCAAAAGCGTGCACTTCCTGCAGTTTCTGGAAGTTGGACGCTTAAGCATGCAGAGGACGCTTAAGCGTGCAACACCCAATTCAGCCATTTTTATTTCTTCGCTTTGTGAGTTGAGCCCAATTAGATAGAACCTATATAAACTCTAGTGTTAGAGGAAAATAGGCTTTACCATAATTTTTCATTATTAAGAGAAGAGGTAGAGAGAAAGAGTAAGAGAAGAGAAGGGTTGAAGAGGAAGCTAGAGAGAAAGCTAGAGGGAGGTCAAGCTTCAAGGATTGGAGCTAGGATTGGAGCTAAAGTGAAGCCCTAGTGTTGATTTTGAAGAATTGAGGTAAGGGGTTAGACTTTAATCATAATTAATAGTTGTAGATTCTACCCTATTTCTTTCATTAAGTGGTTAATTTGAATTTAGTTGTAGAAATTGGTGCTTAATTTTGATGATATGATTATATGCATGAATTGAATGATAATTGTGTTGTTGTTGATGAATTCGTATGCTAAAATGGGTAGTTATGAACATGATGAGTTTTGTATGAAATTGATGATGGATGATGTTGTGGTTGTTAGATTGATGATGAATTCAAGCTCAAATGTTGTTGTTGAATGTGTTGTTGATGAATAGATACATTGGGTATCATGAATTGGTGAATTGGTGATGAGAATTGTTGTTGTTTGTTGAAAGTTGTAAAAGTTGGAGAATTGATGAATTATTGATGATTTGATGTTGTAATCTCAAAACTTGTATATGTTTAAATGTTTTGAAGTGTATATGACCTATAATCATCTTTGGGATTAAGTTTTGGGGTTTGGGAGAATCAAAATGGGGATTTTGGGTGAAAATGGGTTGGAACCCGTAACTGTGTTTTGAACTTCTGGTGTTGGACTTTTAAGCGTACTCAGGGCGCTTAAGCGACCCACCAGCGTGCCAACTGCGTACCAAAAGCGTGCACTTCCTGGAGTTTCTGGAAGTTGGACGCTTAAGCGTGCAGAGGACGCTTAAGCGTGCAACACCCAATTCAGCCATTTTTATTTCTTCGCTTTATGAGTTGAGCCCAATTAGATAGAAGTTATATAAACTCTAGTGTTAGAGGAAGATAGGCTTTACAATAATTTTTCATTATTAAGAGAAGAGGTAGAGAGAAAGAGTAAGAGAAGAGAAGGGTTGAAGAGGAAGCTAGAGAGAGAGCTAGAGGGAGGTCAAGCTTCAAGGATTGGAGCTAAAGTGAAGCCCTAGTGTTGATTTTGAAGAATTGAGGTAAGGGGTTAGACTTTAATCATAATTAATAGTTGTAGATTCTACCCTAATTCTTTCATTAAGTGGTTAATTTGAATGTAGCTGTAGAAATTGGTGCTTAATTTTGATGATATGATTATATGCATGAATTGAATGATAATTGTGTTGTTGTTGATGAATTCGTATGCTAAAATGGGTAGTTATGAACATGATGAGTTTTGTATGAAATTGATGATGGATGATGTTGTGGTTGTTAGATTGATGATGAATTCATGCTCAAATGTTGTTGTTGTTGTTGTTGTTGAATGTGTTGTTGATGAATAGATACATTGGGTATCATGAATTGGTGAATTGGTGATGAGAATTGTTGTTGTTTGTTGAAAGTTGTAAGAGTTGGAGAATTGATGAATTATTGATGATTTGATGTTGTAATCTCAAAACTTGTATATGTTTAAGTGTTTTGAAGTGTATATGACCTATAAACATCTTTGGGATTAAGTTTTGGGGTTTGGGAGAATCAAAATGGGGATTTTGAGTGAAAATGGGTTGGAACCTGTAACTGTATTTTGAACTTCTGGTGTAGGACCCTTAAGCGTACTCAGGACGCTTAAGCGACCCACCAGCGTACCAAAAGCGTGCACTTCCTGCAGTTTCTGGAAGTTGGACGCTTAAGCATGCAGAGGACGCTTAAGCGTGCAACACCCAATTCAGCCATTTTTATTTCTTCGCTTTGTGAGTTGAGCCCAATTAGATAGAACCTATATAAACTCTAGTGTTAGAGGAAAATAGGCTTTACCATAATTTTTCATTATTAAGAGAAGAGGTAGAGAGAAAGAGTAAGAGAAGAGAAGGGTTGAAGAGGAAGCTAGAGAGAAAGCTAGAGGGAGGTCAAGCTTCAAGGACTGGAGCTAGGATTGGAGCTAAAGTGAAGCCCTAGTGTTGATTTTGAAGAATTGAGGTAAGGGGTTAGACTTTAATCATAATTAATAGTTGTAGATTCTACCCTATTTCTTTCATTAAGTGGTTAATTTGAATTTAGTTGTAGAAATTGGTGCTTAATTTTGATGATATGATTATATGCATGAATTGAATGATAATTGTGTTGTTGTTGATGAATTCGTATGCTAAAATGGGTAGTTATGAACATGATGAGTTTTGTATGAAATTGATGATGGATGATGTTGTGGTTGTTAGATTGATGATGAATTCATGCTCAAATGTTGTTGTTGTTGTTGTTGAATGTGTTGTTGATGAATAGATACATTGGGTATCATGAATTGGTGAATTGGTGATGAGAATTGTTGTTGTTTGTTGAAAGTTGTAAGAGTTGGAGAATTGATGAATTATTGATGATTTGATGTTGTACTCTCAAAACTTGTATATGTTTAAGTGTTTTGAAGTGTATATGACCTATAAACATCTTTGGGATTAAGTTTTGGGGTTTGGGAGAATCAAAATGGGGATTTTGGGTGAAAATGGGTTGGAACCTGTAACTGTGTTTTGAACTTCTGGTGTAGGACCCTTAAGCGTACTCAGGACGCTTAAGCGACCCCCCAGCGTGCCAACAGCGTACCAAAAGCGTGCACTTCCTGCAGTTTCTGGAAGTTGGACGCTTAAGCATGCAGAGGACGCTTAAGCGTGCAACACCCAATTCAGCCATTTTTATTTCTTCGCTTTGTGAGTTGAGCCCAATTAGATAGAACCTATATAAACTCTAGTGTTAGAGGAAAATAGGCTTTACCATAATTTTTCATTATTAAGAGAAGAGGTAGAGATTAAGAGTAAGAGAAGAGAAGGGTTGAAGAGGAAGCTAGAGAGAAAGCTTGAGGGAGGTCAAGCATCAAGGATTGGAGCTAGGATTGGAGCTAAAGTGAAGCCCTAGTGTTGATTTTGAAGAATTGAGGTAAGGGGTTAGACTTTAATCATAATTAATAGTTGTAGATTCTACCCTATTTCTTTCATTAAGTGGTTAATTTGAATTTAGTTGTAGAAATTGGTGCTTAATTTTGATGATATGATTATATGCATGAATTGAATGATAATTGTGTTGTTGTTGATGAATTCGTATGCTAAAATGGGTAGTTATGAACATGATGAGTTTTGTATGAAATTGATGATGGATGATGTTGTGGTTGTTAGATTGATGATGAATTCATGCTCAAATGTTGTTGTTGTTGTTGTTGAATGTGTTCTTGATGAATAGATACATTGGGTATCATGAATTGGTGAATTGGTGATGAGAATTGTTGTTGTTTGTTGAAAGTTGTAAGAGTTGGAGAATTGATGAATTATTGATGATTTGATGTTGTAATCTCAAAACTTGTATATGTTTAAGTGTTTTGAAGTGTATATGACCTATAAACATCTTTGGGATTAAGTTTTGGGGTTTGGGAGAATCAAAATGGGGATTTTGGGTGAAAATGGGTTGGAACCTGTAACTGTGTTTTGAACTTCTGGTGTAGGACCCTTAAGCGTAGTCAGGACGCTTAAGCGACCCCCCAGCGTGCCAACAGCGTACCAAAAGCGTGCACTTCCTGCAGTTTCTGGAAGTTGGACGCTTAAGCATGCAGAGGACGCTTAAGCGTGCAACACCCAATTCAGCCATTTTTATTTCTTCGCTTTGTGAGTTGAGCCCAATTAGATAGAACCTATATAAACTCTAGTGTTAGAGGAAAATAGGCTTTACCATAATTTTTCATTATTAAGAGAAGAGGTAGAGATTAAGAGTAAGAGAAGAGAAGGGTTGAAGAGGAAGCTAGAGAGAAAGCTTGAGGGAGGTCAAGCATCAAGGATTGGAGCTAAAGTGAAGCCCTAGTGTTGATTTTGAAGAATTGAGGTAAGGGGTTAGACTTTAGTCATAATTAATAGTTGTAGATTCTACCCTATTTCTTTCATTAAGTGGTTAATTTGAATTTTGTTGTAGAAATTGGTGCTTAATTTTGATGATATGATTATATGCATGAATTGAATGATAATTGTGTTGTTGTTGATGAATTCGTATGCTAAAATGGGTAGTTATGAACATGATGAGTTTTGTATGAAATTGATGATGGATGATGTTGTGGTTGTTAGATTGATGATGAATTCATGCTCAAATGTTGTTGTTGTTGTTGTTGAATGTGTTGTTGATGAATAGATACATTGGGCATCATGAATTGGTGAATTGGTGATGCAAATTGTTGTTGTTTGTTGAAAGTTGTAAGAGTTGGAAAATTGATGAATTATTGATGATTTGATGTTGTAATCGCAAAACTTGTATATTCTTAAGTGTTTTGAAGTGTATATGACCTATAAACATCTTTGGGATTAAGTTTTGGGGTTTGGGAGAATCAAAATGGGGATTTTGGGTGAAAATGGGTTGGAACCCGCAACTGTTTTTTGAACTTCTGGTGTAGGACGCTTAAGCGTACTCAGGACGCTTAAGCGACCCACCAGCGTGCCAACAGCGTACCAAAAGCGTGCACTTCCTGGAGTTTCTGGAAGTTGGACGCTTAAGCGTGCAGAGGACGCTTAAGCGTGCAACACCCAATTCAGCCATTTTTATTTCTTCGCTTTGTGAGTTGAGCCCAATTAGATAGAACCTATATAAACTCTAGTGTGAGAGGAAAATCGGCTTTACCATAATTTTTCATTATTAAGAGAAGAGGTAGAGAGAAAGAGTAAGAGAAGAGAAGGGTTGAAGAGGAAGCTAGAGAGAGAGCTAGAGGGAGGTCAAGCTTCAAGGATTGGAGCTAGGATTGGAGCTAAAGTGAAGCCCTAGTGTTGATTTTGAAGAATTGAGGTAAGGGGTTAGACTTTAATCATAATTAATAGTTGTAGATTCTACCCTAATTATTTCATTAAGTGGTTAATTTGAATTTAGTTGTAGAAATTGGTGCTTAATTTTGATGATATGATTATATGCATGAATTGAATGATAATTGTGTTGTTGATGAATTCGTATGCTAAAATGGGTAGTTATGAACATGATGAGTTTTGTATGAAATTGATGATGGATGATGTTGTGGTTGTTAGATTGATGATGAATTCATGCTCAAATGTTGTTGTTGTTGTTGTTGAATGTGTTGTTGATGAATAGATACATTGGGTATCATGAATTGGTGAATTGGTGATGCAAATTGTTGTTGTTTGTTGAAAGTTGTAAGAGTTGGAAAATTGATGAATTATTGATGATTTGATGTTGTAATCGCAAAACTTGTATATTCTTAAGTGTTTTGAAGTGTATATGACCTATAAACATCTTTGGGATTAAGTTTTGGGGTTTGGGAGAATCAAAATGGGGATTTTGGGTGAAAATGGGTTGGAACCCGCAACTGTTTTTTGAACTTCTGGTGTAGGACGCTTAAGCGTACTCAGGACGCTTAAGCGACCCACCAGCGTGCCAACAGCGTACCAAAAGCGTGCACTTCCTGGAGTTTCTGGAAGTTGGACGCTTAAGCGTGCAGAGGACGCTTAAGCGTGCAACACCCAATTCAGCCATTTTTATTTCTTCGCTTTGTGAGTTGAGCCCAATTAGATAGAACCTATATAAACTCTAGTGTGAGAGGAAAATCGGCTTTACCATAATTTTTCATTATTAAGAGAAGAGGTAGAGAGAAAGAGTAAGAGAAGAGAAGGGTTGAAGAGGAAGCTAGAGAGAGAGCTAGAGGGAGGTCAAGCTTCAAGGATTGGAGGTAGGATTGGAGCTAAAGTGAAGCCCTAGTGTTGATTTTGAAGAATTGAGGTAAGGAGTTAGACTTTAATCATAATTAATAGTTGTAGATTCTACCCTAATTATTTCATTAAGTGGTTAATTTGAATTTAGTTGTAGAAATTGGTGCTTAATTTTGATGATATGATTATATGCATGAATTGAATGATAATTGTGTTGTTGTTGTTGAATTCGTATGCTAAAATGGGTAGTTATGAACATGATGAGTTTTGTATGAAATTGATGATGGATGATGTTGTGGTTGTTAGATTGATGATGAATTCATGCTCAAATGTTGTTGTTGTTGTTGTTGTTGAATGTGTTGTTGATGAATAGATACATTGGGTATCATGAATTGGTGAATTGGTGATGAGAATTGTTGTTGTTTGTTGAAAGTTGTAAGAGTTGGAGAATTGATGAATTATTGATGATTTGATGTTGTAATCTCAAAACTTGTATATGTTTAAGTGTTTTGAAGTGTATATGACCTATAAACATATTTGGGATTAAGTTTTGGGGTTTGGGAGAATCAAAATGGGGATTTTGGGTGAAAATGGGTTGGAACCTGTAACTGTGTTTTGAACTTCTGGTGTAGGACCCTTAAGCGTACTCAGGACGCTTAAGCGACCCACCAGCGTACCAAAATTCCTGCAGTTTCTGGAAGTTGGACGCTTAAGCATGCAGAGGACGCTTAAGCGTGCAACACCCAATTCAGCCATTTTTATTTCTTCGCTTTGTGAGTTGAGCCCAATTAGATAGAACCTATATAAACTCTAGTGTTAGAGGAAAATAGGCTTTACCATAATTTTTCATTATTAAGAGAAGAGGTAGAGAGAAAGAGTAAGAGAAGAGAAGGGTTGAAGAGGAAGCTAGAGAGAAAGCTAGAGGGAGGTCAAGCTTCAAGGATTGGAGCTAGGATTGGAGCTAAAGTGAAGCCCTAGTGTTGATTTTGAAGAATTGAGGTAAGGGGTTAGACTTTAATCATAATTAATAGTTGTAGATTCTACCCTATTTCTTTCATTAAGTGGTTAATTTGAATTTTGTTGTAGAAATTGGTGCTTAATTTTGATGATATGATTATATGCATGAATTGAATGATAATTGTGTTGTTGTTGTTGAATTCGTATGCTAAAATGGGTAGTTATGAACATGATGAGTTTTGTATGAAATTGATGATGGATGATGTTGTGGTTGTTAGATTGATGATGAATTCATGCTCAAATGTTGTTGTTGTTGTCGTTGTTGAATGTGTTGTTGATGAATAGATACATTGGGTATCATGAATTGGTGAATTGGTGATGAGAATTGTTGTTGTTTGTTGAAAGTTGTAAGAGTTGGAGAATTGATGAATTATTGATGATTTGATATTGTAATCTCAAAACTTGTATATGTTTAAGTGGTTTGAAGTGTATATGACCTATAAACATCTTTGGGATTAAGTTTTGGGGTTTGGGAGAATCAAAATGGGGATTTTGGGTGAAAATGGGTTGGAACCTGTAACTGTGTTTTGAACTTCTGGTGTAGGACCCTTAAGCGTACTCAGGACGCTTAAGCGACCCCCCAGCGTGCCAACAGCGTACCAAAAGCGTGCACTACCTGCAGTTTCTGGAAGTTGGACGCTTAAGCATGCAGAGGACGCTTAAGCGTGCAACACCCAATTCAGCCATTTTTATTTCTTCGCTTTGTGAGTAGAGCCCAATTAGATAGAACCTATATAAACTCTAGTGTTAGAGGAAAATAGGCTTTACCATAATTTTTCATTATTAAGAGAAGAGGTAGAGAGAAAGAGTAAAAGAAGAGAAGGGTTGAAGAGGAAGCTAGAGAGAAAGCTAGAGGGAAGTCAAGCTTCACGGATTGGAGCTAGGATTGGAGCTAAAGTGAAGCCCTAGTGTTGATTTTGAAGAATTGAGGTAAGGGGTTAGACTTTAATCATAATTAATAGTTGTAGATTCTACCCTAATTCTTTCATTAAGTGGTTAATTTGAATTTTGTTGTAGAAATTGGTGCTTAATTTTGATGATATGATTATATGCATGAATTGAATGATAATTGTGTTGTTGTTGATGAATTCGTATGCTAAAATGGGTAGTTATGAACATGATGAGTTTTGTATGAAATTGATGATGGATGATGTTGTGGTTGTTAGATTGATGATGAATTCATGCTCAAATGTTGTTGTTGTTGTTGTTGTTGTTGAATGTGTTGTTGATGAATAGATACATTGGGTATAATGAATTGGTGAATTGGTGATGAGAATTGTTGTTGTTTGTTGAAAGTTGTAAGAGTTGGAGAATTGATGAATTATTGATGATTTGATGTTGTAATCTCAAAACTTGTATATGTTTAAGTGTTTTGAAGTATATATGACCTATAAACATCTTTGGGATTAAGTTTTGGGGTTTGGGAGAATCAAAATGGGGATTTTGGGTGAAAATGGGTTGGAACCTGTAACTGTGTTTTGAACTTCTGGTGTAGGACCCTTAAGCGTACTCAGGACGCTTAAGTGACCCCCCAGCGTACCAAAAGCGTGCACTTCCTGCAGTTTCTGGAAGTTGGACGCTTAAGCATGCAGAGGACGCTTAAGCGTGCAACACCCAATTCAGCCATTTTTATTTCTTCGCTTTGTGAGTTGATCCCAATTAGATAGAACCTATATAAACTCTAGTGTTAGAGGAAAATAGGCTTTACCATAATTTTTCATTATTAAGAGAAGAGGTAGAGAGAAAGAGTAAGAGAAGAGAAGGGTTGAAGAGGAAGCTAGAGAGAAAGCTAGAGGGAGGTCAAGCTTCAAGGATTGGAGCTAGGATTGGAGCTAAAGTGAAGCCCTAGTGTTGATTTTGAAGAATTGAGGTAAGGGGTTAGACTTTAATTATAATTAATAGTTGTAGATTCTACCCTAATTCTTTCATTAAGTGGTTAATTTGAATTTTGTTGTAGAAATTGGTGCTTAATTTTGATGATATGATTATATGCATGAATTGAATCATAATTGTGTTGTTGTTGAATTCGTATGCTAAAATGGGTAGTTATGAACATGATGAGTTTTGTATGAAATTGATGATGGATGATGTTGTGGTTGTTAGATTGATGATGAATTCATGCTCAAATGTTGTTGTTGATGTTGTTGAATGTGTTGTTGATGAATAGATACATTGGGTATCATGAATTGGTGAATTGGTGATGAGAATTGTTGTTGTTTGTTGAAAGTTGTAAGAGTTGGAAAATTGATGAATTATTGATGATTTGATGTTGTAATCGCAAAACTTGTATATTCTTAAGTGTTTTGAAGTGTATATGACCTATAAACATCTTTGGGATTAAGTTTTGGGGTTTGGGAGAATCAAAATGGGGATTTTGGGTGAAAATGGGTTGGAACCCGGAACTGTGTTTTGAACTTCTGGTGTAGGACGCTTAAGCGTACTCAGGACGCTTAAGCGACCCACCAGCGTGCCAACAGCGTACCAAAAGCGTGCACTTCCTGGAGTTTCTGGAAGTTGGACGCTTAAGCGTGCAGAGGACGCTTAAGCGTGCAACACCCAATTCAGCCATTTTTATTTCTTCGCTTTGTGAGTTGAGCCCAATTAGATAGAACCTATATAAACTCTAGTGTGAGAGGAAAATAGGCTTTACCATAATTTTTCATTATTAAGAGAAGAGGTAGAGAGAAAGAGTAAGAGAAGAGAAGGGTTGAAGAGGAAGCTAGAGAGAGAGCTAGAGGGAGGTCAAACTTCAAGGATTGGAGGTAGGATTGGAGCTAAAGTGAAGCCCTAGTGTTGATTTTGAAGAATTGAGGTAAGGGGTTAGACTTTAATCATAATTAATAGTTGTAGATTCTACCCTAATTATTTCATTGAGTGGTTAATTTGAATTTAGTTGTAGAAATTGGTGCTTAATTTTGATGATATGATTATATGCATGAATTGAATGATAATTGTGTTGTTGTTGTTGAATTCGTATGCTAAAATGGGTAGTTATGAACATGATGAGTTTTGTATGAAATTGATGATGGATGATGTTGTGGTTGTTAGATTGATGATGAATTCATGCTCAAATGTTGTTTTTGTTGTTGTTGTTGAATGTGTTGTTGATGAATAGATACATTGGGTATCATGAATTGGTGAATTGGTGATGAGAATTGTTGTTGTTTGTTGAAAGTTGTAAGAGTTGGAGAATTGATGAATTATTGATGATTTGATGTTGTAATCTCAAAACTTGTATATGTTTAAGTGTTTTGAAGTGTATATGACCTATAAACATCTTTGGGATTAAGTTTTGGGGTTTGGGAGAATCAAAATGGGGATTTTGGGTGAAAATGGGTTGGAACCTGTAACTGTGTTTTGAACTTCTGGTGTAGGACCCTTAAGCGTACTCAGGACGCTTAAGCGACCCACCAGGGTGCCAACAGCGTACCAAAAGCGTGCACTTCCTGCAGTTTCTGGAAGTTGGACGCTTAAGCATGCAGAGGACGCTTAAGCGTGCAACACCCAATTCAGCCATTTTTATTTCTTCGCTTTGTGAGTTGATCCCAATTATATAGAACCTATATAAACTCTAGTGTTAGAGGAAAATAGGCTTTACCATAATTTTTCATTATTAAGAGAAGAGGTAGAGAGAAAGAGTAAGAGAAGAGAAGGGTTGAAGAGGAAGCTAGAGAGAAAGCTAGAGGGAGGTCAAGCTTCAAGGATTGGAGCTAGGATTGGAGCTAAAGTGAAGCCCTAGTGTTGATTTTGAAGAATTGAGGTAAGGGGTTTGACTTTAATCATAATTAATAGTTGTAGATTCTACCCTAATTCTTTCATTAAGTGGTTAATTTGAATTTTGTTGTAGAAATTGGTGCTTAATTTTGATGATATGATTATATGCATGAATTGAATGATAATTGTGTTGTTGTTGTTGAATTCGTATGCTAAAATGGGTAGTTATGAACATGATGAGTTTTGTATGAAATTGATGATGGATGATGTTGTGGTTGTTAGATTGATGATGAATTCATGCTCAAATGTTGTTGTTGTTGTTGTTGAATGTGTTGTTAATGAATAGATACATTGGGTATCATGAATTGGTGAATTGGTGATGAGAATTGTTGTTGTTTGTTGAAAGTTGTAAGAGTTGGAAAATTGATGAATTATTGATGATTTGATGTTGTAATCGCAAAACTTGTATATTCTTAAGTGTTTTGAAGTGTATATGACCTATAAACATCTTTGGGATTAAGTTTTGGGGTTTGGGAGAATCAAAATGGGGATTTTGGGTGAAAATGGGTTGGAACCCGTAACTGTGTTTTGAACTTCTGGTGTAGGACGCTTAAGCGTACTCAGGACGCTTAAGCGACCCACCAGCGTGCCAACAGCGTACCAAAAGCGTGCACTTCCTGGAGTTTCTGGAAGTTGGACGCTTAAGCGTGCAGAGGACGCTTAAGCGTGCAACACCCAATTCAGCCATTTTTATTTCTTCGCTTTGTGAGTTGAGCCCAATTAGATAGAACCTATATAAACTCTAGTGTGAGAGGAAAATAGGCTTTACCATAATTTTTCATTATTAAGAGAAGAGGTAGAGAGAAAGAGTAAGAGAAGAGAAGGGTTGAAGAGGAAGCTAGAGAGAGAGCTAGAGGGAGGTCAAACTTCAAGGATTGGAGGTAGGATTGGAGCTAAAGTGAAGCCCTAGTGTTGATTTTGAAGAATTGAGATAAGGGGTTAGACTTTAATCATAATTAATAGTTGTAGATTCTACCCTAATTATTTCATTAAGTGGTTAATTTGAATTTAGTTGTAGAAATTGGTGCTTAATTTTGATGATATGATTATATGCATGAATTGAATGATAATTGTGTTGTTGTTGTTGAATTCGTATGCTAAAATGGGTAGTTATGAACATGATGAGTTTTGTATGAAATTGATGATGGATGATGTTGTGGTTGTTAGATTGATGATGAATTCATGCTCAAATGTTGTTGTTGTTGTTGTTGTTGAATGTGTTGTTGATGAATAGATACATTGGGTATCATGAATTGGTGAATTGGTGATGAGAATTGTTGTTGTTTGTTGAAAGTTGTAAGAGTTGGAGAATTGATGAATTATTGATGATTTGATGTTGTAATCTCAAAACTTGTATATGTTTAAGTGTTTTGAAGTGTATATGACCTATAAACATCTTTGGGATTATGTTTTGGGGTTTGGGAGAATCAAAATGGGGATTTTGGGTGAAAATGGGTTGGAACCTGTAACTGTGTTTTGAACTTCTGGTGTAGGACCCTTAAGCGTACTCAGGACGCTTAAGCGACCCACCAGCGTGCCAACAGCGTACCAAAAGCGTGCACTTCCTGCAGTTTCTGGAAGTTGGACGCTTAAGCATGCAGAGGACGCTTAAGCGTGCAACACCCAATTCAGCCATTTTTATTTCTTCGCTTTGTGAGTTGATCCCAATTAGATAGAACCTATATAAACTCTAGTGTTAGAGGAAAATAGGCTTTACCATAATTTTTCATTATTAAGAGAAGAGGTAGAGAGAAAGAGTAAGAGAAGAGAAGGGTTGAAGAGGAAGCTAGAGAGAAAGCTAGAGGGAGGTCAAGCTTCAAGGATTGGAGCTAGGATTGGAGCTAAAGTGAAGCCCTAGTGTTGATTTTGAAGAATTGAGGTAAGGGGTTTGACTTTAATCATAATTAATAGTTGTAGATTCTACCCTAATTCTTTCATTAAGTGGTTAATTTGAATTTTGTTGTAGAAATTGGTGCTTAATTTTGATGATATGATTATATGCATGAATTGAATGATAATTGTGTTGTTGTTGTTGAATTCGTATGCTAAAATGGGTAGTTATGAACATGATGAGTTTTGTATGAAATTGATGATGGATGATGTTGTGGTTGTTAGATTGATGATGAATTCATGCTCAAATGTTGTTGTTGTTGTTGTTGTTGAATGTGTTGTTAATGAATAGATACATTGGGTATCATGAATTGGTGAATTGGTGATGAGAATTGTTGTTGTTTGTTGAAAGTTGTAAGAGTTGGAAAATTGATGAATTATTGATGATTTGATGTTGTAATCGCAAAACTTGTATATTCTTAAGTGTTTTGAAGTGTATATGACCTATAAACATCTTTGGGATTAAGTTTTGGGGTTTGGGAGAATCAAAATGGGGATTTTGGGTGAAAATGGGTTGGAACCCGTAACTGTGTTTTGAACTTCTGGTGTAGGACGCTTAAGCGTACTCAGGACGCTTAAGCGACCCACCAGCGTGCCAACAGCGTACCAAAAGCCTGCACTTCCTGGAGTTTCTGGAAGTTGGACGCTTAAGCGTGCAGAGGACGCTTAAGCGTGCAACACCCAATTCAGCCATTTTTATTTCTTCGCTTTGTGAGTTGAGCCCAATTAGATAGAACCTATATAAACTCTAGTGTGAGAGGAAAATAGGCTTTACCATAATTTTTCATTATTAAGAGAAGAGGTAGAGAGAAAGAGTAAGAGAAGAGAAGGGTTGAAGAGGAAGCTAGAGAGAGAGCTAGAGGGAGGTCAAGCTTCAAGGATTGGAGGTAGGATTGGAGCTAAAGTGAAGCCCTAGTGTTGATTTTGAAGAATTGAGGTAAGGGGTTAGACTTTAATCATAATTAATAGTTGTAGATTCTACCCTAATTATTTCATTAAGTGGTTAATTTGAATTTAGTTGTAGAAATTGGTGCTTAATTTTGATGATATGATTATATGCATGAATTGAATGATAATTGTGTTGTTGTTGTTGAATTCGTATGCTAAAATGGGTAGTTATGAACATGATGAGTTTTGTATGAAATTGATGATGGATGATGTTGTGGTTGTTAGATTGATGATGAATTCATGCTCAAATGTTGTTGTTGTTGTTGTTGTAGAATGTGTTGTTGATGAATAGATACATTGGGTATCATGAATTGGTGAATTGGTGACGAGAATTGTTGTTGTTTGTTGAAAGTTGTAAGAGTTGGAAAATTGATGAATTATTGATGATTTGATGTTGTAATCTCAAAACTTGTATATGTTTAAGTGTTTTGAAGTGTATATGACCTATAAACATCTTTGGGATTAAGTTTTGGGGTTTGGGAGAATCAAAATGGGGATTTTGGGTGAAAATGGGTTGGAACCTGTAACTGTGTTTTGAACTTCTGGTGTAGGACCCTTAAGCGTACTCAGGACGCTTAAGCGACCCACCAGCGTGCCAACAGCGTACCAAAAGCGTGCACTTCCTGCAGTTTCTGGAAGTTGGACGCTTAAGCATGCAGAGGACGCTTAAGCGTGCAACACCCAATTCAGCCATTTTTATTTCTTCGTTTTGTGAGTTGATCCCAATTAGATAGAACCTATATAAACTCTAGTGTTAGAGGAAAATAGGCTTTACCATAATTTTTCATTATTAAGAGAAGAGGTAGAGAGAAAGAGTAAGAGAAGAGAAGGGTTGAAGAGGAAGCTAGAGAGAAAGCTAGAGGGAGGTCAAGCTTCAAGGATTGGAGCTAGGATTGGAGCTAAAGTGAAGCCCTAGTGTTGATTTTGAAGAATTGAGGTAAGGGGTTTGACTTTAATCATAATTAATAGTTGTAGATTCTACCCTAATTCTTTCATTAAGTGGTTAATTTGAATTTTGTTGTAGAAATTGGTGCTTAATTTTGATGATATGATTATATGCATGAATTGAATGATAATTGTGTTGTTGTTGTTGAATTCGTATGCTAAAATGGGTAGTTATGAACATGATGAGTTTTGTATGAAATTGATGATGGATGATGTTGTGGTTGTTAGATTGATGATGAATTCATGCTCAAATGTTGTTGTTGTTGTTGTTGTTGAATGTGTTGTTAATGAATAGATACATTGGGTATCATGAATTGGTGAATTGGTGAGGAGAATTGTTGTTGTTTGTTGAAAGTTGTAAGAGTTGGAAAATTGATGAATTATTGATGATTTGATGTTGTAATCGCAAAACTTGTATATTCTTAAGTGTTTTGAAGTGTATATGACCTATAAACATCTTTGGGATTAAGTTTTGGGGTTTGGGAGAATCAAAATGGGGATTTTGGGTGAAAATGGGTTGGAACCCATAACTGTGTTTTGAACTTCTGGTGTAGGACGCTTAAGCGTACTCAGGACGCTTAAGCGACCCACCAGCGTGCCAACAGCGTACCAAAAGCCTGCACTTCCTGGAGTTTCTGGAAGTTGGACGCTTAAGCGTGCAGAGGACGCTTAAGCGTGCAACACCCAATTCAGCCATTTTTATTTCTTCGCTTTGTGAGTTGAGCCCAATTAGATAGAACCTATATAAACTCTAGTGTGAGAGGAAAATAGGCTTTACCATAATTTTTCATTATTAAGAGAAGAGGTAGAGAGAAAGAGTAAGAGAAGAGAAGGGTTGAAGAGGAAGCTAGAGAGAGAGCTAGAGGGAGGTCAAGCTTCAAGGATTGGAGGTAGGATTGGAGCTAAAGTGAAGCCCTAGTGTTGATTTTGAAGAATTGAGGTAAGGGGTTAGACTTTAATCATAATTAATAGTTGTAGATTCTACCCTAATTATTTCATTAAGTGGTTAATTTGAATTTAGTTGTAGAAATTGGTGCTTAATTTTGATGATATGATTATATGCATGAATTGAATGATAATTGTGTTGTTGTTGTTGAATTCGTATGCTAAAATGGGTAGTTATGAACATGATGAGTTTTGTATGAAATTGATGATGGATGATGTTGTGGTTGTTAGATTGATGTTGAATTCATGCTCAAATGTTGTTGTTGTTGTTGTTGTAGAATGTGTTGTTGATGAATAGATACATTGGGTATCATGAATTGGTGAATTGGTGACGAGAATTGTTGTTGTTTGTTGAAAGTTGTAAGAGTTGGAAAATTGATGAATTATTGATGATTTGATGTTGTAATCTCAAAACTTGTATATGTTTAAGTGTTTTGAAGTGTATATGACCTATAAACATCTTTGGGATTAAGTTTTGGGGTTTGGGAGAATCAAAATGGGGATTTTGGGTGAAAATGGGTTGGAACCTGTAACTGTGTTTTGAACTTCTGGTGTAGGACCCTTAAGCGTACTCAGGACGCTTAAGCGACCCACCAGCGTGCCAACAGCGTACCAAAAGCGTGCACTTCCTGCAGTTTCTGGAAGTTGGACGCTTAAGCATGCAGAGGACGCTTAAGCGTGCAACACCCAATTCAGCCATTTTTATTTCTTCGTTTTGTGAGTTGATCCCAATTAGATAGAACCTATATAAACTCTAGTGTTAGAGGAAAATAGGCTTTACCATAATTTTTCATTATTAAGAGAAGAGGTAGAGAGAAAGAGTAAGAGAAGAGAAGGGTTGAAGAGGAAGCTAGAGAGAAAGCTAGAGGGAGGTCAAGCTTCAAGGATTGGAGGTAGGATTGGAGCTAAAGTGAAGCCCTAGTGTTGATTTTGAAGAATTGAGGTAAGGGGTTTGACTTTAATCATAATTAATAGTTGTAGATTCTACCCTAATTCTTTCATTAAGTGGTTAATTTGAATTTTGTTGTAGAAATTGGTGCTTAATTTTGATGATATGATTATATGCATGAATTGAATGATAATTGTGTTGTTGTTGTTGAATTCGTATGCTAAAATGGGTAGTTATGAACATGATGAGTTTTGTATGAAATTGATGATGGATGATGGTTTGGTTGTTAGATTGATGATGAATTCATGCTCAAATGTTGTTGTTGTTGTTGTTGAATGTGTTGTTAATGAATAGATACATTGGGTATCATGAATTGGTGAATTGGTGATGAGAATTGTTGTTGTTTGTTGAAAGTTGTAAGAGTTGGAAAATTGATGAATTATTGATGATTTGATGTTGTAATCGCAAAACTTGTATATTCTTAAGTGTTTTGAAGTGTATATGACCTATAAACATCTTTGGGATTAAGTTTTGGGGTTTGGGAGAATCAAAATGGGGATTTTGGGTGAAAATGGGCTGGAACCCGTAACTGTGTTTTGAACTTCTGGTGTAGGACGCTTAAGCGTACTCAGGACGCTTAAGCGACCCACCAGCGTGCCAACAGCGTACCAAAAGCCTGCACTTCCTGGAGTTTCTGGAAGTTGGACGCTTAAGCGTGCAGAGGACGCTTAAGCGTGCAACACCCAATTCAGCCATTTTTATTTCTTCGCTTTGTGAGTTGAGCCCAATTAGATAGAACCTATATAAACTCTAGTGTGAGAGGAAAATAGGCTTTACCATAGTTTTTCATTATTAAGAGAAGAGGTAGAGAGAAAGAGTAAGAGAAGAGAAGGGTTGAAGAGGAAGCTAGAGAGAGAGCTAGAGGGAGGTCAAGCTTCAAGGATTGGAGGTAGGATTGGAGCTAAAGTGAAGCCCAAGTGTTGATTTTGAAGAATTGAGGTAAGGGGTTAGACTTTAATCATAATTAATAGTTGTAGATTCTACCCTAATTATTTCATTAAGTGGTTAATTTGAATTTAGTTGTAGAAATTGGTGCTTAATTTTGATGATATGATTATTTGCATGAATTGAATGATAATTGTGTTGTTGTTGTTGAATTCGTATGCTAAAATGGGTAGTTATGAACATGATGAGTTTTGTATGAAATTGATGATGGATGATGTTGTGGTTGTTAGATTGATGATGAATTCATGCTCAAATGTTGTTGTTGTTGTTGTTGTAGAATGTGTTGTTGATGAATAGATACATTGGGTATCATGAATTGGTGAATTGGTGACGAGAATTGTTGTTGTTTGTTGAAAGTTGTAAGAGTTGGAAAATTGATGAATTATTGATGATTTGATGTTGTAATCTCAAAACTTGTATATGTTTAAGTGTTTTGAAGTGTATATGACCTATAAACATCTTTGGGATTAAGTTTTGGGGTTTGGGAGAATCAAAATGGGGATTTTGGGTGAAAATGGGTTGGAACCTGTAACTGTGTTTTGAACTTCTGGTGTAGGACCCTTAAGCGTACTCAGGACGCTTAAGCGACCCACCAGCGTGCCAACAGCGTACCAAAAGCGTGCACTTCCTGCAGTTTCTGGAAGTTGGACGCTTAAGCATGCAGAGGACGCTTAAGCGTGCAACACCCAATTCAGCCATTTTTATTTCTTCGCTTTGTGAGTTGATCCCAATTAGATAGAACCTATATAAACTCTAGTGTTAGAGGAAAATAGGCTTTACCATAATTTTTCATTATTAAGAGAAGAGGTAGAGAGAAAGAGTAAGAGAAGAGAAGGGTTGAAGAGGAAGCTAGAGAGAAAGCTAGAGGGAGGTCAAGCTTCAAGGATTGGAGCTAGGATTGGAGCTAAAGTGAAGCCCTAGTGTTGATTTTGAAGAATTGAGGTAAGGGGTTTGACTTTAATCATAATTAATAGTTGTAGATTCTACCCTAATTCTTTCATTAAGTGGTTAATTTGAATTTTGTTGTAGAAATTGGTGCTTAATTTTGATGATATGATTATATGCATGAATTGAATGATAATTGTGTTGTTGTTGTTGAATTCGTATGCTAAAATGGGTAGTTATGAACATGATGAGTTTTGTATGAAATTGATGATGGATGATGTTGTGGTTGTTAGATTGATGATGAATTCATGCTCAAATGTTGTTGTTGTTGTTGTTGAATGTGTTGTTAATGAATAGATACATTGGGTATCATGAATTGGTGAATTGGTGATGAGAATTGTTGTTGTTTGTTGAAAGTTGTAAGAGTTGGAAAATTGATGAATTATTGATGATTTGATGTTGTAATCGCAAAACTTGTATATTCTTAAGTGTTTTGAAGTGCATATGACCTATAAACATCTTTGGGATTAAGTTTTGGGGTTTGGGAGAATCAAAATGGGGATTTTGGGTGAAAATGGGTTGGAACCCGTAACTGTGTTTTGAACTTCTGGTGTAGGACGCTTAAGCGTACTCAGGACGCTTAAGCGACCCACCAGCGTGCCAACAGCGTACCAAAAGCCTGCACTTCCTGGAGTTTCTGGAAGTTGGACGCTTAAGCGTGCAACACCCAATTCAGCCATTTTTATTTCTTCGCTTTGTGAGTTGAGCCCAATTAGATAGAACCTATATAAACTCTAGTGTGAGAGGAAAATAGGCTTTACCATAATTTTTCATTATTAAGAGAAGAGGTAGAGAGAAAGAGTAAGAGAAGAGAAGGGTTGAAGAGGAAGCTAGAGAGAGAGCTAGAGGGAGGTCAAGCTTCAAGGATTGGAGGTAGGATTGGAGCTAAAGTGAAGTCCTAGTGTTGATTTTGAAGAATTGAGGTAAGGGGTTAGACTTTAATCATAATTAATAGTTGTAGATTCTACCCTAATTATTTCATTAAGTGGTTAATTTGAATTTAGTTGTAGAAATTGGTGCTTAATTTTGATGATATGATTATATGCATGAATTGAATGATAATTGTGTTGTTGTTGTTGAATTCGTATGCTAAAATGGGTAGTTATGAACATGATGAGTTTTGTATGAAATTGATGATGGATGATGTTGTGGTTGTTAGATTGATGATGAATTCATGCTCAAATGTTGTTGTTGTTGTTGTTGTAGAATGTGTTGTTGATGAATAGATACATTGGGTATCATGAATTGGTGAATTGGTGACGAGAATTGTTGTTGTTTGTTGAAAGTTGTAAGAGTTGGAAAATTGATGAATTATTGATGATTTGATGTTGTAATCTCAAAACTTGTATATGTTTAAGTGTTTTGAAGTGTATATGACCTATAAACATCTTTGGGATTAAGTTTTGGGGTTTGGGAGAATCAAAATAGGGATTTTGGGTGAAAATGGGTTGGAACCTGTAACTGTGTTTTGAACTTCTGGTGTAGGACCCTTAAGCGTACTCAGGACGCTTAAGCGACCCACCAGCGTGCCAACAGCGTACCAAAAGCGTGCACTTCCTGCAGTTTCTGGAAGTTGGACGCTTAAGCATGCAGAGGACGCTTAAGCGTGCAACACCCAATTCAGCCATTTTTATTTCTTCGCTTTGTAAGTTGAGCCCAATTAGATAGAACCTATATAAACTCTAGTGTTGGAGGAAAATAGGCTTTACCATAATTTTTCATTATTAAGAGAAGAGGTAGAGAGAAAGAGTAAGAGAAGAGAAGGGTTGAAGAGGAAGCTAGAGAGAAAGCTAGAGGGAGGTCAAGCTTCAAGGATTGGAGCTAAAGTGAAGCCCTAGTGTTGATTTTGAAGAATTGAGGTAAGGGGTTAGACTTTAATCATAATTAATAGTTGTAGATTCTACACTATTTCTTTCATTAAGTGGTTAATTTGAATTTTGTTGTAGAAATTGGTGCTTAATTTTGATGATATGATTATATGCATGAATTGAATGATAATTGTGTTGTTGTTGTTGTTGAATTCGTATGCTAAAATGGGTAGTTATGAACATGATGAGTTTTGTATGAAATTGATGATGTATGATGTTGTGGTTGTTAGATTGATGATGAATTCATGCTCAAATGTTGTTGTTGTTGTTGTTGAATGTGTTGTTGATGAATAGATACATTGGGTATCATGAATTGGTGAATTGGTGATGAGAATTGTTGTTGTTTGTTGAAAGTTGTAAGAGTTGGAAAATTGATGAATTATTGATGATTTGATGTTGTAATCTCAAAACTTGTATATGTTTAAGTGTTTTGAAGTGTATATGACCTATAAACATCTTTGGGATTAAGTTTTGGGGTTTGGGAGAATCAAAATGGGGATTTTGGGTGAAAATGGGTTGGAACCTGTAACTGTGTTTTGAACTTCTGGTGTAGGACCCTTAAGCGTACTCAGGACGCTTAAGCGACCCACCAGCGTGCCAACAGCGTACCAAAAGCGTGCACTTCCTGCAGTTTCTGGAAGTTGGACGCTTAAGCATGCAGAGGACGCTTAAGCGTGCAACACCCAATTCAGCCATTTTTATTTCTTCGCTTTGTGAGTTGATCCCAATTAGATAGAACCTATATAAACTCTAGTGTTAGAGGAAAATAGGCTTTACCATAATTTTTCATTATTAAGAGAAGAGGTAGAGAGAAAGAGTAAGAGAAGAGAAGGGTTGAAGAGGAAGCTAGAGAGAAAGCTAGAGGGAGGTCAAGCTTCAAGGATTGGAGCTAGGATTGGAGCTAAAGTGAAGCCCTAGTGTTGATTTTGAAGAATTGAGGTAAGGGGTTTGACTTTAATCATAATTAATAGTTGTAGATTCTACCCTAATTCTTTCATTAAGTGGTTAATTTGAATTTTGTTGTAGAAATTGGTGCTTAATTTTGATGATATGATTATATGCATGAATTGAATGATAATTGTGTTGTTGTTGTTGAATTCGTATGCTAAAATGGGTAGTTATGAACATGATGAGTTTTGTATGAAATTGATGATGGATGATGTTGTGGTTGTTAGATTGATGATGAATTCATGCTCAAATGTTGTTGTTGTTGTTGTTGTTGTTGAATGTGTTGTTAATGAATAGATACATTGGGTATCATGAATTGGTGAATTGGTGATGAGAATTGTTGTTGTTTGTTGAAAGTTGTAAGAGTTGGAAAATTGATGAATTATTGATGATTTGATGTTGTAATCGCAAAACTTGTATATTCTTAAGTGTTTTGAAGTGTATATGACCTATAAACATCTTTGGGATTAAGTTTTGGGGTTTGGGAGAATCAAAATGGGGATTTTGGGTAAAAATGGGTTGGAACCCGTAACTGTGTTTTGAACTTCTGGTGTAGGACGCTTAAGCGTACTCAGGACGCTTAAGCGACCCACCAGCGTGCCAACAGCGTACCAAAAGCCTGCACTTCCTGGAGTTTCTGGAAGTTGGACGCTTAAGCGTGCAACACCCAATTCAGCCATTTTTATTTCTTCGCTTTGTGAGTTGAGCCCAATTAGATAGAACCTATATAAACTCTAGTGTGAGAGGAAAATCGGCTTTACCATAATTTTTCATTATTAAGAGAAGAGGTAGAGAGAAAGAGTAAGAGAAGAGAAGGGTTGAAGAGGAAGCTAGAGAGAGAGCTAGAGGGAGGTCAAGCTTCAAGGATTGGAGGTAGGATTGGAGCTAAAGTGAAGCCCTAGTGTTGATTTTGAAGAATTGAGGTAAGGGGTTAGACTTTAATCATAATTAATAGTTGTAGATTCTACCCTAATTATTTCATTAAGTGGTTAATTTGAATTTAGTTGTAGAAATTGGTGCTTAATTTTGATGATATGATTATATGCATGAATTGAATGATAATTGTGTTGTTGTTGTTGAATTCGTATGCTAAAATGGGTAGTTATGAACATGATGAGTTTTGTATGAAATTGATGATGGATGATGTTGTGGTTGTTAGATTGATGATGAATTCATGCTCAAATGTTGTTGTTGTTGTTGTTGTAGAATGTGTTGTTGATGAATAGATACATTGGGTATCATGAATTGGTGAATTGGTGACGAGAATTGTTGTTGTTTGTTGAAAGTTGTAAGAGTTGGAAAATTGATGAATTATTGATGATTTGATGTTGTAATCTCAAAACTTGTATATGTTTAAGTGTTTTGAAGTGTATATGACCTATAAACATCTTTGGGATTAAGTTTTGGGGTTTGGGAGAATCAAAATGGGGATTTTGGGTGAAAATGGGTTGGAACCTGTAACTGTGTTTTGAACTTCTGGTGTAGGACCCTTAAGCGTACTCAGGACGCTTAAGCGACCCACCAGCGTGCCAACAGCGTACCAAAAGCGTGCACTTCCTGCAGTTTCTGGAAGTTGGACGCTTAAGCATGCAGAGGACGCTTAAGCGTGCAACAACCAATTCAGCCATTTTTATTTCTTCGCTTTGTAAGTTGAGCCCAATTAGATAGAACCTATATAAACTCTAGTGTTGGAGGAAAATAGGCTTTACCATAATTTTTCATTATTAAGAGAAGAGGTAGAGAGAAAGAGTAAGAGAAGAGAAGGGTTGAAGAGGAAGCTAGAGAGAAAGCTAGAGGGAGGTCAAGCTTCAAGGATTGGAGCTAAAGTGAAGCCCTAGTGTTGATTTTGAAGAATTGAGGTAAGGGGTTAGACTTTAATCATAATTAATAGTTGTAGATTCTACCCTATTTCTTTCATTAAGTGGTTAATTTGAATTTTGTTGTAGAAATTGGTGCTTAATTTTGATGATATGATTATATGCATGAATTGAATGATAATTGTGTTGTTGTTGTTGTTGAATTCGTATGCTAAAATGGGTAGTTATGAACATGATGAGTTTTGTATGAAATTGATGATGTATGATGTTGTGGTTGTTAGATTGATGATGAATTCATGCTCAAATGTTGTTGTTGTTGTTGTTGAATGTGTTGTTGATGAATAGATACATTGGGTATCATGAATTGGTGAATTGGTGATGAGAATTGTTGTTGTTTGTTGAAAGTTGTAAGAGTTGGAAAATTGATGAATTATTGATGATTTGATGTTGTAATCGCAAAACTTGTATATTCTTAAGTGTTTTGAAGTGTATATGACCTATAAACATCTTTGGGATTAAGTTTTGGGGTTTGGGAGAATCAAAATGGGGATTTTGGGTGAAAATGGGTTGGAACCCGTAACTGTGTTTTGAACTTCTGGTGTAGGACGCTTAAGCGTACTCAGGACGCTTAAGCGACCCACCAGCGTGCCAACAGCGTACCAAAAGCGTGCACTTCCTGGAGTTCCTGGAAGTTGGACCCTTAAGCGTGCAGAGGACGCTTAAGCGTGCAACACCCGATTCAACCATTTTTATTTCTTCTCTTTGTGAGTTGAGCCCAATTAGATAGAACCTATATAAACTCTAGTGTGAGAGGAAAATAGGCTTTACCATAATTTTTCATTATTAAGAGAAGAGGTAGAGAGAAAGAGTAAGAGAAGAGAAGGGTTGAAGAGGAAGCTAGAGAGAGAGCTAGAGGGAGGTCAAGCTTCAAGGATTGGAGCTAGGATTGGAGCTAAAGTGAAGCCCTAGTGTTGATTTTGAAGAATTGAGGTAAGGGGTTAGACTTTAATCATAATTAATAGTTGTAGATTCTACCCTAATTATTTCATTAAGTGGTTAATTTGAATTTAGTTGTAGAAATTGGTGCTTAATTTTGATGATATGATTATATGCATGAATTGAATGATAATTGTGTTGTTGTTGTTGAATTCGTATGCTAAAATGGGTAGTTATGAACATGATGAGTTTTGTATGAAATTGATGATGGATGATGTTGTGGTTGTTAGATTGATGATGAATTCATGCTCAAATGTTGTTGTTGTTGTTGAATGTGTTGTTGATGAATAGATACATTGGGTATCATGAATTGGTGAATTGGTGATGAGAATTGTTGTTGTTTGTTGAAAGTTGTAAGAGTTGGAAAATTGATGAATTATTGATGATTTGATGTTGTAATCGCAAAACTTGTATATTCTTAAGTGTTTTGAAGTGTATATGACCTATAAACATCTTTGGGATTAAGTTTTGGGTTTGGGAGAATCAAAATGGGGATTTTGGGTGAAAATGGGTTGGAACCCGTAACTGTGTTTTGAACTTCTGGTGTAGGACGCTTAAGCGTACTCAGGACGCTTAAGCGACCCACCAGCGTGCCAACAACGTACCAAAATCGTGCACTTCCTGGAGTTTCTGGAAGTTGGACGCTTAAGCGTGCAGAGGACGCTTAAGCGTGCAACACCCAATTCAGCCATTTTTATTTATTCGCTTTGTGAGTTGAGCCCAATTAGATAGAACCTATATAAACTCTAGTGTGAGAGGAAAATAGGCTTTACCATAATTTTTCATTATTAAGAGAAGAGGTAGAGAGAAAGAGTAAGAGAAGAGAAGGGTTGAAGAGGAAGCTAGAGAGAGAGCTAGAGGGAGGTCAAGCTTCAAGGATTGGAGGTAGGATTGGAGCTAAAGTGAAGCCCTAGTGTTGATTTTGAAGAATTGAGGTAAGGGGTCAGACTTTAATCATAATTAATAGCTGTAGATTCTACCCTAATTATTTCATTAAGTGGTTAATTTGAATTTAGTTGTAGAAATTGGTGCTTAATTTTGATGATATGATTATATGCATGAATTGAATGATAATTGTGTTGTTGTTGTTGAATTCGTATGCTAAAATGGGTAGTTATGAACATGATGAGTTTTGTATGAAATTGATGATGGATGATGTTGTGGTTGTTAGATTGATGATGAATTCATGCTCAAATGTTGTTGTTGTTGTTGTAGAATGTGTTGTTGATGAATAGATACATTGGGTATCATGAATTGGTGAATTGGTGACGAGAATTGTTGTTGTTTGTTGAAAGTTGTAAGAGTTGGAAAATTGATGAATTATTGATGATTTGATGTTGTAATCTCAAAACTTGTATATGTTTAAGTGTTTTGAAGTGTATATGACCTATAAACATCTTTGGGATTAAGTTTTGGGGTTTGGGAGAATCAAAATGGGGATTTTGGGTGAAAATGGGTTGGAACCTGTAACTGTGTTTTGAACTTCTGGTGTAGGACCCTTAAGCGTACTCAGGACGCTTAAGCGACCCACCAGCGTGCCAACAGTGTACCAAAAGCGTGCACTTCCTGCAGTTTCTGGAAGTTGGACGCTTAAGCATGCAGAGGACGCTTAAGCGTGCAACACCCAATTCAGCCAGTTTTATTTCTTCGCTTTGTAAGTTGAGCCCAATTAGATAGAACCTATATAAACTCTAGTGTTGGAGGAAAATAGACTTTACCATAATTTTTCATTATTAAGAGAAGAGGTAGAGAGAAAGAGTAAGAGAAGAGAAGGGTTGAAGAGGAAGCTAGAGAGAAAGCTAGAGGGAGGTCAAGCTTCAAGGATTGGAGCTAAAGTGAAGCCCTAGTGTTGATTTTGAAGAATTGAGGTAAGGGGTTAGACTTTAATCATAATTAATAGTTGTAGATTCTACCCTATTTCTTTCATTAAGTGGTTAATTTGAATTTTGTTGTAGAAATTGGTGCTTAATTTTGATGATATGATTATAAGCATGAATTGAATGATAATTGTGTTGTTGTTGTTGTTGAATTCGTATGCTAAAATGGGTAGTTATGAACATGATGAGTTTTGTATGAAATTGATGATGTATGATGTTATGGTTGTTAGATTGATGATGAATTCATGCTCAAATGTTGTTGTTGTTATTGTTGAATGTGTTGTATATGAAAAGATACATTGGGTATCATGAATTGGTGAATTGGTGATGAGAATTGTTGTTGTTTGTTGAAAGTTGTAAGAGTTGGAAAATTGATGAATTATTGATGATTTGATGTTGTAATCGCAAAACTTGTATATTCTTAAGTGTTTTGAAGTGTATATGACCTATAAACATCTTTGGGATTAAGTTTTGGGGTTTGGGAGAATCAAAATGGGGATTTTGGGTGAAAATGGGTTGGAACCCGTAACTGTGTTTTGAACTTCTGGTGTAGGACGCTTAAGCGTACTCAGGACGCTTAAGCGACCCACCAGCGTGCCAACAACGTACCAAAATCGTGCACTTCCTGGAGTTTCTGGAAGTTGGACGCTTAAGCGTGCAGAGGACGCTTAAGCGTGCAACACCCAATTCAGCCATTTTTATTTATTCGCTTTGTGAGTTGAGCCCAATTAGATAGAACCTATATAAACTCTAGTGTGAGAGGAAAATAGGCTTTACCATAATTTTTCATTATTAAGAGAAGAGGTAGAGAGAAAGAGTAAGAGAAGAGAAGGGTTGAAGAGGAAGCTAGAGAGAGAGCTAGAGGGAGGTCAAGCTTCAAGGATTGGAGGTAGGATTGGAGCTAAAGTGAAGCCCTAGTGTTGATTTTGAAGAATTGAGGTAAGGGGTCAGACTTTAATCATAATTAATAGCTGTAGATTCTACCCTAATTATTTCATTAAGTGGTTAATTTGAATTTAGTTGTAGAAATTGGTGCTTAATTTTGATGATATGATTATATGCATGAATTGAATGATAATTGTGTTGTTGTTGTTGAATTCGTATGCTAAAATGGGTAGTTATGAACATGATGAGTTTTGTATGAAATTGATGATGGATGATGTTGTGGTTGTTAGATTGATGATGAATTCATGCTCAAATGTTGTTGTTGTTGTTGTAGAATGTGTTGTTGATGAATAGATACATTGGGTATCATGAATTGGTGAATTGGTGACGAGAATTGTTGTTGTTTGTTGAAAGTTGTAAGAGTTGGAAAATTGATGAATTATTGATGATTTGATGTTGTAATCTCAAAACTTGTATATGTTTAAGTGTTTTGAAGTGTATATGACCTATAAACATCTTTGGGATTAAGTTTTGGGGTTTGGGAGAATCAAAATGGGGATTTTGGGTGAAAATGGGTTGGAACCTGTAACTGTGTTTTGAACTTCTGGTGTAGGACCCTTAAGCGTACTCAGGACGCTTAAGCGACCCACCAGCGTGCCAACAGTGTACCAAAAGCGTGCACTTCCCGCAGTTTCTGGAAGTTGGACGCTTAAGCATGCAGAGGACGCTTAAGCGTGCAACACCCAATTCAGCCATTTTTATTTCTTCGCTTTGTAAGTTGAGCCCAATTAGATAGAACCTATATAAACTCTAGTGTTGGAGGAAAATAGGCTTTACCATAATTTTTCATTATTAAGAGAAGAGGTAGAGAGAAAGAGTAAGAGAAGAGAAGGGTTGAAGAGGAAGCTAGAGAGAAAGCTAGAGGGAGGTCAAGCTTCAAGGATTGGAGCTAAAGTGAAGCCCTAGTGTTGATTTTGAAGAATTGAGGTAAGGGGTTAGACTTTAATCATAATTAATAGTTGTAGATTCTACCCTATTTCTTTCATTAAGTGGTTAATTTGAATTTTGTTGTAGAAATTGGTGCTTAATTTTGATGATATGATTATATGCATGAATTGAATGATAATTGTGTTGTTGTTGTTGTTGAATTCGTATGCTAAAATGGGTAGTTATGAACATGATGAGTTTTGTATGAAATTGATGATGTATGATGTTATGGTTGTTAGATTGATGATGAATTCATGCTCAAATGTTGTTGTTGTTATTGTTGAATGTGTTGTATATGAATAGATACATTGGGTATCATGAATTGGTGAATTGGTGATGAGAATTGTTGTTGTTTGTTGAAAGTTGTAAGAGTTGGAAAATTGATGAATTATTGATGATTTGATGTTGTAATCGCAAAACTTGTATATTCTTAAGTGTTTTGAAGTGTATATGACCTATAAACATCTTTGGGATTAAGTTTTGGGGTTTGGGAGAATCAAAATGGGGATTTTGGGTGAAAATGGGTTGGAACCCGTAACTGTGTTTTGAACTTCTGGTGTAGGACGCTTAAGCGAACTCAGGACGCTTAAGCGACCCACCAGCGTGCCAACAACGTACCAAAATCGTGCACTTCCTGGAGTTTCTGGAAGTTGGATGCTTAAGCGTGCAGAGGACGCTTAAGCGTGCAACACCCAATTCAGCCATTTTTATTTATTCGCTTTGTGAGTTGAGCCCAATTAGATAGAACCTATATAAACTCTAGTGTGAGAGGAAAATAGGCTTTACCATAATTTTTCATTATTAAGAGAAGAGGTAGAGAGAAAGAGTAAGAGAAGAGAAGGGTTGAAGAGGAAGCTAGAGAGAGAGCTAGAGGGAGGTCAAGCTTCAAGGATTGGAGGTAGGATTGGAGCTAAAGTGAAGCCCTAGTGTTGATTTTGAAGAATTGAGGTAAGGGGTCAGACTTTAATCATAATTAATAGCTGTAGATTCTACCCTAATTATTTCATTAAGTGGTTAATTTGAATTTAGTTGTAGAAATTGGTGCTTAATTTTGATGATATGATTATATGCATGAATTGAATGATAATTGTGTTGTTGTTGTTGAATTCGTATGCTAAAATGGGTAGTTATGAACATGATGAGTTTTGTATGAAATTGATGATGGATGATGTTGTGGTTGTTAGATTGATGATGAATTCATGCTCAAATGTTGTTGTTGTTGTTGTAGAATGTGTTGTTGATGAATAGATACATTGGGTATCATGAATTGGTGAATTGGTGACGAGAATTGTTGTTGTTTGTTGAAAGTTGTAAGAGTTGGAAAATTGATGAATTATTGATGATTTGATGTTGTAATCTCAAAACTTGTATATGTTTAAGTGTTTTGAAGTGTATATGACCTATAAACATCTTTGGGATTAAGTTTTGGGGTTTGGGAGAATCAAAATGGGGATTTTGGGTGAAAATGGGTTGGAACCTGTAACTGTGTTTTGAACTTCTGGTGTAGGACCCTTAAGCGTACTCAGGACGCTTAAGCGACCCACCAGCGTGCCAACAGTGTACCAAAAGCGTGCACTTCCTGCAGTTTCTGGAAGTTGGACGCTTAAGCATGCAGAGGACGCTTAAGCGTGCAACACCCAATTCAGCCATTTTTATTTCTTCGCTTTGTAAGTTGAGCCCAATTAGATAGAACCTATATAAACTCTAGTGTTGGAGGAAAATAGGCTTTACCATAATTTTTCATTATTAAGAGAAGAGGTAGAGAGAAAGAGTAAGAGAAGAGAAGGGTTGAAGAGGAAGCTAGAGAGAAAGCTAGAGGGAGGTCAAGCTTCAAGGATTGGAGCTAAAGTGAAGCCCTAGTGTTGATTTTGAAGAATTGAGGTAAGGGGTTAGACTTTAATCATAATTAATAGTTGTAGATTCTACCCTATTTCTTTCATTAAGTGGTTAATTTGAATTTTGTTGTAGAAATTGGTGCTTAATTTTGATGATATGATTATATGCATGAATTGAATGATAATTGTGTTGTTGTTGTTGTTGAATTCGTATGCTAAAATGGGTAGTTATGAACATGATGAGTTTTGTATGAAATTGATGATGTATGATGTTATGGTTGTTAGATTGATGATGAATTCATGCTCAAATGTTGTTGTTGTTATTGTTGAATGTGTTGTATATGAATAGATACATTGGGTATCATGAATTGGTGAATTGGTGATGAGAATTGTTGTTGTTTGTTGAAAGTTGTAAGAGTTGGAAAATTGATGAATTATTGATGATTTGATGTTGTAATCGCAAAACTTGTATATTCTTAAGTGTTTTGAAGTGTATATGACCTATAAACATCTTTGGGATTAAGTTTTGGGGTTTGGGAGAATCAAAATGGGGATTTTGGGTGAAAATGGGTTGGAACCCGTAACTGTGTTTTGAACTTCTGGTGTAGGACGCTTAAGCGTACTCAGGACGCTTAAGCGACCCACCAGCGTGCCAACAGCGTACCAAAAGCGTGCACTTCCTGGAGTTTCTGGAAGTTGGACCATTAAGCGTGCAGAGGACGCTTAAGCGTGCAACACCCGATTCAGCCATTTTTATTTCTTCTCTTTGTGAGTTGAGCCCAATTAGATAGAACCTATATAAACTCTAGTGTGAGAGGAAAATAGGCTTTACCATAATTTTTCATTATTAAGAGAAGAGGTAGAGAGAAAGAGTAAGAGAAGAGAAGGGTTGAAGAGGAAGCTAGAGAGAGAGCTAGAGGGAGGTCAAGCTTCAAGGATTGGAGGTAGGATTGGAGCTAAAGTGAAGCCCTAGTGTTGATTTTGAAGAATTGAGGTAAGGGGTTAGACTTTAATCATAATTAATAGTTGTAGATTCTACCCTAATTATTTCATTAAGTGGTTAATTTGAATTTAGTTGTAGAAATTGGTGCTTAATTTTGATGATATGATTATATGCATGAATTGAATGATAATTGTGTTGTTGTTGTTGAATTCGTATGCTAAAATGGGTAGTTATGAACATGATGAGTTTTGTATGAAATTGATGATGGATGATGTTGTGGTTGTTAGATTGATGATGAATTCATGCTCAAATGTTGTTGTTGTTGTTGTTGTTGTTGTAGAATGTGTTGTTGATGAATAGATACATTGGGTATCATGAATTGGTGAATTGGTGACGAGAATTGTTGTTGTTTGTTGAAAGTTGTAAGAGTTGGAAAATTGATGAATTATTGATGATTTGATGTTGTAATCTCAAAACTTGTATATGTTTAAGTGTTTTGAAGTGTATATGACCTATAAACATCTTTGGGATTAAGTTTTGGGGTTTGGGAGAATCAAAATGGGGATTTTGGGTGAAAATGGGTTGGAACCTGTAACTGTGTTTTGAACTTCTGGTGTAGGACCCTTAAGCGTACTCAGGACGCTTAAGCGACCCACCAGCGTGCCAACAGCGTACCAAAAGCGTGCACTTCCTGCAGTTTCTGGAAGTTGGACGCTTAAGCATGCAGAGGACGCTTAAGCGTGCAACACCCAATTCAGCCATTTTTATTTCTTCGCTTTGTAAGTTGAGCCCAATTAGATAGAACCTATATAAACTCTAGTGTTGGAGGAAAATAGGCTTTACCATAATTTTTCATTATTAAGAGAAGAGGTAGAGAGAAAGAGTAAGAGAAGAGAAGGGTTGAAGAGGAAGCTAGAGAGAAAGCTAGAGGGAGGTCAAGCTTCAAGGATTGGAGCTAAAGTGAAGCCCTAGTGTTGATTTTGAAGAATTGAGGTAAGGGGTTAGACTTTAATCATAATTAATAGTTGTAGATTCTACCCTATTTCTTTCATTAAGTGGTTAATTTGAATTTTGTTGTAGAAATTGGTGCTTAATTTTGATGATATGATTATATGCATGAATTGAATGATAATTGTGCTGTTGTTGTTGTTGAATTCGTATGCTAAAATGGGTAGTTATGAACATGATGAGTTTTGTATGAAATTGATGATGTATGATGTTGTGGTTGTTAGATTGATGATGAATTCATGCTCAAATGTTGTTGTTGTTGTTGTTGAATGTGTTGTTGATGAATAGATACATTGGGTATCATGAATTGGTGAATTGGTGATGAGAATTGTTGTTGTTTGTTGAAAGTTGTAAGAGTTGGAAAATTGATGAATTATTGATGATTTGATGTTGTAATCGCAAAACTTGTATATTCTTAAGTGTTTTGAAGTGTATATGACCTATAAACATCTTTGGGATTAAGTTTTGGGGTTTGGGAGAATCAAAATGGGGATTTTGGGTGAAAATGGGTTGGAACCCGTAACTGTGTTTTGAACTTCTGGTGTAGGACGCTTAAGCGTACTCAGGACGCTTAAGCGACCCACCAGCGTGCCAACAGCGTACCAAAAGCGTGCACTTCCTGGAGTTTCTGGAAGTTGGACCCTTAAGCGTGCAGAGGACGCTTAAGCGTGCAACACCCGATTCAGCCATTTTTATTTCTTCTCTTTGTGAGTTGAGCCCAATTAGATAGAACCTATATAAACTCTAGTGTGAGAGGAAAATAGGCTTTACCATAATTTTTCATTATTAAGAGAAGAGGTAGAGAGAAAGAGTAAGAGAAGAGAAGGGTTGAAGAGGAAGCTAGAGAGAGAGCTAGAGGGAGGTCAAGCTTCAAGGATTGGAGGTAGGATTGGAGCTAAAGTGAAGCCCTAGTGTTGATTTTGAAGAATTGAGGTAAGGGGTTAGACTTTAATCATAATTAATAGTTGTAGATTCTACCCTAATTATTTCATTAAGTGGTTAATTTGAATTTAGTTGTAGAAATTGGTGCTTAATTTTGATGATATGATTATATGCATGAATTGAATGATAATTGTGTTGTTGTTGTTGAATTCGTATGCTAAAATGGGTAGTTATGAACATGATGAGTTTTGTATGAAATTGATGATGGATGATGTTGTGGTTGTTAGATTGATGATGAATTCATGCTCAAATGTTGTTGTTGTTGTTGTTGTTGTTGTAGAATGTGTTGTTGATGAATAGATACATTGGGTATCATGAATTGGTGAATTGGTGACGAGAATTGTTGTTGTTTGTTGAAAGTTGTAAGAGTTGGAAAATTGATGAATTATTGATGATTTGATGTTGTAATCTCAAAACTTGTATATGTTTAAGTGTTTTGAAGTGTATATGACCTATAAACATCTTTGGGATTAAGTTTTGGGGTTTGGGAGAATCAAAATGGGGATTTTGGGTGAAAATGGGTTGGAACCTGTAACTGTGTTTTGAACTTCTGGTGTAGGACCCTTAAGCGTACTCAGGACGCTTAAGCAACCCACCAGCGTGCCAACAGCGTACCAAAAGCGTGCACTTCCTGCAGTTTCTGGAAGTTGGACGCTTAAGCATGCAGAGGACGCTTAAGCGTGCAACACCCAATTCAGCCATTTTTATTTCTTCGCTTTGTAAGTTGAGCCCAATTAGATAGAACCTATATAAACTCTAGTGTTGGAGGAAAATAGGCTTTACCATAATTTTTCATTATTAAGAGAAGAGGTAGAGAGAAAGAGTAAGAGAAGAGAAGGGTTGAAGAGGAAGCTAGAGAGAAAGCTAGAGGGAGGTCAAGCTTCAAGGATTGGAGCTAAAGTGAAGCCCTAGTGTTGATTTTGAAGAATTGAGGTAAGGGGTTAGACTTTAATCATAATTAATAGTTGTAGATTCTACCCTATTTCTTTCATTAAGTGGTTAATTTGAATTTTGTTGTAGAAATTGGTGCTTAATTTTGATGATATGATTATATGCATGAATTGAATGATAATTGTGTTGTTGTTGTTGTTGAATTCGTATGCTAAAATGGGTAGTTATGAACATGATGAGTTTTGTATGAAATTGATGATGTATGATGTTGTGGTTGTTAGATTGATGATGAATTCATGCTCAAATGTTGTTGTTGTTGTTGTTGAATGTGTTGTTGATGAATAGATACATTGGGTATCATGAATTGGTGAATTGGTGATGAGAATTGTTGTTGTTTGTTGAAAGTTGTAAGAGTTGGAAAATTGATGAATTATTGATGATTTGATGTTGTAATCGCAAAACTTGTATATTCTTAAGTGTTTTGAAGTGTATATGACCTATAAACATCTTTGGGATTAAGTTTTGGGGTTTGGGAGAATCAAAATGGGGATTTTGGGTGAAAATGGGTTGGAACCCGTAACTGTGTTTTGAACTTCTGGTGTAGGACGCCTAAGCGTACTCAGGACGCTTAAGCGACCCACCAGCGTGCCAACAGCGTACCAAAAGCGTGCACTTCCTGGAGTTTCTGGAAGTTGGACCCTTAAGCGTGCAGAGGACGCTTAAGCGTGCAACACCCGATTCAGCCATTTTTATTTCTTCTCTTTGTGAGTTGAGCCCAATTAGATAGAACCTATATAAACTCTAGTGTGAGAGGAAAATAGGCTTTACCATAATTTTTCATTATTAAGAGAAGAGGTAGAGAGAAAGAGTAAGAGAAGAGAAGGGTTGAAGAGGAAGCTAGAGAGAGAGCTAGAGGGAGGTCAAGCTTCAAGGATTGGAGGTAGGATTGGAGCTAAAGTGAAGCCCTAGTGTTGATTTTGAAGAATTGAGGTAAGGGGTTAGACTTTAATCATAATTAATAGTTGTAGATTCTACCCTAATTATTTCATTAAGTGGTTAATTTGAATTTAGTTGTAGAAATTGGTGCTTAATTTTGATGATATGATTATATGCATGAATTGAATGATAATTGTGTTGTTGTTGTTGAATTCGTATGCTAAAATGGGTAGTTATGAACATGATGAGTTTTGTATGAAATTGATGATGGATGATGTTGTGGTTGTTAGATTGATGATGAATTCATGCTCAAATGTTGTTGTTGTTGTTGTTGTAGAATGTGTTGTTGATGAATAGATATATTGGGTATCATGAATTGGTGAATTGGTGACGAGAATTGTTGTTGTTTGTTGAAAGTTGTAAGAGTTGGAAAATTGATGAATTATTGATGATTTGATGTTGTAATCTCAAAACTTGTATATGTTTAAGTGTTTTGAAGTGTATATGACCTATAAACATCTTTGGGATTAAGTTTTGGGGTTTGGGAGAATCAAAATGGGGATTTTGGGTGAAAATGGGTTGGAACCTGTAACTGTGTTTTGAACTTCCGGTGTAGGACCCTTAAGCGTACTCAGGACGCTTAAGCGACCCACCAGCGTGCCAACAGCGTACCAAAAGCGTGCACTTCCTGCAGTTTCTGGAAGTTGGACGCTTAAGCATGCAGAGGACGCTTAAGCGTGCAACACCTAATTCAGCCATTTTTATTTCTTCGCTTTGTAAGTTGAGCCCAATTAGATAGAACCTATATAAACTCTAGTGTTGGAGGAAAATAGGCTTTACCATAATTTTTCATTATTAAGAGAAGAGGTAGAGAGAAAGAGTAAGAGAAGAGAAGGGTTGAAGAGGAAGCTAGAGAGAAAGCTAGAGGGAGGTCAAGCTTCAAGGATTGGAGCTAAAGTGAAGCCCTAGTGTTGATTTTGAAGAATTGAGGTAAGGGGTTAGACTTTAATCATAATTAATAGTTGTAGATTCTACCCTATTTCTTTCATTAAGTGGTTAATTTGAATTTTGTTGTAGAAATTGGTGCTTAATTTTGATGATATGATTATATGCATGAATTGAATGATAATTGTGTTGTTGTTGTTGTTGAATTCGTATGCTAAAATGGGTAGTTATGAACATGATGAGTTTTGTATGAAATTGATGATGTATGATGTTGTGGTTGTTAGATTGATGATGAATTCATGCTCAAATGTTGTTGTTGTTGTTGTTGAATGTGTTGTTGATGAAAGTTGTAAGAGTTGGAAAATTGATGAATTATTGATGATTTGATGTTGTAATCGCAAAACTTGTATATTCTTAAGTGTTTTGAAGTGTATATGACCTATAAACATCTTTGGGATTAAGTTTTGGGGTTTGGGAGAATCAAAATGGGGATTTTGGGTGAAAATGGGTTGGAACCCGTAACTGTGTTTTGAACTTCTGGTGTAGGACGCTTAAGCGTACTCAGGACGCTTAAGCGACCCACCAGCGTGCCAACAGCGTACCAAAAGCGTGCACTTCCTGGAGTTTCTGGAAGTTGGACCCTTAAGCGTGCAGAGGACGCTTAAGCGTGCAACACCCGATTCAGCCATTTTTATTTCTTCTCTTTGTGAGTTGAGCCCAATTAGATAGAACCTATATAAACTCTAGTGTGAGAGGAAAATAGGCTTTACCATAATTTTTCATTATTAAGAGAAGAGGTAGAGAGAAAGAGTAAGAGAAGAGAAGGGTTGAAGAGGAAGCTAGAGAGAGAGCTAGAGGGAGGTCAAGCTTCAAGGATTGGAGGTAGGATTGGAGCTAAAGTGAAGCCCTAGTGTTGATTTTGAAGAATTGAGGTAAGGGGTTAGACTTTAATCATAATTAATAGTTGTAGATTCTACCCTAATTATTTCATTAAGTGGTTAATTTGAATTTAGTTGTAGAAATTGGTGCTTAATTTTGATGATATGATTATATGCATGAATTGAATGATAATTGTGTTGTTGTTGTTGAATTCGTATGCTAAAATGGGTAGTTATGAACATGATGAGTTTTGTATGAAATTGATGATGGATGATGTTGTGGTTGTTAGATTGATGATGAATTCATGCTCAAATGTTGTTGTTGTTGTTGTTGTAGAATGTGTTGTTGATGAATAGATATATTGGGTATCATGAATTGGTGAATTGGTGACGAGAATTGTTGTTGTTTGTTGAAAGTTGTAAGAGTTGGAAAATTGATGAATTATTGATGATTTGATGTTGTAATCTCAAAACTTGTATATGTTTAAGTGTTTTGAAGTGTATATGACCTATAAACATCTTTGGGATTAAGTTTTGGGGTTTGGGAGAATCAAAATGGGGATTTTGGGTGAAAATGGGTTGGAACCTGTAACTGTGTTTTGAACTTCCGGTGTAGGACCCTTAAGCGTACTCAGGACGCTTAAGCGACCCACCAGCGTGCCAACAGCGTACCAAAAGCGTGCACTTCCTGCAGTTTCTGGAAGTTGGACGCTTAAGCATGCAGAGGACGCTTAAGCGTGCAACACCCAATTCAGCCATTTTTATTTCTTCGCTTTGTAAGTTGAGCCCAATTAGATAGAACCTATATAAACTCTAGTGTTGGAGGAAAATAGGCTTTACCATAATTTTTCATTATTAAGAGAAGAGGTAGAGAGAAAGAGTAAGAGAAGAGAAGGGTTGAAGAGGAAGCTAGAGAGAAAGCTAGAGGGAGGTCAAGCTTCAAGGATTGGAGCTAAAGTGAAGCCCTAGTGTTGATTTTGAAGAATTGAGGTAAGGGGTTAGACTTTAATCATAATTAATAGTTGTAGATTCTACCCTATTTCTTTCATTAAGTGGTTAATTTGAATTTTGTTGTAGAAATTGGTGCTTAATTTTGATGATATGATTATATGCATGAATTGAATGATAATTGTGCTGTTGTTGTTGTTGTTGAATTCGTATGCTAAAATGGGTAGTTATGAACATGATGAGTTTTGTATGAAATTGATGATGTATGATGTTGTGGTTGTTAGATTGATGATGAATTCATGCTCAAATGTTGTTGTTGTTGTTGTTGAATGTGTTGTTGATGAATAGATACATTGGGTATCATGAATTGGTGAATTGGTGATGAGAATTGTTGTTGTTTGTTGAAAGTTGTAAGAGTTGGAAAATTGATGAATTATTGATGATTTGATGTTGTAATCGCAAAACTTGTATATTCTTAAGTGTTTTGAAGTGTATATGACCTATAAACATCTTTGGGATTAAGTTTTGGGGTTTGGGAGAATCAAAATGGGGATTTTGGGTGAAAATGGGTTGGAACCCGTAACTGTGTTTTGAACTTCTGGTGTAGGACGCTTAAGCGTACTCAGGACGCTTAAGCGACCCACCAGCGTGCCAACAGCGTACCAAAAGCGTGCACTTCCTGGAGTTTCTGGAAGTTGGACCCTTAAGCGTGCAGAGGACGCTTAAGCGTGCAACACCCGATTCAGCCATTTTTATTTCTTCTCTTTGTGAGTTGAGCCCAATTAGATAGAACCTATATAAACTCTAGTGTGAGAGGAAAATAGGCTTTACCATAATTTTTCATTATTAAGAGAAGAGGTAGAGAGAAAGAGTAAGAGAAGAGAAGGGTTGAAGAGGAAGCTAGAGAGAGAGCTAGAGGGAGGTCAAGCTTCAAGGATTGGAGGTAGGATTGGAGCTAAAGTGAAGCCCTAGTGTTGATTTTGAAGAATTGAGGTAAGGGGTTAGACTTTAATCATAATTAATAGTTGTAGATTCTACCCTAATTATTTCATTAAGTGGTTAATTTGAATTTAGTTGTAGAAATTGGTGCTTAATTTTGATGATATGATTATATGCATGAATTGAATGATAATTGTGTTGTTGTTGTTGAATTCGTATGCTAAAATGGGTATTTATGAACATGATGAATTTTGTATGAAATTGATGATGGATGATGTTGTGGTTGTTAGATTGATGATGAATTCATGCTCAAATGTTGTTGTTGTTGTTGTTGTAGAATGTGTTGATGATGAATAGATACATTGGGTATCATGAATTGGTGAATTGGTGACGAGAATTGTTGTTGTTTGTTGAAAGTTGTAAGAGTTGGAAAATTGATGAATTATTGATGATTTGATGTTGTAATCTCAAAACTTGTATATGTTTAAGTGTTTTGAAGTGTATATGACCTATAAACATCTTTGGGATTAAGTTTTGGGGTTTGGGAGAATCAAAATGGGGATTTTGGGTGAAAATGGGTTGGAACCTGTAACTGTGTTTTGAACTTCCGGTGTAGGACCCTTAAGCGTACTCAGGACGCTTAAGCGACCCACCAGCGTGCCAACAGCGTACCAAAAGCGTGCACTTCCTGCAGTTTCTGGAAGTTGGACGCTTAAGCATGCAGAGGACGCTTAAGCGTGCAACACCCAATTCAGCCATTTTTATTTCTTCGCTTTGTAAGTTGAGCCCAATTAGATAGAACCTATATAAACTCTAGTGTTAGAGGAAAATAGGCTTCACCATAATTTTTCATTATTAAGAGAAGAGGTAGAGAGAAAGAGTAAGAGAAGAGAAGGGTTGAAGAGGAAGCTAGAGAGAAAGCTAGAGGGAGGTCAAGCTTCAAGGATTGGAGGTAGGATTGGAGCTAAAGTGAAGCCCTAGTGTTGATTTTGAAGAATTGAGGTAAGGGGTTAGACTTTAATCATAATTAATAGTTGTAGATTCTACCCTAATTATTTCATTAAGTGGTTAATTTGAATTTAGTTGTAGAAATTGGTGCTTAATTTTGATGATATGATTATATGCATGAATTGAATGATAATTGTGTTGTTGTTGTTGAATTCGTATGCTAAAATGGGTAGTTATGAACATGATGAGTTTTGTATGAAATTGATGATGGATGATGTTGTGGTTGTTAGATTGATGATGAATTCATGCTCAAATGTTGTTGTTGTTGTTGAATGTGTTGTTGATGAATAGATACATTGGGTATCATGAATTGGTGAATTGGTGATGAGAATTGTTGTTGTTTGTTGAAAGTTGTAAGAGTTGGAAAATTGATGAATTATTGATGATTTGATGTTGTAATCGCAAAACTTGTATATTCTTAAGTGTTTTGAAGTGTATATGACCTATAAACATCTTTGGGATTAAGTTTTGGGGTTTGGGAGAATCAAAATGGGGATTTTGGGTGAAAATGGGTTGGAACCCGTAACTGTGTTTTGAACTTCTGGTGTAGGACGCTTAAGCGTACTCAGGACGCTTAAGCGACCCACCAGCATGCCAACAACGTACCAAAAGCGTGCACTTCCTGGAGTTTCTGGAAGTTGGACGCTTAAGCGTGCAGAGGACGCTTAAGCGTGCAACACCCAATTCAGCCATTTTTATTTATTCGCTTTGTGAGTTGAGCCCAATTAGATAGAACCTATATAAACTCTAGTGTGAGAGGAAAATAGGCTTTACCATAATTTTTCATTATTAAGAGAAGAGGTAGAGAGAAAGAGTAAGAGAAGAGAAGGGTTGAAGAGGAAGCTAGAGAGAGAGCTAGAGGGAGGTCAAGCTTCAAGGATTGGAGGTAGGATTGGAGCTAAAGTGAAGCCCTAGTGTTGATTTTGAAGAATTGAGGTAAGGGGTTAGACTTTAATCATAATTAATAGTTGTAGATTCTACCCTAATTATTTCATTAAGTGGTTAATTTGAATTTAGTTGTAGAACATGGTGCTTAATTTTGATGATATGATTATATGCATGAATTGAATGATAATTGTGTTGTTGTTGAATTCGTATGCTAAAATGGGTAGTTATGAACATGATGAGTTTTGTATGAAATTGATGATGGATGATGTTGTGGTTGTTAGATTGATGATGAATTCATGCTCAAATGTTGTTGTTGTTGTTGTAGAATGTGTTGTTGATGAATAGATACATTGGGTATCATGAATTGGTGAATTGGTGACGAGAATTGTTGTTGTTTGTTGAAAGTTGTAAGAGTTGGAAAATTGATGAATTATTGATGATTTGATGTTGTAATCTCAAAACTTGTATATGTTTAAGTGTTTTGAAGTGTATATGACCTATAAACATCTTTGGGATTAAGTTTTGGGGTTTGGGAGAATCAAAATGGGGATTTTGGGTGAAAATGGGTTGGAACCTGTAACTGTGTTTTGAACTTCTGGTGTAGGACCCTTAAGCGTACTCAGGACGCTTAAGCGACCCACCAGCGTGCCAACAGCGTACCAAAAGCGTGCACTTCCTGCAGTTTCTGGAAGTTGGACGCTTAAGCATGCAGAGGACGCTTAAGCGTGCAACACCCAACTCAGCCATTTTTATTTCTTCGCTTTGTAAGTTGAGCCCAATTAGATAGAACCTATATAAACTCTAGTGTTAGAGGAAAATAGGCTTTACCATAATTTTTCATTATTAAGAGAAGAGGTAGAGAGAAAGAGTAAGAGAAGAGAAGGGTTGAAGAGGAAGCTAGAGAGAAAGCTAGAGGGAGGTCAAGCTTCAAGGATTGGAGCTAGGATTGGAGCTAAAGTGAAGCCCTAGTGTTGATTTTGAAGAATTGAGGTAAGGGGTTAGACTTTAATCATAATTAATAGTTGTAGATTCTACCCTATTTCTTTCATTAAGTGGTTAATTTGAATTTTGCTGTAGAAATTGGTGCTTAATTTTGATGATATGATTATATGCATGAATTGAATGATAATTGTGTTGTTGTTGTTGAATTCGTATGCTAAAATGGGTAGTTATGAACATGATGAGTTTTGTATGAAATTGATGATGGATGATGTTGTGGTTATGAATTCATGCTCAAATGTTGTTGTTGTTGTTGTTGTTGAATGTGTTGTTGGTGAATAGATACATTGGGTATCATGAATTGGTGAATTGGTGATGAGAATTGTTGTTGTTTGTTGAAAGTTGTAAGAGTTGGAAAATTGATGAATTATTGATGATTTGATGTTGTAATCGCAAAACTTGTATATTCTTAAGTGTTTTGAAGTGTATATGACCTATAAACATCTTTGGGATTAAGTTTTGGGGTTTGGGAGAATCAAAATGGGGATTTTGGGTGAAAATGGGCTGGAACCCGTAACTGTGTTTTGAACTTCTGGTGTAGGACGCTTAAGCGTACTCAGGACGCTTAAGCGACCCACCAGCGTGCCAACAACGTACCAAAAGCGTGCACTTCCTGGAGTTTCTGGAAGTTGGACGCTTAAGCGTGCAGAGGACGCTTAAGCGTGCAACACCCAATTCAGCCATTTTTATTTATTCGCTTTGTGAGTTGAGCCCAATTAGATAGAACCTATATAAACTCTAGTGTGAGAGGAAAATAGGTTTTACCATAATTTTTCATTATTAAGAGAAGAGGTAGAGAGAAAGAGTAAGAGAAGAGAAGGGTTGAAGAGGAAGCTAGAGAGAGAGAGCTAGAGGGAGGTCAAGCTTCAAGGATTGGAGGTAGGATTGGAGCTAAAGTGAAGCCCTAGTGTTGATTTTGAAGAATTGAGGTAAGGGGTTAGACTTTAATCATAATTAATAGTTGTAGATTATACCCTAATTATTTCATTAAGTGGTTAATTTGAATTTAGTTGTAGAAATTGGTGCTTAATTTTGATGATATGATTATATGCATGAATTGAATGATAATTGTGTTGTTGTTGTTGAATTCGTATGCTAAAATGGGTAGTTATGAACATGATGAGTTTTGTATGAAATTGATGATGGATGATGTTGTGGTTGTTAGATTGATGATGAATTCATGCTCAAATGTTGTTGTTGTAGAATGTGTTGTTGATGAATAGATACATTGGGTATCATGAATTGGTGAATTGGTGACGAGAACTGTTGTTGTTTGTTGAAAGTTGTAAGAGTTGGAAAATTGATGAATTATTGATGATTTGATGTTGTAATCTCAAAACTTGTATATGTTTAAGTGTTTTGAAATGTATATGACCTATAAACATCTTTGGGATTAAGTTTTGGGGTTTGGGAGAATCAAAATGGGGATTTTGGGTGAAAATGGGTTGGAACCTGTAACTGTGTTTTGAACTTCTGGTGTAGGACCCTTAAGCGTACACAGGATGCTTAAGCGACCCACCAGCGTGCCAACAGCGTACCAAAAGCGTGCACTTCCTGCAGTTTCTGGAAGTTGGACGCTTAAGCATGCAGAGGACGCTTAAGCGTGCAACACCCAATTCAGCCATTTTTATTTCTTCGCTTTGTAAGTTGAGCCCAATTAGATAGAACCTATATAAACTCTAGTGTTAGAGGAAAATAGGCTTTACCATAATTTTTCATTATTAAGAGAAGAGGTAGAGAGAAAGAGTAAGAGAAGAGAAAGGTTGAAGAGGAAGCTAGAGAGAAAGCTAGAGGGAGGTCAAGCTTCAAGGATTGGAGCTAGGATTGGTGCTAAAGTGAAGCCCTAGTGTTGATTTTGAAGAATTGAGGTAAGGGGTTAGACTTTAATCATAATTAATAGTTGTAGATTCTACCCTATTTCTTTCATTAAGTGGTTAATTTGAATTTTGCTGTAGAAATTGGTGCTTAATTTTATTGATATGATTATATGCATGAATTGAATGATAATTGTGTTGTTGTTGTTGAATTCGTATGCTAAATTGGGTAGTTATGAACATGATGAGTTTTGTATGAAATTGATGATGTATGATGTTGTGGTTGTTAGATTGATGATGAATTCATGCTCAAATGTTGTTGTTGTTGTTGTAGAATGTGTTGTTGATGAATAGATACATTGGGTATCATGAATTGGTGAATTGGTGATGAGAATTGTTGTTGTTTGTTGAAAGTTGTAAGAGTTGGAAAATTGATGAATTATTGATGATTTGATGTTGTAATCGCAAAACTTGTATATTCTTAAGTGTTTTGAAGTGTATATGACCTATAAACATCTTTGGGATTAAGTTTTGGGGTTTGGGAGAATCAAAATGGGGATTTTGGGTGAAAATGGGTTGGAACCCGTAACTGTGTTTTGAACTTCTGGTGTAGGACGCTTAAGCGTACTCAGGACGCTTAAGCGACCCACCAGCGTGCCAACAGCGTACCAAAAGCGTGCACTTCCTGGAGTTTCTGCAAGTTGGACGCTTAAGCGTGCAGAGGACGCTTAAGCGTGCAACACCCAATTCAGCCATTTTTATTTCTTCGCTTTGTAAGTTGAGCCCAATTAGATAGAACCTATATAAACTCTAGTGTTAGAGGAAAATAGGCTTCACCATAATTTTTCATTATTAAGAGAAGAGGTAGAGAGAAAGAGTAAGAGAAGAGAAGGGTTGAAGAGGAAGCTAGAGAGAAAGCTAGAGGGAGGTCAAGCTTCAAGGATTGGAGGTAGGATTGGAGCTAAAGTGAAGCCCTAGTGTTGATTTTGAAGAATTGAGGTAAGGGGTTAGACTTTAATCATAATTAATAGTTGTAGATTCTACCCTAATTATTTCATTAAGTGGTTAATTTGAATTTAGTTGTAGAAATTGGTGCTTAATTTTGATGATATGATTATATGCATGAATTGAATGATAATTGTGTTGTTGTTGTTGAATTCGTATGCTAAAATGGGTAGTTATGAACATGATGAGTTTTGTATGAAATTGATGATGGATGATGTTGTGGTTGTTAGATTGATGATGAATTCATGCTCAAATGTTGTTGTTGTTGTTGAATGTGTTGTTGATGAATAGATACATTGGGTATCATGAATTGGTGAATTGGTGATGAGAATTGTTGTTGTTTGTTGAAAGTTGTAAGAGTTGGAAAATTGATGAATTATTGATGATTTGATGTTGTAATCGCAAAACTTGTATATTCTTAAGTGTTTTGAAGTGTATATGACCTATAAACATCTTTGGGATTAAGTTTTGGGGTTTGGGAGAATCAAAATGGGGATTTTGGGTGAAAATGGGTTGGAACCCGTAACTGTGTTTTGAACTTCTGGTGTAGGACGCTTAAGCGTACTCAGGACGCTTAAGCGACCCACCAGCATGCCAACAACGTACCAAAAGCGTGCACTTCCTGGAGTTTCTGGAAGTTGGACGCTTAAGCGTGCAGAGGACGCTTAAGCGTGCAACACCCAATTCAGCCATTTTTATTTATTCGCTTTGTGAGTTGAGCCCAATTAGATAGAACCTATATAAACTCTAGTGTGAGAGGAAAATAGGCTTTACCATAATTTTTCATTATTAAGAGAAGAGGTAGAGAGAAAGAGTAAGAGAAGAGAAGGGTTGAAGAGGAAGCTAGAGAGAGAGCTAGAGGGAGGTCAAGCTTCAAGGATTGGAGGTAGGATTGGAGCTAAAGTGAAGCCCTAGTGTTGATTTTGAAGAATTGAGGTAAGGGGTTAGACTTTAATCATAATTAATAGTTGTAGATTCTACCCTAATTATTTCATTAAGTGGTTAATTTGAATTTAGTTGTAGAAATTGGTGCTTAATTTTGATGATATGATTATATGCATGAATTGAATGATAATTGTGTTGTTGTTGAATTCGTATGCTAAAATGGGTAGTTATGAACATGATGAGTTTTGTATGAAATTGATGATGGATGATGTTGTGGTTGTTAGATTGATGATGAATTCATGCTCAAATGTTGTTGTTGTTGTTGTAGAATGTGTTGTTGATGAATAGATACATTGGGTATCATGAATTGGTGAATTGGTGACGAGAATTGTTGTTGTTTGTTGAAAGTTGTAAGAGTTGGAAAATTGATGAATTATTGATGATTTGATGTTGTAATCTCAAAACTTGTATATGTTTAAGTGTTTTGAAGTGTATATGACCTATAAACATCTTTGGGATTAAGTTTTGGGGTTTGGGAGAATCAAAATGGGGATTTTGGGTGAAAATGGGTTGGAACCTGTAACTGTGTTTTGAACTTCTGGTGTAGGACCCTTAAGCGTACTCAGGACGCTTAAGCGACCCACCAGCGTGCCAATAGCGTACGAAAAGCGTGCACTTCCTGCAGTTTCTGGAAGTTGGACGCTTAAGCATGCAGAGGACGCTTAAGCGTGCAACACCCAACTCAGCCATTTTTATTTCTTCGCTTTGTAAGTTGAGCCCAATTAGATAGAACCTATATAAACTCTAGTGTTAGAGGAAAATAGGCTTTACCATAATTTTTCATTATTAAGAGAAGAGGTAGAGAGAAAGAGTAAGAGAAGAGAAGGGTTGAAGAGGAAGCTAGAGAGAAAGCTAGAGGGAGGTCAAGCTTCAAGGATTGGAGCTAGGATTGGAGCTAAAGTGAAGCCCTAGTGTTGATTTTGAAGAATTGAGGTAAGGGGTTAGACTTTAATCATAATTAATAGTTGTAGATTCTACCCTATTTCTTTCATTAAGTGGTTAATTTGAATTTTGCTGTAGAAATTGGTGCTTAATTTTGATGATATGATTATATGCATGAATTGAATGATAATTGTGTTGTTGTTGTTGAATTCGTATGCTAAAATGGGTAGTTATGAACATGATGAGTTTTGTATGAAATTGATGATGGATGATGTTGTGGTTATGAATTCATGCTCAAATGTTGTTGTTGTTGTTGTTGTTGTTGAATGTGTTGTTGGTGAATAGATACATTGGGTATCATGAATTGGTGAATTGGTGATGAGAATTGTTGTTGTTTGTTGAAAGTTGTAAGAGTTGGAAAATTGATGAATTATTGATGATTTGATGTTGTAATCGCAAAACTTGTATATTCTTAAGTGTTTTGAAGTGTATATGACCTATAAACATCTTTGGGATTAAGTTTTGGGGTTTGGGAGAATCAAAATGGGGATTTTGGGTGAAAATGGGCTGGAACCCGTAACTGTGTTTTGAACTTCTGGTGTAGGACGCTTAAGCGTACTCAGGACGCTTAAGCGACCCACCAGCGTGCCAACAACGTACCAAAAGCGTGCACTTCCTGGAGTTTCTGGAAGTTGGACGCTTAAGCGTGCAGAGGACGCTTAAGCGTGCAACACCCAATTCAGCCATTTTTATTTATTCGCTTTGTGAGTTGAGCCCAATTAGATAGAACCTATATAAACTCTAGTGTGAGAGGAAAATAGGTTTTACCATAATTTTTCATTATTAAGAGAAGAGGTAGAGAGAAAGAGTAAGAGAAGAGAAGGGTTGAAGAGGAAGCTAGAGAGAGAGAGCTAGAGGGAGGTCAAGCTTCAAGGATTGGAGGTAGGATTGGAGCTAAAGTGAAGCCCTAGTGTTGATTTTGAAGAATTGAGGTAAGGGGTTAGACTTTAATCATAATTAATAGTTGTAGATTATACCCTAATTATTTCATTAAGTGGTTAATTTGAATTTAGTTGTAGAAATTGGTGCTTAATTTTGATGATATGATTATATGCATGAATTGAATGATAATTGTGTTGTTGTTGTTGAATTCGTATGCTAAAATGGGTAGTTATGAACATGATGAGTTTTGTATGAAATTGATGATGGATGATGTTGTGGTTGTTAGATTGATGATGAATTCATGCTCAAATGTTGTTGTTGTAGAATGTGTTGTTGATGAATAGATACATTGGGTATCATGAATTGGTGAATTGGTGACGAGAACTGTTGTTTTTTGTTGAAAGTTGTAAGAGTTGGAAAATTGATGAATTATTGATGATTTGATGTTGTAATCTCAAAACTTGTATATGTTTAAGTGTTTTGAAATGTATATGACCTATAAACATCTTTGGGATTAAGTTTTGGGGTTTGGGAGAATCAAAATGGGGATTTTGGGTGAAAATGGGTTGGAACCTGTAACTGTGTTTTGAACTTCTGGTGTAGGACCCTTAAGCGTACACAGGACGCTTAAGCGACCCACCAGCGTGCCAACAGCGTACCAAAAGCGTGCACTTCCTGCAGTTTCTGGAAGTTGGACGCTTAAGCATGCAGAGGACACTTAAGCGTGCAACACCCAATTCAGCCATTTTTATTTCTTCGCTTTGTAAGTTGAGCCCAATTAGATAGAACCTATATAAACTCTAGTGTTAGAGGAAAATAGGCTTTACCATAATTTTTCATTATTAAGAGAAGAGGTAGAGAGAAAGAGTAAGAGAAGAGAAAGGTTGAAGAGGAAGCTAGAGAGAAAGCTAGAGGGAGGTCAAGCTTCAAGGATTGGAGCTAGGATTGGTGCTAAAGTGAAGCCCTAGTGTTGATTTTGAAGAATTGAGGTAAGGGGTTAGACTTTAATCATAATTAATAGTTGTAGATTCTACCCTATTTCTTTCATTAAGTGGTTAATTTGAATTTTGCTGTAGAAATTGGTGCTTAATTTTATTGATATGATTATATGCATGAATTGAATGATAATTGTGTTGTTGTTGTTGAATTCGTATGCTAAAATGGGTAGTTATGAACATGATGAGTTTTGTATGAAATTGATGATGTATGATGTTGTGGTTGTTAGATTGATGATGAATTCATGCTCAAATGTTGTTGTTGTTGTTGTAGAATGTGTTGTTGATGAATAGATACATTGGGTATCATGAATTGGTGAATTGGTGATGAGAATTGTTGTTGTTTGTTGAAAGTTGTAAGAGTTGGAAAATTGATGAATTATTGATGATTTGATGTTGTAATCGCAAAACTTGTATATTCTTAAGTGTTTTGAAGTGTATATGACCTATAAACATCTTTGGGATTAAGTTTTGGGGTTTGGGAGAATCAAAATGGGGATTTTGGGTGAAAATGGGTTGGAACCCGTAACTGTGTTTTGAACTTCTGGTGTAGGACGCTTAAGCGTACTCAGGACGCTTAAGCGACCCACCAGCGTGCCAACAGCGTACCAAAAGCGTGCACTTCCTGGAGTTTCTGCAAGTTGGACGCTTAAGCGTGCAGAGGACGCTTAAGCGTGCAACACCCAATTCAGCCATTTTTATTTCTTCGCTTTGTGAGTTGAGCCCAATTAGATAGAACCTATATAAACTCTAGTGTGAGAGGAAAATAGGCTTTACCATAATTTTTCATTATTAAGAGAAGAGGTAGAGAGAAAGAGTAAGAGAAGAGAAGGGTTGAAGAGGAAGCTAGAGAGAAAGCTAGAGGGAGGTCAAGCTTCAAGGATTGGAGGTAGGATTTGAGCTAAAGTGAAGCCCTAGTGTTGATTTTGAAGAATTGAGGTAAGGGGTTAGACTTTAATCATAATTAATAGTTGTAGATTCTACCCAAATTATTTCATTAAGTGGTTAATTTGAATTTAGTTGTAGAAATTGGTGCTTAATTTTGATGATATGATTATATGCATGAATTGAATGATAATTGTGTTGTTGTTGTTGAATTCGTATGATAAAATGGGTAGTTATGAACATGATGAGTTTTGTATGAAATTGATGATGGATGATGTTGTGGTTGTTAGATTGGTGATGAATTCATGCTCAAATGTTGTTGTTGTTGTTGTTGTAGAATGTGTTGTTGATGAATAGATAGATTGGGTATCATGAATTGGTGAATTGGTGACGAGAATTGTTGTTGTTTGTTGAAAGTTGTAAGAGTTGGAAAATTGATGAATTATTGATGATTTGATGTTGTAATCTCTAAACTTGTATATGTTTAAGTGTTTTGAAGTGTATATGACCTATAAACATCTTTGGGATTAAGTTTTGGGGTTTGGGAGAATCAAAATGGGGATTTTGGGTGAAAATGGGTTGGAACCCGTAACTGTGTTTTGAACTTCTGGTGTAGGACCCTTAAGCGTACTCAGGACGCTTAAGCGACCCACCAGCGTGCCAACAGCGTACCAAAAGCGTGCACTTCCTGCAGTTTCTAGAAGTTGGACGCTTAAGCATGCAGAGGACGCTTAAGCGTGCAACACCCAATTCAGCCATTTTTATTTCTTCGCTTTGTAAGTTGAGCCCAATTAGATAGAACCTATATAACTCTAGTGTTGGAGGAAAATAGGCTTTACCATAATTTTTCATTATTAAGAGAAGAGGTAGAGAGAAAGAGTAAGAGAAGAGAAGGGTTGAAGAGGAAGCTAGAGAGAAACCTAGAGGAAGGTCAAGCTTCAAGGATTGGAGCTAGGATTGGAGCTAAAGTGAAGCCCTAGTGTTGATTTTGAAGAATTGAGGTAAGGGGTTAGACTTTAATCATAATTAATAGTTGTAGATTCTACCCTAATTCTTTCATTAAGTGGTTAATTTGAATTTTGTTGTAGAAATTGGTGCTTAATTTTGATGATATGATTATATGCATGAATTGAATGATAATGGTGTTGTTGTTGTTGGATTCGTATGCTAAAATGGGTAGTTATGAACATGATGAGTTTTGTATGAAATTGATGATGGATGATGTTGTGGTTGTTAGATTGATGATGAATTCATGCTCAAATGTTGTTGTTGTTGTTGTTGTTGTTGAATGTGTTGTTGATGAATAGATACATTGGGTATCATGAATTGGTGAATTGGTGATGAGAATTGTTGTTGTTTGTTGAAAGTTGTAAGAGTTGGAGAATTGATGAATTATTGATGATTTGATGTTGTAATCTCAAAACTTGTATATGTTTAAGTGTTTTGAAGTGTATATGACCTATAAACATCTATGGGATTAAGTTTTGGGGTTTGGGAGAATCAAAATGGGGATTTTGGGTGAAAATGGGTTGGAACCTGTAACTGTGTTTTGAACTTCTGGTGTAGGACCCTTAAGCGTACTCAGGACGCTTAAGCGACCCACCAGCGTGCCAACAGCGTACCAAAAGCGTGCACTTCCTGCAGTTTCTGGAAGTTGGACGCTTAAGCATGCAGAGGACGCTTAAGCGTGCAACACCCAATTCAGCCATTTTTATTTCTTCGCTTTGTAAGTTGAGCCCAATTAGATAGAACCTATATAACTCTAGTGTTAGAGGAAAATAGGCTTCACCATAATTTTTCATTATTAAGAGAAGAGGTAGAGAGAAAGAGTAAGAGAAGAGAAGGGTTGAAGAGGAAGCTAGAGAGAAAGCTAGAGGGAGGTCAAGCTTCAAGGATTGGAGCTAGGATTGGAGCTAAAGTGAAGCCCTAGTGATGATTTTGAAGAATTGAGGTAAGGGGTTTGAATTTAATCATAATTAATAGTTGTAGATTCTACCCTAATTCTTTCATTAAGTGGTTAATTTGAATTTTGTTGTAGAAATTGGTGCTTAATTTTGATGATATGATTATATGCATGAATTGAATGATAATTGTGTTGTTGTTGTTGAATTCGTATGCTAAAATGGGTAGTTATGAACATGATGAGTTTTGTATGAAATTGATGATGTATGATGTTGTGGTTGTTAGATTGATGATGAATTCATGCTCAAATGTTGTTGTTGTTGTTGAATGTGTTATTGATGAATAGATTCATTGGGTATCATGAATTGGTGAATTGGTGATGAGAATTGTTGTTGTTTGTTGAAAGTTGTAAGAGTTGGAAAATTGATGACTTATTGATGATTTGATGTTGTAATCGCAAAACTTGTATATTCTTAAGTGTTTTGAAGTGTATATGACCTATAAACATCTTTGGGATTAAGTTTTGGGGTTTGGGAGAATCAAAATGGGGATTTTGGGTGAAAATGGGTTGGAACCCGTAACTGTGTTTTGAACTTCTGGTGTAGGACGCTTAAGCGTACTCAGGACGCTTAAGCGACCCACCAGCGTGCCAACAGCGTACCAAAAGCGTGCACTTCCTGGAGTTTCTGCAAGTTGGACGCTTAAGCGTGCAGAGGACGCTTAAGCGTGCAACACCCAATTCAGCCATTTTTATTTCTTCGCTTTGTGAGTTGAGCCCGATTAGATAGAACCTATATAAACTCTAGTGTGAGAGGAAAATAGGCTTTACCATAATTTTTCATTATTAAGAGAAGAGGTAGAGAGAAAGAGTAAGAGAAGAGAAGGGTTGAAGAGGAAGCTAGAGAGAGAGCTAGAGGGAGGTCAAGCTTCAAGGATTGGAGGTAGGATTGGAGCTAAAGTGAAGCCCTAGTGTTGATTTTGAAGAATTGAGGTAAGGGGTTAGACTTTAATCATAATTAATAGTTGTAGATTCTACCCAAATTATTTCATTAAGTGGTTAATTTGAATTTAGTTGTAGAAATTGGTGCTTAATTTTGATGATATGATTATATGCATGAATTGAATGATAATTGTGTTGTTGTTGTTGAATTCGTATGATAAAATGGGTAGTTATGAACATGATGAGTTTTGTATGAAATTGATGATGGATGATGTTGTGGTTGTTAGATTGGTGATGAATTCATGCTCAAATGTTGTTGTTGTTGTTGTAGAATGTGTTGTTGATGAATAGATAGATTGGGTATCATGAATTGGTGAATTGGTGACGAGAATTGTTGTTGTTTGTTGAAAGTTGTAAGAGTTGGAAAATTGATGAATTATTGATGATTTGATGTTGTAATCTCAAAACTTGTATATGTTTAAGTGTTTTGAAGTGTATATGACCTATAAACATCTTTGGGATTAAGTTTTGGGGTTTGGGAGAATCAAAATGGGGATTTTGGGTGAAAATGGGTTGGAACCCGTAACTGTGTTTTGAACTTCTGGTGTAGGACCCTTAAGCGTACTCAGGACGCTTAAGCGACCCACCAGCGTGCCAACAGCGTACCAAAAGCGTGCACTTCCTGCAGTTTCTAGAAGTTGGACGCTTAAGCATGCAGAGGACGCTTAAGCGTGCAACACCCAATTCAGCCATTTTTATTTCTTCGCTTTGTAAGTTGAGCCCAATTAGATAGAACCTATATAACTCTAGTGTTGGAGGAAAATAGGCTTTACCATAATTTTTCATTATTAAGAGAAGAGGTAGAGAGAAAGAGTAAGAGAAGAGAAGGGTTGAAGAGGAAGCTAGAGAGAAAGCTAGAGGGAGGTCAAGCTTCAAGGATTGGAGCTAGGATTGGAGCTAAAGTGAAGCCCTAGTGTTGATTTTGAAGAATTGAGGTAAGGGGTTAGACTTTAATCATAATTAATAGTTGTAGATTCTACCCTAATTCTTTCATTAAGTGGTTAATTTGAATTTTGTTGTAGAAATTGGTGCTTAATTTTGATGATATGATTATATGCATGAATTGAATGATAATTGTGTTGTTGTTGTTGAATTCGTATGCTAAAATGGGTAGTTATGAACATGATGAGTTTTGTATGAAATTGATGATGGATGATGTTGTGGTTGTTAGATTGATGATGAATTCATGCTCAAATGTTGTTGTTGTTGTTGTTGTTGTTGAATGTGTTGTTGATGAATAGATACATTGGGTATCATGAATTGGTGAATTGGTGATGAGAATTGTTGTTGTTTGTTGAAAGTTGTAAGAGTTGGAGAATTGATGAATTATTGATGATTTGATGTTGTAATCTCAAAACTTGTATATGTTTAAGTGTTTTGAAGTGTATATGACCTATAAACATCTTTGGGATTAAGTTTTGGGGTTTGGGAGAATCAAAATGGGGATTTTGGGTGAAAATGGGTTGGAACCCGTAATTGTGTTTTGAACTTCTGGTGTAGGACGCTTAAGCGTACTCAGGACGCTTAAGCGACCCACCAGCGTGCCAACAGCGTACCAAAAGCGTGCACTTCCTGGAGTTTCTGGAAGTTGGACGCTTAAGCGTGCAGAGGACGCTTAAGCGTGCAACACCCAATTCAGCCATTTTTATTTCTTCGCTTTGTGAGTTGAGCCCAATTAGATAGAACCTATATAAATTCTAGTGTAATAGGAAAATAGGCTTTACCATAATTTTTCATTATTAAGAGAAGAGGTAGAGAGAAAGAGTAAGAGAAGAGAAGGGTTGAAGAGGAAGCTAGAGAGAGAGCTAGAGGGAGGTCAAGCTTCAAGGATTGGAGGTAGGATTGGAGCTAAAGTGAAGCCCTAGTGTTGATTTTGAAGAATTGAGGTAAGGGGTTAGACTTTAATCATAATTAATAGTTGTAGATTCTACCCAAATTATTTCATTAAGTGGTTAATTTGAATTTAGTTGTAGAAATTGGTGCTTAATTTTGATGATATGATTATATGCATGAATTGAATGATAATTGTGTTGTTGTTGTTGAATTCGTATGATAAAATGGGTAGTTATGAACATGATGAGTTTTGTATGAAATTGATGATGGATGATGTTGTGGTTGTTAGATTGGTGATGAATTCATGCTCAAATGTTGTTGTTGTTGTTGTAGAATGTGTTGTTGATGAATAGATAGATTGGGTATCATGAATTGGTGAATTGGTGACGAGAATTGTTGTTGTTTGTTGAAAGTTGTAAGAGTTGGAAAATTGATGAATTATTGATGATTTGATGTTGTAATCTCAAAACTTGTATATGTTTAAGTGTTTTGAAGTGTATATGACCTATAAACATCTTTGGGATTAAGTTTTGGGGTTTGGGAGAATCAAAATGGGGATTTTGGGTGAAAATGGGTTGGAACCCGTAACTGTGTTTTGAACTTCTGGTGTAGGACCCTTAAGCGTACTCAGGACGCTTAAGCGACCCACCAGCGTGCCAACAGCGTACCAAAAGCGTGCACTTCCTGCAGTTTCTAGAAGTTGGACGCTTAAGCATGCAGAGGACGCTTAAGCGTGCAACACCCAATTCAGCCATTTTTATTTCTTCGCTTTGTAAGTTGAGCCCAATTAGATAGAACCTATATAACTCTAGTGTTGGAGGAAAATAGGCTTTACCATAATTTTTCATTATTAAGAGAAGAGGTAGAGAGAAAGAGTAAGAGAAGAGAAGGGTTGAAGAGGAAGCTAGAGAGAAAGCTAGAGGGAGGTCAAGCTTCAAGGATTGGAGCTAGGATTGGAGCTAAAGTGAAGCCCTAGTGTTGATTTTGAAGAATTGAGGTAAGGGGTTAGACTTTAATCATAATTAATAGTTGTAGATTCTACCCTAATTCTTTCATTAAGTGGTTAATTTGAATTTTGTTGTAGAAATTGGTGCTTAATTTTGATGATATGATTATATGCATGAATTGAATGATAATTGTGTTGTTGTTGTTGAATTCGTATGCTAAAATGGGTAGTTATGAACATGATGAGTTTTGTATGAAATTGATGATGGATGATGTTGTGGTTGTTAGATTGATGATGAATTCATGCTCAAATGTTGTTGTTGTTGTTGTTGTTGTTGAATGTGTTGTTGATGAATAGATACATTGGGTATCATGAATTGGTGATGAGAATTGTTGTTGTTTGTTGAAAGTTGTAAGAGTTGGAGAATTGATGAATTATTGATGATTTGATGTTGTAATCTCAAAACTTGTATATGTTTAAGTGTTTTGAAGTGTATATGACCTATAAACATCTTTGGGATTAAGTTTTGGGGTTTGGGAGAATCAAAATGGGGATTTTGGGTGAAAATGGGTTGGAACCCGTAATTGTGTTTTGAACTTCTGGTGTAGGACGCTTAAGCGTACTCAGGACGCTTAAGCGACCCACCAGCGTGCCAACAGCGTACCAAAAGCGTGCACTTCCTGGAGTTTCTGGAAGTTGGACGCTTAAGCGTGCAGAGGACGCTTAAGCGTGCAACACCCAATTCAGCCATTTTTATTTCTTCGCTTTGTGAGTTGAGCCCAATTAGATAGAACCTATATAAATTCTAGTGTAATAGGAAAATAGGCTTTACCATAATTTTTCATTATTAAGAGAAGAGGTAGAGAGAAAGAGTAAGAGAAGAGAAGGGTTGAAGAGGAAGCTAGAGAGAGAGCTAGAGGGAGGTCAAGCTTCAAGGATTGGAGGTAGGATTGGAGCTAAAGTGAAGCCCTAGTGTTGATTTTGAAGAATTGAGGTAAGGGGTTAGACTTTAATCATAATTAATAGTTGTAGATTCTACCCTAATTATTTCATTAAGTGGTTAATTTGAATTTAGTTCTAGAAATTGGTGCTTAATTTTGATGATATGATTATATGCATGAATTGAATGATAATTGTGTTGTTGTCTGTTGAATTCGTATGCTAAAATGGGTAGTTATGAACATGATGAGTTCTGTATGAAATTGATGATGGATGATGTTGTGGTTGTTAGATTGATGATGAATTCATGCTCAAATGTTGTTGTTGTTGTTGTTGTTGTAGAATGTGTTGTTGATGAATAGTTACATTGTGTATCATGAATTGGTGAATTGGTGACGAGAATTGTTGTTGTTTGTTGAAAGTTGTAAGAGTTGGAAAATTGATGAATTATTGATGATTTGATGTTGTAATCTCAAAACTTGTATATGTTTAAGTGTTTTGCAGTGTATATGACCTATAAACATCTTTGGGATTAAGTTTTGGGGTTTGGGAGAATCAAAATGGGGATTTTGGGTGAAAATGGGTTGGAACCTGTAACTGTGTTTTGAACTTCTGGTGTAGGACGCTTAAGCGTACTCAGGACGCTTAAGCGACCCACCAGCGTGCCAACAGCGTACCAAAAGCGTGCACTTCCTGGAGTTTCTGGAAGTTGGACGCTTAAGCGTGCAGAGGACGCTTAAGCGTGCAACACCCAATTCAGCCATTTTTATTTCTTCGCTTTGTGAGTTGAGCCCAATTAGATAGAACCTATATAAACTTTAGTGTTAGAGGAAAATAGGCTTTACCATAATTTTTCATTATTAAGAGAAGAGGTAGAAAGAAAGAGTAAGAGAAGAGAAGGGTTGAAGAGGAAGCTAGAGAGAAAGCTAGAGGGAGGTCAAGCTTCAAGGATTGGAGCTAGGATTGGAGCTAAAGTGAAGCCCTAGTGTTGATTTTGAAGAATTGAGGTAAGGGGTTAGACTTTAATCATAATTAATAGTTGTAGATTCTACCCTAATTCTTTCATTAAGTGGTTAATTTGAATTTTGTTGTAGAAATTGGTGCTTAATTTTGATGATATGATTATATGCATGAATTGAATGATAATTGTGTTGTTGTTGTTGAATTCGTATGCTAAAATGGGTAGTTATGAACATGATGAGTTTTGTATGAAATTGATGATGGATGATGTTGTGGTTGTTAGATTGATGATGAATTCATGCTCAAATGTTGTTGTTGTTGTTGTTGTTGAATGTGTTGTTGATGAATAGATACATTGGGTATCATGAATTGGTGAATTGGTGATGAGAATTGTTGTTGTTTGTTGAAAGTTGTAAGAGTTGGAGAATTGATGAATTATTGATGATTTGATGTTGTAATCTCAAAACTTGTATATGTTTAAGTGTTTTGAAGTGTATATGACCTATAAACATCTTTGGGATTAAGTTTTGGGGTTTGGGAGAATCAAAATGGGGATTTTGGGTGAAAATGGGTTGGAACCCGTAACTGTGTTTTGAACTTCTGGTGTAGGACGCTTAAGCGTACTCAGGACGCTTAAGCGACCCACCAGCGTGCCAACAGCGTACCAAAAGCGTGCACTTCCTGGAATTTCTGGAAGTTGGACGCTTAAGCGTGCAGAGGACGCTTAAGCGTGCAACACCCAATTCAGCCATTTTTATTTCTTCGCTTTGTGAGTTGAGCCCAATTAGATAGAACCTATATAAACTCTAGTGTAATAGGAAAATAGGCTTTACCATAATTTTTCATTATTAAGAGAAGAGGTAGAGAGAAAGAGTAAGAGAATAGAAGGGTTGAAGAGGAAGCTAGAGAGAGAGATAGAGGGAGGTCAAGCTTCAAGGATTGGAGGTAGGATTGGAGCTAAAGTGAAGCCCTAGTGTTGATTTTGAAGAATTGAGGTAAGGGGTTAGACTTTAATCATAATTAATAGTTGTAGATTCTACCCTAATTATTTCATTAAGTGGTTAATTTGAATTTAGTTCTAGAAATTGGTGCTTAATTTTGATGATATGATTATATGCATGAATTGAATGATAATTGTGTTGTTGTCTGTTGAATTCGTATGCTAAAATGGGTAGTTATGAACATGATGAGTTCTATATGAAATTGATGATGGATGATGTTGTGGTTGTTAGATTGATGATGAATTCATGCTCAAATGTTGTTGTTGTTGTTGTTGTTGTTGTAGAATGTGTTGTTGATGAATAGATACATTGGGTATCATGAATTGGTGAATTGGTGACGAGAATTGTTGTTGTTTGTTGAAAGTTGTAAGAGTTGGAAAATTGATGAATTATTGATGATTTGATGTTGTAATCTCAAAACTTGTATATGTTTAAGTGTATATGACCTATAAACATCTTTGGGATTAAGTTTTGGGGTTTGGGAGAATCAAAATGGGGATTTTGGGTGAAAATGGGTTGGAACCCGTAACTGTGTTTTGAACTTCTAGTGTAGGACGCTTAAGCGTACTCAGGACGCTTAAGCGTACTCAGGACGCTTAAGCGACCCACCAGCGTGCCAACAGCGTACCAAAAGCGTGCACTTCCTGGAGTTTCTGGAAGTTGGACGCTTAAGCGTGCAGAGGACGCTTAAGCGTGCAACACCCAATTCAGCCATTTTTATTTCTTCGCTTTGTGAGTTGAGCCCAATTAGATAGAACCTATATAAACTCTAGTGTAATAGGAAAATAGGCTTTACCATAATTTTTCATTATTAAGAGAAGAGGTAGAGAGAAAGAGTAAGAGAATAGAAGGGTTGAAGAGGAAGCAAGAGAGAGAGATAGAGGGAGGTCAAGCTTCAAGGATTGGAGGTAGGATTGGAGCTAAAGTGAAGCCCTAGTGTTGATTTTGAAGAATTGAGGTAAGGGGTTAGACTTTAATCATAATTAATAGTTGTAGATTCTACCCTAATTATTTCATTAAGTGGTTAATTTGAATTTAGTTCTAGAAATTGGTGCTTAATTTTGATGATATGATTATATGCATGAATTGAATGATAATTGTGTTGTTGTCTGTTGAATTCGTATGCTAAAATGGGTAGTTATGAACATGATGAGTTCTGTATGAAATTGATGATGGATGATGTTGTGGTTGTTAGATTGATGATGAATTCATGCTCAAATGTTGTTGTTGTTGTTGTTGTTGTAGAATTTGTTGTTGATGAATAGATACATTGGGTATCATGAATTGGTGAATTGGTGACGAGAATTGTTGTTGTTTGTTGAAAGTTGTAAGAGTTGGAAAATTGATGAATTATTGATGATTTGATGTTGTAATCTCAAAACTTGTATATGTTTAAGTGTATATGACCTATAAACATCTTCGGGATTAAGTTTTGGGGTTTGGGAGAATCAAAATGGGGATTTTGGGTGAAAATGGGTTGGAACCCGTAACTGTGTTTTGAACTTCTGGTGTAGGACGCTTAAGCCTACTCAGGACGCCTAAGCGACCCACCAGCGTGCCAACAGCGTAACAAAAGCGTGCACTTCCTGCAGTTTCTGGAAGTTGGACGCTTAAGCGTGCAGAGGACGCTTAAGCGTGCAACACCCAATTCAGCCATTTTTATTTCTTCGCTTTGTGAGTTGAGCCCAATTAGATAGAACCTATATAAACTCTAGTGTTAGAGGAAAATAGGCTTTACCATAATTTTTCATTATTAAGAGAAGAGGTAGAAAGAAAGAGTAAGAGAAGAGAAGGGTTGAAGAGGAAGCTAGAGAGAAAGCTAGAGGGAGGTCAAGCTTCAAGGATTGGAGCTAGGATTGGAGCTAAAGTGAAGCCCTAGTGTTGATTTTGAAGAATTGAGGTAAGGGGTTAGACTTTAATCATAATTAATAGTTGTAGATTCTACCCTAATTCTTTCATTAAGTGGTTAATTTGAATTTTGTTGTAGAAATTGGTGCTTAATTTTGATGATATGATTATATGCATGAATTGAATGATAATTGTGTTGTTGTTGTTGAATTCGTATGCTAAAATGGGTAGTTATGAACATGATGAGTTTTGTATGAAATTGATGATGGATGATGTTGTGGTTGTTAGATTGATGATGAATTCATGCTCAAATGTTGTTGTTGTTGTTGTTGAATGTGTTGTTGATGAATAGATACATTGGGTATCATGAATTGGTGAATTGGTGATGAGAATTGTTGTTGTTTGTTGAAAGTTGTAAGAGTTGGAGAATTGATGAATTATTGATGATTTGATGTTGTAATCTCAAAACTTGTATATGTTTAAGTGTTTTGAAGTGTATATGACCTATAAACATCTTTGGGATTAAGTTTTGGGGTTTGGGAGAATCAAAATGGGGATTTTGGGTTAAAATGGGTTGGAACCCGTAACTGTGTTTTGAACTTCTGGTGTAGGACGCTTAAGCGTACTCAGGACGCTTAACCGACCCACCAGCGTGCCAACAGCGTACCAAAAGCGTGCACTTCCTGGAGTTTCTGGAAGTTGGACGCTTAAGCGTGCAGAGGACGCTTAAGCGTGCAACACCCAATTCAGCCATTTTTATTTCTTCGCTTTGTGAGTTGAGCCCAATTAGATAGAACCTATATAAACTCTAGTGTAATAGGAAAATAGGCTTTACCATAATTTTTCATTATTAAGAGAAGAGGTAGAGAGAAAGAGTAAGAGAAGAGAAGGGTTGAAGAGGAAGCTAGAGAGAGAGCTAGAGGGAGGTCAAGCTTCAAGGATTGGAGGTAGGATTGGAGCTAAAGTGAAGCCCTAGTGTTGATTTTGAAGAATTGAGGTAAGGGGTTAGACTTTAATCATAATTAATAGTTGTAGATTCTACCCTAATTATTTCATTAAGTGGTTAATTTGAATTTAGTTCTAGAAATTGGTGCTTAATTTTGATGATATGATTATATGCATGAATTGAATGATAATTGTGTTGTTGTCTGTTGAATTCGTATGCTAAAATGGGTAGTTATGAACATGATGAGTTCTGTATGAAATTGATGATGGATGATGTTGTGGTTGTTAGATTGATGATGAATTCATGCTCAAATGTTGTTGTTGTTGTTGTTGTTGTAGAATGTGTTGTTGATGAATAGATACATTGGGTATCATGAATTGGTGAATTGGTGACGAGAATTGTTGTTGTTTGTTGAAAGTTGTAAGAGTTGGAAAATTGATGAATTATTGATGATTTGATGTTGTAATCTCAAAACTTGTATATGTTTAAGTGTATATGACCTATAAACATCTTTGGGATTAAGTTTTGGGGTTTGGGAGAATCAAAATGGGGATTTTGGGTGAAAATGGGTTGGAACCCGTAACTGTGTTTTGAACTTCTGGTGTAGGACGCTTAAGCCTACTCAGGACGCTTAAGCGACCCACCAGCGTGCCAACAGCATACCAAAAGCGTGCACTTCCTGCAGTTTCTGGAAGTTGGACGCTTAAGCGTGCAGAGGACGCTTAAGCGTGCAACACCCAATTCAGCCATTTTTATTTCTTCGCTTTGTGAGTTGAGCCCAATTAGATAGAACCTATATAAACTCTAGTGTTAGAGGAAAATAGGCTTTACCATAATTTTTCATTATTAAGAGAAGAGGTAGAAAGAAAGAGTAAGAGAAGAGAAGGGTTGAAGAGGAAGCTAGAGAGAAAGCTAGAGGGAGGTCAAGCTTCAAGGATTGGAGCTAGGATTGGAGCTAATGTGAAGCCCTAGTGTTGATTTTGAAGAATTGAGGTAAGGGGTTAGACTTTAATCATAATTAATAGTTGTAGATTCTACCCTAATTCTTTCATTAAGTGGTTAATTTGAATTTTGTTGTAGAAATTGGTGCTTAATTTTGATGATATGATTATATGCATGAATTGAATGATAATTGTGTTGTTGTTGTTGAATTCGTATGCTAAAATGGGTAGTTATGAACATGATGAGTTTTGTATGAAATTGATGATGGATGATGTTGTGGTTGTTAGATTGATGATGAATTCATGCTCAAATGTTGTTGTTGTTGTTGTTGTTGAATGTGTTGTTGATGAATAGATACATTGGGTATCATGGATTGGTGAATTGGTGATGAGAATTGTTGTTGTTTGTTGAAAGTTGTAAGAGTTGGAGAATTGATGAATTATTGATGATTTGATGTTGTAATCTCAAAACTTGTATATGTTTAAGTGTTTTGAAGTGTATATGACCTATAAACATCTTTGGGATTAAGTTTTGGGGTTTGGGAGAATCAAAATGGGGATTTTGGGTGAAAATGGGTTGGAACCCGTAACTGTGTTTTGAACTTCTGGTGTAGGACGCTTAAGCGTACTCAGGACGCTTAAGCGACCCACCAGCGTGCCAACAGCGTACCAAAAGCGTGCACTTCCTGGAGTTTCTGGAAGTTGGACGCTTAAGCGTGCAGAGGACGCTTAAGCGTGCAACACCCAATTCAGCCATTTTTATTTCTTCGCTTTGTGAGTTGAGCCCAATTAGATAGAACCTATATAAACTTTAGTGTAATAGGAAAATAGGCTTTACCATAATTTTTCATTATTAAGAGAAGAGGTAGAGAGAAAGAGTAAGAGAAGAGAAGGGTTGAAGAGGAAGCTAGAGAGAGAGCTAGAGGGAGGTCAAGCTTCAAGGATTGGAGGTAGGATTGGAGCTAAAGTGAAGCCCTAGTGTTGATTTTGAAGAATTGAGGTAAGGGGTTAGACTTTAATCATAATTAATAGTTGTAGATTCTACCCTAATTATTTCATTAAGTGGTTAATTTGAATTTAGTTCTAGAAATTGGTGCTTAATTTTGATGATATGATTATATGCATGAATTGAATGATAATTGTGTTGTTGTCTGTTGAATTCGTATGCTAAAATGGGTAGTTATGAACATGATGAGTTCTGTATGAAATTGATGATGGATGATGTTGTGGTTGTTAGATTGATGATGAATTCATGCTCAAATGTTGTTGTTGTTGTTGTTGTTGTAGAATGTGTTGTTGATGAATAGATACATTGGGTATCATGAATTGGTGAATTGGTGACGAGAATTGTTGTTGTTTGTTGAAAGTTGTAAGAGTTGGAAAATTGATGAATTATTGATGATTTGATGTTGTAATCTCAAAACTTGTATATGTTTAAGTGTATATGACCTATAAACATCTTTGGGATTAAGTTTTGGGGTTTGGGAGAATCAAAATGGGGATTTTGGGTGAAAATGGGTTGGAACCTGTAACTGTGTTTTGAACTTCTGGTGTAGGACGCTTAAGCGTACTCAGGACGCTTAAGCGACCCACCAGCGTGCCAACAGCGTACCAAAAGCGTGCACTTCCTGGAGTTTCTGGAAGTTGGACGCTTAAGCGTGCAGAGGACGCTTAAGCGTGCAACACCCAATTCAGCCATTTTTATTTCTTCACTTTGTGAGTTGAGCCCAATTAGATAGAACCTATATAAACTTTAGTGTTAGAGGAAAATAGGCTTTACCATAATTTTTCATTATTAAGAGAAGAGGTAGAAAGAAAGAGTAAGAGAAGAGAAGGGTTGAAGAGGAAGCTAGAGAGAAAGCTAGAGGGAGGTCAAGCTTCAAGGATTGGAGCTAGGATTGGAGCTAAAGTGAAGCCCTAGTGTTGATTTTGAAGAATTGAGGTAAGGGGTTAGACTTTAATCATAATTAATAGTTGTAGATTCTACCCTAATTCTTTCATTAAGTGGTTAATTTGAATTTTGTTGTAGAAATTGGTGCTTAATTTTGATGATATGATTATATGCATGAATTGAATGATAATTGTGTTGTTGTTGTTGAATTCGTATGCTAAAATGGGTAGTTATGAACATGATGAGTTTTGTATGAAATTGATGATGGATGATGTTGTGGTTGTTAGATTGATGATGAATTCATGCTCAAATGTTGTTGTTGTTGTTGTTGTTGAATGTGTTGTTGATGAATAGATACATTGGGTATCATGAATTGGTGAATTGGTGATGAGAATTGTTGTTGTTTGTTGAAAGTTGTAAGAGTTGGAGAATTGATGAATTATTGATGATTTGATGTTGTAATCTCAAAACTTGTATATGTTTAAGTGTTTTGAAGTGTATATGACCTATAAACATCTTTGGGATTAAGTTTTGGGGTTTGGGAGAATCAAAATGGGGATTTTGGGTGAAAATGGGTTGGAACCCGTAACTGTGTTTTGAACTTCTGGTGTAGGACGCTTAAGCGTACTCAGGACGCTTAAGCGACCCACCAGCGTGCCAACAGCGTACCAAAAGCGTGCACTTCCTGGAGTTTCTGGAAGTTGGACGCTTAAGCGTGCAGAGGACGCTTAAGCGTGCAACACCCAATTCAGCCATTTTTATTTCTTCGCTTTGTGAGTTGAGCCCAATTAGATAGAACCTATATAAACTTTAGTGTAATAGGAAAATAGGCTTTACCATAATTTTTCATTATTAAGAGAAGAGGTAGAGAGAAAGAGTAAGAGAAGAGAAGGGTTGAAGAGGAAGCTAGAGAGAGAGCTAGAGGGAGGTCAAGCTTCAAGGATTGGAGGTAGGATTGGAGCTAAAGTGAAGCCCTAGTGTTGATTTTGAAGAATTGAGGTAAGGGGTTAGACTTTAATCATAATTAATAGTTGTAGATTCTACCCTAATTATTTCATTAAGTGGTTAATTTGAATTTAGTTCTAGAAATTGGTGCTTAATTTTGATGATATGATTATATGCATGAATTGAATGATAATTGTGTTGTTGTCTGTTGAATTCGTATGCTAAAATGGGTAGTTATGAACATGATGAGTTCTGTATGAAATTGATGATGGATGATGTTGTGGTTGTTAGATTGATGATGAATTCATGCTCAAATGTTGTTGTTGTTGTTGTTGTTGTAGAATGTGTTGTTGATGAATAGATACATTGGGTATCATGAATTGGTGAATTGGTGACGAGAATTGTTGTTGTTTGTTGAAAGTTGTAAGAGTTGGAAAATTGATGAATTATTGATGATTTGATGTTGTAATCTCAAAACTTGTATATGTTTAAGTGTATATGACCTATAAACATCTTTGGGATTAAGTTTTGGGGTTTGGGAGAATCAAAATGGGGATTTTGGGTGAAAATGGGTTGGAACCTGTAACTGTGTTTTGAACTTCTGGTGTAGGACGCTTAAGCGTACTCAGGACGCTTAAGCGACCCACCAGCGTGCCAACAGCGTACCAAAAGCGTGCACTTCCTGGAGTTTCTGGAAGTTGGACGCTTAAGCGTGCAGAGGACGCTTAAGCGTGCAACACCCAATTCAGCCATTTTTATTTCTTCACTTTGTGAGTTGAGCCCAATTAGATAGAACCTATATAAACTTTAGTGTTAGAGGAAAATAGGCTTTACCATAATTTTTCATTATTAAGAGAAGAGGTAGAAAGAAAGAGTAAGAGAAGAGAAGGGTTGAAGAGGAAGCTAGAGAGAAAGCTAGAGGGAGGTCAAGCTTCAAGGATTGGAGCTAGGATTGGAGCTAAAGTGAAGCCCTAGTGTTGATTTTGAAGAATTGAGGTAAGGGGTTAGACTTTAATCATAATTAATAGTTGTAGATTCTACCCTAATTCTTTCATTAAGTGGTTAATTTGAATTTTGTTGTAGAAATTGGTGCTTAATTTTGATGATATGATTATATGCATGAATTGAATGATAATTGTGTTGTTGTTGTTGAATTCGTATGCTAAAATAGGTAGTTATGAACATGATGAGTTTTGTATGAAATTGATGATGGATGATGTTGTGGTTGTTAGATTGATGATGAATTCATGCTCAAATGTTGTTGTTGTTGTTGTTGTTGAATGTGTTGTTGATGAATAGATACATTGGGTATCATGAATTGGTGAATTGGTGATGAGAATTGTTGTTGTTTGTTGAAAGTTGTAAGAGTTGGAGAATTGATGAATTATTGATGATTTGATGTTGTAATCTCAAAACTTGTATATGTTTAAGTGTTTTGAAGTGTATATGACCTATAAACATCTTTGGGATTAAGTTTTGGGGTTTGGAAGAATCAAAATGGGGATTTTGGGTGAAAATGGGTTGGAACCCGTAACTGTGTTTTGAACTTCTGGTGTAGGACGCTTAAGCGTACTCAGGACGCTTAAGCGACCCACCAGCGTGCCAACAGCGTACCAAAAGCGTGCACTTCCTGGAGTTTCTGGAAGTTGGACGCTTAAGCGTGCAGAGGACGCTTAAGCGTGCAACACCCAATTCAGCCATTTTTATTTCTTCGCTTTGTGAGTTGAGCCCAATTAGATAGAACCTATATAAACTTTAGTGTAATAGGAAAATAGGCTTTACCATAATTTTTCATTATTAAGAGAAGAGGTAGAGAGAAAGAGTAAGAGAAGAGAAGGGTTGAAGAGGAAGCTAGAGAGAGAGCTAGAGGGAGGTCAAGCTTCAAGGATTGGAGGTAGGATTGGAGCTAAAGTGAAGCCCTAGTGTTGATTTTGAAGAATTGAGGTAAGGGGTTAGACTTTAATCATAATTAATAGTTGTAGATTCTACCCTAATTATTTCATTAAGTGGTTAATTTGAATTTAGTTCTAGAAATTGGTGCTTAATTTTGATGATATGATTATATGCATGAATTGAATGATAATTGTGTTGTTGTCTGTTGAATTCGTATGCTAAAATGGGTAGTTATGAACATGATGAGTTCTGTATGAAATTGATGATGGATGATGTTGTGGTTGTTAGATTGATGATGAATTCATGCTCAAATGTTGTTGTTGTTGTTGTTGTTGTAGAATGTGTTGTTGATGAATAGATACATTGGGTATCATGAATTGGTGAATTGGTGACGAGAATTGTTGTTGTTTGTTGAAAGTTGTAAGAGTTGGAAAATTGATGAATTATTGATGATTTGATGTTGTAATCTCAAAACTTGTATATGTTTAAGTGTATATGACCTATAAACATCTTTGGGATTAAGTTTTGGGGTTTGGGAGAATCAAAATGGGGATTTTGGGTGAAAATGGGTTGGAACCTGTAACTGTGTTTTGAACTTCTGGTGTAGGACGCTTAAGCGTACTCAGGACGCTTAAGCGACCCACCAGCGTGCCAACAGCGTACCAAAAGCGTGCACTTCCTGGAGTTTCTGGAAGTTGGACGCTTAAGCGTGCAGAGGACGCTTAAGCGTGCAACACCCAATTCAGCCATTTTTATTTCTTCACTTTGTGAGTTGAGCCCAATTAGATAGAACCTATATAAACTTTAGTGTTAGAGGAAAATAGGCTTTACCATAATTTTTCATTATTAAGAGAAGAGGTAGAAAGAAAGAGTAAGAGAAGAGAAGGGTTGAAGAGGAAGCTAGAGAGAAAGCTAGAGGGAGGTCAAGCTTCAAGGATTGGAGCTAGGATTGGAGCTAAAGTGAAGCCCTAGTGTTGATTTTGAAGAATTGAGGTAAGGGGTTAGACTTTAATCATAATTAATAGTTGTAGATTCTACCCTAATTCTTTCATTAAGTGGTTAATTTGAATTTTGTTGTAGAAATTGGTGCTTAATTTTGATGATATGATTATATGCATGAATTGAATGATAATTGTGTTGTTGTTGTTGAATTCGTATGCTAAAATGGGTAGTTATGAACATGATGAGTTTTGTATGAAATTGATGATGGATGATGTTGTGGTTGTTAGATTGATGATGAATTCATGCTCAAATGTTGTTGTTGTTGTTGTTGTTGAATGTGTTGTTGATGAATAGATACATTGGGTATCATGAATTGGTGAATTGGTGATGAGAATTGTTGTTGTTTGTTGAAAGTTGTAAGAGTTGGAGAATTGATGAATTATTGATGATTTGATGTTGTAATCTCAAAACTTGTATATGTTTAAGTGTTTTGAAGTGTATATGACCTATAAACATCTTTGGGATTAAGTTTTGGGGTTTGGGAGAATCAAAATGGGGATTTTGGGTGAAAATGGGTTGGAACCCGTAACTGTGTTTTGAACTTCTGGTGTAGGACGCTTAAGCGTACTCAGGACGCTTAAGCGACCCACCAGCGTGCCAACAGCGTACCAAAAGCGTGCACTTCCTGGAGTTTCTGGAAGTTGGACGCTTAAGCGTGCAGAGGACGCTTAAGCGTGCAACACCCAATTCAGCCATTTTTATTTCTTCGCTTTGTGAGTTGAGCCCAATTAGATAGAACCTATATAAACTCTAGTGTAATAGGAAAATAGGCTTTAACATAATTTTTCATTATTAAGAGAAGAGGTAGAGAGAAAGAGTAAGAGAAGAGAAGGGTTGAAGAGGAAGCTAGAGAGAGAGCTAGAGGGAGGTCAAGCTTCAAGGATTGGAGGTAGGATTGGAGCTAAAGTGAAGCCATAGTGTTGATTTTGAAGAATTGAGGTAAGGGGTTAGACTTTAATCATAATTAATAGTTGTAGATTCTACCCTAATTATTTCATTAAGTGGTTAATTTGAATTTAGTTGTAGAAATTGGTGCTTAATTTTGATGATATGATTATATGCATGAATTGAATGATAATTGTGTTGTTGTCTGTTGAATTCGTATGCTAAAATGGGTAGTTATGAACATGATGAGTTCTGTATGAAATTGATGATGGATGATGTTGTGGTTGTTAGATTGATGATGAATTCATGCTCAAATGTTGTTGTTGTTGTTGTTGTTGTTGTAGAATGTGTTGTTGATGAATAGATACATTGGGTATCATGAATTGGTGAATTGGTGACGAGAATTGTTGTTGTTTGTTGAAAGTTGTAAGAGTTGGAAAATTGATGAATTATTGATGATTTGATGTTGTAATCTCAAAACTTGTATATGTTTAAGTGTATATGACCTATAAACATCTTTGGGATTAAGTTTTGGGGTTTGGGAGAATCAAAATGGGGATTTTGGGTGAAAATGGGTTGGAACCTGTAACTGTGTTTTGAACTTCTGGTGTAGGACGCTTAAGTGTACTCAGGACGCTTAAGCGACCCACCAGCGTGCCAACAGCGTACCAAAAGCGTGCACTTCCTGGAGTTTCTGGAAGTTGGACGCTTAAGCGTGCAGAGGACGCTTAAGCGTGCAACACCCAATTCAGCCATTTTTATTTCTTCACTTTGTGAGTTGAGCCCAATTAGATAGAACCTATATAAACTTTAGTGTTAGAGGAAAATAGGCTTTACCATAATTTTTCATTATTAAGAGAAGAGGTAGAAAGAAAGAGTAAGAGAAGAGAAGGGTTGAAGAGGAAGCTAGAGAGAAAGCTAGAGGGAGGTCAAGCTTCAAGGATTGGAGCTAGGATTGGAGCTAAAGTGAAGCCCTAGTGTTGATTTTGAAGAATTGAGGTAAGGGGTTAGACTTTAATCATAATTAATAGTTGTAGATTCTACCCTAATTCTTTCATTAAGTGGTTAATTTGAATTTTGTTGTAGAAATTGGTGCTTAATTTTGATGATATGATTATATGCATGAATTGAATGATAATTGTGTTGTTGTTGTTGAATTCGTATGCTAAAATGGGTAGTTATGAACATGATGAGTTTTGTATGAAATTGATGATGGATGATGTTGTGGTTGTTAGATTGATGATGAATTCATGCTCAAATGTTGTTGTTGTTGTTGTTGTTGAATGTGTTGTTGATGAATAGATACATTGGGTATCATGAATTGGTGAATTGGTGATGAGAATTGTTGTTGTTTGTTGAAAGTTGTAAGAGTTGGAGAATTGATGAATTATTGATGATTTGATGTTGTAATCTCAAAACTTGTATATGTTTAAGTGTTTTGAAGTGTATATGACCTATAAACATCTTTGGGATTAAGTTTTGGGGTTTGGGAGAATCAAAATGGGGATTTTGGGTGAAAATGGGTTGGAACCCGTAACTGTGTTTTGAACTTCTGGTGTAGGACGCTTAAGCGTACTCAGGACGCTTAAGCGACCCACCAGCGTGCCAACAGCGTACCAAAAGCGTGCACTTCCTGGAGTTTCTGGAAGTTGGACGCTTAAGCGTGCAGAGGACGCTTAAGCGTGCAACACCCAATTCAGCCATTTTTATTTCTTCGCTTTGTGAGTTGAGCCCAATTAGATAGAACCTATATAAACTCTAGTGTAATAGGAAAATAGGCTTTACCATAATTTTTCATTATTAAGAGAAGAGGTAGAGAGAAAGAGTAAGAGAAGAGAAGGGTTGAAGAGGAAGCTAGAGAGAGAGCTAGAGGGAGGTCAAGCTTCAAGGATTGGAGGTAGGATTGGAGCTAAAGTGAAGCCATAGTGTTGATTTTGAAGAATTGAGGTAAGGGGTTAGACTTTAATCATAATTAATAGTTGTAGATTCTACTCTAATTATTTCATTAAGTGGTTAATTTGAATTTAGTTGTAGAAATTGGTGCTTAATTTTGATGATATGATTATATGCATGAATTGAATGATAATTGTGTTGTTGTCTGTTGAATTCGTATGCTAAAATGGGTAGTTATGAACATGATGAGTTCTGTATGAAATTGATGATGGATGATGTTGTGGTTGTTAGATTGATGATGAATTCATGCTCAAATGTTGTTGTTGTTGTTGTTGTTGTAGAATGTGTTGTTGATGAATAGATACATTGGGTATCATGAATTGGTGAATTGGTGACGAGAATTGTTGTTGTTTGTTGAAAGTTGTAAGAGTTGGAAAATTGATGAATTATTGATGATTTGATGTTGTAATCTCAAAACTTGTATATGTTTAAGTGTATATGACCTATAAACATCTTTGGGATTAAGTTTTGGGGTTTGGGAGAATCAAAATGGGGATTTTGGGTGAAAATGGGTTGGAACCCGTAACTGTGTTTTGAACTTCTGGTGTAGGACGCTTAAGCCTACTCAGGACGCTTAAGCGACCCACCAGCGTGCCAACAGCGTACCAAAAGCGTGCACTTCCTGCAGTTTTTGGAAGTTGGACGCTTAAGCGTGCAGAGGACGCTTAAGCGTGCAACACCCAATTCAGCCATTTTTATTTCTTCGCTTTGTGAGTTGAGCCCAATTAGATAGAACCTATATAAACTCTAGTGTTAGAGGAAAATAGGCTTTACCATAATTTTTCATTATTAAGAGAAGAGGTAGAAAGAAAGAGTAAGAGAAGAGAAGGGTTGAAGAGGAAGCTAGAGAGAAAGCTAGAGGGAGGTCAAGCTTCAAGGATTGGAGCTAGGATTGGAGCTAAAGTGAAGCCCTAGTGTTGATTTTGAAGAATTGAGGTAAGGGGTTAGACTTTAATCATAATTAATAGTTGTAGATTCTACCCTAATTCTTTCATTAAGTGGTTAATTTGAATTTTGTTGTAGAAATTGGTGCATAATTTTGATGATATGATTATATGCATGAATTGAATGATAATTGTGTTGTTGTTGTTGAATTCGTATGCTAAAATGGGTAGTTATGAACATGATGAGTTTTGTATGAAATTGATGATGGATGATGTTGTGGTTGTTAGATTGATGATGAATTCATGCTCAAATGTTGTTGTTGTTGTTGTTGTTGAATGTGTTGTTGATGAATAGATACATTGGGTATCATGAATTGGTGAATTGGTGATGAGAATTGTTGTTGTTTGTTGAAAGTTGTAAGAGTTGGAGAACTGATGAATTATTGATGATTTGATGTTGTAATCTCAAAACTTGTATATGTTTAAGTGTTTTGAAGTGTATTTGACCTATAAACATCTTTGGGATTAAGTTTTGGGGTTTGGGAGAATCAAAATGGGGATTTTGGGTGAAAATGGGTTGGAACCCATAACTGTGTTTTGAACTTCTGGTGTAGGACGCTTAAGCGTACTCAGGACGCTTAAGCGACCCACCAGCGTGCCAACAGCGTACCAAAAGCGTGCACTTCCTGGAGTTTCTGGAAGTTGGACGCTTAAGCGTGCAGAGGACGCTTAAGCGTGCAACACCCAATTCAGCCATTTTTATTTCTTCGCTTTGTGAGTTGAGCCCAATTAGATAGAACCTATATAAACTCTAGTGTAATAGGAAAATAGGCTTTACCATAATTTTTCATTATTAAGAGAAGAGGTAGAGAGAAAGAGTAAGAGAAGAGAAGGGTTGAAGAGGAAGCTAGAGAGAGAGCTAGAGGGAGGTCAAGCTTCAAGGATTGGAGGTAGGATTGGAGCTAAAGTGAAGCCCTAGTGTTGATTTTGAAGAATTGAGGTAAGGGGTTAGACTTTAATCATAATTAATAGTTGTAGATTCTACCCTAATTATTTCATTAAGTGGTTAATTTGAATTTAGTTGTAGAAATTGGTGCTTAATTTTGATGATATGATTATATGCATGAATTGAATGATAATTGTGTTGTTGTCTGTTGAATTCATATGCTAAAATGGGTAGTTATGAACATGATGAGTTCTGTATGAAATTGATGATGGATGATGTTGTGGTTGTTAGATTGATGATGAATTCATGCTCAAATGTTGTTGTTGTTGTTGTTGTTGTAGAATGTGTTGTTGATGAATAGATACATTGGGTATCATGAATTGGTGAATTGGTGACGAGAATTGTTGTTGTTTGTTGAAAGTTGTAAGAGTTGGAAAATTGATGAATTATTGATGATTTGATGTTGTAATCTCAAAACTTGTATATGTTTAAGTGTTTTGAAGTGTATATGACCTATAAACATCTTTGGGATTAAGTTTTGGGGTTTGGGAGAATCAAAATGGGGATTTTGGGTGAAAATGGGTTGGAACCCGTAACTGTGTTTTGAACTTCTGGTGTAGGACGCTTAAGCGTACTCAGGACGCTTAAGCGACCCACCAGCGTGCCAACAGCGTACCAAAAGCGTGCACTTCCTGGAGTTTCTGGAAGTTGGACGCTTAAGCTTGCAGAGGACGCTTAAGCGTGCAACACCCAATTCAGCCATTTTTATTTCTTCGCTTTGTGAGTTGAGCCCAATTAGATAGAACCTATATAAACTCTAGTGTTAGAGGAAAATAGGCTTTACCATAATTTTTCATTATTAAGAGAAGAGGTAGAAAGAAAGAGTAAGAGAAGAGAAGGGTTGAAGAGGAAGCTAGAGAGAAAGCTAGAGGGAGGTCAAGCTTCAAGGATTGGAGCTAGGATTGGAGCTAAAGTGAAGCCCTAGTGTTGATTTTGAAGAATTGAGGTAAGGGGTTAGACTTTAATCATAATTAATAGTTGTAGATTCTACCCTAATTCTTTTATTAAGTGGTTAATTTGAATTTTGTTGTAGAAATTGGTGCTTAATTTTGATGATATGATTATATGCATGAATTGAATGATAATTGCGTTGTTGTTGTTGAATTCGTATGCTAAAATGGGTAGTTATGAACATGATGAGTTTTGTATGAAATTGATGATGGATGATGTTGTGGTTGTTAGATTGATGATGAATTCATGCTCAAATGTTGTTGTTGTTGTTGTTGTTGTTGAATGTGTTGTTGATGAATAGATACATTGCGTATCATGAATTGGTGAATTGGTGATGAGAATTGTTGTTGTTTGTTGAAAGTTGTAAGAGTTGGAGAATTGATGAATTATTGATGATTTGATGTTGTAATCTCAAAACTTGTATATGTTTAAGTGTATATGACCTATAAACATCTTTGGGATTAAGTTTTGGGGTTTGGGAGAATCAAAATGGGGATTTTGGGTGAAAATGGGTTGGAACCCGTAACTGTGTTTTGAACTTCTGGTGTAGGACGCTTGAGCGTACTCAGGACGCTTAAGCGACCCACCAGCGTGCCAACAGCGTACCAAAAGCGTGCACTTCCAGGAGTTTCTGGAAGTTGGACGCTTAAGGGTGCAGAGGACGCTTAAGCGTGCAACACCAAATTCAGCCATTTTTATTTCTTCGCTTTGTGAGTTGAGCCCAATTAGATAGAACCTATATAAACTCTAGTGTAAGAGGAAAATAGGCTTTACCATAATTTTTCATTATTAAGAGAAGAGGTAGAGAGAAAGAGTAAGAGATGAGAAGGGTTGAAGAGGAAGCTAGAGAGAGAGCTAGAGGGAGGTCAAGCTTCAAGGATTGGAGGTAGGATTGGAGCTAAAGTGAAGCCCTAGTGTTGATTTTGAAGAATTGAGGTAAGGGGTTAGACTTTAATCATAATTAATAGTTGTAGATTCTATCCTAATTATTTCATTAAGTGGTTAATTTGAATTTAGTTGTAGAAATTGGTGCTTAATTTTGATGATATGATTATATGCATGAATTGAATGATAATTGTGTTGTTGTCTGTTGAATTCATATGCTAAAATGGGTAGTTATGAACATGATGAGTTCTGTATGAAATTGATGATGGATGATGTTGTGGTTGTTAGATTGATGATGAATTCATGCTCAAATGTTGTTGTTGTTGTTGTTGTTGTAGAATGTGTTGTTGATGAATAGATACATTGGGTATCATGAATTGGTGAATTGGTGACGAGAATTGTTGTTGTTTGTTGAAAGTTGTAAGAGTTGGAGAATTGATGAATTATTGATGATTTGATGTTGTAATCTCAAAACTTGTATATGTTTAAGTGTATATGACCTATAAACATCTTTGGGATTAAGTTTTGGGGTTTGGGAGAATCAAAATGGGGATTTTGGGTGAAAATGGGTTGGAACCCGTAACTGTGTTTTGAACTTCTGGTGTAGGACGCTTGAGCGTACTCAGGACGCTTAAGCGACCCACCAGCGTGCCAACAGCGTACCAAAAGCGTGCACTTCCTGGAGTTTCTGGAAGTTGGACGCTTAAGTGTGCAGAGGACGCTTAAGCGTGCAACACCAAATTCAGCCATTTTTATTTCTTCGCTTTGTGAGTTGAGCCCAATTAGATAGAACCTATATAAACTCTAGTGTAAGAGGAAAATAGGCTTTACCATAATTTTTCATTATTAAGAGAAGAGGTAGAGAGAAAGAGTAAGAGATGAGAAGGGTTGAAGAGGAAGCTAGAGAGAGAGCTAAAGGGAGGTCAAGCTTCAAGGATTGGAGGTAGGATTGGAGCTAAAGTGAAGCCCTAGTGTTGATTTTGAAGAATTGAGGTAAGGGGTTAGACTTTAATCATAATTAATAGTTGTAGATTCTACCCTAATTATTTCATTAAGTGGTTAATTTGAATTTAGTTGTAGAAATTGGTGCTTAATTTTGATGATATGATTATATGCATGAATTGAATGATAATTGTGTTGTTGTCTGTTGAATTCATATGCTAAAATGGGTAGTTATGAACATGATGAGTTCTGTATGAAATTGATGATGGATGATGTTGTGGTTGTTAGATTGATGATGAATTCATGCTCAAATGTTGTTGTTGTTGTTGTTGTTGTAGAATGTGTTGTTGATGAATAGATACATTGGGTATCATGAATTGGTGAATTGGTGACGAGAATTGTTGTTGTTTGTTGAAAGTTGTAAGAGTTGGAAAATTGATGAATTATTGATGATTTGATGTTGTAATCTCAAAACTTGTATATGTTTAAGTGTTTTGAAGTGTATATGACCTATAAACATCTTTGGGATTAAGTTTTGGGGTTTGGGAGAATCAAAATGGGGATTTTGGGTGAAAATGGGTTGGAACCCGTAACTGTGTTTTGAACTTCTGGTGTAGGACGCTTAAGCGTACTCAGGACGCTTAAGCGACCCACCAGCGTGCCAACAGCGTACCAAAAGCGTGCACTTCCTGGAGTTTCTGGAAGTTGGACGCTTAAGCTTGCAGAGGACGCTTAAGCGTGCAACACCCAATTCAGCCATTTTTATTTCTTCGCTTTGTGAGTTGAGCCCAATTAGATAGAACCTATATAAACTCTAGTGTTAGAGGAAAATAGGCTTTACCATAATTTTTCATTATTAAGAGAAGAGGTAGAAAGAAAGAGTAAGAGAAGAGAAGGGTTGAAGAGGAAGCTAGAGAGAAAGCTAGAGGGAGGTCAAGCTTCAAGGATTGGAGCTAGGATTGGAGCTAAAGTGAAGCCCTAGTGTTGATTTTGAAGAATTGAGGTAAGGGGTTAGACTTTAATCATAATTAATAGTTGTAGATTCTACCCTAATTCTTTTATTAAGTGGTTAATTTGAATTTTGTTGTAGAAATTGGTGCTTAATTTTGATGATATGATTATATGCATGAATTGAATGATAATTGCGTTGTTGTTGTTGAATTCGTATGCTAAAATGGGTAGTTATGAACATGATGAGTTTTGTATGAAATTGATGATGGATGATGTTGTGGTTGTTAGATTGATGATGAATTCATGCTCAAATGTTGTTGTTGTTGTTGTTGTTGTTGAATGTGTTGTTGATGAATAGATACATTGCGTATCATGAATTGGTGAATTGGTGATGAGAATTGTTGTTGTTTGTTGAAAGTTGTAAGAGTTGGAGAATTGATGAATTATTGATGATTTGATGTTGTAATCTCAAAACTTGTATATGTTTAAGTGTATATGACCTATAAACATCTTTGGGATTAAGTTTTGGGGTTTGGGAGAATCAAAATGGGGATTTTGGGTGAAAATGGGTTGGAACCCGTAACTGTGTTTTGAACTTCTGGTGTAGGACGCTTGAGCGTACTCAGGACGCTTAAGCGACCCACCAGCGTGCCAACAGCGTACCAAAAGCGTGCACTTCCTGGAGTTTCTGGAAGTTGGACGCTTAAGGGTGCAGAGGACGCTTAAGCGTGCAACACCAAATTCAGCCATTTTTATTTCTTCGCTTTGTGAGTTGAGCCCAATTAGATAGAACCTATATAAACTCTAGTGTAAGAGGAAAATAGGCTTTACCATAATTTTTCATTATTAAGAGAAGAGGTAGAGAGAAAGAGTAAGAGATGAGAAGGGTTGAAGAGGAAGCTAGAGAGAGAGCTAGAGGGAGGTCAAGCTTCAAGGATTGGAGGTAGGATTGGAGCTAAAGTGAAGCCCTAGTGTTGATTTTGAAGAATTGAGGTAAGGGGTTAGACTTTAATCATAATTAATAGTTGTAGATTCTACCCTAATTATTTCATTAAGTGGTTAATTTGAATTTAGTTGTAGAAATTGGTGCTTAATTTTGATGATATGATTATATGCATGAATTGAATGATAATTGTGTTGTTGTCTGTTGAATTCATATGCTAAAATGGGTAGTTATGAACATGATGAGTTCTGTATGAAATTGATGATGGATGATGTTGTGGTTGTTAGATTGATGATGAATTCATGCTCAAATGTTGTTGTTGTTGTTGTTGTTGTAGAATGTGTTGTTGATGAATAGATACATTGGGTATCATGAATTGGTGAATTGGTGACGAGAATTGTTGTTGTTTGTTGAAAGTTGTAAGAGTTGGAGAATTGATGAATTATTGATGATTTGATGTTGTAATCTCAAAACTTGTATATGTTTAAGTGTATATGACCTATAAACATCTTTGGGATTAAGTTTTGGGGTTTGGGAGAATCAAAATGGGGATTTTGGGTGAAAATGGGTTGGAACCCGTAACTGTGTTTTGAACTTCTGGTGTAGGACGCTTGAGCGTACTCAGGACGCTTAAGCGACCCACCAGCGTGCCAACAGCGTACCAAAAGCGTGCACTTCCTGGAGTTTCTGGAAGTTGGACGCTTAAGTGTGCAGAGGACGCTTAAGCGTGCAACACCAAATTCAGCCATTTTTATTTCTTCGCTTTGTGAGTTGAGCCCAATTAGATAGAACCTATATAAACTCTAGTGTAAGAGGAAAATAGGCTTTACCATAATTTTTCATTATTAAGAGAAGAGGTAGAGAGAAAGAGTAAGAGATGAGAAGGGTTGAAGAGGAAGCTAGAGAGAGAGCTAGAGGGAGGTCAAGCTTCAAGGATTGGAGGTAGGATTGGAGCTAAAGTGAAGCCCTAGTGTTGATTTTGAAGAATTGAGGTAAGGGGTTAGACTTTAATCATAATTAATAGTTGTAGATTCTACCCTAATTATTTCATTAAGTGGTTAATTTGAATTTAGTTGTAGAAATTGGTGCTTAATTTTGATGATATGATTATATGCATGAATTGAATGATAATTGTGTTGTTGTCTGTTGAATTCATATGCTAAAATGGGTAGTTATGAACATGATGAGTTCTGTATGAAATTGATGATGGATGATGTTGTGGTTGTTAGATTGATGATGAATTCATGCTCAAATGTTGTTGTTGTTGTTGTTGTTGTAGAATGTGTTGTTGATGAATAGATACATTGGGTATCATGAATTGGTGAATTGGTGACGAGAATTGTTGTTGTTTGTTGAAAGTTGTAAGAGTTGGAAAATTGATGAATTATTGATGATTTGATGTTGTAATCTCAAAACTTGTATATGTTTAAGTGTTTTGAAGTGTATATGACCTATAAACATCTTTGGGATTAAGTTTTGGGGTTTGGGAGAATCAAAATGGGGATTTTGGGTGAAAATGGGTTGGAACCCGTAACTGTGTTTTGAACTTCTGGTGTAGGACGCTTAAGCGTACTCAGGACGCTTAAGCGACCCACCAGCGTGCCAACAGCGTACCAAAAGCGTGCACTTCCTGGAGTTTCTGGAAGTTGGACGCTTAAGCCTGCAGAGGACGCTTAAGCGTGCAACACCCAATTCAGCCATTTTTATTTCTTCGCTTTGTGAGTTGAGCCCAATTAGATAGAACCTATATAAACTCTAGTGTTAGAGGAAAATAGGCTTTACCATAATTTTTCATTATTAAGAGAAGAGGTAGAAAGAAAGAGTAAGAGAAGAGAAGGGTTGAAGAGGAAGCTAGAGAGAAAGCTAGAGGGAGGTCAAGCTTCAAGGATTGGAGCTAGGATTGGAGCTAAAGTGAAGCCCTAGTGTTGATTTTGAAGAATTGAGGTAAGGGGTTAGACTTTAATCATAATTAATAGTTGTAGATTCTACCCTAATTCTTTTATTAAGTGGTTAATTTGAATTTTGTTGTAGAAATTGGTGCTTAATTTTGATGATATGATTATATGCATGAATTGAATGATAATTGCGTTGTTGTTGTTGAATTCGTATGCTAAAATGGGTAGTTATGAACATGATGAGTTTTGTATGAAATTGATGATGGATGATGTTGTGGTTGTTAGATTGATAATGAATTCATGCTCAAATGTTGTTGTTGTTGTTGTTGTTGAATGTGTTGTTGATGAATAGATACATTGGGTATCATGAATTGGTGAATTGGTGATGAGAATTGTTGTTGTTTGTTGAAAGTTGTAAGAGTTGGAGAATTGATGAATTATTGATGATTTGATGTTGTAATCTCAAAACTTGTATATGTTTAAGTGTATATGACCTATAAACATCTTTGGGATTAAGTTTTGGGGTTTGGGAGAATCAAAATGGGGATTTTGGGTGAAAATGGGTTGGAACCCGTAACTGTGTTTTGAACTTCTGGTGTAGGACGCTTGAGCGTACTCAGGACGCTTAAGCGACCCACCAGCGTGCCAACAGCGTACCAAAAGCGTGCACTTCCTGGAGTTTCTGGAAGTTGGACGCTTAAGTGTGCAGAGGACGCTTAAGCGTGCAACACCAAAGTCAGCCATTTTTATTTCTTCGCTTTGTGAGTTGAGCCCAATTAGATAGAACCTATATATACTCTAGTGTAAGAGGAAAATAGGCTTTACCATAATTTTTCATTATTAAGAGAAGAGGTAGAGAGAAAGAGTAAGAGATGAGAAGGGTTGAAGAGGAAGCTAGAGAGAGAGCTAGAGGGAGGTCAAGCTTCAAGGATTGGAGGTAGGATTGGAGCTAAAGTGAAGCCCTAGTGTTGATTTTGAAGAATTGAGGTAAGGGGTTAGACTTTAATCATAATTAATAGTTGTAGATTCTACCCTAATTATTTCATTAAGTGGTTAATTTGAATTTAGTTGTAGAAATTGGTGCTTAATTTTGATGATATGATTATATGCATGAATTGAATGATAATTGTGTTGTTGTTGTTGAATTCGTATGCTAAAATGGGTAGTTATGAACATGATGAGTTTTGTATGAAATTGATGATGGATGATGTTGTGGTTGTTAGATTGATGATGAATTCATGCTCAAATGTTGTTGTTGTTGTTGTTGTTGTTGTTGTTGTAGAATGTGTTGTTGATGAATAGATACATTGGGTATCATGAATTGGTGAATTGGTGACGAGAATTGTTGTTGTTTGTTGAAAGTTGTAAGAGTTGGAAAATTGATGAATTATTGATGATTTGATGTTGTAATCTCAAAACTTGTATATGTTTAAGTGTATATGACCTATAAACATCTTTGGGATTAAGTTTTGGGGTTTGGGAGAATCAAAATGGGGATTTTGGGTGAAAATGGGTTGGAACCCGTAACTGTGTTTTGAACTTCTGGTGTAGGACGCTTAAGCCTACTCAGGACGCTTAAGCGACCCACCAGCGTGCCAACAGCGTACCAAAAGCGTGCACTTCCTGCAGTTTCTGGAAGTTGGACGCTTAAGCGTGCAGAGGACGCTTAAGCGTGCAACACCCAATTCAGCCATTTTTATTTCTTCGCTTTGTGAGTTGAGCCCAATTAGATAGATCCTGTATAAACTCTAGTGTAAGAGGAAAATAGGCTTTACCATAATTTTTCATTATTAAGAGAAGAGGTAGAGAGAAAGAGTAAGAGAAGAGAAGGGTTGAAGAGGAAGCTAGAGAGAGAGCTAGAGGGAGGTCAAGCTTCAAGGATTGGAGCTAGGATTGGAGCTAAAGTGAAGCCCTAGTGTTGATTTTGAAGAATTGAGGTAAGGGGTTAGACTTTAATCATAATTAATAGTTGTAGATTCTACCCTAATTCTTTCATTAAGTGGTTAATTTGAATTTAGTTGTAGAAATTGGTGCTTAATTTTGATGATATGATTATATGCATGAATTGAATGATAATTGTGTTGTTGTTGTTGAATTCGTATGCTAAAATGGGTAGTTATGAACATGATGAGTTTTGTATGAAATTGATGATGGATGATGTTGTGGTTGTTAGATTGATGATGAATTCATGCTCAAATGTTGTTGTTGTTGTTGTTGAATGTGTTGTTGATGAATAGATACATTGGGTATCATGAATTGGTGAATTGGTGACGAGAATTATTGTTGTTTGTTGAAAGTTGTAAAAGTTGGAAAATTGATGAATTATTGATGATTTGATGTTGTAATCTCAAAACTTGTATATGTTTAAGTGTATATGACCTATAAACATCTTTGGGATTAAGTTTTGGGGTTTGGGAGAATCAAAATGGGGATTTTGGGTGAAAATGGGTTGGAACCCGTAACTGTGTTTTGAACTTCTGGTGTAGGACGCTTAAGCCTACTCAGGACGCTTAAGCGACCCACCAGCGTGCCAACAGCGTACCAAAAGCGTGCACTTCCTGCAGTTTCTGGAAGTTGGACGCTTAAGCGTGCAGAGGACGCTTAAGCGTGCAACACCCAATTCAGCCATTTTTATTTCTTCGCTTTGTGAGTTGAGCCCAATTAGATAGATCCTATATAAACACTAGTGTAAGAGGAAAATAGGCTTTACCATAATTTTTCATTACTAAGAGAAAAGGTAGAGAGAAAGAGTAAGAGAAGAGAAGGGTTGAAGAGGAAGCTAGAGAGAGAGCTAGAGGGAGGTCAAGCTTCAAGGATTGGAGCTAGGATTGGAGCTAAAGTGAAGCCCTAGTGTTGATTTTGAAGAATTGAGGTAAGGGGTTAGACTTTAATCATAATTAATAGTTGTAGATTCTACCCTAATTCTTTCATTAAGTGGTTAATTTGAATTTAGTTGTAGAAATTGGTGCTTAATTTTGATGATATGATTATATGCATGAATTGAATGATAATTGTGTTGTTGTTGTTGAATTCGTATGCTAAAATGGGTAGTTATGAACATGATGAGTTTTGTATGAAATTGATGATGGATGATGTTGTGGTTGTTAGATTGATGATGAATTCATGCTCAAATGTTGTTGTTGTTGTTGTTGAATGTGTTGTTGATGAATAGATACATTGGGTATCATGAATTGGTGAATTGGTGATGAGAATTGTTGTTGTTTGTTGAAAGTTGTAAGAGTTGGAAAATTGATGAATTATTGATGATTTGATGTTGTAATCTCAAAACTTGTATATGTTTAAGTGTTTTGAAGTGTATATGACCTATAAACATCTTTGGGATTAAGTTTTGGGGTTTGGGAGAATCAAAATGGGGATTTTGGGTGAAAATGGGTTGGAACCCGTAACTGTGTTTTGAACTTCTGGTGTAGGACGCTTAAGCGTACTCAGGACGCTTAACCGACCCACCAGCGTGCCAACAGCGTACCAAAAGCATGCACTTCCTGGAGTTTCTGGAAGTTGGACGCTTTAGCGTTCAGAGGACGCTTAAGCGTGCAACACCCAATTCAGCCATTTTTATTTCTTCGCTTTGTGAGTTGAGCCCAATTAGATAGAACCTATATAAACTCTAGTGTTAGAGGAAAATAGGCTTTACCATATTTTTTCATTATTAAGAGAAGAGGTAGAGAGAAAGAGTAAGAGAAGAGAAGGGTTGAAGAGGAAGCTAGAGAGAGAGCTAGAGGGAGGTCAAGCTTCAAGGATTGGAGCTAGGATTGGAGCTAAAGTGAAGCCATAGTGTTGATTTTGAAGAATTGAGGTAAGGGGTTAGACTTTAATCATAATTAATAGTTGTAGATTCTACCCTAATTCTTTCATTAAGTGGTTAATTTGAATTTTGTTGTAGAAATTGGTGCTTAATTTTGACGACATGATTATATGCATGAATTGAATGATAATTGTGTTGTTGTTGTTGAATTCGTATGCTAAAATGGGTAGTTATGAACATGATGAGTTTTGTATGAAATTGATGATGGATGATGTTGTGGTTGTTAGATTGATGATGAATTCATGCTCAAATGTTGTTGTTGTTGTTGTTGAATGTGTTGTTGATGAATAGATACATTGGGTATCATGAATTGGTGAATTGTTGATGAGAATTGTTGTTGTTTGTTGAAAGTTGTAAGAGTTGGAAAATTGATGAATTATTGATGATTTGATGTTGTAATCGCAAAACTTGTATATGTTTAAGTGTTTTGAAGTGTATATTGAAGGTGAGAAAAACACAAGAAGGGGGGGTTGAATTGTGTTTTGAAAAATTCTTCGATTCTCCTAAAAACTGAACACACTGATCAGAAGCTAAGTGAGACAGCTTCTGAAGTGATAATCAGAATCTAAATGCAGCGGAATAAAACAGAGAGAGAGAAGAAGAACGACACAAAACAATTATACTGGTTCCTTCCACAATCCAGAAGTAGTCCAATCCCCCTTGCACTTCCAAGGAGATTTCACTAAGAGTAATATCTGATTACAATTGCTCAAGCACACAAGCAAGAGACTTCCTTTGCTCAAGCACACAAGCTAGAGACTTCCTTTGCTCAAGAACACAATCAAGAGACTTCCTGCTCAAGCATAACTGCAAGAGACTTCCTAACTAAACAAAATTACACAGAAAATTGTTTAAGGTTGAACACTTGATATACAATCAGAGGTGCTCACAAATCAGATACAAACTCAATGGACTTAAGAATTTCTAAGATATAACTTTGAGACACATAAATTCTAAGTGAATGCAGAACAATTTCAGCAGAGGTTTGGCACTTGTAAAAATGTTGTGAGTCTTTCGTTCAGCGTTCTTGCATTACCAAAACTCTAAGTCTTCACTCCTTTATATAGAGGTGTGAAAGAGACGTTGTGAAATTGCTAGCACACCAAAGAGTCGTTGTTTGAAGCTTGATCTTTCACCAATGATCTTTTGCCTGATTTGGTTGTTGTCCTATGAAGAACCAATTTGAAATCCATTCCTTATCCAAAGGAACATCTATGCAGGCAAAGCCGTATTCTGGAGCTGTTTTCTTGTCTTGTAGCGTGGACACAAAACAGAGTAGTGGAGAAGGTGGTTGTACAGTTCGTACAATAGTACAATGTCAACGCTTTCGTCCAAATTGCAAGCACATGCCTTCAAACACCTTTGAAATGACCGATGCAATGTTCCACTAATTTTCTGCTGTGTTTTCGAATCCAATAGACAACTTTTGCAATGTAGATTCTTCAATCTTTGAATCTTTTGCAAATTCAGTTGATCTTTAGCTTCTGGTGAAATGACTTCTGATGAGGCAGCTTCTGATGATGCAGCTTCTGCAACTTCTGATGGTGCAGCTTCTTCAGCTTCTGATGATGTAGCTTCTGATGATCCAGCTTCTGATAATGTGGCTTCTGGACTTCTTGTCTTCAGGAGCACTATTCTTCAGGAGCACTATTTCTTCAGGAGCGCTTTTACTATCTTCAGGAGCAGCTTGACTTCAGGAGCGCTTTCCACTTTCAGGAGCGTATTGCCTTCAAAATCGTCTAAGCTTCATTTTCTTTTGCTCTTTATTTGCTCATTCAGAACCAATTAATGATGTAACTTTTTAACTGTGGTCCTGTACACTTGAACAAATATTAGCTAGTCCAATTTACAATTTTTAATACCTTGTTATCATCAAAATCCTTTGAGGTTCATTGTTAAACACATTTTGTTCCAACAATCTCCCCCTTTTTGATGATGACAAACAATAGTATTTAAAATTTGTCAATTGTTGTTAATCTAATTAACGAGTTGACTTTGGGGTTTCTGAGGTTTGTAAGCTCAGAGTCTGAGGTTTGTGAGCTCTAACTCCCCCTGAGTCTGATAGTTTTTAAGGTGAGGTTTGTAAGCTCCCCCTATGTTCTATTCAGGTTAATTAAATTCATTTTTCGCACAATAATATCAGAGCTTAAGAAAATTAAAAGAATTGACTTATAGATAAGAAGAATGGTTCAATTAATTTTTATTTGACATTTGATACTCCCCATTTTTTGATACACCGTTTTAAGGTAAAAACAAAAAAGGATAGAAATTTTCAAAATTTTCAAATATTAATTAATGGGGCTCAGAGCCTTTAAATACTATCACATATACTCCCCCTTTTGTCATTAGCAAAAAAGACATAAACAAAAAGAAGAGATGAGAAAAACATAAGATTAAAGGTTCAGAGCATAATTCAAATAATTTTAAAGCAAATTTAACCATCTTCAAAAACTAAATAAACAGGTCATAGCAAGCATTATTATCAAAGCAAATAACAACACACATGATATAAACAGTTAATGATATTCAGAAGCAAGAAGAATTCAGAAGCTTATAATATCAGAAGCGAAAAGAACTAAATCAGAAGCAGAGATGATCAAAGAATATTAAAAGCCTAAAGAGACAAAATAAGCTAAAAGTGTGAAACTATGGGTTTGGCTTATTTCTCTAAGATCTTCTTCAGAAGCTCTTGAACATCAGCATACTTCTTGTCCATATCTTTTTTGTAGTTGTCTTCTCTGATCTTGGCTTCTTGCATATCAGCTTCCAATTTTGATATCTTCCGCTTCTGCTCTAGTAGCTCTGTTTCAAGCCTTTCATTTTCTTCTTTGAGCTTCTTGTTCTCCTGAGCTAGAGCCAGGTTAGGTGCATCATTCTTCTCCAGGATCTCAGAAGGAATAATCAGATGCAGCTCCTTAGGCAGGAATTCATCAGGTTCTCTGCCTCTGATACTGAGTGGATTCTTCACCCAAGTACCAAGAACTTCAACATCTCCAGTATTCTCTTCTATTCCATTCAACCAATCTTCCAGCTTCTGCTTGGCTTGCTCTTGAGCCTCAATGCAGGAATCATGCAAAGCTAAAATCAGGTTGACGACCCTTTCTTTTATCCTCTTCCATTGCTTCTGATAGCTTATTGTATGACCCAAGTCATTTCTACCTGCTATCAGTCTGAGAACTTCAGAAGCAATATCTTTCCACACATCTTGTAGTACTTGAGAATCCAGGAAAATGTTGGGAGGTGAAGGTTGTTTAGAGGGTTTTGGAGGGGCTAAGTGTACAATGGGTAGGTTTGATGATGATTGGTCATTTGTAGTTAAGGATTGGCTAGTTGATGGTTGGTCAGGAGTGGGGTCAACTACCATATCAGAGGCATGATCATCTTGATCATCCTCAGAGTCTGTGTCCATATCACATACACCAGTATGATGGGTGATCTTGATAACTTGTACTGGTGAAGGAGTTATGGAAGCAGGGGTTGGCTCAGGAACAATGTGTTCAGGAGCAGCAGTTTCAGATGCAGGTTCAGGAATGGGTTTAGTAACTGGTTGTTCAGGAACAATATGTTCAGGAACGGTCTTTTGAGGAGTGACTTGTTCAAGAACAGATGGTTCAGGAACAGTTGGGGGTGATGAAGTTGTAGGGGGTGAAAAGGCTTTTTCTGGTGAAGGTTTTTGTTGTGGGGGGTCTTCTGAAACAACTTTATCAGAAGCAGCTGCTTCTGAAGTTGTCTCAGAGGCTTTCTCTGAGGTTGACTCAACATTTTCTGGTACAATCATGTTGAGGGGTTGAATGTTAAGAGGTTGAGGGTGATGGCGGAGGATAGTATCAATGACTCTGTCTCTCTGCTCAGCCATTTTTTCTATCTTCTGATTGATTATATGACCAACTGGCTTAAAAGTGCTTGACTGAGAGGACTTTTTGTTGGTCTTGGTTGATGTTGAATGGCTTTTTACTGGCTTACGAAACAGAAGACTTATAGGTTTATCATCATCAGAATCAGAAGATGATGATGAGGATTTTGAAGAGGGTGAAGGAGAGTCACTGGATATCTCATGTACTATTGGTTCTGAGTGCGTGAAGATATTACCTGTTGTAGAGGGTTCTGAACAATCAGCTGACTTTAATTGATCATCTTCAGCAGTGTCAGGAATTTTAAGAAGTTGTGATGCTTCTGTTATTACCCTCTCTTGAAGTTCAGAAGCAATCTCCATAGCTTTTCCAATAGCTTCTGACACATTAGTAGCAGCTTCAGCCTTCTTGGTAATAAGAGGAAAATCCTTGGTCCTCCTTACTGCTTGCTTCCTTTTCTTCTTTGGTATTGCAGGTTGATCAAGAGCAATACCAATACTCAGGACCACGCTAGAGTTGATGTCTTCAGCCACTTCTTCAATTGATGGCATTGCAGAACCACCAATGTTAAGCTTATTAGAAGTGACTTTAGACTTCTTCGTAGATTTTTCAACCTCTAGGTATTGCTCTGCAGTCATCTTCCTTTTTGACTTTCTGCCTCTGGCTCGTGGCAGAGCACCACCATACATTTCCTCTGGTACATCTTCCAATCTGATTCTCTCATTCGTTGCCTCAAAGTGTTCCTTGATATAGTACATCTGCACTTCAAGAGGATCCTTCTTGCAGATGGGTGGAAAGTCCTTCATAAGGTCAGACTTAGCAAGTGATTCACTCAAATCAGTTTGAAGCTTGGTGACAACAGTGATCAACTTCATATTCTTGAGGGTTTGTGCATTTATGAACTTTCCAGTTTTAGTATCAAGCAGCTCATCTGTGAAGGCTTCAGCACTGCTTAGCTTGTCCAAGACTCCTCCTTGATAGAATATTTCTGACAAGAGTCTTCCATAAGGTACCCAGGTTCTATTCTGCAGTTGACTCTGTTTCAGACACTCTATCAAGTATTTGAACATATATTTTGGCACGTTCACTTTCTCCTTCTTAATGAAGTGCTGGAGAAAGACCTTCTGTGCCAAATTGGGTTTCTCACTTCCACCACATGGAAGTAAGTCCTCATTCTGAATCTTCAGAAGAAGCTTCTTATCCATGCTCAGATCAGCATACTTTCCTGCTTGCATGGAGTTGTACAGAGCCAAGTTTACTTTCTCTTTCCAGAAGCGTTCTTCAGCTGTACTTGAGAGATCAATTCCAGAGTATTCTCCAGAGGCTTCTCTACGGAGTACATCTTCTATCTGCCATTCTGAAATTCTCACTGGAATACCACAAATACTTGACCTGATTTCAACACCTGTAAATGGCTCAAGTCCCATTACTTCTCTGGTCTTCCCTTCCAGTTCGGGATAAATCAACACCATTTGACTTTCTTCAGCTATAGACGCAGCTTTGTCATAAACCTTAGCTCTCACCCAGAAGTGTCTAACCAATGCTTAGTATGTTGGTCCATTCAACATCTTGAAGTAATGCATAAGTTCCTGCTTTTCATAGTAGCTTCTGATCCAACACTCATGGAAGGCGAGTGATTCAAAATCCACCGGATTTTCTATTTGAACCTGTAGTTCCCATTCTTCCAGTTTCATACTTCTTCCTCTGTAGTCATATTCAGGAACCATTCGTGCAGAAGAGTCTGAAACTTCGTGTTGCGAGCTTGATGATGCCATTTGATGATGATTGAAGAAGATTTAGAGAATTTAGGGTTCTAAGGTTTTTGCGCTTACTTCGCAAGAGGTTTGAGAGCAAATGTGTTTGTTGTGAGTGAGTAGTGTCTGAATTGAAAACGTGTTTAAGAGTAAAAACGTTTGCAATTCAAAAGAGACAAACAAACATAACATTAATGACAAATTGGGGGCGCGTGAAAAGTACTTTCAAAGCTATTAAATCATCATTGCCCTTTTAGTTATACACCAACACATACAGGCCACGTCAGAAGTTCACAGAGTAACTACCAAGTTAGTGGGCCAGAAGTTACTTTTAAAAAGTAACTCCCAACGTTTCCACTAATTCAACTATTCAGAAGCAACAAATCCAGCTTCTGGACTTCAGATGTTGACGTTATCATTATCAGAAGCGAGTTTTCCTCAGAACCTCAATAAAGAGCTTCTGATGGACTACTGCTTCTGAACTAACTTCAGAACCTAAAATCCTATTCAGGAGCAACCAAGCATTTAATCAGATACAAAGCGCATGTTCAAATTTTTCTTTATAAAATCAAATCTTTCAACAGTTAAAGGCTTAGTAAATATATCAGCCCATTGATTTTCAGTATCAATGAATTGTATATCTAAAATTCCTTTTTGAACATAATCTCTGATAAAATGGTGTTTGATTTCAATGTGCTTAGCTCTTGAATGCAAAATTGGATTTTTAGACAAACAAATAGCAGCAGTATTATCACAATAAATGGGAATACTGTTAGCAATTATCTGATAGTCTTCCAACTGATGTTTCATCCAAAGTAGTTGTGTACAACAACTTGCAGCTGAAATGTATTCTGCTTCTGCTGTAGACATAGCAATAGTTGTTTGTCTTTTGCTAGCCCAAGATATAAGATTATCACCCAGAAATTGACAATTGCCACTGGTTGACTTTCTTTCAATCCTATCACCAGCATAATCAGCATCACAGAATCCAATTAGCTTATAATCTAAGGATTTCTTATAAAGGAGTCCAAGATTAGTTGTTCCTTTCAAATACCTGAAGATTCTCTTGACAGCAGTCATATGAGATTCTCTAGGATCTGATTGGAATCTTGCACACAAGCATACACTGAATAAAATATCTGGCCTAGATGCAGTGAGGTATAACAAAGAACCAATCATACCTCTATACAGCTTCTGATCTACTTTAGCTCCTTCATCTTCTTTGCTTAAGGTGCACGTAGGGTGCATTGGAGTGTTCATCACTTTACAATCTTCAAGTTTGAACTTCTTCAGAAGCTCCTTTGTGTACTTAGATTGATGAACATAGACTCCATCTTTGCATTGATTAATTTGAATGCCCAGGAAGAACTTCAGCTCTCCCATCATGCTCATTTCAAATTCATCCTGCATTAACTCAGAAAATTCCTTGCAAAGAGATGCATTAGTAGAACCAAATATTATATCATCAACATATATTTGCACAACAAGAATATCTTTCCCAAGGGTCCTTCTGAAGAATGTTGTATCAACCTGTCCTCTTTTAAAATCATTCTTGATTAAGAAATTACTTAGTCTATCATACCAAGCTCTAGGAGCTTGTTTCAAGCCATATAGTGATTTCTTCAGTTTAAAAACATGGTCAGGATATTTAATATCCTCAAATCCAGGAGGTTGCTTGACATACACTTCTTCTTCTATGACACCATTTAGAAATGCACTCTTGACATCCATTTGATATAATATTATGCCATGATTAACTGCATAGGAAAGAAGTAACCTGATTGCTTCCAATCTTGCAACTGGAGCAAACGTTTCAGTGTAATCAATGCCTTCTTGTTGACTATACCCTTGTGCAACAAGCCTGGCTTTGTTTCTTGTTACTTCACCTTGCTCATTCAGCTTGTTTCTGAATACCCATTTTGTTCCAATAATGTTCTTGTGTTGAAGTTTGGGTACCAGATCCCACACATCATTTCTTTGAAATTGATTCAACTCTTCTTGCATAGCTAGGATCCATCCATCATCTGAAAGTGCTTCATCAACTGTTGTAGGTTCAATCATTGAGATTAGTCCAATCATTGACTCTACTTGTCTGAAATGTGATCTTGTTCTTCTTGGACTATCTTTGTTTCCAATGATTAGCTCCTCAGGATGTGAAGACTTGTGTTTGAATGTGTTTTTGGGAGGATCTGCTTGATGTGAGCCATCTTGTGCTTCATCAGAAGTAGCTTCATCTTGCGCTTCTGATGTGGGTTCAGCTTCTGGACTTTCTTCAGATTCAGCTATCTGATCAGGTTCTGGAGTAACTTCAGGAACCTGTATCTCTGCAAAACTTTCACCTTGCTTTGAAGTTTTATCTTCAAGCTCTTTGTCATCAAATCTAACGTGCATAGATTCTTCAACACAGAGTGTCTCTGAATTATACACTCTGTATGCCTTTGACCTTTCAGAGTAACATAAGAAGATTCCTCTTTGGGCCTTGGCATCAAATTTCTTTAGGTAGAGCTTGTTGTTCAGAATGTAACTTGTACATCCAAATTGATGAAAGTAAGAGATATTGGGTTTTCTTCCTTTAAAGAGTTCATATGCTGTTTTCTCCAAAATAGGTCTAATATAAATCCTGTTTTGAACATAACATGCTGTATTCACTGCTTCTGCCCAAAAATGTTTAGCCAAATTGTTTTCATGGATCATGGTTCTGGCCATTTCTTGTAAAGTTCTATTCTTTCTCTCTACAACTCCATTTTGTTGTGGAGTTCTAGGAGAAGAGAATTCATGGATGATTCCATGTTTTTCACAAAAAGCTTCAAATGGCTCATTTTCAAATTCTCCACCATGATCACTTCTGATTTTCAAAATTTTTGACTCTTTTTCAGTTTGAATTTGTGTGCAGAAGTTACTGAATACCTCATATGCATAATCCTTACTTTTCAGGAATTTCACCCAAGTCCATCTGCTGTAATCATCAACAATGACTAATCCATATTTACTTCCATATAAGGATGCAGTACTCACTGGTCCAAATAAATCAATATGGAGTAATTCTAAAGGTCTTGAGGTTGAAACAATGTCTTTGGTTTTAAAAGATGATTTCACAATTTTCCCTCCCTGACATGCACCACAGAGTGCATCTGAATGATAGTCAATGTCTGGTAGCCCTTTCACAAGTTGTAACTTACTAAGCTTAGAGATTAACCTCCAGTTAGCATGTCCCAACCTTCTGTGCCACATCCATTTCTTATCATTCACTGATAGTAGGCAAATCACCTTCTGATCAGCCAGTTCAGAAAAATTGATTTTTATAGACATTGTCAACTCTCTTTCCTTTGAACACAATGGATTTGTCTTCCTTGTTGATTACTGTACAGTTGGGTTTTTCAAAAAGCACATCATAACCATTATCACAAAATTGACTAATGCTCAAAAGGTTATGTTCAAGACCATCTACCAACCATACATTATTAATTGAGGTAGAGTAATTACCAATAGTTCCTGTACCTATGATCTTGCTTGACTGGTTGCCTCCAAACTTCACATTTCCTCCCTCTTTCATTGTTAGGCTGAGGAACATGGACTTGTCTCCTGTCATGTGTCTTGAGCAACCGCTGTCTAGGTACCATGATCTTTGCTTTGGCACTGCTCTTAGACATACCTGCATCATTGACATTTTTAGATTTAGGTACCCATTGTCCTATGGGTCCTGGAAGGTTAGTACTTAAGGCTTTACTCTTCACTTCTTGTACCTTGTGTTGTGAGTTGGGTTGCTTCTGATTAACCATCACCTTAGGTTTTGGTACTTCAGAAGCAGTAACTGTCTTCTTCTGAAACTTAGATTTCAGAGCCTCAGATTTTGGTTTCACCAGACTCTGAGGAATAGGTTCTGATCTTTTCAGGATCCTAACCTTTGAAGTCTTGGAATCAGATTTGATCATAGCCTTTGACTTAGAGTTCTTTGGCTTTGAAGTAATCTTAGCCTTAGAACTAGAAGCTTCAGGTTCTGATTGAACAACAGTTTCCAACTCAGCCCCTTCTGGTACAAAGAAGGTTTTTAGACCTTCCTTGATGCATTCACAACAAGATTTTAGATTGGTTTTCTCAAGTTTCACTTCTGGAAAACCAATTCCTCTACCATTGTTCTTGTAAATGCTATAAATCATAGAAGCTACTCTGCTTCTTTCAATGCCAGATATAATAAAATCTTCAAGAGCAATTTCATGGTTACTTAAAGGTTTTTCATTACACTTTTCTTGTAGCTTCTGACATAAGAACCTGAGCTGATCTTCATATGTTTTACACATGAAGTCAAAGCCCCTAAGTCCTTATTCAGAAGCTTTCAGATCCAATAGAGTTGATTTTTGCTGTTGTACCAAATCAGCATATTTTTCTTTTAAATCCTTCAACTCATTGGTTCTTACTTCAAAATGTGTAAGAAGTTCTTTAAGTGACTCAACAAGTTCATCTCTGGCAATTTTGGAATATACCTCGTTTTCATCTTCTGAGCCTGAATCTGATCCAGCTTCTGAAGTTGCTGTTGCTACCAACCCAACAGCTACCTTTGCATCTTCATCAGCTTCCTCTTTATCAGATCCAGATTCACTACCCAAATCATCCCAGATTGCCATTAAACTCTGCTTAATCTGCTTCTTGAATTTGCTTGGTTTGAATGTAGACCTCTTTGACTTGTCCTTTGACTTTTCTCTTTGAAGATCAGGGTATTCAGCAATGAAGTGTCCAGGCTTCTTACAGTTGAAGCATCCCTTCTGATCTTCTTTCCTTGAGCTTCTAGAGTTACCCCTTCTGGCGAGAAACTTTCTGTTCTTCTTGGCCAGATACTGAAGTCTGTTTGAGAGCATGGCCATTTCAGCAGCATCTGGTTCAGAATCTGAACTTGACTGTTCTTCCTCGTCAGATTCAACCACTTTGAGAGCTTTTGATGACTTGCCTTTGGATGGAAGAGCTATTGATTTACTCTTCTTAGTAGACTCATGTTCATTAAGACTTAACTCATGAACTTTGAGAGAACTAACAAGATCTTCGACACTTAAAGTGTTTAAATCTTTAGCTTCCTCAATGGCAGTCACTTTGGTCTCCATCTGGCAGGTAAGCTTCTGAGTATCTTGCTTACATGATCAGAAGCAACATAGCTCTTCTTTAGAATCTGTAGCCCAGCAACTAAGGTTTGAAACCTTGAGTACATCTCCTCAATAGTTTCATCATCCTTCATCTTGAATAACTCATACTGACGTACAAGCAGGAGAGCCTTTGCTTCTTTGACCTTCTTGCTCCCTTCATAGTTTGAACAGAGAGAAGCAAACATAGCTTTAGCAGTGGATTTGTCACTCATCTTCATGTATTCTGCTTTGGGTATGGCAGTGACAAGGGCTCCTCTGATAATATGATGCTTCTTGTAGAGTTTCCTCAGTTCTAGAGTATGTTTCTTTCTATCCACAACAGCTCCTTCTTCATCAAGGACTAAATCACCAACACCATCTTCCAGAATATCCCATAATTCTTCATCTAGGCTCATGATGTAACTGTAAAAGTTGGTCTTCCACCAAGAGAATTCTTCAGCATCTCCATTGAATTTTGGAATCTTTCCAACACTGGATTTCTTACTATCACTATAATCATGTGAGACATTTTTATAGCTAGTATCACCAGAACCAGTAGGAGGAGGAGTAGACATGTTTTTCTCAGATCTTTGACTGTTGCACGGTTAAGTGTTACACAACAGACCAAGGCTCTAGATACCAATTGAAGGTGAGAAAAACACAAGAAGGGGGGGTTGAATTGTGTTTTGAAAAATTCTTCGATTCTCCTAAAAACTGAACACACTGATCAGAAGATAAGTGAGACAGCTTGTGAAGTGATAATCAGAATCTAAATGCAGCGGAATAAAACAGAGAGAGAGAAGAAGAACGACACAAAGCAATTATACTGGTTCCTTCCACAATCCGGAAGTAGTCCAATCCCCCTTGCACTTCCAAGGAGATTTCACTAAGAGTAATATTTGATTACAATTGCTCAAGCACACAAGCAAGAGACTTCCTTTGCTCAAGCACACAAGCTAGAGACTTCCTTTGCTCAAGAACACAATCAAGAGACTTCCTGCTCAAGCACAACTGCAAGAGACTTCCTAACTAAACAAAATTACACAGAAAATTGTTTAAGGTTGAACACTTGATATACAATCAGAGGTGCTCACAAATCAGATACAGACTCAATGGACTTAAGAATTTCTAAGATATGACTTTGAGACACAGAAATTCTAAGTGAATGCAGAACAATTTCAGCAGAGGTTGGGCACTTGTAAAAATGTTGTGAGTCTTTCGTTCAACGTTCTTGCATTACCAAAACTCTAAGTCTTCACTCCTTTATATAGAGGTGTGAAAGAGACGTTGTGAAATTGCCAGCACACCAAAGAGTCGTTGTTTAAAGCTTGATCTTTCACCAATGATCTTTTGCTTGATATGGTTGTTGTCCTATGAAGAACCAATTTGAAATCCATTCCTTATCCAAAGGAACATCTATGCAGGCGAAGCCGTATTCTGGAGCTGTTTTCTTGTCTTGTAGCGTGGACACAAAACAGAGTAGTGGAGAAGGTGGTTGTACAGTTCGTACAATAGTACAATGTCAACGTTTTCATCCAAATTGCAAGCACATGCCTTCAAACACCTTTGAAATAACCGTTGCAATGTTCCACTAATTTTCTGCTGTGTTTTCGAATCCAATAGACAGCTTTTGCAATGTAGATTCTTCAATCTTTGAATCTTTTGCAAATTCAGTTGATCTTTAGCTTCTGGTGAAATGACTTCTGATGAGGCAGCTTTTAATGATGCAGCTTCTGATGGTGCAGCTTCTTCAGCTTCTGATGATGTAGCTTCTGATGATCCAGCTTCTGATAATGTGGCTTCTGGACTTCTTGTCTTCAGGAGCACTATTCTTCAGGAGCGCTTTTACTATCTTCAGGAGCAGCTTGACTTCAGGAGCGCTTTCCACTTTCAGGAGCGTATTGCCTTCAGAATCGTCTAAGCTTCATTTTCTTTTGCTCTTTATTTGCTCATTCAGAACCAATTAATGATGTAACTTTTTAACTGTGGTCCTGTACACTTGAACAAATATTAGCTAGTCCAATTTACAATTTTTAATACATTGTTATCATCAAAACTCTTTGAGGTTCATTGTTAAACACATTTTGTTCCAACATATATGACCTATAAACATCTTTGGGATTAAGTTTTGGGGTTTGGGAGAATCAAAATGGGGATTTTGGGTGAAAATGGGTTGGAACTTGTAACTGTGTTTTGAACTTCTGGTGTAGGACGCTTAAGCGTACTCAGGACGCTTAAGCGACCCACCAGCGTGCCAACAACGTACCAAAAGCGTGCACTTCCTGGAGTTTCTTGAAGTTGGACGCTTAAGCGTGCAGAGGACGCTTAAGCGTGCAACACCCAATTCAGCCATTTTTATTTCTTCGCTTTGTGAGTTGAGCACAATTAGATAGAACCTATATAAACTCTAGTGTAAGAGGAAAATAGGCTTTACCATAATTTTTCATTATTAAGAGAAGAGGTAGAGAGAAAGAGTAAGAGAAGAGAAGGGTTGAAGAGGAAGCTAGAGAGAGAGGTAGAGGGAGGTCAAGCTTCCTGGATTGGAGCTAGGATTGGAGCTAAAGTGAAGCCCTAGTGTTGATTTTGAAGAATTGAGGTAAGGGGTTAGACTTTAATCATAATTAATAGTTGTAGATTATACCCTAATTCTTTCATTAAGTGGTTAATTTGAATTTAGTTGTAGAAATTGGTGCTTAATTTTGATGATATGATTATATGCATGAATTGAATGATAATTGTGTTGTTGTTGTTGAATTCGTATGCTAAAATGGGTAGTTATGAACATGATGAGTTTTGTATGAAATTGATGATGGATGATGTTGTGGTTGTTAGATTGATGATGAATTCATGCTCAAATGTTGTTGTTGTTGTTGAATGTGTTGTTGATGAATAGATACATTGGGTATCATGAATTGGTGAATTGGTGATGAGAATTGTTGTTGTTTGTTGAAAGTTGTAAGAGTTGGAAAATTGGTGAATTATTGATGATTTGATGTTGTAATATCAAAACATGTATATGTTTACGTGTTTTGAAGTGTATATGACCTATAAACATCTTTGGGATTAAGTTTTGGGGTTTGGGAGAATCAAAATGGGGATTTTGGGTGAAAATGGGTTGGAACCCGTAACTGTGTTTTGAACTTCTGGTGTAGGACGCTTAAGTGTACTCAGGACGCTTAAGCGACCCACCAGCGTGCCAACAGCGTACCAAAAGCGTGCACTTCCTGGAGTTTCTGGAAGTTGGACGCTTAAGCGTGCAGAGGACGCTTAAGCGTGCAACACCCAATTCAGCCATTTTTATTTCTTCGCTTTGTGAGTTGAGCCCAATTAGATAGAACCTATATAAACTCTAGTGTTAGAGGAAAATAGGCTTTACCATAATTTTTCATTATTAAGAGAAGAGGTAGAGAGAAAGAGTAAGAGAAGAGAAGGGTTGAAGAGGAAGCTAGAGAGAGAGCTAGAGGTAGGTCAAGCTTCAAGGATTGGAGATTGGATTGGAGCTAAAGTGAAGCCCTGGTGTTGATTTTGAATGATTGAGGTAAGGGGTTAGACTTTAATCATAATTAATAGTTGTAGATTCTACCCTAATTCTTTCATTAAGTGGTTAATTTGAATTTAATTATAGAAATTGGTGCTTAATTTTTATGATATGATTATATGCATGAATTGAATGACAATTGCGTTGTTGTTGTTGAATTCGTACGCTAAAATGGGTATTTATGAACATGATGAGTTTTGTATGAAATTGATGATGGATGATGTTGTGGTTGTTAGATTGATGATGAATTCATGCTCAAATGTTGTTGTTGTTGTTGTTGAATGTGTTGTTGATGAATAGATACATTGGGTATCATGAATTGGTGAATTGGAGATGAGAATTGTTGTTGTTTGTTGAAAGTTGTAAGAGTTGGAGAATTGATGAATTATTGATGATTTGATGTTGTAATCTCAAAACTTGTAATGTTTAAGTGTTTTGAAGTGTATATGACCTATAAACATCTTTGGGATTAAGTTTTGGGGTTTGGGAGAATCAAAATGGGGATTTTGGGTGAAAATGGGTTGGAACCCGTAACTGTGTTTTGAACTTCTGGTGTAGGACGCTTAAGTGTACTCAGGACGCTTAAGCGACCCACCAGCGTGCCAACAGCGTACCAAAAGCGTGCACTTCCTGGAGTTTCTGGAAGTTGGGCGCTTAAGCGTGCAGATGACGCTTAAGCGTGCAACACCCAATTCAGCCATTTTTATTTCTTCGCTTTGTGAGTTGAGCCCAATTAGATAGAACCTATATAAACTCTAGTGTTAGAGGAAAATAGGCTTTACCATAATTTTTCATTATTAAGAGAAGAGGTAGAGAGAAAGAGTAAGAGAAGAGAAGGGTTGAAGAGGAAGCTAGAGAGAGAGCTAGAGGAAGGTCAAGCTTCAAGGATTGGAGATTGGATTGGAGCTAAAGTGAAGCCCTGGTGTTGATTTTGAAGAATTGAGGTAAGGGGTTAGACTTTAATCATAATTAATAGTTGTAGATTCTACACTAATTCTTTCATTAAGTGGTTAATTTGAATTTAGTTATAGAAATTGGTGCTTAATTTTTATGATATGATTATATGCATGAATTGAATGACAATTGCGTTGTTGTTGTTGAATTCGTACGCTAAAATGGGTATTTATGAACATGATGAGTTTTGTATGAAATTGATGATGGATGATGTTGTGGTTGTTAGATTGATGATGAATTCATGCTCAAATGTTGTTGTTGTTGTTGTTGTTGAATGTGTTGTTGATGAATAGATACATTGGGTATCATGAATTGGTGAATTGGAGATGAGAATTGTTGTTGTTTGTTGAAAGTTGTAAGAGTTGGAGAATTGATGAATTATTGATGATTTGATGTTGTAATCTCTAAACTTGTAATGTTTAAGTGTTTTGAAGTGTATATGACCTATAAACATCTTTGGGATTAAGTTTTGGGGTTTGGGAGAATCAAAATGGGGATTTTGGGTGAAAATGGGTTGGAACCCGTAACTGTGTTTTGAACTTCTGGTGTAGGACGCTTAAGTGTACTCAGGACGCTTAAGCGACCCACCAGCGTGCCAACAGCGTACCAAAAGCGTGCACTTCCTGGAGTTTCTGGAAGTTGGACGCTTAAGCGTGCAGAGGACGCTTAAGCGTGCAACACCCAATTCAGCCATTTTTATTTCTTCGCTTTGTGAGTTGAGCCCAATTAGATAGAACCTATATAAACTCTAGTGTTAGAGGAAAATAGGCTTTACCATAATTTTTCATTATTAAGAGAAGAGGTAGAGAGAAAGAGTAAGAGAAGAGAAGGGTTGAAGATGAATCTAGAGAGAGAGCTAGAGGAAGGTCAAGCTTCAAGGATTGGAGATTGGATTGGAGCTAAAGTGAAGCCCTAGTGTTGATTTTGAAGAATTGTGGTAAGGGGTTAGACTTTAATCATAATTAATAGTTGTAGATTCTACACTAATTCTTTCATTAAGTGGTTAATTTGAATTTAGTTATAGAAATTGGTGCTTAATTTTTATGATATGATTATATGCATGAATTGAATGACAATTGCGTTGTTGTTGTTGAATTCGTACGCTAAAATGGGTAGTTATGAACATGATGAGTTTTGTATGAAATTGATGATGGATGATGTTGTGGTTGTTAGATTGATGATGAATTCATGCTCAAATGTTGTTGTTGTTGTTGTTGTTGAATGTGTTGTTGATGAATAGATACATTGGGTATCATGAATTGGTGAATTGGAGATGAGAATTGTTGTTGTTTGTTGAAAGTTGTAAGAGTTGGAGAATTGATGAATTATTGATGATTTGATGTTGTAATCGCAAAACTTGTATATGTTTAAGTGTTTTGAAGTGTATATGACCTATAAACATCTTTGGGATTAAGTTTTGGGGTTTGGGAGAATCAAAATGGGGATTTTGGGTGAAAATGGGTTGGAACCCGTAACTGTGTTTTGAACTTCTGGTGTAGGACGCTTAAGTGTACTCAGGACGCTTAAGCGACCCACCAGCGTGCCAACAGCGTACCAAAAGCGTGCACTTCCTGGAGTTTCTGGAAGTTGGACGCTTAAGCGTGCAGAGGACGCTTAAGCGTGCAACACCCAATTCAGCCATTTTTATTTCTTCGCTTTGTGAGTTGAGCCCAATTAGATAGAACCTATATAAACTCTAGTGTTAGAGGAAAATAGGCTTTACCATAATTTTTCATTATTAAGAGAAGAGGTAGAGAGAAAGAGTAAGAGAAGAGAAGGGTTCAAGAGGAAGCTAGAGAGAGAGCTAGAGGGAGGTCAAGCTTCAAGGATTGGAGATTGGATTGGAGCTAAAGTGAAGCCCTAGTGTTGATTTTGAAGAATTGAGGTAAGGGGTTAGACTTTAATCATAATTAATAGTTGTAGATTCAACCCTAATTCTTTCATTAAGTGGTTAATTTGAATTTAGTTATAGAAATTGGTGCTTAATTTTTATGATATGATTATATGCATGAATTGAATGACAATTGCGTTGTTGTTGTTGAATTCGTATGCTAAAATGGGTAGTTATGAACATGATGAGTTTTGTATGAAATTGATGATGGATGATGTTGTGGTTGTTAGATTGATGATGAATTCATGCTCAAATGTTGTTGTTGTTGTTGTTGTTGAATGTGTTGTTGATGAATAGATACATTGGGTATCATGAATTGGTGAATTGGAGATGAGAATTGTTGTTGTTTGTTGAAAGTTGTAAGAGTTGGAGAATTGATGAATTATTGATGATTTGATGTTGTAATCTCAAAACTTGTATATGTTTAAGTGTTTTGAAGTGTATATGACCTATAAACATCTTTGGGATTAAGTTTTGGGGTTTGGGAGAATCAAAATGGGGATTTTGGGTGAAAATGGGTTGGAACCCGTAACTGTGTTTTGAACTTCTGGTGTAGGACGCTTAAGTGTACTCAGGACGCTTAAGCGACCCACCAGCGTGCCAACAGCGTACCAAAAGCGTGCACTTCCTGGAGTTTCTGGAAGTTGGACGCTTAAGCGTGCAGAGGACGCTTAAGCGTGCAACACCCAATTCAGCCATTTTTATTTCTTCGCTTTGTGAGTTGAGCCCAATTAGATAGAACCTATATAAACTCTAGTGTTAGAGGAAAATAGGCTTTACCATAATTTTTCATTATTAAGAGAAGAGGTAGAGAGAAAGAGTAAGAGAAGAGAAGGGTTGAAGATGAATCTAGAGAGAGAGCTAGAGGAAGGTCAAGCTTCAAGGATTGGAGATTGGATTGGAGCTAAAGTGAAGCCCTAGTGTTGATTTTGAAGAATTGTGGTAAGGGGTTAGACTTTAATCATAATTAATAGTTGTAGATTCTACACTAATTCTTTCATTAAGTGGTTAATTTGAATTTAGTTATAGAAATTGGTGCTTAATTTTTATGATATGATTATATGCATGAATTGAATGACAATTGCGTTGTTGTTGTTGAATTCGAACGCTAAAATGGGTAGTTATGAACATGATGAGTTTTGTATGAAATTGATGATGGATGATGTTGTGGTTGTTAGATTGATGATGAATTCATGCTCAAATGTTGTTGTTGTTGTTGTTGTTGAATGTGTTGTTGATGAATAGATACATTGGGTATCATGAATTGGTGAATTGGAGATGAGAATTGTTGTTGTTTGTTGAAAGTTGTAAGAGTTGGAGAATTGATGAATTATTGATGATTTGATGTTGTAATCTCAAAACTTGTATATGTTTAAGTGTTTTGAAGTGTATATGACCTATAAACATCTTTGGGATTAAGTTTTGGGGTTTGGGAGAATCAAAATGGGGATTTTGGGTGAAAATGGGTTGGAACCCGTAACTGTGTTTTGAACTTCTGGTGTAGGACGCTTAAGTGTACTCAGGACGCTTAAGCGACCCACCAGCGTGCCAACAGCGTACCAAAAGCGTGCACTTCCTGGAGTTTCTGGAATTTGGACGCTTAAGCGTGCAGAGGACGCTTAAGCGTGCAACACCCAATTCAGCCATTTTTATTTCTTCGCTTTGTGAGTTGAGCCCAATTAGATAGAACCTATATAAACTCTAGTGTTAGAGGAAAATAGGCTTTACCATAATTTTTCATTATTAAGAGAAGAGGTAGAGAGAAAGAGTAAGAGAAGAGAAGGGTTGAAGAGGAAGCTAGAGAGAGAGCTAGAGGGAGGTCAAGCTTCAAGGATTGGAGATTGGATTGGAGCTAAAGTGAAGCCCTAGTGTTGATTTTGAAGAATTGAGGTAAGGGGTTAGACTTTAATCATAATTAATAGTTGTAGATTCAACCCTAATTCTTTCATTAAGTGGTTAATTTGAATTTAGTTATAGAAATTGGTGCTTAATTTCTATGATATGATTATATGCATGAATTGAATGACAATTGCGTTGTTGTTGTTGAATTCGTATGCTAAAATGGGTAGTTATGAACATGATGAGTTTTGTATGAAATTGATGATGGATGATGTTGTGGTTGTTAGATTGATGATGAATTCATGCTCAAATGTTGTTGTTGTTGTTGTTGTTGAATGTGTTGTTGATGAATAGATACATTGGGTATCATGAATTGGTGAATTGGAGATGAGAATTGTTGTTGTTTGTTGAAAGTTGTAAGAGTTGGAGAATTGATGAATTATTGATGATTTGATGTTGTAATCTCAAAACTTGTATATGTTTAAGTGTTTTGAAGTGTATATGACCTATAAACATCTTTGGGATTAAGTTTTGGGGTTTGGGAGAATCAAAATGGGGATTTTGGGTGAAAATGGGTTGGAACCCGTAACTGTGTTTTGAACTTCTGGTGTAGGACGCTTAAGTGTACTCAGGACGCTTAAGCGACCCACCAGCGTGCCAACAGCGTACCAAAAGCGTGCACTTCCTGGAGTTTCTGGAAGTTGGACGCTTAAGCGTGCAGAGGACGCTTAAGCGTGCAACACCCAATTCAGCCATTTTTATTTCTTCGCTTTGTGAGTTGAGCCCAATTAGATAGAACCTATATAAACTCTAGTGTTAGAGGAAAATAGGCTTTACCATAATTTTTCATTATTAAGAGAAGAGGTAGAGAGAAAGAGTAAGAGAAGAGAAGGGTTGAAGATGAATCTAGAGAGAGAGCTAGAGGAAGGTCAAGCTTCAAGGATTGGAGATTGGATTGGAGCTAAAGTGAAGCCCTAGTGTTGATTTTGAAGAATTGTGGTAAGGGGTTAGACTTTAATCATAATTAATAGTTGTAGATTCTACACTAATTCTTTCATTAAGTGGTTAATTTGAATTTAGTTATAGAAATTGGTGCTTAATTTTTATGATATGATTATATGCATGAATTGAATGACAATTGCGTTGTTGTTGTTGAATTCGTACGCTAAAATGGGTAGTTATGAACATGATGAGTTTTGTATGAAATTGATGATGGATGATGTTGTGGTTGTTAGATTGATGATGAATTCATGCTCAAATGTTGTTGTTGTTGTTGTTGTTGAATGTGTTGTTGATGAATAGATACATTGGGTATCATGAATTGGTGAATTGGAGATGCGAATTGTTGTTGTTTGTTGAAAGTTGTAAGAGTTGGAGAATTGATGAATTATTGATGATTTGATGTTGTAATCTCAAAACTTGTATATGTTTAAGTGTTTTGAAGTGTATATGACCTATAAACATCTTTGGGATTAAGTTTTGGGGTTTGGGAGAATCAAAATGGGGATTTTGGGTGAAAAAGGGTTGGAACCCGTAACTGTGTTTTGAACTTCTGGTGTAGGACGCTTAAGTGTACTCAGGACGCTTAAGCGACCCACCAGCGTGCCAACAGCGTACCAAAAGCGTGCACTTCCTGGAGTTTCTGGAAGTTAGACGCTTAAGCGTGCAGAGGACGCTTAAGCGTGCAACACCCAATTCAGCCATTTTTATTTCTTCGCTTTGTGAGTTGAGCCCAATTAGATAGAACCTATATAAACTCTAGTGTTAGAGGAAAATAGGCTTTACCATAATTTTTCATTATTAAGAGAAGAGGTAGAGAGAAAGAGTAAGAGAAGAGAAGGGTTGAAGAGGAATCTAGAGAGAGAGCTAGAGGAAGGTCAAGCTTCAAGGATTGGAGATTGGATTGGAGCTAAAGTGAAGCCCTAGTGTTGATTTTGAAGAATTGTGGTAAGGGGTTAGACTTTAATCATAATTAATAGTTGTAGATTCTACACTAATTCTTTCATTAAGTGGTTAATTTGAATTTAGTTATAGAAATTGGTGCTTAATTTTTATGATATGATTATATGCATGAATTGAATGACAATTGCGTTGTTGTTGTTGAATTCGTACGCTAAAATGGGTAGTTATGAACATGATGAGTTTTGTATGAAATTGATGATGGATGATGTTGTGGTTGTTAGATTGATGATGAATTCATGCTCAAATGTTGTTGTTGTTGTTGAATGTGTTGTTGATGAATAGATACATTGGGTATCATGAATTGGTGAATTGGAGATGAGAATTGTTGTTGTTTGTTGAAAGTTGTAAGAGTTGGAGAATTGATGAATTATTGATGATTTGATGTTGTAATCTCAAAACTTGTATATGTTTAAGTGTTTTGAAGTGTATATGACCTATAAACATCTTTGGGATTAAGTTTTGGGGTTTGGGAGAATCAAAATGGGGATTTTGGGTGAAAATGGGTTGGAACCCGTAACTGTGTTTTGAACTTCTGGTGTAGGACGCTTAAGTGTACGCAGGACGCTTAAGCGACCCACCAGCGTGCCAACAGCGTACCAAAAGCGTGCACTTCCTGGAGTTTCTGGAAGTTGGACGCTTAAGCGTGCAGAGGACGCTTAAGCGTGCAACACCCAATTCAGCCATTTTTATTTCTTCGCTTTGTGAGTTGAGCCCAATTAGATAGAACCTATATAAACTCTAGTGTTAGAGGAAAATAGGCTTTACCATAATTTTTCATTATTAAGAGAAGAGGTAGAGAGAAAGAGTAAGAGAAGAGAAGGGTTGAAGATGAATCTAGAGAGAGAGCTAGAGGAAGGTCAAGCTTCAAGGATTGGAGATTGGATTGGAGCTAAAGTGAAGCCCTAGTGTTGATTTTGAAGAATTGTGGTAAGGGGTTAGACTTTAATCATAATTAATAGTTGTAGATTCTACCCTAATTCTTTCATTAAGTGGTTAATTTGAATTTAGTTATAGAAATTGGTGCTTAATTTTTATGATATGATTATATGCATGAATTGAATGACAATTGCGTTGTTGTTGTTGTTGAATTCGTACGCTAAAATGGGTAGTTATGAACATGATGAGTTTTGTATGAAATTGATGATGGATGATGTTGTGGTTGTTAGATTGATGATGAATTCATGCTCAAATGTTGTTGTTGTTGTTGTTGTTGTTGAATGTGTTGTTGATGAATAGATACATTGGGTATCATGAATTGGTGAATTGGAGATGAGAATTGTTGTTGTTTGTTGAAAGTTGTAAGAGTTGGAGAATTGATGAATTATTGATGATTTGATGTTGTAATCTCAAAACTTGTATATGTTTAAGTGTTTTGAAGTGTATATGACCTATAAACATCTTTGGGATTAAGTTTTGGGGTTTGGGAGAATCAAAATGGGGATTTTGGGTGAAAATGGGTTGGAACCCGTAACTGTGTTTTGAACTTCTGGTGTAGGACGCTTAAGTGTACTCAGGACGCTTAAGCGACCCACCAGCGTGCCAACAGCGTACCAAAAGCGTGCACTTCCTGGAGTTTCTGGAAGTTGGACGCTTAAGCGTGCAGAGGACGCTTAAGCGTGCAACACCCAATTCAGCCATTTTTATTTCTTCGCTTTGTGAGTTGAGTCCAATTAGATAGAACCTATATAAACTCCAGTTTTAGAGGAAAATAGGCTTTACCATAATTTTTCATTATTAAGAGAAGAGGTAGAGAGAAAGAGTAAGAGAAGAGAAGGGTTGAAGATGAATCTAGAGAGAGAGCTAGAGGAAGGTCAAGCTTCAAGGATTAGAGATTGGATTGGAGCTAAAGTGAAGCCCTAGTGTTGATTTTGAAGAATTGTGGTAAGGGGTTAGACTTTAATCATAATTAATAGTTGTAGATTCTACACTAATTCTTTCATTAAGTGGTTAATTTGAATTTAGTTATAGAAATTGGTGCTTAATTTTTATGATATGATTATATGCATGAATTGAATGACAATTGCGTTGTTGTTGTTGAATTCGTACGCTAAAATGGGTAGTTATGAACATGACGAGTTTTGTATGAAATTGATGATGGATGATGTTGTGGTTGTTAGATTGATGATGAATTCATGCTCAAATGTTGTTGTTGTTGTTGAATGTGTTGTTGATGAATAGATACATTGGGTATCATGAATTGGTGAATTGGAGATGAGAATTGTTGTTGTTTGTTGAAAGTTGTAAGAGTTGGAGAATTGATGAATTATTGATGATTTGATGTTGTAATCTCAAAACTTGTATATGTTTAAGTGTTTTGAAGTGTATATGACCTATAAACATCTTTGGGATTAAGTTTTGGGGTTTGGGAGAATCAAAATGGGGATTTTGGGTGAAAATGGGTTGGAACCCGTAACTGTGTTTTGAACTTCTGGTGTAGGACGCTTAAGTGTACTCAGGACGCTTAAGCGACCCACCAGCGTGCCAACAGCGTACCAAAAGCGTGCACTTCCTGGAGTTTCTGGAAGTTGGACGCTTAAGCGTGCAGAGGACGCTTAAGCGTGCAACACCCAATTCAGCCATTTTTATTTCTTCGCTTTGTGAGTTGAGGCCAATTAGATAGAACCTATATAAACTCTAGTGTTAGAGGAAAATAGGCTTTACCATAATTTTTCATTATTAAGAGAAGAGGTAGAGAGAAAGAGTAAGAGAAGAGAAGGGTTGAAGATGAATCTAGAGAGAGAGCTAGAGGAAGGTCAAGCTTCAAGGATTGGAGATTGGATTGGAGCTAAAGTGAAGCCCTAGTGTTGATTTTGAAGAATTGTGGTAAGGGGTTAGACTTTAATCATAATTAATAGTTGTAGATTCTACCCTAATTCTTTCATTAAGTGGTTAATTTGAATTTAGTTATAGAAATTGGAGCTTAATTTTTATGATATGATTATATGCATGAATTGAATGACAATTGCGTTGTTGTTGTTGAATTCGTACGCTAAAATGGGTAGTTATGAACATGATGAGTTTTGTATGAAATTGATGATGGATGATGTTGTGGTTGTTAGATTGATGATGAATTCATGCTCAAATGTTGTTGTTGTTGTTGTTGTTGTTGAATGTGTTGTTGATGAATAGATACATTGGGTATCATGAATTGGTGAATTGGAGATGAGAATTGTTGTTGTTTGTTGAAAGTTGTAAGAGTTGGAGAATTGATGAATTATTGATGATTTGATGTTGTAATCTCAAAACTTGTATATGTTTAAGTGTTTTGAAGTGTATATGACCTATAAACATCTTTGGGATTAAGTTTTGGGGTTTGGGAGAATCAAAATGGGGATTTTGGGTGAAAATGGGTTGGAACCCGTAACTGTGTTTTGAACTTCTGGTGTAGGACGCTTAAGTGTACTCAGGACGCTTAAGCGACCCACCAGCGTGCCAACAGCGTACCAAAAGCGTGCACTTCCTGGAGTTTCTGGAAGTTGGACGCTTAAGCGTGCAGAGGACGCTTAAGCGTGCAACACCCAATTCAGCCATTTTTATTTCTTCGCTTTGTGAGTTGAGCCCAATTAGATAGAACCTATATAAACTCCAGTGTTAGAGGAAAATAGGCTTTACCATAATTTTTCATTATTAAGAGAAGAGGTAGAGAGAAAGAGTAAGAGAAGAGAAGGGTTGAAGATGAATCTAGAGAGAGAGCTAGAGGAAGGTCAAGCTTCAAGGATTGGAGATTGGATTGGAGCTAAAGTGAAGCCCTAGTGTTGATTTTGAAGAATTGTGGTAAGGGGTTAGACTTTAATCATAATTAATAGTTGTAGATTCTACCCTAATTCTTTCATTAAGTGGTTAATTTGAATTTAGTTATAGAAATTGGTGCTTAATTTTTATGATATGATTATATGCATGAATTGAATGACAATTGCGTTGTTGTTGTTGAATTCGTACGCTAAAATGGGTAGTTATGAACATGATGAGTTTTGTATGAAATTGATGATGGATGATGTTGTGGTTGTTAGATTGATGATGAATTCATGCACAAATGTTGTTGTTGTTGTTGTTGAATGTGTTGTTGATGAATAGATACATTGGGTATCATGAATTGGTGAATTGGAGATGAGAATTGTTGTTGTTTGTTGAAAGTTGTAAGAGTTGGGGAATTGATGAATTATTGATGATTTGATGTTGTAATCTCAAAACTTGTATATGTTTAAGTGTTTTGAAGTGTATATGACCTATAAACATCTTTGGGATTAAGTTTTGGGGTTTGGGAGACTCAAAATGGGGATTTTGGGTGAAAATGGGTTGGAACCCGTAACTGTGTTTTGAACTTTTGGTGTAGGACGCTTAAGTGTACTCCGGACGCTTAAGCGACCCACCAGCGTGCCAACAGCGTACCAAAAGTGTGCACTTCCTGGAGTTTCTTTAGGTTGGACGCTTAAGCGTGCAACACCCAATTCAGCCATTTTTATTTCTTCGCTTTGTGAGTTGAGCCCAATTAGATAGAACCTATATAAACTCCAGTGTTAGAGGAAAATAGGCTTTACCATAATTTTTCATTATTGAGAGAAGAGGTAGAGAGAAAGAGTAAGAGAAGAGAAGGGTTGAAGAGGAAGCTAGAGAGAAAGCTAGAGGGAGGTCAAGCTTGAAGGATTGGAGCTAGGATTGGAGCTAAAGTGAGGCCCTAGTGTTGATTTTGAAGAATTGAGGTAAGGGGTTAGACTTTAATCATAATTAATAGTTGTAGATTCTACCCTGATTCTTTCATTAAGTGGTTAATTTGAATTTAGTTGTAGAAATTGGTGCTTAATTTTGATGATATGATTATATGCATGAATTGAATGATAATTGCGTTGTTGTTGTTGAATTCGTATGCTAAAATGGGTAGTTATGAACATGATGAGTTTTGTATGAAATTGATGTTGGATGATGTTGTGGTTGTTAGATTGATGATGAATTCATGCTCAAATGTTGTTGTTGTTGTTGTTGAATGTGTTGTTGATGAATAGATACATTGGGTATCATGAATTGGTGAATTGGTGATGAGAATTGTTGTTGTTTGTTGAAAGTTGTAAGAGTTGGAGAATTGATGAATTATTGATGATTTGATGTTATAATCTCAAAACTTGTATATGTTTAAGTGTATATGACCTATAAACATCTTTGGGATTAAGTTTTGGGGTTTGGGAGAATCAAAATGGGGATTTTGGGTGAAAATGGGTTGGAACCCGTAACTGTGTTTTGAACTTCTGGTGTAGGACGCTTAAGCGTACTCAGGACGCTTAAGCGACCCACCAGCGTGCCAACAGCGTACCAAAAGCGTGCAGTTCCTGGAGTTTCTGGAAGTTGGACGCTTAAGCGTGCAGAGGACGCTTAAGCGTGCAACACCCAATTCAGCCATTTTTATTTCTTCGCTTTGTGAGTTGAGCCCAATTAGATAGAACCTATATAAACTCTAGTATTAGAGGAAAATAGGTTTTACCATAATTTTTCATTATTAAGAGAAGAGGTAGAGAGAAAGAGTAAGAGATGAGAAGGGTTGAAGAGGAAGCTAGAGAGAAAGCTAGAGGGAGGTCAAGCTTCAAGGATTGGAGCTAAAGTGAAGCTCTAGTGTTGATTTTGAAGAATTGAGGTAAGGGGTTAGACTTTAATCATAATTAATAGTTGTAGATTCTACCCTAATTCTTTCATTAAGTGGTTAATTTGAATTTAGTTGTAGAAATTGGTGCTAAATTTTGATGATATGATTATATGCATGAATTGAATGATAATTGTGTTGTTGTTGTTGACTTCGTATGCTAAAATGGGTAGTTATGAACATGATGAGTTTTGTATGAAATTGATGATGGATGATGTTGTGGTTGTTAGATTGATGATGAATTCATGCTCAAATGTTGTTGTTGTTGTTGAATGTGTTGTTGATGAATAGATACATTGGGTATCATGAATTGGTGAATTGGTGATGAGAATTGTTGTTGTTTGTTGAAAGTTGTAAGAGTTGGAAAATTGATGAATTATTGATGATTTGATGTTGTAATCTCAAAACTTGTATATGTTTAAGTGTTTTGAAGTGTATATGACCTATAAACATCTTTAGGATTAAGATTTGGGGTTTGGGAGAATCAAAATGGGGATTATGGGTGAAAATGGGTTGGAACCCGTAACTGTGTTTTGAACTTCTGGTGTAGGACGCTTAAGCGTACTCAGGAAGCTTAAGCGACCCACCAGCGTGCCAACAGCGTACCAAAAGCGTGCACTTCCTGGAGTTTCTGGAAGTTGGACGCTTAAGCGTGCAAAGGACGCTTAAGCGTGCAACACCCAATTCAGCCATTTTTATTTCTTCGCTTTGTGAGTTGAGCCCAATTAGATAGAACCTATATAAACTCTAGTGTTAGAGGAAAATAGGCTTTACCATAATTTGTCATTATTAAGAGAAGAGGTAGAGAGAAAGAGTAAGAGAAGAGAAGGGTTGAAGAGGAAGCTAGAGAGAGAGCTAGAGGGAGGTCAAGCTTCAAGGATTGGAGCTAGGATTGGAGCTAAAGTGAAGCCCTAGTGTTGATTTTGAAGAATTGAGGTAAGGGGTTAGACTTTAATCATAATTAATAGTTGTAGATTCTACCCTAATTCTTTCATTAAGTGGTTAATTTGAATTTAGTTGTAGAAATTGGTGCTTAATTTTGATGATATGATTATATGCATGAATTGAATGATAATTGCGTTGTTGTTGTTGAATTCGTATACTAAAATGGGTAGTTATGAACATGATGAGTTTTGTATAAAATTGATGATGGATGATGTTGTGGTTGTTAGATTGATGATGAATTCATGCTCAAATGTTGTTGTTGTTGTTGTTGAATGTGTTGTTGATGAATAGATACATTGGGTATCATGAATTGGTGAATTGGTGATGAGAATTGTTGTTGTTTGTTGAAAGTTGTAAGAGTTGGAGAATTGATCAATTATTGATGATTTGATGTTGTAATCTCAAAACTTGTATATGTTTAAGTGTTTTGAAATGTATATGACCTATAAACATCTTTGGGATTAAGTTTTGGGGTTTGGGAGAATCAAAATGGGGATTTTGGGTGAAAATGGGTTGGAACTCGTAACTGTGTTTTGAACTTCTGGTGTAGGACGCTTAAGCGTACTCAGGACGCTTAAGCGACCCACCAGCGTGCCAAAAGCGTGCACTTCCCGGAGTTTCTGGAAGTTGGACGCTTAAGCGTGCAACACCCAATTCATCCATTTTTATTTCTTTGCTTTGTGCACTTGGGGACCAATCCGGGCTCTCTAAAATGATTCTTTTGACTTGTTTAACCTCTATTTATACACTTAAACCTACTGGAACATCGGGAGGATCGAATTGAACTTGATTTTGTGAAATTACACTTAACTTTTGAAAAACGGTCCGAACGTCGATTTCTCTGAAAAACTCGTTTTCTCCAGAATTTGAGGTAGGACTAAGGTTGTATAATGTTTATATGATTTCTAAAAATGGTTGTGATTGGTTTCATCAAGTTTTAACTTGTTTTGCTTAGAAAATTGCATTCTTTTGGAAAAGTGATAAATAGAGGGAAACTTTGAGTTTTTCATGATTTCGTCACATTTGGCCGGTGAAACGCCAAAGTATCTTCTACTGCACTCACATGTGGCCTAGAGGTATACTTAGTTGAGGCATTGAATCTTGTTTACTTGGTTTGGTTCAATAACTTCAATTATTTTGAAAATGAGATACCGATAGACGAACTTTGTTGAAAACGGTTCCTTTGAACCAGTTACCTTGTAAATCTTTTGTGAATGACTTTATATGATTAATTGAGGATATATGAATGGTTGTTGAAGGTTGAATATGGTTGAATATGATTTTTATCATAAATGTTGTATTATTCCACCTTGCTTGGTTTATGAGAAGTATGTGGGATTGTTGTGAGATATTGTGTAGTTGATGATGTTTTATGTGATGATGACTCATATGTGAATTTGATGAGTCATAATTTAGTCTAATTTAATGCATTATTTAGTTTAGTTTTATTTAGAGTTGATTTTATTTTATTGCATATTTATTTCTTTTTTGAATATTTTACTTTAAATTGCATTTTATTTTATTTTAGGAACGAATATATGGTGGAAGGTGTCTTGGAGCAAAAGAAACAGGACTGGAGCAAATACAGTACGGAAATACGAAGATACGAGACAAAAATATGTCTCCACCAAGTCAGAAGCTTGGCACGGCCCGTGCCAACATGTGGCACGGCCGTGCCACCCTCCAGGATACTCTTTTGCTGCTTTTCTTCAAGCCCAAGTTACCCTGTAGCAGCTTTACTGATTTGCCCTTATAGTTGCTTAGTTTTTAAGTCAATTGTAAAGTTATAAATAGAGTAGCTCTCCATCATAAACATTCACCTCTTTTTAGAATATTTCAATACAATTATTTTAATAAAGATTCTTTTCCTTTGTTTACTTTCTCGCAATTTATTTTATTGTCTTCTCTCTTCTTCCCCCATGTCTACAATGAATATGAGTGAGTAGACTTCTTCGTCTTGGGATTGTTGGGAAAGTCTAATGACATAATCCTAACAAACCAAGCTTTAACCCTAATTTCATGTAACCGTAATTTCTAATTTAGATTCACCGTTTTAACATGAATTAACAATTATCAAACTGTAGAAGCGAAAGTGGAGGGTTTGATAATTGTTAATCCATTATCCCAAACATCAATTCATAATGCGAAAGCGGAGCTTTGATGTTGGAACAAGTGAATCTAGACAATAATTGCAAAGGCAACGAAATAGTCTTTGCAATTATTGAGACACAAGTAGTTTCAATCCTTATAAGCATCCTCTAGTAATCAAGTCAGCGAAATAGGCTTGGTTACTAGAGGTAAACTCTCACCGGAATTTCATCGGAAAGGTGAGGGGCTAAAGGGAAACCGGTCTTTAGGAATTAAGGTGTAAACCATGGAATTAGAAGTTAAAGTCTTGTCTAGTGAAAGATTTGTTATTATGACGAACCAATGATCCCAAGGCTATTTTTATTATTGTTATTTACTTTCAACAACTGAACTCTCAAACTTCTTATTTCTATTCTCCTCTAATCATTTTCTAAAAGTTAATTAGATTGACCAACTCCCTAACGGAACGATACTTTCTTACTACTATTACTTCGATTGACCGTGCACTTGCAGTTTGGCCTATCAAGTTTTTGGCGTCGTTGTCGGGGAGTTAACTAATTTAATTAACTTTTCTTTAGTGATTAGATTTCTCTCTTCTTCTTCTTCTTCTTCTTCTTCTTCTTCTTCTTCTTTTCTTTTTAACTTTTAATTTTTCTGTTATCTTTAACTTCTTGGGTTCCCAATTTTTTATGCGGAAAACCAGAAATCGAGTGGTAATAATCCTCGAGATCGAAAGGTATTTGCATAAACGAAAGAGAGACGCACGAAATAACACCGCCATGGTTGATCGCACTCTCAAAGAGTATGCAACGCTGTCTACGGCTGAGCCACAAGTTGTTATTGTGTACCCAACGGTTGAGGATGACAATTTTGAAATAAAGCCTGCCCTACTTAACTTGGTGCAGCAAAACCAATTTTCGGGATCCCCCACCGAGGATCCCAATCTTCACATCTATGTTTTCCTAAGAATTAGTGGAACCATGAAGGAGAACCAAGAGGTCGTAAGACTTCATCTCTTTCCCTTTTCCTTACGGGATAGAGCTAGCACTTGGTTCCATTCCCTCGAAGTCGGTTCCATTACTTCATGGGATCAGATGAGGCAAGCATTCCTTGCCCGGTTCTTTCCCCCATCCAAAACTGCTAAGCTTAGGGACCAAATCACACGGTTCAACCAAAAAGATGGGGAATCTCTCTATGAGGCGTGGGAGCGTTTCAAAGAAATGCCAAGACTTTGTCCCCACCATGGCCTAGAGAAGTGGCTCACAGTCCACACCTTTTATAATGGCTTATCTTATACCACTAAGATGTCTGTTGATGCAGCTGCAGGTAGAGCTCTAATGAACAAGAACTACACGGAGGCATACGCCTTGATTGAAGACATGTCTCAAAATCATTACAAATGGACCGACGAGAGAGCCATCACTAGTTCTTCATCCTCCAAAAAAGAGGCAGGTATGTGTTTTATCTTGGTTTGTCGGGTGTCAAACATTGATTAAGTTTGAACCTTTTTAACCTTTGATATCTCATTTTTTCTTGGGAAGGGAAAAATAAGAAAAACCCTTGAGAATCGAGGTCCGGGAGTTGTTTTCGTTACGGGAATGTGTTAGGCACCCATAACGACTATAGTATCCTATAGGAACCGTCTTTACTTTCTACGCGCGCGCTTTATTTTTAAATGCTATTTGAAAAAATGATATTTACACCTAAGAGTTTACTAAGTCAAGAATTGGAGGGAGAAGGAGATGTTTGAATTTTTGTTTTATTGGACTTGGAGAAGTTTTGATTTCTTGCCTACATACCCTTTTAAGGGATCAAACTCCATGTAGTTCTCTTCCAAAAAATGTTTTTGTTTTTGTTGGTTGATTTTAATTTTGAAAATGGAATTTTGAAGAATAAGAGAGAGGCCTCAAGGGCATAAGATTTGGAAAATGTTAGGTGTGATTAGCTACTTTGCAAAAAGAGTCTAAGTATGATTAAAATTCATTAAGATTTTTGTTTAAGAAAATAAAAGGAAAATTCAATGGGCAAGGTTTCTTTGGAAAATTATTTGAGTGAAGCGGTTCATGTTTTTTGGAAAAGAGAATTTTCTAAGTATCGTGATTCCTAAACATACATCTAAAGCATACATTCCCTAAACATCATCTAAAGTATCCATGTGATGTGTGTGCATGTGTCGGTGCTTGTGTCGGTGTACATCATTAGAGTCCATTGTCCTTTACATTGGCCCTAGTTTACATTCTATGGTCTTGCAAGAATTTAAAATTGCACGAAGTAAAATACACCACCCTAGGTTTTACATTCTAAGTCTTGGCATGAGAATTAAAGTGCAAGAAATGAAGCTAAAATTGAAGGATGAAATATGCTTATGGAATGTATGAAACATGAGATGAAAATGTTAGTAGCACAAGATATAAAGCAAGTAAAAGCTATCATAACAAAAGTAAGAAAATTGACATAAAATGCAAGCAAAAATAATGGGTAATAGCCCTAAAAATTCATCACCAATGCAAGGCTTGGATATGACCTATAATCCTCATAATTCAACATACTTTCAAGACATAAAATCCAGGTTTTAAAATGAGAATCAAAGTGTCATTGTAAACTTTACATTTTTATGTGAATTTAGACCTATTTGCACTATTTATTCACAAAACAAAACTTGCAAAGCAAGCAACCAAGCATCACATGCACATATTCAGTAAAAACACATTCAAACAGTAGTAAAAAACTTCATAAAATCATATATCATGAACCACAAACATTTATCAAGAATTGGAATTAAATCATGCAATTTTCATGGATTTTAAACATAAAATTCAAGTGATAAAGCAAAAAAATGCCACAATATTTTTTTATCAAGTTTTTCAGTAAACAAGTAACACAAAAACATCACAAAATTATCAAGAAAGTATATGTGAATTTTATGGAATTTTCTAAAACAAATTAGTCATGACAGGGGTGCAAAGATCCCAAACAGCGTGGAAAATAGCAAAAAATAAGAAGGAAAACGAAGCTTGCAGGACAATAAGGCCCAAGCCCACACATAAACTGGATCAGGATCTCAGGGACGCAGCAGAGGCCGTAGGATTGATCCAGATGGATCAAACCCTAGATCTAATGGTCAGGATGCAAGGACAGGTGAACCAAGACTGAACCGGACCGGTTCAACTGTCTATATAAGGATTTGTGGACCGGTTCACCTCACTTCACACTTCTCTCTCTCTCTAAGTCTCAGACTTCTCTCCCTTCTCTCTAAAACTCCGGTCGTCTTCTCCGGCGGGTTTGACCACCGCCGGTGAAGATTCCAGTGACGGAACTCTAACTTTCTCCGATCTACATGGATCTAAACCCTAAACTACTCTATTTTTCATGCTGATTTCGGATATGAGCTTAGATTTGAAAAATAAACGGTGAAACGCTGTAGATCTACGTTTGATGTTTCGGTATCAAATCTTTTTCAATCTTTTTCGAATGAACAAGTCTCAGAACTTGTTAATCTACTTCGATTCACCGTTTATTTATGTTTATGAACCTTCGATGAAGCTTTGAAACAGAAACGAGAAGGTTTTATAAGTTTTACCTGAGTTTGAACGGGAATTCGAGTGAGAAGATGAAGAGAATCTTCGTGAATTTTCTCTGAGTTTCTGGTAAGTGATTTGTTGTTGCAAACTGAAAACGAACCGGTGAAATTCTTCTTCTTCTTCTCTGATTTGATTCTTCTTCTTCGATTCTTCTTCTTCTCATGTTCGAACGTTGTGATCGTATGGATTTGTCACTTCAGTGACGAATTCGTACTGGAATTACAGTGATTTTGGTTCGATGATGAAGATTCAGCTTTGAATCTCTGAGAACTTCGCGAAATTCACTTCAATTTTGTTCAATTTGTGACTCTGGAAAATTAGGGTTTGTGATTGTTCCTTTCTGTTTTTGATGTAATCGTTGCTCCTAACAATCTTGTGATGCTGAATTTTGTGGGGATTGATAAATTTGGGTATGGATTTGGTGGTTTTTTGTTGGAATTGTGGATGAAGAAAACGGTTAGGGTTTGAAGCTTGCTTCAACCTTCATCGTGTTCTTGAGTTTTTTCTGGATTTAATTTCTTTGATTCTGGAGAGAGATGGGTAAATGTGTTTGTGTGATGTGGCGATGAATGAATGGTGATCTTTTTTCTTTGACTTGAGTTGGCACTGCTTTATAGGTGCCAAATGTGATATCTTGGCCTGTCATAACCTGCCACGTGTACCTGGACTCATAACAAACTCTTTGGACTGATCTGCACTTAACTAAAACTTGAGGACCAAACTGCAATTATGGGAAAAGGACTAAAAACAAAAGTTTGAGACTGAAAGGACCAGGATGCAAAACTGGTTAAAAGACGAAACTGCAATTAAAGAAGACTTAAAATGAAAAAGGACTAATATGCAATTTCTGAAAGTAGAATGACCAAAATGAAAATAATAATAAAATTGGAATAAAATTAGTAAAATGGACAAAACGTAAAGTGAAACAATTAAAAAACACAAAAAGGACTAAAATGAACCAACTACCAAATGAGGTACTTCAAAGTAACCTCTCTCTGTCAAAATTTTGTGTGAAATGACCAAAATGCCCCTGGGGACTAAAATGACTCAAAATGACTCAAATGCAATTTTAAAATGGTTTTTTTACAGGGAATTAAAGCAAGAGTTTATACAAGCCAATTAAAAGACTCAGAGACAATTTTTAGGGGTTAAAAGAGTTTTAACACAGGAAATGACTAAAATGCCCTTAGGGACCAAACTGACTCAAAATGACTCAAATAGAATTTTTGAAATGGATTTTAATCATGGGATTGAAACAAGGACTTATACAAACCAATTGGAAAGACTCAAATAATTTTCCAGGACCATAATGAATTTGAATGCAGGAAATGACTAAAATACCCCTTTTTTATGAATTTTGCAAATAACATTGAAATAAAATGCAGAGAAATATGCAATTGATCAGAGACAAATCCAAATGACTTGAAATACATGAAAGACTCTTTGGATGGTCTAAAATGCAAGAAATCATGGACAAAGTCACAATTGAAAAGATTTTTAAAGCAAAATTGGAAAATAAAGCAGAGTAAAATATTAGTGTAAAACAATAGCAGGTTGGTAATCTTTCAATAGTAATAGGCACATATCAAAGATGGAAAGAGATTTTGATCAAGTATTTTTAGGTCCAAAATTAGGGTATAACAGTATGTATGAAGTCTCTAACTATGATCACCTTGCTTTTAAAATTGATGCGTTAACTGAAAAATTTGAAAAATTTAATGTTAGTGCTGTCAATTCTGCTTCTACTCCTTCTTCTTGTGAAATCTGTGGTATAACTGGTCATGTTGGTGTTGATTGCCAACTAGGTAGTTCTATTAATGGTGTTGAGCAAATAAACTATGCTTAATACAACCAAGGGATGAGACAAAATCAAAACTTTTACAAAAATCAAAATCCCTATGGACAAGTAGCACCACTTGGTTATGCAAACAACCAGAGATTCGCTCAGAAATCCAATTTGGAAATTTTGTTGGAAAATTCAATTCCAACCAAAATAAACAACTTCAAGAACTTAAAACCCAAATCGGATTTCTGAACGATTCTCTTTCCAAACTCAATACCAAGGTTGATTCTATCTCCACTCATTCTAAAATGCTTGAAACACAAATCTCCCAAATAGCACAACAAGTGTCCACTCTTTCTCAAACACCGGGAGTCTTTCCTGGTCAACCCGAAGCCAACCCTAAAGCTCATGTTAATGTCATATCTTTTGGGGGTAGTAAGTTAGGAGATACTATTGCTAAGGTTTAAAACATTGAGAAAGAAAATGTCAAGCTTTTAGGTGAGAAAACTGTGGTAGAAAGTAAGACACCGCTTGATAAGACCCAAACTCCATCCCCTTCAAATATTGCTAAGCTTAACTTGGAGGGTAAATTTGAAAAATCTGTTAACATACTTAGGAAGATTTGCATTAAACTTCCCTTTGCTGAAGCTTTGTCTCGGATGCCTCTATATGCTAAGATTTTAAAGGAAATTTTTTCAAAGAAAAGGGCTATAGAGCATAATGAGACAATAGCTTTGGATAAGGACACTAGTGCAATCATTCAGAAGACACCCCCTAAGCTTAGAGATCCAGGTAGCTTTGCCATACCATGTGAAATTGGGAATGAAACCATAAACAAAGCCTTGTGTGACTTAGGAGCTAGTGTTAGTTTGCTGCCTTTGTCTCTTCTTAAAAGGATAGGGATAGGAGAGTTGAAACCTACCGAGTTAGAATTGAAGTTAGCTGATCATTCTACCATGAAACTAGTAGGATTTGTTGAAGACATGCCTGTTAAAATAGAAGGGATATACATCCCAACTGATTTTATAGTCGTTGACATTGAAGAGGATGATGACGTCCCTATAATCCTAGGTAGACCTTTCCTAGCAACTGCGGGAGCTCTTGTCGACGTTAAACTTGGTAGGATAGTCTTTCAAGTGAGTGATCAAATGGTAGGATATGAGTTGGAAGGTGTTATGAAAGGTCCCGCTCTTTACTCTTGTTGCATGATTAAAGATCATGATGTGAAAGAACGTTTTATAGCGTCATCTACACAACATGATCTCTTTGATCCATTTTAAGGACTTTTTCTAACCGTCAAGCTAATGACATTAAAAAACGCTTCATGGGAGGCAACCCACGCATTTAATTGCTTTCGTTTTGTTTGTTTTTCTTTGTTTTAGGTTGTTTTATAGGTAATTGTCCGAGTACGATTCAAGAAAATGAAAATTTTTGAAGCCCCCTAGACCAGAGAGGTGGCACGGCCCGTGCTAAGGATGGCACGGCCGTGCCAAGTTTTTAAAGAAAAAAGGAGGCATGAAGTTAGAATGTTGGCACGGCCCGTGCCAAGGTTGGCACAGCCGTGCCCGATTCCTACACCCCTATATCATCAATTTTTCTCTTCTTCTCCATTCATTCTCAAACACAAACCTCTCTCTACCTTCAAACTTCTCTCTAAAACCTCCATAACCATCCATCTTCAAACCTTCATATCTTCATGAAAACTCCACCAAATCAATCCAATTCTTCCACAAATCAATCACAAACTTCATCCAAAACACAAACCACCAATCAAAAACAACTTTCATCCACCCAAACCCATAATTTTCCAAAACCCTAATCATTCAAAACCCTAACCCAAAAACCACAAAATCTTAACCAATCTCCACATCTAAACCCATAAACCTTACTAAAACATCAACCCCAACCCTAAACCACCCTTTTCCACAAAATTTTTTCCCAAACCCTAACCTTCACCAAAACTCCAAAGTCAACGAAAGGTCAAAGGTCTAATGGATTCAAGAAGAAGTGGCAAGGAACCAGCAACCTCTTTCGGAGGACCTCCACAAAAGAAAAGAGCACCGGCAAAGAATCATGGCATAGTCTTCAAAGATGACACCCAAAAGGCTAGGTATAAAGTACTTATCTCTAAACCTTTGCATCTTTGTAGGTATCCTGACTCTCATTCTATGCATGTATTAAGATTAGAGACAATGTTCTTGATTTGTTGAATAGGTTAGGATGGGGTGAGATGCTTAAACCTATGAGGGGGTACGAGAACTTCACTTATCGAACAACGAAGGCAAGGTGTAGAACTTTTGGGGCTAAGAAATGAAGTCCAAAGGGGCAACCGCTTGTCGGAAGAAAACAATGAAATGCTCCGAAGGATGATGCACCAATTCAATCTCCAAGGTCCTCCTTATGGACCTCAATGAGAACATGTGAGCTTTCCTCTTCCTCTCTTCCCTTCCCTCTTCTCTCTTTCTCCTACACACTCTCTCTCTCTCTCTTAAGGCATGATTAAGTAGCTCGTTTTTAATGTAAAATATGGCATAAATTTTTTGTTTTGTCTCTTCTTTAAAGGTTGTTTCTTGTACATGAAAGTGATTTCTTGTGTTTCTTGTGTTCTTGCTATACCCACATCTTGTTTTATTGTGAAAAATCTCCAATGAGAAAAGCACCCAGTTGCAATCTTTGAGCAAGTGTATGAATAGGTATTTTAAGGAGCACGTTCTATCTTTAGTGTTAACTTAGACCCTTAAAAGTCTTTAGAGTAAAAGTAGTATAAGTTTGTGTGGGAAATTAATCAATTGCGCTTTATTGTTTTATTCTTAAATTGTTAAAGTTAAATGGGGCGGGAGAATGACACCAACATGCGGGGGAAAGGACAATCCCTAACTTCCTAATTGTGGTGGTGACTCCCTAATTTGAACTTAAGTTCCAAATCCCTCAAATGAGGAAAATAAATTCATCAATGCTAGGGGGAAAGGACAATTACATCCAAAAAGACTTCCTACGCGGAGATAAAATAAAAATTTTGCAGCACTACTTAGGGTGATTTTGAATCTAGGGGGAAAGGACAATTACATCCAAAAAGACTTCCTATGAGGATAGATAGCCCCTAAGCATCTGCAGCCCCTTTGTGCTTAAATTATTAATCTAATTTAATTTTAACTTAAATTCCCATCACTCTTATATGAAATGAAGAAAGGACTTTTCTCGGTTACTTTAGCATTAGGGATAGAACCTGTTCCTCATAATATCTGTGTTATACAGGAGCAAGAAAAAGGTTGGACTGCACACACACACTCACTTGAGACTTGATATTGGGTTGAATAGGTTCACAAGGAATGTTTGAAATTGTGATTAGTGTACTTGAAACAAAACCTTCGAAGAGACTTGTGTTTTCAATTGCATTGCCATAAATTAATCCTTTAAGTTGCTGCTATGTCCATTGCCTTTTGCTTGAGGACAAGCAAAGATTCAAGTGTGGGGGAGTTTGATGAGTCATAATTTAGTCTAATTTAATGCATTATTTAGTTTAGTTTTATTTAGATTTGATTTGATTTTATTGCATATTTATTTCCTTTTTGAATATTATACTTTAAATTGCATTTTATTTTATTTTAGGAATGAATATATGGTGGAAGGTGTCTTGGAGCAAAAGAAAGAGGACTGGAACAATTACAGTGTGGAAATACGAAGATACGAGACAAAAATATGTCTCCACCAAGTCAAAAGCTTGGCACTGCCAGTGCCAACATGTGGCACGGCCGTGCCACCCTCCAGGATACTTTTTTACTGCTTTTCTTCAAGCCCAAGTTACCATGTTGTAGCTTTACTGATTTTCCCTTATAGTTGCTTAGTTTTTAAGTCAATTGTAAAGCTATAAATAGAGTAGCTCTCCATCATTAACATTCACCTCTTTTTAGAATATTTCAATACAGTTATTTTAATAAAGATTCTTTTCCTTTCTTTACTTTCTCGAAATTTATTTTATTGTCTTCTCTCTTCTTCCCCCATGTCTACAATGAACATGAGTGAGTAGACTTCTTCGTCTTGGGATTGTTGGGAAAGTCTAATGACATAATCCTAACAAACCAAGCTTTAACCCTAATTTCATGTAACCGTAATTTCTAATTTAGATTCACCGTTTTAACATGAATTAACAATTATCAAACTGTAGAAGCGAAAGTGGGGGGTTTGATAATTGTTAATCCATTATCCCAAACATCAATTCATAATGCGAAAGCGTGAATCTAGACAATAATTGCAAAGGCAGCGAAATAGTCTTTGCAATTATTGAGACACAAGTAGTTTCAATCCTTATAAGCATCCTCTAGCAATCAAGTCAGCGAAATAGGCTTGGTTACTAGAGGTAAACTCTCATCGGACTTTCATCGGAAAGGTGAGGGGTTAAAGGGAAACCGGTCTTTAGAAATTAAGGTGTAAACCATGGAATTAGAAGTTAAAGTCTTGTCTAGTGAAAGATTTGTTATTATGACGAACCAATGATCCCAAGGCTATTTTTATTATTGTTATTTACTTTCAACAACTGAACTCTCAAACTTCTTATTTCTTTTCTCCTCTAATCATTTTCTAAAAGTTAATTAGATTGACCAACTGCCTAGCGGAACGATACTTTCTTACTACTATTACTTCGATAGACCGTGCACTTGCGGTTTGGCCTATCAGAATTGTGATTGTTGAATGTGTGTGGAAATCAATACTTGATAATGCAATGTTGTTGAGCTAGTCAATGTAATTGGAGGTGTACTTTTACATAGTAAGAGGAGGTGTACTCTTACTTAGATGTGCGGTTGGCATCTACTGTTGTTGTATGGTACCACATGCATGTATGTGTCGAGTATAGGTGCATTGCATAATGAAATGAAAGCATGATGTGATATGTGAATGTTGTTTGTTGGTGATAAGTGGATGCTTGCTTGTAATATTTGGATTGGTTGAATAAATGTATAGCTGGAAGTTAATTGTTTATGCAACTGTTTGAGAATTAATTTGACTTCTTTATATCCAATTATTGTTTATTGATTATGATTAATGTAAAGCTAATTTCCAGTAGTTTTTGCCGCCTACATGTCTGTATGGATGGGTAGACGCTGTGCAGGAGTAGTCCGCTTACGGTGAGTGCTTGGATAGCTAGAGTTAGCCTCCGCTATCATTTTAGAGTTATAGTTTAGGGCTCTGATTAGGTTGAGTCAGTGTCTTTTAGTTGTGTGGGACTTATTTTATTTATTTGAGATGTACTGATTTGTTGAGGTTGGAGAATTTTCTTATGATGATGTATGGTTGACCATGGCATATTATGTCGGAGATTTTGTATGTGAATATTATCTGCTGTGACTGTTGAGTTATTCTATCTAGTTATGCATGTTGAGTTTTTGGATTATGTGAGACGTAGCGTCTAGTTCTTGAATATTTGCTATATTCGCATGTTTTATTGCTTTAATAGAATTAGGTCGTTACAAGTTGGTATCAATGCCGTGGTCAGTTATATCCGGACTAGTATCCGTTGAATTTTCCTGTTTATACGCGGATGGTAATGAGTTACCTTCGGTACTTGTTTGTTGTGCTGTGGTTCTTATCTGTTGGTTGGTTTTGTGTAGTCTTGAGATGGCTGGTGGTAGAGATGATGCGGCGATTGCACAAGCTTTGGCTTCGATGGCTCAGGTGTTGGCTCAGGCTATTGAGCAGGCGGCGGTTGGTCATCATGATCCTGGAGAAGCTGAGGAGTGGAGGCTTGATCGTTTCATGCGAAACAGTCCGCTGACGTTCAAGGGTAGGTATGACTAGGATGGAGCTCAAACATGGGTGCAGGCCATGGAGAGGATCTTTCGTGCTATGGTGACTAGTGAGGATCAGAAGGTCAGATTGGCTACTCACATGCTTGCTGAGGAGGCTGAGTATTGGTGGACCAATGCTAAGGGAAGGCTTGAGGCTGGCGGTGGAACTGTGACTTGGGCTAGGTTCAAGACTTAGTTTTTGAGAAAGTATTTTCCTGAGGATTTGAGGACCAAGAAGGAAGTGGAATTCTTGAACTTGAAGCAAGAGAACCGTTTAGTGGCCGAGTATGCTGCCAAGTTTGAAGAGCTTTCGAGGCTTTGTCCGTACATCAATGCGGAGGATGCGATGATTATGAATGCAAGATAAGCAATGGGAGTCTACAGAGCATGTCATATCACTAGGGATCTAGGTAGACATTAACAGGGTAGACAAACCAGGGTACAAAAGATTGGTACAAGCTGTTCTTTGGATCGAACTAGCCCCTTGACCAAGTAATACAAACAGGAGGTGAGTACAAGCTGTTCTTTGGATCGAACTCGCTGCTTGACTGGGAATAGAAATACAGGACAGGTACAAACTGTTCTTTGGATCGAACTTGCTACTCGATTGAGAACACAAACAGATAGGCAGGTTCAAACTGTTCTTTGGATCGAACTTGCTGTTTAGCCTGGAGACATAGACAAAAGGTTGATACAAGTTGTTCTTTAGATCGAACTTGCTGCTTGACCACTATCATAACATATAGGCAGGTGCAAACTGTTCTTTGGATTGAACTTGTCGTTTGACCGATAACAAAGCATAAGCCGGGTACAAACTGTTCTTTGGATCGAACTTGTCGTTTGACCGGAAACACAGGCATATAAGCAGGTACAAGCTGTTCTTTGGATCGAACTAGCCACTTGACCAATAACAAGACATATAGCAAGATACATTGGATGTTTGATTTAACAAGATACAAGTTGAGGATAGACTGACATTGACTTAAATTGAAGATAGACATGACCATTATTGTTGGCCCAAGAGCAAATTGAGAGTGGATTAGCATTGATTTGAATTGAATTGAAAGTTGACATTAAAGAGACATTGGAAGTTGAAAATAGTCAGAGACATAGACATAGACATGGTATTGAATTGAGAGTTTAACAGAGACATAGGCGTAGACATAGGCATAGACATAGACATTGGATTGAGAGTTGAAAATTGAATTGAATTGGAAGTTGAGATTGGGTTAAATTGAAATTGGGATTGGAAATGCAACATGTATGTATGGTATAACAATATTATCAAATGTATGAGCACATAAAATGCATAATTATGCATGTATGAATGCTTGGAAATGCATGATTGGTTTAGAGTTTGGCAGGAAAGTTTCACAGAGACAGACAAAGCATTGGAAGATTGGGCACGTGGGGGCTCGTGCTATAACATATATATACAGAAATCCTCTTTGGAGAGACCGTCGTTGAGAGACGTATCCAAGCCATGGCTGAGGGCAATATGTTAGATTACATACAAAACTTCTAGAAGAGGGACCTTGGAAGATTCCTTGATACAGGTCGCCGTTGTTAGGCGTGTCAGTGCTGGGTAAACATTGGATGTTCGCATCTGTGGTCAATGCTTTTCATTCTTTCGTTCTTTCATTTTTCATTCTGCAACCCCATTTTTGCCTGAACCGCCCTTTCGGGTTTTCGATTCACCGGGAATAAATTCTTTTCATTGCCCCATTTTTGCCTGAATTGCCATCATAGGTTGTCAATCAGCGGGGTGCTCATTTTTGCCTAAGCCGCCCTTTCGGGTTTTCGTCTTAGCGAGCTTTTCATTTGCATTTTTTTTTCAATTTTTTTTATTTTCATTCTGTTTTTTCATTCTTGCCATTGACCACAGATCATCCTGGGGAACGACCCGCTTGTAACATAGAAATGGACATTGACGCGCTTTTATTCATGCATGTTTCACTGGAATGTACCCTATTGCTCCGGTTTGCTTTCGAAATAGATGGAAAAGATTTTTTCCAATTTTCAAAAGTGTTTGTTTCAGACGTTGACATTATCAAATAGAAAGAAAATACTTTGTATATAGCATTGAAAATAGGAAGAAAATAGAGTTTCAAACAGAAGCACAGGCTCAAATTGATGTAGAAGAGTGAGAGTCAACCAAAGACATAACTCCACGGATTTACAAAGCTTGGAAAATGGTAATTTTATTGGTTGGTGGTACATTGAACACGATGACCGCTACATTTCATAGAAATTCTGAATTCACAGGTACAGAAGCTTCTGATGAAGACGATCATTGACAGCTGCAGATGCCCCAAGGGGTGATGGTGATTTGCCAGATATAGTTACTTACTTGTCTTTTATTATCAATCTCATTTTTGCATGAACCGACCTTTCAGGTTTTCGGCTCATCGAGACGCTCATTCTTGCCTGAGTTGTGTACAATCTCAGCGAGCTTTTTCATATTCATTTTTTTGTCCCTAACTTTTGCCTAGATCGCCCTTTCGGGTTTTCGATCCACCGGGAAGCGCATTTTTGCCTAGGCCGCCCTTTCGGGTTTTCGACCTACCACGCTGTTCTTTTCATTTTTTTAGACAAAGTATTTCTTGACTATATAGGCATTCACAAGATTCGGAAGTTCAACACCATCCATGTGTGTAAGGATCAAAGCACCACCAAAGAAAGCCTTCTTGACAACATAAGGGCCTTCATAGTTAGGTGTCCACTTGCCCCTTGGGTCGGGTTGCTGGCTTATCCTTCTTTTCAATACAAGTTCGCCTTCCTTGAATTCTCGAGGTCGGACTCTCTTGTCAAAAGCATTCTTCATTCGTACTTGATACAACTGTCCATGAGCCATAGCATCCATGCGTTTCTCTTCAATCAAATTCAACTGATCATACCGACTTTGACACCATTCAGCCTCAGTTAACTTTGCTTCCATAATCACTCGAAGAGATGGAATCTCCACTTCCAAAGGGAGAACTGCTTCCATGCCATATACCAGAGAGAAGGGAGTTGCCCCGGTTGAACTGCGCATTGTAGTACGGTAACCATGCAAGGCAAACGGTAGCATCTCATGCCAGTCTTTGTAAGTAGTGACCATCTTCTGAACAATCTTCTTGATGTTCTTGTTAGCAGCCTCAACTGCACCATTCATCTGAGGTCTATAAGGATAAGAGTTGTGATGTTCAATTTTGAATTCTTCACATAAATCCTGCATCATGCTATTGTTCAGATTGGAACCATTGTCGGTGATGATCTTGTTGGGAACACCATATCGACAGATGATGTTATTCTTGATGAACTTCACCACCACTTGCTTGGTCACATTTGCATAGGAAGCAGCTTCAACCCACTTGGTGAAATAGTCAATCGCCACTAGAATGAAACGATGTCCATTGGAAGCTTTTGGTTCAATTCTTCCAATCATGTCAATGCTCCACATAGAGAAAGGCCATGGGGAAGATATAACATTGAGGGCATATGGAGGCACATGAATCTTGTCAGCATAGATTTGACATTTGTGGCATCTTTTGGCATGTTTGTAGCAGTCACGCTCCATAGTCATCCAGTAATAGCCGCCTCTTAACAGTTTCCTTGACATAGTGTGACCTGTAGCATGGGTCCCAAAGGTGCCGTCATGTATATCATGCATCAATTTCTCAGCTTCTCGTTCATCAACACATCTCAACAAGACCATATCATAGTTCCTCTTGTATAGGATTTCTCCGTCCAAAAGGAATCTGCTAGCCCATCTCCTCAAAGTCTTTTTATCCCTGTTGGAAGCACCAGGTGGATATTCATGATTCTGCAAGAACCGTTAGACATTATAATACCAAGATTTTCCATCATTCACATCTTCCTCAGCCTGATCCGGCATATCTTCAATAGTAAACATATGAGCGGGTCTATCAAGACGCTGTACCTTGATTACGGGCACGTTATTCCAGTGATTCACACGAAACATGGAAGACATAGTAGCAAGGGCATCAGCCATCTGGTTTTCATCCCGAGGGATATGGTGCAACTCAACCTTGGTAAAGTATGTCAACAGACGTCTTGCATAGTCACGGTAAGGGATCAGCTTCTCATGATGAGTCTCCCATTCACCTTTTATCTGATTAATGACGAGTGCAGAATCTCCATAGATGTCAAGGTGCTTAATTCTCATATCAATGGCTTCTTCAATGCCCAAGATGCATGCTTCATATTCAGCCACGTTGTTCGTGCATTCAAAAGTTATTCGTGCAGTGAAAGGAATGTGGTGCCCCTCTGGAGTTACAATAATGGCCCCAATCCCTTTACCATAAGCATTAACAGCACCATCAAAGACTAATCCCCACTTGCTATTGGGATCTGGCCCTTCATTGATCAGTGGTTCTTCACAGTCTTTGGCTTTCAGGTACATAATCTCTTCATTAGGGAAATCAAACTTAATCGGCTGGTAATCATCAAGAGGTTGACAAGCAAGATGCTCAGCAAGGATACTTCCTTTGATTGCCTTCTGAGCTTTGTACACAATATCATATTCAGACAACAGCATTTGCCAACGTGCAATCTTTCCAGTAACAGCAGGCTTCTCAAAGATGTACTTGATTGGATCCATTCGGGATATCAACCAAGTTGTATGATTCATCATATAATGACGCAGACGTTTGGCAGCCAAAGCTAAAGCACAACAAGTCTTTTCAAGCATTGCATACCGAGTCTCACAGTCGGTGAACTTCTTGCTCAGATAATAGATAGCATGTTCTTTCTTTCTAGTCTCGTCTTGTTGACCGAGAACACAACCTACGGAATCATCTAACACTGACAAGTACATAATCAAAGGCCTTCCTTCCACTGGCGGGACAAGGATAGGTGGTTCCAACAAGTATTCTTTAATGCTATCAAAAGCTTCCTGGCACTCATCGTTCCATACAACAGGTTGATTCTTTCTGAGCAATTTGAAAATTGGTCCGCAGGTAGTAGTCATGTGGGATATAAATCTTGAAATCTAATTCAGGCGTCCGAGGAAACCTCTGACTTGCTTTTCAGTTTGAGGGGCCGGCATCTCTCTGATGGCTCGGACTTTGTCAGGATCAACTTCAATGCCTCTTTGACTGACAATGAAGCCTAGCAACTTTCCAGATCTTACACCAAATGTGCACTTGTTAGGATTCAACCGCAGCTTGTACTTTCTCAATCTTTCAAACATCTTTTTCAAATACACCACATGCTGCTCTTCATCACTTGATTTCACAATCATGTCATCAACATATACTTCAATTTCTTTATGAATCATATCATGAAACAAGGCAATCATACCCCTTTGATAGGTAGCACCAACATTTATCAAGCCAAACGGCATCACTTTATAACAGAACGTTCCCCACAGAGTGATGAAGGACGTCTTTTCTCTATCTTCAAGTGACATCCCTATCTGGTTATAGCCAGAGAAACCCTCCATAAAGGAGAATACTTTAGACTGAGCAGTACTGTCAACAAGCACAAAAATATGAGGCAATGGGAAGTTATCTTTCGGACTGGCTTTATTCGAATCTCTGTAATCAACACACATTCAAACTTTCCCATCTTTCTTTGGTACTGGTACAATATTGGCAATCCACTCAGGATATTCAGCTGTCATGAGGAAGCCCGCATCAATTTGCTTTTGCACCTCAACCTTGATCTTAAGAGCCATGTCTGGACGAGACCTTCTCAATTTCTGTTTGACAGGAGGACATTCAGGTCTTGTCGGTATCCGATGTTCCACAATCTTGGGATCTAGACCCGGCATATCTTCATAGGACCATGCAAAGACATCTGGATAATCATGGAGAAGCTGAGTAATCTTCTTTTTCACCTCTGGCTCAAGTGCAGCACCCATCTTGATTTCCCGCTTGTTCTCTTCAGTACCCAGGTTGATAAGCTCAATCTCTTCCTGGTGAGGCTGAATGGCTCTTCTTTCTTGCTCAAGCAATCGAGTGATCTCATACGGTATCTCTTCGTCATCCTCCTCATCTTCATCTTCGTATACAGGGAATTCAAAATTTGGAGGAACCATAGGGTCACTGTGTTCAACGGGTTTATTATGATTCAATCTGCATAATATGATTGGGATGATTTGAGAAAAATGTTTTTCATGCAGATTTTTGAAATTAATAAGAAAATACAGATGTTTTGGTTTTTTCTGGCATTACCATTATTTCCAAGAAAAAGGCACTAAAAAGTACAAAACAAAGAGTCGCGGAAAAGACGACAACTTTTTTTGATAACGGCAATGCCGAAACAAACATGCCCTTACAAGGTCATCACTTTCGCCTCGGGCAGAGCGAAAGGATTATTATTTTGAAAACAAAGAAAAGCATGAGCAACAAGACACATTACATGGAAGCATGCATGACTAAAGGGACATCAATGGCCTCCCAATTTCTCACGGTGCCTCCTGGTACAACAAACGTAGGAACATAACTACTTTCAGCAGCATCTTCAGCAATAGCATTAATAAACCCAACACTATAGAAAGTTCCTGTTGAAACGCTTGAGGTCGGGGAGTACCCAAGGCCCTCTTTACGCTTGATCTCCAAAATCTGTATCACTTTGCCCCAGCCCGCAGCTTGCCCCTCTTGAACAGCTTTCTAGGCGTCTTTTAATGAAGCCATACTAGCACTAGCTCTCCGGGGCTCCGCACCTTCAACAATCAAGCCTTGAAATGACGTCCCTTCAGCGGACGCTGCTTCAACACAAGAGAAAGATGACACTTGGCTAACCAGATACGCTTCTTCACCATGTATAGTGACGAGCTTACCATTCCTCACAAACTTGAGCTTCTGGTGCAGAGTAGAAGTTACTGCCCCAGCGTCGTGAATCCACGGTCTTCCGAGGAGACAACTGTAAGAAGCATTGATGTCCATGACCTGGAAAGTGATCTGGAATGTCTCGATACCAATGGTAATTGGCAGATCTACTTCTCCAAGAACATCTTTGCGAGATCCGTCAAACGCCTTAACCAAATAACTGCTTCCCCTTAGAGAAAGTCCATGATAACTCAACTATCTCAGTGTAGACTCAGGCATTACATTTAAGGACGATCCAGTGTCCACCAACACATTGGATATCATGTCAGACTTACAGTGCACTGAGATATGCAAAGCTAAGTTGTGGTGTTTTCCTGCTTCGGGGAGCTCATCATCACCAAACCCCAAGTTATTGCAAGCAGTAATGTTACCCACTATTCCATCGAACTGATCCATGGAGACTTCATGATCAACATAGGCCTGTTCCAGTACCTTCATTAACACTTTCCTGTGAGCTTCTAAGCTCAGGAGCAGAGACAAGATGGATATTTTTGACGGAGTTTGCAGCAGCTGGTCTACAATCTTATAATCGCTCTTTTTAATAAACCTCAGAATTTTGTCCATATTAGACTCTTCAATAGACTGGCCTGATGGGCCGATGTTCTTGTCAACAGTAGGAGCAATTGGTGCAGTTATTGTGGCAACAGGTGTAACCACCTTCTTTTGGAACAAGGGTGGACGGACCTTTCCGCTTCTTAGAGCTGTAATTTCTTCAGCAATGCTATCAACCGTAGCTGGGGATACCAGAGGCACTTCTACCCCATTCTCAATCATAGTTGCATCATACTTGTAAGGGATTGCCTTGGTAGAGGCATAAGATACCGGGCCAGGTAACCTGATCACTAAGGGTTCAACATTCCATGCCTGGGGCCCACTCCCAGTAGGAGAATCATGAAACACTGGCACAATCACACAAACATCACTGACAATCAAGTGTTTGCTATCCATTAGGCTCTGTATATCACCTTGCACCACACAACAACCCATAGGATTTTGAAGACATTCTGAACAAGAAGCATGGTCGTGATTAAACAAAGAAGCTTGGCAAAGTTTGACATGTAGCGGCACCAAAGGAGTAGCAACATTACAGACATCTAAAGTGGGAGTGTCCCGAGGAACACGAACTCCTTCGAAAGCCTCGATCATGTTAATGGCAGCATGGTTTGGAAGTGGATTGTCAAGAACATGAGGAACTCTATTTTCAAAAGTCAATCGTCCTCTGTCTATCAGATCCTTTACAACGTACTTCAGAGCATAGCAACCTTCCACATCGTGGCCTTGAGCGCCCTGATGGAAATCACAAGTGAGATCCTGCCGGAACCTGGGAGGCAATGGCGTAGGCAGAGGTTTTCCTGGTCTGGTGACGCAGTGGCCTTTAGCGAGTAGAGTTGGGAGCAGATCAGCATACCGCATTGGAATTGGTGGAAAATAAGTCTTGGGCCGAGGACCCTGTTGTTGCTGTTGAGCAGGAGGCTGCTGTTGTACCTGCTGAGCAATGGCATTAACGGGCACTGGTGGTTGATCCGGTGGCAGAGGATATTGCTGGTAGAATGGTGGGAAGAAAGGATGTTGAGAATACTGCATATATTGGTAGGGCAGAGGTAACTGAGCAGCAGTTGTAGCCTGGTTACCAGATACCATCCCTACTTCGGATTCTTTCTTCTTATGGTGGCCATTACCATACTTCTTTGGCGCGCTAGCTGAGGACTCACCTTTTTCAAGAACAATGATACCTTCTCTGACAGCCTCCTCCAGACGAGTTCCCATAGTAACCATATCGGAGAAATTATTTGGTGCGGAGACTATCATCCTTTCAACATATTCCTTCTTCAAAGTCTTCAGGAACGTCTGTGTCAGTTCTTCCTCATCAAGCCGAGGAGAAACACGGGCAGCTGCCCCTCTCCATCTCTGAGCATATTCACGGAAGGTTTCATCTGACTTCTGAGACAAAGACTTAAGAGAATCCCTATTCGGCTTCAAGCGGGTGTTAAACTCATAATGATTTTCAAAAGCAGCAGCGAGTTCCTCAAAAGTATGGATATTGTCTTTGCTCAAACCAGTGTACCAGTCTGCCGCATCTTCCATCAGGCTATCCTGGAAGCAGTGGACAAGAAGATCCATTATATTTGTCAAAATCTGGCACTTTGAACTTCTTAGGAACCTCAAATTGGGATACCAGGCATAGATCAAGAGCCTTAGCAGAAACACCGTTCCCACGGCTGGCTTTGACCTCGCGGAGTTATCCAGCTAGCTTTCTTAACTGTTCTCTCATAGTCTCCATTACAGGGTCCTGTCCACACGGAGTGTCAACATCGATTACCTATTGTACAGTGTGTACAACAGGATCGGTAACAACAGTAGTCACTTGAGGCATAGAGGTAGATGTAGAAGCAAAAGTTGTCACAGGAATCTGTCCTTGATGGGTAATACCATAAATACCGGCTGCAGTATTGGGAGCATAGAAAGCTGAGAGTCTATAAGGGCGGCCATTGGGCATAACAAACCGAGCATCAGAAGCCACAGTGGATAATGGGATGGATGGAATCATTTCAGTAGAAGCTGGAACAGATGTGGCTGGTTGTTCTTGTGCAGCCATCAGAGTAGATATAGCGTCATGAGCCTTAGCCAAGTCTTCTTTCATAGCAACCAATTCGGCACGGAGCTGAGCATTTTCTTCCTCAAAGTTAGCCATGTTTCTTCTCTTGTATAATCTTGTTTGATGAACTCTATCTGGTTGGTGAATCTTGCGTGCACGAGCCACTTTTCAGACTGTGGCGGAAAAACCAGGAGGCAATGAGCACGAGGGAAGTCTTTTGTGTCTAATGAATGCATGAGATGTGTAAATGCATATGCAAAAAGACTCTTTTTGTGTTATCGAAGGGTTTTAGACAAATTAGAAATTTGTAAACATTACTAAACATACTGAAACATTCAAACATCACAAGGTCTTACAAGATAACTCCCTTTGAAATACTAAGCCAGGGGATAGACTTTGAAATGTAAAACAACAATAACGACTGGAAATAACAACAGGAAACAGAAATCCTCAAGCATAGGAAGTGGAAGTATCATCCTCGGACTCAGTCTCAGACTCATAACTGCAGTATCGGGCATAGAAGTTACGGGCACCCCTAGCCCTCTTGGAATCTCTCATAAGCAACTCATCCTTTTCTTCAATTTCTTTCCTAGCTTTAGCCAACTCTTTCTTCAATGTCAAAACCTCGTGAGTCTTCTGCTCATCTTTTCCATCCAAAGTCATGATCAAATTCTCAGCCTCATAGTATCTAGCCTTCCACTGATGCTTCTCTCGGCTCTCCATAGCTAGATGCTCCTGATACATCTCTTGAGTAGGCACAGGTAAAGGCAAAGGCATGGATGGAGTATATGCAAACACATATCTCATGGCGGGGTAAGGCATGCCAATCTTCTCAGCCTGGTTTATCACCCACTGAGTATAGGCCTCATGAGCAATACCGGATCTCACACCTATATGCTTCACCTCTTTCTTCCGAAGCTTAGACCAAGCCTCTATGAAATCTTCTCTTATTCATGTGGGAGCATTAGAGTAATGGAAGAAGTAAGGAGATGTAGCAAGATAAATGGGTTTCTCTTTCATCGGGAAACCAAATTGTCGCAAGGCGAGCTCCGGGTTATAGTTTATTCCACCCCGGGTACCAAGAAGAGGTACATTAAAAAACTTTCCACCACCGAAGATGATTTTTATGACTCTAGCAGCGGGAGTGAGCCAAACCAATTCATTAGGGGTGAGAGCCATGATCCTCTGTGAAATAGTCCAATTTTCTGGATTATCATGGAAAGACTTCGGAAGGTGCGAAATAAACCACCTATAGAGGAGAGGTACACAGCAAAGAATGTATCCACGACCCTTGTCGGATCGATCGTGAATAGCATGGTATGTGTCATCTAGCAAAGTAGGAACTGGATTCTTGGAGTGGAAGATCTTAATAGCATTCATGTCCACGAAGTCATCAAGATTCGGAAAGAGAATAAGCCCATAGATGAGTAGTGCAAGAATAGCCTCGAGAGTGTCCTGACAAGTAGTTTTGAGGTTGGCTTTCTCAAGTAAATACTCCAAAGTGAATCCTCGGATGTGAGCCTTAGTGACAAGATTCTTGGAGACATCGGTAGTCTTGAGATAGAGATCATGGGCAATAACCATAGGAGTAGGAGGATTCTCAAGTCCCACGAAAGGTGTCCCTTTGGCTATGGGTAAACCTGTCAAGAAGAATAAGCCTCAAGAGTAGGCATCAACTGAAAGTCAGGAAAAGTGAAGCACCGATAATCTCGGTCATAGAATTGCACTAGAGTGTGCACAAGCTTCTCATCCACATTAGTCCGAAGAAGACTAACTAAGTCCCCGTAACGATGTCGGAAGCCGGTTGGATCCTTGATCTTGAGTGCCAAATCTCTCAAACTAGTCAAACCCACCTCCTTGAACTTGTAGGACTTAGTCTTCCCCATTCCTACAATGTTTACAAATTCAATTCGTCTAAGCCCTTCGATAAATGCATGGAAAAAGTTTGTGCATGTATGCATGATCATGTTCAAGTACGGAGAAAACATTGTGGGTTGAGATTCAAAGTCAAGGAGTCATGGGTGGACACGGTGTCCGGTGAATCTAGGGCTTTGGATAATAGTAACCGGGTTCTAAAAAGTTCCCAAGTCGCAACCTCTCTCACGTATATCATGGTGCCACGAGACAAACACTCTCTCCATGATTATGCGTAAGAAGGTCTAATTTGAGTGTAGTATCGCGTGACGACTAAAACTCGAGACAACACTCGGTTTAGCCTCCGCACTACATCCTAGAAAAAATGGCCATGGATGGGTTCGGTTATCTACGGTTCATAGCGTCATAGAACAATTAGAAGTAAAGTGCCTAAACGCGACAACACGCGCCGACAACATCACCCCCAAAATGCCTCAGCTATGTGGGATTGATCGCATAATCCAATACATGAGGCAACCCTCAGAATGAATTGTCGATTATATCCCCCCTAAATCCTAAGTTCACTCAGCCCGGGTGTAGGACTTTGATATTCTCACCCCCACACGTTAGCAAGAGTTTAAACATTTATTCACATAAGAAAACAAGTAAAGGAAACAAATAAAAACAAAAGCGCAAGTGTGAAAATAAAAACTAGGCGTAACTCTCGAATCTCCCCAGTGAAGTCGCCAGCTGTTTTATCTTGGTTTGTCGGGTGTCAAACATTGATTAAGTTTGAACCTTTTTAACCTTTGATATCTCATTTTTTCTTGGGAAGGGAAAAATAAGAAAAACCCTTGAGAATCGAGGTCCGGGAGTTGTTTTCGTTACGGGAAGGTGTTAGGCACCCATAACGACTATAGTATCCTATAGGAACCGTCTTTACTTTCTACGCGCGCGCTTTATTTTTAAATGCTATTTGAAAAAAATGATATTTACACCTAAGAGTTTACTAAGTCAAGAATTGGAGGGAGAAGGAGATGTTTGAATTTTTGTTTTATTGGACTTGGAGAAGTTTTGACTTCTTGCCTACATACCCTTTTAAGGGATCAAACTCCATGTAGTTCTCTTCCAAAAAATGTTTTTGTTTTTATTGGTTGATTTTAATTTTGAAAATGGAATTTTGAAGAATAAGAGAGAGGCCTCAAGGGCATAAGATTTGGAAAATGTTAGGTGTGATTAGTTACTTTGCAAAAAAGAGTCTAAGTATGATTAAAATTCATTATGATTTTTGTTTAAGAAAATAAAAGGAAAATTCGATGGGATTTTGATCCCAAGGTTTCTTTGGAAAATTATTTGAGTGAAGCGGTTCATGTTTTTTGGAAAAGAGAATTTTCTAAGTATCGTGATTCCTAAACATACATCTAAAGCATACATTCCCTAAACATCATCTAAAGTATCCATGTGATGTGTGTGCATGTGTCGGTGCTTGTGTCGGTGTACATCATTAGAGTCCATTGTCCTTTACATTGGCCCTAGTTTACATTCTATGGTCTTGCAAGAATTTAAAATTGCACGAAGTAAAATACACCACCCTAGGTTTTACATTCTAAGTCTTGGCATGAGAATTAAAGTGCAAGAAATGAAGCTAAAATTGAAGGATGAAATATGCTTATGGAATGTATGAAACATGAGATGAAAATGTTAGTAGCACAAGATATAAAGCAAGTAAAAGCTATCATAACAAAAGTAAGAAAATTGACATAAAAAGCAAGCAAAAATAATGGGAAATAGCCCTAAAAATTCATCACCAATGCAAGGCTTGGATATGACCTATTATCCTCATAATTCAACATACTTTCAAGGCATAAAATCCAGGTTTTAAAATGAGAATCAAAGTGTCATTGTAAACTTTGCATTTTTATGTGAATTTAGACCTATTTGCACTATTTATTCACAAAACAAAACTTGCAAAGCAAGCAACCAAGCATCACATGTACATATTCAGTAAAAACACATTCAAACAGTAGTAAAAAACTTCATAAAATCATATATCATGAACCACAAACATTTATCAAGAATTGGAATTAAATCATGCAATTTTCATGGATTTTTTACATAAAATTCAAGTGATAAAGCAAAAAAATGCCACAATATTTTTTTATCAAGTTTTTTAGTAAACAAGTAACACAAAAACATCACAAAATCATCAAGAAAGTATATGTGAATTTTATGGAATTTTCTAAAACAAATTAGTCATGACAGCGGTGCAAAGATCACAAACAGCGTGGAAAATAGCAAAAAATAAGAAGGAAAACGAAGCTTGCAGGACAATAAGGCCCAAGCCCACACGTAAACTGGATCAGGATCTCAGGGACGCAGCAGAGGCCGTAGGATTGATCCAGATGGATCAAACCCTAGATCTAATGGCTAGGATGCAAGGACAGGTGAACCAAGACTGAACCGAACCGGTTCAACTGTCTATATAAGGATTTGTGGACCGGTTCACCTCACTTCACACTTCTCTCTCTCTCTCTAAGTCTCAGACTTCTCTCCCTTCTCTCTAAAACTCCGGTCGTCTTCTCCGGCGGGTTTGACCACCGCTGGTGAAGATTTCGGTGACGGAACCCTAACTTTCTCCGATCTACATGGATCTAAACCCTAAACTACTCTACTTTTCATGCTGATTTCGGATATGAGCTTAGATTTGAAAAATAAACGGTGAAACGCTGTAGATCTACGTTTGATGTTTCGGTATCAAATCTTTTTCAATCTTTTTCAATCTTTTTCGAATGAACAAGTCTCAGAACTTGTTAATCTACTTTGATTCACCGTTTATTTATGTTTATGAACCTTCGATGAAACTTTGAAACAGAAACGAGAAGGTTTTATAAGTTTTACCTGAGTTTGAACGGGAATTCGAGTGAGAAGATGAAGAGAATCTTCGTGAATCTTCTCTGAGTTTCTGGTAAGTGATTTGTTGTTGCAAACTGAAAACGAACCGGTGAAATTCTTCTTCTTCTTCTCTGATTTGATTCTTCTTCTTCGATTCTTCTTCTTTTCAAGTTCGAACGCTGTGATCGTATGGATTTGTCACTTCAGTGACGAATTCGTACTGAAATTGCAGTGATTTTGGTTCGATGATGAAGATTCAGCTTTGAATCTCTGAGAACTTCTCGAAATTCACTTCAATTTTGTTCAATTTGTGATTCTGGAAAATTAGGGTTTGTGATTGTTCCTTTCTGTTTTTGATGTAATCGTTGCTCCTAACAATCTTGTGATGCTGAATTCTGTGGGGATTGATGAATTTGGGTATGGATTTGGTGGTTTTTTGTTGGAATTGTGGAAGAAGAAAATGGTTAGGGTTTGAAGCTTGTTTCAACCTTCATCGTGTTCTTGAGTTTTTTCTGGATTTAATTTCTTTGATTCTGGAGAGAGATGGGTAAATGTGTTTGTGTGATGTGGCGATGAATGAATGGTGATCTTTTTTCTTTGACTTGAGTTGGCACTGCTTTATAGGTGCCAAGTGTGATATCTTGGCCTGTCATAACCTGCCACGTGTACCTGGACTCATAACAAACTCTTTGGACTGATCTGCACTTAACTAAAACTTGAGGACCAAACTGCAATTATGGGAAAAGGACTAAAAACAAAAGTTTGAGACTTAAAGGACTAGAATGCAAAACTGGTTAAAGGACGAAACTGCAATTAAAGAAGACTTAAAATGAAAAAGGACTAATATGCAATTTCTGAAAGTAGAATGACCAAAATGAAAATAATAATAAAATTGGAATAAAATTGGTAAAATGGACAAAACGTAAAGTGAAACAATTAAAAAACACAAAAAGGACTAAAATGAACCAACTACCAAATGAGGTACTTCAAAGTAACCTCTCTCTGTCAAAATTTTGTGTGAAATGACCAAAATGCCCCTTGGGACTAAAATGACTCAAAATGACTTAAATGCAATTTTAAAATGGCTTTTTAACAGGGAATTAAAGCAAGAGTTTATACAAGCCAATTAAAAGACTCAGAGACAATTTTTAGGGGTTAAAAGAGTTTTAACACAGGAAATGACTAAAATGCCCTTAGGGACCAAACTAACTCAAAATGACTCAAATAGAATTTTTGAAATGGATTTTAATCATGGGATTGAAACAAGGACTTATACAAACCAATTGAAAAGACTCAAACAATTTTCCAGGACCAGAATGAATTTGAATGCAGGAAATGACTAAAATACCCGTTTTTTTATCAATTTTGCAAATAACATTGAAATAAAATGCAGAGAAATATGCAATTGATCAGAGACAAATCCAAATGACTTGAAATACAAGAAAGACTCTTTGGATGGTCTAAAATGCAAGAAATCATGGACAAAGTCACAATTGAAAAGATTTTTAAAGCAAAATTGGAAGATAAAGCAGAGTAAAATATTAGTGTAAAACAATAGCAGGTTGGTAATCTTTCAATAGTAATAGGCACATATCAAAGATGGAAAGAGATTTTGATCAAGTATTTTTAGGCCCAAAATTAGGGTATAACAGTATGTATGAAGTCTCTAACTATGATCACCTTGCTTTTAAAATTGATTCGTTAACTGAAAAATTTGAAAAATTTAATGTTAGTGCTGTCAATTCTGCTTCTACTCCTTCTTCTTGTGAAATCTGTGGTATAACTAGTCATGTTGGTGTTGATTGCCAACTAGGTAGTTCTATTAATGGTGTTGGCAAATGAACTATGCTTAATACAACCAAGGGATGAGACAAAATTGAAACTTTTACAAAAATCAAAATCCCTATGGACAAGTAGCACCACCTGGTTATGCAAACAAACAGAGATTCGCTCAGAAATCCAATTTGGAAATTTTGTTGGAAAATTCAATTGCCAACCAAAATAAACAACTTCAAGAACTTAAAAACCAAATCGGATTTCTGAACGATTCTCTTTCCAAACTCAATACCAAGGTTGATTCTATCTCCACTCATTCTAAAATGCTTGAAACACAAATCTCCCAAATAGCACAACAAGTGTCCACTCTTTCTCAAACACCGGGAGTCTTTCCTGGTCAACCCGAAGCCAACCCTAAAGCTCATGTTAATGTCATATCTTTTGGGGGTAGTAAGTTAGGAGATACTATTGCTAAGGTTTAAAACATTGAGAAAGAAAATGTCAAGCTTTTAGGTGAGAAAACTGTTGTAGAAAGTAAGACACCGCTTGATAAGACCCAAACTCCATCCCCTTTAAATATTGCTAAGCTTAAATTGGAGGGTAAATTTGAAAAATCTGTTAACATACTTAGGAAGATTTGCATTAAACTTCCCTTTGCTGAAGCTTTGTCTCGGATGACTCTATATGCTAAGTTTTTAAAGGAAATTTTTTCAAAGAAAAGAGCTATAAAGCATAATGAGACAATAGCTTTGGATAAGGACACTAGTGCAATCATTCAGAAGACACCCCCTAAGCTTAGAGATCCAGGTAGCTTTGACATACCATGTGAAATTGGGAATGAAACCATAAACAAAGCCTTGTGTGACTTAGGAGCTAGTGTTAGTTTTCTGCCTTTGTCTCTTGCTAAAAGGATAGGGATAGGAGAGTTGAAACCTACCGAGTTAGAATTGAAGTTAGCTGATCATTCTACCATGAAACTAGTAGGATTTGTTGAAGACATACCTGTTAAAATAGAGGGGATATACATCCCAACTGATTTTGTAGTCGTTGACATTGAAGAGGATGATGACGTCCCTATAATCCTAGGTAGACCTTTCCTAGGAACTGCGGGAGCTCTTGTCGACGTTAAACTTGGTAGGATAGTCTTTCAAGTGAGTGATCAAATGGTAGGATATGAGTTGGAAGGTGTTATGAAAGGTCCCGCTCTTTACTCTTGTTGCATGATTAAAGATCATGATGTGAAAGAACGTTTTATAGCGTCATCTACACAACATGATCTCTTTGATCCATTTTAAGGACTTTTTCTAACCGTCAAGCTAATGACATTAAAAAAGCGCTTTTGTTTTTGAAGCCCCCTGGACCAGAGAGGTGGCACGGCCCGTGCTAAGGATGGCACGGCCGTGCCAAGTTTTTAAAGAAAAAAGGAGGCATGAAGTTAGAATGTTGGCACGGCCCGTGCCAAGGTTGGCACAGCCGTGCCCGATTCCTACACCCCTATATCATCAATTTTTCTCTTCTTCTCCATTCATTCTCAAACACAAACCTCTCTACCTTCAAACCTCTCTCTAAAACCTCCATAACCATCCATCATCAAACCTTCATATCTTCATGAAAACTCCACCAAATCAATCCAATTCTTCCACAAATCAATCACAAACTTCATCCAAAACACAAACCGCCAATCAAAAACAACTTTCATCCACCTAAACCCATAATTTTCCAAAACCCTAATCATTCAAAACCCTAACCCAAAAACCACAAAATCTTAACCAATCTCCACATCTAAACCCATAAACCTTACTAAAACATCAACCCCAACCCTAAACCACCCTTTTCCACAAAATTTTTTCCAAACCCTAACCTTCACCAAAACTCCAAAGTCAACGAAAGGTCAAAGGTCTAATGGCTTCAAGAAGAAGTGGCAAGGAACCAGCAACCTCTTTCGGAGGACCTCCACAAAAGAAAAGAGCACCGGCAAAGAATCATGGCATAGTCTTCAAAGATGACACCCAAAAGGCTAGGTATAAAGTACTTATCTCTAAACCTTTGCATCCTTGTAGGTATCTTGACTCTCATTCTATGCATGTATTAAGGATTAGAGACAATGTTCTTGATTTGTTGAATAGGTTAGGATGGGGTGAGATGCTTAAACCTATGAGGGGGTACGAGAACTTCACTTACGAATTTTTAAGTTCTATCAATTTTAAGAAAGATAAGTTGAATTTCGATGACCCCGATCATAGAGTTTCCTTCCGGCTTTTGAATATTGATTACGAGATGTCTCTTGAAAATTTTTACAATGAAATGGGTTTCGCAAATGCGGGGTTCATCCATGACTCTTGGAATCAAGCTCTAAAGCTGGAAGATTATAACCCTGCTAGCTTTTGGAAACGCATCACAGGTTTAAATCAATATGTTTCACGTTCCAACAAGGCTAGTAACATTCATAACCCAATGCTTAGGTACCTTCAAAGAGTAATGGCTTGTACCATTTGGGGTAGGAAGGAAGTAGGAACATGTAGGACGGATGAACTCTTTATGCTTTGGGCTATGCTTAATAATAATCCCGTAAATACTTGTTTTTACATACTTGACTACCTTGCCTCAATAGGAAATAAGCCTAATCTTGTAGCTGATATAGTGGTAGGTGATGTTATTACATTCATTGCTGGGAAGTTTGGAGTAAGTGAGGAGGAGGGGATAAATAAAATTGAGGGCAACAATAGGCTTAACATAGAGACACTAATTTCTATGAAATTCATTAAGCACCATCCACCTTTGCAATATGCCCATGCACTCAATGTACCCATTGAATTTTTGCTTCCTAACCCATCTCGGTCTATCACCGAGGTGGAAGAAAATTTGCTATATGTTGATATTGAACAGGTACATGAGCATCATGATGAAGGGGAAGGTGCAAACTTACACCATGAGGGAGAGCACCATGACCATGACACCGAAGAGCTAAATGACGATCAGAGATGGGCATGGATGAGAACCGAGGTTGAGAGGATAAGCATCGAACAACGAAGGCAAGGTGTAGAACTTTTGGGGCTAAGAAATGAAGTCCAAAGGGGCAACCGCTTGTTGGAAGAAAACAATGAAATGCTTCGAAGGATGATGCACCAATTCAATCTCCAAGGTCCTCCTTATGGACCTCAATGAGAACATGTGAGCTTTCCTCTTCCTCTCTTCCCTTCTCTCTTCTCTCTTTCTCCTACACTCTCTCTCTCTCTTTTCTACTTCTACTTCTTCTTCTTCTACTTCTTCTTCTCTTTTAATTTCTTTTTCTTTTTGAATCATTGAGGACAATGCTTCCCCTAAGTGTGTGGAGGGGGGGGGGGGGCTAATAAAGTGTCTAGAGTCGTAGTGTTTCTAAACTCCCTTGAACTTTTTCTTTTGTTTTGTTTTTATAGCGAAAGGCATGATTAAGTAGCTTGTTTTTAATGTAAAATATGGCATAAATTTTTTGTTTTGTCTCTTCTTTAAAGGTTGTTTCTTGTACATGAAAGTGATTTCTTGTGTTTCTTGTGTTCTTGCTATACCCACATCTTGTTTTATTGTGAAAAATCTCCAATGAGAAAAGCACAAAGTTGCAATCTTTGAGCAAGTGTATGAATAGGTATTTTAAGGAGCACGTTCTATCTTTAGTGTTAACTTAGACCCTTAAAAGTCTTTAGAGTAAAAGTAGTATAAGTTTGTGTGGGAAATTAATCAATTGTGCTTTATTGTTTTATTCTTAAATTGTTAAAGTTAAATGGGGCGGGAGAATGACACCAACATGTGGGGGAAAGGACAATCCCTAACTTCCTAATTGTGGTGGTGACTCCCTAATTTGAACTTAAGTTCCAAATCCCTCAAATGAGGAAAATAAATTCATCAATGCTAGGGGAAAGGACAATTACATCCAAAAAGACTTCCTACGCAGAGATGAAATAAAAATTTTGCAGCACTACTTAGGGTGATTTTGAATCTAGGGGGAAAGGACAATCACATCCAAAAAGACTTCCTATGAGGATAGATAGCCCCTAAGCATCTGCAGCCCCTTTGTGCTTAAATTATTAATCTAATTTAATTTTAACTTAAATTCCCATCACTCTTATATGAAATGAAGAAAGGAATTTTCTCGGTTACTTTAGCATTAGGGATAGAACCTGTTCCTCATAATATATGTCTTATACAGGAGCAAGAAAAAGGTTGGACTGCACACACACACTCACTTGAGACTTGATGTTGGGTTGAATAGGTTCACGAGGAATGTTTGAAATTGTGATTAGTGTACTTGAAACAAAACCTTCGAAGAGACTTGTGTTTTCAATTGCATTGCCATAAATTAATCCTTTAAGTTGCTGCTATGTCCATTGCCTTTTGCTTGAGGACAAGCAAAGATTCAAGTGTGGGGGAGTTTGATGAGTCATAATTTAGTCTAATTTAATGCATTATTTAGTTTAGTTTTATTTAGATTTGATTTGATTTTATTGCATATTTATTTCCTTTTTGAATATTATACTTTAAATTGCATTTTATTTTATTTTAGGAACGAATATATGGTGGAAGGTGTCTTGGAGCAAAAGAATGAGGACTGGAACAAATACAGTGTGGAAATACGAAGATACGAGACAAAAATATGTCTCCACCAAGTCAGAAGCTTGGCACGGCCCGTGCCAACATGTGGCACGGCCGTGCCACCCTCCAGGATACTCTTTTGCTGCTTTTCTTCAAGCCCAAGTTACCATGTTGCAGCTTTACTGATTTGCCCTTATAGTTGCTTAGTTTTTAAGTCAATTGTAAAGCTATAAATAGAGTAGCTATCCATCATTAACATTCACCTCTTTTTAGAATATTTCAATACAATTATTTTAATAAAGATTCTTTTCCTTTCTTTACTTTCTCGCAATTTATTTTATTGTCTTCTCTCTTCTTCCCCCGTGTCTACAATGAACATGCGTGAGTAGACTTCTTCGTCTTGGGATTGTTGGGAAAGTCTAATGACATAATCCTAACAAACCAAGCTTTAACCCTAATTTCATGTAACCGTAATTTCTAATTTAGATTCACCGTTTTAACATGAATTAACAATTATCAAACTGTAGAAGCGAAAGTGGGGGGTTTGATAATTGTTAATCCATTATCCCAAACATCAATTCATAATGCGAAAGCGGAGCTTTGATGTTGGAACAAGTGAATCTAGACAATAATTGCAAAGGCAGCGAAATAGTCTTTGCAATTATTGAGACACAAGTAGTTTCAATCCTTATAAGCATCCTCTAGCAATCAAGTCAGCGAAATAGGCTTGGTTACTAGAGGTAAACTCTCACCGGACTTTCATCGGAAAGGTGAGGGGCTAAAGGGAAACCGGTCTTTAGAAATTAAGGTGTAAACCATGGAATTAGAAGTTAAAGTCTTGTCTAGTGAAAGATTTGTTATTATGACGAACCAATGATCCCAAGGCTATTTTTATTATTGTTATTTACTTTCAACAACTGAACTCTCAAAATTCTTAATTCTTTTCTCCTCTAATCATTTTCTAAAAGTTAATTAGATTGACCAACTGCCTAGCATAACGATACTTTCTTACTACTATTACTTCGATAGACCGTGCACTTGCGGTTTGGCCTATCAGAATTGTGATTGTCGAATGTGTGTGGAAATCAATACTTGATAATGCAATGTTGTTGAGCTAGTCTATGTAATTGAAGGTGTACATTTACATTGTCGTTGGTAGTTGTATGTTGATGTTGTGCATTATTTGGTCTTGTTGTATGTCCATGCATCATATCATATGAAGTTAGTTGTGAAATGTAAAAGGAGGTGTACTTTTACATAGTAAGAGGAGGTGTACTCTTACTTAGATGTGCAGTTGGCATCTACTGTTGTTGTATGGTACCACATGCATGTATGTGTCGAGTATAGGTGCATTGCATAATGAAATGAAAGCTTGATGTGATATGTGAATGTGGTTTGTTGGTGATAAGTGGATGCTTGCTTGTAATATTTGGATTGGTTGAATGAATGTATAGCTGGAAGTTAATTGTTTATGCAACTGTTTGAGAATTAATTTGACTTCTTTATATCCAATTATTGTTTATTGATTATGATTAATGTAAAGCTAACTTCCAGTAGTTTTAGCCGCCTACTTGTCTGTATGGATGGGTAGACGTTGTACAGGAGTAGTCCGCTTACGGTGAGTGCTTGGATAGCTGGAGTTAGCCTCCGCTATCATTTTAGAGTTATAGTTTAGGGCTCTGATTAGGTTGAGTCAGTGTCTTTTAGTTGTGTGAGACTTATTTTATTTATTTGAGATGTACTGATTTGTTGAGGTTGGAGAATTTTCTTATGATGATGTATGGTTGACCATGGCATATTATGTCGGAGATTTTGTATGTGAATATTATCCGCTGTGACTGTTGAGTTATTCTATCTAGTTATGCATGTTGAGTTTTTGGATTATGTGAGACGTAGCGTCTAGTTCTTGAATATTTGCTATATTCGCATGTTTTATTGCTTTAATAGAATTAGGTCGTTACAAGTTGGTATCAATGTCGTGGCCAGTCTTATCCGAACTAGTATCCGTTGAATTTTCCTTTTGTACGCGAATGGTAATGAGTTACCTTCGGTACTTGTTTGTTGTGCTGTGGTTCTTATCTGTTGGTTGGTTTTGTGTAGTCTTGAGATGGCTGGTGGTAGAGATGATGCGGCGATTGCACAAGCTTTGGCTTCGATGGCTCAGGTGTTGGCTCAGGCTATTGAGCAGGCGGCGGTTGGGCATCGTGATCCTGGAGAAGCTGAGGAGCGGAGGCTTGATCGTTTCATGCGAAACAGTCCGCTGACGTTCAAGGGTAGGTATGACTAGGATGGAGCTCAGACATGGGTGCAGGCCATGGAGAGGATCTTTCGTGCTATGGTGACTAGTGAGGATCAGAAGGTCAGATTGGCTACTCACATGCTTTCTGAGGAGGCTGAGTATTGGTGGACCAATGCTAAGGAAAGGCTTGAGGCCGGCGGTGGAACTGTGACTTGGGCTAGGTTCAAGACTTAGTTTTTGAGAAAGTATTTTCCTGAGGATTTGAGGACCGAGAAGGAAGTGGAATTCTTGAACTTGAAGCAAGAGAACCGTTTAGTGGCCGAGTATGTTGTCAAGTTTGAAGAGCTTTCGAGGTTTTGTTCGTACATCAATGCGGAGGATGCGATGGTTTCCAAGTGTGTGAAGTTCAAAAGCGGTTTGAGGCCCGATATCTACTAGTACATGTGTATTCAGGAGATCCGAGACTTTGACACTTTGGTGTATAAGTGTCGTATGTTTGATGATGCCGGGAGGGCTAAAGCTAATCATTACAAGGCTCGGCATGATAAGAAAGGGAAGAGTCATGGATTTTGGAAACCGTACAACAAGGACAAAGGAAAGAAGAAAGAAGGTGGTGGAGGCTCTAAGCCGAATGTTGCTGAGGTCAGTTGCTTCAAGTGTGGCACATTGGGTCATTTTGCTAATGATTGCAAGAAGGGAGAGAGTTGCTACAAGTGTGGGAAAGCGGGTCACAAGGGTTATGAGTGTACTTATGTTAAGAAGGAGATCACTTGCTACAATTATGGTGAGAAGGGGCATATCAGCACTAAGTGTACCAAGCCGAAGAAGGCAGCGGGAAAGGTGTTTGCACTGAATGCGGAAGAGGTGGAGCATCCGGATAATCTCATCTAAGGTATGTGTTTTATCAATAGTACTCCTTTGATTACAATTATTGATACTGGTGCTACTCATTCTTTTATCACGGTTAGTTGTGTTGAGCGTTTGGGTTTAGTTGTGACTCCGTTGTCTCGAGGGATGGTTATCGACACCCCAGCTAGTGGTTCGGTGACTACTTCCTTAGTGTGTGCTAAGTGTCCTGTTAGTTTTGGTAATGTTGATTTCGAGTTGGATCTTGTGTGTCTTCCGTTGAAGCATATGGACGTGATTTTTGGTATGGATTGGATGTTGACTTTTGGTGTTAACATTAATTGTTTGACCAAGAGTATAACCTTTTCTAAGCCGGTAGCTGAGGAAGGTGGAAAGTTCTTGTCCGCGGAACAAGTGAAGAAGTCTTTGGACGGTGAAGCTAGTGTGTTCATGATGTTTGCTTCCTTGAAGGAGAATAGTGAGAAAGGAGTTGGTGATTTGCCGGTAGTGCAAGAATTTCCAGAAATTTTTTTCGGACGACATTACCGAGTTACCTCCAGAGAGGGAAGTTGAGTTTGCAATTGATTTGGTACCAAGAACGAGTCCTATTTCGATTGCGCCGTATCAGATGTCTGCATCAGAGTTGGTGACCTGAAGAAGCAGTTGGAAGAGTTGCTTGAGAAGCAATTTATCAGGCCAAGTGTTTCTCCGTGGGGTGCTCCTGTGTTGTTGGTTAAGAAGAAGGATGGAAGCATGAGGTTTGATAGAGCCAAACCGTAAGTGGACGGTCTATCGAAGTAATAGTAGTAAGAAGAGTATCGTTCCGCTAGGGAGTTGTTCAACTTAATTAACTTAAAAAGAATGATTAGAGGAGAAGAAAGTTTGTAAAAAGGAGGTTTAATTGCTGAAGGTAAATAACAATAATATAAAGATGCCTCGGGATTATTGGTTTGCCATAATAACAAATCTTTCACTAGACAAGACTTTAACTTCTAATTCCATGGTTTATACCTTAATTTCTAAAGACCGGTTTCCCTTTAGCCCCTCACCTTTCCGATGAAAGTCCGGTGAGAGTTTACTTCTAGTAACCAAGCCTATTTCGCTGACTTGATTACTAGAAGATGCTTATAAGGATTGAAAATACTTGTGTCTCAATAATTTCAAAGACTATTTCGCTGCCTTTGCAATTATTGTCTAGATTCACTTGGTCCAACATCAAAGCTCCGCTCTCGCTTTATGAATTGATGTTTGGGAAGATGGATTAACAATTATCAAACCCTCCACTCTCGCTTCTACAGTTTGGTAATTGTTAACTCATGTTAAAACGGTGAATCTAAATTAGAAATTATGGTTACATAGAATTAGGGTTAAGGCTTGGTTCGTTAGGATTATGTCATTAGACTTTCCCAACAATCCCAAGACAAAGAAGTCTACTCACTCATGTTCATCGTAGACATGGGGGAAGAAGAGATAAGATAATAAAATAAATTGCGAGAAAGTAAGGAAAGGAAAAGAATCTTTATTAAAACAATCGTACTGAAATATTCTAAAAAGAGGTGCATGTTTATGATGGAGAGCTACTCTATTTATAGCTTTACAATTGACTTAAAAACTAAGCAACTATAAGGGCAAATCAGTAAAGCTGCAACAGGGTAACTTGGGCTTGAAGAAAAGCAGCAAAAGAGGCTCCTGAAGGGTGGCACAGCCGTGCCACATGTTGGCACTAGCCGTGCCAAGGTTCTGAATTGGTGGAGACATATTTTTGTCCCGTATCTTCGTATTTTTGCACTGTATTTGCTTCAGTCCTCTTTCTTTTGCTCCAAGACACCTTCCACCATATATTCGTTCCTAAAATAAAATAAAAAGCAATTTGAAGTAAAATATTCAAAAAGGAAATAATATTAAAATAAAATAAAACTATATCTAAATAAAACGGTACTAAATAAAGCATTAAAATAGACTAATCTATGACTCATCAAACTCCCCCACACTTGAATCTTTGCTTGTCCTCAAGCAAAAGGCAATAGACATTAGCAGCAACAAAGGATTAATCATGGCAATACTATTAAGAACACATGTCTCAAAAGATAGGTTTTGTTTCAAGTACACTAATCACAATTTCAAACATTCCCCGTGAACCTATTCAACCCAACACCAAGTCTCAAGTGAGTGTGTGTGTGTGCAGTCCAACCCTTTTCTTGCTCCTGTATAAGACAGATATTATGAGGAACAGGTTATATCCTTAATGCTAAAGTAACCGAGAAAAGTCCTTTCTTCATTTCATATAAGAGTGATGGGAATTTGGTTAAAAATTAAATTAAAATTAACAATTTAAGCACAAAGGGGCTGCAGGTGCTTAGGGGCTATCTATCCTCATAGGAAGTCTTTTTGGATGTAATTGTCCTTTCCCCCTAGCATTGATGAATTTATTTTCCTCATTTGAGGGATTTGGAACTTAAGTTTAATTCGGGAGTCACCACCACAATTAGGAAGTTAGGGATTGTCCTTTCCCCCACATGTTGGTGCCATTCTCCCGCCCCATTTTAACTTTAACAATTAAGAAGAATATAACAATAAAGCACAATTGATTATTTTCCCACACAAACTTATACTACTTTTACTCGAAAGACATTTAAGGGTCTAAGTTAACACTAAAGATAGAACGTGCTCCTTAAAATACCTCTTCATACACTTGCTCAAATATTGCAACCGGGTGCTTTTCTCATTGGAGATTTTTCACAATAAAACAAGAAATGGGTATAGCAAGAACACAAGAAACACAAGAAACCACTTTTATGTACAAGAAACAACCTTTAAAGAAGAGACAAAACAAAAAATTTTATGCTATATTTTACATTAAAAACAAGCTACTAGTCATGCCTTTCGCTATAAAAAACAAAACAAAAGAATAAAGTTCAAGGAAGTTTGGAAACACTATGACTCTAGACACTTTATTAGCCCCCCCCCCCCCCCCCCCCACACTCTGGGGAAGCATTGTCCTCAATGATTCAAAAGAAAAAGAAATTTAAAAGAGAAGAAGAAGAAGAAGAAGAAGAAGAAGAAGAAGAAAAGAAAAGTATGAGAGAAAGAGAGAAGAGAGAAGGGAAGAGAGGAAGAGGAAAGCTCACAATGTCTATTGAGGTCCATAAGGAGGACCTTGGAGTTGTAGGTGTTGCATCATCCAGCAGAGCATCTCATTGTTTTCTTATGTTAAGCGGTTGCCCCTTTGAACATCGTTCCTTAGCCCGGAGATTTCAACACCTTGCCTTTGTTGCTCGGTGCTCATTCTTTCAACTTCATTGTGAATCCATGTCCATCTTTGATCTTCGTTAAGCTCACCGGCTTCATGGCCATGGTGTTCCTCTTGGTGCAAATTAGCACCTTCTCCCTCATCGTGGTGCAAGTGAGCACCTTCTCCCTCATCGTCTTGCTCACCAAGAACATGGACATCATTAACATACAACCAATTTTCTTCCACCTCGGTGGTAGTCCGAGATGGGTTAGGAAGTAAAAACAAGATAGGCACATTTAGCTTGAGTTGGTAGTGGAGGGGTGGACGGTGTTTAATGAAATTCATAGCAAAGAGGGTATCTATGTTGAGCCTATTGTTTCCCTCAATTGGTTTTATCCCCTCATCCTCACTCACATCAAAACACCTAGCTATGTATGTAATGATGCCACCCACCACTATGTCTCCCTTACAGGCTGGTCGAGTACCTACAAAGTCTAGGTAATCAATCAAGTAAAAACAAGTGTTGACGGGGTGGTTATAGAGCATTGCCCATAACATGAACAACTCATCGGTTCTAGTGTTTCCTAGCTCAGTTCTACCCCAAATAGTGCAAGCCATCACCCTTTGAAGGTACCTAAGTACGGGGTTGTGAATGTTGCTAGCTTTGTTTGCCCTAGGGACGTATTTGTTAAGACCGGTGATTTGTTTCCAAAATTCAGCTGGTTCATAGTTATCCGGTTTTAGGCTAGGATCCCAATGATCATGAATATACCCCTCATTTGCAAAATCTAAGGCATCACAAAAGTGCTGAAGAGACATATTATAATCAACATTCATTAACCGGAAAACAACTCTATGGTTAAGGTTATCAAAATCCAACTTATCTTTTGTAAAGACAATTGAGCTCAAAAATTCATAAGTGAAATTCTCATAACCCCGCATAGGTTTCAACATATCAGTCCAACCTAGCTTTCCTATCAACCTAGAAACATCATCTAAAAGTTCTAGCACATCCAAAGTATTGGGATCAGGATATCGAGAAGGATGCAAGGGTTTAGAGATTAGGATTTTATACCTGTCCCTTTGCTTGTTGTCTTTGAACTGGATTTCGTGATTCTTAACTTGTGCTTGCTTCTTTGGGGGAGGACCGGAAGAGCTTGCTGGTTCCTTTCCACTTCTTCTTCTTGAAGCCATTTGACCTTGGTTGTGGTTGGTATGAAGGTTTAGGGTTTGTGAAGATTTTTGGTGGAAAGGATTGGTTTAGGGTTAGGGTTTATGGTTTAGTAAGGTTGATGGGTTTGGTTATGGAGATTTGTTGAGAATTTGTGGTTTTTGGGTTAATTTTTGAATGATTAGGGTTTTGGTGAATTATCGGTTTGGGTGGATGAAAGTTGTTTTTGATTGGTGGTTTGTGTTTGGAATGAAGTTTGTGATTGATTTGTGGAAGAACTGAATTGGTTTGATGGAGATATGAAGGTTTGAAGATGGATGTTTATGGAGGTTTTAGAGAGAAGTTTGAAGGTAGAGAGAGGTTTGTGTTTGAGAATGAATGGAGAAGAAGAGAAAAATTGGTGTTATAATAGGCTAGAAATCGGGCACGGCCGTCCCAACATTCTAACTTCATCCATCAATTTTGTTTCAAAAACCTGGCACGGCCTCTCTGGTCAGGGAGCTTCAAAAAAATTTCAGTTTCAATGAATCACACTTGGACAATTACCTACAAAACAACTTAAAACAAAGAAAAACAAACAAAAGTAATTAAATGCATGGGTTGCCTCCCACGAAGCGCTCTTTTAGTGTCATTAGCTTGACGGTTAGAAAGGGTCCTTAAAATGGATCAAAGATATCATATTGTGTAGATGACGCTATAAAACGTTCTTTCACAACATGATCTTTAAGCATGCAACAAGAGTAAAGAGCGGGTCCTTTAATAATATTTTCCAACTCGAAGCCGACCATTTGATCACTCACTTGAAAGACTATCCTACCAAGTTTAACATCAATAATAGCTCCCGCAGTTGCGAGGAAAGGTCTACCTAGGATTATAGGGACGTCTTCGTCCTCTTCAATGTCAATGACTACAAAATCAGTTGGATGCATATCCCTTCTATCTTAACAGGTATGTCTTCAACAAATCCTACTGGTTTCATGGTAGAACGATCAGCTAACTTCAACTCTATCTCAGTAGGTTTCAACTCTCCTATTCCCATCTGCTTAAAGAGGGACAAAGGTAACAAACCAACGCTAGCTCCTAAGTCACACAAGGCGTTGTCAACGGTCTCATTCCCAATCATACAAGGCATGGAAAAACTACCTGGATCCCTAAGCTTAATGGGTGTCTTCTGGATGGTTGCACTAGTGTCCTTAGCCAAAGCTATTGCCTCACTATGCTCTATAGCCCTTTTCTTTGAAAAAATTTCCTTTAAAAACTTGGCATATAGAGGCATCCTAGACAAAGCTTCTGCAAAAGGGAGTTTAATGCAAATCTTCCTAAGTATGTTAACAAATTTTTCAAACTTACCCTCGAATTTAAGCTTAGCAATATCTAATGGGGATGGTGTTTGGGTCTTATCAAGTGGTTTCTCACTTTCTATCACAGTTTTCTCACCTAAAAGCTTGACATTTTCTTTCTCAATATTTTGAACCTTGGCAATAGTTTCTCCTAACTTACTACCCCCAAAAGATATGACATTAACATGAGCTTTAGGGTTGGCTTCGGTTTGACCAGGAAAGACTCCCGGTGCTTGAGAAAGAGTGGACACTTGTTGGCCTATTTGGGAGATTTGTGTTTCAAGCATTTTAGAATGAGTGGAGATAGAATCGACCTTGGTATTGAGTTTGGAAAGAGAATCGTTCAGAAATCCGGTTTGGTTTTTAAGTTCTTGAAGTTGTTTATTTTGGTTGGCAATAGAATTTTCCAATAAAATTTCCAAATTGGATTTCTAAGCGAATCTCTGGTTGTTTGCATAACCAGGTGGTGCTACTTGTCCATAGGGATTTTGATTTTTGTAAAAATTTTGATTTTGTCTCATCCCTTGGTTGTATTGAGCATAGTTCATTTGCTCAACACCATTGATAGCACTACCTAGTTGACAATCAACACCAACATGACCAGTTATACCACAGATTTCACAAGAAGAAGGAGTAGAAGCAGAATTGATGGCGCTAACATTGAATTTTTCAAATTTCTCCGTGAATGCATCAATTTTAGAAGCAAGGTGGTCATAGTTAGAGACTTCATACATACCTGCCTCCTTTTTGGATGATGAAGAACTAGTGATGGCTCTCTCGTCTGTCCACTAGTAATGATTCTGAGCCATGCATGTCTTCAATCAAGGCGTATGCCTCCGTGTAGTTCTTGTTCATTAGGGCTCCACCTGCAGCTGCATCAACAGACATCTTAGTGGTATAATATAAGCCATTATAAAAGGTGTGGACTATGAGCCAACTCTCTAGACCATGGTGGGGGACAAAGTCTAAGCATTTCTTTAAAACGCTCCCACGCATCATAGAGAGACTCCCCATCTTTTTGATTGAACCGAGTAATTTGGTCCCTAAGTTTAGCAGTTTTGGATGGGGGAAAGAACCGGGCAAGGAATGCTTGCCTCATCTGATCCCATGAAGTAATGGAGCCGACTTCGAGGGAATGGAACCAAGCGCTAGCTCTATCCCTTAAGGAAAACGGAAAGAGATGAAGTTTTACGGCCTCTTGGTTCTCCTTCATGGTTCCACTAATTCGTGGGAAAACAGAGATGTGAAGATTGGGATCCTCAATGGGGGATCCCGAAAATTGGGTTTGCTGCACCAAGTTATGTAGGGCAGGCTTAATTTCAAAATTGTCATCCTCAACCGTTGGGTACACAATAATATCTTGTGGCTCAGCCGTAGACGGCGTTGCATACTCTTTGAGAGTGCAATTAGCCATGGCAGTATTATTTTGTGCCGCTCTCCTCCTTCTATGTAAGAACCTTTCGATCTCGAGTATGAAATACCGCTCGATTTCTAGTTCTTCGCATAAAAGGTTGAGAACCCAAGAAGTTAGTGATACCTGAAAAATAAAAATAAAAAGAAAAAGAAAAGAAAAAAAGAAGAAGAGAAAAATCTAATCACTAAAGAAAAGTTAATTAAATTAGTTAACTCCCCGGCAATGGCGCCAAAAACTAGATAGAGCCAAACCGCAAGTGCACGGTCTATCGAAGTAATAGTAGTAAGAAGAGTATCGTTCCGCTAGGGAGTTGTTCAACTTAATTAACTTAAAAAGAATGATTAGAGGAGAAGAAAGTTTGTAAAAAGGAGGTTTAATTGCTGAAGGTAAATAACAATAATATAAAGATGCCTCGGGATTATTGGTTTGCCATAATAACAAATCTTTCACTAGACAAGACTTTAACTTCTAATTCCATGGTTTATACCTTAATTTCTAAAGACCGGTTTCCCTTTAGCCCCTCACATTTCCGATGAAAGTCCGGTGAGAGTTTACTTCTAGTAACAAAGCCTATTTCGCTGACTTGATTACTAGAAGATGCTTATAAGGATTGAAATTACTTGTGTCTCAATAATTGCAAAGACTATTTCGCTGCCTTTGCAATTATTGTCTAGATTCACTTGGTCCAAGATCAAAGCTCCGCTCTCGCTTTATGAATTGATGTTTGGGATGATGGATTAACAATTATCAAACCCTCCACTCTCGCTTCTACAGTTTGATAATTGTTAACTCATGTTAAAACGGTGAATCTAAATTAGAAATTATGGTTACATAGAATTAGGGTGAAGGCTTGGTTCGTTAGGATTATGTCATTAGACTTTCCCAACAATCCCAAGACAAAGAAGTCTACTCACTCATGTTCATCGTAAACATGGGGGAAGAAGATAGAAGACAATAAAATAAATTGCGAGAAAGTAAGGAAAGGAAAAGAATCTTTATTAAAATAATCGTACTGAAATATTCTAAAAAGAGGTGCATGTTTATGATGGAGAGCTACTCAATTTATAGGTTTACAATTGACTTAAAAACTTAGCAACTATAAGGGCAAATCAGTAAAGCTGCAACAGGGTAACTTGGGCTTGAAGAAAAGCAGCAAAAGAGGCTCCTGAAGGGTGGCACGACCGTGCCACATGTTGGCACTGGCCGTGCCAAGGTTCTGACTTGGTGGAGACATATTTTTGTCCCGTATCTTCGTATTTTTGCACTGTATTTGCTTCAGTCCTCTTTCTTTTGCTCCAAGACACCTTCCACCATATATTCGTTCCTAAAATAAAATAAAAAGCAATTTGAAGTAAAATATTCAAAAAGGAAATAATATTAAAATAAAATAAAACTAAATTTAAATAAAACGGTACTAAATAAAGCATTAAAATAGACTAATCTATGACTCATCAAGGTTGTGTGTGGATTATCGGCAGTTGAACAAGGTGACAATCAAGAATCGGTATTCGCTTCCGAGGATTGATGATTTGATGGATCAGTTGGTTGGTGCAGAAGTGTTCAGCAAGATAGATTTGAGATCAGGATATCATCATATTAGAGTAAAGGCGGAAGATATATCCAAAACTGCGTTCTGAACGAGGTATCGACACTATGAGTATTCTGTGATGCCATTTCGAGTATCTAATACGCCAGGTGTCTTCATGGAATATATGAATAGAATATTTCATCCTTTTCTGGACCGTTTTGTGGTGGTGTTTATAGATGATATTTTGGTGTATTTGAAGTCAGAAGAAGAGCATGCAGAGCATTTGAGGATTGTGTTGGGTGTCTTGAAGGAGAAGAAGTTGTTTGCTAAGTTGTCAAAGTGTGAGTTTTGGTTGCGAGAAGTGAATTTCCTTGGTCATGTGATTTCTAAGGATGGTATTGTCGTGGATCCGTCAAAGGTTGATGCATTGTTACAATGGGAATCACCTAAGTCTGTTTTTGAAGTTAGAAGCTTTCTTGGTTTGGCAGGTTATTATCGGAGGTTCATTAAGGGATTCTCTAAGTTGGCGTTGCCATTGATGCAGTTGACTCGAAAAGGACAAGCTTATGTTTGGGATTCTAAGTGTGAGAAGTGTTTCCAAGAGTTGAAGAAGAGGTTGACTTCGGCTCCAGTGTTGATTTTGCCGAATCCGAAGGAATCGTTAGTTGTGTATTGTGATGCTTCTAAGATGGGTCTTGGTGGTGTGCTTATGCAGAATCGTCAGGTTGTGGCTTATGCTTCGAGGCAGTTGAAAGTGCATGAGAAGAATTATCTGACTCACGATTTGGAACTAGAGGCCGTGGTGTTTGTGTTGAATATTTGGAGGCATTATCTGTATGGTTCTAAGTTTGAAGTATTCGGTGACCACAAGAGTTTGAGTACTTGTTTGACCAGAAAGAGTTGAATACGAGAAAGAGGAGATGGTTGGAGTATCTTAAGGATTTCGATTTTCAGTTGAGTTATCACCCTGGGAAGGCGAATGTGGTTGCTGATGCTTTGAGTAGGAAGTCATTGCATATGTCTACTTTAATGGTTAAGGAGTTGGAGTTGATTGAGTAGTTTTGAGATTTGAGTTTGGTTAGTGAGTTGACACCGGAGGGTGTGAGGTTGGGAATGTTGAAGCTGACAAGTAATATTTTGGAAGAGATTAAGAATGGACAGAAGGAAGATTTGGAGCTTGTAGATCGTGTGGTGTTGGTTAACCAAGGTAAGGGTGAAGACTTCAGATTGGGAGAGAACGGTGTTTTGGTGTTTCGTGATCGTGTTTGTGTACCAAGTGTTCTTGAGCTTAAGAGACGGATTTTGGATGAAGGTCACAGAAGTAGTTTGAGTATTCATCCAGGAGCGACTAAGATGTATCAGGATTTGAAGAGGTTGTTTTGGTGGCCTGGAATGAAGAAGGAGATCGCAAAATTTATGTATGCTTGTTTGGTTTGTCAGAAGTCTAAGATTGAACATCAGAAACCGTCGGGTTTGATGCAACCGTTGTTTGTACCCGAGTGGAAGTTGGATAGTATCTTAAGCTATATTTATTGGAGTGTTGCCGAAGACTGTTAAGGGTTTTGACTCGATTTGGGTGATTGTTGATCGGTTGACGAAGTCGGCACATTTTGTTCCTATCAAGACCGGTATGTCTGTGGCGAAGTTGACTGAGATCTACATTGAACAGATTGTTAGGTTGCTGGTATTCCTTCTAGTATTGTGTCGGATCGGGATCCGAGGTTTACTTCTAAGTTTTGGGAGAGTTTGCAAGTTGCTTTGGGAACTAAGTTGAGATTGAGTTCTGCTTATCATCCCCAGACTGATGGTCAGACGGAGAGGACTATTCAGAGTTTGGAAGATTTGTTGAGAGCTTGTGTGTTGGAGCAAGGTGTCAGTTGGGTCGAATGTTTACCGTGGATTGAGTTTACTTACAACAACAGTTTTCATTCTAGTATCGGAATAGCACCGTTTGAGGCTTTGTATGGTAGAAGGTGTAGAACTCTGTTATGTTGGTATGAGTCAGGTGAAAGTGCTTTGTTAGGACCGGAAGTGGTGCAAGAGACTACGGAAAAGGTTAAGATGATTCAAGAGAAGATGAGAGCATCTAAGAGTAGGCAGAAGAGTTATCATGATAAGAGGAGGAAGGACATTGAGTTTCAGGTTGGTGTTTCATGTGTCTCAATTGCGGAAGTATGTATATGATGCGTCTCATGTGATTCAAGTGGATGATTTGGAAGTAAGAGATAATTTGACCGTTGAGACTTGGTCAGTTAGGATAGAGGATCGGCAAGTGAAGCATTTGCGTGGCAAGGAGATCGTTTTGGTTAAGGTGATTTGGGTTGGACCAACTGATGAGAGTGCTACTTGGGAATCGGAGAGTAGGATGAAGGTTTCGTATCTGGAGTTGTTTCCTTCAGGTAATTTTCGAGGGCGAAAATTCTTTTTAGCGGGGGACAGTTGTAACAGCCTAATTTTGTGCTATATTTATTTTATTAATTATTTAATTGCTTTTGTGTGTGCTTGTATGCGCTTGTATGTGATTATTTGCCTCTGTGTGTATTTTTGGTTGGGAATTGTAGAATTCGGTGTTAGAAGGGTATTTTAGTCATTTAGGACTCAGGGGTATTTTGGTCATTTTATGAGTATGGGTAATTTAGTAATTTTGATGAGGATTATTTTTAGTGCTTAGTGAGTTGTTAATTTACTAAGCCACTAGAGGGAGTGTAGTAATTATTTTATTACCGGTAAGTGACCGTTAGAATTACATTTTACCGTTAAGTGAGTAGTAACATTTTTGGGTTAGAATAGAAATGGGTTAGGCCCATTAAGGAGTTGTGAGTTGAGCCCAATTAGATAGAACCTATATAAACTCTAGTGTTAGAGGAAAATAGGGTTTACCATCATTTTTCATTATTAAGAGAAGAGGCAGAGAGAGAAAGAGTAAGAGAAGAGAAGGGCTTGAAGAGGAAGCTAGAGAGAGAGCTAGAGGGAGGTCAAGCTTCAAGGATTGGAGCTAAAGTGAAGCCCTAGTGTTGATTTTGAAGAATTGAGGTAAGGGTTAGACTTTAATCATAATTAATAGTTGTAGATTCTACCCTAATTCTTTCATTAAGTGGTTAATTTGAATTTAGTTGTAGAAATTGGTGCTTAATTTTGATGATATGATTATATGCATGAATTGAATGATAATTGTGTTGTTGATGTTGAATTCGTATGCTAAAATGGGTAGTTATGAACATGATGAGTTTTGTATGAAATTGATGATGGATGATGTTGTGGTTGTTAGATTGATGATGAATTCATGCTCAAATGTTGTTGTTGTTGTTGTTGTTGAATGTGTTGTTGATGAATAGATACATTGGGTATCATGAATTGGTGAATAGGTGATGAGAATTGTTGTTGTTTGTTGAAAGTTGTAAGAGTTGGAGAATTGATGAATTATTGATGATTTGATGTTGTAATCTCAAAACTTGTATATGTTTAAGTGTTTTGAAGTGTATGTGACCTATAAACATCTTTGGGATTAAGTTTTGGGGTTTGGGAGAATCAAAATGGGGATTTTGGGTGAAAATGGGTTGGAACCCGTAACTGTGTTTTGAACTACTGGTGTAGGACGCTTGCGCGTACTCAGGACGCTTAAGCGACCCACCAGCGTGCCAACAACGTACCAAAAGCGTGTACTTCCTGGAGTTTCTGGAAGTTGGACGCTTAAGCGTGCAGAGGACGCTTAAGCGTGCAACACCAAGTTCAGCAATTTTTATTTCTTCGCTTTGTGCACTTGGGGACCAATCCGGGCTTTCTAAAATGATTATTTTGACTTGTTTAACCTCTGTTTATACACTTAAACCTACTGGAACTTCGGGAGGATCGAATTGAACTTGATTTTGTGAAATTACACTTAACTTTTGAAAAACGGTCCGAACGTCGATTTTTTCGAAAACTCGTTTTCTCCGGAATTTGAGGTAGGACTAAGGTTGTATAATGTTTATATGATTTCTAAAAATGGTTGTGATTGGTTTCATCAAGTTTTAACTTGTTTTTCTTAGAAAATTGCATTCTTTTGGAAAAGTGATAAATAGAGACAAACTTTGAGTTTTTCATGATTTCGTCACATTTGGCCGGTGAAACGCCAAAGTATCTTCTACTACACTCATATGTGGCCTAGAGGTATACTTAGTTGAGGCATTGAATCTTGTTTACTTGGTTTGGTTCAATAACTTCAATTATTTTGAAAATGAGATACCGATAGACGAACTTTGTTGAAAACGGTTCCTTTGAACCAATTACCTTGTAAATCTTTTGTGAATGACTTTATATGATTAATTGAGGATATATGAATGGTTGTTGAAGGTTGAATATGATGTTTATCATAAATGTTGTATTATTCCACCTTGCTTGGTTTATGAGAAGAATGTGGGATTGTTGTGAGATATTCTGTAGTTGATGATGTTTTATGTGATGATGACTCATATGTGAATTGTGATTGTTGAATGTGTGTGGACATGAATACTTGATAATGCAATGCTGTTGAGCTAGTCAATGTAATTGGAGGTGCACATTTACATTGTCGTTGGTAGTTGTATGTTGAAGTTGTGCATTATCGGGTCTTGTTGTATGTCCATGCATCATATCATATGAAGTTAGTTGTGAAATGTAAAAGGAGGTGTACTTTTACATAGTAAGAGAAGGTGTACTCTTACTTAGATGTGCGGCTGGCATCTAATGTTATTGTATGGTACCACATGCATGTATGTGTCGAGTATAGGTGCATTGCATAATGAAATGAAAGATTGATGTGATATGTGAATGTTGTTTGTTGGTGATAAGTGGATGCTTGCTTGTAATATTTGGATTGGTTGAATGGATGTATAACCGGAAGTTAATTGTGTATGCAACTGTTTAAGAATTAATTTGACTTCTTTATATCCAATTATTGTTTATTGATTATGATTAATGTAAAGCTAACCTCCAGTGGTTTTTGCCGCCTACCTGTCTGTATGGATGGGTAGACGTTGTGCAGGAGTATTCTGCTTGCGGTGAGTGCTTGGATAGCTGAAGTTAGCCTCCGCTATCATTTTGGAGTTATAGTTTAGGGCTTTGATTAGGTTGAGTCAGTGTCTTTTAGTTGTGTGGGACTTATTTTATTTATTTGAGATGTACTTATTTGTTGAGGTTGGAGAATTTTCTTATGATGATGTATGGTTGACCATGGCATATTATGTAGGAGATTTTGTATATGAATACTATCCGTTGTGACTGTTGAGTTATTCTATCTAGTTATGCATGTTGAGTTTTTGGATTATGTGAGACATAGCGTCTAATTCTTGAATATTTGCTATATTCGCATGTTTTATTGCTTTAATGGAATTAGGTCGTTACAATGGCCCCTTTTTGGGACATGTGGCATCTTCTCAGCAATTTTGGGACGAAAGGGGCCAATATTGCTATTTTTTAATAGGGGGCCAAAATCACAACATTTTGAAACTTAGGGGGCGAAAAGTGCAGTTTAGCCAATCCTGTATCATAAGTTTTGCGATAGTCTATGGTAGAACTTACGAAACCAGCTTATGACAATTTTTATGAGGTGTTTTCAACTTATATTCATAAGTTCTTAGTTCTTCAATATAGCTTCTAAAAACAACTTATAGCAATTAGAAAAACAATTTAACCTTATTTTCTCTTTTGCTATAAAAATAAGTCATGCAAGCTTATACATAAGTTCTTATTACGATAAGTGCTTGTGTTATAAGCTGCAAATAAGTTTTTTTTTTATCTAAGCATTCACTTAATCCAGATCTACTTAACCAAAACAACAACATCAAAATCATAAACAACAACATCAAAATTATAATCAAAAGTCATAACTACACACATGACAAGGAAGAAATCCGTTGAAAAACGCAATAAATCTAAGTAGTAAAATCTAGATTGAAGAAGATTACAAACGAAATTAAAAAAATTAAAAATCAAATCTGGTATGAGATGTAACGTGACAAGGAACGGCGAATAAGATAGGAAAAAATTGTGGAATGGATGAAGAATCGACGAGCCAACGAAGAAGAAGACCATCAAGCCCTAGATCCCCATTTTCGCCATTTTGGGAGCTCTAGTTCACGTTCTCTGCGTTTATTCCAAAATGAGACAAAAAAATTAACTCAGGTTTTAAATATATGAGAATGCCCTCGAAGTTGTAACATATTTACTTAATAAAAGTTGGGTTAATTGGGCTTTACCCCCTTGTAATTTAGGCCATTTCCGGTTTTACACCCTGTAAAAAAAATTGATTTACCCCCCTGTAATTTATTTTTTTATTTACCCCCTTTATAGGTCATAAAAATATGAAATTTTATGTAAAAAAATGGTTTGACTTACTTTTCTTACACTATGAGTTTCTCATGCACTTTATTCAAATTATATAATCTAAATTATTTTAGCGTCTTTTGGTGGTTTTTATGGAGTCTTTACGTCGTTCAGATTCTATAATCCAAACTACATAGGGCGCTGATGTGTGGATTAGGCAAATGTACCAAATCGTTTACCATGTAATAAAGTGATAAGTAGAGTATCATATCCATGTAGATTGTCGTTTCGTCCAAAAAATCCGCGTTACTTATTTCTAGTTGACAATAAAATAAAAGAGTTAAAGGTCAGAGATTTGCAATTCTTATATGTTTGCAACAGAGCAAGTTGGGATTCTTCGAATCCCCGCTATTTATTATGTTGGATATTCAATAACAGTAATGTCGCGTTTATTTATCTTAGGTAGACTATACAAATGATGAGGTCGTGCTAGACACCACTCACTATTCATAATATTAAATATAAGATTTAATATTATTGCTAACGCTACAAGAACCTACAAGATCGCACACAAAATGACAGTTAAACGAGAAAAATAAGTGAGACATATTATTTGGGGGTGCATTTAGTAAGTGGAGCTAATTAGTTAGCAAAAACAATCAAATGGGTTATTGGGCTTACATAAGTCCAATAGTGCTTGACTTCTTGAGCACCCAAGTGGTTTTATAATTAGAGCCCTTTTGCTGAAGCAAGAATACACACTTAACCTACTTCACTCTTTTCTGAAACTCTAAATCTTCCCCTTCTCTCTAAGCCTTCATTCGTAGGAAGCTAGCACCGTGAGTGAAGGAAACTGTTCGTAAGGACTAAGTGGAGGTGTTGTCATTGAGTAGTGCTTGTGATCACTCTCCTTTTGAGGTAAACATATAATCCTTTCAAGTTGTTGTTTAATTTGTGATTAATGATTTAATCAAGATCCGTTCATATGAATTTATTACGCTAAGAGGATTAAAATTTTGAAAAAACCTCTCTTGAAATCCCTACAATGGATTCTTGAGAGAGTAGTTTGTGTTTTGTTTTGTTTTATCATTTTGCTTTCTTTTTACCCATTGTACCCAAAAAAATCATAACATTATATATAATATTTCATAAAGGTTTTTAGGGTGTTACATATATGAAGAAAAAATATCTTGTCTATATCTTATCATATCTACATCCATCTACTTATGTCTATCAAATGTGTTCTTAATAGATTATAAACACAACTGATTGCAATTAAATTTAATGGGAACCTATTAATTTGGTTTGGTCATATTTACAAAAACCGAATAAAGACACAACTTAAAACCGAATAAATTTATTGAATTTATAGTTAAATATAATAAAAATACTTTATAAGGTAATGAATTATTAATTGTTTGACTGAAAAAATAAAAATAATTAATTTCCACATGTAATGTTATTTTATTTGGTTTAAACTTAAAGTTTTTAGATTTATATATTTTTTCAATAAATTTACATATGGAAATCAGTTATTGGGGAAAAAGATTTTTGAAATTTAAATTTCATTTGGGGAAAATTCTAGAGACATAGTGCATGCATCGAGGTCAATCACACTAATATAAATTAATGCTATTTATCTAACAAACGTTTCTTCTCAGTCTTTCAAAAAAAAATAAACATTTCTTCTTAGAGATTCTGAAGGTAATATTTTTTTCTCTAAATACTTGAGGGTGTGGCGAGAAGTTTTATGAATGATTTTAATAGATTTGATTTTTTTGAGGAAAATTTTAATAGATTTCATGTTTGCTAAGTTCTTGATCTTCTAACATTCAAAATAACGAAATTTGATTTTTGTGATTGTTAAATGCAATTTCTTTAGGGTTTTGAAGATCTTCACTTCAAAATGAACAACAAAGATAATGATCAATTCTTCATTAATTTAGGTAAATCATTCTTGATCCCTCATTATATGATGTTTATGTCTCATACGTACAATTTTTTTAACTTGGATTTAATTTATGAATTGGATTCTTTCTCTTTAATTGTTATATTTTTCCTTTTATTTGTATGATTTTAGTTTTCTATTAAACTGTGAATACTGTATATGATTTTTTTTTCCATTTGATTTGGTTTTAACTTGGAAGTACAATAAAAAAAAGTAGAGTAATCGAATACAGCATCAAAAGATTGAAATTAATATATTGTACAAGATCATCATGTCGTTAAATTGTTTGTTAATTTAAAAAAAACAAATAATTTCAAACAAGAAGCGGAACAAATGTGTGTGTGTTTGTGTAGGGTTACTATATATATATATATATATATATATATATATATATATATATATATATTATAGAGAGAGAGAGATCTCAATAGGTGACAGAGAGATAGGAAATCATAAGCAAGAGAACTCAAGATGATCAACCTAGAGTCGTTATATCTCAATTCATCAAATCTAATAAGAAATGCAGGTGCTACCAAACATTTGAGGGATATACCTAGTCAACTGAGATAGTATAGACCCTAAACGTAGGGATCACCGTGTGATCAGCAGGTGCAGCTTGATGACCGATTAGGTTAGTAACGTCCCGACGACCTCATCACTTGTATAGTCTACCTAACATAAATAAACGCGACATTACTGTTATTGAATATCCAACATAATAAATAGGGGGGATTCGAAGAATCCCAACCGCTACTTACTTTTCAGCAACCAAAACAGGTAACATGCTATGTTGCAAACATATAAGAATTGCAAATCTCAACTCTTGTGCAGCACTGCACACACCGAGATATTAGAACCCTATTTGGTAATCAAATTTTTCTAAAAACTTGTTATTTTTTCACTATATATGTGACTATGTTGTTCTCTTCTCCAGCCATAGAAATTTGAAATGTAAGTGAACCTTAACTATCTATGTTGCACTGCACACACCGAGATATTATGTAACACCCATACCAGACGTATCTAGAAAGTCTGGCACGAGCGTTAATATTAGTACTGGATACATTAAAATATACAACAATTAAAAACTTCGAATGAATAATATTTACATCAAGTTACGTTCGTATAAATAATAATACAACACAACTCATCCATACATAAAAATACATCCTTGATATCCATAACGTCTTGCAGCTTTACGAACGAACCCTTGAAGTAATATCCATCCGGCTCCGAACATGCATAAACATCCTGCTTATCTGAAACAAATAAGGGTTTGGGATGAGACATAATGTCTCAGTGAGTTCCCCTAAAACCTAGGCTATAGGCAACCTCAAGGGGAAACCTACGGTCACCACGTGTCTACATTACAACCTGACGGTTGATGATACGTGTGTGGGGACTTGCATACTTAGACGGTAGTGCATACTAGAGCCGTCATAATCATATCTTACTTGTTATAGGCTTCACTTCCTATACGTGTCATGGCGGTCGAGGGGAACCTAGAACCGCGTTGCCAAGAATACACTCTATGTATCGAGGCCTAAACATAACATAATCATGGCACGATTCTAAACCGGACGATTAGGGGAAACCTAAGATCGTCATCGGTATCATATTCATGTCTTGCTCTATTCCATGCCTTATACTTATCATGTAGCATCTAGTGCTCTTGTTCCTAAACATAAACGTGCATGGATTCATTCTGGCGTGATCTTGAACATAACATAACCATAATCATAATAAACATAATCATATTCATATAATGCATAAATGTATCTAAGTTCATTCATTAGGTTAGTGTTGAACAAACAATTATTATCTTGATTCATTTTACGGATAGTCCCGGGTGGAGTAACCCCGAGATCAATCCCATACATGACCGATGTACGTACATCGGACTCCCTCGGTGTCGTGCGGGTCCCTTGCGGCTTGAACCGTTCCCCTTAGGTCGAGAACCTCTCGTATCCCCCTGGCGTGGATAACAAGAGACACGAGCACCTATGTCTTGTTTACTCAGTGACATGCGGGTCCCTTACGGCTTGAATCGTTCTCATCATGAGAACCCCTTGTATCCCCCTGATGTGGATAGCAAGAGACATGTCACCTACACTTATTAAGTCATGGTCTTGTCGTATACATAAGTTAAACAGGTACATACTTGTTTGTTTACCTCGGAACCTTAATCGAACCGATTAATGGTAAACTCTTACTTATTCATATACATACTTATCATGGTGGAGAGATTAACTAGTCAGTCCACGGCTTAACATACTTGCTAATTCATACTTGATCATATGCGAAGAACATTCACTTCGCGTCTTATCATTCTAGGGAATCATATCCTATACTTGTCTTACTTATCATTCATGTTATCATTCTAGTTCTCAACACTATGTCGAGGCTCTACATTCATTCCCTTTCTTAAATCATAGCTACCCGAGCATATTGCATAACATATCACTCTTGCGTATCATTTATCAACAAGTATTGTTAACAATTTGCCATGCCTTTCTCTTGATTAAAACCTTGTTTGGAATTGTACTTAAGGCACTTAGAATTGAGGGGTTCATAGCTTAAAAAGATACTGCAAGATCGAGCCTCGGATAGCCCTTGCTGGCCACGAAACGAACTGACAACACATGATGTGCAGTCAATTTCGCCAGGCCAAATATTCCTCCGCCAGGCGAAATTTTTCGCAAGGCGAAATCATGGCGGGCTAAATGGCGAGCTACTCCAGAGGGCACTGATCCTCAGCTCGCCATGGCGAGCTAAATTCCGCCAGGCGAACTGTAGCAGTCCAGAATTTTGCAGAAAACGTGATTTTGCATAAAAACCTCAATTTAAGTGTTCTAATTCATTCTAATCATCCAAAACATCATAAAAATAGCTTATTTCATGTACATGGCATCAATTAACAATATTTGATCTTAAATGGTACAAAGGGGTACTAAAACCCTAGTTTTATAAACTAACATAATTCATGATTTTCTTCACAAGATTATACAAACCCAAAGGTAGGTAATCTATCTATGGAACTCACCTAATCATGTTTCTTGCAATTCCCAAGCATTAAGCATCAAACCCTAGATTTTTCTCCATCCTTGATCTTTAGCTTTTCCACCAACCATGCTTTAATCCTTTCCTTAATAAGTTTCTTGCTTGCTAATCCACCCAAGACCATGCTTGATCACATTAAAAAGAAGTTTGGATGGTTTGGAAATGAGAAGGAGGGCGTGGGTTAGAGAGAAGGGAGAGAACAATTCTTTCTCTCAAACCTAGAGAGAGAAAGTGAAGGAAATTATGAAGATTTTCCACCCCAAAATGCTTATATACTCCCTTGTGCGTAAATACTTAATTGCCCTTCGTCTCAGTCGTGTTTACCTGACACTGATACATAAGTCCATATTTGAGTGATATTACATAATAATTATTCCATCATACTTAACATTTCCACATGACTTAACCTCTGCTACATTTGACTGATAAATTCCTTTAGCTGATGAGCGGGATGTTACATATTAGAACCCTATTTGGTAATCAAATTTTTCTAAAAACTTGTTATTTTTTCTTTAAAGGAATTTTATAAAAAAACTTTCAAGTACTATAGTCATATTACTTACAATATTATTCGTAGCTACCAATCAAATTAAATTTCAAGTACTATAGTTAAATGTAAAATTTAGTCACAAAATAAATAATTTTTCAGATACGAAGACAAAATTTGTTCAAGCGATACAATATTGAAAAGTGTGAAACACGCCAAAATATTATAGCATATTAATGACGATAACATAAACATTCAAATAACAAGACAAAAACAACCATCTGCAAAATAACTAGCAAAAAACTCCAATGTTGCATATAAGAAAATCTAAAAAAAAATGTAAGTCATAAACTCGTTTTCAATATAAGAAATTGTCATAGTCGAACATGGAATCCTCACATTCATAAAATCCTATAGGCTAAACTGCACTTTTTAACCCCTAAATTTCAAAATGTTGCGATTTTGGCCCCCTATTAAAAAAAATGACAAAAGTGACCCGCATGTTTAGGGAAATATGTGCTTTTGACCCCCGAACATAAGGGAAATATGATCTTTTAACCCCTTATCTACTAAAAAAGTTGCGATTATGGCCCCTTTTTTGGGACATGTGGCGTCTTCTCAGCAATTTTGGGACGAAAGGGGCCAAAATTGCTAGTTTTTAATAGGGGGCCAAAATCGTAACATTTTGAAACTTAGGGGGCGAAAAGTACAGTTTAGCGAATCTTGTAGCATAAATTTTGCGATACTCTATGGCAGAACTTACGAAACCAGCTTATGACAATTTTCATGAGTTGTTTTCAACTTATATTCATAAGTTCTTAGTTCTTCAATATAGCTTATAAAAATAACTTATAGCAATTAGAAAAACAATTAAACCTTATTTTCTCTTTTGCTATAAAAATAACTCATACAAGCTTATACATAAGTGCTTATTACGATAAATGCTTGTGTTCTAAGCTGCAAATAAGTTTTTTTTTATCTAAGCATTCACTTAATCCAGATCTACTTAACCAAAACAACAACATCAAAATCATAAACAACAACATCAAAATCATAACCTAAAGTCATAACAATACAACATCAAAATCATAAACAACAACATCAAAATTATAATCAAAAGTCATAACTACACACATGACAAGGAACAAATCCGTTGAAAAACGCAATAAATCTAAGTAGTAAAATCTAGATTGTAGAAGATTACAAATGAAATTAAAAAATTAAAAACCAAATCTGGTATGAGATGTAACCTGACAAGGAACAGCGAATAAGAGAGGAAAAAATTGTGGAATAGATGAAGAATCAACGAGCCGACGAAGAAGAAGAGCATCAAACCCTAGATCGCCATTTTCGCCATTTTGGGAGCTCCATTGTGGCCCTCATCATACTCCCCCTCTTCGAAAGAATTCGTCCTCGAATTTGGAAGTTATACAACCTCCAGGTTCAAACACAATTCTTTCAAATTTTTGTGGTACCTTCTTTGCCAATACATCTTCACATTCCTGCAAGGGAAATTTAGTACAACTTGGAAAATTTTGAGTGTTAGTCAACAAAGCCACCTTTTTGCAAAGTAGTAAATATAGGGGCTGTTTGTTCATGACTATTTCTTGAATCTCTCCTTTTTTTTCAAGCAAACTCTCTTTCTTTTCTTTTGATTTTTCTTTTTCTCTTTTTTCTTGCTCATATTTTTCTTTCATTTTCTTTTGATCATCTCTAACCTCACTAGGACTCAATGGTGCAAGACAAATCTTTTGACCAGAATGCATAAAAGTGTACTTGTTGGTTCGGCCATCGTGAAGAACACTTCTATCAAACTGCCAAGGTCTCCCTAACAACAAATGACTAGCCTCCATTGGTACTACATCACACAAAACAGCATCTTCATACTTACCAATTTTAAAACAAACCTCTACTTGTTTATCACAAAGCATTTCTACATGTTCATTAAGCCATTGAAGTTTGTAAGGCCTTGGGTGAGGTTTTGTTTCTAATTCCAATTTAGACACCAAATGTGTACTAGCAACATTAGTACAGCTACCTCCATCAATAATTAAAGAGCATACCTTCCCTTGAACAAGGCATCTTGTGTGGAAAAGAGTTTCCCTTTGATTTGATTCCTCCTCCTTAGCTTGATTTCCCAAAAACCTCCTAATCATGAAAAAGTCTCCACTTGGTATTTCTTCAGCCTCCTCTTCAACATACCCATCATGATTTTCCACCTCAACGTGTTCATTCTCCTCAATTATCATAGTTCTCTTTGTTGGACATTGAGAAGCTATGTGACCTTGACCTTGACATTTGAAACACTTAACACTTTTGTTAGTAGAAGTACTTTGAGAAGGGTTTGTTTGTATACCTTTAGGATCAGCCATGGACTCCTTTGGAATTGATGACGAGGCTCCCTCCTTCTCCATTTTATCCTTCCAACTTGAAGAGTTAGAAGAAGAACTGTTTCTTCTTACTTGGCCTTTTCTTTTGAGTTGTTGTTCCACTTTGACAGCTTGATGTACCAAGTCATCCATTTCAACATAGTGATGAAGTTCAACAATGTCACTAATGTCATGATTTAGACCATGAAGAAATCTGGCCATGGTTGCTTCATTGTCTTCTTCCACATTAGCTCTAATTTTCGCAATCTCCATCTCCTTGAAATATTCTTCAACACTTTTCGAACCTTGAGTAAGTCTCTGCAATTTGTTGTGCAAGTCTCTATGGTAATAGGATGGCACAAACCTTCTCCTCATGATTCTCTTCATCTCATCCCAAGTATCAATCGGTTGTTCTCCATACCTCCTTCTTTCTTTGATCAATTGATCCCACCATACTAAAGCATACTCCTTGAACTCAATGGAAGCAACCTGCACTTTTTCAACATTAGAGTAATTATGGCAATTAAAAATTTGTTCAATTTTAGTCTCCCATTCTAGGTATGCTTCTGGGTCACTCTTTCCAACAAAAGACGGGACTTTAATTTTTATGCCTCTTAAATGATTTTCCCTTGGTCTCCTTCTAGGCCTCCTCTCATCCTCATCACCACTGCCATCATTAGAATTTTGAGACCTTCTTTCTAACTCATCTACTCTTTGTTGGAATTGTTCAGCTTGTTCTCTTAACAGCCTCTCAAAATGCTCATGCATTGCTCTCATTTGAATCGTCATAGCTGCTGTTCTAGGTGAAGGTGGATCAGACATGATTGTGAAATTTTGTGAAATTAGTAACAAGTGTTTAAAATGGTCCTTACCACTCAAATTGCTCTTTTAGTTCTTTAAAGAAACCAAAAACAATCAACAATCCCAAAGACTTAACACAGAAAGACACTAAAACAAGAAACAAAGGATAAAAGGTTGACTAGAAATGAAAGAAATAAAGAAAAAAAAAATTAGAGTGTGGCAGAAACACAAAAAGGAGCAATTTTTTCCTAATATATTTTTTTTTCGTTTTTTTTGTATGAATATCAATATTGGACAGAAAAAGAAGAAAGAAAAAGAAAAAAAATAATAAGGAACAAGAAGAAAGACACTTTACCAAAGTTTGGCCCTTTTTAGAACCTTGCTCTAATTACCACTTGATGAGTCCAATATTCCAAAAATGATCATTTTTCCTCCAAACTCACGAAATTGATTTGATAATTTGAACTTTAAAATTTTTGTGACTCAAAATGCAATAAAACAGAATGAAAAATGGATATTTGGGCTAAAATGGATAACTGGCAGAATTTTGACCCAAACAGATTTTGTAGATAAAATGGAGAAATGGAATGGAAAGAAAGGGACGCCACACTCTCTAATCCAAGAAAGTGATAAGTCTATGGGATTGAGGATCACCACAAGAAAGGATTCTTGATATGATCAAAATTGGTCCAATCCAGAACCAAAGAGCAATTGCTCAAAAACACACATAGTGTAGTTTTTCACTCAAAATAGTCTTATCTTTATTGATGATTTTCGCCCCTTATATATAAGAAAGAGGTCATATGCTGTAATACAAGGAACATCAAAGAAAATAACTCTTGAAAACTCTTAGAATTCAGCCATTAATCTAACATCAATTCCTAGTGCTGAATAATTACAAAAATGGTTACAAATTGATTTAGAATGAAATTGTGCAGACAATTGATGGTGGGGCGTCTCCCATGATGCTAAAAACGTCTCCAATTGATTTCTTCAATGAATGGGCTGAAAGAAAACAATTCATTGTGCTTTAATGTGTGGCAGCACCACTTCCTTCTTTCCTTTCATGTCATGTGCTATTTTTCTCCCTCCCATTAATGTTCTTGATTTCTTTTCACTATACTTGATTCAACATATTATTTTCTTTTTAAAATAAGGCAAGCACGCCATTTAAAGCTTTATCAAGCTTTAAAATGGATAAAACACACTAGAAATTCAAACTTAGTGTTTTTGACCAGAATTGGTCCCTTACACTTTTATTACAACATAAAAATAAAAAACATCAAAATGGGCAGCAAGCAAGCCCTCCCTCCATTCCATTGTGGCCCTCATCATACTCCCCCTCTTCGAAAGAATTCGTCCTCGAATTTGGAAGTTATACAACCTCCAGGTTCAAACACAATTCTTTCAAATTTTTGTGGTACCTTCTTTGCCAATACATCTTCACATTCCTGCAAGGGAAATTTAGTACAACTTGGAAAATTTTGAGTGTTAGTCAACAAAGCCACCTTTTTGCAAAGTAGTAAATATAGGGGCTGTTTGTTCATGACTATTTCTTGAATCTCTCCTTTTTTTTCAAGCAAACTCTCTTTCTTTTCTTTTGATTTTTCTTTTTCTCTTTTTTCTTGCTCATATTTTTCTTTCATTTTCTTTTGATCATCTCTAACCTCACTAGGACTCAATGGTGCAAGACAAATCTTTTGACCAGAATGCATAAAAGTGTACTTGTTGGTTCGGCCATCGTGAAGAACACTTCTATCAAACTGCCAAGGTCTCCCTAACAACAAATGACTAGCCTCCATTGGTACTACATCACACAAAACAGCATCTTCATACTTACCAATTTTAAAACAAACCTCTACTTGTTTATCACAAAGCATTTCTACATGTTCATTAAGCCATTGAAGTTTGTAAGGCCTTGGGTGAGGTTTTGTTTCTAATTCCAATTTAGACACCAAATGTGTACTAGCAACATTAGTACAGCTACCTCCATCAATAATTAAAGAGCATACCTTCCCTTGAACAAGGCATCTTGTGTGGAAAAGAGTTTCCCTTTGATTTGATTCCTCCTCCTTAGCTTGATTTCCCAAAAACCTCCTAATCATGAAAAAGTCTCCACTTGGTATTTCTTCAGCCTCCTCTTCAACATACCCATCATGATTTTCCACCTCAACGTGTTCATTCTCCTCAATTATCATAGTTCTCTTTGTTGGACATTGAGAAGCTATGTGACCTTGACCTTGACATTTGAAACACTTAACACTTTTGTTAGTAGAAGTACTTTGAGAAGGGTTTGTTTGTATACCTTTAGGATCAGCCATGGACTCCTTTGGAATTGATGACGAGGCTCCCTCCTTCTCCATTTTATCCTTCCAACTTGAAGAGTTAGAAGAAGAACTGTTTCTTCTTACTTGGCCTTTTCTTTTGAGTTGTTGTTCCACTTTGACAGCTTGATGTACCAAGTCATCCATTTCAACATAGTGATGAAGTTCAACAATGTCACTAATGTCATGATTTAGACCATGAAGAAATCTGGCCATGGTTGCTTCATTGTCTTCTTCCACATTAGCTCTAATTTTCGCAATCTCCATCTCCTTGAAATATTCTTCAACACTTTTCGAACCTTGAGTAAGTCTCTGCAATTTGTTGTGCAAGTCTCTATGGTAATAGGATGGCACAAACCTTCTCCTCATGATTCTCTTCATCTCATCCCAAGTATCAATCGGTTGTTCTCCATACCTCCTTCTTTCTTTGATCAATTGATCCCACCATACTAAAGCATACTCCTTGAACTCAATGGAAGCAACCTGCACTTTTTCAACATTAGAGTAATTATGGCAATTAAAAATTTGTTCAATTTTAGTCTCCCATTCTAGGTATGCTTCTGGGTCACTCTTTCCAACAAAAGACGGGACTTTAATTTTTATGCCTCTTAAATGATTTTCCCTTGGTCTCCTTCTAGGCCTCCTCTCATCCTCATCACCACTGCCATCATTAGAATTTTGAGACCTTCTTTCTAACTCATCTACTCTTTGTTGGAATTGTTCAGCTTGTTCTCTTAACAGCCTCTCAAAATGCTCATGCATTGCTCTCATTTGAATCGTCATAGCTGCTGTTCTAGGTGAAGGTGGATCAGACATGATTGTGAAATTTTGTGAAATTAGTAACAAGTGTTTAAAATGGTCCTTACCACTCAAATTGCTCTTTTAGTTCTTTAAAGAAACCAAAAACAATCAACAATCCCAAAGACTTAACACAGAAAGACACTAAAACAAGAAACAAAGGATAAAAGGTTGACTAGAAATGAAAGAAATAAAGAAAAAAAAAATTAGAGTGTGGCAGAAACACAAAAAGGAGCAATTTTTTCCTAATATATTTTTTTTTCGTTTTTTTTGTATGAATATCAATATTGGACAGAAAAAGAAGAAAGAAAAAGAAAAAAAATAATAAGGAACAAGAAGAAAGACACTTTACCAAAGTTTGGCCCTTTTTAGAACCTTGCTCTAATTACCACTTGATGAGTCCAATATTCCAAAAATGATCATTTTTCCTCCAAACTCACGAAATTGATTTGATAATTTGAACTTTAAAATTTTTGTGACTCAAAATGCAATAAAACAGAATGAAAAATGGATATTTGGGCTAAAATGGATAACTGGCAGAATTTTGACCCAAACAGATTTTGTAGATAAAATGGAGAAATGGAATGGAAAGAAAGGGACGCCACACTCTCTAATCCAAGAAAGTGATAAGTCTATGGGATTGAGGATCACCACAAGAAAGGATTCTTGATATGATCAAAATTGGTCCAATCCAGAACCAAAGAGCAATTGCTCAAAAACACACATAGTGTAGTTTTTCACTCAAAATAGTCTTATCTTTATTGATGATTTTCGCCCCTTATATATAAGAAAGAGGTCATATGCTGTAATACAAGGAACATCAAAGAAAATAACTCTTGAAAACTCTTAGAATTCAGCCATTAATCTAACATCAATTCCTAGTGCTGAATAATTACAAAAATGGTTACAAATTGATTTAGAATGAAATTGTGCAGACAATTGATGGTGGGGCGTCTCCCATGATGCTAAAAACGTCTCCAATTGATTTCTTCAATGAATGGGCTGAAAGAAAACAATTCATTGTGCTTTAATGTGTGGCAGCACCACTTCCTTCTTTCCTTTCATGTCATGTGCTATTTTTCTCCCTCCCATTAATGTTCTTGATTTCTTTTCACTATACTTGATTCAACATATTATTTTCTTTTTAAAATAAGGCAAGCACGCCATTTAAAGCTTTATCAAGCTTTAAAATGGATAAAACACACTAGAAATTCAAACTTAGTGTTTTTGACCAGAATTGGTCCCTTACACTTTTATTACAACATAAAAATAAAAAACATCAAAATGGGCAGCAAGCAAGCCCTCCCTCCATTCCATTGTGGCCCTCATCAATAAGTTAAAGTGAGACCCCAGAAGGTTGAGATATGAAGATTGGGATCCTCGTCGGGGGATCCCGAAAAATGATTTTGTTGCACCAAGTTGAGTAGGGCAGGCTTGATTTCAAAGTTTTCACCCTCAACCATTGGATACACAATAATAGCACATGGCTCTTCTGTTGAAGGAATCGCATACTCTTTGAGAGTACGTTCTTCAGCCATGTCGTTATTATTTTTGTGCTTTCCAAAAAGTTGACGGTGAAGAAAGAAAGGAAAAAGAAAAGAGTAAAAGAAGAAAAAGAAAAGAAAAAGAAAAGAAAAGAATTCTAATCAAAAAGAAAAAGTTAATTAAATTAGTTAACTCCCCGGCAACGGCGCCAAAAACTTGATAGGCCAAACCGCAAGTGCACGGTCTATCGAAGTAGTAGTAAAAGAGAGTATCGTTCCGCTAGGGAGTTGTTCAATTTAACTAACTTTTAGAGAATGATTAGAGGAGAAGAAAGATTAAAAAGTAGGAGGTTCAGCTGATTTAAAAGAAATACAATAATAAAAAGAGAGCCTTGGGATTATTGGTTCATCGTAATGACGAATCCTTCACAAACAAACCCTTAAACTTATAATTTTACGTTAGTCCTAATTTCTAAAGACAAGTTTCTCTTTAGCGTATCAAAGCTTCTCTCGAAGTCAGTGAGTGTGTTCCTCCAACAACCACACCTATTCTCATGGGTGATTGCCTTTGGAATCCTTGAAGATCGAAACTTTATATGTCTCAAGGTTTGCTAGACTATTCTCATGTTTCGCAATCCTTGTCTAAATTCACTTGTTCAAATATCAAAGCTCCGCGTTCGCTTTATGAATTGATATTTGAGATGATGAATTAACAATTATCAAACCCTCCGCGTTCGCTTCCACAGTTTGATAATGGTTAATTCATGTTAAAATGGTGAATTTAGATTAGAAATTAGGGTTACATAGAATTAAGGTTTAAGGCTTGGTTTGATTCGGATTACGTCATTAGACTTATCCAACAATCCCAAGACAAAGAAGTCTACTCACTCATGCTCATCGTAGACATGGAGAAGAAGAGAGAAAGCATAAAATAAATAACAAGAAAGTAAAGAAATAAAAAGGAGAACTTTATTAAGAAAACAATTGTCACTATTGAATTCCAAGAAATAAATATGAATATTTGTGATGGGAGGCTACTCTATTTATAGTTTACAATCAACTTAAAATCTAAGCAACTACAAGGGCTATTTGGTAAAACTAAAATAGAGTAGCTTGGGCCCTAAGCAAAAGCAGCAAAAAGAGCTTCTGGGAGGTGGCACGGCCGTGCCACATGTTGGCACAGGCCGTGCCAAGCTTCTGACTTGGGGGAATATTTTTTTCCTCCCGAATCTTTCGTATTTTCGCTCCGAATCAGTTCCAGACTCCTTTCTTTTGCTCCAAGACTCCTTCCATCCAATATTCATTACTGAAATATAAAAATATGCAATTGTAGTAAAATAGCTCAAAAAGGAAACAATATTAAAATAAAATAAAACCAAATCTAAATAAAACAAAACTAAATAATATGTAAAAACTAGCTAAATAATGACTCATCATAACTCTTCAATCTTCCAAACTAGAGAAACAGAAGAAAACCATCAATGGTTTTTTTCTAGGAAAAATAGAAACTTATGTCAATCATCACTAGTTTGCAAAAGGAAAACACCTTGTTAAATTCAAAATTAGAAAACATGACCAAATCTGTTCGGATGTTGAACAATGGGTCTAATGTGTTAGACGAAATACTGCAAGTTGGGAAAACATCTGGAAATATGAAAGGAATATGTTTTGACTATGGAATTGTGAACAAAGAAATCAAAACTCCCACAAAGAAGTTTGTTCCTCCTGAAAAGAAGACTGAGTTTGTAATGTTGGATCACATGCCTCAACATCTTGTCCGACATCTGAACCCCCAACCAAGAAACAAAAAGAAATCGCCTTGGGTATGTCATCATTGTGGTAGATATGGTCACATAAGGCCGTACTGTTATAAATTATATGGATATCCTCAAACTCAAGTTCAACCAAAGGTCGGGGTGAGATTGTTCAAGCTATGAAAGAATGGAAACCGAAAACTCCTAATGTAAGTTCTTCTATGACTTCCTCTATGTCGATTAGTGTTCCACCTATTTTGACTAAGTCTAACAACTTTGTTGAGTCAATGCATGTCGTCTATATGCCCCATTCCATGTCAAAGTTAAATGTTGAACCCCTCAAAAACCCTAATGTCGAACCAAATGCTAAATCATCTGGTATGGTTTCTGTTGTTGCTAATAATATTAATGAGGAAAGTGTTTTTGTGACCCTATCTAAAACTACTGATCGTACCTGACCAGAAGGTGACTGCCGGTGCTCTAGATGCGGTGGTTGCTACGGTGGTAGAATGTGTTGGAATGCTTATTGGAGCGGATGGGGGGGGTGTACCTGCAGGCACTCCGACGCTCAAGTCAGTAGAGATTCAGAGAGTGAGGGTTTGAGAATGGGAAAGAGTTCTACCTTGGGGACTGCATTGAGTCTCCTATTTATAGAGGCGGAGGGCTGCAGAGCCGTTGAGGAGGCACACCTGGCTCTGGCGGTTACGAAATCGTGGGAAGTGTAACTGCCAGAGAGTTTATTGCGGGAAGGTGCAGAATGTGCAAAGAGACATTAGAGTTCTTTTGAACCGGTCTCGTTTGCTTCGTGCACCCCCTCGCGGGGAGAGGGTATGTTGCAAGCAATGATGCCAAACATGGAGTTTGGGCTTTGGATTGTATTGGGCCTAAGTAGTAGGCCAAGGATTCTTTTGGCCGGTCCGGAACAGTAGCCCCCAAGTCATTACTCTTGGCTAAGAGTGATGACTTAAGTGCGAGCGTTCGCTCCTTCGTGACAGACCACCAGGTGATGTTTGTTTTTTGAGCATTTTCCTCGCAAGGAGTGATTAGCTCGCCAGAATTTGCGGGCACTTCGAACTCAGGAGGTGATTTATGAGGAGGGTGGGAGCGTTGAGAGGCCGAACGAGTGGACTCACCTATCTCTTAGCTCCGTTCGCCCCGCATCTGAGTGAATTTGCCACATTGGTGAGTTATGTTTGTCATGCCGGTGTTCGGCAAGTAAGGTTAGACTGAAAGGTTCCCTCGCTAAAGAGTTTGGTCGAATGTCATTCTACAATTAATGCCCACGTCTCGAGGGAGAAACTAAAGAGACATGACCTTTTGTTTCCGTATGACACGTGTAAAGGCTATTGAGGCACTTGAGTACCTATAGTCTGTAGAGTGTTCTCAGTTTGTATTCCCGAGATGTCACCGTAACCGTTGATTTAGTCTTGACGTTCTAGGAACCGTTGCGAAGGATCAGGGCCTTTGGATGAGTGGTTTGATCAGATCAGGACTGTAGGAACGTTGCAGGAACGTAGAGTCGTACGTGAAGGACTGTATTGGATAGGAGGTTGTGCCTTTTGAGTGGTTTATGAAACGAGTATAAATTGTCCAAACGTTATTTGGAATACCACTTCGTTTTCATTCTCATAAAGACTTAGAGATTTCTTTCAAATTTTCTCAAGGCGAAACCTTCTAGTCCTTTAACTTTCTACTTCCAAGTTCAATCCTTTCGTTGTAACAGGTAACCTTCTGATACTCATCTTTTTGTTTTTGCATTTGTGTTTCATTTAGTCTCTGCTTCTTTTAGAAATCGTAGTAATGTATGCTCTTAGGGCAGAAGTGTTTCCGACTCGGAGGTTTCCGTCGTTGGATATGGCGGTTTCCACCGTGCATCGGAAGTCTTTGAAAATATGATGTCTGTTTTCTATTACCATTTAGAAGAACATTAGCGACAGGCTTAGTCTTCGTCTATAAGCCTTTGGGTCTGTTCGCTGGGATTGGATCTCCCCGACGCGTGAGTTGGACTTATCGTCCTTCTTGTTTTCTAGTGGTAGTGTTTTGATCCCTTCCTTGCCGTGGACGACCTGATGGATGAAGGAAGGGTGGATCTGAATGTTGGATTCACTTTTTACCTTGCTTTTTCAGGTTTTTCATGGTGGAGGAAGGAAAGTCTACTACTTCCTGGCTAGGAGAGGAACCTCTAGAAACAGAGTCTGTCTACACTGTTGATGGCGTGGGCGAGATCCCTTTTAGGGCTATAGGCGATACTAGAGATTGGGAGCTGATTCCTCCGAGCACGTCTGATCTGGTGTGTTTAGAGTACGAGAACCATGTCTTTCCCATGTATGAGGTGGTTTTCAAAGACATGGGTGTCTAGCTTCCTTTCTCCAATTTCCAGCGGGATATGCTTCGCTGGACCAAGTTGCCCCCTTCTCAGATCCATCCCAATTCTTACGCCTTCATGAGGGCTTTCAAGCTGCTGTGCGATTATCTTCGCATCCCAACTTCTAAGAATGTTTTCTTCTCCTTCTTCACCGTGCAAAGAGGCGCGGACTGGGTTTCCTTTTGCCAAACCCAGAAGATGTTTGAGATTTTTGCCGGAAAGGTCCGGAGCTTTAAAGAGCGTTTCTTTTTGGTTCGGCCGAAAAGTACGACCGCTTTGGACAACCTCTTGGAAGTCGCTAAGGATGGCGAGCAGGAGCGCCGTCCTTTCTTCCACATGTGCTGGTCTTAGGACCATTTTGCCTACGAACCGAGGGACTTTGGTCGAACCATCGCCAACCTTACTGATGAAGAGAAAAGTCTGCGTCAACAACTTTGGGCTTTTGTTCAGTCTCTCTCGCAGAGGGTTAAGACTGACAAATGGGGTAACCCATTGATGAGTGCGGACGAGACCCCAATAACAGAGCCCCGCCTCATCAATACCCACGAGTTGCTGACTTTCGAGAACTTCGAGGATTGCCTCGGTAGTTTTTCTTTTTCGTCTTTCAACTGTTTGTTTTTTTGCTACCTTCTTATTTTGTTCCCCTAATCTGACGAAGTTTCTCTATCTTTGTGTTGCAGAAAAAATGAAGAAGTATTTGGGGGCCCTTGTGAATGTGGAGAGCAAGAAGATATCGGCCAAGAAGAAGCGGAAAAATGTTCAATCTCTGGAGCATCTTATTGCTGGTTATGCCCCTGGCTCGTCCTCTGAACCTGTGGTGGTCTTGGAAGGAGAGGAGCCTTTTGAGGAGCTGGTGCAGGATTCTGCTAAGAGACAGAGGGTGAGGATGTCTTCTGAGGATCCAATCACGCCGATCAAGCCCGTTCTTTTCCGTTCTAAGAAAGGAGACTTCCACCAGCTTCCGAAGGTGTCGTCTGAGTCGGACCTGTGTGGCCATCAGTCGACCCATTTCTCGGATGATCCTGAGCTGAAGATCATCCAGGATCTGGGTCCAGCTGGCTGGAGTAAGGGTATAACTGATGGGGTTATTGCCACTATGAAGGCTTTGGAGGTCGCTGCTGCCCTGAACAATGCTTCGTTGGAGATTGAAGTTCAGGTTGATGCTTTAGCGCGGGAGAGGGATGCCTTGTCCGCCAAGGTCGCTGCTCTTGAGGAGGATCAAATGAGCAAGAGGTTTGTCACTGAGGAGTGTGACCGTCATCTTGCTTATTTGAAGGAGCAGTTGTCAAAGGCTCAGATTGCTCTTGAGCAAATGGTTGCATCTTCTCGGGAGCTGGCCGAGGAGAAGGCGTCCTTGGAGGAGGCTCTGAAAAAGGTTGACCTCCCAGGGGCGGATGAGGCGGAAGACCTTGCTGTCCTGGGGCGCGCAGGCCTTGTGGACAGGATTGGTGAGCTGGAATGAAGCTTGTGGAGACCGTCCGGCTTGGTTTTGATTGGGCGGTGGCCCAGTTGAAGGTGGTAAACCCGAGTATCGAGCTGAGTGTCGAAGGAATTCATCCCTTGAGCGAGGTGGAAGATGCGGTAATCACTCCTCCCCCTGATCCCGAGGAAGAAGATGGGCATGTTGATGAGGTCAAGGCCTGATAAGGCCTTGTAATAAATTTTTCTTTAACAACCAAATTTGCAATGACATTGTGCGCCCTTAGTGGTTTTAGCACCCTTATAATATGATTGTATTATTCTCAATTACACTTGTATGATTTACTTTCAAGTATAAAGTTTTGAATTTGAATGCTCGTTGTGTGAGGCTTTTTAGTACTGTTTGAAGTATTTGTTGAGAGCGAATTACCTATCTTGTGTGTTTGACTGACTGCAATAATTCGTATGCCCTTACTGAGGAGTGAAAGAACTTGTTGTGTAAATTCCTCTCATCCTTTTTCTTTTTGGATTTGGAGTGGCACGACTTTCCTCCTCCGTTTATTTGCTCGTTTGAGAGCGAAGAGTTCGTTGCATCGAACTGAGTATGTACACTAGAGTGAATTGGCATTGTCTTCCATCTAAGTGTAATACCTTTTGAGTTTTTCTACATTCCAAGTCCTTAAAATTGTGTTTTGGTGGAGATCTTCGAGTCCGTAAGCCCCTGTTCCGGTCTTCATCCGGATCCTGTAGGGGTCGTCCCAGTTGGCGGCGAGTTTCCCTTCTTCAGAATCCTTTTGGTTTCCCGGAGGACGAGGTCGCCCACTTCGAATTCTCTTTTTATGACCTTTTTGCTGTGGTGAGCGGCTAGTTTTTGTTTTAGCACTGCCTCTCGTAGGGTTGCCCCGATCCTAACTTCGTCAACAAATTCGAGTTCTTCACGTAAATTTATCGTATTGGCTGGGAAGTCAGTGCTGGCGTCCGTACGCCATGTGAGTTCGGTTAGCTCAATGGGTAAGACTGCCTCTGTCCCATACGTGAGTCGAAAAGGTGACTCGGGGGAGTAGTAGTTCTGTAAGCCCAAAGTACCGCGTGCATTTCTTCAACCCATTGAGTTTTAAAAGTTTCTAGTCTTCTTCGTATTCCACGTAGAATGACCCTGTTTGCAGCCTCAGCAAGGTCGTTGGCTTGAGGGTGTTCGACGGAGGTGAAGCTTTGTTTGATGCCGATGTTCCTTAGGTAGTCCTGGAACCTTTGGTCCGTGAACTGTGTACCATTGTCGGATATCACTGGTGCCGGTACTCCACATCTTGCTAGGATGTTCCTTTTGAAGAAGCGGAGTATGTTTTTTGCGGTGATTTTGGCCAATGGTTCTGCTTCAATCCATTTGGTTGAGTAGTCGATCGCGACGACTAGGTATTTTAGCTGCCCATTGGCTTTGGGGAATGGTCCAAAAAGGTCAATGCCCCACCATGCAAAAGGCCAAGGGGAAACTAAGGATGTTAGCTCAGCAGGGGGTGCTAGGTGCATGTCCCTGTGTCGCTGGCATTTATCACAGAGGTTCACATAAGCTTGGACGTCCTTTAACATAGTAGGCCAATAGTATCCTACTCGTAGGACCTTTTTTGCGAGAGCTTTCGCACCAAGGTGTTGTCCGCAGATGCCGTCACGAACGTCGGCGAGAACTTCTTGGGTTTCGTTTGGTCCCAAACACTTGATTAGTGGAATGATGAAACCTCTTTTGTATAAGGTTCCTTCCACCAGAGTGAACGAGCATGCCCTTCTTTTCAATCTTTCCTTTTCCTGCGGATCGATAGGGAGTTCGCCATTCTCTATGTATGCGAGCGATGGGTCCTCTCCAGTCTTCCATCCCGATGATCGTATTGATCTCTTGAAGCAGAGTTCCTTTGTCTTGGATGCTTGGTTCGCCGAGGACCTCCTGTATTACTGTTTTGTTTTTGTTCGCAGTTTGCGTACTTGCGAGTTTCGAAAGAATATCTGCCCGAGTGTTCTGTTCGCGAGGAACGTGAATTACTTTGATGGCTTCAAATTCTTTCATCTTCTCTAGTACTAATTGGACGTATTTTCGGAGGTGGTCCTCCTTTACTTGGAACTCTCCCGTTGTAACGCCCCGGATTTTGGTCCAAGACATTACGCCTAAATCATTTTCTTTTTCTGAAGAACACCACTATTTATTTATTTCATCAATAATATATATTCTAGCAAAACCTATACGAAATTCTTAACATAATTTAATTAAAATTCTTACACTAATATCCTTCAAGATTACTTCTAAAATTACAATTCAATAAAAACCCAATTTCGTCCCCGTACGCGCTTCAAGCAAAAACACCAAAGCATACACCATGCCTTCTTTGTTACCTAAAATGTTAGTGTAAGGGTCAATTTCCTTATCCAAATTGGTTCATACTCAAAGCACCAGAAACAATGTCATGAAATAGATGATATCAAAACTTATCAATCAAAAAGAAATAAGAAAAATACATTTAAGTCTTTAAGGTAAAGTTCATACACATTTCTTTAATATATATAACAGTTTAATCACTTATCAACACACATATGTATAATAGACCCAATGCAATGCAATGATGTGCAAAATGCATGCTCTTATAACTATATGATCCGGATATAATTCCCGCCACTAAGGCATCCACACAGAATATAATTGCAATTCCCGCCACACAGGCATCCACACAGAATATAATTGCAATTCCCGCCACACAGGCACCACACAGATGCATATGACATGCATGATAATGATAATGAAAACTCAATCCCGCCACTTAGGCACCACTAAGAAATGCAACTAAATCCCGCCACTTAGGCACCACTAAGAAATATGATATTAACCCGCCACTAAGGCAATTACAAGTATTAGTGCATCATCAAGTACACAAACCAAAAGTCAATCGTTTCACAAACTCACATTTTCATCTTTTTCTTCTTTAATTCATAAAAAAAAAAATGTATCACTTCTTTTCCAACACCACAAAACATATACAGCATAATAATATTAGACATATCCATTCACACCACATTATCATACACCACTTTCATATAAAACACAGTTAAGAATAAGCACTCATAATTAAAAATAATCACATTTAGTAAAGATTAATTTTTACCGTAAAATACATTTTAATTATTTTTCTTTTTAAAAAACAAGAATTGCTACCACTATTCAATAACACAGCCCTAGCACTTAGTATGGACGTATGGGGAAAAAGCCCTTACCTCGAGAGCTTTTCTTTCTAGTCGAACTCTAAACCACGAAAATTAAAATCTCACGGGAGGCTAGGTCAAAAGCTTCAACATGAATAATTTAGGATTAGTATTAGAGAAATAGAGCAAAGAAAAGAATGGGATTGGAATAGCATTCGGTCAGGTACTTACGCAAATGTGACGAAAAGAGATACTATAGATATTGCTTGATGCACCCTAAGAATTATTTGAGATGAATAAGTGACTAGAACGGAGCCGTGGTTACCAAAAATCTCAGTATGGAAGGAAGGGTTAAACTAATAATTGTGTAAGATAGGGAAGAGGATGATAATTGTGTAACTTGAAAATAAGTACTTTTAGGGAACTTTGTGATGTGGTGAAACCCTATGTAATGAAACCAAAGATAGAAAGGATGATCATATATTAGGAGAACTGAATTTGAATATAAAAAGTAACAATGGAATGTTAGGTTTTGGAAAATGAAGGTTTGTCTACGTGAAGGATAAAATGCTAAGAATCAAAGAAGAGTGGCTCGTGTATTCGATTTGTGAGAAGCCAACTGACTGTGAGAGACTGGAAGTTGGAATATGTAGCTAACGTGTGCTTATTTTTAGGAACCAAAATAACACATACTGAATGGGAGAATTGGAATTGACTTGATCTCTAGTAACTACTATTACGCCACTAAAAAGAACATGGGTTTGTCATCTCTTATTTCTCTCCACTAAACCGAAAGATTAGGAGATAAATTGTAAGGTATTTGACTTAGTTAGGCAACCAAAATTCCTTCAAAAGAAACGTGGACTATATATATATATATATATATATATATATATATATATATATATATATATATATATATATATATATATATATATATATATCATAGTGTCTAAATCAAAAACCAATTAAAATCACTAATTTAATATTAAATATAATACAAAATTAACTTTAAAATAAATCACAAATAAAAATGCAGCAATAAAGGTTTAGAATAAAAACATTTAATAAATGATTATCTTAAATTTTTCACACACAATTGAGAAAATTATTCAAAAGTATATAAATAAAATATTGGGATGTTACATTATTACCCCCTTAAAATAGTTTCGTCCTCGAAACTAGAAATTCAGAAAACTAATTAAGGTAGAGTTTCTTCATAAATACAAGATCAAAGGATACTAGAATAATTTTATCATGAATAGAGACAAAATAATTCTAAATAAAATTTTGGGGTCTTACATTCTATCCACCTAAAAATAGTTTCGCCCCCGAAACTAAATAATTGAAAAGATTATTGATTTAACAAAACATCTTCAGTAAAACCTTTCAACATTTTTCTTTTTCATGAAGGAAATATACAATCCAAAATATTTTTAAATTATTTTCGAAGGATGAAAGTTAATGTAAAGTAGCCACTCAAATAGCTAAAGACAAATAAGAAAAAACTAAGAATGAAAATAAACAATCAATGTCGATAAAATAAAATATCATGTTTCCGTTGCGCACTCTGATATCAACTAGTTGGTCAATCTATCATAGGGTACATACTATCCTACCCATACTATTCACTAAGACTAGCACTCAAAGTTCGCTGAGTTTCTATTATTCTTCGACACTTTTGGTTTACTCTCATTCATAAAATAACAAGGATTATAACGACTAAGATCAAGATTTTCACAAACTTAATACCTAAAACAGACACTTTCCGACAAGGGATGACATTAAGGCAAGGTTCGAGTGATAGTGGAACAAGCACACACCATCTCTTGAAGATGGGAGATGAGTCATCTAAGTTCTACAATTTATTTGAGTCAGAACATGTATATACGATCTAGTCTTACCTCTAATAACTTACTAAAGTAACATCTAACTTGCAACCAACAATGTCTTACCAATAATTTAAACCACAAAGTCATCAATAATAGAAATATCAAACAACTTAGCAACAAGTTGTATGCATGCAACACACAAGATACACAACAATTTTTTTTTTTAGATAGAACTCACAAGTTACACAATCATCTCACTTTTCACATTTTCAACTCGTTCTTTTAAACTACACTCAAGATGATATCAACCCATGACATACATCTACATAAAATCAATTTTTTTTTTCATTCCAACTAATCCATACAAAATTTTACTTAATAAATGAAAAAATGACATCATAATAACACAACAAAAAAACAAAGCACTTATACAACAATTTTCATATAACTAACACAATTAAAGAAATTAGATTTACAGAATCTTCAACAACATTGTTTTCCAGCGTCAATAAAATTTCTACAACTTGTAGCAACACTTCTACAACCTACACTAAAACTCTACCAACCAACAACAACTATTATAATAATAAAAGCAAAATAAGACAGCAACTTTCTTTTGAATGGTAAATAGACAACAACTTAAATAGAGAAAGAAAAAAAAAATACAAACTCTTAAGTAGAAAAAATAATAAAAATAGCAAACTTTAGTGACAGTCAAAAGTAATTATTTTAAACAAGATACAATACTCATTTACATCAAATCATAAATTCTTTCATTTTCTTCTCACAAATAAATCCATATAACATTTAATTTAACATAGAAAAGAATTCTTTTAATCATCTTAACGTCGTAAGGATTATTTTATCATCATTTTTTTTTTTGTGACAGACAACATAGGATAGATTATGCAGAATATGATATTTAGTGACAGCCACAGGCAGAAAAATTATAACTATAAGAACAACAAAAACAAAATTAGTATAATAATCACACAAACTAATTTATAAGGCATACATCATAATCTCAATCAGCAGCCTTAGACATCAAATACCATTGTAGAAAGCATAAGTTTTAAATTTGAGAATGACACAGGTAGGTAAAAATCATCATCTTTTTTTTTCAAACAATGAAGAAATCAAACAATCGTCTATAAAAATATCCAATAAATCAAAATTGTAAACTCTATAAATATCATCAAAATAAAGAATATACTTTCACTTATATAAACAAGATCAGAAAGGAAAAATTAGCCATCCTACACCAAGATAAATAACACCAAGTATGAAACAACACTAAGCTCCTTAATAATACAAACATACATATAAAAGACATTATTAGAGCCACACTTTCACATCTACTCAAATTGGCCACAAAACTGTACAACACCATGAAGAGTCTCCTCACATAAACTACCTAACTTGCAAGAAGGGTTCTGCACCAAATACTACTACCACTATTACTTTCCAACATGCATCGAGCAAGAATATTAAGATACTATCTCCAACCAAACTAATCAATTGTTGCAGATCCACGCCCAACATCAACAATTTTAAATAAGCATATAAATACAAGTAACATTCAATCACCAATTTAATAAAAATAGAAAATGCAGACATCCACAGAGGGATCAAAACATTCACAGACACGTCAATCAAAAGCATGCGTCACACAAAAACGTCCCACCCAAAAATATTTGTCCGAGGATTATTGCTCTGATACCATAATGTAACGCCCCGGATTTTGGTCCAAGACATTACGCCTAAATCATTTTCTTTTTCTGAAGAACACCACTATTTATTTATTTCATCAATAATATATATTCTAGCAAAACCTATACGAAATTCTTAACATAATTTAATTAAAATTCTTACACTAATATCCTTCAAGATTACTTCTAAAATTACAATTCAATAAAAACCCAATTTCGTCCCCGTACGCGCTTCAAGCAAAAACACCAAAGCATACACCATGCCTTCTTTGTTACCTAAAATGTTAGTGTAAGGGTCAATTTCCTTATCCAAATTGGTTCATACTCAAAGCACCAGAAACAATGTCATGAAATAGATGATATCAAAACTTATCAATCAAAAAGAAATAAGAAAAATACATTTAAGTCTTTAAGGTAAAGTTCATACACATTTCTTTAATATATATAACAGTTTAATCACTTATCAACACACATATGTATAATAGACCCAATGCAATGCAATGATGTGCAAAATGCATGCTCTTATAACTATATGATCCGGATATAATTCCCGCCACTAAGGCATCCACACAGAATATAATTGCAATTCCCGCCACACAGGCATCCACACAGAATATAATTGCAATTCCCGCCACACAGGCACCACACAGATGCATATGACATGCATGATAATGATAATGAAAACTCAATCCCGCCACTTAGGCACCACTAAGAAATGCAACTAAATCCCGCCACTTAGGCACCACTAAGAAATATGATATTAACCCGCCACTAAGGCAATTACAAGTATTAGTGCATCATCAAGTACACAAACCAAAAGTCAATCGTTTCACAAACTCACATTTTCATCTTTTTCTTCTTTAATTCATAAAAAAAAAAATGTATCACTTCTTTTCCAACACCACAAAACATATACAGCATAATAATATTAGACATATCCATTCACACCACATTATCATACACCACTTTCATATAAAACACAGTTAAGAATAAGCACTCATAATTAAAAATAATCACATTTAGTAAAGATTAATTTTTACCGTAAAATACATTTTAATTATTTTTCTTTTTAAAAAACAAGAATTGCTACCACTATTCAATAACACAGCCCTAGCACTTAGTATGGACGTATGGGGAAAAAGCCCTTACCTCGAGAGCTTTTCTTTCTAGTCGAACTCTAAACCACGAAAATTAAAATCTCACGGGAGGCTAGGTCAAAAGCTTCAACATGAATAATTTAGGATTAGTATTAGAGAAATAGAGCAAAGAAAAGAATGGGATTGGAATAGCATTCGGTCAGGTACTTACGCAAATGTGACGAAAAGAGATACTATAGATATTGCTTGATGCACCCTAAGAATTATTTGAGATGAATAAGTGACTAGAACGGAGCCGTGGTTACCAAAAATCTCAGTATGGAAGGAAGGGTTAAACTAATAATTGTGTAAGATAGGGAAGAGGATGATAATTGTGTAACTTGAAAATAAGTACTTTTAGGGAACTTTGTGATGTGGTGAAACCCTATGTAATGAAACCAAAGATAGAAAGGATGATCATATATTAGGAGAACTGAATTTGAATATAAAAAGTAACAATGGAATGTTAGGTTTTGGAAAATGAAGGTTTGTCTACGTGAAGGATAAAATGCTAAGAATCAAAGAAGAGTGGCTCGTGTATTCGATTTGTGAGAAGCCAACTGACTGTGAGAGACTGGAAGTTGGAATATGTAGCTAACGTGTGCTTATTTTTAGGAACCAAAATAACACATACTGAATGGGAGAATTGGAATTGACTTGATCTCTAGTAACTACTATTACGCCACTAAAAAGAACACGGGTTTGTCATCTCTTATTTCTCTCCACTAAACCGAAAGATTAGGAGATAAATTGTAAGGTATTTGACTTAGTTAGGCAACCAAAATTCCTTCAAAAGAAACGTGGACTATATATATATATATATATATATATATCATAGTGTCTAAATCAAAAACCAATTAAAATCACTAATTTAATATTAAATATAATACAAAATTAACTTTAAAATAAATCACAAATAAAAATGCAGCAATAAAGGTTTAGAATAAAAACATTTAATAAATGATTATCTTAAATTTTTCACACACAATTGAGAAAATTATTCAAAAGTATATAAATAAAATATTGGGATGTTACACCCGTGACTTGGGAAGCCACTAATTGCGAGTCGGTGAAGATTTTAACATTTTTGGCCCCCATGTCTTTGGAGGTTCGTAAGACAGCCAGGAAGGCCTCGTAGTCTGCAGTGTTATTGGTAACAGGGAAAGATAAAGCGAGGGAAATTTCGACAACGATACCTTTGTTGTCTTCTACAATTATTCCGGCTCCGCTTCCCTTGGAGTTGGATGATCCGTCTACGAAGACGACCCATTCTTCGGAACTATCCTCAGCTGGGAAAGTCATCTCGGCGAGGAAGTCGGCGAACACTTGTGCCTTCAGTGCCTTTTTGGATTCGTAGCGAATGTCGAACTCGGAAAATTCAAGCGATCATTTCATCATCCGATCGGCTACGTCTGGGCGACCCAAGATTTGTCTAATGGATTGGTCCGTCCTGACTATTACTGCATGCACTAGGAACTACTGCCTCAATCTTCGGGCTGCTGTGAGGATTGCGAGAGCTACCTTTTCAATTCTTTGGTACCTCATTTTAGGTCCCAACAATGCTTTGCTGGTGAAGTACACTGGTTTCTGTCCCTCCGTTGTTTCTCTAATGAGGACGGCGCTTACTGCGTCATAGGAAACGGAGAGATATAGGTACATTACTTCAGCTTGATTGGGCCGCGAAAGCACAGGTGGCGTGGAGAGGGTTTCTTTGAGATGCTTTAAGGCTGTCTCGCACTTGTCCGTCCATTCGAACTTTGTTTCTTTCCTCAAGAGTTTGAAGAAAGGAAGTGCTTGTTGGAGAGGGCGGTCAACATTTCGTTGAGCGTTTGGATGCACTTCTTGGAATGGGGTGTTGGAAGTTCAGTAAATGCGCGACATTTATCAGGATTTGCTTCGATTCCTCTTTCGGTCAGGTAGAAACCAAGGAATTTTCCCACTTGTACTCCAAAAGTGCATTTTTCTGGGTTGAGTCGCATGTTGTACTTCCGAGTTTGCTCGAACACTCTTTTGAGATGAGCGGCATGATCCATATCTTGTTGGGATTTTACAATCATGTCGTCCATGTAAACCTCGAGAATGTTGCCCAGAAGTGTCTTGTCATAGACTTTGTTCATCATACGTTGATAAGTAGCCCCCGCGTTTCGCAAACCGAAGGGCATTACATTGTAGTAATAGTTCCCTAATTCGGTCATGAATGCTGTTTTCATTTTATCTTCTTCAGCCATGGGTATCTGGTTGTACCCAAAATAGGCGTCCATGAAGGATAAAAGTCTATAGTCAGAGGAGTTATCAACGAGTTTATCGATGTTAGGAAGAGGATATGCGTCTTTAGGGCAGACCCTATTAAGATCGGTATAGTCAACACACATACGCCATTTTCCATTAGATTTCTTGACAAGTACAACATTGGAGAGCCAAGTAGTGTATTTGGCCTCAGAAATAAAATTTTCCTCGAGGAGGTCTTTTACAGCTTTTTCTGCAGCCTCTGATTTTTCAGGAGACTGCTTTCTACGTCGCTGGGCTACAGCGCTAACTGCAGGATCTACTGTCAGCTGGTGACAAGCAACGCTCTGGTCGATTCTGGGCATGTCAGCTGCGCTCCATGAAAATAGGTCGGCGTTCTCCCTGAGGCAGGCGATCAGTTGGTTCCTGACAAGTTCGGGGAGATCCTTGCCAATCTTGAAATTTTTCGAGGCGTCGCTTCTGAAAGGGACCAGCTCGAACTCACCATCAGGAACAGGTCTAAGAAGTTTCGCGTTGAGTGGATCCTTCTTCTCCTGTTTTTGTTCCTTCAGGTCTTCCTTGGTGAACCTGGGGTAAAGTTCAACCATGTTGGCTTCCAGTGGGCTCGCAGCAGCTTTCCCTTTGTCTTCAGCAGGCTTGTTGGACTGGGAAACTGAGCTCTGGGATTTGTTGGCTTGGAGGAAACATCTTCTTGCAGCTTCGATGTCTCCGTTGAGGGAGGCGATGATGCCATCCTTTGCATGGTACTTCAACTTCATGTGAGCGATTGAACATGCTGCCCCAAGCTGGGCAAGCCCGGTTCTCCCTATAATGCAATTGTAGAGAGAAGGGCAGTCGATCACCAAGAATGGGATTTTTATTGTTTTCTTGGCCTCCTCTTCACCGAAGGTGAGCAGTAGCTCCACGTACCCCCTGGTTGAGTGGACGAGCCGTTAAAGCCGTAAAGTTGATCCCCAACGTAGGGAGAAAGGTTTTTCTCCGTTAGTTGGAGAGTTTTGAACAGGCTGGTGTACATGATGTCGCAAGAGGCCCCTGTGTCTATCAGGACTCGTTGGACATCCGCATTGGCCATCGATGCTCGCACGAGCAAAGGAATGGCGGAATTTGAAGCCCCACCAAGTAGTTCAGAGTCGTAGAAAGCCAATGGTGGCCTTCCTCCTCGACTAGAGAGAGCCATTGTATTGACGCTCATGATATCTTCAAATTTCCTTTTCATGCTTCCCACGGAGATGTTCAGCGTTCCTCCAGTGATGATATTAGCGGTGGGGAACTGCTCCCAGGTGCATGAGTAAGGGGTGATTTCCACGTTGTCTGGGAAATCGCCGAGGTGCTCCACGGACATGGCTATGGTTCTTCCATGTTCAGAACCATCACCGATGAGCTCGACGCCTTTCCTTTCTGTTTCTGGATTTTTCACGTACTGCTTGAGCCGTCCCCTCTGGATGAGGAGTTCAATGGCATCCTTCAAATGGATACAGTCATCGGTGGTGTGTCCGTGGCACTTGTGGAACCGACAGTATTTTGATTTGTCGATCCCTTCCTCTTTTGAGATGGAGCCTTTGGTGGTTTGATGCCAACTTCTGCCAAATTGGCTACAGCGATCTCAGCGAGAATTTTCTCCCTTGACATGGCAAAAGGAGTGTACTCGGTGAAGTGGCCGTTGGGCCTCTTTCTTTCCTGAGTAGCTTTGCCTTCCTTCTTTTTCTCGTGGAAGGGCTTTTTGGAGGATTCGGCCCCAGGCTCCTCCTTCCTGACTTTGTTGAGGCTGTCTGCATACAGAGCCTCTTCGTAGGCGATGTAGATCTTTGCGATCGCTAGGAACTCGTTGAGGGTCCTTGGGCGATCTAAGAGAACTGCTTTCTTCACGTCGGTCTCTTCTCGCAAACCTTTGGCGATGAGGTATAGCTTCATCGTCTCGTTGGCACCTCGTACCTGGACGACCTCTTTGTTGAACCTCTCGATGTAGTCTCGTAGGGGTTCGCTTCTTCCTTGAACAATGGCTTCAGGGGATGCCACCGTTTTTGGCCGCGTCCTCGAAGCCGTGAAGTGTGTTGTGAACTCGTTGCAGAGGTCGCTCCATGAGTCGATGGAGTTTCTCCTTAAGTTCTTGAACCATGTGACCGCTTCTCGTCTCAGAGTGGTGACAAAGAGCTTACATTTGACGGCGCCTCACACCGTCCTGTAAGTGAGAACTGCTTCGATATTCTCGATGTGCTCATCCAGGTTGGTCGTCCCGTCATATGAGTCCATTTGCGGAGGTTTTTCCAGTCCGCGAGGAATAGGAGCTTCTCGAATGCGTCGCGTGAACGGACCATAAGCGTTACGGTCGCAGCGGGTGTCACGAGTGTCCTCAGAATCAGAAGGAGACCAAGAGCTTCTGCCTCGCCTAGGCGGGGATCTTCACGGGGGAGATCTCCTCAGGGGAGATCGTCTTGGCGGTGATCGCCTAGGGGGAGATCGTCTTGGTGATCTCCTTGACGACCTCCTGGTGTAGCTTGGAGATCTGATGCTTACGAAGCGCCGAGGGGATCTATAACGGGGCCTGTGAGGGCTCGATCCCCTTCTGCTATGTGTTGGGGAAGGAGTTTGCTTGGTGGGGACGATGTGACGCGCTTGCTCTAGATCCATCAAGCGTCGGTTCTGTTCCTCGATTAACGATGTATGTCGTTAAACCGTGCGAATCAGGTTGCCGACGAGGATGATGGTTGGTGTGGCATCCTCGGGTGTCTCCGTAGGTCGTGGGGGACCTTGTAGAGGCCTTTGTTGGAGCGGAATAATGTGAGTTGGTTCCTCCCTGTTTGTTTCCACAGGTGAAGGTGTAGATGTCATGCCATCCTGTTGAAGGACATGCACCTCACTTCGTAATTGGGAATGAGCACCGTTGGTAGTCACGGTAGTTTTTTATAGAAAGCTTTGGTTTTTAGGGGTATAAAAACAGGGGAGCTTATGTATTTCCCACAGACGGCGCCACTGATCGTACCTGACCAGAAGGTGACTGTCGGTGCTCTGGATGCGGTGGTTGCTACGGTGGTAGAATGTGTTGGAATGCTTGTTGGAGCGGATGGGGATGTGTACCTGCAGGCACTCCGACGCTCAAGTCAGTAGAGATTCAGAGAGTGAAGGTTTGAGAAGGGGAAAGAGTTCTACCTTGGGGACTGCATTGAGTCCCCAATTTATAGAGGCCGAGGGCTGCAGAGCCGTTGAGGAGGCACACATGGCTCTGGCGGTTACGAAATCGTGGGAAGTGTAACCGCCAGAGTGTTTATTGCGGGAACGTGCAGAATGTGCAAAGAGACGTTGGAGTTCTTTTGAACCGGTCTCGTTTGCTTCGTGCACCCCCTCGCGGGGAGAGGGTATGTTGCAAGCAATGATGCCAAACGTGGAGTTTGGGCTTTGGATTGTATTGGGCCTAAGTAGTGGGCCAAGGATTCTTTTGGCCGATCCGGAACAACTATTGTTGTTGGCCCTCTTAAGGAAACTCTGACCCAAACTGATGTTGCATCGGATGTTACAACATCCTTAGCTCAACCTGATCACATAAAGTTTGAGTCTGAGTCAGCCTTTGATAATGGAAAATCCCAATGTAAGATGGTATCTGTTTGTGATGAGAAGGATGGATCAGAAAGTGATGACCAAAGTGTGTGGAGCTTACTCCTGTTCTGATCTTATGTTTTGCTACTTCTGTTCTGACATGCATGGTTAGTTTGTCAGAATCTATAGCTAAAGGGGGGAGTAGTTATATGTAGTAGTTGTAGTTGGCTTATTTGCTAATGTTGTGCCTGATGTTGAAACATTTGTCTGACTGCCTGTGAAGTTTTCTTTGAATGCCTGTGAAGTTTTTCCATGATTAGTATGTCACTTCACTGGAAGCAGGTGATTGTATGTATAGCAAAGTTGTATGTGTTTGCTTTTGCATCATATTGTCTGTTGCTGCTGTTGTGCCTGATGATGTTGAAACATCTCATCTGTCTGCTTATGCTTCAATTTTTCTTGTGTATGGTTTGCTTTTGAAGTTTTCCTATATTAGTATGCATGCATATATTAAAGGGCAAGTTGGGAATTTTCCTGCATGAGGAGGCATAATGATTTGTTCTTGTAAGACGTGCTGTCATTTTTCTCTTATTTGCACGTCTTTGAATTGTGGGGTATACATGCAATGAAGTACTTCTGATGTCCTCTATCTTCCTGGGTTTGGCATATTTTGTGGCTAAAAAGGGGGAGAAAAATGGTATATCTATACTCTATATACTCTCTATATGCCTGTATGTCTGCATTTATTTGCAGCTATTTATATGTGTGTTATACTGCACCTATTTCTATGTATGCCTGATAGGTTCTGAGAATCTGTTCTCAGTATATTTTATTGTACATGTTCCTTGCTGATGTTCACTCGAATGTTGGAACACGTCTGAGAAGACTTGTGCAAATGTTGGCACTGAAGTTACAACATCTTGATGTTGTTCTGAGAATTTATTTTTCTCAGTATTTCTGTTGTACATGTTTCCTACTGATGTGCTATAATATTATGGAACATGTCTATGTGTATGACTTTTATAAGTCTAGGTGAATTTGTGTGACCATGATAGGTCTGCTAGCCTGTATGCTAGTTGGTGAATATTCCCTAAAGAATTGGTTGAATCAGCCCTGAAGTTTTCCATTATCTATGCAATAGAGATTTGTGTGTATCTTTCATATTCATGTATTCAGGGGGAGTAATTGAATATTCTTGTAAGTAGTCACTCATAGGTTCTTATATTCAGGGGGTGATACTTCTATGTGTGCTTGTGTTAGTTCAAGCTGGATGACAGGATGTTGAGTCAGATGTTTAGACATCCATGTTTGTCACATCTAAGTATAGGAATTTATATTTCCCTTGCTTCTATATGTGGTTGGTGACAGTACTATGTTGACTTCCATGTCTGTCACGTGTACGTGTGGGAATTTATTTTTCCTATGCTTCTATGGTTGGTTGGTGACAGTATTCTGTAGGTATGAGAAATTTATTTTTTTCCTTTGCCTGTATGTGTGGCAGGTACTCCTGTCTGATCTTATGAAGGATGTTGAAACATCCTATTGTGTGGGAATTCATCTTCCCTGATTGTAGCATAGGAATTTACTTTTCCTCTGCTCTTGGGAATTTGCTTCTCTCTATTTTTGTGAGGGAATTTGTTTTCCCTGACTGTAACATAGGAATTTATTTTCCCTATACTCTATGTGGTGAAGGATGTTGGAACATCCAATGTATGGGAACTTATGCTTCCTGTCTGTAGCTTAGGAATTTATTTTCCTCTGCTCTTGTGAGACTGTGCATATATCTTATCTGATGCTGCATGTCTCTGATAAGTGTAATACCTCTACAACTAAAGTTGTGATTGAAGATTATGTGAGGTATTCTTGGATGCACACTTCTGCTATGTCTTTAGTGATACTGCCTACTACTTCTTCTTCTTAAATATGTGTTCGTGATGACGTGAGGAAGCGTATCTAAGGTATCTCTTTGGATTGTGTGTGCTAGTTGTTTCTTCATATGCACGTGTTCATGCTCTTGGAGAAATGGTTTTCTTCTGTATCCCTCTTTATTCCTTGGATTTGGCCTTAATTTGTTTTAGCCGAAAATTTGCCAAAGGGGGAGATTGTTGGGTATTTGTATTGGCTGCATTATTGCTGAAACAAATATCCTTGATGGGTAAGTTGGAACCAATGTTCCAACATGTGGTTAGGCATCTCTGTAAGATGTTGGATACAATGTCCCAACATCCTAGCATGGTTCAGTGTGTCTGGGTTCATGCCTATTTGTACGCGCACCCTTTATTGTTTAAGGAAACAATATTTCCTTATCTTATTGTCCAAGCAACGCACATATCTATACAGAATCAGCTGTGGAATATTTCTAAAGTAGTATTTATATTTTAGGAAATATTTTTTATTGGTTGGAACGATCTTAAAGATGTTCCGACATTTTAGGACTTTCCATATTTGTTTCTAATTTATGTTTTGCAGATTATCTGAACCGATCTGCTTTGTTCTGAAGCCCAACTAAGTATTTGGCCCAAGCTGCTTCAGTATATATACAAGACTTCGAGACCTAATTGCCATACCCCAATTTTTGACCTAAGATACCACTGATACGCGTCGTTTAACCCTGATTAGTCTCCGACTTTTCAATATAAAATTCGGCAAAGGTATTTTAAAATACCTCATGTTTGTTTCCGAGTCGGGCCCTCTTCTCTCTTTATGTTATTTTTCTTTTAATTTTTAATTTTTAATTCCATCTTTTTTATTCAAATTTTAATTAACCTTTAATTCACTTTAATATTTTTTTTTTTTTTAGTTTTATCTCATTATTAATCTTTATCCTGTTTCCTCTCCATTTTTATTATTATTGTTATTTTTATTTTATTTGGTGTCCAATGATAATCCGATAAGTCCAAAAATTTGTCCCAATCCAACAACAGCTCACACGCCTCATCTGCAAGCGATTTTCCAGGAACAAATATGTTTCCTCCTCTCCAAGCCACAAATGTTCTGCTTCTGTTAACAAACCCTAAAGCACTAGCACTGGCACTATAAAAACCATACCCATGAACCTGCAAAGGGGGGCGCAATTCATCAAAACCTCAATAAAGTCGTAAGCCAAACCTCCATAGAAAAAACCAGTAACAGAATAACACTAACACCACAGTAGTAACATCGACACAATCATCATATTACAAATCCAAGAGCCATCGACCAAACCCATCCAAACCATACAACATCAGGAACGACACAAATCCCACACCAAAGATTGGTGTCGAACCTCACAACCGACACAAACAATCCAAGGATTCGAATTAACGCATCAAACCAAACAGAAGGAGCATTCGGAACCAGTTCGCGAATGAACATCAACAACCAAACTCGACAAACAACAAGAACGACGAAACCACACACAACCGGATTCGGCTCCATTCACGTACACAACCACACGCGCACAGCAGCAAGAAACGGGGACGCAAATCAACAGCATCACACACAGATCATAAATTCGAATCCAAAGGTAGTTTTTATCTTCTTATGCTGTTTTGATAGATCTAGGACCGATACTTTGTTGTTTGGGATTTTGGAGTTTAAAATCGGAAAGAGGATAGGCAGGAGAGTGTATACCAAAACAAAAAATAAAAATTATAGGGTTCTGGCGTGGTGCGTCGCCGCACCGGCCGGCCGACCACCGCCGGAACCCCTCCTACATGTCGCCGTTTTCTGGAAACAAAGAAAGAACACACGTATGTTCATAAGAGAGAGAGCTGAGAAAAGAAAGAGATGAGAGAGAAAGAAAGGCTGGAAATGAATGAAGAAGGGTCTTACACTCTATATATATGTCCTTTTTGAACTGGTTCGGTTCTCCTGGACCAGACCCAGGCTTGAACCGAACCGTCCTCCCCCTATTGGTTCACGCTTAAGCCCAACGTGCCTGGGCTATTTCTAGCCCAATTTCAGTATGTTTCAATCCTGCACGCCCCTGATTACTGTCTGAACCCCCTCTTTGCATCACACCATTTTATTTCCTTTTCTTCATGCATTTTAGTCTTTCTTACATTTTTTTATTATTCCTTTTGCATCATATTATTTTATACCTATTAGATTATGTTGCATATTTATCATTTATTTATTTGTACATATTTATTTTTATGTCATTTATTTTTGTTTCATATAATTTTAGAATGTAAATTAGGCTAATGTAAAGTCGTTCATGCATTTTTTAGTTTAGGTTTATTTTCACGTATAGTTACATATTCATCTTTTTAGGTCATTTATTTTTATTGCACATACTTTAGAATGTATATTTAGGCTTTAATGTAAATAATTTATTTTTCTTGTCATTTATCTTCCGCAGACGTTAGAATGTATCATAGGCTTTAATGTAATAGTTGTAGGTGCATGTGTGCGTGCATGTGTGTATGCTTTATTCTTACGCTCCTAGTCTAGGTTAAAGGTTCTTGTGGTGATCCAACGTCACTACTAGATACCTACGCTTTTATTTTATTGCTCCGTTAGTTTCAATTTTAGTTTAATCATTATTGAAAAAACAAAAAACATGCAAATAACCACAAAAACACAAAAATATTTTCTTAAATAAACCTTGATCCTAAATCAAGTGACCGTCCTTTTTTTATTTTCTTTTCTTAATCAAATATCAATCAAACTAATTTATTTTGAGTCCATTTTCATTAATATTGAAAAACACAAACAAATACTCTTTTGCCACTTTGGCTTTCTTTCATTTTAAAAACCTTTTTCAAAAAACATTAAAAAACACTCAACCAATCAAACATCAATTTTTACCACGAACTACGTAATTTTGATTCCTCACGGGTACGTAGGCAAAGGACATTTGTCTTTCCAAATTAATAAAATGTAGATAATTAGGTCTTCTTTTTTTCTTTTAATCATTATTCTTAAATTCCTTCTTTTAAACAAAAAGCAAGTTTATAGCACATTTAATTAAATGAAACCAAGAGGTTCCCGTAGAGTACTACGGACATAAAGGGTGCTAGCACCTTCCCTTTATGTAACTAACCCCCGAACCCTAAATCTTTTCAAAATGGGGTAGTTTGAACTTTTTCCCCCCTTTTCCTTTAAAAAAAATTAAATGTTCAGTCGTGAAATAATCAAGTGAGTCAAAAGCTAATCAAATAGTCTTGATCTCCGAAAAATGACACGACAGAATTGGCGACTTCACTGGCGATCCCCTGAGAGGGTTGAGCCTAACTTGGTTTTATCTAAATTTTTGTGCTATTACTTGCTAAAAAAAATAAAAATAAAATATGGAAATACGTGTATGTATATTCTCTCCTTCTTCTTTCTTCTTTCTTTTAACGTGAGTGGTGAGATAAGTCCAATACCCAGACTTGAGAGAAACATTAGGATAGGACGGTGGTATAATCATAGTATCCTGCCAAGAGTGAATTTTGGTTGTGGCACATGTGATAACCCCACTATGTTGGAACAAAATGTGTTTAACAATAAACCTTTAGAGTTTTGATGATAACAAGGTATTAAAAACTGACAATTGGAATTGCTACTATTTGTTCAAGTGTACAGGACCATAGACAAAAATTTATATCATACAAAGGTTCTGAATGAGCAAGTAAAGAGCAAAGGAATCAACAAGATTGAAGCTTAGAAGCTCCTGAAGGCAAAGTGCTCCTGAAGACTAGAGGTCCTGAAGTGCCACGTCATCAGAAGCTGCCTCATCAGAAGCTGCCTTATCAGAAGCTATTTTCACCAGAAGCTGAAGATCAACTGAATTTGCAGAATTCAAGGATTCAAGAGTTGTTTCATGGATGGAAACTCGTCTAAAGATGACAGAAGACTAGTGGAACTTTACAACGGTCATTTCAAAAAGTATTTGAAGGCATTTGCTTGCAAAAGGAACAAGAGCGTTGACATTGAACTATGTACAAACTGTACAACCACCTTCTCCACTACTCTGCTTTGTGTCTCTGCTACAAGACAAGATAACAACTCTGAATATACAACCAAGCCTGCACAAATGTTCCCTCTCAACTGGAATGGATTTGAAATTGATCCTTCGTAGGACAATAACTAAATCAGGCAAAGAATCATTGGTGAAAGATCAAGCTTCAACAACGACTCTTTTTGGATGTGCTGGCACTTACAACGTTCATTTCACACCTCTATCAATAGGAGTGAATAATTGAAGAACACACACAAGAATACAAGACTCAACAACATTTTTGAAAGTGTCAAAACTCTGTTGAAATCACTCCACATCCAAAGTTCACTTAGAATTTCTATTTTTCAAGTTCATATCTTAGAAATTCTTAAGTCTTAAGAGTCTTATCTGATTTGTATTGTGAACACCACTGATTGGATATCAAGTGTTCAATCTCAAACATTTTTCATTGTAATTTTGTATGGTTAGAAGTCTCTTGTAGTTGTGCTTGAGCATAGAAGTCTCTTGATTGTGTTCAGGAGCATAGGAAGTCTCTTGCTTGTGTGCTTGAGCATTTGAAGTCTCTTGCTAGTTTTAGCAGTGAGCATTTGTAATCAGATATTACATTATAGTGAACTCTCCTTGGAAGTGCAAGGGGGACATGACTACTTCCGATTTGTGGAAGGAACCTGTATAATTGCTTGTGTCTTTCTTCTTTCCTTTCTCTCTGTTTTTATTCCGCTGCATACGCTCCTGATCACCCAATTCAGAAGTTGTTCAAGAAGCTTCTGAACTTAAGTGTTCTGAGTTTTAGAGAAAACGAAGAAACGTCCAACACAATTCAACCCCCCTTCTTGTGTTTTTCTCCCCTTCAATTGGTATCTAGAGCCTTGGTCTGTTATCTCAACACTTAACAGTGTAACAGAAAAAGATCTGAGAAAAACATGTCTGGTGAATCTTCCAATGTTGGACCTACACATAACTCTGTTCCATATGACTATGTTGACAACAAGAAATCTAACTTTGGAAAGATTCCTAAGTTCAATGGAGATCCTGAAGAATTTTCTTGGTGGAAAACCAACTTCTACAGCTATATCATGGGCTTAGATGAAGAACTATGGGATATACTTGAAGAAGGAGTTGGTGACTTGGCTCTTGATGAAGAAGGAGCTGCTGTTGAAAGAAAGAAACATACTCCTGCCTTGAAGAAACTTTACAAGAAGCATCATATTATCAGAGGAGCAATTGTCACTGCTATACCTAAAGCATGATACATGAAGATGAGTGACAAATCCACTACTAAAGCAATGTTTGCTTCTCTATGTTCTAGCTATGAAGGCAACTAGAAGGTCGAAGAAGTAAAAGCTCTCAGCTTGTACATCAGTTTGAGTTGTTCAAGATGAAGGATAATGAAACTATTGAAGAGATGTACTCAAGGTTTCAAACCTTAGTCTCTGGACTGAAAATACTGAAGAAGAATTATGTTGCTTCTGATCATGTTAGCAAGATACTAAGAAGCTTTCCTGCTAGATGGAGACCAAAGGTGACTGTCATTGAGGAAGCTAAAGATTTAAACACTTTAAGTGTTGAAGATCTTGTTAGTTCTCTCAAAGTTCATAAGTTAAGTCTTTATGAACATGAGTTTACTAAGAAGAGTAAATCAATAGCTCTTCCATCCAAAGGCAAGTCATCAAAAGCTCTCAAAGTAGTTGAATCTGAAGAAGAAGAACCATCTGGTTCAGATTCTGAAGAAGATGCTGCTGAGATGGCTATGCTCTCCAACAGACTGCAGTATTTGGCCAAGAAGAATAGAAAGTTTCTGACCAGAAGGAGTAACTTCAGAAGCTCAAAGAGAGAAGATCAGAAGGGTTGCTTCAACTGTAAGAAGCCTGGACATTTCATTGCTGATTGCCCTGATCTTCAGAAAGATAAGTTAAAGGAAACTTTGAGTTCCTTGTATCTGAAGTTGAAGAAGAGGAGAATGAAGAGATTCCCGACAAGATCTCTCATATACTGGGGCATCTTAACCGTCGAATCTATAAACAAAATCAAGAAGATTATCCAAAAGAGGGCATTCACTTCCAAAGACTGGCATGAGATGTTACTGTTACCTTGCATAGGTATCGTGCTTCAATACACATTTCAACAGGGGCAACCCCCCTCCTTCCCCGATATGCAACATGGATGTTGTGCTTCCCATGGAGATTGAGGTCCCGTCAATAGGAGTTCTGCTAAATTCCAAGCTTGATCAAATTTAAACGCATGACGACCTTGTACAAATATATCAAAAGAGGTTTGAAACGAACTTCCAACAAAAAGGTTCTTTCCGATGAATTTCAAGAAGGGAACTTTGTACTACTTTCCAAGCAAACTCCAGGGGCAAGTGGACGCCTAACTGTGAAGGCTCGTGTGCAATGACTTTTGTGACTACGGATGGTGACAAACTCACATGACCTATGAATGCCGGTGCAGTCAAGAAATACTTTGTCAAAAATAGAAGCTCGATAAGTCGCAAACATGAAAAGACGGCTTAGGCAAAAATGAGCATCTTGATGGACTGAAAACCCAAAAAGGCGGTCCAGGCAAAAATTAGAGACACGAACAAAAATTATTATCCTGATATATTGAAACCCAAGAAGGCGATCTATGCAAAAATTAAGGATCATGACAAAGTAACTGCATCCAGTCAGCACAATCCACTTAGGGCATCCAGCTATCAAAAGACCTCCGATTCGAAGCATCTGCAGATCAAAGACTCGGAGCAGGGTCATTCAAAGTTCTTAGGGAGTATAACGGTTATTGTGTTCAATGTACCTTCCCATTATATTTACCATTTTCCAAATTTTTTCAAAGATCCGTGGAGCCACGCCATTGGTAGGCCACCACTCAATTCATCAAATTTGAGTCTGTGCCATTTACTCAGAACTCTCATTTATTCTGTTTGCAAAATTTCTTCTATTTTTTTATGGCAATACTTGAAGCAAAAAATTTCAAAATAAAAAATCTTTTTTTTACATCTTTTGAAAAGTGTGAACAACAAACACACTCTCTTTGAACTCGTGAGTAGTTGAAGCATACATCAACATCCGCCTCGAGAACGGTTACACTCCGAAAGGGAAACATGGCTAAGCACAATGGAGAGGACCTCTACTTTGAGCAAGATGTTGTCACAGTCCAAAAACACAAAAAAAATATATATACAAAAATAAAAGCTCGCTAAGTTGAAAACCCGAAAGGGCGGCTTAGGCAATAGAGAGCGTCCCGGTGGACTCAAAACCTGAAAGGGCGGTTCAGGCAAAAATTAGGGGCATAAAAAAGGAATATATTCCTGGTGGACTGAAAACCCGAAAGGGCGGTCTAGGCAAAAGTTAGGGATTTCCAAAAGAAAAACAAAAACAAAAAACATGACAGCTGAGGCGTACCAGTGGAAGAACACTTTGCACTGGTTTACAAATGGCGACTTCTTCCAGACTTTTGATCAACAATGGGCTTTATCCCCAGGAGCATCAGTCGCTACCTTGTACCAGGTTTTACCCCGTCAACGGCTCGATTTGTTCACAATAGTATCATCTCCAAGGAAATTTGCCGAGTGTTTTTAATGCGATGTCAGTCTGCTTCCCATCTTACCCGTCATGTCTCGTTTCATCGAGTTACCCGTCATATACAATTTATACAGTCGTACAAGTTACATCCATACATTCATACATCTGCTTATACAATCGTACATTCATACATTAATACTTTCACATATTCATACATTCATGCATACAAAATATATACACAACATCATTCATACATGGTTGCATCAGTCGCTGAAAGTCTTGTTTTATCGTATTCTCTTTTTCAGTCTTCAATTGTTTCAAGCTGCCAGTCCTAAACAACGGACCGCTTGAGTCTACTTTTGGCCTTGTTTCAAGCTGCCAGTCCTAAACAACAGACCGCTTGAGTTTATCTTGTTTCAAGCTGCTAGTCCTAAACAACAGACTGCTTGGTCTATTTTTGCCTTGTTTCAAGCTGCCAGTCCTAAACAAAGGACCGCTTAAGTCTATTTTTGCCTTGTTTCAAGCTGCCAGTCCTAAACAACAGACCGCTTGAGTCTACTTTTGGCCTTGTTTCAAGCTGTCAGTCCTAAAAACCGGACCGCTTGAGTTTATCTTGTTTAAAGCTGCTAGTCCTAAACAACGGACCGCTTGAGTTTACTTTCTATCTTGTTTCAAGCTACCAGTCCAAAACAACAGACCGCTTGACTTTACCTTTTTGCTTCGTTCCAAGCTAACAGTCCTAAACAACGGACCGCTTGAGTTTATCTTGTTTCAAGCTGCTAGTCCTAAACAACGGACCGCTTGAGTTTACTTTCTATCTTGTTTCAAGCTGCCAGTCCAAAACAACGGACCACTTGACTTTACCTTTTTGCTTCGTTCCAAGCTACCAGTCCTAAACAATAGACCGCTTGAGTTCATCTTGTTTCAAGCTGCAAGTCCTAAACAATGGACCACTTGTGTTTACTTTCTATCTTGTTTCAAGCTGCCAGTCCTAAACAACGGACCGCTTGAGTTTACTTTCTATCTTGTTTCCAGCTGTCAGTCCTAAACAACGGACCGCTTGTGTCTACTTTCTATCTTGTTTCAAGCTGCCAGTACTAAACAACGGACCGCTTGTGTCTACTTTTTTATCTTGTTTCAAACTGTCAGTCCTAAACAACGGACCGCTTGAATTTACCTTTTTTTCTTATTTCAAGTTGTCAGTCCTAAACAACGGACCGCTTGAGTTTATGTTTCATCATGTTTTGAATAGTTTGAGGTCATATTTTATTTTCACAAAAGTGTCGTCCCCTGCTTTGTCGGAAAACGAGATGTCACTCAATCTTTATCTTCTCAAGTATCTCATTCCTCGCCTGGACGGATTACGGAATATCAAATCATCATTCCCCGTTTTGTCAGATTACAGAATATCAAGTGTTTCATTCCCCAGTTTAACGGATTACGGAATATCAAATGTGTCTTTCCCCGCTTTGTCGGATTACGGAATTTCAAGTGTTTCATTCCCTGATTTAACGGATTACAGAATATCAAATGTGTCGTTCCCCGCTTTGTCGGATTACGTAATTTCAAGTGTATCATTCCTCGCTTTGTCGGATTACGGAATATCATAAGCTCATTCCCCGCTTAGTCGGATTACGGAATATCAAGAGTGTCATTCCCCGTTTTATCGGATGACGAAATGCCAACAGTGTCATCTTCCGGTATGCCAGATGACGAGACGCCACTCAATTTCTGTTTTCTCAAGTGTTGTTCCCCAATTTGTGGGATGACGGAATGTCAAAAGTATCGTCCCCAGATTATCTGTTCTAGAGACGTCGCTAATCAATTTCAAGTGGCTAGTTCCGACAAAAGAACAGCTTGAGTCTACCTTCAATCAATTTCAAGCGGCTAGTTCCGACAAAAGGATAGCTTGAACCCTTTCAAAAGTGTCATCCCCGGTGTGTCTGGTCAAGAGATGTCACCCCAAAGTTTTTTGTCTTCACACAACTATCAATACAATAGCGGACAATCATTTTCCCAAGTGAAACTACGTTCCCTCTAGCGGAGTCGGATCCCATTCTTCAACGAATTTGGGTATCCCATCGTTGGTTCTCGTCTCAGTCAAGTCAACTTTGTCGTCCTGCATTCACACAAGCATTTCACGAGCATTCATAGCATCTTAGGTCCAAAATTGGTGTACTTTGTATTTAAGTCTCATCTGTCCGATCGAATCAAAGATTCCATCTTCAAATCTCCGGACGAAGAAACTTAAATAGGGGCATCTGTCATAGCCCAATTTTTGACCTAAGATACCACTGACATGCGTCGTTTAACCCTGATTAGTCTCCGACTTTTCAATAAAAAATTCGGCATAGAGGTATTTTAAAATACCTCATGTTTGTTTCCGAGTCAGGTCATCTTCTCTCTTTATGTTATTTTTCTTTTAATTTTTAATTTTTAATTCCATCTTTTTTATTCAAATTTTAATTAACCTTTAATTCACTTTAATATTTTTTTTTTTAGTCTTATCTCATTATTAATCTTTATCTCGTTTCCTCTCCATTTTTATTATTATTATTGTTATTTTTATTTCATTTGGTGTCCAATGATAATCCGATAAGTCCAAAAATCTATCCCAATCCAACAACAGCTCACACGCCTCATCTGCAAGCGATTTTCTAGGAACAAATACGTTTCCTCCTCTCCAACCCACAAATTTTCTGCTTCTGTTAACAAACCCTAAAGCACTAACACTGGCACTATAAAAACCATACTCATGAACCTGCAAAGGGGGGCGCAATTCATCAAAACCTCAACAAAGTCGTAAGCCAAACCTGCATAGAAAAAACCAGTAACAGAATAACACTAACACCATAGTAGTAACATCGACCCAATCATCATATTACAAATCCAAGAGCCATCGACCAAACCCATCCAAACCATACAACATCAGGAACGACACAAATCCCACACCAAAGATTGGTGTCGAACCTCCCAACCGACACAAACAATCCAAGGATTCGAATTAAAGCATCAAACCAAACGGAAGGAGCATTCGGAACTAGTTCGCGAATCAACATCAACAACCAAACTCGACAAACAGCAAGAACGACGGAACCACACGCAAACGGATTCGGCTCCGTTCACGTACACAACCACACGCGCACAGCAGCAAGAAGCGGGGACACAAATCAACAGCATCACACACAGATCACAATTTCGAATCCAAAGGTAGTTTTTTTATCTTCTTGTGATGTTTTGATAGATCTAGGATCAATACTTTGTTGTTTGGGATTTTGGGGTTTAAAATCGGAAAGAGGATAGGCAGGACAGTGTAAAACCGAAGAAAGAAAGAGAGAGAGCTGAGAAAAGAAAGAGATGAGAGAGAAAGAAAGGATGGAAATGAATGAAGAAGGGTCTTACACCATATATATATGTCCTCTTTGAACCGGTTCGGTTCTCCTGGACCAGACCCAGGCTTGAACCGAACCGGCCTCCCCCTATTGGTTCACGCTTAAGCCCAACGTGTCTGGGCTATATCTAGCCCAATTTCAGTCTGTTTCAATCCTACACACCCCTGATTACTGTCTGAACCCCCTCTTTGCATCACACCATTTTATTTCCATTTCTTCATGCATTTTAGTCTTTCTTACATTTTTTTATTATTCCTTTTGCATCATATTATTTTATACCTATTAGATTAGGTTGCATATTTATCATTTATTTATTTGTACATATTTATTTTTATGTCATTTATTTTTGTTGCATATAATTTTAGAATGTAAATTAGGCTAATGTAAAGTCATTCATGCATTTTTTAGTTTAGGTTTATTTTCACGCATAGTTACATATTCATCTTTTTAGGTCATTTATTTTTATTGCACATACTTTAGAATGTATATTTAGGCTTCAATGTAAATAATTTATTTTTCTTGTCATTTATCTTCCGCAGACCTTAGAATGTATCATAGGCTTTAATGTAATAGTTGTAGGTGCATGTGTGTGTGCGTGTGTGTATGCTTTATTCTTACGCTCCTAGTCTAGGTTAAAGGTTCTTGTGGTGATCCAACGTCACTACTAGATACCTACGCTTTTATTTTCTTTCTCCGTTAGTTTCAATTTTAGATTAATCATTATTCAAAAAACAAAAAACATGCAAATAACCACAAAAACACAAAAATATTTTCTTAAATAAACCTTGATCCTAAATCAAGTGACCGTCCTTTTTTTATTTTCTTTTCTTAATCAAATATCAATCAATCTAATTTATTTTGAGTCCATTTTCTTTAATATTAAAAAAACACAAACAAATACTCTTTTGCCACTTTGGCTTTCTTTCATTTTAAAAACCTTTTTCAAAAAACATTAAAAAACACTCAACCAATCAAACGTCAATTTTTACCACGAACTACGTGATTTTGATCCCTCACGGGTACGTAGGCAAAGGACATTTGTCTTTCCAAATTAATAAAATGTAGATAATTAGGTCTTCTTTTTTTCTTTTAATCATTATTCTTAAATTCCTTCTTTTAAACAAAAAGCAAGTTTATAGCACATTAATTCAATGAAACCAAGAGGTTCCCGTAGAGTACTACGGACATAAAGGGTGTTAGCACCTTCCCTTTATGTAACTAACCCCCGAACCCTAAATCTTTTCAAAATGGGGTAGTTTGAACTTTTTCCCCCTTTTTCTTTAAAAAATTAAATGTTCAGTCGTGAAATAATCAAGTGAGTCAAAAGTTAATCAAATAACCTTGATCTCCGGAAAATGACACGACACTAATTGATCATTCAAGTTGTCATTCCAAAAAGTTTAGATTTTTAAGGTTTTGAGTCTACATGAGTTCTACTCTTGTATCATGTTGATGCAGGTTTAGTACCTTTATTGTGAGCCTTTCTTGTATCATTTGTGATACATGGTTAGGACTGTTTTTGAGTTGTAAACTCGTTATGTACTACACCAAAGCTTGTAAGCAAGGTGTTAGTTGTGTGTTTAAAGGTAACATCACCGTTAGTTTGTGTTTTAGGTCTGATAGGTCACAGGGGTTGTGACTGACCATAGGATAGTGAGATGGGGTCTCAGATCCAGGTTGAAATCAATACGGGTAGGTCCTAGGTCTTTAGTGTAAATGAGAAGTTTTCTGAGAGCTATAGAATAAGGACTACGCTAGTGGATTTCCTTCCTGGCTTGGTAGCCCCCAGCGTAGGTGTGTTTGTCACCGAACTGGGTCAACAAACTTATTGTGTTCTTTACTTTCTTGTCATTTACTTTCTTGTTTTTATTTCTATTTAATTCGCGATGTTGGAACATTCAATGGAACATCATAAACGTTGAAACATCTTACAGAACATATTAAAACAAGTTTGCTAGAATTTCACTTATATTATAAAATGATTGGATTCTGTGATGCTGATTATGCTGGTGACAGGATTGAAAGAAAATCAACCAGTGGAAATTGTCAGTTTCTTGGTGAGAATCTGATTACTGAAAACAATATTCCTATTTATTGTGATAATAATGTTGTTATTTGTTTGTCAAAGAATTCAATCTTACATTCAAGATTCAAGCATATTGAGATCAAACATCATTTTATAAGAGAATGTGTTCAAAGAGGTATTTTGGATATACAATTCATTGATATTGAACATCAATGGACTGATATATTCACTAAACCTTTAACTGTTGAAAGATTTAATTTTATAAAGAAAATTTTGAACATGCACTTTGTATCTGATTAATGCTTGCCTCTAAATGGGAATTCAGAATCTGAAGTTGTTCAGAAGCTAAAGTCCATCAAACTCTCCTAACAGAGACTCTGAGGAAAACAAGCTTCTGATGACGTCAGCATCTGAACTCCAGGTCTGGACTCCTTGCTTCTGATAGCTATGTTAGCGGAAACATTGGAAGTTACTTTTTAGTAACACCTGTCCCACTAATGTAAAAGTTATTTTCATTACCACCTTAATGAAAATTGTTGGAACAAAGTGTGTTTAACATTACCACCTTAAGTTTTGATGATAACAAGGTATTAAAATTTCAATTGGAATTGCTAATATTTGTTCAAGTGTACAAGACCATAGTAAAATAATTATAAGTCAAGAATTTGTTCTGAAAGAACAAAAGAGAGCAAAGGAAGTTTGTGTTGCAAGACAGAGTCTGAAGACAAAGGGAGTCTGAAGACCATCAAAAGCTGACGTCAGTAAAGAGTCTGAAAAGTCTCGGAAGCTGGATTTCATCAGAGTCTGAAGACTGGAAGCTGGGTTAGTTAAAAGTTGTTATTCTGGAGTCATATCATTGTAGAAGAAATGAAAGTCTGGAGCAATGACTATTTCAGAGGTATTAGTAGGCATTGTACAACCATTACTTCACTACTCCACTCTTCATGTCTGCAGTAGTACAAGATAACAGTTGTGTCTACGCTGGTTATTCTCCATTCAAGGAATGAATTTGAAATTGTTCCATCATAGGACAATAACAAATCAAGCAACGGATCATTAGTAATTATCAGGCTTCAACAACGGCTCTTTTTGACGTACTGGCAATCTACAACATTTCTTTCACCCCTCTATATAAAGGAGTGAAGACTTGAAGATTGTAAGAGACTCACAACAATTTTACAAGTGCCAAAACTCTGCTGAAATTGTTTTCACATCAAAGTTCACTTAGAATTTCTAGAGTCTTAAGAGTTTGTATCTGATTTGTATTGTGAACACCACTGATTGTATATCAAGTGTTCAAACCTCAAACAATTTTATGTGTAATTCTGTTTGATTAGAAGTGTAACACCCACGACGTGGCTTTCAATATCCCGCCAGTTGGAACGGGCACTATCCGTAAGGATGACCCCACGTTAATAAGAGGAACCGAATCACATCGAAATGAAAGGGATCCGGAGGCCGTGTAGGTATGGGACTACATGGTTGAAGGAAGGCTTATAAGAATTGTTAGGTACTACCCATATCAACAAGATGCATCTTCTTTTCGGTAGCTCATTCCATAAGAACTCCACAGTTAAGTGTGCTTGACTTGGAGCAATTTTGGGATGGGTGACCTACCGGAAAGTTTCCCGGTAAGCGTGCGAGTGAGGACAAAACACGTTGAAAAGACTCGTGTTAGTTTGTGGGGTTAGTCGGCAATCCTAAAAAGCAGTCTAGGATGTTACAAGAAGTCTCTTGCTTTTGTGCTTGAGCATAGGAAGTCTCTTGTGTTTGTGCTTGAGCATATTAAACCTCTGTGGGGTTAGTCGGCAATCCTAAAAAGCAGTCTAGGATGTTACAAGAAGTCTCTTGCTTTTGTGCTTGAGGATAGGAAGTCTCTTGTGTTTGTGCTTGAGCATATTAAACCTCTTGCTTTTGTGCTTGAGTTGTTTGAAATCTCTTGCTTTTGTGCTTGAGCAATTGTAATCAGATATTGATTTTAGTGAACTCTCCTTGGAAGTCCAAGGGGGATAGGACTACTTCCAGTTTGTGAAAGGAACCTGTATAATTACTTAGTGTCTTTCTCTTCTCTCACTTTTTACATTATCCGCTGCATAAGACTCTGAACTCTGTGCTAGACTCTGAACTCAATCAAACTCTGAACACTGGACTTTGTTTTAAAAAGAAGAAAAAGTTAACACATTTCAACCCACCGTTCTTGTGTTTTTCTCACCTTCATTCATAATTCCTCATAATGTTTTCCCCTATTCTTTTAGTCTATTTAAGCTTAGGATCATATCTTTGTATATAGTTTCATCATTAATATCTTTTAATGTCTTACGCCACTATCAAAATTTCATGTTTTAGACTCGTCATTACCTTAAGGTAATCACTTCTATTTATGCCTAAAAACACTTCCTCATTTAGATATTTAATTTACGGATCCTTACTTTTACTTTACACACTAAAGGCTATCTTAAACTCACTATTGTTTGTATAGATATTGAAGAGTCGACTAGAAGGATTGTGCTGAAATTTTATGAAAAACGCAGCATGACCTAGGTACAGTAATTAAATCATAACTAAAGTTCTAGAGGTTCTATTGGATTCAAGGTAAAATGAAAGATAACATCCTTAGCTACAACTTTCATGAAGACACCTAAATCCAATTCTGAACAGAAAGTGCTGGAAAACTTTATTTTTTTTAAGGCAAGGATAGATGCACGATTGTGTTGATTGAGGTAAAACCAAAGCCAATGGAAAAGTGTATGGTATTTTGATCATAACTCACGTTGTGGATGTCTGATTGAGGTAAAACCAAAGTCAATGGAAAGCTAACATCCATACCTACAACTTTCATGAAGACAGCTAAGCTTGATTTGGAGCAGAAAGCATCGTGGCACATTGATTCTCATCGTGGCACGTTTTTACAACTTAAAAAAAATGTTTTTGTCGCTGAAAAAATCGTGGCACGTTGGACATCCATCATGGCACGATTGTGTCAGTTCCAAAACCCAGAAAATAATGTTTTTACCTTCGAATTTGCTCCTAACTTGATTAAAAATCCCTATTTTCAACCCCTTTTGATCCCAAATTGATATGAAACATGTCTAGGGTTACCCTATTGTCCAAACACTAATTTTCCCTTAATTATGTTCTTCCAACAACATCGTCATACACTTTCATCGTTAATCTCTCATCAAAATTCACAACATAACAACAACATCATCATAAATGTTAAACAACCCCATCATAGAATAAGATACCCTAAACTGAAAGGATTCTCCCCTATACCACGAATTCTCTGAAAACGTGACGTTTGACTCTCTTCTCCTTAGCCAAGGTTTGCCTCATTTCCTCTGCTCTTTTTTTTGTTTCTCACATGCCACAATAATCTGTTTCTGACTCTCTATTCCTCTATTTATGCTAGGAAACTAGGTTAACCATCTATTATTACTTTTCTCGCCTCTAATTATCATAATTTACTGCCTCTTTCCCCGTTTATTTTATTACTTTCTATTTCACACCCCTACTCTTATTATCTCATTCTCCATCTTATTATTTCTCAACCAATAATAATAATACTAATATTACGTATAAATAATATTGTTAATTAATAATAAAAATCAGGGTGTTACAGATCCAATCATTTTTGTAGTTAGCCCACTCAGGTCGGATTGGGCTAGGCCGGACCAACCCATTTGACACCTTTATACCCTGCCGCTAGGTCGCTTCTACGCATATGAAATACTCATGTAACACCCCGTTTTCCCAACTTAAAAATTTCATAAAAATATCAGAGTTTATCATCATAAACGGAGCATCACATTCATCAATACATCATTTTCAACAATCATAGTAATAGAAAAATATTATTTATTAAAGCAACCTGTCTTATAAAATTCAATGATCAAATGCAGCGGAATTTAGTTTACATTATCTCATAAATCCTTGGCACTAAATGGCCACAATTTAACATCTTAAATAGTCTTCATAAAATTCTTCAACATTATTAAAAATAAATACGTAACAAGGAAACAATGCATCAGACAATCTCCATCCCGTTACGTATCAGAGCATCCTAGACGACACGGCGGAGATTACTCACAACAACAGCTAGACCTGGTTATCTGCACGTTACCAACGTATGGGCAACATTCAAACAGAAAGGGTGAGATTTCACATTCATTAATAGCAAATAATAATTCATAAAGAGTAATCAACATACATATATTCAACATCAAATAAACAGCAGTTAACATTATCTATTAATGTCAGAATAGCATCATCATCATCAAGAACAGCAACAAAATCATCAAGGCATCAACAACATCTTAAGCAATCATCATTTATTTCATGTTATGACGACTCTACAATGCAACAACAACTCCTCATCTTAAACAACAACATCTTAGACAACTTCAATATGCATGTGGTACCACCAGGGCATTAAGCCCCCATCTCTAAGGTCATATATGGACCTGTCGAGCATTAAGCCCCCATCTCTAAGGTCATAAATGGACCTGTCGGGCATTAAGCCCCCATCTCTAAGGTCTCTAAGGTCATAAAGGACCTGTCGGGCATTAAGCCCCCATCTCTAAGGTCATAAATGGATCTGTCGGGCATTAAGCCCCCATCTCTGACTATGCAACGACACAACTCTAATGCAACGACATAATTTTCATACAACAACTTGAATGGCATACCATCATAATATTATGTATCATACAATACTCACATAATGTATTCCAACATATCAACAACAATAACAACATATACATTAATCAATTACATTCATATTAAAGTCCAAAACATTCTTCAAAAGCAAATCAAGTTTGATCAATAAGACATAAACCAAATACTCATAAAACACCTCAACTAAATCCCTAATACTTAAGTTGAAGTTGGGAAACCAACCATAAATTTTTGGACTAACTTAGGATTAGTTATGCTAAGTTTTCTTAAAGTTTTCTAAGGACCCACTTGGACTATTTTCTTCATAACTCAAAATCTACACATAATTTTCTAGTCACTCCAAATCCATTAGAAAGCTAACTCAATTATTTACAACTTTCATGTTTACACCTAAAGCTAATTCAACACGGAAATGGGTGGAAAAGACACAAGAACGCAAAAATCGAAGTTCTGACTGTAACGCCCGTCTTAATTATTTAATTAATTCGATGAAGTTTAGAATATATTTATAAATATATGCTTATATGATTTATGATTTAAGTAATTTATATGACTAAGATGTGTGAATTATATGATTCGTGAGGTTGAGTAGTTTATATGATTTATGAATAAATTATGTGGAGTATATGATGTTGTGAAGTTGTTATGTTGGTGTGATTTGTTTTATTATTAAATAAATAAGATATGAGAAATAAAATAAAAATATTAGAAGTTGGGCTGTGAGGTGGAAATAGTAAGTTTATAGGTGAGATGAGCAATAAGAGTAAATAAATAAGACAAACATAAGTGGGAGACGTTTTTACGTGAAACGCTTTTGGAAAAGGGAGAAAAAGTCAGAAGAGGAGATCAAGAGGGAGAGAGAGCTGCGATTCTGCTATAATCAGGTAAGGGTGAGACTAATTTTCAATATTATTAAGGGTATAATTCTGTAGAATGAATTTAGCATGATTAGGTTAAGTTTTGGTGAGAATTTAAGAATTAGGGTTTTGAGGATGTTATAGATTATTGATAGTATAGAAGTTGTTAAAACTATATATAGATGATTTACAGTTCATAGATTAATCCTATAACAATGTTCTAATCAGTATTTTGGGATTTGGGTAGATGAATTCGGGATTTCCATGTGACATATTGATGTTAAGCGTTTTTGGGAATAAGTGACTAAGTGGGGTTTTGGAAAACGATTTTTTTGAGTGGGTTAAACTTGAATTTTTCTATAGAATATGATAGAGCTTAGTGTCAGGAGCGCGTAGGCGAAAACGGCATCGAAAACGGATTAACGGTTTAGGTTTTATACACGAAAACGTGAAAGGTAGAAAATCTGATGTTGTCTGTCGAACTAAGAACGTGCCACGATGGAGGTCCAACGTGCCACGATTTTTCCAGAAACAAAACCATTTTTAGACTGTCCAAACGTGCCACGATGGTACCTCAACGTGCCACGATGAAGTGTTGACTTAGACTATTTTTGATCTATTTTCATGTCTCTAAAGGGGTCCTAAGATGTATAGTAAGACCCCAAATCAATAACCTTAATGAGAGGGATTGTAATTAAGGGTTATAGTAGTAGTTTCTTTTGCCATAATGTGGTATTGTTATATGAGTATTATGTGGATTATATAAGACGTTTAAGATGTTTTTGATTATCATTGATACTGTTATATTGTGATGTGGTTTCTGTGCTGTCATGTTGATGTCACTTACTGAATTAAGCTGTATGAGTCTATCCAAGATGTTGTCCTAAATGTTGGTTATTAATGTCATGAGGTTTTATATGTTGGTCTAAGTTGTAAGTTGTAAGAAGTTGTCCATGATTATGAGTCGTATGAGTTGTTCATGTTGTTGTCTAAGTTGTTGGAAGTTTGAGTTCATTGCATGCTCATTAAAGTTGGGGGCTTTAGGCCCGGCAGCCTTTGTGCTCATTAAAGTTGGGGGCTTTAGGCCCGGCAGCCTTTGTGCTCACACGTTGAGGAGCCTATTATGCTCATTATATTGTTGATTGGTACCACATGCATTTGCATATCAAGAAGTTTCATGATGTTTAAGATTGTTAAGTTGTTGTTGAGTTGATAGAGTTGCATTGTCAAGATGAGTTGTGTTGTTAAGTCGTTGTTGAGTTGGTAAAGTTGCATTGTCAAGATGAGTTGTGTTGTCAAGTTGTTGTTGAGTTGATAGAGTTGCATGGTAAAAGGTGAGTTGTGTCGTCAAGTTGAGTGTTAAGTTGATTATGATTTGTGATGAAAATTAGTAATGGTATTAGATGATTGTATTTGTTATGAAATGAAAAATATGCTAATTGTTGATATGTTATTAATGTTTAAGTTATTAAATGCATTTTATTGGATTATATGCTTAATGTATTGATTATGAAATCTCACCCCTTCTGCGTATATGTTGCCTCGACCGTGGGTAATGTGCAGGTAATAAAGATTAGAGGCATTCGTGAGTGGACTTCTCACTTGGTGTCTAGGTGCTCTGATACGTAACGGGATGGGGGCTTGCTTTTACTTCTATTCCTTACGTGTCTCTTTTATGAACTAATTTATGAGATTTTCCAATAAGGCCTGCGTGCCAAGACTTTTAAATGTTGAACTATTTTCCGCTGCAACAGTTTTAAGATTTTCATGATGTTGAATTTGAAGGATAATTATTATTATCTGTTTGAGATGTTAAAGTAGTGTGTGACATTCCGTTATGAATTAAATACTCTGATTTTAAATGAAATTTTTATGTTGGGAAAATGGGGTGTTACAATTGGTATCAGAGCAGGTCGGTCCGTCCGGCCAAGTAGTAGAGTCGCGTTGTGTCGTATTACAATTTTGTACTGTATTTGAGTTGTCCTGTTTGTTGTTTGTTGTGTAATCCCTAGTATAAACTGGTTGGAGTACAACCATGTTCACATTAATTGTTTTAGTAAGTACGTGTATTTTTTCTTCTGCCGCAGAAGAAAGTGGGGCAGAGTTTTTGTCTACTAAGCAGCTGAAGCAGTTAGAACGCGATGGAATCTTGATGTTTTCGTTGATGGCGTCTTGTCCATTGAGAATCAAGCAGTGATTGATAGGTTGCAAGTGGTATACGATTTTCCTGAAGTTTTTCCCGATGAAATTCCTGATGTACCTCCAGAGAGAGAAGTTGAATTTTCGATTGATCTTATTCCGGAAACAAAGCCTGTGTCTATGACACCTTACCGTATGTCGGCATCTGAATTGGCTGAGTTGAAGAAACAATTAGAGGATTGTCTTGCAAGTGCTGAAAGAGAAGAAGTTATATGCTAAGTTATCTAAGTGTGAATTCTAGTTGAAAGAAGTAAGTTTTCTTGACCATGTTATTTCTGGCAATGGTATTGCACTAGATCCGTCTAAAGTTGAAGCGGTATCGCAATGGGAGACTCCTAAGTCGGTTACAGAGATTAGAAGTTTTTAGGGATTAGCAGGTTATTACCGCAGATTTATAGAAGGATTTCCTAAGTTGGCACTTCCGTTAACGCAATTGACTTGTAAAGGAAAAGCTTTTGTGAGGGATATTCAGTGTGAAAACAGTTCTAATGAATTGAAGAAGCAGTTGACGACGGCTCCAGTTTTGATATTGCCAAAGTCTGATAAACCTTTTACAGTATATTGTGATGCGTCCAAGTTGGGCTTAGGTGGTGTGCTTATGCAAGATGGTAAAGTGGTTGCTTATGCATCAAGACGGTTGAGAATTCATGAACGAAATTATCCTACTCATGATCTTGAATTAGCTGCAGTTGTATTTGTGCTTAAGATTTGGAGACATTACTTGTATGGTTCGAGATTTGAGGTGTTTAGTGATCACAAGAGCTTGAAGTATTTGTTCTATCAAAAGGAATTGAATATGAGACAGCGAAGGTGGCTCGAATTGTTGAAGGATTATGACTTTAGTTTGAATTACCACCCGGGTAAAGCTAATGTTGTTGCGGATGCCTTAAGTAGGAAGAGTTTACATATGTCTGCTATGATGGTGAAGGAATTTGAATTGCTTGAACAGTTTAGAGATATGAGCTTAGTTTGTGAAATGTCGTCTCGGAGCGTTAAGTTAGGAATGCTGAAAATTGATAATAATTTCTTAAAAGATATTAAGGATGCGCAGAAAGCTGATGTTAAGTTTGTGGACTTGTTGGTTGCTAGTAATCAAACTGAAGATGGTGACTTTAAGGTCGATGATCAGGGTGTGTTGAGGTTTCGAGGTAGGATTTGTATTCCAGACAATGATGAGATAAAGAAGATGATTCTTGAAGAGAGTCATAGGAGTAGCTTGAGTATCCATCCGGGAGCTACAAAGATGTATCATGATTTAAAGAAGTTGTTTTGGTTGTCTGGATTGAAACGTGATGTAGCACAATTTGTGTATTCTTGTTTAATTTGTCAAAAGTCGAAGGTGGAGCATCAGAAGCCTGCTGGATTGATGACACCGTTAGATGTACCAGAATGGAAATGGGATAGTATATCCATGGATTTTGTGACGAGTTTGCCGAATACTCCTAAGGGAAATGATGCTATTTGGGTGATTGTGGATAGATTGACGAAGTCGGCACACTTCCTCCCGATTAATATTAGTTTTCCTTTTCCTGTGGCTCAGTTGGCAGATATTTATATTCGAGACATAGTGAAATTGCATGGTGTTCCTTCAAGCATCGTGTCAGATAGAGATCCAAGATTTACTTCTAGATTTTGGAAGAGTTTGCAAGAGGCTTTAGGCTCTAAGTTGAGATTGAGTTCGGCTTATCATCCTCAAACAGATGGTCAGTCGGAAAGAACAATTCAGTCACTCGAAGACTTGTTGAGAGTTTGTGTACTTGGGCAAGGTGGAACTTGGGATAGTCATCTCCCGTTGATAGAGTTCACATATAATAATAGTCATCATTCAAGTATTGGGATGGCACCTTTCGAGGCCTTATATGGTCGGAAGTGTAGGACTCCGTTGTGTTCGTTTGAAACAGGTGAAAGTGTGGTTTTAGGTCCAGAAATTGTTCAGCAGACTACTGAGAAAGTGAAAATGATTCAAGAAAAGATGAAAGCGTCGCAGAGTTGACAAAAGAGTTACCATGATAAGCGTAGGAAAGACCTTGAGTTTCAAGAAGGAGAGCACGTGTTCTTGAGAGTTACTCCGATGACCGGTGTTGGTCGTGCATTGAAGTCCAAGAAGTTGACTCCGAAGTTTATTGGTCCTTATCAGATATCTGAGAGAATTGGCACGGTGGCTTATAGAGTTGGCTTACCACCGCATCTATCAAATTTGCATGATGTGTTTCATGTGTCGCAGTTGAGAGAGTATGTCCCAGACCCGTCCCATGTGATTCAGAATGATGATGTGCAAGTTAGAGACAACCTTACGGTGGAGACCTTACCTTTGAGAATTGGTGATCGCAAGGTGAAGACGTAGAGGGGCAAGGAGATACCTCTAGTGAGAGTTGTTTGGAGTGGAGCAACTGGTGAAACCTTGACATGGGAGCAAGAGAGTAAGATGGTAGAGTCTTATCCAGAGTTGTTTGCTTGAGGTAAATTTTCGAGGACGAAAATTCTATAAGTTGGGGAGAGTTGTAACGCCCGTCTTAATTATTTAACTAATTCGATGAAGTTTAGAATATATTTATAAATATATGCTTATATGATTTATGATTTAAGTAATTTATATGACTAAGATGTGTGAATTATATGATTCGTGAGGTTGAGTAGTTTATATGATTTATGAATAAATTATGTGGAGTATATGATGTTGTGAAGTTGTTATGTTGGTGTGATTTATTTTATTATTAAATAAATAAAATATGAGAAATAAAATAAAAATATTAGAAGTTGGGTTGTGAGGTGGAAATAGTAAGTTTATAGGTGAGATGAGCAATAAGGGTAAATAAATAAGACAAACATAAGTGGGAGACGTTTTTACGTGAAACGCTTTTGGAAAAGGGAGAAAAAGTCAGAAGAGGAGATCAAGAGGGAGAGAGAGCTGCGATTCTGCTATAATCAGGTAAGGGTGAGACTAATGTTCAATATTATTAAGGGTATAATTATGTAGAATGAATTTAGCATGATTAGGTTAAGTTTTGGTGAGAATTTAAGAATTAGGGTTTTGAGGATGTTATAGATTATTGATAGTATAGAAGTTGCTAAAACTATGTATAGATGATTTACAGTTCATAGATTAATCCTATAACAATGTTCTAATCAGTATTTTGGGATTTGGGTAGATGAATTCGGGATTTCCATGTGAAATATTGATGTTAAGCGTTTTTGAGAATAAGTGACTAAGTGGGGTTTTGGAAAACGATTTTTTTGAGTGGGTTAAACTTGAATTTTTCTATAGAATATGATAGAGCTTAGTGTCAGGAGCGCGTAGGCGAAAACGGCATCGAAAACGGATTAACGGTTTAGGTTTTATGCACGAAAACGTGAAAGGTAGAAAATCTGATGTTGTCTGTCGAACTAAGAACGTGCCACGATGGAGGTCCAACGTGCCACGATTTTTCCAGAAACAAAACCATTTTTAGACTGTCCAAACGTGCCACGATGGTACCTCAACGTGCCACGATGAAGTGTTGACTTAGACTATTTTTGATCTATTTTCATGTCTCTAAAGGGGTCCTAAGATGTATAGTAAGACCCCAAATCAATAACCTTAATGAGAGGGATTGTAATTAAGGGTTATAGTAGTAGTTTCTTTTGCCATAATGTGGTATTGTTATATGAGTATTATGTGGATTATATAAGACGTTTAAGATGTTTTTGATTATCATTGATACTGTTATATTGTGATGTGGTTTCTGTGCTGCCATGTTGATGTCACTTACTGAATTAAGCTGTATGAGTCTATCCAAGATGTTGTCCTAAATGTTGGTTATTAATGTCATGAGGTTTTATATGTTGGTCTAAGTTGTAAGTTGTAAGAAGTTGTCCATGATTATGAGTCGTATGAGTTGTTCATGTTGTTGTCTAAGTTGTTGGAAGTTTGAGTTCATTGCATGCTCATTAAAGTTGGGGGCTTTAGGCCCGGCAGCCTTTGTGCTCATTAAAGTTGGGGGCTTTAGGCCCGGCAGCCTTTGTGCTCACACGTTGAGGAGCCTATTATGCTCATTATATTGTTGATTGGTACCACATGCATTTGCATATCAAGAAGTTTCATGATGTTTAAGATTGTTAAGTTGTTGTTGAGTTGATAGAGTTGCATTGTCAAGATGAGTTGTGTTGTTAAGTCGTTGTTGAGTTGGTAAAGTTGCATTGTCAAGATGAGTTGTGTTGTCAAGTTGTTGTTGAGTTGATAGAGTTGCATGGTAAAAGGTGAGTTGTGTCGTCAAGTTGAGTGTTAAGTTGATTATGATTTGTGATGAAAATTAGTAATGGTATTAGATGATTGTATTTGTTATGAAATGAAAAATATGCTAATTGTTGATATGTTATTAATGTTTAAGTTATTAAATGCATTTTATTGGATTATATGCTTAATGTATTGATTATGAAATCTCACCCCTTCTGCGTATATGTTGCCTCGACCGTGGGTAATGTGCAGGTAATAAAGATTAGAGGCATTCGTGAGTGGACTTCTCACTTGGTGTCTAGGTGCTCTGATACGTAACGGGATGGGGGCTTGCTTTTACTTCTATTCCTTACGTGTCTCTTTTATGAACTAATTTATGAGATTTTCCAATAAGGCCTGCGTGCCAAGACTTTTAAATGTTGAACTATTTTCCGCTGCAACAGTTTTAAGATTTTCATGATGTTGAATTTGAAGGATAATTATTATTATCTGTTTGAGATGTTAAAGTAGTGTGTGACATTCCGTTATGAATTAAATACTCTGATTTTAAATGAAATTTTTATGTTGGGAAAATGGGGTGTTACAATTGGTATCAGAGCAGGTCGGTCCGTCCGGCCAAGTAGTAGAGTCGCGTTGTGTCGTATTACAATTTTGTACTGTATTTGAGTTGTCCTGTTTGTTGTTTGTTGTGTAATCCCTAGTATAAACTGGTTGGAGTACAACCATGTTCACATTAATTGTTTTAGTAAGTACGTGTATTTTTTCTTCTGCCGCAGAAGAAAGTGGGGCAGAGTTTTTGTCTACTAAGCAGCTGAAGCAGTTAGAACGCGATGGAATCTTGATGTTTTCGTTGATGGCGTCTTGTCCATTGAGAATCAAGCAGTGATTGATAGGTTGCAAGTGGTATACGATTTTCCTGAAGTTTTTCCCGATGAAATTCCTGATGTACCTCCAGAGAGAGAAGTTGAATTTTCGATTGATCTTATTCCGGAAACAAAGCCTGTGTCTATGACACCTTACCGTATGTCGGCATCTGAATTGGCTGAGTTGAAGAAACAATTAGAGGATTGTCTTGCAAGTGCTGAAAGAGAAGAAGTTATATGCTAAGTTATCTAAGTGTGAATTCTAGTTGAAAGAAGTAAGTTTTCTTGACCATGTTATTTCTGGCAATGGTATTGCACTAGATCCGTCTAAAGTTGAAGCGGTATCGCAATGGGAGACTCCTAAGTCGGTTACAGAGATTAGAAGTTTTTAGGGATTAGCAGGTTATTACCGCAGATTTATAGAAGGATTTCCTAAGTTGGCACTTCCGTTAACGCAATTGACTTGTAAAGGAAAAGCTTTTGTGAGGGATATTCAGTGTGAAAACAGTTCTAATGAATTGAAGAAGCAGTTGACGACGGCTCCAGTTTTGATATTGCCAAAGTCTGATAAACCTTTTACAGTATATTGTGATGCGTCCAAGTTGGGCTTAGGTGGTGTGCTTATGCAAGATGGTAAAGTGGTTGCTTATGCATCAAGACGGTTGAGAATTCATGAACGAAATTATCCTACTCATGATCTTGAATTAGCTGCAGTTGTATTTGTGCTTAAGATTTGGAGACATTACTTGTATGGTTCGAGATTTGAGGTGTTTAGTGATCACAAGAGCTTGAAGTATTTGTTCTATCAAAAGGAATTGAATATGAGACAGCGAAGGTGGCTCGAATTGTTGAAGGATTATGACTTTAGTTTGAATTACCACCCGGGTAAAGCTAATGTTGTTGCGGATGCCTTAAGTAGGAAGAGTTTACATATGTCTGCTATGATGGTGAAGAAATTTGAATTGCTTGAACAGTTTAGAGATATGAGCTTAGTTTGTGAAATGTCGTCTCGGAGCGTTAAGTTAGGAATGCTGAAAATTGATAATAATTTCTTAAAAGATATTAAGGATGCGCAGAAAGCTGATGTTAAGTTTGTGGACTTGTTGGTTGCTAGTAATCAAACTGAAGATGGTGACTTTAAGGTCGATGATCAGGGTGTGTTGAGGTTTCGAGGTAGGATTTGTATTCCAGACAATGATGAGATAAAGAAGATGATTCTTGAAGAGAGTCATAGGAGTAGCTTGAGTATCCATCCGGGAGCTACAAAGATGTATCATGATTTAAAGAAGTTGTTTTGGTTGTCTGGATTGAAACGTGATGTAGCACAATTTGTGTATTCTTGTTTAATTTGTCAGAAGTCGAAGGTGGAGCATCAGAAGCCTGCTGGATTGATGACACCGTTAGATGTACCAGAATGGAAATGGGATAGTATATCCATGGATTTTGTGACGAGTTTGCCGAATACTCCTAAGGGAAATGATGCTATTTGGGTGATTGTGGATAGATTGACGAAGTCGGCACACTTCCTCCCGATTAATATTAGTTTTCCTTTTCCTGTGGCTCAGTTGGCAGATATTTATATTCGAGACATAGTGAAATTGCATGGTGTTCCTTCAAGCATCGTGTCAGATAGAGATCCAAGATTTACTTCTAGATTTTGGAAGAGTTTGCAAGAGGCTTTAGGCTCTAAGTTGAGATTGAGTTCGGCTTATCATCCTCAAACAGATGGTCAGTCGGAAAGAACAATTCAGTCACTCGAAGACTTGTTGAGAGTTTGTGTACTTGGGCAAGGTGGAACTTGGGATAGTCATCTCCCGTTGATAGAGTTCACATATAATAATAGTCATCATTCAAGTATTGGGATGGCACCTTTCGAGGCCTTATATGGTCGGAAGTGTAGGACTCCGTTGTGTTCGTTTGAAACAGGTGAAAGTGTGGTTTTAGGTCCAGAAATTGTTCAGCAGACTACTGAGAAAGTGAAAATGATTCAAGAAAAGATGAAAGCGTCGCAGAGTTGACAAAAGAGTTACCATGATAAGCGTAGGAAAGACCTTGAGTTTCAAGAAGGAGAGCACGTGTTCTTGAGAGTTACTCCGATGACCGGTGTTGGTCGTGCATTGAAGTCCAAGAAGTTGACTCCGAAGTTTATTGGTCCTTATCAGATATCTGAGAGAATTGGCACGGTGGCTTATAGAGTTGGCTTACCACCGCATCTATCAAATTTGCATGATGTGTTTCATGTGTCGCAGTTGAGAGAGTATGTCCCAGACCCGTCCCATGTGATTCAGAATGATGATGTGTAAGTTAGAGACAACCTTACGGTGGAGACCTTACCTTTGAGAATTGGTGATCGCAAGGTGAAGACGTAGAGGGGCAAGGAGATACCTCTAGTGAGAGTTGTTTGGAGTGGAGCAACTGGTGAAACCTTGACATGGGAGCAAGAGAGTAAGATGGTAGAGTCTTATCCAGAGTTGTTTGCTTGAGGTAAATTTTCGAGGACGAAAATTCTATAAGTTGGGGAGAGTTGTAACGCCCGTCTTAATTATTTAACTAATTCGATGAAGTTTAGAATATATTTATAAATATATGCTTATATGATTTATGATTTAAGTAATTTATATGACTAAGATGTGTGAATTATATGATTCGTGAGGTTGAGTAGTTTATATGATTTATGAATAAATTATGTGGAGTATATGATGTTGTGAAGTTGTTATGTTGGTGTGATTTATTTTATTATTAAATAAATAAAATATGAGAAATAAAATAAAAATATTAGAAGTTGGGTTGTGAGGTGGAAATAGTAAGTTTATAGGTGAGATGAGCAATAAGGGTAAATAAATAAGACAAACATAAGTGGGAGACGTTTTTACGTGAAACGCTTTTGGAAAAGGGAGAAAAAGTCAGAAGAGGAGATCAAGAGGGAGAGAGAGCTGCGATTCTGCTATAATCAGGTAAGGGTGAGACTAATGTTCAATATTATTAAGGGTATAATTATGTAGAATGAATTTAGCATGATTAGGTTAAGTTTTGGTGAGAATTTAAGAATTAGGGTTTTGAGGATGTTATAGATTATTGATAGTATAGAAGTTGCTAAAACTATGTATAGATGATTTACAGTTCATAGATTAATCCTATAACAATGTTCTAATCAGTATTTTGGGATTTGGGTAGATGAATTCGGGATTTCCATGTGAAATATTGATGTTAAGCGTTTTTGAGAATAAGTGACTAAGTGGGGTTTTGGAAAACGATTTTTTTGAGTGGGTTAAACTTGAATTTTTCTATAGAATATGATAGAGCTTAGTGTCAGGAGCGCGTAGGCGAAAACGGCATCGAAAACGGATTAACGGTTTAGGTTTTATGCACGAAAACGTGAAAGGTAGAAAATCTGATGTTGTCTGTCGAACTAAGAACGTGCCACGATGGAGGTCCAACGTGCCACGATTTTTCCAGAAACAAAACCATTTTTAGACTGTCCAAACGTGTCACGATGGTACCTCAACGTGCCACGATGAAGTGTTGACTTAGACTATTTTTGATCTATTTTCATGTCTCTAAAGGGGTCCTAAGATGTATAGTAAGACCCCAAATCAATAACCTTAATGAGAGGGATTGTAATTAAGGGTTATAGTAGTAGTTTCTTTTGCCATAATGTGGTATTGTTATATGAGTATTATGTGGATTATATAAGACGTTTAAGATGTTTTTGATTATCATTGATACTGTTATATTGTGATGTGGTTTCTGTGCTGCCATGTTGATGTCACTTACTGAATTAAGCTGTATGAGTCTATCCAAGATGTTGTCCTAAATGTTGGTTATTAATGTCATGAGGTTTTATATGTTGGTCTAAGTTGTAAGTTGTAAGAAGTTGTCCATGATTATGAGTCGTATGAGTTGTTCATGTTGTTGTCTAAGTTGTTGGAAGTTTGAGTTCATTGCATGCTCATTAAAGTTGGGGGCTTTAGGCCCGGCAGCCTTTGTGCTCATTAAAGTTGGGGGCTTTAGGCCCGGCAGCCTTTGTGCTCACACGTTGAGGAGCCTATTATGCTCATTATATTGTTGATTGGTACCACATGCATTTGCATATCAAGAAGTTTCATGATGTTTAAGATTGTTAAGTTGTTGTTGAGTTGATAGAGTTGCATTGTCAAGATGAGTTGTGTTGTTAAGTCGTTGTTGAGTTGGTAAAGTTGCATTGTCAAGATGAGTTGTGTTGTCAAGTTGTTGTTGAGTTGATAGAGTTGCATGGTAAAAGGTGAGTTGTGTCGTCAAGTTGAGTGTTAAGTTGATTATGATTTGTGATGAAAATTAGTAATGGTATTAGATGATTGTATTTGTTATGAAATGAAAAATATGCTAATTGTTGATATGTTATTAATGTTTAAGTTATTAAATGCATTTTATTGGATTATATGCTTAATGTATTGATTATGAAATCTCACCCCTTCTGCGTATATGTTGCCTCGACCGTGGGTAATGTGCAGGTAATAAAGATTAGAGGCATTCGTGAGTCGACTTCTCACTTGGTGTCTAGGTGCTCTGATACGTAACGGGATGGGGGCTTGCTTTTACTTCTATTCCTTACGTGTCTCTTTTATGAACTAATTTATGAGATTTTCCAATAAGGCCTGCGTGCCAAGACTTTTAAATGTTGAACTATTTTCCGCTGCAACAGTTTTAAGATTTTCATGATGTTGAATTTGAAGGATAATTATTATTATCTGTTTGAGATGTTAAAGTAGTGTGTGACATTCCGTTATGAATTAAATACTCTGATTTTAAATGAAATTTTTATGTTGGGAAAATGGGGTGTTACAATTGGTATCAGAGCAGGTCGGTCCGTCCGGCCAAGTAGTAGAGTCGCGTTGTGTCGTATTACAATTTTGTACTGTATTTGAGTTGTCCTGTTTGTTGTTTGTTGTGTAATCCCTAGTATAAACTGGTTGGAGTACAACCATGTTCACATTAATTGTTTTAGTAAGTACGTGTATTTTTTCTTCTGCCGCAGAAGAAAGTGGGGCAGAGTTTTTGTCTACTAAGCAGCTGAAGCAGTTAGAACGCGATGGAATCTTGATGTTTTCGTTGATGGCGTCTTGTCCATTGAGAATCAAGCAGTGATTGATAGGTTGCAAGTGGTATACGATTTTCCTGAAGTTTTTCCCGATGAAATTCCTGATGTACCTCCAGAGAGAGAAGTTGAATTTTCGATTGATCTTATTCCGGAAACAAAGCCTGTGTCTATGACACCTTACCGTATGTCGGCATCTGAATTGGCTGAGTTGAAGAAACAATTAGAGGATTGTCTTGCAAGTGCTGAAAGAGAAGAAGTTATATGCTAAGTTATCTAAGTGTGAATTCTAGTTGAAAGAAGTAAGTTTTCTTGACCATGTTATTTCTGGCAATGGTATTGCACTAGATCCGTCTAAAGTTGAAGCGGTATCGCAATGGGAGACTCCTAAGTCGGTTACAAAGATTAGAAGTTTTTAGGGATTAGCAGGTTATTACCGCAGATTTATAGAAGGATTTCCTAAGTTGGCACTTCCGTTAACGCAATTGACTTGTAAAGGAAAAGCTTTTGTGAGGGATATTCAGTGTGAAAACAGTTCTAATGAATTGAAGAAGCAGTTGACGACGGCTCCAGTTTTGATATTGCCAAAGTCTGATAAACCTTTTACAGTATATTGTGATGCGTCCAAGTTGGGCTTAGGTGGTGTGCTTATGCAAGATGGTAAAGTGGTTGCTTATGCATCAAGACGGTTGAGAATTCATGAACGAAATTATCCTACTCATGATCTTGAATTAGCTGCAGTTGTATTTGTGCTTAAGATTTGGAGACATTACTTGTATGGTTCGAGATTTGAGGTGTTTAGTGATCACAAGAGCTTGAAGTATTTGTTCTATCAAAAGGAATTGAATATGAGACAGCGAAGGTGGCTCGAATTGTTGAAGGATTATGACTTTAGTTTGAATTACCACCCGGGTAAAGCTAATGTTGTTGCGGATGCCTTAAGTAGGAAGAGTTTACATATGTCTGCTATGATGGTGAAGGAATTTGAATTGCTTGAACAGTTTAGAGATATGAGCTTAGTTTGTGAAATGTCGTCTCGGAGCGTTAAGTTAGGAATGCTGAAAATTGATAATAATTTCTTAAAAGATATTAAGGATGCGCAGAAAGCTGATGTTAAGTTTGTGGACTTGTTGGTTGCTAGTAATCAAACTGAAGATGGTGACTTTAAGGTCGATGATCAGGGTGTGTTGAGGTTTCGAGGTAGGATTTGTATTCCAGACAATGATGAGATAAAGAAGATGATTCTTGAAGAGAGTCATAGGAGTAGCTTGAGTATCCATCCGGGAGCTACAAAGATGTATCATGATTTAAAGAAGTTGTTTTGGTTGTCTGGATTGAAACGTGATGTAGCACAATTTGTGTATTCTTGTTTAATTTGTCAGAAGTCGAAGGTGGAGCATCAGAAGCCTGCTGGATTGATGACACCGTTAGATGTACCAGAATGGAAATGGGATAGTATATCCATGGATTTTGTGACGAGTTTGCCGAATACTCCTAAGGGAAATGATGCTATTTGGGTGATTGTGGATAGATTGACGAAGTCGGCACACTTCCTCCCGATTAATATTAGTTTTCCTTTTCCTGTGGCTCAGTTGGCAGATATTTATATTCGAGACATAGTGAAATTGCATGGTGTTCCTTCAAGCATCGTGTCAGATAGAGATCCAAGATTTACTTCTAGATTTTGGAAGAGTTTGCAAGAGGCTTTAGGCTCTAAGTTGAGATTGAGTTCGGCTTATCATCCTCAAACAGATGGTCAGTCGGAAAGAACAATTCAGTCACTCGAAGACTTGTTGAGAGTTTGTGTACTTGGGCAAGGTGGAACTTGGGATAGTCATCTCCCGTTGATAGAGTTCACATATAATAATAGTCATCATTCAAGTATTGGGATGGCACCTTTCGAGGCCTTATATGGTCGGAAGTGTAGGACTCCGTTGTGTTCGTTTGAAACAGGTGAAAGTGTGGTTTTAGGTCCAGAAATTGTTCAGCAGACTACTGAGAAAGTGAAAATGATTCAAGAAAAGATGAAAGCGTCGCAGAGTTGACAAAAGAGTTACCATGATAAGCGTAGGAAAGACCTTGAGTTTCAAGAAGGAGAGCACGTGTTCTTGAGAGTTACTCCGATGACCGGTGTTGGTCGTGCATTGAAGTCCAAGAAGTTGACTCCGAAGTTTATTGGTCCTTATCAGATATCTGAGAGAATTGGCACGGTGGCTTATAGAGTTGGCTTACCACCGCATCTATCAAATTTGCATGATGTGTTTCATGTGTCGCAGTTGAGAGAGTATGTCCCAGACCCGTCCCATGTGATTCAGAATGATGATGTGCAAGTTAGAGACAACCTTACGGTGGAGACCTTACCTTTGAGAATTGGTGATCGCAAGGTGAAGACGTAGAGGGGCAAGGAGATACCTCTAGTGAGAGTTGTTTGGAGTGGAGCAACTGGTGAAACCTTGACATGGGAGCAAGAGAGTAAGATGGTAGAGTCTTATCCAGAGTTGTTTGCTTGAGGTAAATTTTCGAGGACGAAAATTCTATAAGTTGGGGAGAGTTGTAACGCCCGTCTTAATTATTTAACTAATTCGATGAAGTTTAGAATATATTTATAAATATATGCTTATATGATTTATGATTTAAGTAATTTATATGACTAAGATGTGTGAATTATATGATTCGTGAGGTTGAGTAGTTTATATGATTTATGAATAAATTATGTGGAGTATATGATGTTGTGAAGTTGTTATGTTGGTGTGATTTATTTTATTATTAAATAAATAAAATATGAGAAATAAAATAAAAATATTAGAAGTTGGGTTGTGAGGTGGAAATAGTAAGTTTATAGGTGAGATGAGCAATAAGGGTAAATAAATAAGACAAACATAAGTGGGAGACTTTTTACGTGAAACGCTTTTGGAAAAGGGAGAAAAAGTCAGAAGAGGAGATCAAGAGGGAGAGAGAGCTGCGATTCTGCTATAATCAGGTAAGGGTGAGACTAATGTTCAATATTATTAAGGATATAATTATGTAGAATGAATTTAGCATGATTAGGTTAAGTTTTGGTGAGAATTTAAGAATTAGGGTTTTGAGGATGTTATAGATTATTGATAGTATAGAAGTTGCTAAAACTATGTATAGATGATTTACAGTTCATAGATTAATCCTATAACAATGTTCTAATCAGTATTTTGGGATTTGGGTAGATGAATTCGGGATTTCCATGTGAAATATTGATGTTAAGCGTTTTTGAGAATAAGTGACTAAGTGGGGTTTTGGAAAACGATTTTTTTGAGTGGGTTAAACTTGAATTTTTCTATAGAATATGATAGAGCTTAGTGTCAGGAGCGCGTAGGCGAAAACGGCATCGAAAACGGATTAACGGTTTAGGTTTTATGCACGAAAACGTGAAAGGTAGAAAATCTGATGTTGTCTGTCGAACTAAGAACGTGCCACGATGGAGGTCCAACGTGCCACGATTTTTCCAGAAACAAAACCATTTTTAGACTGTCCAAACGTGCCACGATGGTACCTCAACGTGCCACGATGAAGTGTTGACTTAGACTATTTTTGATCTATTTTCATGTCTCTAAAGGGGTCCTAAGATGTATAGTAAGACCCCAAATCAATAACCTTAATGAGAGGGATTGTAATTAAGGGTTATAGTAGTAGTTTCTTTTGCCATAATGTGGTATTGTTATATGAGTATTATGTGGATTATATAAGACGTTTAAGATGTTTTTGATTATCATTGATACTGTTATATTGTGATGTGGTTTCTGTGCTGCCATGTTGATGTCACTTACTGAATTAAGCTGTATGAGTCTATCCAAGATGTTGTCCTAAATGTTGGTTATTAATGTCATGAGGTTTTATATGTTGGTCTAAGTTGTAAGTTGTAAGAAGTTGTCCATGATTATGAGTCGTATGAGTTGTTCATGTTGTTGTCTAAGTTGTTGGAAGTTTGAGTTCATTGCATGCTCATTAAAGTTGGGGGCTTTAGGCCCGGCAGCCTTTGTGCTCATTAAAGTTGGGGGCTTTAGGCCCGGCAGCCTTTGTGCTCACACGTTGAGGAGCCTATTATGCTCATTATATTGTTGATTGGTACCACATGCATTTGCATATCAAGAAGTTTCATGATGTTTAAGATTGTTAAGTTGTTGTTGAGTTGATAGAGTTGCATTGTCAAGATGAGTTGTGTTGTTAAGTCGTTGTTGAGTTGGTAAAGTTGCATTGTCAAGATGAGTTGTGTTGTCAAGTTGTTGTTGAGTTGATAGAGTTGCATGGTAAAAGGTGAGTTGTGTCGTCAAGTTGAGTGTTAAGTTGATTATGATTTGTGATGAAAATTAGTAATGGTATTAGATGATTGTATTTGTTATGAAATGAAAAATATGCTAATTGTTAATTGTTGATATGTTATTAATGTTTAAGTTGTTAAATGCATTTTATTGGATTATATGCTTAATGTATTGATTATGAAATCTCACCCCTTCTGCGTATATGTTGCCTCGACCGTGGGTAATGTCCAGGTAATAAAGATTAGAGGCGTTCGTGAGTGGACTCCTCACTTGGTGTCTAGGTGCTCTGATACGTAACGGGATGGGGGCTTGCTTTTACTTCTATTCCTTACGTGTCTCTTTTATGAACTAATTTATGAGATTTTCCAATAAGGCATGCGTGCCAAGACTTTTAAATGTTGAACTATTTTCCGCTGCAACAGTTTTAAGATTTTCATGATGTTGAATTTGAAGGATAATTATTATTATTTGTTTGAGATGTTAAAGTAGTGTGTGACATTCCGTTATGAATTAAATAGTCTGATTTTAAATGAAATTTTTATGTTGGGAAAATGGGGTGTTACAATTGGTATCAGAGTAGGTCGGTCCGTCACCCATGAGGTGACTTTACACTGACAGCCCGCAACGAACACAACAGGCAGTCACCCATGAGGGGCTGCCTTGCTGCGCTCAAGCGTGGAAAGCTGCGCCCAGGCGTGGGAAGGTAGTAGCCAGTGACCTGCGCTGCAGCTCTGTGCAGTCCTGGTTTTTCCCCGGTTTTACCGTTTCGTCCGTAAAAACCTAACTGTTACCCCGATTCCAATTTCATTTTCGCCTACGCGTTCTATTCGACAAATCCTATCATATTTTACTGAAAAATCATATTTTTAAATCTCCAAAACAGCTTATCCTAGAATCACTTATTTCTCAAAAACACTTAATCGCTTTTTCTCATAATCTCAATTTTCATCAACCCAACCCCAAAACTGGTTCTAATCATTGTACTATGAAAGTTCTAAGGTCTGAACACTATTTCCCTACATCAATTCAACAGGTTTCCGTCTTCTAATTAACAATCTACAACTTCTGACCTTAATTCCCAAATTCTTAAAAACTACAACAATTGATTAAATTTCATGAATTAAAACTTGATACTAATGAGAGTTAGTCTCACCCTTACCTTAGATTGTTTTTCTGAAATCAAAAGCAGCGTTTTTCGTTCCTAGGGTTCTCTCTCTCTGAGTTCTCCTCTTTCTCCTCTTTCTCCAAAAATCGGTTTAACGTAAAAACTCTTTCTAACCTAAGCTTCCTTATTTATAATACTAATCACTCTTCCTAAATCTATTTAGGCCCAATAACTTATTCTTATTTCTATTCTAACCTCCAATTCGACTTTACACTAATAATTCTCATATTCTAATAAATAATAGAATAATGCCACATAATAAAATACTAACACCTCATATATATATATATATAAATAAATCACATAAATAGATTCTAACTTAATAAAAAATAATTAAATAAAAGAGAGTGTGTTACAACTCACAACCTTGTTATTATATATTCCTTTTTTACATTCATGGATCATTAAAAATACAGAATCACTAGCAAGCTTCTCTCTCTAAAATTTCTCTGACTTCTCTCTAGACCAAACAAACCTCCTCCCCCTTGTATCCAAATCCGGATGATATCAATGTAGATCCCTGGCGGTGGTGGTGCGACGAGACCTCGTCTCCGCACCACCGTTCTCATCCCCTTGTTTGCCCTGTTTCGCGTCCATTTTTTCCATGTTCCTGTCCAGTTTGTTCCGCGTCTGATTTTTTTGTTTTTTTCCGGTTTAAGTCGCGATCTGTTACAGATCTAGGCGAAGATGTTTAGAAGGTCACATTTTTTGTGGTTTTGGAGGTGATGGGTTGCAGATCCGGTAGTGTGAGGCTTGGGTTCACCGTGCTTCAAACCTGGCTGGCTAACCACTAGTTTTTCCAAGCTACTACCATATGTTTCTGGTGCTGTGATTGTCTTCAACTGGCTGAAGATTTTTTCCTGGTCTGTGGTCACGTGAACTGCTCTCTCTACAAGGATGTGGTTTTGCTTGAAAACATTTAGGTGTGGTGGATCTGTCACGGATCCAATGGAAGTTTCTTTGTGAGACGATAGTGCAATAGCAGTTGGTGTTGTTTGATGGTGCTGTTTTTGGATTCTAGTGTCGTGACTGTTAGGGGAGAGGCCGAGCTTGGGCCTTCGTGGTGGTGATGCGTGGTGGGGGTGATTAGGTGGTGATGTAGGTGGTGACGGACGTGTGTGGAGGGGTGATGTGTGTTACTGGTTTGTGTGGTCCGTTTCCAACGGCTGCAGGTGTGGCAGCATGACGTCATCCATGATTAATCCTCCTTCAACGAACTTCCGGATCGTTTGTCGTCGTAAGGATCGTGGTGATTGTGGTTGTTCGCGCTGGTGGTCGTGTAGATTCAGATTTTGCTTGATTTGGTGGCAGACCCCCTCTGGGGTCACTGTGTGTCCGTTATTTTTAGTGTTTTTTGATGTTGTTTTCTGTAGTGGGTTGGTGTTGTGGTGGTGTTTCACTTTAGGTGGAGGTGGTAGATTTGAGTGGGGGTTCAGTCGTGGTGTTTTGGACTCGAATTTGGTATCTGAACGGTAGCCGGACGAGAGCTACATTTGGGGGTGGTTGGTGTTATTTAGGTCAGGAGCCAGGTGTTTGTTGGGGTGATTTCTTTTGGAGGCAGTCTCTGTTACACGGGTCCATGGTAGTCGTCGCTAGCTCTTGTTTGCATTTTTGGGTTGTTAAGGTGTTTAGGGTGTTTGGAGGGTGCATGTCTGTTGCGATGAGCCTTTTCCTTTTGATTTGCTTGTTGTTTGCACCTATCACATATCATGTCTATTGTCTTATATTTTGTGCGCTGGTGTCCGATGGGCCGGTTATTTTTGCTTCGAGATCGGAAGTTGGTGTCTAGCTGCATTCATGTTTTGACTTGATGTGGTGTTCTCTGGTGTTTCGGGGGCGAGGGGTGCCCTGCTGATTTGGTTCTAAAGTCTGATGGGCCGATCACTTTTGATTTGATATCGGGAGTCAGCTCTTTGGCTTAAGTTGGTTTTTGGGCTTTTGTTTTGTGCTCTTTCGGTAGATCGGAGGTTGAGAGGTTGTGGAACCTGCATGTTCATTCGGTTAGGAGCTTTTCGAACGTGGCTCTAATTGGGTGTTGAAATCTGGGAGTTTTATTTTGAGGGGTGTTTCTTTGGGGGTGAGTAGTGAGTGGATACTGTGTTTACAGTGTTTTGTTTATGTGAAGGTGTTCGTCTTAGGTGGTGATGTGTTTAGGTGGGTTTATCTTCAGGGTTTTGTTTGGTGGTTATGGTGTACCGTCTATATGCGGCTTATGGTGTACCGTCTATATACGACACCATTTGTATCTTGTTTCGTCCATACCTCGCATCTTGCGATGATGGCGTTTAATAATATTTGCTGATTCAAAAAAAAATGATACAAACATAAATAGTTATTTTGGGCATCAAATTTTAGAAGCAGCTTAGTAGAGTTGTTTGCACCCCAAAAGATGGTCCTGCTTAAGACGTATGATGTGTCAGTATCGTGTTCAATGTTTATCGTGTTCAATGTTTGTGTGTATGTGTCTCTCATAGCCACCGAACAAATATCTCTCTCTTGGACACACACTCGTGTAGTTATAACCTCCATTTATCCACACTTTTTAACTCTTATTCTTCTTCTTCCCTCTCTCTTCATGGCTTCAATTTCACCCACATGTTCACCAACATCTCTTCAACTCCGATTAGCCTTCAACCCCACCAAACCCCCTCTTTCTCATCACGTCAGACTTCGCAACATCAACCAACCTCGTCTTCCACCACTTCTTTGCTCCGTGCATAACGCCAAGGCCGGCTCTGAATGGGTCGGGTCTGATTCTAAGGGTGATGGGTTATCGGGTTGGTCCGATTCAGCAACTGGGTCACTGGATAATGATTCCCAGAAGAAGAAGAAGGAATCTTTTGGAGGTGTGTGTATGGTTCTTGAAATTCTGATTCATTTTGTTTATTTTTTGTTTTTTGTTTTTTAGTGATAAATTTGTGTTTTTTTATTGGAATTTTGTTAATGTGCAATAAAAAGTTGAAATTTTTCTAATTGTTGAGTTGAAGTTAAGTGCTTTGGTTGAATTGTATCATATCATATCATCATTATGATCCATGATACTGGATATGAAACTGACACTAACACGTGTACACAGACACTTCTGATAGAAGTTGTGTCTGTTGTCTGACATGAGAAACACCAACACATGTGATTACGCTCACTTATGTCACTTTTTTAAATTGTTAGTGGTGTTGACGTGTGTTCGTGTTGTGTTTGGTATTTTTGTTACTCTTGTATATTGGTGTTGTGTTGAACACTGACATGTGTCAGACACAGCTGCAATATGAAGTGATGGGTCTACATAGGTTATGCTAACAAGTGTATACATTAGATCAGGAATTAAGAAATGAAAAGTATTTATCCAAAGAGACGTTTGATATAGGATTTGTTTCAGACCCGTGCGTATGCAGTGTTTTCAATCGCATATCTCGGAAGAAAGAGGTTTTTTAAACGTTCTGCTATGCTACAGTGCTATAGCGCCACTATAACTGCTATTTGACAATACTTTGTACCAAATAGCTTATTGTGGAACAACGGCGGTTTGGTCAAATTCCGCTACACTATAGTGTTGTATTGCCACTGTTGCTTCTATTTGACAACACTTTGTACTAAATAGATATCACTGAACAATATTGCGTTGTTCAAACTCCGCTACACTACAGTGTTGTATTGCCACTATAGCTACTATTTGACATGTATATGGAAAAACCATATGTTCAAAGAGGTAAATTCTTTAAATGAGTCCTCATAATTTGAGGGATACCATGGGTTAACCAAAATATTAGGCATTTGAGGCCACACAGCATTTGCCTTATTATTGTATTGTCTAATAAATATTTTTTTATTTTTTTTAACTTCTTAAAGGCAATGAGGCCACAATTAGCATTTTCCTTATTATTATTAGTGCTGAGGAAACTTTTGTTTATAATTGAACTTGATTTTAACTTGGTTATTACTATTAGATTCAAGGGTTAAATATGTTTTTGGTCCCTATAAATATACCAACTTTTCATTTTAGTCCCTCTAAAATTTTCCTTCAACTTTTAGTCCCTATAAAATTTTCAATCACTACTTTTGGTCCCTATTTTAAAGTAAACTCATATGTAGAATTCATATTTTTTGAATAAAATTTTGCAGAAAAATTCATAATATTATAAGAATCTCTCCCAAAAAAATTTAGAATTTTTTAAAAAAACATGAATTTAATATGAATTTTTATATTTTTTATGGTTAAATATTCATATTAAATTTATGTTTTGTTAAAAAATTCTAATTTTTTTTGGGAAAGATTTTTAAAATATTCTACACATTTCTGCACAATTTCATTAAAAAATACAAAAATTAACTTTAAAATAGGGACCAAAAGTAGTGATTGAAAATTTTATAGGGACTAAAAGTTGAAGGAAAATTTTAGAGGGACTAAAACAAAAAGTTGGTATATTTATAGGGACTAAAAACATATTTAACCCTAGATTCAATATTATCAAATCAGCATGACCTGGCATAGTTGAGGATTTGAGAGAATGGATGAGAAGAGTTTGTGTTTTTTCTGTTAATTGTTAGTAGTAGCAATTCCACACTAATTAATAACACTTTTGAAGTAGTTTGCTTTCAGGAGTTGTGGGAGTAGGGGTTGCTGGAGTCCTTCTTTTTACCGGGCTTACCTATTTTGCCTTATCTCTTGGAAAACGAAATGGTTCCAGTAAGTAATCCTAGCTGGCTTCTCTCATGCGATTTTTCATCATGTTTTGTCAAATAGGGAGTTTGTTTGCGAGAACTGATTTTTCCATTGCATTTTTACATTTCTGTGGTTGGATACAGAAGAGGAGCAACAATTGAAGCCTTTGACAACACATCAGGAGGTGCTTTTGTCTTCTGATGCCGATATTACAGGACAAGTAAATGCTGAGAACAAGTTGGAGCAAGAAAATGGTAAATTGGAAGGTCAGATAGATACATCCCGGGATTATTCATCTCCTGAGTTCGATATCATTCAAGGTGACTATAGAACTATTGATGATTCTGATATAGGATCGGAGTTGGTATACGATAGCAAAAACACCTCCAATGGTATCAATGATGCCACTGAATATATATCTGTTCAAGAAGACTTGTTGCATGAGTCAGCTCGGGATGACGAGTTAATTGTTCCCAGTGAAAACCAAATACCACTTCAAACTGAAAATACTCTTGATTCTTTTAGTGATTTTGATAGCAATTCGGCTGTAGATAAAACAGAATCTACTGCCTATCTTAAAGAAAACCAATTTAATGCTGAACCAGAAAACATACCCAATTATGATGGTAAGCCAGTAGACCTTAATAATGAGCAGCAGGATGAAATAACCAGTTCAAGTGAGATTAGAAATTCTGATATTTCCAAAACCTCATCTGGTTTAGGTGCTGATAATAAGACTGAAACTGTTAGTACTGTGGTAAATCCTGAGTCAAACAACACAATTTCTGACCCTAAGATTTTAAGCGAAGATGATCAAGACAATATTGGCCTTAACAAAACTCAACAGGTCTTATATGAGGAACAGAGTATCCCTGGAAATGACCATTTAAGTAAATCAGTATTCTCACCATTGACCAATTCATCATTGGATGATCAGGTTAGAAATGAGAATAATGAGATTAATAAAGAAATTTCTGAATCTCCAAATTCTGGATCCCTTTTCTCTGCTCCTGGCATTCCTGCTCCATCAGTAGTTTCTGCAGCTTTACAGGTGCCTCCAGGAAAGGTTTTGATTCCTGCAGCTTTTGATCAGGTTCAGGGACATGCACTAGCTGCATTGCAAGTTTTAAAGGTAAATACTTCGTCTCATTCACATATTTCAAGTCAAGATGACTATGATGCTGTGTGCATTTACTATTATTTTTAACAGGTTTTTATATCTAGTCCTGTATTTCGAAATTTACACACAATGTATATATAAAATGAGCTGCAAAGTAGTTCTAATCCAAGTTTTCAATAGAACTTAAATAAGACCTCTTAAAATTTGGGTTATGCCAAACTCAACCCTACAAAACAGGCTTGTAAAGGGAAGGGTGCCACTCCTTATAAATTCCTTTCAGGCATTATCTATTTTCAATGTTAACTTCAATTTTTCCCAATACACCTTCTCACGTCCAACACTATTGGGCTGGATGCGTGGATAATATGGCAAGTGGACCGCATCAATGGACTCCGATACCATCTCTGTATTGAGTCTAACTCATCCTTACAAAATCAGCTTTTCAGGTGAATATAGCCACTCTTTATAAACTATTTTCAAACCTAATCTATTTTCAACGTGGTACTTGGATTTTCCCCAATAAGAACAAATGATACCCTCATAGAAACTGCCCAAAAATTTACTAAATATTGTGCTGACTTAAACTTGAGCTATATATTTGGTCCATTGTGTTGTGTTACTAAGCCATGCTCTATCTTATTGGTGATGCTGGAAAGAACAATCTATCTTTCTTTTGGGAAAAAAGACCTTGAAAACAACTGAAATTAATAATTCCATTTAGCTTTATTTTTATTTTTATTGAAGGAATAGTAGGTTTAGGATTATTTTTGTAGAGTAAAATGTGTGCAATTTAATTACTTACCGAAAGATGTGCATGTGTTGAAGTTATGAGTTATAGATAAAAGGAGGAGAAACATAATAAGAGCTTGAATGTTATTGAGTACTCCCTCCGGTCCTTTTATAAGAGACAAAATGAGTTTTTTTTTTTTTTTGTTGTCCTTTTATAAGAAACAATCTTCAAATTTAAACTCTATGAATTATCCAATACCATGTATACCCTTATTAAATAAAGTTAATGATAACAACAAATACCAACTTCCAATGCAAGTGCCTTGGATATATACATCTCCTTGCACGTTAATTGGCTTACCGGTGAAGTATTAATCATAGGAGTAATTCAATCCACCATTATATAAAAGATAATTTTTGTTAAAAAAAAAACTTTTAGAATCATTAATACAAAAAAGTGATTTCCCTGGTCCATGTGAATTTCTGGAATTGTCTCTTATAAAAAGGACCGGAGGGAGTATAACTTTGCTAATTGCTTGATACAAACGACTAACCACTAACCACTGTTTGTAGGGATATTCAACTTACAAGAGTCCTAATTCTAAATAAGGAGATTAGAAAACAAATCATAGTGATAAACTAAGAAAGTGTCTCATCTTCAATATTTCCGTCTCAAATTATGTCATTTAACAATACCAAGACAACCTCTATTAACATTTTCCAACAATCCCCTCACTTAATTATAAGTAGTCCGCCTAACTACTACACTGCTACTAATGTCATCCACTCTAATAAATTTTGAGTATTTTAGGCTATAGACACTATTTTTTGGTTGAATTCAACATAGCTAATGATTTTATTGAGAGGTGCGCATTACTTTAAAAAGACACATAATATGAGATGGAGTATTTTTGTTCACTCGGTTGTCATTATTCATTTAAAACCTGTTAATTCCTCAGGTCATTGAGCCTGATGTTCAACCTGGTGATTTATGCACACGTCGTGAATATGCTCGCTGGTTGGTATCTGCTAGCGGTGCTCTTTCAAGGTAGTAGTTTATTTCTTCTTTCTGGATGATATGAATGTCAAGATGTATACAACGGGTTACTATTTTCTACACATGTAATATTTGGCATTACACGTGCATTTGTGGTTACTTTTCAGGAATGCGGTTTCGAAAGTGTATCCTGCCATGTACATAGATAATGCTACTGAACTTGCATTTGATGACATCACCCCTGAGGACCCTGATTTTTCTTCCATTCAAGGTCAGAACTTGACATGATTATCATTTTTAGCAATACAACCACTTGGTCTATGCCATTATGTTATCTGAAGAATATTGTTTTCCAGGCTTGGCAGAAGCTGGACTTATTGAAAGCAGGCTCTCAAGACGTGATGCACAGTTGTCTGCTAATGAAGACAATAGCCCTTTTTACTTCTCCCCTGAAAGGTATGTTCTTGGTGAATCTGAATATCTGGTTTGCGGTTACTATTTCCCACCCTCAGTAGCAGTGCAGTCTTCAGAATTTTTTGCAGTTGTACTTTATATTTTTGGAGAAAAAACTTTTTTGTTTTTAGCTAGTGCATAGATGTATCTCATTCTGTTTCAGACATGCTTATAACTTTATGACACAGACTATAATTATGATCTCCCTATCTCATATGTTAATTTCTGCAGCCCTTTATCGCGCCAGGATCTTGTCAGCTGGAAAATGGCCCTAGAGAAAAGACAGCTTCCTGAAGCTGACAGAAAGGTTGCTCAACTCGCGGTTTAATCTTGTTATATTCTTAAGCCATCTTGATTCCATCTGCATTGAACTGATGAATATATTTATCGAATCTAATGGCAGATGCTGCACCGACTTTCTGGTTTTATAGACACTGATAAGATACATCCTAATGCATGCCCTGCACTAGTAGCTGATCTTTCTTCTGGGGAGCAGGGAATAATTGCTCTTGCATTTGGTAATTCATTCTCTTCGTAAATAATAAATATGTTTAAATGTTTGAGATCTGCTTCATAATAAAAGCTTATTTGATATTCGTTTTCTCCTATACTTGTTTTGAATCTGCTTTTAGTTGACTTGTTCATTTTTCCCCCTGGATGGGGGGGCTGTTTATTCAAGGTTATACACGATTGTTCCAACCAGATAAACCTGTGACAAAAGCCCAAGCCGCTATTGCCCTTGCTACTGGAGATGCTTCTGACATAGTTAGTGAAGAGCTTGCACGCATTGAAGCAGAATCTATTGCTGAAAATGCTGTTGCTGCACATAGTGCTTTAGTAGCTCAAGTTGAGAGAGATATTAATGCCAGTTATGAACAGGAGCTTTTGTTAGAGAGGGAAAAGATCAATGCAATTGAAAAAATGGCTGAAGAGGCAAAACATGAGTTGGAAACGTTAAGAGCTCAGAGAGAAGAAGACAGTGTTGCCTTGGAGAAAGAACGTGCGGCTATTGAATCAGAAATGGAGGTTTTTTCAAAGTTAAGGAATGAGGTTCAGGATCAATTACAAAGTCTAATGAGTAACAAGGTAGAAATAGCATATGAAAAAGAGAGGATCAAGAAGCTTCGGGAGCAGACAGAAATTGAAAACAACGAGATTACCCGTTTACAGTATGATCTAGAGGTTGAACGAAAAGCCTTGTCCATGGCCAGGTAAAATCATGAAACTTTTAAAGGCAACTAAAATATGTCTCATCAACTCTCAATTTTGGTTTGATATATCTTGGGTTGGTTCTAACTCAACATAAGTTGAAGACTGCCTCCCACGTAAAAACTCATTTTTTGGCCTTATCTCATCCAATGTGAGACTTTTAACACACCTCCCTCATGCCCAAGACTGGACATCTGGAGTTTGACCCAAGAGGCCTGATAGTGTGTGGCCAATAGATCTTGGATAGGCTTTGATACCATCTTAGAATTTGGGTGAGATGTCTCCCACTTATAGACTCATTTTCAGGCCATATCTAATTCAATGTGGGTCTCTTAACAATATTAATGCTAAAAAAGTGGTATCTAGAATTATTGGCAAATGTCTTTTATTCACCACTTTTTCCTTTGGTTTGGGATTGAATTAAACAAGTATTCCATACCATCCAATCAAGGTGTGAGGGAGGTGATAGTAGTACTAAGGAATATGAACTTCCAATTAGAGAAATAATAAAGTAACACTGAAATCCGAAAGGTTTAATATACGATTTCTCACAAATATCAAGTCAACTAGTGTACAGCCTCCCATGTCTGCTACTATGGTTGTTATTGCGATATGCTTCGGCACATTAGTGCTTGTGTCTCAAAAGAAAATGAGTGAATGAAATATGAAAAACAAAATAAGTGGTAACAATGGTTGTTATTGCGATATGCTTCGGCACATTAGTGCTTGTGTCTCAAGAATATGAGTGAATGAAATATGAAAAACAAAATAAGTGGTAACAACTCAAATTTTTTACATCTATACTATGTTAATTAAACAAACAATCACCATGTATGTGTTTATCTCTTGCCTGCATATTTGTTTTGCAGCCACCATATTATATAACAATTGCTTGCAATTGTATTTTCAGTGCACTTTTTTTTCTTGACCTACTTGAATTTGTGCACTGATGTTCGGCACTTCATAGTACTCTGAACAGTTGTTTCTTCACATAGATGAATTAGTTCAGAAAAAATAAGTTTTATGTGTCTTTTATTCTTGAGTCAAAATCATAGCTCTTCTAAGCTTATCAAAAACCAGAATAAATGTTTTAAATATATGTTAATTGTTTGGAATCAGGACTTGGGCAGAGGATGAAGCCAAACGAGTGAGAGAACAAGCAAGAGCATTAGAGGAGGCTAGAGATCGTTGGGAGAGACACGGAATCAAAGTGGTGGTTGACGAAGACCTCCGCAAGGAGGCTTCAGCCGAAGTTACATGGCTCAATGCTGGGGAGCAGTACTCAACTCAAGGGTCAGTTGACAGGGCTGAAAGATTATTGGAGAAGCTCAAACGAATGGGTGCAGATCTCAGAGGAAAATGCAGAGAAACAATTGACAAGATCATCCTCATGGTTTCCCAATTTATATCAAAATTGAAGGAATGGGCCTCCAAAACAAAATTACAGGCTGAAGAATTTGGAGAAGCTGCCATCTCAAAGGCAGGCAAGTCAGCCCACGAGTTACAGCATAGTGCCGTCGAATTTGGATTAACTGTAAAAGAAGGTACAAAGCGAGTTGCTGGTGATTGTAGGGAAGGAGTTGAGAAAATCACCCAAAAGTTCGCTCATAAGTTCAAGACTTGATTTCTCTCTCCCCCCCTACAGCATCTTTAATCTACTATTTTTGAAGCTGTTGATTGGCCAGAAATGTAGTTTACTGAGTTTCTTTTTCCTTGTCCTTCAATAGAGACACCAGACACAGAGGCTGTGTCATTGGCAGTTATAACTTTCCATAACTGTCTTTGGATGATCACAACATAATCATGTGAAGCTATGTTTTTTGTATAATTGAAACTGATAGCAATTGTAATTGAGGAATAAAACAACCTGCTGTAATTCAACATTTGCCGTTATTACTCAAATGTCAGCAGCTGATTTTGATTATGTAAACACAAAAACATCAAACAATAACAGATTTGATAGGTCAGTGAAATCCTTGAAGTACTTTCTCCTGTCAAGCTTGATAATTTTTTAATTGTTGGTTCTTGTTTGGCAAGTTATGTAATTACATGTTAGGAACCACGGTGGGAACATGTCGATCAAAAGCTTAGATTTGTTGTTGCCTCAGTGTTTCTACGGGTCAAATAGCTTTGGAAAGCGATAATTAGAAACCGAACAAACTTCCAAACACAAGCTAAACTCGCTCTAAGCAGAATTGGATAATCTTCCTCAAATAAAAAAATTAATTGGATATCTTCTTTTTTATGATGCAAATTTTAAATTGCTCTAACATGAATTAGATATCTTTTTTTATTGACCAAAAAAAATTAGATGTCTTTTAATGTCTTTTTTATTGTGAATTAGATATCTAAATTTATAAGCTCAAATGCGGTTGACTAGGAGCGTTTTCCCAAACATACCTATAACCACGTTATTGTGTATTCCATCAATCTCTTTTTATAAGCACATTTGACTTTTTCACACGTATTAAAACTCGGTCTTTTAATGTCTAACTTTAACTTTTTTCTCATTGATACTATAAATTTATTTTAAAACGAAAAAGTTAAAGTTAGACATTAAAAGACACCGTGTTCTAATACGAGTGAAAAAGTCAAATGTGCTTATAAAAAGAGATTGATGGAATACACAATAACGTAGACGGATCTCCTGCTATGAACATCGTGTGCAATGAAGTCTAAGTCACTTACCTCTACTCTACCACATGAGAAGAATATGATTGAATGGTAGATATTTCCACTGGACAGCCACCAATGAGGAGAATCACAATCTTCTAAGATGGTTCGTGTCAAAATAATGTGGGAAAAAATGACACAAAATCTTTGATGATCTTACTTCAATTGACAAATGAGTGCACCAGTGGTGGTAGGATACTAGGATGGTGAAGGGTTCTGACATTAATTGTAATCAAAGTTAAGATAAGATGCTAACTAGAGAATGCGTTTCCAAAACAATAATGAAAATAGTTCTTCAATAATTTATTTTCATTTTTTAGTTTTCCAAAAATACAAAATACAAGATAGCTGTTAACTTTAAGTACCTCTTTTCTTCTTATTCGCGAGTTAAACACAAATGTTAAAAATGAAAATAAAATCGAAATGTTTCAGACATGCAAACAGACCTAGATGTCATTATTATAGATTTTTATTAAGAAAATCCAATCACCCATTCTTAACATTACAACTACAGAGCAACAATTTGTCAAAAAAACTATATTGCAACAATTTGCACCGCCATATTGAGGCATAGGCCATATCACTACAAAAGCATTGAAACCATAAAAAATAAGGCTTTGTTTCATTATCATAAGCAATGTCAAGGTTGCAGACAAAGGAAAATATTGCGTTAACAACGCAAGAGCAATGTTGGATAGAAAGGGATTGAACCTCGTTTCTAGCATAAAACAGAATAATCCAATGGTACTTTTCATAAATCATATTGTCAAAACAGGAAATCTCTAGAAGTAAAAGCACACTACATAATTTAACAAAACAAAACTTGTCCTTCAAAACATGGGTACATCCAGTTAACATGGAATGAAATAAACGAAGACTTATTTCTTCTTGTCGCCTGCTCCACCAGCCCTGCGCAAAATTAAAAAGATAGCATAAGAACTCAAATTTCACCAAGTAACAAGTTTAATAATAAAACACCTGGGATGTATAATAAACAAAAAAAGAATGAAGAGCAAACCTCATCTTTCGGAGGACGTTGGACATCTCCTCACGCTTCTTCTTGGCACGTTTATGGGTTCCGAGCTTTCTCTTGGCAACTTTCAGTGCCCTCTTATCCTTTCCAACCTTCAGCAATTCAGTGATACGCTTCTCATAAGGTGCAAAGCCAGCTACCTCGCGGATGAGGTTCCTTACAAAGTGCACACGCTTGCTAGTTTTCTGTTCAAGGCACCGCATATTAGGACTAGGACCAAAGAACAGTATCAATGATAAGCAAGCCCAGAATATCAACAATTTCATTATTTTCTGTATTTTATATCTTTCATTAAGCGTCAATATCTATTCAACGTCATTTTTATTCAAATCAACAAACTTCAGCCATATTTTGACTCCAGATATATTACATAGTACTATAGTAGCAACCCAAATAATGTCTTTTAAATAAGAAAATTAACGAAAATATGGATTGTTATGAACCAAAGCTGTTGCATTTTCATATAGGAGTAACTCAAATACATTCAATGAGGCAGCATTTCACAAAATCTTTGCAACAACTAGCACTATAGTTTAACATATTACGTAAGCCATTCCAAAAATCACAAAATAGTTTCAATTGAAATCCAAAGGGCAAAAAATAAAGACTCCAAAATTCCATGTTATTGTAAAACAGTGCCTGCATTCTACAACTCAACTCACATCAAATCACATAACAAATGGCCTGTTTGGATGAGCTTATTTGATCTTATCTACTCAACAAGATCGTTTGTGAGACTGTTTGGGATAACTTATGAAAATAGTTAATGTCATGTTTATAAGCTGATAAGCTTATTCTCTTAAGTTCTCCAAAACAGCTCATGAAAACAGCTTATAGCTTTTACCAAAACAATTTAATTTTACTCTATCTCTTGCTATAGAAATAGCTTATGCAGAAGCACTTATGCTCGAAGCTGAAAATACCAAAGAGGGCCTAACTATAAAAAAAATTCCTCAATTGTTCATTTTTCATCTAATGGTAGTAAACCATTTGCATTGCAACGAAAATGATTTCAATCTCTAATTAACAAATCCAACAAAACTTAAAACTAAACTTCAAATAAATCTTCATACATAAACAAAATTTCCAACACAACGCAAAATCTAAACAGACAACAAAAATCACTATATTTGATTACCTTCACTATTACAATTAATAACATCACTCAAAATAATTAAAAATCTTAATAGAACCTGCAAATGCATCACTAATCTCTATACCCAAAAATTAACTAAACTTGAAATAAATTCTCAAATGTAAATCCAAATTCCAAACATTAACCAAAATCAAAACAAACAGTCACTAATATTTAAATACCTTGGCATTTTCAATAAAAAACATCACTAAAAAAATTCAAAATCTGAACAATACAAATGCATTACTAACCTCTGAACCCAAAAATTAGCTCAAAAGACGAAACAGACAATAAAATCACTTAAAAGATCAAAACAGAAAATAAAATCAACCATTAATTTACTCAGATTATTGCATTTGCTTATTGCAAATTCATCACTAATCTGATTATCCAAACACAAATGAAAATTAAAACAAACAATGAAAGCCATCACTATACCCAAAAATTAACTAAACCTAAAATAGATTCTCATTTATCCAAACACAAAATGAACAATAACATAACTAAAAAATCTAAACAATCCAAACGCATCACTAATATCTAAACCCTAAAAATAAAAAATCATACCCCTTTACGGCTAGAGGGTTTAGGAGCCAACTCCTTCTTAGTAACAACATGACCCTTGTTCAATCCAACAAAAAGACCCGTACTTGGCTGCTTCGGCGCCATTTTCCTGAAACCCAAAATCAAAAAATCCCAAATTCATAAATCAGTCAAAAAAAATCCCAAATTCATTGTTGAAAATGAATCTAAGAGAAAAATGGTAGAGGAATTGAATCGATGATGATGAAATTGATTGAAGGAATTGGAAGAGGAGAGAGAGAAAATTAGGGTTTGGTTTACCTGCGGTAGATTGAATTAGGGTTTTGAGAGTTTCAGCTTCGGTCTTTATATTGCAGAGAAAAGAAAGAGGAAAACCCGTTTATGTCGGGTCGGGTCAGATTTTTATTTTGAATCTTTACAGTTACGGGTTGCTTTTTGCACTTCCGTTTTTCTTATACCCCTCTCTACTACCAACATTTTTTAGAAGTTTCTTTTTAGTTGTTGTTTTTTTAACATATGGTTATTGAGTTTTATTTATCGATTTCAATTTAATATTAACCATTTTCGACAAGTTCTAGCTCAGCTGATAAAAACTGAAATTGCTAAACTGGACATCGTGTGATCCGGGCTTTAACTTTGGCTTTCATTTCGTCTGTCTACTAAAAAACTATTATTTTGTTGAAATAAATTTTGTTTTTGATAGTCGATAAATTTTAAAAAAAATGATGTTTTTTTAGTGTAATTTAAGATAAATGAATGAATTAGTATTTTGATTTGAAACAAAATTGAGAGCAAATAGTTAATATAAAGAGTTTTTGTGTTGTCCGGTCATCCAGTAAGGTGCATCAAACATGCATGATTGATTGGCAGGAGCCTCTGGAACATATGTTTAGATGGAAGCTCTCTAACGAACCTTTTGGAGTGTCCGGATTTGACGCGTGGAAAGAATACTTGATTTTAGCTTGGTGCTAAATCTAGTAACGAGTTAATGGTTTTGACTAATTGTTTTGTGTTTAATTCGATGATTGTGCTGTGATATATTACGAAATCATTGAAAATGGGTTGCTACCATTTTTTTTTCTTATAAGAAGAATATTTGACTTTAACATGTTTTGGTCGAACCAACAAGTCTCATCCTACGAGAGACAATTTTGTTGGTGTTATAGATTTGAACTTTAGTTCACCATATTGTGAGAGAATAACCGCTTTTGCTCTAAGGGAGAATGATCCAAAAGTAAATATGAACAACTCACCCGCCATAGATTCGATCTCTGGTTCACTATATTGTGAGGGAGTAACTCAATTTGCTAGACCTAAGCACTGTTACTCACACTTTTTTAGAAGAAAAAAAAATGCATCTAACACATTATTACAAAAATTACATGTCAATTGTAATACAATATTGAGTACCTTTTGATATGCAGCTCAGAATCTTGTGAAACAAAGTTTAAATAAAATGCACAACTCAACATGTACATTTCTCAAAAGCAAAGGCAAATAATATATTGCCTAGTTAATTGAGGAACATCATAGTTGCTCAAGAACATCCTGAGAATATCAGTTAATTCACTCTACTATATGTTCCTATTCTCCAATCAAATTAAAAAAGCAACCACGTAAAAAAATTTGTGCAAAACCAACTTCTCATCAGCATGCATTGCAGCTTTTCCGACAAGTACCATAGTAATCAGGAGATCCAACCATGTAGACAGGGTTCCGTTGACATTCTCCCGTTGCTGCCCAAGCTGGACAACTATCATCTTCATCAGTACAATCTTCATCTTCCAGCGTAGTTGAGACTTTCCCTCCACTGATCGATCTTGTATAGAAGAATTTAATTGCAGACCACATATCGCCTTTAAGGACAGGGCATCGAGCGTGTAAGCTACTCTTGTCAGGAGATGTATTTAGGTTAAGAGAGAAAAACAGAACTGCATTCCCTTTAACTGGTTGGAGAACCTCACTGTTATTTCTACAATTTGACCAGCTGCTACTCTTGGTCTGTGGAATACATTCAACATAATCAAAAAGAAAACAAAGGTCCAGAACAAGATATCCTAAATTACACTGTTATTTTTAGGTTTCACTTTGGTCCAAGTTTTTACGTTTCATTTTGGTCCCTTAAATTACAATCATTACACACTTTGGTCATTTTCTGCTAGTTTTTTGTTTGAGTTCGTCAAATGTTTCCTATGGACTCGAATGAAAAATGATAAAGAGAATCAAAGTAACATTTATAACTGAAGGGACTAAAATGAAACGGAAAAAAAAAAAATTAAGGGGCAATAGTGAAACCTAAAAATGACTTAAGGGACCAAAGGTTTAATTTAGCCTAAAAGATAAATAGTACGCAAAAGATAAACTCGAACTGCCGTACTCACCACTGATTCAGGAAAGAGGGTTTGACCCCCTTGAGTAGCATTCGAGAGATGTAGAATCACTGTTGCCATCAAAGGTCCGGTTGATCCCAATTTGGTTTTGTTTGTGAAATAATCTAAGTTCCGCCTATCTTTTTCAAGCCCATAATGCATGACCTGTAAAGGCTTGCTGTTCTCTAGTAGAAATGATAATCAACAAACAAGACAATTATAAGCTTTTAGAATTTGTATCACAGGCAAATACTGGTGTGGATTGATCAAATAGATACCTTTAGGAAGAAAAGTCCAAACCGAAAGTCTTTCTTCAATCCTCTTGACAATATCATCCTAAAACAGAACAGTGTAGAACCTCATCATAATAATGTCTACAATATCATGCCTATAACTTATAACACTAATGAATTGTTCATGGTCAAGGAGCGAGCTTAAAACAACAAGTAATTGCAACGTGTTGGCTATAGTGATAATGATGTCCAGGGGAGGTTTTAAACTGTGGTCGCGGTCCGGTTATGATATTTTAAATTACAGAAAATTATGGCCAAATATGGCTGATGCAACCACACTGACACAGTCACGGAAACATTAAAGCTTTGACACCGCAGCCACAATTGCGATTGCAGACCGTTTTTCAATATCTTTCTGCTGAGAGTCACAAACAGCAGAGCCGAGAGCAGGTTAGGACCTACAAATATATGAGTAGTTGCACTCTATAAGACATCTTTTACATTTTCAAAATTTGGAATTAACTAATTAGGTAATTAGTGTCCAAAGTTCAGGGTTTTTTCCCAATCCCATATTAAAGCCTGGCAATTTGCTTTTACAAGTAATCCTATATTAATTTTCGACAATAAAATTAAATTCAACATTTACTTGCAAAACACTTGGCTTACAAGTTATGGTTGATTGAGTGTTATAGGATAGAAATATTGAAGGAAAAGTCAACAAGAACATGTAAAATAATGGATGTGTTGATCAATAACTATTGACCGCTTGGTAGAAAAGGCTCTGGTATCCAATTAAGAACCAAGTCAACCTAAGACACAATCAGTACATGTTTAGTAACATATCATACATCATTATTTATAAAGAACAAGCTAAACCTATGAGGTGAAACGTAAGAGCCTGTTTACTTTGTGAAAACATATTCTATTTTTCGTTTTCTAAAATTTGTGTTAATTTTACTTGTTAACAAGCACAGGTAAGAGACTTTTGATGTGAATGATTATATGCATTTCCATAAACAATGAAAATGTCAAAAAAACTGTTTTCATTATTTCTGGAAATGCATCTTTAACTAACATTTCATCATCTCTCCATCACAATGATTCACTTCAAAAGTTCACATCACAGTAAAATGAACACACATTTTTTAAAATAAAAACACAATGTTTCACAAAGTAAACGGACCCTAAGAATGGTTTATATCTGACAGTGAAAATAAAGTGTATAACTAAATATCATTCAGAAATCCGTCACATTAACCTACATTGAGTTATTCTTGAAGTGACCTACACAAAGAATAAGCTAATAGACAAGATTTTCCCATCGGTGAAAACAATGAACAACGTTAGAACAACCGAAAATTTTCACAATGCAAACTATAACTATCAAGTGTGAACACTGAACATAACCTAATTTACTAGTGCCTAGTTCATCGAAATAAGTATAGAAAAAAGTTCAGGCTCACATCCATATCCAATGAAGTTTCCTCTTTCTTTGAATAGCCACCATTTCCAGATGATTTTTCTTGTGCCTTGGCAAAAACAATAGAGTAAAAATCAACGACAAAACAAGTTGAAAACAAATGAAAAACAAAAACATAACTACAAAAGTGACTTATTTGTTTGAGAATCTTTTTTATATTATTACCAAGAATTGCAAAAAAAACTCATTGTATTTTCTCTAGTTTACTAGTTTGAAAGTCTTAAATAGAAATGGCGAAGAGTCTTCAACTCCCCTCTACTTATAATATAATTAAAACCAAGTGATGAAGTGAATGATGTAAAGGAATGCAGTGTGACCATATATTAGTTTTACATTGATATACAATGAAAATCCTTTATTTTGCCACATCACCCCACATTTGTAACTGTATATTTAAAATGACGATATGGCATGGAAAAATGAAGGGCTTCCCTTGAATGTCCATTAAACTAATTTACACTGACAATGTATGTTCATTAAAGATATATCGGATGGAATAATTATAACTATTAGTGAAAAATATGAAGAAATAAGAATCCAAACCAATGAGACTGCAACATACCAAATAAATAAGGTAGTCACACTCCTTATCCGACAAAAAGCCTTTGTACAAAAAGACCCTACAGCAAAAGGAACAAGAAAACATCAAAGTCTGAAAATCTATAAGCAAGAAAAGAATCAACTAGCTGTAAAAAGGGTATCATAAAAAAAAGTCTGCTATCGCGATTTAACATACGACATTGAAGTTTTAAATGTCTATGCAACAACTACTATTAAGGTCATATTTAACTGCAATTGTCCCCACTATCAAGAATCACGAAGCGATTGTGGTCATTGCTGCAACCACAATTTGGAAGAACTTATGAATAAGGAATAAGTTGTTTTCAACTTATTTACATAGCTCTCAATGATAGCTTATGAAAACTATGTACGAATTTTTTTTTGACTTGATTTTATCTTTTGACATAGAAATAGATTATACATAAACACTTGCATGATAAGTGTTAAGAGTCCAACATTGGATAAAATATGGCCAAACAATGTGGTTATAAGTTGGGAAAACCTTCACCTCAAAGTCGGTTTTATAAGGCTGAGTAAGAGTTAGGCCCAACCCAAGTTTCTAATACCTAGATCTCAACCCAAAAATGTTTATCCAGAATCAGTTGGGCAACCTGCTATCAGGTCACCGCTATCAGACCACTCGGGCCATGCTCCAGATGGGCGTGAGGGGGTGTATTAGAGTCTGACATTTGATGAAAATATGGTTTGCGAATGTGTTTATAAATTAGGGCAATTCTCACGTCAAAAGCCAATTTTGTAAGTCAGAGTCAAATTCAACCCAAATTATAACCGAATTCTACTAATAAACAACTAGTTAAGTTGTTTATCCAAGCATGGCCTCGAATCATTGGTAATTTATAAGAAAAACAAGTTAAAAATGTATATAAAATTGAAAATTTGCATATGTAATGGACCATCTGCATTCCTAAAGGCACAGATGCCTCAAGAAGGCTCCCTGAAGCTCGGGTGTGTCCCTCCGAGAGGCACCGCCGCCTAGCAAGCATCTGAAAGCACGATAAAACTTGTATGAACAATCAACCTACTTATATGAACAATCAACCTTATAGATTCATCATTTTGCCTTGTCCCAAGACTCGTGCTTAGGGGGCTGTGGACCGTTAATATATTCCCAAGGGCCTGAAAGCCCTCCAGAAAGGCTCAGGCGCCCTCCAGAATGGCTCCAAAGGACTAGGCGCGCCCTTCCAGAGGCGCCGCCTTAGTCAGCTTCTAGAAGCATCTAGAAGCAGGTAAAAAGATCTAAAGCCCAGCTTGCATGGAGCTTAAGTCACGCTGTAACCAGCCCACAAAGGGCTATAAATACCACTCTTGGAATCATTCTCAAGGCACGACCAATATAGTACTAAACCCTAATATCTGATATTGTACTCACAGCAAGTACATGTAAAATGGATAATAATTAACCAAAAATCTATACCATATCATTGCATAAACCATTATATCAAGACAATCCAAAGTTAACCACCACCTAACTAACTACATTTTAGTTGGACATTTTTCTGAACAAAGCAATCCAATATTTTCTCAAATTTAAAACTAAATCTACGCCAAATGGAAATGAACATTTTTTTGTTACAAATTGCCCATAACAAACTAATAGAAAAATGTGACAAGACACGAGCACATATTGCCTACGCGTCCATCTTTCCGCTCATAATAATAATAATAATTAATACTGAGCTATGTTTTGGCTTTAAATGGACCCCTCAAGTGGACGGTGAGATTGAACATCAGATTAGTCGGTCTGCCGGATAATGCGGATGAGCGGGACACTTTGAAACGCAATTCATATTGAGTGGCGGGCTGCATTCCCAAACAAACCGACTTGCCCGACAGCGCCTCGTGGTGCGACAGGGTCCGAGCAAAACAGGGCTCTCACCCCTTTGAGTTTAAAAAAATAATAATAAAGGAATAAAGGGAAATAAAGTTGAAGAAAGTACCTGACCTTGGTTGCCAAGAGATTTGGACAACACGTGAAGGATCAATTCTGTTTGAATAATAAACAGAATTTCTTAACTGCTTTAACACATTTTCATTTTTGTTCCTTAATTCTTTCCTGCTGTTAATACAAACATTAACAACAAATTATTAAACACTAATGATAATTAGAGTGAAATTAGGGAAGGGTGTTTGTGTAATTTAATTACCTGTCGGAGAAAGAAGGTGTTAGAAGCGAGAGGGTGAAGAAGGTGATGAGGATAAAGGTAAGTAAAGACATTGAATTTTGAAGAAGAAGAATCACGGTGGAAAAAGTGATTATACGAATGAAAATTATTACGTGAATTTGATTGAATTTTCTGAGATTTAATTTTCTAGTGAGATGTGAATGTCATTGTATGCTTTCTTCTCTTTGTTCTTTTTTTTTTTTTTTCCGAAAACTTTTGCTTCTTGATTACACAATTTGTCTTTTAATTTAATTTTAATTTTAAATAACATTTTTGTTTTTTATCTTTTTTGTTTCGATTTTATTTTTCATGTTATAAAATGTCAACATATTATCTAAATCATCAAACTCATAAACAAACTCAAATATTCATCATATAACTCAGATTTCATTGAAAAATCTCATAAAAATGATAAGATATTGTCATTTTATAACATAAATGACTAAATCAGAAGAAAAATAAAATATAAAAGACGTTCTTTTGCTATTAAGTTAAGAGACGAATTATGTAATTTTAGCTTAAACACGTTTATTTATTTTGCCTAAATATTTTTTAGAAAATTAGTGCTAGTATGTTGGATTTATATTCATTAATATTGTTTTCCCAATTAATTCCCCGATTATCGGGAAAAGAATTTGTTAATTTGGAGTTCAATTGTGAGATAAAGATAACATGTCAAGAATTGTTTCACATAATAATCAAAATCGGATTCTCCTTAATAATCCGAAGTTCACACATGAAATAAGTCAAAATTCCCTAAAAAAAAGTCAAAATTTGTCAAGAATTGTTTCACTCATGAATCAAACTTAGATTTTCTGTACAATTTGTCATTTTGGTGGAGTTCATTAACTAATTGAGTCTAATTGCTTAGTTATTCACCTCTTTAAATAAGATTTTTTCGAACAAAAATAAAAGTATTTCGTAAAAAACAAAACCAAAATTCAATCTTTGAAAAAATTACTTGATTATTCACATCTTTAAATAAGATAAAGGCTAAACTATCTCAATCTATTAAAAATTACTTTTACTTTTTTGGCTTTCACACCGGTTTCCGACCCATCAAAGGTGGGCGACTAATCCGGCTCGTGGGTAGAGGCATGCGCACTGACCAAGCGTTGTTCTCCCTGGGAATCGAACCCAGTATTCCCCAGGTACGTCCTTGGAAGGAGCTTCTTACCACTGGAACCCAAGCAACTTAGTTTAAAATTACTTTTACTTTTGTAGATAACCACTTTAACTTTATAGAGATGGAACATAGTAAACTAATTTAGTTTTACAATAAACGATCATTAATTGAACATGCTTAATAAGGGTTTTGTCCAAATACGAACAATACCCAACAATGCCATCACATGGCAGAGAGACGGAGAAAAAGAGACTCAATGACCCCTAGTTAATTTGGGTCATATCTGGTCACAATCACATGGTTATTCGTATAACATGTTAGAAATGGCGCACTTTTTTTTTGGGTTAAATATGTTTTTGGTCCCTATAAATATGTCAACTTTTCGTTTTAGTCCTTCTAAAATTTTCCTTCAACTTTTAGTCCCTATAAAATTTTCAATCACTACTTTTGGTCCCTATTTTTAACTTAATTTATGCATTTTTTTTAATAAAATTGTGCAGAAATGTGTAAAATATTCTAAAAAAATTTCCTAAAAAAATTAGAATTTTTTAACAAAACACAAATTAAATATGAATTTTTAAACATAAAAACTATAAAATTCATATTAAATTCATGTTTTGTTAAAAAAATTATAAATTTTTTTTGAGTGATTCTTATAATATTTTGAATTTTTCTGGAAAATTTTATTTAAAAATATGAATTCTACATATGAGTTTACTTTAAAAGAGGGACCAAAAGTAAAGATTGAAAATTTTATAGGGACTAAAAGTTGAAGGAAAATTTTAGAGGGACTAAAATGAAAAGTTGACATATTTATAGGGACCAAAAACATATTTAACCCTTTTTTTTTACGGAGCGCAACCTCCTAACTACTTTACACTCACATGGCAACTTTAACTATCCATCAATCAAAGGAATCATCCACAATAAACAAAATATAAATACTCTCATTCTGGAAAAACCTCAAAGCGTGAACATGAATTGACTTGAGCAGTTGAGGGTTAGATATCTGTAGGTACACCACCCCGTTTTAGTGAACAACAACTGCATTCCACTGCACGACACCTATGTTGATAGTAACCACCGATCATAGACAAGTCATTGGCTCCATATGTAGCAAAAACGCTTGATCTTTTCATCAAACGATGGTTGGAAGAGTGCAAAATTATAGATAGTAGGGGAGAAAAGTGAATAGAAAAATTATAGATGTATTAATTAATATATAGTGTATTTGCAAGAGAAGTTCTCAGCAAATGAAATTAAACAAAGTCTGCACGCTGACACACTTATATTCTTAATAAATTGTTATCAATCTAATTGAAATAAGTGTAAATTATAGTTTCAAAATAATTTTTTTTGTAATTAAAAATAATTTTATTTTGAAGAAAGTTTTGAGACCAAAGAATATATGATAGTAGAAGATTGTGTGTTTGGACTACAAGTGTCAAGTGAAGCTTCCCTTGTCTTTGGAGAACAATGGATAGCACACTAGCTGCATTTGAAATCCTTTATCATATGAAATGCAAGACACGCGGTAAAGAAGGTCTTGTTGATACACAAGATGGGGTTTGCTAAGCAATGGATCAACTGGATGATGCTTTACGTTTCATCAATGACAGAGTTGGCTCTATCATTCAAGAGTGAGGCCTAAGGCAAGGCGACCCCTTATCATAGCTAAATACTTTCCCAAGTCTGGTTTCTTGGATGCAAGTCTAGGCCATAATCCAAGTTTTGTGTGGAGGAGTATATAGAGTTAATTTCCATTGGTATATAGTCTTATAGATGGAACATTGGCATAGGTACTCAAATCAATGTTTGGACTGAGCCTTGGATCCGATCAAATGTATCCCTGCGAGCTAGAACTCGTACTCTCCCTGGGTTCCAGGATCTAAAAGTCTCACATTTGTCTCTCAATTCCTGTTCGGACACCGACCAAGTGATGGCCAATGCCAACATTAGCATGAAAGTTATGCTAGAAAGCAAATCCCTAGCTCTTGAAGGTGATTGGAGGTTTATATGGCAGCTCAACGTTCCTCCAAAAGTTCGAAAATTTAACTTGGAGAGCAATCGAAGGGAGTCTAATGTCCTGGGTAGTAGTGTCCTATGTTCCAGTTCAATTGAAGATGTGTGGCATTTATTTGTTGGCTGTGAATATGCAATCAAATGTTGGTGAAAGCTAGAATTATGGAGGCATATCTCTTCTCATATTCAACAGGTTGATAATTTCAAGTGCCTTTTCTTTCTATTATGCTCTCAATTCAACATGCATCAGCTGGATTGTTTTGCTACTTCTCTTTGGTGCATATGGAAGATTAAGAGTTCTGTTCTGTCCTCGACACATTAAGAGACTACCAATGGATCCGAAACGCTTCACTACAGGATGGAATATGTCTCAAAGATATATCAGGCAACTTCATACAAGCGTAAACCTCGCATCATAACTCTTTACCAGCATTTCCTGAAGCATAAGCTGCAGCTATACTTACAGCCCTCGAACTAGCTCCTACTCAACATTTTGACAGGATAATTTTTGTATTGGACAGTCAAATAAATGTGAAGATTTACAACAATGTGCTGGGAGAAATTATCAACCAATGTAGGAAATTGTTACCTCTTCATGCAAATTATAAGCTATTATTCATAATATGAGGCAAACAAATAGGGTCGCTCATAGTCTAGGAGCGTCCATATTAAAGTCTAATGCCTACGATTACTTCATGATTCCTCAATGTGTTTCTCCTGCCTCAAAATTCTTTGAAGTATGCTGTCATAAATTAAGATGTTTTGATAAATTAATGCTACCTTAGCTGTAACATAATTACTAATTAGGCATAGAAAATTTGTTTAACCAAGAAACGAGTCATTTAAATTGTAAACTCAAGGAAACTTCATCATTAGCAAAATATTAAATGTAAATTACTACTTGTTTGGTAAAAATAAAAAAAAAATCACTACTTGTGTAAAGTTTTCTTTGTTACATGCAAATGGAATGAGAAGTATAGAGTTATGGCAAATTTAGTTGCAGCACTAGAAGGATTTATGGAAATAATGTAGCTTTAAGCGTATATTGTAAAAACACTTTTAAAGTATCAATATAAAATTATTTTAAACACTTTTATTGCATCCGTTTGTTACAGCTTTTTAAAAAAATCTGAATCTACAAATATCTAAAAACAACTTCAAATGAGAAGCGGTTAAGCTTCTCAAAAAATAGATTTTTTTTAGAGGAGAGAGAAAATATGGATCAAAATATTGAACTAATTTTGTAAAAAAAAAAAAACCGCTTTTATATAGATGTATTCAAACAAATTAAATTATTATTTTTTTTTTTAAAAAAGTGACTTTTATTAGGGTAAACAAACGCCAAATAGATTCTGATTTTTCATAAAATCTCTATAAAAAATTATTTTATGGCAAAAACACTTTTATTTTAATCCAGAACAAGCAGACCCTAAATTTTTAAAGCATCAAAAAACAAAAAAAAACCGGAAATCTCGAACCAAAAATTGAATTTTGAGATGATTGTTTGCAAAGACATCTAAAAAAATGCATGAAAAGCCCAAATAGGGTCAACCTTTTTCAAGGCTCTGACTTGGCTTTAAAAAGACTCGCCCAAACGATCAAAATTCTGAAAAGGAGTCAAGAATCATGGCGCTACTAAGCTTAAACGGCCGCTAGATCTAAATCTAACAAAAACGAAGATTTCAGTCATACCGTATAACAGTGAACTCGCCATAAGAATCATAAACAGTAGATGCCGCCCACGATTAAATGTCTAAAATAAACTTTTACGACTAACCACTTCGCCTTGTCCCAAGACTCGTGCTTGGGGGGTTGTGAACCATTAATGTACAATTAAAGGGGCTCAAACGCCCTCCAGAAGGGCCAAAAACGACCTTAGGCACGTCCCCTTAAGGGCACCACCTCAAAAGGCTTCTAGAACACTCTAAAGCATATTATACGATCGACCTTACAGATTCATCATTTCGCCTTGTCCCAAGACTCGTGCTTGGGCGGTTGTGGACCGTCAATATATTCCTAAGAGCTCGAATGCCCTCTAGAAAGGCTTAAGCGCCCTCCAGATGGGCTCATGAGCCTAGGCGTGCCCTTTCAGAGGCGCCGCTTCAACTAGCTTCTAGAAGCATCTAGAGCTTAGTAAAAAGACATACGACCCGACTTGCTTGGGGCTTAAGTCACGTAAAAACAAGCCCATAAAGGGCTATAAATACCACCCTTGAGATTATTCTCAAGGCATCTGAAAAATAGTCTAAACCTAGATTCTATTATTGTACTTTTCTACAAGTACGTTATTGAACTTCTTCTTTAAAATAATTATTGGTGAGACTGTACTTACGTCACGATCGAACTTCATTTTATCATATAATTTCAAATTACCAATACTTTTTTCCTCTAAAACTCGAGAGTTAGGATAGGGAAAATAACATTCACATTAAATAATATCATTTTTTAGGGGAAAATAACTTTTTTTACATAGAAAATAATATTTTTAGGTGGTGTCTGTGGTTCGAACCCCGAACTTTACATATATTATGCATTGTCACTGAGCACTAACTAAGTTTGAGCACTAACTAAGTTCACGAGGACATAGAAAATAATATCATTATCAATACACATTTTTCAAAAAAAATAAATTATTCATTTTTTTCTCCCTAAAAAAAACTATTTATTTTTTGGGTCATGTTGACACTGGTTAAGGAACCTAAACATAAGAAGTTTTAAAATGTATGTACCACTTTTTATGCTTTTGAAGAGTTGACAGCACAAATTCCAATGCAATACTTACTACATTTAATTCCTTAACCAGTGCCCCGGGGCACTGTTAACGCTTTTGAAGAGTTGACATCACAAATTTCAATGCAATACTTACTACATTTAATTCCTTAACCAGTGCCCCGGGACACTGGTTAACATTACCTTATTTTTTTTTTATCATGGACCCAGCGTACAAGAGAAGATTTGAATAAAATATCTTCCTGACCATATAATAAAATAATATAATTAAATTTGAATCCATATAAGATATGAAGGAGCGCGAGAAAGATTTCGAAATCCTTTTAACGGCTATTTCCTTCTTCTTCCTCTATTTTTCTTTCCTTCTATTTTCCTTCTCTTCTAATTCTCTTCAAATTCAACACTCTCTCAATTCACCAAACCCTAATTTTCAATGGCATCAAAGAAGGTTCGGGTCGTAGCCAAAATTCGCGGCTTTTCTGATCCAGATACTGAAAATTCAAGAACTGTGGATTGGGTTTCGGTGAAGACTCAAGATTCTGGAGATGTTACTATCTCCTTTAAAGAACAATCTTCTAGGTATGGTTCATTTGTTTTTGAATTGTTCAGTTTTCAGCTTCTTGATTTGTGAAATTGATTGAATTTTGTGAAATTGGAATAAATTGGGAAAATTTGAGTTTTAGGGTTTTTTAATTATGTCAAATTCCATTAAAAAAAATGAGTTTCAGCTTAGTGAAGTTGGGATATTAGTTAAATTTGAGTTCCAGGGTTTGTGAATTATGTGAAATGTGAAATTGTAGTAACGATAATTGGAATGAAATTGTGAAAATTTTGAGTTTTAGGGTTTGTGAATTATGTAGTTAGAATTGTGATTTTCATAATTAGATATGGTTAGTTTCTTGACTTGTGAAATTTGATTTGAATTATGTGAAATTGGAATGAGATCTAGAAAATAAGCTTAGTGAAATTGGGTTGTTAGTGAAATTTTAGTTTCAGAGTTTGTGAATTATGCAGTTTCAGCTTCGTGATTCGTGAAACTTTGAAGTATGCAGTTTCAGCATAGTGAAATTGAGTTTCAGGGTTTGTGAATTATGCAGTTTCTGCTTAGTGATTCGTGAAACTTTGAAGTAGGCAGTTTCAGCATAGTGAAATTTGAGTTTTAGGGTTTGTGAATTATGCAGTTTCTGTTTCGTGATTAGTGAAACTTTGAAGTATGCAGTTTCAGCATAGTGAAATCGAGTTTCAGGGTTTTGAATTAGGTGCAATTAGTTTCTGAATTATGTAGTTTCAGCTTAGTGAAAATCAGTTGAAGAATGAGATATTATTGTAATTGGAAAAAATTGAGGAATGGTAATTGGAAAAAGGGTTGTGGTCTTGAATTTTGTGATGTTGGTAGCATTGTAATTTTCATAATTCATAGCTATTAGATTAGTTTCTGATCTGTTAAATATTTGTTAGTTTAATTGCTTCTATAGAGTTTATATCTCTCAACTACTCTTCAAGCATTTGTTCTTTTCTCTTAGTTGATTTATTTAACTACCATGTTTTCATCATGATGTTTCAGATCTTTCTTTCAGGTTTGAATAGTTTTCTTGTGGGGATAAATTTCATGAAAGCTTATAGTTTGAACTTGTAGCAAATCCATGAAATTATTTGTATTTTTTTCTTCTCTTGCACCTGTTGTTTTAAATAGGGTTACGGCACTTAATTGAGTTAATGTTAATCCTTGTGGTGCAGTCGGTATTCAGTGGACTATTGCTATAACCAACATGATGATAATGAAATGATCTATTCAAGGGAGGTGAAGCCTCTTGTTTCGGCAGCTTTTGAAGGTTTTAACAGTACTGTTATTGCTCATGGAGCTAGAGGCAGTGGAAAAACTCACTTAATTCAGGTTTGAATCAATTCAATTCAATTCAATTAGTTGTGTTATATTAATTTTTTTTGTTGGCGGAGGTGAAGCCTCTTGTGAAAAACATTTCTATAAAACTCTTTTTATCATGACAATTATTTTGTTCTGAAAGGGCTCTTTGGAGAGACCGGGTTTGGCAGCGCTGGCTACGTCTGAGTTTCTCTCCATGGCTGAGAAAAATGGAAAATCTATAGCAGTTTCTTTCTACGAGGTTGATCATCAGGACCATGCTGTCGATTTATTAAATCCAGAACAACCACATATTTTGGTGCTTGAAGATCACGGAAGAATCCAGTTTAAAGGACTCAGTCAGGTAAAAATTATTGTAGTTGGTTTTCTAAGTTAAAAGAATTGAAAATTTTAAAGTTGATAGTAGACAAGTAATGTCGTTGCATTTTTGCTTGCAGGCTCCTGTTAAATCCATTTCTGAGTTCCAGAATTTATACATCGCTGCATGTTCTGCAAACAAGGCTGCACCCAAAAAAGGCATTGAGCGTGCTCATAGAAGCCACATGGGTTTGATTGTGCATGTCTTTTCCCAAAATGAAAGCATGAATGGTCTTGTGAGCAAAATGAATTTTGTGGATATGGCAGGTAACTCCTGCTCAACCGAAGATGTCAAGTCATCGCTATTATTATTTTTTTCCTGGCTTTTGTTGAAGTATTTAAGATTTGAATAACAGTATTGCACTTTTATTATCAGGTTACGAAGATGCTAGAAGGAAAAGTAGTGATGCCTCTGGTCATGTTGAGAATAACAAACTTAACAAGTCAATTTACGCCTTACTGAATGTTTGTCAGGCGTTGAGTACAAATGAAAGCCGTGTTCCCTTCCGGGAAAGTAAACTTACACGCATATTGCAGGACTCCTTGAGGGGAACTAGCAAAGTTTTGTTGGTTTCATGCTTGGTACGTGACTCTGATTTCTTGTTCAAATATATATTTTATATCTTCATTTTGCAATTCGTTATTAAATTTTAATTTTGGTCATTTTCTTTCATAATGTAAACTTAGAATCCATCGTTTTGCCAAGACACTGTTTACATGGTAAGCTTAGCATCACGGTCATGTCAATCGATTCATCAAACCCCCTTAGACTCCATGAAGAAAACTGCAAGTTCAACTAGACAGATAGCGACCTTGGATTCCACAAAGAAAAGTGCAAGTTCTGCAAGAGAGATAGCAACCTTAGATTCCACAAAGAAAAATGCAAGTTCAGCAAGAAAAATAGTGACCTTAGATTCCACAAAGAACAATGCAAGCTCAGTAAGACAGAACGTAGCCACAGATTCGTCAAACAAAATATCAAGCTCAGTAAGACAGACAGTAACCTTAGATTCCACAAAGAAAAGTGCAAGTTCAGTAAGACAGAACGTGGCCTCAGATTCTTCAAAGAAAATATCAAGTTCAGTAAGACAGACAGTAACCTTTGCTTCCACAAAGAAAAGTGCAAGTTCAGCAATACAGACAGTGACCTCAGATTCCACAAAGAAAACTGCAAGTTCAGCAAGACAGACAGTGGCCTCAGATTCAACAAAAAAAACTGCAAGTTCAGCAATACATACAGTGGCCTCAGATTCCACCAAGAAAAGTGCAAGTTCAGCTATACAGATAGTAGCTGATTCAACAAAGAAAAGCGGAAATTCAGCAATACTGACAGTGACTTATCGCAAAAAAAAGATACCCCAAAGTGTATCAGCGTCAACAACGAAATTACCAGGCTCCATATCTCATATAAAGGAAAATGGTGTTATTGCAACAAATTCTGCAATAAAAGGAAGGTTTGTATTGAGCTTTGTATATATTTTATTAGGTTAAACTCTTAATAGTTTTTATACTGGTATCTGGTTATGGATATTGACCTTTTTCCTTTGGGTTGAAGGAAATTATTTGATGAAGCCAGCCACTCTGCTGTTAAAGCTGAGAAGGTATGCTTTTTTTTTCCTCAAAATACTCACTCTACTGTTTTTTTTTTTTTCTGTCTGTTTTAATGAGGACAAGAAAATTATGCAGCCATAAATACTAGTCCAGCTCAGTTTGTACTCAAACTAGGTAGAGATGTCTCAAATAGATAATCAAATATAATGGCAATCAATCTTATCTGTATCTGTAAATATGTATGTGTGTACTGTTTGGCATATTACTTGTGAGGAATAAAAACTAAGTCATTTATATTTTTGTTTCTTATGTTGTTATTGAGAAACAAATTGTAAAGCTTAATCAACTGGTGTATCAAATGCAGGACAATTCAATATCAAAAGATGGAAATGACGCCCAAGTAAACTCTAGAGTAAATAAGGTAAATAATCACCTAAAATCCTAACATGACTAAACGTAGACATGGTTCATTTTCTCATTTTATCTACCTGACATGGACAACTGTGAGAGGTCATGTTATTATTAATTATTAATGAATATATTTATTTTTTTGCAGGAAATTCCCATTGCTGATATTAGTAGAGCATCGGAGTCTTTATTGGTAATGCATAATTTATATTTTTGCCACTTATGATTTTTAATGACAAACAAGTTAGAAAGCTCAATACATGAATCGGTATATCAAATGCAGGACAATTCGTTATCAGAAGATGGAAATCACGATGAACTAAACTCTAGAGTTGAAAAGGTAATAAATTCTAAAATCAAATCCCAAGATGAACACAACCTGGACAAAAAAAAATGTCTTCATTTTATATACATGAAACAAAATGTAATGATCTGATCTTGTAGAATATAAATTTTTCAGGACCTTCTTTTCAACAAAAAATATTTGCCAAGTTAAAACATTTTGTCTGATCAGTTAGGAAACTAATAAATATTTGTGTACGCAGGATAACTCATCTTTGAATGCTAGCAGTGAAGTGGAATTTGATCCCACAGTGGAAAAGGTAATTCATTTCTATTAATTTCGTCACTTTTCATTTTCAATTTTCCTTTTACTCTGAAAACTTCTAGCAAAACTTTAGCATGTTATATTGGTAACGTTAGTAAGTATGAAATTCTAACCAACTATTTTTATTGTGTCTCCAGGTTATTTCGTTTGAGGATAAACACCCATATGTCATTAATTACTCCAAAGATTTGTCGATAGCAGATGAAGGTATGTGACTAAATAAATGTTGAGATAAATTGTTTAGCAAATCACATGATGCGTATTTATATAGGTGTCTTTTGTCATTACAGGTCATAACATGAACAAGGAGAACAACAACTTAATGGAAAATGAAGATTTTTCACCACCCATTAGTTCTCAATTGCGTGAACTTCAATCTCTCGTTTCGTCAACTCCATTGTGTATGCAGTTACCAGAGAACGGATGCATTTCACATGACGATGAGCAGATTTCTGCTAAAATTGCAGAACAAACAACTCTTGATACCAAAAGACGAGATGTAATAAATACCAAAAGTCCTTGGGAAACATTCAACAAGCACGGTTCTGAAATGGAGGTTTGATCTATTCATAATATTGTTAATGGACCTTCTTCTAACGTTTACTTTCATTGTTTTAACTCAGAACTTTGTTTAATTGCAGAATTCAACTGAAATTACAGAACCAAGAACTCCTGATGCTGGAAGAGGAGATGTAATGAATACCAAAAGTCCTTGGGAAACATTCAACATGAATGGTTCTGGAATGAAGGTTTGATCTATTCATAATATTGTTAATGGACCTTTTAACCTATATACTTTTATTGATTTAACTCAGAATTTTGTTTAATTGCAGAAATCCACTGAAATTACAGAACCAAGAACTCCTGATACTGGAAGACGAGATGTAATGAATACCAAAAGTCCTTGGGAAACATTCAATTTGCATGGTTCTGGAATGAAGGTTTGATATATTCATAATATTGTTAATGGACCTTCTAACGTATACTTTTATTGTTTTAACTCAGAATTTTGTTTAATTGCAGAATTCTCTTGTTAAGGACTACCTTAGAATTTTAAACACAGCTGAAAAGTAAGTGGACACTGTCTGTAAACATGTTCAATTTTGATTAGAATAATAAGTAAAAACTGAATGGTTATAATGATCACAACTTGACCATGTAGTTAACATGAAAGCAATTCATATGCACATAAGTATAACAACTGCAATTAATATTTTATTTTATACTGCTTAAATGATTCATAGTTTCATACCTCCTATGAGAAATCTCACTTCTTTACTTTCTGTTTTCTTCTTTATTTTTTTTCTTGAAAATTGACAGGGATGAATTAAAGAAGTTAAAGGTGAGAAATGTTTCACCTTTTAATATTAAGTTGACTCTTCTAATATATCTTGTGCTTTAATTGACTGAACTTTTTATTTTAGGGAATTGGAGAGAAGAGAGCAACCTATATACTTGAGCTTCGTGAAGAATCTCCAGAACCTTTCAAGAGTGTATGTCTAAAAATAAGTTTTTTTTTTTTCCGTTCAAGATTACACTATTTTTTTTCTAATAATAATTAATTGTGAGGTAGATGTATTTATATATCTGACTTAATTTTGGTATTGTGAACAAATTTTTCATTAACAGCTTGATGATTTGAAGGACATTGGACTTTCTGAAAAACAGGTATCATTGTTCTTCTCATAGTATTATCATATTCTGTTTGAGTTTGCATGTTTGATTGTCCATGAGTAAATCCAATAATAAATGATGTGTAACTTTTTTTTTTTTTATTCTTATGCAGATCAAGGGAATGATGAAGAAGGAAGTTGGAGAGCTTTTCAATTAGTTTTAATGGCATTATCAAGTGCTTGTATGTATAATTGATATTTATGCTGGCAACCTACAGTTGCCACTGCGTTGTATGTCATTTCCATATGTATCTGTAATTCATTAAGTAAAGAAAAAATGTATTAGTAATTCTTTTATCTAGATTCATTATATGTATGATGAAATTCATATATTGGACACATGACAAAGAACACAAAATGTGGGACAAGAGAGAAACAAATAAGGTACTACTATTTATAAGCAATTGGAAATTGTGAAACTTATTTTTCCCTTGCCTCAAATTTGTCTTCTATTAAAGAAAGAGTTTGCAATATAATTTTACAGAGTTTGCCAAAGTAGTTTTAACTTATTAGAGCACAAAGGAAGTCGGGACGATTTCCTTCCATTGATTGAATTTAATTACAACAATTTTGCCTCAAGCATAGGAATGATACCATGCAAAGCTCTATATGGACGAAAGTGTCGCACACCATTGTGTTGGTATGAAACAAGAGAAACTCAGATTATTGGATAAGAATTGGTGCAACAAACCACAAAACATGTGAAATTCACGAGACAATGGAGAACGAGACGACATGTTCTTGAGAGACCACAAAACATGAGAAACTCAGTGCTAGATTCCGTTCCAAATTTTTTGTTGAGTTAGACCAGATGCATATCACCTGGCTTTACAACCAAATACTTTCAACTAGCATGATGTTTTCCATGTATCTCAGATTCATTGATAAAGATAGAATGTTGGTTGACTCTTACGCTCTTGATTTAGCCAGGGATCTCATGGGGAAGAAAGTGAAAAATATCAACGACGTCGATCGCCAACTACCTCTAGATGCCTGATGACAAATTTGATAAGTGAACCAAATCATTTCAAGTAATAAAAGTAAGTTATCGTCTCCACATGGAGTTTTGTTTTTCGACACAACAATTACCCTAAACTTAATTAAAAGGAAAAATTACATTCACCTCCCTTGAGGTCTATTGAAATGACATTGACATCCTCTGTAGTTTTAAAACCTGCAGTAACCCCCATAAGTTTTCATCAAATAGATAAAGATCTCCTTTTCTTATTAACATCGTTAATTTACTTTTTTTTGATGACGAACATCGATAATTTACCGTTATCTTTTTATTTTATTTTTCAAGTCCACCATTGATAGGTATTGTCATCAATCAAAACCAAATACTCCGTATGAGAATAACAGAATTCAAATTAAGATTCAATAAAATCCAGGAACTTAGAAGAAACTCATTTGACCCGTTAGCCATAAAATCACAACCCAATTCTTGAATTCCTCCAAACCAAAACATGAAGAATGAAGATTAAAGGAAAAGTTTCTTTAATCCAATTCAGAAAGATGGAAGGGTTGTGAGAGAATTTGTATGGTTGGAAATTGCGAAGTCAAAACAATTCAGAACTAAATCTGAATTGATACACGTAAGAGTGTCACAAGGCAGAGACAAAACACAAGTTTCTGCAATTTAAAGATTTTAAGGGAAAAATGATTCACCACATGATCTAAATTTAAGGATCAAACAAAGATTTTCATTGAATACAACAAACAAATATTTTCATACAATACACGAACTAAACAATGCACCTGTTTGTTCGTTAACTATTAGTTAATATAGCGGTAAAGTTATGATTGCAGTGTGTACATGTAACCTTCCATGAGAGTTAACTTAAGAATTTACCCATATACTTCCTCAATCTGCTAAACTGTACAATCAGCACAACAGGCTTAGTGTTATCATGGGTTGAAAAGTAGTTCCCAATGTCAGTTGCAAATTCACCCCAAAGAGAGCAACAAATCCTTGTGTGTCTGAAACAGTATACAACCTAATTTAATTGACCGTGAAAACAAAGCAAATATACAAAAAACAGATAAGTTCCTTTCAAAAATGCATAGCTTAGATCACTTAATTTTATTTCTTAGAAAAAAATGTAATAGTAAAAATAAACCGATGAATTGATTCTATATTGCATAACTTACTCCAAATCCTTCAGTGTAAGATCAATGACTTTGCTTTTTCTTCCATTCTTCTAGGGTTCTCTTACACTATCTTTCTCGACTACATGACCTATGACATCTACAACACAAAAATTTGCATTATAATTTACCAAAACAGCTAAAAATAAATGTTCCGAGGCATGTTGCTAGCATTCACCTTAGTAAATCTCGAATTTCCCATCATGGTAAGCTTGTGCTTGTGTGGCAAGAGTTTGTAATTCCCCTCGTTGAATCCGACCAGGACATTCTCAAGCTTATATGTTCCTCCTTCTTCAACCATATTTTGCATCGTTGGCACCAAGAATTTACGAACCGTAGCATGGATCCGTCCTAGCTAAACAAAAATAACATGTCATTAACATAAATCAGAATAAACCTAATAGCAGTGACAACCTAAAATATTGTATATGGTAAGACATTAGATTCATATAAAATACCTTCTCATCAACCAATATCATGTTCATGAAGATGATGTCATATGGATTCTCCTTATCATGGATGAGCCAGATATGGGCCACATGCACAAGCAACTTCAAATCCTTCTTCCCACCTTTGATGGCTGAAATGGGGGTGAAAATGTTGGCCATCTTAAAGAGAAAAACAAATATTTTTGCTTACAAACAGAATAGATTTAATCTCACAACTAAGTGGTATTTAAACAGGTGATTGGCAAGCTCAAGTTGAAAGTTTTAAATGTCGATTCTACTGATACTAATTATTATTCATTGCAGCCATAAAATGCAATTACTGCGATACCTGAATTTTCGAGTAGCAATTACTGTATTTTTAATAGTAAAGGAATAACATATTGGCATATTCACTCGTGTGTATACATAGGAAATTTATACATAGAAATTTTTTCTATTAAAAGTAACTCTTATTAAATGCAATTACTACATATTTATTGGCGTCATAAAAGCAATTAGTTCAAATTAAATGTATTCTTCTAAGAAAGTTATTTTGTTAATATGATCATTAATTGCAGTCATGAATGCATTCAATACGCACTAATTGGCAGAGCAATTAGTGCATACTGCATAAAAGAGTTTACGATTAGATCAAACATGTTGCATAAAAGAGTTTAAATGCATTCAATCCTGTTAATATTTTTTATTCGAACTCTTTTGACAATTTGTACACTTTTTTTGTTGCCGGTATGATTTGTTAAATGAACACATAAAAGTTTACGGAATCCGTTTAAATAGGAAAAAAGTTTACGGAATATCATATCATACCTAACCAAATTATAGACAGCATAGAAAAACTTTACTAATTCTATATAACAGTATAGAAAAAGTTTACGGAATCCTTTTAAATAGAAAAATGGACTATCTTTTATATATTGCAGGTATTATTCGCTAAATGAATACATACGATTTGATTGGCATTAACTACGATTTTATTCACGAAATGAATACATACGATATGATTCCCTAAATAGAAAAGTTTACTAATCGTTGGGAGTTATGATGATTTGATTGACATTAACTACGATTTTAATGGACATTATGATGCATCTGTATGAGATAGGAAATGAGTAGTTTGAAACATAGCCTTTGAATCAACGACTGAGATTAGAATAGCAATGAATTCACATCAACGGCTGAGATCATATAAATGCTTAGGAGGGAAAAATAGGGAGTGATTAGGGCAAACATGATAGCTTGACAACTCTAACTTTTATAATAAAGGATGATGGATTAAACAATGGTTGACTCAAAAAAAGTTAACGGAATATTTAACAGTGTTAAGGGAAGGGGATTTTGTCTATTTCATGAGAATTTAAGGGAGGTTAGTATATGTTTTGAAACTAGAGGGGGTGTTAATGGCATTTTAGCAAACCTCAAGGGAGGTGAGTGTAATTTTCCCCAATTAAAATCATGTTTCGCGTGAAAGAGAGGTTCCAAGTGACAATGTATTAAAGAAGTTGGATCAACTCTCATATATAAATGTTATTACTGCTCCAAGAATTCAAATGCTACAACTTCCAAAAATTACCACTTGAATATTGCTCAAAAAGTTTTAAGAGAAACAGTTGCTTATTCTAAAGCGCCAATGATTCAAATTCAAAAGGAAGAAACTTACGAAAGGAAATTCATGGGAGTTAGAAGACACTTGGCGTACATGCATTGCAATAGTTAGTTATTTTATTTTCTATGTAATTTAATATTAAACTTTATGCAGAGGAGTTTATTTACGTTCAACAAAATTACACCTACTATAAACACATATGCCCTCACATGAAAATACTCTCCTCCTCCTCCTCCTCCTCCTCCTCCTCCTCCTCCTCCTCCTCCTCCTCCTCCTCCTCCTCCTCCTCCTCCTCCTCCTTCTTCTTCTTCTTCTTCTTCTTCTTCTTCAACATTAACTACACGTTTAAATCAGTAAGCGGAAGCAGAATAAGAGCATTTACCTCCAGCCATTGCTTGATGAAAAAGACCTCACTTCTTATGCTTGCTGCTATCACGGACTGATTTCACTGCTGTTCCAAACCTTCACTTTGCTCAAACTCGATGGTGCAGTATTATGAAGAGAGAAAGTAGGTTCAGTGACTATGAAGTTGTGAATATGTCCTGGCTTTATAGTACCTTACCCATCATAAGGTCTACAGACATGTAACACAATATGAGGGAGTACTCAATTGAATATGGGATAAGTGGGAACAAAAGTTGCACAAATTCAGCAAACTTTTTCCCATAAAAACAGGATTCAAGTGGACCAATATAGCAAACTTTTTCCCATAAAAACAGGATTCAAGTGGACCACTTCAGCAAACTTTTTCCCTGAAAAACAGGATCCACAACAACCAACTTTTGACTTAATATTGGTACATGTGGAACAGTAAAAACAGGGAAAAATCTAACATTCTCCCACTTGGTCCATTTGCCCCATAATCAATCTTTAACAGAAAACTAAACATAAGAATCATGGCGATATGTCCTCTTATTATGAGTAGTATCTTCCATGTATTACAATATATCAAGTCTCTCATATCAATCCTCAACTGAATGAAATAACCACATGTTTATTTCTAGTCTAAATGAAGTGAATTTTTCTCAAAATAAATAAAATATGTGCACATAAAATGAGGAAAATTCAATTGAATAAGAGTTTCATCAAAATAACAAAGGTTTAATGAAATTTACATCATGGAACCAAGTCCCATCCGTACTACATGATCCTTAAAATTCATTGGTGGCATGCCTTTAGTCAAAGGATCAGCAATCATCAACTCTGTGTAATGTGTTCAATGACCACTTTATTTTCCTTAACACGTTCTCTTACAGCTAAGTATTTAATGTCGATGTGTTTATTTCGACTTCCACTTTTGTTGTTCTTAGCCATAAAAACTGCAGCAGAGTTGTCACAATACATCTTTAATGGTCTCGAAATGGAGTCGACAACTTTAAGACCAGATATGAAACTCTTCAACCACACACCATGCGAGGTAGCCTCAAAACATGAAACAAACTCAGCTTCCATAGTGGAAGTAGCAGTCAAGGTCTGCTTTGCACTTCTCCAAGATACAGCTCCACTGGCTAGCATAAAAACATAACCCGATGTAGATTTTCGGGTATCAATGCAACCAGCGAAGTCTGAGTCAGAGTAGCCAATTACTTCCAAGTTATCTGTTCGTTTGTACATGAGCATGAAATTCTTTGTTCCTTGAAGATATCTCATTACCTTCTTTGCAGCTCTCCAGTGGTCAACACCTGGATTACTCTGATATCTTCCCAAAACTCCAACAACATATGAAATGTCAGGTCTGGTACAAACCTGAGCATACATAAGACTTCCTACAGCTGAAGCATATGGGATTTTCTTCATGTGTTCCCGTTCAAAATCATTTTGTGGGCATTGACTTAATTCAAATTTATCACCCTTCACGATGGGAGCCACACTTGGTGAACAATTTTTCATATTAAATCTCTCAAGAACTTTGTTGATATAGGCCTCTTGGGACAAACCCAAAATGCCTCGATTTCTATCTCTATGGATCTTAATGCCAATGACATAAGATGCCTCTCCCATATCTTTCATATCAAAGTTTCTTGAGAGAAATTGTTTCACGTCATATAGCATACCCTTATCATTTGTCGCAAGCAAAATATCATCAACATATAACACAAGGAAACAAATATGGCTCCCACTGACCTTCTGGTATATACATTGATCCATGATATTCTCTTCAAAACCGAATGAAGTGATTACCTCATGAAATTTTAAATACCATTGGCGGGAGGCTTGTTTCAATCCGTAAATGGATTTATTAAGCTTGCAGACTAAGTTCTCACCTTCACTAGAGTAGAATCCTTCAGGTTGTTTCATGTAAACCTCTTCCTCTAGTGAGCCGTTTAGGAATGCTGTTTTCACATCCATTTGATGCAACTCAAAATTAAAATGAGCTACCAATGCCATAATTACTCGAAAAGAATCTTTCTTAGACACAGGAGAAAAAGTCTCTGTGTAGTCGATTCCCTCTCTTTGAGTGAATCCTTTGGCAACAAGTCTTGCTTTATATCTCTCAATGTTGCCTTGTGAGTCTCGTTTGGTTTTAAAGACCCACTTACATCCAATGGCTTTTACACCACCAGGCAACTTGACAAGATCCCAGACTTTGTTTGATGCCATTGAATTCATCTCTTCTTTCATAGCATCGTGCCACAAGTTTGATTCCTTAGAACTCATGGCTTGTGAAAATGTTTCAGGGTCATTATCGGCTTCTATGTTGTAGTCTGATTCTTGTAGATACACTATAAATTCATCAGGAATTGCTGACTTTCTGACTCTAGTAGATCTTCTTAATGTTATCTCATTATCTTCTTGAGGATCTTGTTGTTCAACCGGTTCAATAACAGGTTGGTCAACATTTTCTTGATGCTCCTCATTAATAACTTGATCTACATGATCATTTTCAACAGTTTGTGGAATTTCAGTTACTGGTTGTCTAGCACCTCTTTGTACTTGAGGGGTGTGTATGACAATCAGTCTGTCACTTGATGTAGAAGGTTCAGCCTCATAGTGATCTTTCTCAAAATTTATATCTTTGAACTGATCACTCCCACTAATCAAGTCATTTTCAAGAATATTTGCATTTCTTGATTCCACAATCCTAGTTCTAAGTGATGGGCAATAAAATCTATAACCTTTAGACTTTTCAGCATATCCAATGAAATGCCCGCTAATAGTCCTTGGGTCTAGTTTCTTTTCTTGTGGGTTATAAATTCTCACTTCAGACGGGCAACCCCATACACGTATATGTTGCAAACTCAGTTTCCAACCCTTGAATAATTCAAATGGTGTCTTTGAGACAGCCTTGGTTGGAACTCGATTTAATATATACGCAGCCGTCTTTAGTGCTTCAGTCCACAAAAATCGAGGAAGATTAACATTACTCCTCATACTTCTAACCATGTCCATTAATGTTCGGTTTCTTCTTTCTGCTACACCATTCTGGTCAGGAGAACCAGGCATAGTGTATTGGGCAACAATCCCATGCTCTTGAAGAAACTTCGCAAATGGACCGGCTACTTGTCCACTCTCAGTGTATCTACCGTAGTACTCTCCACCTCTATCAGATCTCACGATTTTAATCTGTTTTTCACATTGTTTCTCTACTTCAGCCTTGAAAACTTTAAAGGCATCTAAAGCTTCATCCTTGGAATGAAGTAAGTAGAGATGCATATACCGTGAATAATCATCTATAAAGGTGATAAAGTATTTTGGACTACTTGCGTCCATGTCTGGACAACAAATATCTGTATGTATGATTTCTAATAAGTTAGAACTCCGTTGTGCACCCTTTTTGAACTTGTTAGATTGCTTACCCTTAATGCAATTTACACAAGTCTCGAAATCAGCAAAATCTAGGGAACTAAGTACCCCTTCATTTACTAATCTCTTAATTCTATCGATTGAGATGTGTCCCAATCTTCGGTGCCATAACATTGAGGATTTTTCATTCATAACACATCGTTTTAAACCAGCAGTAACATGCATTGAATTATAAGCAGCATTATTTTGTAAATTAATAGAATAAAGACCATCACGCAATTCACCATAACCAACAATTCCAGATTTATTACACAAAGTAAAACCAGAATCCTTGAAATTAACTGAAAAACCCAAAGGCGATAGTTTTGAAACAGAAATTAAATTCTTCGAAAAACAAGGAACATAAAAGGTCTTTTCTAAAATTAAAATAAAATTGCTGCTTAAAATCAACTTGCACATTCCAATGGCTTCCACATGTGAACGCATCCGCCCTCCTGAATAGATGAATTGTTCACTTCCCACCGGTTTCCTTAGGTTTTCCATACCCTGCAAGGTATTAGAAACATGGATTGTAGAACCAGAGTCAATCCACCATGTGTTATGATTTATATTAACCATATTAGATTCATAACAAACAAAGGTAAATGGAGTACCTTTCTTGTCCATCCAACTCTTAAACTTCAGACAGTCTTTCTTTAGGTGTCCTTTCTTTTTGCAAAAGAAACACTTAGACTCTTTCTTAATGGTTGGCTGAGGAGGAATGTTGCTCTTATTCTTTGCAGCTTCCTTCCTTTTCTTTCCTTGAACAGTCAGATTAACCTTCTCACCTTCCTCCATCAACAGCCTTTCCTCTTCCTGCACACACATGGTCAATAATTCATTGATTGACCACTTATCCTTATGTGTGTTATAGGATATCTTAAAAGGACCATACTGATGAGGTAGAGTGGTTAAAATGTAGTGAACAAGGAAAGAGTCAGACATTGTCACCTCCAAATCCTTAAGTTGAGCCGATATATCCCTCATGCGCATGATGTGATCACGCACTCCTCTCACCCCAGTGAGCTTCATGGTGGAGAACTTAATGATCAGAGTGCTGGCAAGGGCCTTATCAGATGTAGCAAACTGCTCATCAATAGCCTTAATAAGATCCTTGACATTTTCATATTGCTCGATGGAACCACGGATGCCAGCAGATATTTTGGTCTTTATGAACATAACGGAGAGACGGTTAGATCTCTCCCACTTTTCATAAAGATCCACTTCAGTGATGGCAGATGGTTCATCTTTCCTGATAGCAAAATCAATATCCATCCAGCCCAAATGAAGGAGAATTCTCTCCTTCCAGATTTTGTAATTGTCTCCATTCAACTCAGGAATGTCACACTTAAAGTCAGAAAAATTCGCAGATTGAACAACTGCAAAAATTCAGCAAACATGCTCATTTAACCAAAATTGAGACAAATTAAATAAATTTCATGGTTTACCAATGCAAATCATGCTTAAATATATAAATCTAGTGACATAACACCTGCCTGTGGGCTAAGGTTTTACTCAATTAGATTTATATTATAACTTTATGATTAAACTATCAAATTATGTTCCTTTTCTTAATTCCTGTGGGTAAATCAAGAAATATAATCTGATATTTTATCCTAATTAAACACACAGTCATAACAAAATTCCTGTGGGTAGATTTTATTATACAAGCATGTTTAACTACAACTAATTCTTTGAATGTGATTCTAAATTCTTTATATAAAAATTCTAATTAATCAAAGATGCTGTGGCTATTCCTTAATTAATCACAATTTTATTAATCACTTAACATTAATATTAATTAAGGCTTAAAGCTGAGCAATGCATTCAGCAAAGTAAACAGCAACTATACATAATACAGAAGCAGTAAAATTAAAACAATTGAATACTGCAGCACGTTTGGTTACAGACTTCTTATGCATCCAGAAGGACACAGGTTTGTTCGATTCCCCTTGGAAAAGTAAAACGCGCACCTTTTTTTTTTTTTTTAAAACTAAAGGTAAAAAGAAAACTAGAATTGTGGGAATTGAACTCGCGACCAAAAGCAGTTGATGACTGAAACAAACCGCTGCGCCACATGCATTCATGTTGCTAAAATTCACGTTGTTTAATATAAATACAAAACGTGCACTAATTAAAAACTATATATTCATCGTCTTCAACCTTCAGCCGGGTCGATTTGACCCGGTTCAGACCCGCGGTACCCGAATAAAAACCCGACGGTTTTAGATGCATTTCGACGTCAAAAAACGATGAATTATTATCCAGAAACACTTTATAAATCATTTCCAATACGTTTATGATTTTATTTTTGACTAAAAAAGGGTCATAAATGAAATACCCAAAAATTGAAATTTTCAAAAACATAATGGAAACGATTTAGCAAGACAGAGGCATGAAGGCTCTGATACCAAATGTAAACTTTATTATCGATTTAAACATGTAAACAACATTAACTACACGTTTAAATCAGTAAGCGGAAGCAGAATAAGAGCATTTACCTCCAGCCATTGCTTGATGAAAAAGACCTCACTTCTTATGCTTGCTGCTATCACGGACTGATTTCACTGCTGTTCCAAACCTTCACTTTGCTCAAACTCGATGGTGCAGTATTATGAAGAGAGAAAGTAGGTTCAGTGACTATGAAGTTGTGAATATGTCCTGGCTTTATAGTACCTTACCCATCATAAGGTCTACAGACATGTAACACAATATGAGGGAGTACTCAATTGAATATGGGATAAGTGGGAACAAAAGTTGCACAAATTCAGCAAACTTTTTCCCATAAAAACAGGATTCAAGTGGACCAATATAGCAAACTTTTTCCCATAAAAACAGGATTCAAGTGGACCACTTCAGCAAACTTTTTCCCTGAAAAACAGGATCCACAACAACCAACTTTTGACTTAATATTGGTACATGTGGAACAGTAAAAACAGGGAAAAATCTAACAAGAAGAACTTATATCCTTCTTAAAGACCCTGCTCAAGTAGGAAAGCTTTCATTCGACCATCCATCCCTCAGACCATGGCAACTTCTTTAGTGAACCTGTAAATGTATTTCATGAGGCCCTATTTGCGATTTTGGACGAAAGGGGAGAGGTATGAATAACAGGAAGAACGAAAGGGACATTGAAGAAAAAATGATCTCCCAACCCCTCAAACTGGGGGAACTTAAAATTATAGTGAAGTGAGGGTTTTGGAGGGTTTTTAAGAGTTTGGATAAATTCTTCAAATCTAATATATGTTACATTAATACTTTATTAATAAAATTATGACTTAATTACATAAATGGTCCCTTAACTTATTTGTTGTTTTCGATTTGGTCCCTTATCTTTAAAATTTTCCAATTCGGTACCACATGTACACCTCCGTTACTACTCTTGGTCCTTTCTGTCAGTTGCTTGTTAGTGAATGCACACATGGCCAATCCCACGTGGCACATATATAAGGGAAATTTTTTGGAGATTACAGATCTAGGTTTTTTTCCTTCTTCCTCCTTCTCTCATCTTCTTCCATCGTTTTATCCTCCTTCACTCCTCCTTCTTGCATCGTTTTCTAGATTCAAATCCAACACAACACAAAGTCGAATTCAAATATGAGAGATTCGAAATCGAAATCGTTCTTTCCTTTGATAACTTTGAACAGTTTCGATTTTGAATCTCATGATGTTAAAACCTAACACAAATTCGTGGCAAATGGGTCAATCTTCAAATGGGTCGATTGGTTCGAATCTAAGGAGAAGAGCAATAACAGAGTGCATGTGTGGGGATGAAAGTGTGATTCGCACTGTTATGGATAGTGTAAACCCAAATTGTGGTAGGAAATTTTGGGGGTGCAGAAATTACAAGAATTATTGGATAAAGGCTGCAACTTTTTTAAGCTAATTGATGAAGATTGTAATGAAGACAGTGATAACAAGAATGGAAAGCTCCAGAAGAAAAAAATTGAAGTTTAAGAATCAGTTGGAAAAGACAAGATCATGGTTGAAGCTTTCTTTGATTTTCGGATTAACATCTTTTGGGCTATGTCTTGTGTTAGGGACAACACTAATCTTCAAAATGAGTGGCACATGGAGTTTGATGTATTTGAAATAGTATGTCAGGATTGTAATAGATGAAATTGTAATGTGATGAATGAAAAATGTGTTATGTATTAGGAAGACTTTCTAGTATGAAAGTGATAATGAAAGTGATGTATATTATGATTATTATATCAATGAAAAGATGTTATTGCATATTTAGAATTGATGAATGTTTGTTTCCTTTTGGTATATTGTTAAGTAAAGAATTGATGAATGAACTAGAGGTTTAGGCAAATGCATCCAACGATCATTTAAGTTTTGTGTTCTTCCCGAGTATCAAATGAGTTTAATCCAAGTTTTATAAGTAAAAGGACTTTTAAGTAAAAAGGCTAAAGTTGCAAACGTTCAAAAACTAAAAGGACTTATTTGAAACTTATAAAATTTAAAGGACTAACTCAAGAAAAACACAAAACATAAAGGATCCTCAGATGCATTTGGCCTAATGATTAATATTCATTTATCTTTTTCTATAAAAACATTCCTTTGAAAACCTTTCCTTTCATTCCTATTCAAACACGTGAATAGAGCCTCAACACTCATCCCTTGCTTGAACGAAGGTCACTAGAGATACAACCAACTTTTGTTGTTTGCGGTATGTGATAAAATTTGTAGTGAATTATTTTCGAATGTCTTCCATGAGTCGATAGAGTGACGTGGGACACTCTTGAACCAGGCCATAACTCCATTCTTTAGGGTGAGCACAAACAAATTGACATATCACTATTGGAGGTCCCTTAAAATCTTAGGATGATGTCTATGTTCACCTAGAGACCGCCAAGACTCTTTTGACCTTTGTGTGAATTCATTGGAGGTTGTTTTAGAATTTCAAGGTAACAACTTCCTTGTGATATTTTGAGAAAACGAACTCCATTCTTTAGGGTGAGCACAAACAAATTGACATATCACTATTGGATGTCCCTCAAAATCTTAGGATGATGTCTATGTTCACCTAGAGACCGCCAAGACTCTTTTGACCTTTGTGTGAGTCCATTGGAGGTTGTTTTAGAATTTTAAGGTAACAACTTCCTTGTGATATTTTGAGTAAACGACCGGTTTTGAACAAATTTTCCTCGTGATTCAAACATTATGGAGATCGAGGTGAACCTCAATGTCTTCTCTTCATGGAGGAATGATGGTGAGTTTGTCTATTAGATTGTGGAGGAAGGGAGTAACTCCATTTACTCCCTCTCCCCTACCGCAACAGGGAGGAAATTTTCATTTCAATCCCTATTACCTTGCCTTGAGTGACGGATGGGGGACAACAACTGTGTTGGGCGGAGTTTCAGATATCGTATCTTCTAGAGTCTTTATGTCTTTTGTTTTTTGATTCATGTGGCGATCAACATGTTGAGGAGGACTATGGAATTTATCCTGTTTCAAGCTACTCTTAGCATGGACGAATTTAGCAGTTTCTTCAACCATGACTAGTTCCCGAAGTAGAAAGACACAAGCAATTATATAGGTTCCTTCCACAATCCAGAAGTAGTCATGTCCCCCTTGCACTTCCAAGGAGAGTTCACTAAAATCAGAATCTGACTATATTATATTCAAGCACATAAGCAAGAGACTTCAAATACTCAAGCACACAAGCAAGATATTTCCTATGCTCAAGCACAAAAGCAAGAGACTTCTAAACAAACAAAATTACACAGAAAGATGTTTGGTTTGAACACTTGATATACAATCAGTGGTGTTCACAATACAAATCAGGTACAGACTCTTAAGACTCTAGAATTTCTAAGATATGAAAGTTTATAAGAAATTCTAAGTGAACTGATGTGCAACAATTTCAGCAGAGTTTTGACACAAGTAAATTGTTGTTAAGTCTCTACAAATCTTCAAGTTTTCATTCCTTTATATAGAGGTTTGAGAGATACATTGTAGAAGTTCCAGAACATCAAAAGAGTCGTTGTAGAAGCTTGATCATCACCAATGATCTGTTGCTTGATTTGGTTAATGTCTTAGGAGGGAACAATTTGAAATCCATTCCTTGTTTGGAGAATTAACCAGCGTAGACACAACTGTAGTTTGTACTATGTGCAGAAAAGAGTGGAGTGGTGATTGTACAATTGTACTATTGTCATTTTCCTGCGCTCTTCAGTGGATAAGCATCCAATGCCTTCTAATTCCTCTGAAATAGTCGTTGCTAGAGGCTTCTATTCCTTCTGCAAACTTGTGTTTTCAAATAACCAAATTTAACTAACTCCAGGTTCTTGACTTCAGACTCTGACAAACTTCAGACTTTGGTGACTTTAGACTCTAGCAGTCAGCTTCTGATTGTTCTTCTGACTCTGATGATCTTCAAACTTAGACTTACAACAAGCTTCCTTTGTAAATTCCATTGCTCTCATTTCTTCTTCCCGAACCAATACCTTGTTTTAATACTTATAAATTTTAGTATATCCTGCATGAAGGTGAGAAAAACACAAGAAGGGGGGGTTGAATTGTGTTTTGAAAAATTCTTCGTTTCTCCTAAAAACTGAACACACTGATCAGAAGCTAAGTGAGACAGCTTCTGAAGTGATAATCAGAATCTAAATGCAGCGGAATAAAACAGAGAGAGAGAAGAAGAACGACACAAAGCAATTATACTGGTTCCTTCCACAATCCGGAAGTAGTCCAGTCCCCCTTGCACTTCCAAGGAGATGTCACTAAGAGTAATATCTGATTACAATTGCTCAAGCACACAAGCAAGAGACTTCCTTTGTTCAAGAACACAATCAAGAGACTTCCTGCTCAAGCACAACTGCAAGAGACTTCCTAACTAAACAAAATTACACAGAAAATTGTTTAAGGTTGAACACTTGATATACAATCAGAGGTGCTCACAATACAAATCAGATACAGACTCAATGGACTTAAGAATTTCTAAGATATGACTTTGAGACACAGAAATTCTAAGTGAATGCAGAACAATTTCAGCAGAGGTTTGACACTTATAAAAATGTTGAGAGTCTGTCGTTCAGCATTAGCGTTCTTGCATTACCAAAACTCTAAGTCTTCACTCCTTTATATAGAGGTGTGAAAGAGACGTTGTGAAATTGCCAGCACACCAAAGAGTCGTTGTTTGAAGCTTGATCTTTCACCAATGATCTTTTGCCTGATTTGGTTGTTGTCCTATGAAGAACCAATTTGAAATCCATTCCTTATCCAAAGGAACATCTATGCAGGCGAAGCCGTATTCTGGAGCTGTTTTCTTGTCTTGTAGCGTGGACACAAAACAGAGTAGTGGAGAAGGTGGTTGTACAGTTCGTACAATAGTACAATGTCAACGCTTTCGTCCAAATTGCAAGCACATGCCTTCAAACACCTTTGAAATGACCGTTGCAATGTTCCACTAATTTTCTGCTATGTTTTCGAATCCAATAGACAGGTTTTGCAATGTAGATTCTTCAATCTTTGAATCTTTTGCAAATTCAGTTGATCTTTAGCTTCTGGTGAAATGACTTCTGATGAGGCAGCTTCTGATGATGCAGCTTCTGCAGCTTCTGATGGTGCAACTTCTTCAGCTTCTGATGATGCAGCTTCTGATAATATGGCTTCTGGACCTCTTGTCTTCAGGAGCACTATTTCTTCAGGAGCGCTTTTACTATCTTCAGGAGCAGCTTGACTTCAGGAGCGCTTTCCACTTTCAGGAGCGTATTGCCTTCAGAATCGTCTAAGCTTCATTTTCTTTTGCCCTTTATTTGCTCATTCAAGACCAATTAATGATGTAACTTTTTAACTGTGGTCCTGTACACTTGAACAAATATTAGCTAGTCCAATTTACAATTTTTAATACCTTTTTATCATCAAAACTCTTTGAGGTTCATTGTTAAACACATTTTGTTCCAACAATCTCCCCCTTTTTGATGATGACAAACAATAGTATTTAAAATTTGTCATTTGTTGTTAATCTAATTAACGAGTTGACTTTGGGGTTTCTGAGGTTTGTAAGCTCAGAGTCTGAGATTTGTAAGCTCTAACTCCCCCTGAGTCTGATAGTCTTTAAGGTGAGGTTTGTAAGCTCCCCCTATGTTCTATCCAGGTTAATTAAATTCATTTTTCGCACAATAATATCAGAGCTTAAAAAAATTAAAAGAATTGACTTATAGATAAGAAGAATGGTTCAATTAATTTTTATTTGAAATTTGATACTCCCCCTTTTTGATACACCGTTTTAAGGTTAAAAAAAAGGATAGAAATTTTCAAAATTTTCAAATATTAATTAATGGGGCTCAGAGCCTTTAAATACTATCACATATACTCCCCCTTTTGTCATTAGCAAAAAGACATAAACAAAAAGAAGAGATGAGAAAAACATAAGATTAAAGGTTCAGAGCATAATTCAAATAAATTTAAAGCATTTTAACCATCTTCAAAAATTAAATAAACAGGTCATAGCAAGCATTATTATCAAAGAAAATAACAACACACATGATATAAACAGTTAATGATATTCAGAAGCAAGAAGAATTCAGAAGCTTATAATATCAGAAGTGAAAAGAACTAAATCAGAAGCAAAGATGAACCAAGAATATCAAAAGCTTAAAAAGACAGAGAAAAAATAAGCAAAAAAAAGTGTGACTATGGGTTTGGCTTATTTCTCTAAGATCTTTTTCAGAAGCTCTTGAACATCAGCATACTTCTTGTCCATCTCCTTTTTGTAGTTGTCTTCTCTGATCTTGGCTTCTTGCATATCAGTTTCCAATTTAGAGATCTTCAGCTTCTGCTCTAGTAGCTCTGTTTCAAGCCTTTCATTTTCTTCTTTGAGCTTCTTGTTCTCCTGAGCTAGAGCCAGGTTAGGTGCATCATTCTTCTCCAGGATCTCAGAAGGAATAATCAGATGCAGCTCCTTAGGCAGGAATTCATCAGGTTCTCTGCCTCTGTTATTGAGTGGATTCTTCACCCAAGTACCAAGAACTTCAACATCTCCAGTATTCTCTTCTATTCCATTCAACCAATCTTCCAGCTTCTGCTTGGCTTGCTCTTGAGCCTCAATGCAGGAATCATGCAAAGCTGAAATCAGGTTGACGACCCTTTCTTTTATCCTCTTCCATTGCTTCTGATAGCTTATTGTATGACCCAAGTCATTTCTACCTGCTATCAGTCTGAGAACTTCAGAAGCAATATCTTCCCACACATCTTGTAGTACTTGAGAATCCAGGAAAATGGTGGGAGGTGAAGGTTGTTTAGAGGGATTTGGAGGGGCTAAGTGTATAATGGGTAGGTTTGATGATGATTGGTCATTTGTAGTTAAGGATTGGCTAGTTGATGGTTGGTCAGGAGTGGGGTCAACTACCATATCAGAGGCATGATCATCTTGATCATCCTCAGAGTCTGTGTCCATATCACATACACCAGTATGATGGGTGATCTTGATAACTTGTACTGGTGAAGGAGTTATGGAAGCAGAGGTTGGCTCAGGAACAATGTGTTTAGGAGCAGCAGTTTCAGATGCAGGTTCAGGAATGGGTTTAGTAACTGGTTGTTCAGGAACAATATGTTCAGGAACGGTCTTTTGAGGAGTGACTTGTTTAAGAACAGATGGTTCAGGAACAGTTGGGGGTGATGAAGTTGTAGGGGGTGAAAAGGCTTTTTCCGGTGAAGGTTTTTGTTGTGGGGGGGTCTTCTGAAACAACTTTATCAGAAGCAACTGCTTCTGGAGTTGTCTCAGAGGCTTTTTCTGAGGTTGAGTTAAAGCTAGATTGGGGTAGTTCACCTAGATAATGACTTTCTAGGTGGTCTAAAAAAGAAGTGTCTTCAGAAGGAATAAAGGATGTGGTACAAAATGTGCGAGAAACTTGAGGTACCTTAGATAACATTGCTGAGTTATCTACTGCTTCTGAAGTTCCAAGATTCTGAACTTGCTCTACATTTTCAGCATCAGCTTCATCCACGATTAGCATCCTTTCTCCTTCCTCTTCTCTTTCAAGTTCTTTCATGGCTTTCACTTCTCGCCTATTTGCTAAAAAGTCATCAGAATGTTCCTTAGCCATTCTCTTCATGGCTAGAGTCACTTGAACCATGGAGCTTTTCTTGTCAAGTGGAGCCTTCTTTCTTTTCAGCTTAGGCTCTGCCTCTTCTTCCTCTATCTCATCCAAAGCTTCATCCAGTTTTTCCTTGTAGTAAACTGTTTCAGCTTTCCCTCTCTTTCTCTTAGCATCCTTCTTTTGCTTGGGCTTATTATCAGTGGCTTCTGACGCAGTAACTCCTTTAACTTTCATCCCTTTGGTCTTAATAGGAGTAGTTACCTCCTGAGAGCTTGCATCTTCCTCCAAGACATACTCAACTACAGATTTAGCTAAAATCTCAGGATTGCTCTTCTTAACGATGGAAGGAAAATCCCTGATAATTTCAGATTCAGCTGTAGTCATTTCCAACCATTTTTCATCTTTAGGGGCTGTCTTAAAATAATGCATGGAATGCAAGGTCCTGCTACTTATAGTCTTCTCAGCAGTAGAGGCCTTGAAGCATTTATCAGATGCATCCCTTGATTTCTTCAGAACCTTCAGTACTCCTCCTTGGTGGAAGATTTCAGACAATAATCTTCCATAGGGTACTTGTTTTCTTCCTTTGATAGTGCCTTCATTAATTGCCCAACAGAGATGATCCAAGACATATCTTGGGAAGTTGATCTTGTTCTGAGTTGCCATGAAGTAAATAGCTAGCTTCTGTTGGAAATTTGGTTGATCAGATCCTCCACCTCTCTGAAAGAAACAATCAGTGCAGAACTTCACCAACATTCTGTGGTGAATCTTCATTTCTGATGTCTTGGCTTTTGTATACCCACCCAGAAGCAAGTTGCAGTAGCTTTGCAGAAGGATATCTTCCGTCTTTACTATTTCTTGGAATCTTCCTTCTGCATCCACTCTGCATGCTTTAGCAATTATCTCCTCTGTGATGGTTACAGGAATACCCATCACTTCAGACCTTATCTCAAGGCTACTGAAGGAAGTGGGATTCAACTCTATCTCCATATTTTTCTTCTTCGACCCAGCTTGTTTCCCTACTACCTTCACAGGCTTTCCATTGACGATTTCAGCTCTTAACCAGAAATCTTTGACCAAGTTCACATAAGTTGGCCCATTTAGCATCTTGAAGTATACGGACAGCTTCTGAGTTTCTACATATCCTTCCATGTCCACTTCGTACTTCTTAAGTGAAGCGAAGTCCACTGGCGATTCTACTTGGACGATTAAGGATTTCCATGGAATATCCATAGTCTTTTCTTTGTAGACTGACCCAGATCCTGATGCGCCTTGCTTGCTTGAAGTAGATTCTGAAACTTCTTGTTGCGAGCTTGATGATGCCATTTGATGATGATTGAAGAAGATTTAGAGAATTTAGGGTTCTAAGGTTTTTGCGCTTACTTCGCAGGAGGTTTGAGAGCAAATGTGTTTGTTGTGAGTGAGTAGTGTGTGAATTGAAAAAGTGTTTAAGAGTAAAAACGTTTGCAATTCAAAAGAGACAAACAAACATAACATTAATGACAAATTGGGGGCGCGTGAAAAGTATTTTCAAAGCTATTAAATCATCACTGCCCTTTTAGTTATACACCAACACATACAGGCCACGTCAGAAGTTCACAGAGTAACTACCAAGTTAGTGGGCCAGAAGTTACTTTTAAAAAGTAACTCCCAATGTTTCCACTAATTCAACTATTCAGAAGCAATAAATCCAGCTTCTGGACTTCAGATGCTGACGTCATCATTATCAGAAGCGAGTTTTCCTCAGAACCTCAATAAAGAGCTTCTGATGGACTACTGCTTCTGAACTAACTTCAGAACCTAAAATCCTATTCAGGAGCAAGCAAGCATTTAATCAGATACAAAGTGCATGTTCAAATTTTTCTTTAAAAAATCAAATCTTTCAATAGTTAGAGGCTTAGTAAATATGTCAGCCCATTGATTTTTAGTATCAATGAATTGTATATCTAAAATTCCTTTTTGAACATAATCTCTGATAAAATGGTGTTTGATTTCAATGTGCTTAGCTCTTGAATGCAAAATTGGATTTTTAGACAAACAAATAGCAGTAGTATTATCACAATAAATGGGAATACTGTTAGCAATTATCTAATAGTCTTCCAACTGATGTTTCATCCAAAGTAGTTGTGTACAACAACTTGCAGCTGAAATGTATTCTGCTTCTGCTGTAGACATAGCAATAGTTGTTTGTCTTTTGCTAGCCCAGGATATAAGATTATCACCCAGAAATTGACAATTGCCACTGGTTGACTTTCTTTCAATCCTATCACCAGCATAATCAGCATCACAGAATCCAATTAGCTTATAATCTAAGGATTTCTTATGAAGGAGTCCAAGATTAGTTGTTCCTTTCAAATACCTGAAGATTCTCTTGACAGCAGTCATATGAGATTCTCTAGGATCTGATTGGAATCTTGCACACAAGCATACACTGAATAAAATATCTGGCCTAGATGCAGTGAGGTATAACAAAGAACCAATCATACCTCTATACAGCTTCTGGTCAACTTTAGCTCCTTCAACTTCTTTGCTTAAGGTGCACGTAGGGTGCATTGGAGTGTTCATCACTTTACAATCTTCAAGCTTGAACTTCTTCAGAAGCTCCTTTGTATACTTAGATTGATGAACATAGACTCCATCTTTGCATTGATATTTGAATGCCCAGGAAGAACTTCAGCTCTCCCATCATGCTCATTTCAAATTCATCCTGCATTAACTCAGAAAATTCCTTGCAAAGAGATGCATTAGTAGAACCAAATATTATATCATCAACATATATTTGCACAACAAGAATATCTTTCCCAAGGGTCCTTCTGAAGAGTGTTGTATCAACCTGTCCTCTTTTAAAATCATTCTTGATTAAGAAATTACTTAGTCTATCATACCAAGCTCTGGGAGCTTGTTTCAAGCCATATAGTGATTTCTTCAGTTTAAAAACATGGTCAGGATATTTAATATCCTCAAATCCAGGAGGTTGCTTGACATACACTTCTTCTTCTATGACACCATTTAGAAATGCACTCTTGACATCCATTTGATATAATATTATGCCATGATTAACTGCATAGGAAAGAAGTAACCTGATTGCTTCCAATCTTGCAGCTGGAGCAAACGTTTCAGTGTAATCAATGCCTTCTTGTTGACTATACCCTTGTGCAACAAGCCTGGCTTTGTTTCTTGTTACTTCACCTTGCTCATTCAGCTTGTTTCTGAATACCCATTTTGTTCCAATAATGTTCTTGTGCTGAGGTTTGGGTACCAGATCCCACACATCATTTCTTTGAAATTGATTCAACTCATCTTGCATAGCTAAGATCCATCCATCATCTGAAAGTGCTTCTTCAACTTTTGTAGGTTCAATCATTGAGATCAGTTCAATCATTGATTCTTCTTGTCTGAAGTATGAGCTTGTTCTTCTTAGACTATCGTTGTTTCCAATGATTAGCTCCTCAGGATGTGAAGACTTGTGTTTGAATGTGTTTCAGGGAGGATCTTCATGATGTGAGCCATCTTGTGCTTCATCAGAAGCAGTTTCATCTTGCGCTTCTGATGTGGGTTCAGCTTCTGAACTATCTTCAGATTCAGCTATCTGATCAAGTTCTGGAGTAACTTCAGGAACCTGTATCTCTGCAAAACTTTCATCTTGCTTTGAAGTTTTATCTTGAAGCTCCTTGTCATCAAATTTCTTTAGGTAGAGCTTGTTGTTCATAATGTAACATGTACATCCAAATTGATGAAAGTAAGAGATATTGGGTTTTCTTCCATTAAAGAGTTCATATGCTGTTTTCTCCAAAATAGGTCTAATATAAATCCTATTTTGAACATAACATGCTGTATTCACTGCTTCTGCCCAAAAATGTTTAGCCAAATTGTTTTCATGGATCATGGTTCTGGCCATTTCTTGTAAAGTTCTATTCTTTCTCTCTACAACCCCATTTTGTTGTGGAGTTCTAGGAGAAGAGAATTCATGGATGATTCCATGTTTTTCACAAAAAGCTTCAAATGGCTCATTTTCAAATTCTCCACCATGATCACTTCTGATTTTCAAAATCTTTGACTCTTTTTCAGTTTGAATTTGTGTGCAGAAGTTACTTAATACCTCATATGCATAATCCTTACTTTTCAGGAATTTCACCCAAGTCCATCTGCTGTAATCATCAACAATGACTAATCCATATTTACTTCCATATTAGGATGCAGTACTCACTGGTCCAAATAAATCAATATGGAGTAATTCTAAAGGTCTTGAGGTTGAAACAATGTCTTTGGTTTTAAAAGATGATTTCACAATTTTCCCTCTCTGACATGCACCACAGAGTGCATCTGAATGATAGTCAATGTCTGGTAGCCCTTTCACAAGTTGTAACTTACTAAGCTTAGAGATTAACCTCCAGTTAGCATGTCCCAACCTTCTGTGCCACATCCATTTCTTATCATTCACTAATAGTAGGCAAATCACCTTCTGATCAGCCAGTTCAGAAAATTGATTTTATAGACATTGTCAACTCTCTTTCCCTTGAACACAATGAATTTGTCTTCCTTGTTGATTACTGTACAGTTGGGTTTTTCAAAAAGCACATCATAACCATTATCACAAAATTGACTAATGCTCAAAAGGTTATGTTCAAGACCATCTACCAACCATACATTATTAATTGAGGTAGATGAATTACCAATAGTTCCTGTACCTATGATCTTGCCTGACTGGTTGCCTCCAAACTTCACATTTCCTCCCTCTTTCATTGTTAGGCTGAGGAACATGGACTTGTCTCCTGTCATGTGTCTTGAGCAACCGCTGTCTAGGTACCATGATCTTTGCTTTGGCACTGCTCTTCGACATACCTGCATCATTGACATTTTTAGATTTAGGTACCCATTGTCCTATGGGTCCTGGAAGGTTAGTACTTAAGGCTTTACTCTTCACTTCTTGTACCTTGCGCTGTGAGTTGGGTTGCTTCTGATTAACCATCACCTTAGGTTTTGGTACTTCAGAAGCAGTAACTGTCTTCTTCTGAAACTTAGACTTCAGAGCCTCAGATTTTGGTTTCACCAGACTCTGAGGAATAGGTTCTAATCTTTTCAGGATCCTAACCTTTGAAGTCTTGGAATCAGATTTGATCATAGCCTTTGACTTAGAGTTCTTTTGCTTTGAAGTAATCTTAGCCTTAGAACTAGAAGCTTCAGGTTCTGATTGAACAACAGTTTCCAACTCAGCCCCTTCTGGTACAAAGAAGGTTTTCAGTCCTTCATTGATGCATTCACAACAAGACTTTAGATTGGTTTTCTCAAGTTTCACTTCTGGAAAACCAATTCCTCTGCCATTGTTCTTGTAAATGCTATAAATCATAGAAGCTACTCTGCTTCTGTCAATGCCAGATATAATAAAATCTTCAAGAGCAATTTCATGGTTACTTAAAGGTTTTTCATTACACTTTTCTTGTAGCTTCTGACATAAGAACCTGAGCTGATCTTCATATGTTTTACACATGAAGTCAAAGCCCCTAAGTCCTTGTTCAGAAGCTTTCAGATCCAATAGAGTTGATTTTTGCTGTTGTACCAAATCAGCATATTTTTCTTTTAAATCCTTCAACTCATTGGTTCTTACTTCAAAATGTGTAAGAAGTTCTTTAAGTGACTCAACAAGTTCATCTCTGGGAATTTTGGAATATACCTCGTTTTCATCTTCTGAGTCTGAATCTGATCCAGCTTCTGAAGTTGTTGTTGCTACCAACCCAACAGCTACCTTTGCATCTTCATCAGCTTCCTCTTTATCAAATCCAAATTCACTTCCCAAATCATCCCAGGTTGCCATTAAACTCTGCTTAATCTGCTTCTTGAATTTGCTTGGTTTGAATGTAGACCTCTTTGACTTATCCTTTGACTTTTCTCTTTGAAGATCAGGGCATTCAGCAATGAAGTGTCCAGGCTTCTTACAGTTGAAGCATCCCTTCTGATCTTCTTTCCTTGAGCTTCTGGAGTTACCCCTTCTGGCGAGAAACTTTCTGTTCTTCTTGGCTAGATACTGAAGTCTGTTTGAGAGCATGGCCATTTCAGCAGCATCTGGTTCAGAATCTGAACTTGACTGTTCTTCCTCTTCAGATTCAACCACTTTGAGAGCTTTTGATGACTTGCCTTTGGATGGAAGAGCTATTGATTTACTCTTCTTAGTAGACTCATGTTCATTAAGACTTAACTCATGAACTTTGAGAGAACTAACAAGATCTTCGACACTTAAAGTGTTTAAATCTTTAGCTTCCTCAATGGCAGTCACCTTTGGTCTCCATCTGGCAGGTAAGCTTCTGAGTATCTTGCTTACATGATCAGAAGCAACATAGCTCTTCTTTAGAATCTGTAGCCCAGAAACTAAGGTTTGAAACCTTGAGTACATCTCCTCAATAGTTTCATCATCCTTCATCTTGAATAACTCATACTGATGTACAAGCAGGAGAGCCTTTGCTTCTTTGACCTTCTTGCTCCCTTCATAGTTTGAACAGAGAGAAGCAAACATAGCTTTAGCAGTGGATTTGTCACTCATCTTCATGTATTCTGCTTTGGGTATGGCAGTGACAAGGGCTCCTTTGATAATATGATGCTTCTTGTAGAGTTTCCTCAGTTATGGAGTATGTTTTTTTCTATTCACAACCGCTCCTTCTTCATCAAGGACTAAATCACCAACACCATCTTCCAGAATATCCCATAATTCTTCATCTAGGCTAATGATGTAACTGTAAAAGTTGGTCTTCCACCAAGAGAATTCTTCAGCATCTCCATTGAATTTTGGAATCTTCCCAACACTGGATTTCTTACTATCACTATAATCACGTGAGACATTTTTATAGCTAGTATCACCAGAACCAGTAGGAGGAGGAGTAGACATGTTTTTCTCAGATCTTTGACTGTTGCACGGTTAAGTGTTTCACAACAGACCAAGGCTCTAGATACCAATTGAAGGTGAGAAAAACACAAGAAGAGGGGGTTGAATTGTGTTTTGAAAAATTCTTCGTTTCTCCTAAAAACTGAACACACTGATTAGAAGCTAAGTGAGACAGCTTCTGAAGTGATAATCAGAATCTAAATGCAGCGGAATAAAACAGAGAGAGAGAAGAAGAACGACACAAAGCAATTATACTGGTTGCTTCCATAATCCGGAAGTAGTCCAGTCCCCCTTGCACTTCGAAGGAGATTTCACTAAGAGTAATATCTGATTACAATTGCTCAAGCACACAAGCAAGAGACTTCCTTTGCTCAAGAACACAATCAAGAGACTTCCTGCTCAAGCACAACTGCAAGAGACTTCCTAACTAAACAAAATTACACAGAAAATTGTTTAAGGTTGAACACTTGATATACAATCAGAGGTGCTCACAATACAAATCAGATACAGACTCAATGGACTTAAGAATTTCTAAGATATGACTTTGAGACACAGAAATTCTAAGTGAATGCAGAACAATTTCAGCAGAGGTTTGGCACTTGTAAAAATGTTGAGAGTCTGTCGTTCAGCATTAGCGTTCTTGCATTACCAAAACTCTAAGTCTTCACTCCTTTATATAGAGGTGTGAAAGAGACGTTGTGAAATTGCCAGCACACCAAAGAGTCGTTGTTTGAAGCTTGATCTTTCACCAATGATCTTTTGCCTGATTTGGTTGTTGTCCTATGAAGAACCAATTTGAAATCCATTCCTTATCCAAATGAACATCTATGCAGGCGAAGCCGTATTCTGGAGCTGTTTTCTTGTCTTGTAGCGTGGACACAAAACAGAGTAGTGGAGAAGGTGGTTGTACAGTTCGTACAATAGTACAATGTCAACGCTTTCGTCCAAATTGCAAGCACATGCCTTCAAACACCTTTGAAATGACCGTTGCAATGTTCCACTAATTTTCTGCTATGTTTTCGAATCCAATAGACAGGTTTTGCAATGTAGATTCTTCAATCTTTGAATCTTTTGCAAATTCAGTTGATCTTTAGTTTCTGGTGAAATGACTTCTGATGAGGCAGCTTCTGATGATGCAGCTTCTGCAGCTTCTGATGGTGCAGCTTCTTCAGCTTCTGATGATGCAGCTTCTGATAATATGGCTTCTGGACCTCTTGTCTTCAGGAGCACTATTTCTTCAGGAGCGCTTTTACTATCTTCAGGAGCAGCTTGACTTCAGGAGCGCTTTCCACTTTCAGGAGCGTATTGCCTTCAGAATCGTCTAAGCTTCATTTTCTTTTGCCCTTTATTTGCTCATTCAGAACCAATTAATGATGTAACTTTTTAACTGTGGTCCTGTACACTTGAACAAATATTAGCTAGTCCAATTTACAATTTTTAATACCTTGTTATCATCAAAACTCTTTGAGGTTCATTGTTAAACACATTTTGTTCCAACACTGCACACTTGAACAAATATTAGCATATTCAATTGAACTTTTAATGCCTTGTTATGATCAAAACTTAAAGTGGCAAGGTTAAATACATTTTGTACCAATAGAGGGAACAATGTTACTTCAACAACATTCCCACATGTGATACCACTGATTTATACATTATTTATACATGACAAGAAGAGACTATTAGAGCGGGTTCCATGATGCTATTATGGTTGATGGCGGTGGTTCCATGATGTCACTGGTGCATGTTGGTGTACTTGCAAACATACGCCAATGCTCAAGTTAGTAAGATCTCAAGGAGATTTAAGGTTTATCTCAAAAAGACAGTGTACTTGATTTTGCAACGAGTTCTTATATTTATAGATTCCAGGTAGCATATAAGCATATGTATAGGGCTCAAATTGGCTCTGAGCTCCTTTTTTTTTGTGCTTGACGAATCTTTGGTGGCACTTGTGATATGTAGATGCCTTTGGACTCCTTATTGGACCTGAACTTTGTTGAGTATTACTTTTCCCACCCTATGCCTTTCCTCGCGCGTCCTATTTTTTTTCCCAAAATACCTCTAGTCCGGATTGTATAATTCGAAACGTGTAAATCACCCCGTTGAAAGTAAACAAAATGGGGTGGTGAATGATGGTTCCAGATTATATAATCCGAAATGTACTAAACATGTCCTGATTATATAATCCGGAATGCATCAGTACAGAGGTAGAAGCCATCTGTTTTGGCTGAGCCTCTGTTTTAGAGCTGATTCAGTCAATTTTGGTAGGATGACCATATGTAAACCAACAAAGCAAATTATAACATTAAAATTAACAACACAATATAATTTTTAAACTTTAATAAAACATAATTATCCAAATGGTACATAACATAATTATCCAAAATATTCAAACATTAAAATTACATAAAGTACTATCAGCCCCTAATAACTACACCCGTACCACCGCCGCCTCTGCCACCACCTCTGCCACTACCTCTACCACCACCTCTGCCACAACCCCTACCACCCTCAGTAGCTGCCCGACGACGGTAAACTTTTGCATCATTCACCTCTCTCAACGCATCCCCCAAATCCTGCCATTCCTCAGTCCCTTTCGACACCAGACCGCTTCTCATCACAGCATAGGTGTGGTCTCTGATGCGGCTCATCATGCCGCTAAGTTGTAATTACGCAAGGTCTCCATCATCTTGAGCAGCTCGGGTATCAAAGACCTCACGCTCTGGTGGCTGTGGCACCGGTACCGGCATGTCTGGAAGAATCATGCGTGGATGAGACACCTGGTAAAACCACTCGATGTATCCATCTGCTACCTCCACACCATGAACTGTAATCTCTCCCAACTCCTGAGGTGTCAGCGTATAATCAAGTGCACGCTGAAAGCGGTTTGTGATCTCCGCCAAGTTAACATCAACAGGTGCACTCTGAACGGGATGTCTCGGTATGGTCTGAACAAACCCAAACTGGTGAAGCACCCTCTCCGGCAGATATCTCACCATGCGCTCTCCGCATCCCAGCCATCCAGAGTAAAGGCTGACCCGCTCAAACTGACGTGCCTGACGGTGCACATCATATGGGGCCATGACTACCCTCGTCAAATCCAGCGCATCTAGATAGTTCATGTAGTTGTCCACCATGCCTAAACCCTGCAGTGGTAAAAAAATCATCGCGCGGGGATACTGATGCTCTACATATATGTCCAGACATCCTTGCTTCCCACACCTGGGAAGTGATGAAACACCCAAGCCTACACCAAAGACAACAACATATAAATATACAAACCATAGACACTTACATTTAAAAAAATAAAACATAGTTCTTAATTTATACCTGCAACAAACTTAGGTAACTTGCCACCTGACTGGTGTTCCAACATGCAGCATTGTTAAGCTCCTTATACAAGTGAGCTAGTGCCGCAGCTCCCCATGAAAAACCAGCACTAAGATCAAGGTCTCTGAAGTACTTCAGGTAGACAACATCCACAGCCCACTGGCTTTTGTCACTGAAGATCGTGATCCCCACCAAGTACAACAAATATATGCACCTCCGCACCTCCTCAGTCACACCATACTCGGCCGCCAAATCCCTCTGCTCCTTCAAACGCTCCTTGAATATTGTCTCCAAGTAGCTAAATCTGCAATGTGCACCTTTGGTCTTCTCGACCTCTTTAAGAGCCTCACCCATATCAGACCCCAAGTACTCTACCATCCATTCCACCGCCTCGTCTCGTGATATGGACCCGTGGGACAGGAGTATGCCGTCAATGGGATATGCAGTAAAAAGGCCACATCATCAAGTGTGTCTGTCATCTTCCCAAACGGAAGGTGGAAGCTAGAAGTCTCCTCGTGCCACCTCTCCACGAACGCACAAATCAGCCCATGGTCAATAATGTTGTAGCTGATATCCTGGAGCCAACCAAGGCATGTGTCATGCAATCTGCTCTCCCACCACCGTGCAGCCATGATAGGTCTGGTGTCATCATCATGCATCGCTTCTATCTTCTTTCCGTTATTGATGCATTTTAATTTTCCTCGCCACTGCAAATAATTAAAATTAATAAAGTGAGTATAAACTCATGGCTTCACAAACATATTTAACAATAAATAAACCAGTCAGATTTAACAGTACATAAACAGGCAGTTTCAGATATAAAGTGAGTTTCAAATATAAAGTGAGTTTAACAGTACATACCACGCCATCAGCCGCCTTCCTGGCCACGTGCACATGGTACCTCCATAGCAGGTCAGTCTGGTGTGGGCCACCAGGATAGTCGTGTAGTGGCTCAGGATCCACCACCTTCTTCTTTCGCCTTCGATGTGGCTCGGCATCTTCCATTTCCTCGTCCATACCATGCAGCTCCTCCTCAAGCTCCTGCTCCTCCATACGCTGCAATTCCACATCAGCCTGCTCCTGCTCCATATACTGCTGCTGCTCCTGCTAGTGCTCGACATCAGCACGGCATCCTCTAGGACCCCGACGCCTCGGAGGAACAACACCTTCAGCCTCTAGCTGTTGCCTACGCTCTCTCCTACGGGAAGCATGCCCTGCATCCCTTACGCGCTGAGTATTAGATGTTGAACCTTCTGTAACATTCAAATTAAGGTAATCAAACATCACAATCAAACAACACAAACCAGAAGCAAAACAACATTCTGGGTTTGTCCGGATTTCGAAATCCGGATGAGCAACAACCTAGTCCGGAAAACAAAATCTGGATTGCATTCGAACAGAATTCAAAAAAAAAAATCAAACTTATTGAACTTGCATGTGTACAAAAATCGAACTTACCTTCCATGATGTTTGACAAGGGTTGAAATGCGGTGCTTTTGAGCAAGAAAACTTCAAATTTGGACAAGATTTGTGGTGTTCGGAATTTGGGATAATGTAGAGAGAGAGAAAGTGAATGGGGAAAGTGAAACTAACTGTAAAAATGGGGGGTGAAGTTCCTTTTATACTTCGCAGTTGTCCGGATTCTATATTCCGAAAAACGTATAGAAGTTCCGGAATATATAATCCGGAGGGCATGTTGGTAATTTGCATAGGGCGCGCGAGAAGGCCATAGGGTGGGAAAAGTAAATCTCAACTTTGTTAGAGGACTTTGGATATGAGGATTGACCCTCAATCCAGTCCGAACAGATCCTATTTAAATAAGAACACTTTTCACGATTAAAATTTAAACCTTAATGTTCCATCTATGAGAGACTCTTGCTTGTTTTGTTCAAGCCATTTACAACATTGTTTTATACTTGAGAGTGTTTATGCTATTTTATAAATGTATTTTTTTTTATTATACTCTCTTTTTAAACACAGTAAAAAAATGAGAAGAACAAGTATCTAATTGTTTTCATTCATTATCTACAGCTATACTGTTAAATTAATTATTACCCTTTTTTTCAATTTTATTTTCTCTTCCAATTTCATTGTTTCTTATTTTATTTTTTTAGTCAGAAACTTGGCCAACCAATCAATATATATATATATATTTTAAATCATTCATTACTCTCCAAATAAGTAATAGAAATCGTTTAAATGACAAAAGAAAAAAACTATCAACCAATACTCAGATTAATAGTACGGCATCCTTAAAATTCTTATGAAGAATTTGTTGTTGTTTTTTTCTCATAAGATTTGAGGGGTTAATACCAACGTGGGTGGATATCTAGTTTATACTAAAAAAAATTGGTTATTATTACGAGGGGAAAGAAATTTCTAATCAGTAAATAATTTTCAATTAAATTTAAGTTCTTCACAAGATAGCCCAGCTTGGTATTAAAATGACATGAATTTGACACCACATATGATTGACTATATAAGCAATGTCACTTATTGTCACGACCCGAAATTCACAATCGTGACCGGCGCACGAACTAGAACATCCTAGTCCGGCAAGCGTATTAACGACACTAGATAAACTATAATTTAAACAATTTCCAAATTAACTTTCACTTAAAATGATATCCACTGGAATTTCGACAGAGTATCCTCTGTATTTTGAATATTTTCCAAGATTTTAATCTTGCTTATGAACCTGTATTCTCATCCAGAGTTCCAAAATGACATATTCATATATTTGTACATCTGAAACAAGAACATTCTTTGACTCCAAATAGCTGCAGATAATCTGATTCAACATATACATAAACAAAAGAGACATCCATCAATGAAGCCTACCAAAAAGAGTGACGCGGCTGAACTCGAGTCTACTAGAAGCTCTCTACTTAGCTGCTTGGAAATCTGAAAAGGAAAAAAAAATGAAAGAGTAAGTCACAAAGACTTAGTGAGAGACAACAACCACCACCACTAGAAGGGAAACACACAAGGGCACGATTATTTACTTTCCTCAATTCAAATTTTAATTCACAAAGTTAATAAACGTATAAAAATGTAATAAACTCACAATCAAGTGTACCGTGAAAATTCAGAAATCTTTATAAATTTATCAAACAAATAAGACTATACCAAAATTCCAATGTCGTAAAGAAGTGAACCCAAATCCACAACTTTAAAGAAAATATAGAAATCGCGTCTAATGAAAAAGGAATCGAAATAATCAAATCCAAATGGAATATAAAACCAAATTCCATTTAATAATACCAAAATAATCAACTTTAAAGAAAGTATAAAAATCCAATTTTAGTGAAACTATTCAAAAGGGTGAATCGAGAACCAGCTCCATCTCGTTGATAGCCCTCTCCTCCTAATCGTGGCCTTTCCATAGGGGCGGCTCTATCTAACGGATAGCTCTTTTCTCTCAACTCTAAACAAAAATGTTTTTAAAGTATAGTAAACTCAATTTAGCGAAAATAATCAAAATGGGTGAATCGAGAACTAGCTCCATCTCGTTGATAGCCCTCTCCTCCTAATGGTGGCCTTTCCATTGGGGCGGCTCCATCTAACGGATAACTCTTTTCTCTCGACTCAAAACAAAGTGTAAAAGATTTTCAATTAGGAAGTTTACCTCTCATTGATAGCCCTCTCCTCCTGATGGTGGCCTTTCCATAGAGGCGGCTCCATCTAACGGAGTAACTTTACCTAATTGAAATCTCATACTAGGTGCACCTAGGTCGTCGTTTTTATAACCATAATTTTCAAAACACCATTCATAAAACGTAATGCTAAAACCATATTACACAACATAGTGAAACTTATTTCAAAATATGTATCATCAAAACTCAATCGAAAATCTACTACTTATAAACATAAGTAAATCCAAATTCAAATCCAATTCAAAATCCAAATCCAAATGGAGCGCATATTAATATCGAGAATTCCCAAGAACATATATCTCAAGACCGTGTTTCTCCATATCTCAAAACTCATGTTATAGTATATGCAACCAAACGTCAATTTCAATATTTTGCTCAATAAGTCATAGATAATTCGAAACAGAGTATAGTTAAATTTGATGATTTTAAAATTATATAACAATGACGAGAAAAATGTTCAAAGGATGTGTTTCCCAATTTGATAAACATTTTAACATATAGAATCAACAAAATATCGATAATAAGGATAATTAAAATAAATGATAATGATTGTCATCAACTCACAAATATGACGAGTCAACTTCGTTCCTAGCAATGCCTTTCGAAATAACCACCGGAGCAGTCCTCACCAAATCTCAAGGATCACTAAAGAGCACACCTTCCATGAGTGGGTATTCCTATCCTTTCCTATAGCCCACACCCACTATCCAAAAGCACTTGTAAGAGTATAAATTAAAAGCTTCGATTGAATGTGTCAAGTTTTGTTAAAAGTGTGAGATAAGTTTGAGATTTGATGGCTTGAACAATATGAGGTAGAAGAATGGCATGGAGGAGAAGGACGGATCGGTTAGGAACAAAGAAAAAGGGGAAATGGAAAAGTGACATGGAAGGTCAGAATGAGAAAGAAAACAAAATAAGGAAGGTTCTCGATCCCCCCCTGTTTTATTTATTTCATAATTGATTATTATTATTATTATTATTATTATTATTATTATTATTATTATTATTATTATTATTATTATTAATATTTTTAACTTAAAAAAATAGATATGAAACGGTGTGTTTCAATCTTCCCCCCTTAAGAAAATTCGTCCTCGAATTTTGACTACTACTAGCCTTGTTTTTAAATAAGCATCGTTACTTTTCACGCAACACTTCTTCGGATTACTAACTTGTTTCTTCACTGATCGACCCTTACCATGAGACCTTTACCGAAACGATATTCTTTGAGCATAACATCTCACTCTTTTTTCTTTTACTACAACTACCAGATGTTCAATGTATGACATATTCTCAACCAACTGCACATCTCCATGACTACTCACATGAGAAGGGTCATACATGTACTTCTAAAAGCATAGTGACTTACAAGAGCATATGAACTCTCAAGAGATCCAGTGGAAGTGCCAAGTGATAAGCTACAAGTCCAAACTACTTCTAAATCCCAAACAATTCAATAAGCCTTGAACTGGCTTGCCCAAGTGTGCAAAACCACAAAACACCCTACATTGGTGACTCTTGTAAGAATACATGTTCTCTCACTGTGAACTCTAAGGGTAGACGCCTCTCGTCAAGATAAGATTTTTTCCTACTTTGAGTTGTCCTTAAACAATCTTAGATGAACTTAACCTCTTCAATGATATCTAGAAACAACTCTAAGCCTACGAGTTTAGACTCCCCAATTTCAAACCATCCTAACATATTGAAGAAACACATCGTCAATCTACAATGTCTCTAAAGGCGCCACTTTAATACTAGATTGGTAACTATTTATATGAATATTCTATTATAGGAAAAACATTGGTCCCCAACTCCCTCTAAGATCCAGAACACTAGCATAAAACATATCCTACACGTGTTGCATATTTTCTACAAACAGACAATCCTTCTTGGAACGAAAGTTGTATTAGGGTTCAAACAGGTTTCCAATTCAGATTTGAGAGATTTCCAAAATATGGCAGTAAACTGAACCTTGCTATCACATATAGCCGAGATCAGCACACAATTTAACGAAATGATCTGTTCTAAATAAATCTTAGCCTATTGGAACGTAGTATAAGTAATCTTCACAAGTAAGCAATGTGTAAACTTGATCAAACGGTCTATAATCACCACACCAAGTAATAATTATTTAATTACAGACCTCTTTAATATCGCCAACTAAACAAGACTACTCTGAGACTTCCTACTCAAAGCATCTACAACAATATTTTCCTTTCCAAATAAGTCTCTGCGATCCAGAAGGTTTCAAGAGTGCCCCGTCCACTTCTTTGACTTAAATGTAAATCTCGATGTTGAAAGATATACTTAAGACTCTCTTGGTTGGTATAAATCTCACAAGTCTGGCCATATAGATAATGCCTCCAAATCTTAATAGCAAAATTCACGACTTCTGTAATCAAATCATGTATAGAATAATTTGGATCAACCCTTTATTTACTTCATCAAATCCATAAAGATGTTGGAGCATTAGCAAACCAAAAATGGTATAACCAGAAATTCAAATGCGCGTAGCGTGTGCAATAAGTTTTCTTTGATATATGCCCCCACTACCCAGCCCGCGAGTCAATCTTGGAAAAACAACGAGTTCCTTAAAATTGATCAAACACTCGTTAAACGATATTTACTCTTTACTACCACCTAGTCATTTTTCTATAATTCACATAATTGCATTAATCCATCTTTCTTCCTTAAAATCAATATCAGTGCTCCTCAATGAAAATAATTTTGGTGAATAAAGCTCTTAGTGAAAAAATCTTGTAGCTGCTCTGTTAATACCTAAAGTTTTGTAATGCCAAACGCAAAAAAGGTCTAGATCTGGGATGAGTGTTATGAACCAAGTCTATAGAGAATTCAATCTCACTACCAAGTGGAAATCCAGGAAATTATTCAGGAAAAACATTAGGAAGCCCACACGCTTTTGTATCTCTATAATGCTTCCTTACTCACCTCTATATCCTTAATCAAAACCAAGTATTCTTGACAACCTCTTTTCAATAACTTGTTAGATCCTAAACTTGAGGTTAAATGATATGGTACCTAACTAAGTTTTCCTCAAAAGGATGAAAGTGATTACCCAATATCTCAACTTTCACTACCTAGTTATAATAGGCTAAGGTGGCTTACTGGACAGACAACCAATTCATACTTACCTCCTATGAAAAATCTATACTAAAGCTACCGGTGTTCATACAAGACTAGCTAATGGATGTGTCATAGCTGCCAAGAACGATCCCCTTATTATTATTTTTTTTGCCTTCTTGACCATATTAAAAGCACAATTTACTATCTTTGAAACAATTTCCAGAGTGGAACAAACTATTGCAGATCCAAAAATACTCTAACGGAAAGTGGATTATATATATGATCCATGATCTAATCTACGACTCTGCATAGTGCCCAATAATTTATCTATTGGATCCATCCTTTTATGAAATTACTATTTGTTGTCCTTAATGACCTAAATATAACTTCAACACAAATTATAACAATTACTGTAAGGTCATTCAACTTGTTTCTTGCAAGAATCCTATTTACTACATCCCTTAAGGTTTTGTTGCCTAATCTAAAGTATCAAATTTGAAACTTCCCCAAAGTAGTACAATTAGATCCAAACACAAATCCATTTAAATATTATCCTAATTCTCTCATGAATCGCTTGATACGCATCTCTTCTATGATAGGGTGAGGAGCATTCATTGAAAGTTCGATAAAACGGGTTTTGTACTCTGAAACTTACATGGACTCAATTTGTCCTGATCATTCATACTTGTGAGTTAATCTATCTACAACACTTTCTAGAAGAAAGTGAGCCGTAAACAATTAAGAGGTCTCACTTCATTTCAATAGAGATGATCTCATTTTCCTTTCATGTGTCAACATATCCAACTAGAAATATGCCACACACTCTAACTGAAAAATATGTCAACTTCACTTCCCTAATATTTGAGCATCTTAATTTCCTCTATAACTTCTCTAGACCATCAATGAACCATTAAGAGTTTTCACTTGAACTAAACCAGAAACGTATGAGTTTTAAACTTCATGAATTATGCAAAAGTAATCTCAACCCCTATATTACGAGTAGTCGCTTGATGCTCACCCAATCTAACTTCTCGATGGACGACGAGATTTCTCTATCATTCATTATCATTACCTTGATGCTGTCAAACACCGACCCAAGCAAATTGTTGCACTAGCATGGCTATCCTTGCCTTCCTATAACGACCTCAACATTTTGTACTTCTATATCCAAGAAAACTCATAACATTAATTATTTGTTCTTCCACATTCACTCCACGTCGATCTTGAAGACAACTTCGACCTCTTTGACAAAAGACTTAAGGTTAGGCAGTAGACCCAGAACGAACTAATTTCCCTTCTAGTGTTGTGTGGCATCATCACAAAATGAAAGAAAATTAACCAAAAATAGGACGAGACGACAAACAAAGTGAGACAATTCAAAGACCCAAAAGAAATCAGAAGATTAGACAACAAGTGACACTACCATAGAGTGCTAATAGATTTTTGCATGTAAATGGTGCCGCGGTTCACAATTTACTAGCAAAAACCTATTATTACTCTATGTCTGCAGCTATTAGGACCTACAACCGGAGCTCTGATACCAACTTTGTAACGACCCAAAATTCACAATCGTGACCGGCGCACGAACTAGAACATCCTAGTCCGGCAAGCCTATTAACGACACTAGATAAACTATAATTTAAACAATTTCCAAATTGACTTTCACTTAAAATGATATCCACTGGAATTTCGACAGAGTATCCTCTGTATTTTGAATATATTCCAAGATTTTAATCTTGCTTATGAACCTGTATTCTCATCCAGAGTTCCAAAATGACATATTCATATATTTGTACATCTGAAACTAAAACATTCTTAGACTCCAAATAGCTGCAGATAATCTGATTCAACATATACATAAACAAAAGAGACATCCATCAATGAAGCCTACCAAAAAGAGTGACGCGGCTGAACTCGAGTCTACTAGCAGCTCTCTACTTAGCTGCTTGGAAATCTGGAAAAAAAAAAGATAGAAAATGAAAGAGTAAGTCACAAAGACTTAGTGAGAGACAACAACCACCACCAATAGAAGGGAAACATACAAAGGCACAATTATTTACTTTTCTCAATTCAAATTTTAATTCACAAAGTTACTAAACGTATAAAAATGTAATAAACTCACAATCAAGTGTATCGTGAAAATTCAGAAATCATTATAAAGTTATCAAACAAATAAGACTATACCAAAATTCCAATGTCGTAAAGAAGTGAACCCGAATCCACAACTTTAAAGAAAATATAGAAATCGCGTCTAATGAAAAAGGAATCGAAATAATCAAATCCAAATGGAATATAAAACCAAATTCCATTTAATAATACCGAAATAATCAACTTTAAAGAAAGTATAAAAATCCAATTTTAGTGAAACTATTCAAAAGGGTGAATCGAGAACTAGCTCCATCTCGTTGATAGCCCTCTCCTCCTAATGGTGGCATTTCCATAGGAGCGGCTCCATCTAACGGATAGCTCTTTTCTCTCGACTCAAAACAAAAATGTTTTTAAAGTATAGTAAACTCAATTTAGCGAAAATAATCAAAATGGGTGAATCGAGAACTAGCTCCATCTCGTTGATAGCCCTCTCCTCCTAATGGTGACCTTTCCTTTGGGGCGGCTCCATCTAACGGATAACTCTTTTCTCTAGATTCAAAACAAAGTGTAAAACATTTTCAATTAGGAAGTTTACCTCTCATTGATAGCCCTTTCCTCCTGATGGTGGCCTTTCCATAGAGGCGGCTCCATCTAACGTAGTAACTTTACCTAATTGAAATCTCATACTAGGTGCACCTAGGTCGTCGTTTTTATAACCATAATTTTCAAAACACCATTCATAAAACGTAATGCTAAAACCATATTACACAACATAGTGAAACTTATTTCAAAATATGTATCATCAAAACTCAATCGAAAATCTACTACTTATAAACATAAGTAAATCCAAATTCAAATCCAATTCAAAATCCAAATCCAAATGGAGCGCATATTAATATCGAGAATTCCTAAGGACATATATCTCAAGACCGTGTTTCTCCATATCTCAAAACTCATGTTATAGTATATGCAACCAAACCTCAATTTCAATATTTTGCTCAATAAGTCATGGATAATTCCAAACAGAGTATAGTTAAATTTGATGACTTTAAAATTATATAACAATGACGAGAAAAATGTTCAAAGGGTGTGTTTCCCAACTTGATAAACACTTTAACATACAGAATCAACAAAATATCGATAATAAGGATAATTAAAATTAATGATAATGATCGTTATCAACTCACAAATATGACGAGTCAACTTCGTTCCTAGCAATGCCTTTCGAAATAACCACCGGAGCAGTCCTCACCAAATCTCAAGGATCACTAAAGAGCACACCTTCCATGAGTGGGTATTCCTATCCTTTCTTATAGCCCGCACCCACTATCCAAAAGCACTTGTAAGAGTATGAATTAAAAGCTTCGATTGAATGTGTCAAGTTTTGTTAAAAGTGTGAGATAAGTTTGAGATTTGATGGCTTGAACAATATGAGGTAGAAGAATGGCATGGAGGAGAAGGATGGATCGGTTAGGAACAAAGAAAAAGGGGAAATGGAAAAGTGACATGGAAGGTCAGAATGAGAAAGAAAAGAAAATAAGGAAGGTTCTCGATCCCCCATGTTTTATTTATTTCATTATTATTATTATTATTATTATTATTATTATTATTATTATTATTATTATTTTATTTTTATTATTATTATTATTATTAATATTTTTAACTTAAAAAAAATAGATATGAAACAGTGTGTTTCACTTATGATCCATGTTATTAATGAGCATGCTACATCATTCAAATAGGAGGGGGGGCTAGAATTTTTCATTGACTTTTTAAATAGGGGGTTCAAAAATCCGGTTTTAGAAAATGGGGTATCAAAAGTTAACAAATTCAAAAACAGGGGGATCAAAATTGCATTTAAACCTTTATTGTATTTTTCCTATAAAAATATAAACTAATTATTTTTATATAATAACTTATTTAGTTTTTATAACTAACTTTCTAAGGAAAATTATAATTTTAGTCGAGGCGTGTGAAATACTAAATGTGATTATTTCTTTAAATTGAGATTTGAACATTGGTTTGTCTCATTGTGAAAGTTTAGTCTTTTTATATATTCGATACGCATCACGCATACACTAAATGTGTGAATTGCTTCAATCAATATTCAAACTTGTTTTGCTATGCTTTGCATATCTAGCTCGTCCTCCACGTCCAACCATTAGTTACAACATCCCTTTTTTTTTGGTAATACAACCTAGGAGTGCAAGGGATGAGTTAACTCGATGTGATACATGTTCAATAAGGACGATACGATAAAAGGGTAAGATTGGGTTGGTTCCCAAGACAATTCACCTTAACTAAATATTTTTCATGTTACTAAGTTTCACCTTAACTAAAATCATAAATTATGAGTGAAATTCGAAATGACAAGCTGAAACATTTAAAAATAGAACAATTGTAGTAAGCCCTAATACTGATAGTCAATCTATATATTGATTGGATATGACTTTGCATTCTGACTTTGATAAAAAATTATGTTTTTCATGTATATATGTGTTTATAATAATAAGATATTTCTTTATTGGTTTTGTTTTGTTTCAGAATAAAAAAGTCAATAGAAATGGGAGAGTTGTAAGGCATATAGACTATTATGTGGGTAGATTAATGACCATATCTCACATGTCAGTGATAAAGAGTTGTAATGTTTTCACATAAGTATAAACATTAGAGTAATATTTGTAATGGATTAAGTTGCCATTAGAATACTTCATAGTAAGAGTTACAAAAAGTGTCATAACTCATAAGATATTCTCATAGTGACAGTGATGTCTTCAACCCTTTGACCTGAAACCACTATGTACCCTAGATGTAGGAGTCGATTACTTTGTTGTCATTCAAATGTTGTCCGTAAAATGATTACTATAAAGTCAACTGATGAATACTCCATGAATCATGTTGAGGGACATGAGTGACCTAGATGAAATTTTTCTCTCATACATAACTAGAGAAATGGCTATGAGCCCAATGGTAAACTGGACAAGGATAACACAATATATTTCTTATGTTCAATTTATAGATGAGGGAAACTTTGTCACATTACATGACATTCTCGTTACTTGAGTAACAGTGATGTGTTGTTAAATATTGCTCATTGTTTATAATATTAAATATGTGATTCAATATTATTTTCAATGTTACGAGAATATACAAGGTCACACAACAAATTGATGACATAAAAAAGTCTAACTTATTTATTATTCGGTAGTGAGATCTTACGATGCACTAGTGCAAATTAAAGAAATGTTGTACATCGTAGGATACAATGTGTTTAAGTGAAAAAATGTATACCATAATGTACAATATGTTTAACCGGAGTTGTGATACACCATGAGATATGATGCCCACAAAGTGGTTCTTTAAATAGATCCCTTTTTCTGAAGCAAAAGAACACCTCTTACATTTTAGTTGAGAAACCTTAGCGGTTGCATAAGTTCTAAACCTTTTTATCTCAAAAGCTTCCATTCCTTCCAACTAGCACTATGAATGAAAGAATCATCTTTGTGTGGACTGAGTTGGGTGTTGTCGTTCGAGCACCACTCGTGATCCATTCTTGATGTGGTTCTCCTCGACGCTTTAAGAGGTAAACCCATGAATCCCTTTAAAGTGTTTGATTTATGATTAATGGTTTAATCAAGATCCATTTTTGGGATGCTTCCACTAAGATGATTAAATTTTGAAAAAAAACATTGTGTGAACTGAGTTGGGTGTTGTCGTTCGAGCACCACTCGTGATCCATTCTTGATGTGGTTCTCCTCGACGCTTTAAGAGGTAAACCCATGAGTCCCTTTAAAGTGTTTGATTTATGATTAATGGTTTAATCAAGATCCATTTTTGGGATGCTTCCACTAAGATGATTAAATTTTAATAAAAAACATCTAAATCTCGAACAAGAACTTAACTTACTAAATAAAAGATATAAATGAATTATGAAGAGGAAAAGGGTAAAATGATAAACGGTTACCAACAGTGTTAGTAATAATTGGTTCAGTTTGTTAATTAAAGTAGAAGAAATAAAAAAAACTAAATTACAGCAGTTGATAACTTAACGTGCTAGTGATTCGATGAATTAGGATTTTTTTTTTAGAGAATAGATGAATTAGGATTTGTTTGGTAAGACAAAGCTTTCCCCTGCAGTCTCTTATAACTTTAAAAACCCCTCAAAGTCAAAGTAATCATTGCACAATACACCTAAAGATATGGTAGTAAAATGCATGAACAACATTAATAATTTCAATGACGAATGGCAATCGAGAGAATGCTACGATAAGAATCGGGTAGCTAGTTAATCATTCAGGAAGGGAATGAAGGTAAAGCCTTGACATAGCTTGTCAAGAACTAGAATAGTTAGTAAAGAAATAGAATGCTATGCATTAGCGATATGCTAGATAAGACGCGAGGTGATGTAGAGTATTATCTTCGCATAGGAGTTAAAGTGACCGTACGAGTATGGCAAGACGTGAATTGATTAGACATATATTCACGAAGTAAGTTAAGCAAGCATATAGTGGGATTGTTTAAGGATCCGAGGTAAAAGTGATAGTATGAATAGGTTTAACCTACATTCATGCATAAGACTAAGACTTTAAAGAAGCAAGTGTCATGTCTCTTGCTATCCATGTAACAGTCCGATTTTTCACTAGATTTATTTTATTATTCATTTAATTCTTTTATGTGTGTTAATATGTTCTCTTATGTGATTATTTGCCTCAGTGTGTATTTTTGGTTGGGGATCGTAGAATTCGGGGTTAGAAGGGTATTTTAGTCATTGTAGACTCAGGGGTATTTTGGTCATTTCACGAGTAGGGGAAATTTTGTAATTTTGCTGAGGATTACTTTTAGTGCTTAGTGAGAGTGAGTATTTTATTAAGTTACTAGAGAGAGTGTGGTAATTATTTGGTTATCGGTAGTTGACCGTTGTTATTACATTTTACCGTTAAGTGAGTAGTAACATTTTGGGTAAGGATAGAAATGGGTTAGGCCCATTAAGGATTGTGAGTTGAGCCTAATTAAGTAAAGCCTATTTAAACACTAGTGTTAGTAGAGGAATAGGGTTTTTACCAACATTTTCACATTTGGGAAGAGATAGAGACAAGACAAGAGAGAGGGTTTGAAGGAGGAGAGCTAGAGAGAGAGCTAGAGATCCAAGCTTTGATCAAGGTAAGAATGTTAAGGTTGAATGGGTTAATATCTTTATCCTTCCTCACCAAGAATTCCTTTTGACATTATGTTTTGAATATGTGTTTGAGGGTAATATTGAAGAATGGTTTTGAGCTTGAAATGGTGTCTTGATTTGCAAGAAAAGGATGATGGGTTTGAATGGTATGAGCAAGGAAGCAAAGGGAGCAAAACTAAGGTTTTGGGCATGTTGATGCTTGGAGATTGGAGTTGCTTCAAGATAGTGATTAGGTGAGTTCCATAGGTAGCTATCCTACCCTTTGGGTTTATGTTTTTGTCTTTTAGGATAATATGACAATTCTAGGGTTTATGAATGAATTGATTACCCCTTTTTATGCCATGCATGCTAAACATATTTTACACTTGCTATATATATGTTTTACAAGTTTTCTATGGCCTCTAATGTCATGTTATGCATATGGATGGTTGGTTTTGAGGTTTTTGGGTCAAAAACACCAATTATGCAGGTGCTGGACTGTCATAACTCGCCTCGCGAGCAAGCTGGTCGCCACGGCGAGTATGAAAGTCGAGTGGGGGGTGTTGCTCGCCCTGAGCTCGCCTCGCGAGCAGAGCAACTCGCCATGGCGAGTGATGCTACTCGCCTCGCGAGTGAGTTTGTGCATCAGAGCACAACTTGCTCGCCTCAGGCCCTGTTGTCATCTTTCGAGCTGGTGTTACCCGTGCAATCTTTTATAAAAACAAACCCCTCAACCCAAGGTCCTATATGATGAATTTCTAAAAGAGTTTTCTTATGAATGAAGCAAGTATTAAACATGTTTAGTGATGCTTGGTATATGAGAGGATGACATGTATGTACGATGCGAACTGGGATAACAAGATAATCCATAAGCAAGGGGAGAATTAGAGCCTCGACATAGTCGTCGAGAACTAGCAAGTTAGTATAAATTCCTAGAATGGTAAGATGCGAATTATATGTTCACACATGAACAGGAATAAGTTAGTAAGCATGATAAGTGTGGGTTGATTAGTTAATCACTCCACCATGTTTAAGAATGTGCAAGCATGAACAAGTATGAACATTTACCATTAATCGGATCGATTCAAGGATCCGAGGTAAACATGAATGAAAGGTTAGGTTTAACCTAAATGAACGTCAAGACTATGATTAATGAATATGTAGGTGCCATGTCTCTTGCAATCCATGAAGGTATGGATTCAAGGGGTTCTCATGATGAGAACGGGGAAGGCTCCGTAAGGGGATCACATGGTACTGAGTAATTAAGGATGTAGGTGTTCGTGTCTCTTGCAATCCATGAAGGTATGGATTCAAGGGGTTCTCATGATGAGAACGGGGAAGGCTCCGTAAGGGGATCGCACGACATTGAGGGAGTCCGATGTACGTACATCGGTTATGATGGGATTGTACTTGGGGTTACTCCACCCGGGACTTTCCGTAAAATGAACCAAGATGATAATGTTGTTCAACGCTAACTTAATAAATGAACTTATGTACGACATGTATGTTATGAGTATGTCTCTATGCACGATTATGTTATGCTCATGAAGAGCCTATGTATGATTATGTTTTAGAACAAGATGCTTTTAGGCAAGAGCAAGATATGTGTAGAGCAAGTAAAGAATATGAAACCGATGACGATTTTAGATTTCCCCTAATCGTCCGGTTTAGAATCGTGCCATGAATATGTTATGTTTAGGCCTCGATACATTGAGTGTATCCTTGGCAATGCGGTTCTAGGTTCCCCTCGACCGCCATGACACGTATAGGAAGTGAAGCCTATAACAAGTGAGATAAGACTATGACGGCTCTAGTATGCACTACCGTCTAAGTATGCAAGTCCCCACACACGTATAGTCAACCGTCAGGTTGTAATGTAGACACGTGGTGACCGTAGGTTTCCCCTTGAGGATGCCTATAGCCTAGGATTTAGGGGAACTCACTGAGACATTATGTCTCATCCCAATCCTTATTTGTTTCAGATAAGCAGGATGTTTATGCATGTTCGGAGCCGGATGGATACTACTTCAAGGGTTCGTTCGTAAAGTTGCAGGACGTTATGGATATCAAGGATGTAATTTTATGTATGGATGAGTTGTGATGTATTATTATTTATACGAACGTAACTTGTTGTAAATATTATTCATTCGAAGTTTTAATTGTTGTATATTTTAATGTATCCAGTACTAATATTAACGCACGTGCCAGACTTTCTAGATACGTCTGGTATGGGTGTTACAGGAGCTTACTCGCTTCGCGAGTAAAATTACTTGCAATGGTGAGTTACACAGGGCAGCACCCCCCTGTTTCGCGTTCTTGCTTCTTTTTCCCTCATTTCTGTTTTGATTTGATTGTTGGTGTGAACATGGAAGTTTTAGATAATCTTGTTATCTTTCCAAAGGCTTTGGTTTGGCATGGAAATGATTTTTGGTTTTTAAGTTATGAGAAAAATACTCTTAGTAAATTTTACGAAACTTCCTCATAACTATTCCTAAGCCGACCCAAACCTTGTGGCTTGTTTCCTAACTTCAATTTATCGTTTTGAGTTCATTTAAGCTGTCTAATAGTTCCTAAACTGTGATTGTAGTGGACCTAACTCGTTTTGATTTGAAAAAGTAAAATTCCTTAAATTGAGACGAACTTTGTGATTTTTATGATTTCGTCGTGTTTGGCCGGTGAAACGCCCAAGTATACTCTACTGCACTTATATGTGGCCTAGAGATATACTTAGTTGAGGCATTGGATCTTAATTGCTTGGTTTTGAATTATTTGTCTCAAATATTTTTATGTAGAACATGCGAGACGAACTTGTCGAAAATGGTTCTTTAAATCCAATTACCTTATAATTCTTTCATGAATGATTTTATATGATTAATTGAGGATATGTGGATGATTGTTGAAGGTTGAATATGGTATTTATTATGAAATGATGTGTTGTGCCATTTTACTTGATTATGAAGTATATGGAATGTGGAGGTATATTGTGAATTGATGTAGATGTATGTTGATGATAATGGACGATGGCTCTTAGTTGAAATATGATTTGATTGATTGTATGGACGTGAGTACTTGATAATGCGATTGTTGTTGAGTTGATTAATGTAAAATGAGATGGACTTTTTCATTGTTGTTGGTGATATAATTGTTGAGTTTTTGCATTATTGGGTCTTTACTTGTATGTCCATGCATCATAATCATATTGAGTCATATGTTGAAATGTAAAGGAGATGGACTTTACATAGGTGAATCGTAAGAGGAGATGGACTCTTACATATGATGTTTTTGTTGCATCATGGGTGACGACCTTGAGGAGATCCGGTACCACATGCATATATGTGTCGAGTATAGGCGCATTGCATATTGTCATGGTGTCTTGTTATGGTATGTGAATGTTGTTTGTCGGTGATGAACATGTTTGATAAGTTCTAGTTGTAATGTTGAGTTTGATGTACGAATGTAATTATTGATGTTAACCGTTCATGCAAACTATCTGGAATTTAATTGGATTATTTATATCAAATTGTGATTTGTTGATTATGATTATTGTAATGCTTACCCCCAGTGGTTTTTTCCGCCTACCTGTCTGTATGGATGGGTAGACGCTGTGCAGGATTAGTTCCTTGGTGAGTTTGCTTGGTGGATGTTTGGATGGCGGGTAGAACAGGCTCTGATTAGGCAAGTGTCTTGTGTTTGTTGTTGATTTGACTTTATTGTCCCTGTGTTTAGGACTTAGAGGATTTATATGTTGGTGTATTTTTGACTATGGTCTGTATTTGAAGAGTTATATATTTTGTTCCGCTGAGACTGCTGAGATAATTTATATATATGCATGTTGAGTTTTGGATTTGTGTTAGAAGTAGCGTCTATTTCTTGAATATTTGTTATATTCTCGTGTTTTATCGCTTTAATAGAAATAGGGCGTTACAAGTTGGTATCAGAGTCGTGGTCAGTCCTTGTCCGGACTAGCATTCATTGAATTTTCCTGTTAGTATGCGAATGGTAATGAGTTACCTTCGGTACTTGTTTGTTGTGCTGTTGTTCTTATCTGTTTGTTGGTTTTGTGTAGTCTTGAGATGGCTGGTGGTAGAGATGATGCAGCGATTGCGGTTGGTCATCATGATCCTGGAGAGGCTGAGGAGCGGAGGCTTGATCGTTTCTTAAGAAACAGTCCGCCGACGTTCAAGGGTAGGTATGACCCGGATGGAGCTCAGACATGGATGCAGGCCATGGAGAGGATCTTTCATGCTATGGTGACTAGTGAGGATCAGAAGGTCAGATTGGCTACTCATATGCTTGCTGAGGAGGCTGAGAATTGGTGGACCAATGCTAAGAGAAGGCTTGAGGCCGGTGGTGGAGCTGTGACTTGGGCTAGGTTCAAGACTGAGTTTTTGGGGAACTACTTTCTTGAGGATTTGAGGACCAAGAAGGAAGTGGAGTTCTTGAACTTGAAGCAAGAGAACTGTTCAGTGGCTGAGTATGCGGCAAAGTTTGAAGAGCTTTCGAGATTTTATCCGTACATCAATGCGAAGGATGTTATGGTTTCCAAGTGTGTGATGTTTGAAAGCGGTTTGAGGCCCGATATCTACCAGTACATGTGTATTTAGGAGATCCGAGAGTTTGACACTTTGGTGCACAAGTGTCGTATGGTTGATGAATCTAGGAAGGTCAAGGTGAATCATTATAAAGCGATGAATGAGAAGAAGGGAAAGAGTCATGGATTTGGGAAACTGTATAACAAGGACAAGGGAAAGAAGAAAGAAAGTGGTGGAGGCTCCAAGTTGAATGTTGCTGAGGTCAAGTGCTTCAAGTGTGGCACAATGGGACATTTTGCTAGTGATTGCGAGAATGGTGATAGATGCTACAAGTGTGGGAAAGTGGGTCACAAGGCAATTGGGTGTACTTATGTGGAGAAGGAGATCACTTGCTACAATTGTGGTGAGAAGGGGCACATCAGTACTAAGTGTACTAAGTCAGAGAAAGCGATGGGGAAGGTGTTTGCACTAAATGCGGAAGAGGTGGAGCATCCGGATAATCTCATCCGAGGTATGTGTTTTATCAATAGTACTCCTTTGATTGCAATTATTGATACTGGTGCTACTCATTCTTTTATCGTGGTTAGTTGTGTTGAGCGTTTGGGTTTGGTTGTGACTCCGTTATCGCGAGGGATGGTTATCGATACCCCGACTAGTGGTTCAGTGACTACTTCTTTAGTGTGTGCTAAGTGTCCTGTTAGTTTTGGTAACGTTGATTTTGAATTGGATCTTGTGTGTCTTCCGTTGAAGCATATGGACGTGATTTTTGGTATGGATTGGATGTTGAGTTTTGGTGTTAACATTAATTGTTTGACCAAAAGTGTAACATTTTCTAAGCTAGTAGCTGAGGATGGTGGGAAATTCTTGATTGCGGAACAAGTGAAGAAGTCTTTGGACGGTGAAGCTACTGTGTTCATTATGTTTGCTTCCTTGAAGGAGAGTAGTGAGAAAGGAGTTGGTGATTTGCCGGTAGTGCAAGAGTTTCCAGAAGTTTTTCCGGACGACATTACCGAGTTACCGCAGGAGAGGGAAATTGAGTTTGCAATTGATTTGGTACCAGGAACGAGTCCTATTTCGATTACACCGTATCGTATGTCTGCATCAGAGTTGGGTGAGTTGAAGAAGAAGTTGGAAGAGTTGCTCGAGAAACAGTTTATCAGGCCGAGTATTTCTCCGTGGGGTGCTCCAGTGTTGTTGATTAAGAAGAAGGATGGAAGCATGAGGTTGTGTGTGGATTATCGGCAGTTGAATAAGGTGACGATTAAGAATCGGTATCCGCTTCCGAGGATTGATGATTTGATGGATCAGTTGGTTGGTGCAGAAGTGTTTAGCAAGATTGATTTGAGATCAGGATATCATCAAATTAGAGTGAAGGCGGAAGACATATCCAAAACTGCGTTCCGAACGAGGTATGGACACTATGAGTATTCTGTGATGCCATTTGGAGTATCTAATGCGCCAGGTGTCTTCATGGAATATATGAATAGGATATTTCATCCTTTTCTGGACCGTTTTGTGGTGGTGTTTATAGATGATATTTTGGTGTATTCGAAGTCGGAAGAGGAGCATGCCGAGCATTTGAGGATTGTGTTGGGAGTCTTAAAGGAGAAGAAGTTGTTTGCTAAGTTGTCGAAGTATGAGTTTTGGTTGCGAATAACTCATGAATCGTACTTCCTTATCATATCACATTCTCTTCCTGACTATTCAACAGCTTGTCTACGCATTCGACATCACCAATTAGGCATCCCGATTACTTCATCTATGATAACTCTAGTCTTTCTCATCTTACTTAAGTGAAAATACAGCCTTTATACTTTTACCTTATACATCACTGACTGTATGAGCATCAGAAGTTCCTTCATGATGCTAACCACTATGTGTGGGATGAGCCTTATTTGTTCAAAATTGGAGCGGACAATCTCTTGCGTAGGTGTGTGGATGATGAAGAGGCAAAGAAGATCCTATGGCAATGTCATAATTCGCCCTATGGAGGTCACTTCAACGGGGAGAGAACAGCCTCAAAGTTACTTCAATCCGGGTTCTATTGGCCAACTCTTTTCAAAGATGCCAATTTACATTACAAGCATTGTGATGAATGCCAAAGAACCGGATCAATGTCAAAGAGAAATGAGATGTCTCTACAACTCATCCTTGAAGTGGAAGTGTTTGATTGTTGGGGTATAGATTTTGTTGGCCCTTTTCCTTCATCATTTTCAAATGAGTACATCTTGGTAGCCGTTGATTATGTTTCAAAGTGGGTGGAAGCCGTGGCATCGCCTAAAGCCGATAGCAAGACGGTAGTGAAGTTCCTAAAGAAGAATATTTTCACCCGGTTTGGTACACCAAGAGTTCTTATTAGTGATGGAGGGTCACACTTTTGCAACACACAACTTGCCAAGGCCCTAGATCATTATGGAGTCAAGCACAAAGTAGCATCACCGTATCATCCGCAAACGAATGGACAAGCCGAAGTTTCCAACCGGGAGGTCAAACGAATACTTGAGAAGACGGTCTCTACATCTCGGAAGGATTGGTCGGCTAAACTTGATGAAGCTTTGTGGGCATATAGGACTGCATACAAGTCTCCTATAGGCCTCACTCCTTTCCAAATGGTCTATGGCAAATCTTGTCACTTACCGGTCGAGCTCGAACATAAAGCATTTTGGGCATTGAAGTTCCTAAACTTTGATCAAGAGAAGGCCGGTGAAAGAAGAAAAGGTCAAATGCATGAGCTTGAAGAATTGCGAAATCAAGCTTATGAATCTTCAAAGCTCTACAAAGAAAGGACCAAGAAGTATCATGACAAGAAGATCATTCTGAGACAATTCATGCCGGGGCAAATGGTGTTACTTTTCAATTCAAGACTAAGACTGTTTCCGGGCAAATTGAAGTCTAAGTGGTCCGGACCTTTCATGGTTAAAGAGGTCAAACCATATGGAGCTGTTGAACTTGAGGACCCAGTCACAAAAGCCAACTGGACTGTTAATGGGCAAAGGCTTAAGCCCTACTTCGGTGGTGAAATTGATCGGTGTTTGTCGACGATTTCACTAATCGAGCCTTGATTTCTTCAAAATGCGTCAAGCTCAAGACGTAAAACAAGCTCTTGCTGGGAGGCACACCCAGTTTTGTAAGTATTTTTTATGCTAAGCATATAGTAGTAGTACATAAGAATTGAAAGCTGAATTGAAACAATAAAGAAAAAAAACTGATCCTGAAGCATCACGCTAATAGCGTAAATTTCGCTATTAGCGTGGGAGCTACAGAAAGCTACGCTAATAGAGTAGGTTTGGCGTAGGAGAAAAATTTTTGGTGGGCCTAGGGTATTAACTCCCCTTAACTTCCCACAACTCCTCATTTTTCCCTTTTTACGGTTTCACCTTCTCATTCTCTCACAAACACACACAAAAACTTTTCTCTCACACACACTAACCCTAAAACCCAAACCCACTTTTCAATTCAAGTCAAGCATCCATTTTGCATCATTCTTTCTAGCATTTGTGTTGCTGCTCACTACATTAACAGGTTTGATTTTCTTTTCCTTTCCTTGTCCTTCAATTGAAAAAAATCCATGTTTTGGCATGATTAGCAATGGTTAGGTTAGGGTTAGAATTTTGCTTTGTGATTAGAGACTGTTATTCATTGATTATGGTTTGAAAAGGAACAAGAATCATAACCCACATGCAACAAACATTCATCTTTTGATTTTGACCCATTTTGTAAAAATTGAAAAATAAAGGTTTTGAATGATTTGTGTGCCAATGTTGTAATTCTGATTCCTTTTCACTATTATATTGTGTTATAGAGACATAGGATGAAACCTAGGGTTGAAAATTGCTGGTGTGTGCTGTAAAATTGCAGGAACAAGAATTTTGAAAATTTGAAAATTGCATGTACGAAGAAATACGCTAATAGCGAAATTTACGCTAATAGCGAAATTTTTCCAGAAAATTTCGCTATTAGCGTGGTTCTTCATACTTGCCCAGATTTTCAAAATTTTTGATGTTTTTAAATAACCAATTTTAGTTTGTGCTAATATTTTCTATGCAATATGTTGGTGTTTCCTGGTTTTGTTGCAGATGGCACCGAAAAATGTTGAAAAAACTACCGGGACCAAACGTCCAAGAGGCAAATCTGCCTCCACCTCAGCCCCACCAGTCAACCCTAACCGTTTTCCCACCCCTGCCCACTCTGCCAGGTTTAAAAAGATGGCACAGTACAAAACCTGGCATGAGAGAACATTTGACATTCAACCAGGTGGTGAATACTCTGATTTACTCCACATTTTCACTGATCGCAAGTGGACCAAACTCCTTGTTCCCCATACTGAAATTAACACTGACCTAATCAAGGAGTTCTATTGTAATGTTGTCCCTGATGCCTCACCCACCACCCTTGCTGATGCTTTCTCTTGGACTTCTTATGTCCGAGGGAAGCAAATCCCATTTGATAGGGATTCCATTAATGATTTCCTTGGCAATGCTTTAAACCTTGAGCCTTCACCTGATCCCACTATGCCCACTTTATGTACTTATGCTAAGAGAAATGCTCAGGGGAACTGGAAGTTTGACCAAATTGAGCGAGATATCATGAACAAGGGTATGTGCTTTATAAAGAATGATAGGGGAGAGGTTAGACATGCACTCACAAAGGAGATGACTGCTAAGGCCCGCTTAGTCTTCCAGTTTCTTGTCCACAATGCCCTTCCTAGAGCCCATACATCCGATGCCCCAAAAGCCGTTCTGCCACTCATCTGGTGCATTATGAAAGGAGTGCTTGTTGATATTGCTCGCATCATAGCCAATGAGATGAAAGCTGTGGCTTTGAAGGTTGCCACAGGTGCTAAGAAAGTTGCTTTGTTCTACCCGGGACTTATCATGGGATTGCTGAAGGTCTATGGAGTGCCCATTTCTGGACCCTTTGATGAAGACATTGAGGGGACCATTACTGACACTTCTATTCGTACCTGGGAGAAAGCAGAGAATAGGGCAGCTCAATACCATTTCTCTGATGATGAGGCTGGCCCATCTGAGGGCACTGGTTCTTTTGATTTTTCAGGTTTGCAGACCTTTATGCTGGAGCAGCAGATGCATAACCAGTACGTAAGGGACCAGAACAGCTTTTTGATGGATCAAAATGAGGCAATTTGGAGGAGAAACCAAGGCATTCATCAGAACCTCTATAATGCTCACATGTATCCGGGAAATGCTGAGTACCCGGTTATGTCTCCTGACCAGTATCAGAGCTTTGTTCATTGGCCTGAGGGCAGGCCGGACCTTATGTGGGGGTGGAAGATGCTGTTGATGATGAGGCTACACCTGAGCCTGAAAATGCTGGAGGTGAAGATGATGATGTGGAGGAGGATCTAGAGATGGGTGATGCTGGTGATGATCAGTGATTCATTGGATTTTTAGTGATGTTTTTTCTTTTCGCTTTCGAACTTTTGCTTTCCTTATTTCATGTTGGAACTTATTTAAGTGGTTGTATTTTGCACTTTGGTTATATTTTGTACTCTTCGAGCACTGTGGTTTTTAGTGCTCGACCTGATACCTTAGTACTTTATATTATTATGGTTTAATAACTTAGCTTGTGGATTTTAACTTATGTTTTGGATGAATTTTTTTTGTTTACATCTTGCTTGTGTTTCTCAAAAGAAAATTGCTCATGAACAATAAATCTTAAAGTGCTCCATTGAGCCAATGTTTGAGCAAAATCAGGTGAGTGATAATGATATTACGTGTGAAAAAGCGTAAAGTCAAGGTATTGGTTTCCTGTTATTTTAGGTTTTTAATAAGAATTTGAAATTTGTACTTTGCACAAAATATATATCATTTAATTCTTGTCATAAACATAAATATTTTTGAACCACTTAGTACTTAACATAAATGTGAGGTAACTTCAATCTGTTGTATATATGCTGGAGACCGATAATCACCGTCTAACTTGTTTTAGTTATGTTAAATCTGATAATTATTTTGAACTGTTTGAAAGCATGGAAAGGATCAAGGCACCTTTTGAATTGAGAGTAACCTACTTGACCACATAAAGCCTACCTGTGAGAAGAGAGAGTATCTGATACCCCAATCTAAGCCAAATGAATCAAGTCCTCAAACATGAACTGTCAATATTCATAAGCACAATGCTTGTTGAATTTGCCTGAAATTTTTCAAAAATCCAGTTCATGGTTGAATCTTATAGGACTTTGATAATTTTACTTTGTTGAACCCTTAGCCTTTTTGTACTTTGTCCCTTGCCTTAGGATAGGGGAACATTCAATTAGAGTTTTGTTGTATTCAAGTTGGAGAAAAAGGAGGCATTATTTGTCAAGTTTGTGGTGAAATTGTTAAAATAACCTGACAACATTGAATCAAAGAAAAAGTTGTATATTTGAAAAAGAAAATAAAAAGAAGAAAAAAAAAAGAAGAAAGAGAAAAATCAAAAATAGAATAAGTTGTCAAGGTTATTGGTTTGATTGTTAATCACCAAAGGTTGTAATTCTTGGTAGGAAAGTATATGGATTTCAAGTTGTGATACAAAAAAATGTTCCTCTTTGATAGGCTTTCTGATCAATTGCCCCACATATGACATTTCTTTTGTAGCCCGGCCAAGTTATAACCCTTTCAAGACCTTTTGATCCATGCTTTTATGCGTTTTGAGACGATATTTGGATGGACACCTAACTTAAATAGGATGCTAGCATGATTGTTGGATGTGTGTTCATTACCTTACTCATTGTTATCTTGGTATTCCATTTACTTTTAAAGAAGTGTGTTAGGTGTGGTTCATAGATAGTTATGTTTATGTTTTGAAGTTTATGATGTATAGTTTGTGCTTAGGACATATTTCGCATTCTTAGTTTGTACCTAGAGTATCGGAGGACTTCATGCTTGTCCACGCGATCATATTTGAATCACCATTTGTTCATTTTTGTTTTGAATTGTTTGACACCTTGTTGAAAACCTTGTCCAAAGCTTTGTTAGTTTCCTTTTCAATTGATTTGTTTGAGGACAAACAAAAAGCCAAGTTGGGGAGAGTTTGATAAATGTTTAAAAGTGATATATTTCATATAGGAGTTTAGGCATTTTAGTGACTTGTTTTGCAAGATTCTCTATGGAAAACTCCAATTATTGTGTAAATATGACATTTATGCTTTTGAGCCTTATTCTACCCTTTTTGTACAGGAAAATACAAGCAAGGAGCAAGAAACGTCAAAGTTCAATTTCATACGCCATCAGCGTGTCCTACGCTATTAGCGTGATGAGGAAATGCCCAAGTCCAGAGAGGTACGCCATTGGCGCACCTGGGGCGTGGATCTGGATCACTCCTGAAGAATACGCTATTAGCGTATACTGCGCTATTAGCGTACAAGTTCCAGAGAGCTACGCCATTGGCGCAAAGCTGTCATGAAGAAACACGCTATTAGTGTGGTTTACGCTATAAGCGTAGAAGCTCTAGAGGACCACGCTATTAGCGTAGCTGAAGCGTAGAAGCAGGGCAACGCCAACGTGGCACAAGCCCATTAGCCAGATTATAGGCCGACATACCACGCTATTAGCGTATCTTGCGCTATTGGCGTAGGTACAAAAATACAGGCCATTTAAATAGCATTCTTACCTCTCTTTTAGGTCATTCACTATTCCATTAAAACATTTTATACATTTCTAGAGAGAGGTTAGAGTTATTTCAAAGAGAGAAACACAAAGCAAGTGATTAAGGAGAGGATTCAACCCTAGATTCATTGAGACATCAAGGATCTTGGCATGGAATCTTCATCTTTCCTTCATTCCTTGCATTAGTTTACATGTCTATGTGTAACTATCACCTTCTTTGTAGTATTGAGGTAACAATCAAGCTATTATGTAATCTTTTGATCTTTTAATATATAAGGTTCTAGCTTAATGATTCAATATTGTTGTTATTCTTGCTTTTAATGCTTTCAAAGAGATTCAAGATGATTTGGACACGAACTCTTGAATCTAGAACTAGAATAACAATCTATCTTATGTTATATCACTCTTGACAAGTTTGTAAACCTTTGATAATTACTTTTAATCAAGATTTTAATGCTCTCGGATACTTAATCAGGCTGGACACGGTCGATTAAGTTATCCGATCGACTTTGTTATCGTTTAAGGAATTTGGACACGAATGTTTAAACGCTAACTTGGAAATAACGATGTCGCTTTGGACACGAAGGATGTTGTAGAAATGATTGTAATAATATTGGTTATAAAGCTAGAGTCTGTTAATCGATCGAGAGATTGCTGCTGTTATGCTTGCTCGTTATCTTATACCGCAAGCGAAATAGTTCGATCCCCTCTCGTTTTTACTTTTATGTCATCTGTGGATATAGTGTTACAAACAAACAAATTATATCCAAACCCTTAATGTGAAATATTGTGAAAATGCTTATGATTAACGTAACTCCCTGTGGAAACGATCCTATATATACTCACGTGTACATAGTTATATGACATGTAGGAAAAACTTACACCAAACCCTAGAAACCGCAAGTTCAAAATCCGATCTACTTCGTTTCAATCACAATTTCACAAAAATAACCTTAGATCCGTAAAGAGGGGAGGAGGACGAACATTTCTGGGCAATTAGTTCAAAAGATAGCATCAGTTCGTCGGAGAAGATGAGGATTCCGATGAATCTTCATCTTCCTCCGCCGTCCTCCGCCGTCCTCCCCAGTTTTCGGCAAGGTTAATGTTTTAGAGAGATAGAGAGAGAAGGAGAGAGTTAGAGAGAGAAAGAAGTGTGGAAAGTGAGAGGAAACCGGTTCAAGGCCTTATATAAGCCTGTGAACCGGTTCAACCCGCTCCAGGATCCACTTCCTGCATTTTAGGCCCAGTTTCCACGCCTGTGTGCTTGCCTGCTACGCACACCCCCCTTCCCTGTGTGTTCTTGATAATTGCTTGCTTGTTACACCCCCTGCCTTGCCTAAAATTCTTGTAAAAATTCCATAAAATTCTCCATATGTGTTTGATATTTTTCTTGACCTTTTTGTGATGTTTTTATGTGTCAAAACTTGAGGAAAATGTATGTAGTATTTCTTGCTAATTGTTTACTAATTTTGCTAAAAGTTGTGAAGTTTTGTATGCTCTTGAGTCTAGAAAATCTTTTAAAAATCCTAAGAAGTTTCATGTATATTTCTTGTTAGTTGTGTGATATTTGTGTGATAATTTTGCATGATAAAAATTGACAAAAAGTAATGTGATGTTTTCTTGCTATTTTGTGATGTTCTATAATAAAAAAAAAACTTGTGGAAAATGCATATTCTTGATCCCTAATCATGATACATGATCTTGATTTGTGAAGTAAGAAGTGGTAATGAGTTTCTTGCTGTTTAGAAGTGTTTTTTACTGTATGTGGATGTAGTGTATGTGTTTGCTTGTTTTACAAGTCTTGTAAATAGTCGTTTGTGAAATTAGATGCCAAATATGCCTAAAATATATCATGGTTCCTTGGCTTGAATGTGTTCTCATAATTCTCATTTTGTTGATTGTGATAAGAATCTTTGAACATTGTCATAATATGGGAATTATAAGTCATACACTTGTCTTGTCATCATGATGAATTTTAGGCATATTTTGCTAAGTGTTTAATCACTTTTTTTGCAAGTTTTTGCTACTTTGTTTAATGTTCCTTTTGCTTATAATTTTCATGCCGTTATACCTTGTCCTACTAACCATTTCATTTCATGTTTCATTCATCCATAAGCATTCCTCATCTCACACTTTAATTTCTTGCACTTTAATTTTTACCAAGGCTTAGAATGTAAAAATTAGGGACTTGTAATATTACTTTCATGCCATTTACTTTTCTTGCAAGACCATAGAATGTAGCTAGGGCCTATGTAAAGGACAATGGACTCTAATGATGTACACCGACACAAGCACCGACACATGCACACACATCACAGAGATACTTTAGATGTATGATTAGGATATGCATGCCTTAGATGTATGTTTAGGGTTTGAATGCTTTAGATGTATGTTTAGGATTTGAAACTTAGCAAAAAATCCTTTTCCAAATAAACATGAACAATATCACCCAAATCATTTTCTAAATAAACCTTGGGATCAAAATCCCATTGTATTTTCCTTTTATTTTCTTAATCAAATTTCAATGAAAATTAACCATACTTGACTTTTTTCCAAAATCACTAATCAAACCCCACTTTTTCTTAAATCTCCATGCTCATGAAGCCTCTCAATCTCCATTCTTCAAAATTCCAATTTTCAAACTTAAAGTCAACCAACAAAAACAAAAACATTTTTGGAAGAGAACTACGGTGGATTTGATCCCTTAAAAGGGTACATAGGCAAGGAATCAAAATTCCTTCAATTCAAATAAAATAAAAATTCAAACGCTTTCTTCTCCCTCCAATTCTTCACTTAGTAAACTCTTAGGTGTAAATATCACTTTCAAATAGCATTTAAAAATAAAGCGCGCGCGTAGAAAATAAAGACGGTTCCTATAGGATACTATAGTCGTTATGGTTGCCTAACACCTTCCCGTAGTGAAAACAACTCCCGGACCTCGATTCTCAAGGGTTTTGCTTATTTTTTCCCTTCCCAAGAAAAAATGAGATATCAAAGGTTAAAAAGGTTCAAACGTAATCAATGTTTGACACCCGAAAAACCAAGATAAAACATTAGTCACGGTGATTGGTAGATGATTTCTAAATTTCGAGGACGAAATTTCTTTAAGGGGGGTAGAATGTAATATCCCGCCTGTTAGTATCGGAATATTACCAGTCGATCGTGCTAGAGGATTAATGTTACGGAAAGAAGTTGAAACATTAATTATGAGATGTCAGTTTAATACGAGTTAAGTATCAGTGTCGTATTAAACACGTTTAAGGCAAGGGCAAGTTGGTAATTGCACGAGAAAGGATATTTATTTGGTTTTGGCCCAAAATATCCCATTTTCCCTTATCCTTTCTCTCTCTAAGTTTTGGCAAAGAATTCTCTTCTCATTCTCTCTAAGAGGCCGCCCCTTTCCCCTCTCCCAATCCACTCAAACTCTTTCAAGATCAACAAGTGGTAACCAAGCAAGGATTATGGAAGCGTAAAGGACAAGAAACAACAAAGAGAATGGATAGAAGTTTGGAATCTTAAGCTAGGGTTTGATCTTTGGAAAGCTTGAAGGAATTGCAAGAAACTTGTTTATGTGAGTTCTTAGATAGCTTAACCTTCCTTTGGGTTGTGCAATTTTAGTAAGAAAACTTGTTTTGTGTTAGTTTAGTCATGATGAGGATTAGTACCCCTTTTGCCATTAATCATTGAAATTATGTTGTTTGTTGTTATGTAATTGTTCTAAACTGTTTTCTATGTGTTCTGAGTTTTTTGTGTGCATTGGAAACTCAATTTTGAGGTTTAGAGGTCAAAATCACGAATTCTGCAGGTCTGATACTGAAAAATCTCGCTCAAGCGAAATGAATGTCGAATCAAAACTGCTAATCTCGCTTACGCGAGATGAATCTCGCTTAAGCGAGATGCCACAGCACAACACTTTTTTACAAGAAAATTCATGAAATGCAGTGGTTTCGACAAAGCTTTCCCCTGCAGTCTCTTATAACTTTAAAAACCCCTCAAAGTCAAGTAATCATTGCACAATACACCTAAAGATATGGTAGTAAAATGCATGAACAACATTAATAATTTCAATGACGAATGGCAATCGAGAGAATGCTACGATAAGAGTCGGGTAGCTAGTTAATCATTCAGGAAGGGAATGAAAGTAAAGCCTTGACATAGCTTGTCAAGAACTAGAATAGTTAGTAAAGAAATAGAATGCTATGCATTAGTGATATGCTAGATAAGACGCGAGGTGATGTAGAGTATTATCTTTGCATAGGAGTTGAAGTGACCAAACGAGTATGGCAAGACGTGAATTGATTAGACATCTATTCACGAAGTAAGTTAAGCAAGCATATAGTTTACCTCTAGTGGGATCGTTTAAGGATCCGAGGTAAAAGAGATAGTATGAATAGGTTTAACCTACATTCATGCATAAGACTATGACTTTAAAGAAGCAAGTGTCATGTCTCTTGCTATCCACATGTTGGATACAAGGGCTTCTCATGATGAGAACAATTAAGCCGTAAGGGAGCCGCATGTCACTGAGTAAGCAAGAGTAGGTGTCGTGTCTTTTGTATTCCTTCCAAGGTTGGATACAAGAGGTTCTCCAAAGGGAACGAGATAAGCCGTAAGAGACCCGCACGCCACTGAGGGAGTCCGGTGTGCCTTAGCTGAGATTTTCACCGGTAGTAAGGGATTAACTTCGGGGGTTACTCCACCCGGGACTAATCCGTAAAATGAACTTAGATAATGTTTGTTTGTTAAACGCTAACATAATCAATGAATCTGACTATGCATATTTATTAGACATGTATATGTTATTTCATAGAGCCTTGACGTAGATCGTCAAGAACTAGTAAGATATCAAGAATCACTTTTTGTGATAAGATACGATATGTTGTTAGATACAACGTATTCAAGCAAGTAGAAGCAAGTAAAGAAAGATATGCCGATGACGATCTTAGGTTTCCCCTAATCGTCCGGTTTAGAACTGTGTCATGTTTATGTTATGCTTAGGCCTCGATACGTAGAGCGTATTCTTGGCATTGCAGTTTTAGATTCCCCTTGACCGCCATGACACGTATAAGAAGTGAAGTCTATAACAAGTTAAGAAGTACCTATGACGGGTCTAGTATGCACGACCGTCTAGGAAAGCAAGTCCCCACACACGTATAATCAACCGTTAGGTTGTATTGTAGACACGTGGTGACCGTAGGTTTTCCCCGAGGTTACCTATAGCCTAGGATTAGGTGGAACTCACTGAGACATTATGTCTCATCCCAATCCTTATTGGTTTCAGATATCAGGATGGTTTAGCAAGCTAGTAGCCGAATGGATGTTGCAGCAAGAGTTCGTTCGTACCCGCTGCAGGATGATATGGATATTCAAGGACGCATTTATTATACTTTAGAAAATTTGAGTTGTATATCATTGTACGAACACATTTGTTGTATAAAAAATTAATTCTAAGTTTTATTATTGTAAATTTTAATGTATCCAGTACTCAACTTAACACACATGCTAGACTTTCTAGATACGTTTAGTGTGGGTGTTACAGCCAGCTTGTTGTTTTATTTTTATAACTCTTTTTCCAAAAAACATTTCATTCAATATTTAATTTTCCCTGCCAACTTCGATAAATATATGTTTTTTTTCCTTTCTTTCTTTCCTATCAACGATGGATTGGTCCAAGTCGTAAGAAATTCAGACCATTTAAAACAAGTGGAATTTGATCTTTCTCTGCTACATATAAATATTATGTACACAAAAGATAAATAAAAAGAAGGCCTCCATTTTCATATTTTTAGTGTGAAAAATAATCAACCAATCACAAAATTCTTTAAATTAAATTATTACTCTCCAAAAAAAAAAAAAGAAATCATTTAAAATGAAAAAAAAAATAACAAACTCTCAATTATTGTACAAGGAAAAATGTCTAATTAGTCAATTAATTTTTAATTTAATTTTAATAGCTCAGGCCAGCTTGATATTTGAATTTTACAACTCATGTTCCAAAAATATTTCTTTCAAATTAAACTTTTCTCTACTAATAACTTCTATATAAAAGAAATATTTTTTAATTTCTATTAACAATGAAATGATCCAACATCTTGTAAGTAATTCGAACCCTTTAAACAAATAAGATTCAATATCTTTCTTTTGCAAACATGTAAAATTTAGTTGCAATAGTAAAATATGTGTTCTATATGTTCTTCAATGAAGATAATTATCGTCTGACCAATAAATTTAAAAGCTGTATTAGAACTTAATTTTTTTTGTTAATATATGTTTACCCCCTGTAATATTAGCAATTTTCGGTTTACCTTTTGTAAAAAAATTTGTTTGATTTCAACCCTGTAATTTGAAAATTTTTGGTTTTGGACCTTCATGAATTTTGACTGTACAAAATCGATGATATGGCAGGGGGTAAACCGAAATTCTCTAAAATTACAGAGGGCGAAAGTACCTTAAATTTTGTAATTGGATGCCATGAAGGTCCAAAATCAAAAAATCTTCAAATTACAGAGTTGGAATCTAAACAATTTTTTTTACAGAGAATAAACCAAAAATTGCTAATATTAAAAGGGGGAAACATATATTAACCCTTTTTATTACGGTAGAACCTAGGTTTTATTTTGTTTTTTTTTTTTTAAAGAATTTTGTTTGTTTGTTTGTAAGTTGAAAGAGATCTCTTACATTTAATTCCGGCGTTTTTGGGTAAAAAATTTCCAAAGGTATTTTTTTTCTTTTCTGGTGGTGGTTAGGGTTTGAACCTCCGACATTACATATTTTATGCATTGTACATAACAACCAAGCTAAGCTCACGCGACAAATTCCAGAACATTTGTCATTGTTAACACGGTGGTGAATTTTTTTTTACCATAATTTATGTATAATTTTTTTTTCTCTATTTATATATAAGATGAAGAACATTCTTAACATTTTATTTTTCTTCATAACATTATTTCACTGAATTCTCTTCTTCCATTCTTCAAACATCATTCTCTGATCATTTTCTCGCATTTTCTGTCGTTTTCTCGCCGATTTTCCTTCGCTGCCGCTTCTCCTCATTTCTCTCAGGTTACATCATCAACTCTCACTCTCTCTCACTCTCACTCACTTCATTCCTTTTCTTTTCTCATTCTCTAACCTAAAAATTATTCAATTTTTCTTTACTTCTTTCGTTATCTCATATCAAATTAGAGCTTGTATATACATTGTAGTTTTTTTATTTTTATTTTTATTTGAATTTTTTGATTTTTGAATTTTAATTGTTGAAAGATCGTGTTTATTGTGGTTGATGCATGTGTTTAGGTTTCTTAATTGTTGATTAATTTTTATGGTTATGATTATTGGTTTTGTTGATGAATGTACCCTTTGTGAGTATACGAGTTTGAACTTAGATGATTTGTTTATTTATTTATTTATTTATTTTTTTTTAATTTTGTTGGAAAATCAATAGGGGTTATTTGAATGATTTAGGGTATTGAATTACTGATAATCTTCAGATTATGATTAAAAAGATTAATTAGATACATTTCTGGAGTTTATTTATTTTTACCTAGCACTGACACTTTTGATTGAAGACGTGTCTGGTGTCCGACATGTCTCTCTGTCTGAAACCAACACAAACACGACATTGACACTGACACCGATATTAATTTGAAAAAGTGACATAATTCAATGTAATCACATGTGTTAGTGTTGTGTCAGTGTCAGACACTAACACGTGTCGGACACCATGACATCTCTTTGATCAGAAGTGTCGATGCTACAGACACATGTGTTCATTGAATAGTCAGTTTGTTGAATTGTTACCGGTGACGACTTGTCATTGTCAGTGTCGTGTTTGGTGTCCGTGTCAATAGTTCATATTGTGAACCTTTTATAGTTGTATACACTTTAGAATAGGCCGCGACTGTAGTAACAAGCTTGGACTGAAGTGTATTCTTGAAATGAAAAGGTGTTAATTTATGTTTACATTATTAATCATCAGTTGTTACTTTGTAGTTCCGACACTTTCGATCGAAGGCATGTCTGATATGTGTATGTGTCCGACATTGACACCACACAGACATGCGTGATTACATTCAATAATGTCATTTTCTCAAATTGTTACCGTTGTCGACGGGTCAGTGTTGTGTTTGTGTCTATCTATGTAGCATCGACACTTCTGATCAAAGGCGTGTCTGGGTGTTCAACCCTTGTTAGTATCTGACACCGACACATGTGATTGCATTGAATTATGTCACTTCCTCATATTATTATCGGTGTCGACGTGTCACTATCTGTGTCATGTCCAGTGTCCGTGTCTCTCTGTGCTTCACAGGTGTCTATGTCAATGTTTCATTGGTTGATTGGATGGTATTATCATTGGTGCATCCTTATTAGCTGGATACATATACCTTAGAGTAGGCCGGGATTGTAGTACCGGGTGTATTCTTGAAAAGGGTACACAAGAAACACCTTTATATTGACAATCAATTTATTGATTTTGAAAAATGAATTGTAGAGATTAACTTTTTCAATTTTTCATCAATGTATCTTGTGGTTTTTTATTATAATTTGACGGTTATCTATGATGGGAAAACTGATAGTCCCTTTTTGCAGGGAACACGAAATTCTGTCGACTCACGTTTATAATGATTTGTTGTAATTAGATTCAGTGTTTAATACCTTTTTATTTTTTTTAAACAAAGTTGAATTGCATTCAGCAATGCAGAAGATTTATAGCACTGGGTTATCTTTTTAACACAGAAGTTTATAGCACTTAACCAGTGTGTGCTTTGAACTGGGTAAATGGTTATTGGTTAGTGCTATGTTTAGTTTAACGATGGAAAACCTCAAATATACTTGAGAATAAGTGACCTTTTGTAGATTTACTGATTTATTGGTTCAGGGCGATGCCACTTTCGGGTTAATTCACTGCCAATTAAATTACAGTTCTGCAGTTCTGTATTCGAAGGACAGGGCAGTGCACTAATTTCACACATAAATTGTTTTTATCATATAGAGAAGGAAAAAAATTCACATCTACTAGATTCTTTTCCTTTTGTTCATTCTTTCGAAGTCTGAGAAGTAATGATCTGAACTTTTACGTATGAAGTAGTTATCCGGTCCATATTTTTGCAACTGGATGTTTATAATTTCTTTTCCTGCATTTGGCAATGCAGTAATCGTTATGAAAGCGTGGTTTGTGACGCCTAGGTAGGAGTATGAATGGGCCATTCATATATATATTTTGCATATGTCACATCGACCATCTAATATGGTGCACCATTATATTCTAGTGATTTTGCCATGTAGTTTTATGTTGATATTAATTTTTAACTTTTCAACAGAGGTTCGAGTCCTTTGAGAGAAAGAGGTACAGGACAAGGATTGTGCTACAAACATTTATGTAAGTTTTTAAAGATAAATTTATGGAGTGTAATTCTGTTATTTCTCTAGCATTAATCAGAACATTTACGGGATTGTGTCTCCTTTTTTTGGGGTTAATAATCAGGGAAAAATGAACATGCAAAAGCATCGCCTTTCCCCTCTTTTAACTGTCTACTGACAACTTTTACTTATTCACTAGAAATTCACTTGGTTTAAATAAGAAATTTTCATCTTCTTTTCTCATGACCCACTTACATGTATTAATTTATACTTTTATGCAGTGGAGTCTAGTAAAATTGCTTGGTGAGCTTTTGTTTGAATAGATGGCAGTTGCAAAATTCAAGGCCCCTGACACTGGAGTAGATAACATTATCAGAGAAGCAATTGGAAATCAACCTTTCTTTTATTTTCCAACAAGGGTCGGTGACAGCCCAGGACAGTTGGTTCAATTACTTCATACTTTTGATCAGCAAGGTGTTAGCAATATTTATTCAGGCCTGAAAATTTATATTTTGGTGGTCCATGTTCAAAATCATTTGGGTGACATCAATTTGTTTACACTGGACATTAATTGAATTGAAGCATGTACTAAGCATATACCAAGCAGAGCTATAAATCTTTATTTACACTAATGTCGCCTTTGTGCTGGACTGTTCAGGGTCAAGTGTTTATATGTTCAATGTATCCTATGTCACTTTTGGGCTTTATTTTTTTTAAGCAATAGCTTCTAGTATAAGTTAAAACTAACTTCTACATCCCAACTTTTCAATAAACATCTACGAGCTTATGAGGAATTTTTCATAAATGACGTATCATAAACTTATTTTCATTGAGAAGCTCGCATAAGCTAGAAGCTAATGTAAACTTGATCCTATTCTGATATCTCTTTTTCATTTATTGTACAGAATATCCAGGGTGGCCTTTGCTCTATCCTCTGAAGGCCCCGTCGGACAAATGTGAGAAGTGTCCTCAAGAGTTTTTCTCCACCATTAACTATAGAAGACATTCACCTGTACATCACCGATTCAAAAAGCTTGACAAGGTTTTTTTCCTGATCTCATAAGTATAATGATATGTATCATATTATTGATCTTAGTTCATGCATTTACCCTTTTGTATTTTCTTAATGTTATGCCAAGAGAACACCTTTTTTTTCTTTCTTCTTTTCGATGTTACCCTCAATTTTTCATGTTGCTGTTTACGCATTTCAGGACACTTCAAAAACTAGAGATTTCTTAGGGGCATATTGGGATAAGGTAATATTTCATCATTGTGAATTATAAATATATGAATGATGCAAGTGATATTGATGTGTTGATATTCATGATTTGTATAGCTCTCTGTAGAAGAAGCAAAGGAAGTTGTATCATTCGAAAATGTGATGCTGGAGGTAAAATCTTGTTGCTTTGACATGAATAAGTTGCTTTACTTTCAATGGTTAAATCTTGTTTATATTCATGTTTTGTTTAGTCCCTCTCAAATTTTTCATCAAACAATAGTCCCCGAAATGTTTTCCATCGGAGAATTTGGTCCTTGCTGTTAAAGGCTGCACATGTGACACTATATAGGGCAGTCCGTTGCACTAAAGCTCCCGCATACGCTGGTTCTAGGACTTTTAACATTTCAAGGCTGTTAAAGGCTGCACATGTGGTACTATATAGAGGGACTAAACACAAAATGCGGTATATTTATAGGGACCAAAAACTTATGCTAGATAAGTTTTTGGTCCCTATAAATATAACGTCTATCATTTTTAATCGCTCCATACGATGTCATATTTAGCTTATTCGAGGTCCAAATTTGCACACTTCAAAAACTATGGGGGATCATTGTTTGAAGAATTTTTGTAGAGGGACCAAACTTATTAACCTTACTTTTAATTACCTCGTATGCATACTCATGACATGCCAAACATTTTAAACTATGCATTAGAAGAGATGAAATCTAGAGAGTGGAGTGAATGTAAACCTCACGTATCCATTCCACTTCTTCGAATGCACACTTTAGTACTAGGTGACTTTTCATAAATTAAGACTTTGAACTCTTGAAATTTGCCGTAATATTTTTATTTTTTTTTAAATATTTTTGTACCTTTAGTACTTCTCTAATCACACTTATTCTTCAGCACCCTTCATTTATACAAAATTTATATGAGTTGTATTGTCAATATTCTTAATAGTTGCTACGTTTTGATACAAAATATTCCCATTGGTGTGTTGGGAAGATTGTAGGTTCCTTTTCAAATGGGAATGTGAGTTTTACAACCTCTCCTTTGACCTTTTGAGATATAAATTTAGTGTATAAAAGGAGCTTATAAGGTCTGGACACTCCTCACCTTATAAGTTGGATTTGCGAGGTTGAGTTTGGTCCAACCTAAATTCTAAGATGTTATCCGAGTCTATATCCTGGATCTGTTTTTGGGCCACCATCCATATAATCCCAATAGTGTGTTGTTCGTCAGGGGTGCATTGGAAAAATCCCAAGTGACAGAGTGACTATTGATGGTGTCTAATAAGAGCTTATAAATCTTGGACACTTCTCACCTCGCAAGTTGGTTTTGTGGGGCTATGTTAGACCAAACGCAAATTCTAGGATGTTGTCAAAGTCTATCCTAGACCCGTTGTCGAGCTACCAATGTTATGCTCCATATGTTTAGTCTTTGGCAGAGGATATTGAGAGTTCCTCATTGGATAGTGTTCCAGTTCACCCAAAACCCCCACATTGCTTGGGAATCGAGGCTATGGGTAATTTATAAACAACACCCACACTCCTCTGTCATCCAAGGTTCCTTTTGCAACGGAAAATCCGCGAGGGTTTACACATTTTCCAAAGTGGAGAATACCTCGGAAACGCGGTGTTGCAGACTTGAGGTCGGAACATTAGCACGCTAGGAAGGGTGTAAGCTACAACCCTTTAGCCCCTTAACCTCAACTGGTGGCTACTGTTCTGGTACACCAAAAAAAGTCCCACATTGCTTTGGAAGAGGTTAAGTGTAGTTTGTGTAATCCCACAATCCTCAACCCCCTGAAGTACAGTTTACAAATGACAAAACCATAATGCGGTGCTGTAGACTTGAGGTCGGATCATTAGCACGTCGGGTTGGGGTACACTGTTCCGGTACATCAAAAAGTCTCACATTGCTTGATAATCCAGACTAAGGGTAGTTTATAGATACCTACAACGAAACTATGAGGACTTACACAAGACTCAAAGCGGACAATACCTAAAAATTGTTGTGTCGTGCACTTGAGGCTGGAATAGATAGCGATATGGCTTAAATAATGGTTATAAGTCAGGGGAAACCCTCACCATGTAAGCCAGTTTTGTAAGGTCCAGCTAGGCCCAAAACCTAAAAGGACAAGGAGGGGGAAGATCAGAAATCATCTTAACGTAATATACTAATTAATAAACAGAAAAAATGACTAAACTATGAGTCAATTTTAATGATGCATGGCTGTCCATCTATCTGTAGGGTGGCCATGGCTAATGCGAGAACAAAGGGTGTGGAGAGGAGCATGCCCCAATAGCTTCAGGACTGCACCAAGGGTCAACTTTATGCCCCTATCTTTTTACATTAGACTTGGATGTCCTTACGCAGCACACTCACGAGCCAACACTGACACATTTTTTGAAGATAGTGTAGTCCTTGTTGAAATGAGAAAGACAATGAAGCTGAGGTTAGAAGACAAGCTTTAGAAGCATATGCCTTTTGTTTGAGTAGACAGACGCAAGACAATATACTGAATGCCAATTTAGGGAAGGCAAAGAACACCTTGTTTAGAGGTGAAAGTAGGAGACCATACTATAACCACCAGTCACATGGTTTAAATATCTTGGATGTATTGTTAAAAAAATGACAGAGAAATAAGGGGAGATGTAAATCATAGGATTCAAGTTAGGTAGATGAAATGCAGGAGATCTTCGGGTGTTTTATGTGATAGAAAGGTTCCGCTCTAGCTAAAAGGAAAGTTCTATTGTACAAGTTACAACTCTAATACCGATGTTGTATGAAACAGAGTGTTGGGAAATAAATTACCAACATCAAAGTAAATGTGGTGTATTCGAGATGAGAATGCCGCACTAGATGTGTGGAAATATTTTAGACTAGATTGGATTGGAATGATAGCATTTGAGATAGATTTGAGATAGCCCTTGTTGTATAAAAGATGGTTGAATCCCGACATAAGATGTTTAGTCATTTGGCGAGAAGAACTGTAATTTTAATACAAAGGAGAGTAGTTCAAGGGTAAGGTAGTTCAATTGCTTGAGGCAGAGGAAGATCAATAAAAACTATTCGAGAAACTATTAAGAAAGACTTGAGAGGTCAATGATTTGACTTGAGATATGATCTATGATAGAGCATTATGTTGTTCTCTTTGTTTCAGCTCTTTTTTGTGTGTGTGTGTGTATTGCTTTTCCTGTTTTACATAAGGTAATCTTAATATCTTGTTCGTCATTGACTGTGCTTTCTAGGGAGTTCCAGGGTCTTCAATTTTGGATACTTTGATGACTCTTACTCAAAAACAAGGATTTTTTTTACTTCCGCCGTGTTATCTGAGGGCTGGTGCTGCCCTATTGGTAAGCAGCATATCAATTTGCTTTTCTTGTTAAATTTTGTTATAGATGTAACTTTGGTATATTAATGCAATACATCTAAATTGTTTGCAGGATATTCTTGAATCTAAACCTTCAAGTTTTCCCATACCTTCCTATGAGCTGTTCAATATCCTTGATGATGCTAGTGAAGGAACATTTTTATTGGGCACAGCAGCGTCAATGCAAAAATCTATTTTTCTTGGAGGGGATGGAAAAATTGGTCTTGAACCCAAAAATGTAGTTGCTTGCACAAGCTTCTTGCTCGAACAGATATTGGTAATTGTTTCTCGTAACTTATTCCATAAAATCCAAGTCCCTATTGTAGCATCATCCCTGATACACGACTTCTCGAGTTCTCGGAGGCTGCACTCTACAATGCTTTTCTCAACCCTTTTCCAGTCAGTCCATTTGTAGATAGACCTTTTTGAGACATTGCAACTTACTCTGTTACCATTTGATTAACACTCAAGCACTATAGGAAAAATCTACCCACTTTAGTATTCCACCTAACATCCCACACTACTCGATGGGAGACTTAGGCACCCAATAATACCCAAGTCCATATCACAATTCAAATTGGTTTTTTCTTTCAATAATTAACCCATGAATTTAGCATGTGTTTTATAAGTGTATATTTGAAATTCTGATATTGCTGTGAAGGTGCCAATGGGAAAGAATGTCAAAGCATAATTTGCACATATAGTACAAAACTTTATATCCTGATTGATTTCCCAAATTAGTTATTTCAGTCATAGTCATGATGAAATGAGTTTTCTTTCATTTAGGTTAAGGCATGGTTTGCCGACAAGGATGCTGAAGCTCTGAGGTGCCAGAAGCAATTGGTGGACGAGGAAGAAGCTGCTAAGAAAAGGTTCTTTGAATTTTGATTTATGCTTTACCCGTGTATATTTAATTTATATACAGGGGAGTTATCTTAATTGAAAATTTAGACTGAAGCCTGAGAAAAACCCCTTTTTGGTTTTGTTTTGTGAAATAAGAGAGTTCATTTAAACTATAATAATTCTGTACAGCTCAGAAGTGCAAAGCTACCTAGAGTACCTGGCTTGATATGGCATTCCATCTCAATAGATGTAGCAAAAATTAGGGTCTTAAGAAAGCAACTGACATCATCAACCTGCACAAAACTCCCATGCAATGTTTTAGTAAATTTGATCTCGTGTCTGAAAAAACTCATGCTTGATGCAATAACTTAGCTGAGTTTACCTGCTGCTAATTTATTGTACTTCTTAAATGAGCACGTGCATACGTTAATATATGATTATACAATGCTTCTGCAATGGTTTTCATTTTATTTTGCTAGATTTCATTTCATATAAGTAAAACAAACTATGAGCTAGTTTCATTTCATATAAGTAAAACAAACTATGAGCTACAATACTTCGAGCTTATCTCTGAACTTTCGCTTAGCAAAACATACACGAGATGCAGCTAAAAATGTATTCTCTTGAATGTATGGATAATAGGACTCCTTATTTATTACTCTTATGTTTATAGACAAGCTGAAGTTTTGAAGAGGAAACGCGAGAAAAAGATTAGACAAAAAGAACAGAAGGCTAGGGAACAAAGTCACAAGCTTAAGGTAGAAACTAAAGGGAATGTTGACACTACAGTGAAGACTTTATCATCAGCAGAAAAATCTTTGGATACATATGATGTTGAAGCTCAAAATCCAGAGGAGTTTGAAAATAACACTCCTTTTCAACGCCCTGACGTCAATGAGGAAAAATATGGGGATACTCAGTCAGGACATACGTTTGGTTCCGTTCAGATTATTGGACAGCCAGAACGTGAACTGGATCGTCCGTGCAGAGCAATTGCAAGATGGCAAGAGCTGCCAAAACCACCCCAGCACACCGTTGTCAGTGATCTGCATACAAAGAAGAATCCTCCAATTTCAAAGCCTGAAGTCGTTCAGCAATATGGAACCTGCGATTATCAGAGGGCAGATACTATAGTTCATGCTGCTGGTAAAGCATGGCATGAGAAGCCAAAACCTGAAACTGACAGGATGGTTTTAAAAACCGGAGCGAAGATCAAAGCTGACATAGTTAAGAATCACGATGTTTTGATAGGATCTATACCTGTCAATCTAGTAAAGAATCCTGAAGTTTTGATAGGATCTATACCTGTCAATCTAGTTAAGAATCCTGAAGTTTTGATCGGATCGATACCTGTCAATCTAGGCAAGTGCAGCAAATCAGTGGGTAATGTGGTGGCATCTCAAGAAAAATGTTTGATTGAGAATGTGGAAAAGCTGAATAATTCTCGGGATAAGCCAAAGAAACCTGATTTTGTTAAGACTGGAAACGACCAATCAACAGTTAAGCCTTCGACACCAGTTAGTCAGTTTGAAACTAAAGATCTATTTCCAGTTCTAAGTCCTGAGGCAGTAGTTGATGCAGTTAATAAAAGTGAAGGTTTTCAAAACTTGTCAAAGTTGTCTAGTGATGGTAGTGATGTTGATATTGAAAATAAAATCTCCAATCCAGAGGGTAGAGTAGATCCAGGAAAAGTCCAGTTCTCCAGCCGGGCTGCAAAAGCCTTTCTTGCACAAAGTAAGCATTGTTACTACTAAATTTTTCATGATTCTTCTAAAATACTGGCTTGTACCTAAATATTTGGCTCGGTCTGTAATATATATTTTTCCCCTGATTAAAGCAATTGTCATGCAGGATGGGAAGAAGCTATCTCATCAAGTCATGTGAAGTTGGTTGTTTCGCTTGACTCTGAATCTCCTGGGAGCCACAAGATACAAGATTTGAAGGCAGCATGTGAATCTTCTGATGTTGATAGATGCAGCAACATTCTGGCAAACGAAGAGAACAAGTCACTGTCAACCACCAAAGCTTCGAAATCCAAACACAGTGGGAAGTCTAAAAAGGGAACCAATTACAAGTATATTCCGAAAGAGAACACAACCTAATACTAAAGTAGCAAATTGAATTATATAGTTATACAGATAGGCACAGATCGACTTAGTTGCCGTTTTTTAAGCAGAGTTTTACCAGATTAGCAGAGTTTTGCCAGATGATGGTAGATTTTTCCGGTGAGTCTTTTTATATTGCGACCTTTTTATATCTGCCAGACGATGGTAGATATAGCATCTACCAGACCATGGTAGATATAGCAGGATTTGGTAGACAAGTTCGTTTTAATTGTGGAGTTTTTGGCAAAATTTGTGTTAAAGTTTGCTTAGTTACTTTAAAGATAATATTTTTTTCGTTATTTCTATTGAGCTCATTGCTTATCGTTTATACTAGGCAAGGTTTATTTTCTTTTTTTTCCCCTTTCGACATAATTGTCCAAATTTTGCCTGTAATTGATATAACAAATAATTTAAATAATTAAGCAAGTATAAAAGGTTTTGGTACTAAAAATGGCTTATATAGTCGTTCAATTACATTTCACCACAATGTCGTTTTGTTCAACTACGTGGAATATTTTCATAAATATTTATGCAGTGAAATTTGATGCATAACGTGTTTTTGTACTGTTAGTGCATAATTTTTAATCTACATTCATTTTTTTTTTTGACCTGATTTTAATCTACATTCACTGTGAAACATATTTGTGTCCATATATTTCAAAAACTACATACTTTTATCACAGATCATATTTATATCTACATTCACTGTGAAACATATTTGTCTGATGTTGAATGTTGAATATAAATATATTTTTATCACAGATCATATTTATAAAATTTTAATGTCATTGAGATTTGTAAAATTCACGTCTCATGTACTTTTACTATATGATATCAATCTTGACCCGTTTCATTGATATATCATATGACCTATTTCTACATTGAATGCTTTAGTTGTTCTTCCGTTTATCAAAACCAAAATACTTGTTAATTACATGCATATTAGAAACCAGTTCCTTCTCCTAATGGGAAAATCTATTTTGCCAATCATATAATCTAAATACTCCAAACATACTTAGCGTATGTTTGGAATAGTGTTTTATTTGAACATAATCGAGGTGAAAATCATAGCAACGCAAAAGCTTGATATACTAGCTTGGGAATATTCATGGGCGGCCGTGTATTTGGATGCAATATTGAATTAGCAAACGCATATTCAAACATACATTTACTTTTCTCTTTGGATGCACGTCACATTGCTTTATCGGATCCCAATGTAAAAATGGAGTGTGTCGTGCCACCGTGGTTTTTCGATAAACTAAGCACACCTTTAGTAACATTCATACATTCAAATATACATTCATCAATTTAATATTATGGATGAATCCAACGCTGGCCGACCCACCACAACCCCCTTATTAATTTTTCACACTAATTGAAGCATCATTACAATACACAACAATTAAAATATTCAACAAAATTCAAAAAGTTTTCACAACTCTGAAAGATCACGATTGATCAACCTCAAAAACTGAAATAATGCAAGAATCAATCGAATATTAAAAACAAAGTTAATTGGCATATCGAATTTTCTAACACAGAGTTATTACTATGGGTGAACACTTTCTTGTACATGCCTTTTGTCCTTCAAGTTAAACAAGAAGTTGTCAACGATAAAGTAAACTATAGAATGTTTCTCAACTTCACAAAAAACAAACAAGAAAATAAAGTTGCATTGTAGCAAAGAAATAATGATCAAACATCACAGAATTCATAGTTTAAAATAGAGAATAAGCTGAAAATGAAAATAAAATAGAGGGAGATATTGAATCACTATATGAGTACTGAAATAGAAAATGTACTAGTGCTTAAATGCAGCATAAACGTCCTCACTAAAATAAATTCTTGCATAGAAGACATGGACGTTTGGAGTAAGTCCAATCAACGACATTTGCATAAGTTCATCAATCACTATGTGAACGAAATTGATTATCACATAACCACTTCGGATGATAACAATGAGGTAAACGATTTGAGAACCAAACTAACTTTTGTGGAAGAAAGTTATTGGCGTCAGAGATCCAATCCAACAATTTCTGGCTAAGGGACGAAGACACAAACAGCAAATTTTTCCACACCTCAGCCTTCGCTCGTAGAAGGACGAATGCAATTAAAAGGCTCAAAATTTACATTTGAAGTTCACTTCGAAAACTCTGATGATAACCAGAGATGATAAGAAGTGTACTTGTAGATGTTATATTTTGTCTATAAGGCACAAAATTGACGTGTTTGCTGGATTTGTATTGAGTGCATTAAAATTTCGTTTAACTATCAAAGGTTTTCTAGCACATTTTATAATGAAGAAGAACTGAGATCTTTAATCCAATGTTAAAGATCACGATTTGAATATGATAAACTAGAAAACTAGAGTGGCGGAGCCAGGAATTTTATAGAGTCTGGACAAAAATTATAGAGCCAGGAATTCTTGTGCGCGCGCGTGTGAAAATATTGAGTTTGATCAATTTTTTTTTTTTTTTTATATTTTAAGTGGCTTAATGGGCTATTGGGTTGAGTCAGATAAAAAGAAAATATCGATTGATCCCGGGCGAGTGCCCGAGCTCGCCAGGTGGTGGCTCCGCCCCTGAAACTAGTGTAATAACAAGATGCACGTTTTAATCTCTTTCATGAACTCTTTCCTCAGACTTTCTTTTGAACGGCCAAATCAGTTTTATTAAACGAACACATATCAACCTAAGAGTAGTGCTAGCAACACTCTCTTAGTGCTAGCAACACTCTCTTTATACGTGGATCATTGGACAAATTTTTTATGAGGTTTTGTATGGAAGAGCATGTTAGAAGCAGGACATAAACCAAAAAGGCGAGGAAGCAAGCATCACGAGACTAAATTTCATCATTGAACCACGGTGACAAAATGCAGTTACGGTATCAATTCATTGAGGTCAGACTTTTCTTTTTTGGTTACAATGATAAATGGAAGAAACAACAAAACAAAACGAAGAAAGCTTCCTTCAAAAAAAAAACGAAGAAAGCTAACTACTCCCGGAGAAACATAGTGCCACCGGCATCACTTCTGAGAAGATTGATAAGACCAGCAGGGGACAACTCATGAAGAAGAAGATCAATATCAGAAGAAGCTCTAAGATTTGCATGAAATCTACACATTGACATTGGTTCTAGGTCAGACTTTTCTATTATTTTTAAAATTTATATTAATTTTAAAATTGTAATATGATGTGTTAAAATTATGAGATTTAATTGGTTGAAGGTGTATAGTTGCTATTCATTGTCCATTGACCATGTTAAACTCGTTTTTATGACAATTTTTTTTTATTACTAAAGTTAGTTTTTATATCAAAGTAATTTTAATTTTATGTTGTATTAGTTATATCTTGACTAAGTCCTCCATGTTTTTTTTATTATTCCTAATTTGATGACACGTTATTTAGTCAATCCTTATTACTCTCTTTACAGTTTTCCTTGGTGATCATGGCCACATTCGCTTTGATTTATGTGCACGATGAAATCTCATGATCTAGAGAACTTATTATTTTGGTAACACCTGCCTAACTCAATGAGTCTAATTATTGGTTAAAATGTTATTTAGAAACTACATCAAACAATGCAAGAATGATGAAGAATATTGTAAACCTCTATAATTCATTCAGATTAGAAATCTAATGAACTGAAGAATGGGTTGATGTTATTAAGTGTACCTGCGGCATGAATACTAAAAAACCAAGTAAGTGTCATTTATTATGCTTAATGTGTTGTATACTTACCATCCATATGATGAAATGACTTTGATTGAGTTATGCAATAAATCCATATATTGAAATCACTTCTTGGTGGGTTTGAAGCTTGTGTTTTCTATCCATTATGCTTATTATTTTGTGTTTGATATGTCATATGTGCTGATAAATGATTTTAAATTGATTATATTTTCAGTAGTTTAATTGCTTAATCTTATCTTTTGACAATTTGAGTCTTCAATACTTAACTTTGAAGCTTATTATATAAGGATTGAAGAAAGCTAGAACATTTAAGTTCTTATACTCTAATATCTAATGATGATACATACATATCTTTGCAAAATGAAGAGTGAGTTTCATTGTTTTATTTAAATCTAGTATGACAAACTTTGTAAGGTTCAGTATATTTTTCAATTGATATAAAATTATGAGCTTTTGTTGATTTGGATATAATATCATTCAACTTATTTTCTTTTCTTTAATTGGTCGGTGATCTAATTCAACAACAAGAAATATGAGGTGTGATGTGAGAGGAAAACCACTATCATACATCAAGTGATTTTGGTTCATATAGCTTCCTACACCAACTATTCTTGGACTTGTTCATATAGGTTGCTACATCATTTTGATGCATTACATCCACGATGTTGACTCAGAAAATCCTTTTTCGATTAAATTTTTTAACTATTAAAATATATGGGGGATTGTTGTTATTTTTGTATATTTCAAAAGTTTCATAATATATTTGTTTCTTCGATTCCATATCGAAAATGGTCTGTTTTTGTTTTTTTGAAGGAAGTCGAGAATGGTCTGTTAAATCTTAGAAATTAGCATATATAATGAAGAAAATTGTTAAGGGCGGTGTTTTACTGTTTGTTTGTTTTGCAGTTCTTCATAATTGATTAAGATATATGGTGGAAGTATCAACAAGTTTAATTTAAAGATGTTGATATATAGACGGGTGTCGGAAGCCAATATGATAAGTTTCCCTTATTCCCTAATTTATTTATTCTAATATGATATTTACTTGATGCTGAAATTATTTGTTCAATATTATATGGAGATAATTATATGTCAATATTTTACAACAATAATCCCCTACGATTTATTTTAAAGTTTTTGATGTTACCCAATGCGTAAAACATCAATACATAAATAAGACTGTTTTTTGACTATGAACTAGAATATAGAGCAAATGAAATTTGAACAACTAGAATGTCGGTGATATTATAACCTCTAAGAACATCATTCCGTTTGTGAATAGGTGATCTCACCACTCACATTGATCTCTCGTCCAAAATTCTAAAATTGTTCAATGCGTGGTGCATTTTGGCCTTTGCACCTATGTCTGATTTCATGAGTGACTCTAAACAGTCTACCCAAACTTTCATAGAGATGGCCCCACCTCCAACACTTATATAGGTCTTCTTAAATTAATTTTAAACGACAACATATCTATTGCCTTTATTTCACTCATGAATATTATATATGCATGTCCATGAATTTCTTAATTTTACCGTCAATAATATAATTAAACAATATTCCACAATAAAATAAAATATCTCATAATAAAATATGCAAACAATAATATTAATATATACACAACAAAATAAAGTCTAACAAAGGGCATAATATATACTCCATAATAAAATCTATTTCACTCAAATTAAAGATATCAATATTATATTTTAATACATGCTCACAAAATATTCTGATTTAACAATTACACATCTCACAACTCTAGGCATTTTGAGTAAAATTTATATCACTTTTCAGCTACTCCTGCTTTCATCCATTCAATTAGGCAAAACATAACATAGTAAGGTGTTTAAAGAAGCCTCGTAATCATATTTATAGAAAGAAAGAAAAAACAAATTTGAAATCATAATAAAAATCAAGCATTGGATTCTAATGATTTCAATACAAATTAATCATTCCTCTAACAATGATTGGAATTTTTTCTATTTTGAATATTTTTCACAATGTAGCAATATGCCAATGAAATACGTCGTCTTACAAGGTTTAAAACAGTAATTAAAAACGAGAACAAAATATTAACATCAACAACAACAACCACACTGATTGAAAGAGAAATCATAGGAAAGACATGGTAAAATTCATTTCATGGGCAGTAGGTGGGCAACTACAACCAAATGAAATTCATCAAACCACATTGTAACTAACTGGTCCCAAATTACATACATAGATTAAAGAATCAGACAATGATACATTGATTAAAACATGAATATTAGAAAAAGAATAATAATTCAACACTTTGATATCTTGGTTAAGGAAAAGAAGAATGTTAACACTCAACCAATGGCTTGGCCGAAAGGAATGTCCAAAGAGGACAACCAAAAAGATACTACCAGGATAATAAACATAGCAACACAAAGTCAGATTTGGGTATTTGGGAGCCTATGTGAAAAATGTGTGTGAGAGTGAAATGCAAAGTTCACTAAAATTTTAAAATAGCCACCATTTTTATTTCCCCCTCAGATATTATACCCACATATATGTATTTCACATTTTTTTGAAAGAGCAATTTTTTAGATAATGATAAACTAACGCTTATGATTAATATATTTTTAATTTTCACAATATTATATTATTGTGAAATTCATATAAACCTTCTCAAACCCTCCTCCAATACAATTTTTGAGTTTCCTCAAATAAGAGGATTTTGTATATGAATAAAAAATTGATCCCCAAAACCCTCTCCTCCCAATGTCATCCATTTTATTTCATCCATTTGTTCTTTCCTTTTTTTCTTTCCAAACCCTCCCCTCTCCTCCAAACTCCCTAACAAAGCCTTAGTAAAATTCAAAATAATTTTAAAACTGGTAGTGTGTTATCTTTCACATTGAACATCGGCAATGAGTTCAATCGTTGCGAAAAAGTTTCACTAAATGTATTTTTTTCACTAATGTTTATAAAAATACCATAAATGAAAACAAAATGGAAATTTTAACTATCGATGCATTCACTGTTATCGTAGATAAAAAGTGAAAAGTACAATAATTCAAGAATGATGTGCATGATATTACTTTAATAGTATAATTAAAAGAATAAAACAAATTAATTAATATCATCTTGAAAACTAAAAATGACATTTTCTTTAAGATAATATTTTTTATTTATAAATATAACACTTATATTAGGAATGAGAGAATATTGTTTAAACAACAAAATAAAGAAAAATTAATAAAATAGACCGATTGGATTTATCTTACCATTGACATTGTCACTAGCCTTAAGAACAATAAAAATGTATTTAACAAGTGGGATGACCAGAACAGTGTAAAAATCATAGATAAGACGTCGAGAATGTCGTCCTTATGCTCAATACCCTCATGGAAGGTGCTTGCAAACACATGCATGGGAGAAGTTCTGAAGTCACCATAGAGAACTCCTATGCTTTCAAAAGCTAATAAGAATGTAGTCATCCAACCTAACTAATAACAATCAACTTTCAAGAAACATTTTACAAACTTAATTATCTCATGGACAATAAGCCACATGTTGCCCAACACAATTTTCTTTATGTTGTAAATTGTGTTGAGCAGCATATGACTTATTGTCCATGAGATAATTAAGTTTGTAACCTGTTTCTTGAATGTTGATTGTTATTAGTTGGGTTGGATGACTACATTCTTATTCGCTTTTCAAAGCATAGGAGTTGTCTATGGTGACTTCACAACTTCTCTCATTCATGTGTTTGCAAACACCTTCCATTAGGATATTGAGCATAAAGACGATATTCTCGACGTCTTATATATGTTTTATTACACCATTCTGACCTTCCCACTTGTTAAATACATGTTTATTGTACTTAGGCTAGTGACAATGGAAATGGTAAGATAAATCGAATCGGTCTATTTTATTAGTTTTTTATTTTATTTTGTTGTTTAAACATCAATCTCTTATTCCTGAGTGTTATATTTATAAATAAAAAATAATTATCCAAAATAAATGTCAATTTTAGTTTTCAACGTAATATTAATTAATTTATTTTCTTCTTCTAATTATACTATTAAAATAATATTATGTACATTTTTTTTGTAAGCCAACAAATAGGTGAGGTATCAAGGTGAGTCTGAAAAACATATATCCCTATCCCATGCCGCCTACTCATTATATATTATTAAAAAAAGGGAAAATATAGACAAGAGGGATGCCCAAACCAAAACCCTCAAAAAAGAAAAGAAAAAAACAAGGTAAAAAGAAAGTCCAAGAAAAAGTAAAGAAAAAAGCCCCTAGAAGAAAAAGGGGTTGTTCAACCACCCTTGAGTTTACCTTTGGAACGAGTATTATTGGAATTGATATAGTTGAGTTGTTTCATCTGCTTCTTCGTTAGATAATGTTAATCCTTGCCTGAAAGAAGATCTAGTTCCTTCTCATTGGAAGCGCTTGCTGCCATTGTCTGTTGTGCCAGCGCTTGCTGTATAAGTTCGATGTCTCTTGTAACAATTGGAGAACGACGAGGAATCACAACATAGAAGGGATGCTGCTCTGGATGGCTATTTCCACTATGATTTGATGCATCCCAATTCGAGTGGGACGCGCTCCCCTGTTATGGGCTAGTAGTAGTAAGACCAGTATCATCATGCTGTACATGCTCCAAAACGGTTTGAATTGGTATATTGATGCTTGATCGAACTATTTCATGAGTGATGATTTGTAAAGCCATATGGAAGGATGTAACCGCCTTGTCCGGCTGTATACAATGTGGAGTAGAATTTGGACGCGTAGCTGTACTGCCATCAACATTCACAACAATTTTTGGCCTCACCTCTTTGTTAATTGAAGTATCCTCAAAGTCAATAGCTAAAGTAGAATTTGAATGAGTAGCAGTGTTGTCATCAACATTTATAATAGTTTCAGGTCTCACCTCTCTAATTATCACATTACCCTTAGATACAATAGATGGTGTAGACAATAGTGGTTGGCTTGGGATCTTGGAGTGTGCTCCTTTCAGGTCTTAGGTTCGATTCCCTCTTGTGCCAATTTCGGTAGGCAAGTCCATACAGAGCTTTGCTCTGGCTTAGAACGGGCCCCCACAAGTGGGCGGGGGGATTGATCCCCTCAGACTAGTCGGTCCTTGAATCGGATACCGAGTTTTTAAAAAAAAAACATTTTCAAGAAATACTGGTCTCACCTTAGTATCCGCAGCGGCAACTGCAGGTTTCTCAAAAGCCTTAGATGAACCAATTCCCTATGGATTCTCTTTTTCCTTCAGTGTGGATGAAAAGGTTTCATTGGCACCTGCTGTTTACCTTACATCTCTTTTTTCTTACCATTGTCCGCAACAAGCATATTTTTCTTCTTGCCATTATCATCCCCACTAACTTGATGTGGGTGCAGCCATCGATAGTTGGAAACAATGTGACCAATAACCTGACAGTGCATCAGGAAGCCAGTTAAGCAACACTCTAATTTATACAAAACATGCAGATTAGAGTTCCTTATTTACCAAAAAGATTTTAAGATTCGTGCACTCAGCAGATCACGATAAACTTCCATTTGTAAAACATATACTAGTGCTGAATTTGACGTGAGTTTTGAATTTATTTTGTGTTGTTTTTCAATAGATAATTTAGACATCCTTTTTCAGTATTTCGATATTGCAGCTACAAGATCGAATTGGAACATGGCTAAAGTAAAACCTATCATACCATTGCTAAATGTTGGATATTTGGCACTAAATTTTCATGATTTCTGACTCAAACAAGGTGTATGTTAAAATTTAAATTCCTTTTGTTTTTCAAACAAGTAGGATAGTTTCCATTTTTTTTTTAAATCATATGAATATTAAATTGCATGTAAGTTATATATGCTTTTACTTAGGCATGCTGACTTTTTCTTTTTCTTAGTATGTCATATTTATATTTGACTAAGACATATGATAATTCCGTGGTAGACAATGATTAATTTACAAGTAGTGGAATATACAACCTACTGAGTCATAGTGTGTGTGTGGCAACCAATAATAGACAGGACTTCATTTTATTTGCTCAATATTTTCTTTTTTTGCATCATGATTTGTATTTTAATAAATTCATTTTTGAGACCTAGATTTTTTCAACACATCTTCTTACGCAGATAGTTATATGGACTTGTGTGTGGAAACTCATGAGTTATATAATGGAGTGAATTATATAATTATGAGTTTCTGGTGATGTGCCTTGTTGAGTCTATATTTGGTGTCCATGTATTCATAGTTCACGAGGATGAAGGATTAATCTGGTAATATAACTCCGAATTATCCAAAATAATCACGATGATGAGGGATCACTCGGTAATAAACGTTCGATATTTAAAATGGTACCACATGCATATAGAGTCTTATCTAGAACATATCAGTTTATGTGAGAGTCATGTATTTGATGTGAACATATGTGAAGATGTGTACATGGATATGTGGGTTTTGGTGATGTTTGAAACAATGGTGATGAAATGTGTATTATGTAGAATTGAGTTAATGTTACGATGTGCATACTTGCTATATCTTATAATGTGGAATTAAGGATTGATGTGATTGATTGAAAGAGAATATTTATATACTTATGATGATAGCATTTTAGGCAATGGATATGTGTATGTGTAATATCCCGCCTGACAGTATCGGTATATTACCCTTTGACCGTGTCAGATGAATTTAATTCATGGAAAGTAAGTTAAGGTTAATATTTTATGAGATGTCAGCTTCTTACGGAAAAGTATCAGAGTCGTTTTAAACACGCTTGAGGCAAGGGCATAATGGTAATTTCACGGAAAAAGGATATTTATATGTTTTTGGATGGAAAATATCTTATTTTCCCTTATCCTTTCTCTCTCTAAGTTGGGAAAACATTTTCCTCTTCCTTCTCTCTTCTCCCACACGCCCATCTATTCCTCTCTCCACCAAATCTTCCAAATCTTCCTTCCTTCATGGCAAGTGAATCAATCTTGTTCCCTCATGATCTCTTGTACAAGTAGAAGCTTGATTAAGGTTTGATTTCCCTTTTTCCACCTCTCATGAAGCTCATCCCATCTCTTTTTCCTCTTCACCAATCTTTCATGAAACTTCATCCTCTCATGGTAAGTTTCCAAACTTGTTCCCTTATGATCATTTAAGCTTAAGGAAGTATGGATTATGTTTGATTTCTTCTATTCCTCTTCTTGAAGAAGTGATTGGAAACTAGGGTTTGGTGTATGGTGAAGATGGATTCTAAATTGGTACAAGGTATGGTCTCCACTTGATCAAGGTAATAATATTAAGTTTGAATGGATTAATATCTCTATTCTTCCTCACCAAGAATTCCTTTTGATTTTAAGTTTTGAATATGTGTTTTGAGGGTAATGTTGGAGTATGGTTTTGAGCTTGAAATGGTGTCTTGGTTTGCAAGATAAGGACAACAAGTTTGAAAGGCATGAGCTAAGGTTGCAAGGAAATCAAGTTAGGGTTTTTGATTCTTGAGCTTATAAGCTTGGAGATGTTTCAAGAAAATTTACTAGGTGAGTTCCATAGCTAGTTTTCCTACCCTTTGGGATCATGTTTATGCCATGTTAGTTTATTATGAAAACTATGAAAAGTCTAGGATTATGTATTGTGATAGTTGCCCCTTTTCTTGCCATGCATGCAAAACATGTTTATACTTGCCAAATGAATGTTTTATAAGTTTCCAATGATCAAATATGTTCCAAAACACATAGAGACACTTGGTTTGAGGTTTTTGGGTCAAAAATACCATTTTTAAGTGTTCTGGACTGTCCTAACTCGCCACGGCGAGCTAGAACTCCGAAGGGGGGTCCTGCTCGCCCGCAACTCGCCACGGCGAGCTACCACTCGCCTCCCTAGTGAAATCACCCGCCTAGGCGAGTAAGACAGTGAGAAATCTCACTGTTTTGCTTGCTTTAGGCAGGCATGGGGAATCGCGACGCGGTTTTCTCCGTGGTGTCTTTTTACGAATGTAAACCCCTCAAACCAAGGTCCCAATTGATGATCAAGGAAAGCAAGATTCTTATGTTAAAGAGGCAAGTATTATGCATGTTAGTAAGGCATGGTATACGAAAGAATCATGTCATGAGTCGGGTAGTAAGTTACTCATTAAGCAAGGGAAAACTAGAGCCTCGACACAGTTGTCGAGAACTAGCTAGTTAGCATGAATTCTTAGAATGACAAGACGCGAAGTATAAGCTCTTCGCATATGTTTAAGAGTGTCTAGCAAGCATGTTAAGTCGTGGTTTGATTAGTTAATCACTCCACCAGGATTAAGAACTACAAGCATGAACAAGTATGAATTTACCGCTAATCGGATCGATTAAGGTTCCGAGGTAAACATGTATGCATGATTAGGTTTATCCTAAATTTATGACAAGTTTTAAGTAGGTGGCATGTCTCTTGCTATCCACACCAGGGGGATACAAGGGGTTCTCATCATGAGAACGATTCAAGCCGTAAGGGACCTGCATGTCACCGAAACCGCAAGACTAAGATAATAACCGCATGGCGGTGCTCGTGTCTCTTGTTATCCACGTCAGGGGGATACGGGAGGTTCTCGACCTAAGGGGAACAGTTCAAGCCGCAAGGGACCCGGACGACACCGAGGGAGTCCGATGTACGTACATCGGTCATGTATGGGATTGTTCTCGGGGTTACTCCACCCGGGGCTCTCCGTAAAATGAATCAAGATAATAATTATTTGTTTAACGCTAACATAATGAATGAACTTAGATACGATTATGTTTCTCATGATAATGATTATGTTATGGTATGCTAGAATGATTCCATGCACGATCATGTTCAAGAACAAGAGCACTAGATGCTATAAGACAAGTATAAGACATGGAATAGAGCAAGTAAAGATTATGATACCGATGACGATCTTAGGTTCCCCTAATCGTCCGGTTTAGACTCGTGTCATGATATGTTATGTTAGGCCTCGATACGTAGAGCGTATTCTTGGCATTGCGGTCCTAGTTTCCCCCTTGGCCGCCAAGACACGTATAGGAAGTGAAGCCTATAACAAGTGAGATAAGACTATGACGGCTCTAGTATGCACTACTGTCTAGTATTCAAGTCCCCACACACGTATAATCAACCGTCAGGTTGTAATGTAGACACGTGGTGACCGTAGGTTTCCCCTGAGGTTACCTATAGACTAGGAATTAGGGGAACTCACTGAGACATTATGTCTCATCCCAATCCTTATTTGTTTCAGATAAACAGGTTGGATGGCAAGCTAGTAGACGAATGGATGTTTCAACAAGTGATCGTTCGTACCGCAGCAGGATGTTATGGACTTCAAGGACGTAATTTTATTATACTTCAGAAAAGTTGAGTAGTATATCTTTGTACGAACGCATGTTGTTGTAAATAATATTCATTCAAAATTTTATTGTTGTATATTTTAATGTATCCAGTACTAAATTCAACTCACGTGCTAGACTTTCTAGATACGTCTGGTATGGGTGTTACAGTATGGTTATATATGATATTTGAAATCCTAAAATGCTATACTTAAACTCATTTATCTCGTGATGTAGATGTGCATGTTCAGGACGCTTGAGTAGACGTGAGTACCAAAGGATGGCTTGAGGCCTACTCTTTCTTTCTTTGCTTTTGGAGTCTTAGTAGCTGGGATCTGATTAGGTAGTCGGGAGTCTATTTTATATTTACTTTTGGATTTTATGTTTTCGAGGAACGTTTAAGTTCACATATTTGGATGTATATGAGATATGGAGATTATGACTTATGATGTTATGTGATGTATTTCCGCTGTGACTGTTTATGACATTTCATGTTTATGATGATTTATGACTGTTTATGGGTTAATGATGAAGTAGCACCTTGAAACTATGTGATTATCTGTTGATTTATAATTAAATATTGCATTTGAGGTTTGAGGGTGTTACACATATCAACATCGTCATTTCAAACTAACCATCACCTTTATTAATCACTATAATATAAAACATCTTTATCCACATCATCAATATAAATAAACATCTCTTTTTATATTAAACATATCATTATAACTACATATCGTTATATAATCACTTCATTATATAACATATCCAATTATCACATAAATCTTACATCATTAAACAATTCACCATTTACATTTAGTCAAATGATTCATCATTTACACTTTGTCACATAACTCAACAATATACTCATCACATTCTCATCATTAAATTTTCATCATCATATAATCAGCACAATTCATCATTCACTAATTCATCAATTCAATTCATCATATAGTTTCCAACATTCAAGAAAATCAAGGTTACATGTTTATACATACTCTTTAGCCATATACATGCCATATACATATTCCTATTTCCAACATCATACAAGTTTAACCACCATTATCAATAAAAAATCATTCCAAGTTATTCGATTTATTGAATTAGCTATATCTAGGCCAAAAATCAAGTTCATTAATTCTCAAAGGCCACCAAAAAGGTTATGCTAAAATTTCATGAAAAACGCAGCATGACCTACGTGTTGTATATTGATCATAACTTAAGTTTTAGAAATCCAACTGGAGTCAATCCAAAGGAAAATGAATTCTAAGATCCATATCTATAACTTTCATGAAGATACCTAAGCTCAGTTTGAAACAGAAAGAGGTGAAAAAGGTTGGTTTTCCTAAACCTGTAAAGGGTGCACGACCTTGGTGACCCCTGTGTAGTATTTCGATCATATCTTAAGTTATAGATATCCAAATGGAGTCAACCTAAAGGCAAACAAAATCTAACATTCATATCTACAGCGTACAGTGAAAATAATCTCCTCCCTTAACTATCCAATTGCTCATAAATCCCATATGATGAAAATAATATCCCCCATTACCTCTTAATCTTTAAAGCTATACTCCTACAAGCTTGTGTCTCCCTCTCCTCTTTGATTCTTTGATCTCTCCTCTAATTTCTCTATAGATCCCCTTTTCTCTTCTTTTGCCTCTTGCCTCTTCCTCCAAAATGTTACAAACGATTTTCTAACCCTAATCCACAAAGACTATCACTTATTCATATCCACTTGTTTTGTGCTTGGTCTCATATCTCTTAATGGTCTTAGCATCTGTTCTCTATACAAATAAAAATACTACACAATTACTTCTCTTAAACCTCTTATTCACTTATACACTTCTATTCTCTTGATTCCTCATAATTTTTTATTTCTCATAACTTCTCAAAAATACCCTTTACTCCTCAATTTTTAATAAAATCAACTAACACATCAATTCAACCACATTTAAATAAAGTAGCAAGCAAATAATTTAAAAACAATACTAGGACTAAAAATCGGGATGTTACATCATTCGATAAAAACCATTTTTTTACAACAAAAAAAAAGTAAAAAAATTCAACTTGTTGGGGGCACAACTCTATAAATTGAAATATTTGTTTACAAACTTATTTCCCCTTTTGACACTTATGTTTTCTCTCCTCCAAAATTTTTTTTATTGCTTAGAATCTAGTCTCGAGAGATTTTCATTTGTGTTTTTAATTTTATTTAGATTTCAATTTTTAAAAAATTGTAACAAACATACATCATTATCTCAAGAGTTAATTAAGTAAATGTTCCTTATAAATATCCAACATTTTATTTATAGATCCTACATAAATAATATCAATTTTGATAGGGACTAAAATTGCAACTTTTTTAGAACAAAAAACGTAATCTGATATTTATAGGAGTCATATAATTAATTAACTGTACTTTAAGGTTGAATTTTTTTTTTCTTCAAAATATATTTATCTTTTAAGATCATCCATATTTTAGTTTGTTAAAACTCAATCTTCACAAAATATAAATTCGTATACATACATACATACATACATACATACATACATACATATATATATATATATATATATATATATATTCGTAGAATATTAGAATATAAGTATGAACAACATAAACTTTCAAAAAAAAGGTATGCCCAACAAAAAAAAATTAACTTAAATGATCCAAAACACCAAGGAAACAAATATGAAATGCATACCAATTATATAAATGAAAAATAAATATAAATTAGATTGGAGATTTAGTAATGATGGCAAACCTTTGTTACTTTATTGATTTGATAATAAAAATTTATGCTTATTTAAAATCACTGTCAATGTCATGTTCATTTTCATCTTCATCAATTGTTATAAAAACCAAGGTTGATCGAGAGATCAAATTGACTTGACTAGAAATCAAATGAATAGTTAGATCAGTCATATCATCAGATCGAGAGTATCATAAGCTAATTAGATATTCAAATTAAAGACCTAATTTGCTTATGAAGTTGCTAATACAATAATATAGTAGTAATTGTTGGAGTCACTGAGAATACTACTGAGGTCTTTAATTGTACTCTCAGTGACTCCAACAGTCACTACTATATTATTGTACTAGAAACTTCATAAGTAAACTAGGTCTTTAATTCAAACATCTATTTGGCTTATGATACTCTTGATCAGATGACATAAATAATCTAACTATGCATTTGATTTCTACTCAATCCAGTTTGATCTCTCGATTAATCTTGGTTTTTATAACAATTGATGAAGATTAAAGTGAACATGACATAGATGGTGATTTTATGAAAATAAGCGTAAATATTTATTATCAAATCAACAAAGTACCAAAGGTATGCCACAATACTAAATCTCCAATCTGAGTTATATTTATTTTTCATTATATAAATTGATATAAGCATATGGTATTTTTTTCCTTGGTGTTTTGGATCATTTAAGTTAATTTTTTATGTTATTTATACTTATATTTTACTAACACACACACACACAAATTTATATTTTGTGAAGATTGAGTTTTAACAAAATAGAATCTGAGTCATCTTAAAAAATAAATATAGTTTGAACTTTCAATATAGAGGATGTATGTTACACTTTTTGTAAAAAATAAATTAATTTTTTTAAACAAATAAATAAAATGACCCCTATAAATATTCACATTTCGTTTTTTTTTTACATAAAAAATTGCAATTTTAGTGTCTATCAAATGTAATATTATTAATGTAGGGTCTACTATATTACAATGAAAAGGATCAAAAGTAACACATTGTCATTTTTACATGCAGTAGTTTTGACAATGCATCTTTTTTAGTATAATTTTTGAATTCATAACAAACATGAAGATTAATTTAAAAATAGACACATAGCTAACCTGTCAATTTTCTCCTTCATCGGTGGATCAAAATTATTATCATATTCAGCTTCTGATTTTTCACTTGAATAAGGCTCTATGGCATTGTCAAATTTGTTATTAAGATGTGTAGAATGAAGAGAAACACATTCCTAAAAATATATTCAATGGTGAGTAATGATAATAGTATAAAAAAAAACACGAAAACAACATAATAGTATTCTAAAAAAATGGGCATAGTCTAACCTTATTATAATTTTCAATTGTACTTTTTATTTCCCTTTTAGTGTTCTTACTTGTTGAAGTTTCTTCTGCATACAAAGCTCAACAAGGAATAAGGTGTTAAACTTATTAGACTAACACAAGGTCTTTTGACAGTTCGACAACAAAGTGGTAAACCTTTAACGTTGCCAGCCATAACAATTAGCAATAACAACAACTAACATTAAAAACTTAAAGAACGTATCTTCAATGGAAATTCCATCCTAAATAAATTGTGTTTGTAAAGAAAAGAAAATAGATATCTTACAATGAAGAGTATGTTAAAGAAATATGTACTTATTTATAGGAAAAGTATGATTCCTCTGAAATATTATAATTAAAATTATTAGAACATTATTAATGTTTAAATTATTTTAGTATATTTTTTTTTATATGTTGACTGAATTTATATTTTTCTTTTGTAGGAATGTTGACTTAATTTATATGTTCACACTATTATTTTATTATGCCTTTGAATATAAGTATTAAAGAACATTATTAATGTTTAAACTATTTTAGTATATTTTTCTTTTTATATGTTGACTGAATTTATATTTTTCTTTTGTCGGAATGTTGACTTAATTTATATGTTCACACTATTATTTTATTATGCTTTTGAATATAAGTATTAAATTTATAATCATATCTATGAAGCCCGGATACATGGTGCGGGTGTGATATGGCTATGCGGATATGTGAAATTTGCAAATTTTAAGATACAATACGTTTTTTTTTTCTTTTCATATGCCAATAGAAAGGTTAGGCATGGGGGGGACTGAAGCATCTCAACTAGGTTGGCACCCAACATAATATTATTAAAAAAAGGGAAAAATATTTACAAGAGGGGGGACTAGGCCAAAACCCTCAAAAGAAATAACAGAAAGCTAACAAAAGAGAAACAAAAATGTCTAAGGGAAACAATAATTAGGCAAACCATTTCTGTCCCTAGCAAAATCAGCCGACAAAGAAAGAGGCATAGTGGTATACCAAATAGTGTCCGTCAGAGCATGACCCAAAGAAGCAAGCTTATCAGCACAACAATTTCCTTCCCGAAAGATATGAGAACAAATCACCATCATATTCGCACCTAACACTGCATTAAATTCACGGAGCGGCATAAGTATAATGAAGCTTTTATTTACACAGAAATGAGTAACATTAGTATTTCTCCAAAACCAATTAGAAATATGAGGCTCCATCGGTTCAATTCCCTGAATGTTCCAGAAAATAATATTCATTGAGAAGGTGGAAGAGGACCCAAGGAACGGGTTTGATAGACAGACTTGTTCATCTTATTCCCTTTCTTTTTCTGCGACTTCGAAACAACCGACACAAAAGGTGTGTCATTCTCGGCAGCCTTGACCAACCAATTATTAATAAAATCCACTTCTTTCTGTAATGTAGGATCAACATGTGCATCAGGGGCAGCAACAATTCTATTGACATCTAAAGATTTATCTGTGACTGGGGATAAAATAGGTTGAAGTTCTACCCCAAGGCCATTTCTAACCACATCATCTGTAACATTAATGTATTGCAAAGTAGTAGAAGGTTCATCACGTGTTACCGAATTTTACTGAGGAGGAGATGTTTTAGCGGGATGGAACATTGCTGCGTCGTATCATCATCTAAGGTTTGAGCTGTAGCATCCTTAGCTTGCAAAGTCGCTTCCAAAGCTATGAAGGCTTCGGTTGAGGTTTTGTTTTGCATGGGCACTTCCTTGGCAAGTGCTTGTTGCTGCGGTTGTGGAGAAACAGTTGGCTCAAGTTGCATCTCCACTATTGTGGGTATTGGGACTTTCTTTGGATCCTGAAAAGCCTCATAAGAACCTATTCCATAAGGGTTGTCCTTAAGAGGTACCCACTCTGGACTTTTTGGTAGAACTTGCTTCTTTCCCTGAGCGACCTTTTCCTTGGCTGTATTAATGTCGTTGTCCTTCCGGGGATAAAGCCATCGACAAGCGAAAACATCATGACCTATGTTTTGACAATGAGTACAAAAATACGGCATACGTTCATAGGCCACCTCCACAGTAAAAGCATAACCCTCCCTTTCCACCTCAATTTCATGGAAAATCTTGCGAGTAAAATCCATGTCCACTAGTATTCTGGCATAATGTCCAAAAATGTGGTTGGATGTAGCATTATCAATAAGGAGCGGGGTGTCTACAACACTTGCGATTTCACGGAGAGTACGTTCCATCCAATACTCCTGAGGTAGCTCCAACAATCGAATCCACACTTGAGCATGAGTATTACGTCGCGTGTGCATATTGAAATCTTTAGTCCATTCAAACAGACGTAATACACCCGGCTTCAAGTTCACTGTTCCCATCGCCCAAACAAATACGGTTAAAATACATACTAAAGCTTATATGGAGAATGCTAATCAGCGCCCCAAGGGCAATGGTTAAGCATCTAAATCAAGTAAGTTTTCATAAAAAAGTTGTGTAATCATTACTTTATCAAAGATAACATCTTATTTTCCAAGACAAAATTTCTATTTGTAGATTCCTTAATCATTGTCTTGAGGGCACTAGTTAGCAAGACTTAACTTATATTCATGTAAAATACTTGAGAAAATAAGCATTGATTACTCTTTATTACTTATACTTCATACGAAAGTTGACAACATTCCATACCTTTTTTTTGTGTCTACTCTTTTTGTATAATCGACAAAAATCAAGCATTAACCTCAACATTGTAGTAGTGACACAAGGTTAAAGTAAAACTGTACAATTTTCTGACGATCCCTTGCTATTCAAATTAACTTCCTGACAAATCATTGCCACTGTTTTCTCTACTTGCTGAGAATAGCCATTCATAGTTTTAAGTCAGACATGTGATTTCATCTCTGCATTATAAGGAAAAATAAAAATTCAATAAACTTTAGATGATGAAAAATCAATAAACTAATCATTCAATCAATTATGTACACCTCTGGCTTTACGTAAAATTTTCTAAATTTCAAAAAATTTCACAAATTTTGAAGTACGAACAGAATGAAGGTAAATTTAGTACTAAAGTGTTTTAATAGGAGAGAGATATACATTTTTTTTTTGACAATAAATAACTATCTCATTTCATTAGCAATAATAGGTTCAATACAATCAGGCATCTCAGTAAACAAATGGAAACTAGATAACGATGTGGCCTCCCTAGCTAGGCTATGAGCAACCTCATTTGCTTGTCTCCTAATAAACTCAACCTGCGAGTTTGTGAAAAAAGATGAGAATGAATTTCTGCACTCTCTAATAATAGCTCCAAAATCAGATTCATCTTTACGATTGTTATGGAAGCTATCAACTACTCTCTTAGAATCAGACTCAAAAACAACATTATTAATATGCAAATCCTTCAGCCATCTTATAGCTAACAGAAGACCTAAAGATTCACCAACATCAACTTTAAGAATGGGTGAAACCCATTCAGTTTTAGCCAAGACGAAACTCCCTTGATCGTCTCTAATACATATGCCTATCCCGACTCTGTTGCTTACTTTACAAAAAGCTGCGTCAACGTTACATTTGTACCTCCCTATATCCGGTTTCATCCACATGTGATTAGCGAAATTCTGCTGTTGTACAGTCGCACCATTACGACACGTTTGCGCATTTTGCCAACTCATGAGGAGGTTCCTACCTCTCTCACAAACTGATGTCCGCGTTATAGTTTCACTCTATACACATTATGTATATTCTGTTTTGTTCATTAATATGCTTTGCTTTATTGAATGTGTATGATGTTTTTATATATTGTTAGATGCCATCTAGAGTGAGACTCGACAATTTTGGTAATTAGTTGGTCATATGAGTTAGAAATATTACTAGTTAATTAATTACGAAAGTAAAATCATTAGTGTAGATGCTTTCTTCCATATTTGTTAATCAAACAAAAAAAAATACCTTTTAAAATGTGACTGAGAATGTGGATGATGAGGTGACAAGGTTGCCTTGAAGAGAATGTTTTCAAAATTTTGATTCCAGACCGAATGGTTAGTGGTATCATTGGCCAAAAGGGTGAGTTTACTAAGAAAATTAAGGAAGAGACTAATGCACATATTAAGTGCATGTCTGGGTTGATAGTGAGATTGACATAATCATGTTGAACCGACATTATTTTGGCAAAAACTACACTTAATATGTGCAGTTTATTAATTATTTTGACATAATCATTATCATGTTGAACCGACATTTATTAATTATTTAGAGGTTTTCAAAATCATGATTTTGCTAAACTCACCACAAATCCAAATATACACTAATATTCTTGAAGGTCCACTTCAATTTCCCTATTATTATGTATGATGGATCTCATTCTATTTAAATGACAGTTGTATATATTTGTTATATTGCTCCTTTGAATATAATTCAATCTTATTTTAACCTTCACTATGTTCACTTAGAATTTAGAACTACTAGAACTATATCCTTCTAAAAATTACTTGGTGTGATATGGAAAACTCAACTTCATCTTACAAAATTCTTATATAATAAATTTGAAAGTGAAAACTAGTAATTTATCCAAGATATCATAGAACACGTAACATATTTTTTAGAACTATTGTGAGGAATTTTACTTGGCAAAGAAGCTTTCAAGGAAGTGAAACAATTTTATTTTCAGAATAAATTGAGAAGAAATAATAATTTATCAAATTTGTTTTATGTATATCAAAAGAGGATGTGTATTTTCTCGATAACCAACTGAAAATGTGTAGGTTATCAGCGAATATGAATGCCCAAAGTGGCTTCAAAAACCGAAGAGCCACGATTCCAGTTGCGGAAAAAACAAATGAGCATATACATTAATGCAAGTGTTGGCACAATGTTTTTATGTTAACAATCAGGATTAGTTTGTGAAGCCTTGGATATCAAGAAGCTTTCATTGCACCTGGTAACTTTAAAAGGTAATGGTTTCAGCAAATGAAGAGACATATTGCCCCATACCACTTGATGTTTATAATGTTGATTATGACGCGGCATATAGCACATTGGACGGTGGACGTGCTATTGTTGCTAGGCTTCTAGTTGAAGATACTCATGCAAGAAGCAGGGCTCCACCATAAGATCCATACAAGATGCCTCTAGTTGCACTATACGCATTCTGGTTGCATAAGGATATGTTGCTTCTATAGGAATCAATTATCAATTCATTTGCTTTTTAATTATGTTTTCTTAAGAGGTCTTGTATTTAGGGTGTTCTTAGGCATATTGCTAATTTGCATTTGGTTGATGTTGTTGTATATATTGTCATTAGCTCCACCCCTTCGGAGTTGCCTACTTTTTGAATTGTTATTCTTATTTATTTAATCAGTTTGCCACTTTCAAACACTGAACTTTTTTTGTTAGCTTTTAATTGATTAACTAATGTCAAGAAACATAATGAATTATAAATAAATATGCTAATGCTATTCGTATTTATTTAAACAATTTGTCACTGTCAAACTAAGCTTTTTTTTGTTAGCCTTTACTTGATTATTAACAAATGTACAAAAAGAAGCGTAATGAATTCTTATTTATTGAAACAGTTTGACACTGTCAAACACTACAGTTTTTTAAGCTTTTAGTTGAGTATATAATGTAAAATGAACGATTGTGATTTACACAGATTTTAATCTTGTAGCAAAAATGATTGAGTATTTTGTTTTTCCAACTCAACCGGTACCTCCCCCTGACAGTTTTTGAGCAACAACATCATCTAAGGATTTCTTAAAAAGTTGTTCTGCCGGTTCCGCTATCGATATTTCTCAATAAGAATACATCACAAGAAACTAGAAAACATTTTAATGAGTTGTTCTGCCGGTTCCGCCTATCGTGCATCAACAACAACACTTAAATACACTCCTAATTTTATCAAAACCAAATCTCAATAGCCAATAAACCTGCCAAGATACACATCATATAACAAGCTTATACACCTTTACTATAAATGGTCACAAATATTATCATAATTGATGATATATCAATGTTATTTCTTTCCTTAAAAAAAATCAAAGTTATTTCTTCTTGCAACAGCAATACCATTCAGAAATCAACAAATTAGTCCAAGGAAGGATAATCATCATCACCATATGAAGACACAATAGAAATTACTATCATAATTAATGAAGAATAAATGAAAATTAAGATTTATATGAAACTAAATCCATAGATGGGACCACTTCTTCCAAGGACAGATTAAAATGAAAACAACCAATGCAACTACCAGCCAACTGAAACTAAAGTACCAACTCCTACAAATCAAATCTTAGCAAGCACAAAATAACCCAAGCACTCTCAAAATTAACAAAACATCTTACACAATGATTCATCCCCTCCAAGTAAACACAGTCTGAAAAGTTGCAAAACTAGATCCTTATCAGAGGCACAAATGATGGGAAATTCACACCAGAAAAATAGAAGGAAATGCACACCAAAACTGCATCCAAAACCTGGAATCACATCAAAAAAATTCACCACCTTTGAGTTCGACAAAATTATCCTTTAGTGGCAAAACAAGTCTGCAACAAACCAACACTAGAAATTAAAACTAGAAGAATACGATCTTCTAAAAATAATATTGTTAGGATAAAAATAATAATTATATAGCATTTCAACTAAAACAATAATATCAATACCTATTAATCAACCAAATTAGAAGCTTTAACATTGGAATTTGAAGGTTGACCATTGACCATTGATGATATCACACCTAAAAGACAGTTATCACTTAATAAACTTAACATGGTAAAATGAAAAATCCAAATTAATTGCACAATTACTTGTAACATGTAGTTTTAAGATACATTCCATGTTTTAAACTTGGACATCTGCGTAAGTTGTGACCTTTTCTATTACAATAACTACAACTGGTTGAACCTTTTTTTGTGCAATTCCAAACTGCCTTTCAATTGTAGAGTGCATGGACGACCTCTCGGGACCGAATGTGGAGGATCGCGCAAATGTATGGTCTAGTCGTTGGAGACTTTGGGCATAACCTTGAATGTTGAATTATCAAATCCTTCATTTGGTTCTTCAATATCCAAACGATCTAGTTTTATGATTTCTTTCCGCAAAGATTGAATTGCAATATCATGATGCTTTTTTGATCGCGAACCTTTTTCAGATAATTCAAGAAACTCAACCATAATACTATTAAACAATGAAGTACTTGAAGCTCTGTTTCTGCCTTCCTCAAAGTCTTCAATTACCATTCCTCCAATTTTATCTTTCTTAGCATTTATTGTCCATCGACTTAAAACATATTGAGAAAGAAAAGAATAAACATTTTCCTTTATGAATACATTTAACACATGTCTACAGAGAATACCCACAAATTCAAACATGCGACAACTACATTTTGCTTCTTTATAAATGATATGAAAACTCACATGATAGTTAGGTTTTTCTTTGCAAATTTCGTGAATCTTGTATGTAGAAACTTCAACAGAAGATTCAACTCTCTCTGTGATAAATATTTGGGATCCAACCAACTCATCCTGAAATATCTTGAACACTTTTCTTGTATAAAGTTTTGAAGCCTCTTCTTCCATAGGATATAAAGTATGCAAAAGTGGTTTTGAATTCCTTGTCTTCACATTATTCGCTCTTTCCTTGTTATAACATGCATCAAGATCCTTCTCATACTGTATCACAAACTTGGTCAATGGAGTACTTGAATTCAAAAAGCCCTTACAAAATTTATTCATACTTTCACTCTTGTGGGTGGTAGACATTCCAGCACAAAAATTGTGATGTATATAGAAGGGAATCCATTTTGCTCGAATGGAGTATATCTTCTTTAGCAATTGGTTATCTTGCAACTCGTACTTATCTATCGTTACTTCCCAAGCATAATCAAAGTCATCAATAGTGGTAGATTGGTGAATGCGCTGGTAAAATTGATTTTTAAACTCACTATGTTCATGATAGATATGGGTCAAGTACTCTATAACTTTCTTCTCAATATGCCACATACAATAATGATGATTGACCTCTGGAAAAACCTTTGTAACTACATTAGAATTAGATATGTCTTGATGTGTGATAATAGTATTAGGACTAACTCCATCCATTGCTTCCAACCAAGTACATAGCAATCAAACAAAACTCTCTTCAGTTTCGTCCCATAACAGAGCACAACCAAAAAGTAGATTGTTGGTGATGATTAACTCCGATGAATGGAACAAATGGTATTTTATATTTATTTGTTAAGTATGTTTGATAAAAAGTCACTACATCACCAAAATATTTGTAAGTCATTCTAGATCTTGAATCAACCCAAAAGCAATTTGCTAATTTTCCTTCTGCATCCATTTGAAATGCATAAAAAAACCCAAGATTCTTCAACTGAAAATTCTTAAAGTACGACAAGATCAATTGAACATCTCCATTTTCTAATTGCTTTTGTCTCTTTACACTTAAATAATTAATAAAATCTTGTTGGCTAAACCCAACATTGTCAACACCACCGCTCTCATATCATAATATTGATGCTATTTTACTAGGGCATATACCAGAAAACTAAGTTTTTTTAGAATCAAGCACATCAGTAAGTTTTTTTTTTGCGCTTTGGTTTTGCTTCTATGCACTCGAAGAAACTGTGAAATTATTAGGGGAAAATAGTTCATGATTGTGGTCTCTTTCAATCTAGAAATAGTCCACCTATCTTCATTTTTCTTGATGTACAACATTGCTTTGCATCCTACCCTTGTTTGATCGTGTACTTTAAGACTACCATTTTCTACTTTTAAATATTTTTGGGATCTAAAGCCCTCCTTTGAACAAAGAATCTCTTGACCAATTACCATACCATTCGTTTTTGATTTAGTAACACGACCCATACGGAAACTAAAACCTTTGTTCATGGTGTACCTTTTGTAGTAATCCTTTACATCTTCAATTGATACAAACTCCATTCCTTCAAAGGGTCCTAAGGGGATTATGTGAGAGTCATGTAGTTGATTATGTGAACATATGAGAAGATGTGTACATGGATATGTGTGTTTTAGTGATGTTTGTAACAATGGTGATTAAATGTGTATTATGTAGAATTGCCTTAATGTTACGATTTGCATACTTGCTATATCTTATAATGTGGAATTGAGGATTGATGTGATTGATTGAAAGAGAATATTTATATACTCATAATGATAGCATTTTAGGTAATGGATATGTGTATGGCTATATATGATATTTGAAATCCTGAAATGCTATACTTAAACTCATTTATTTCTTTATGTTGAATGTGTATTTTACCCTCCAGTGGTTGTTTGGTCGCCTACATCACCAATGGCGGAACCAGGGGTGGCAAGGGGGAGCCTTGGCCACCCCATCTTAAAATAAAAACAAATTTTATATCCTGGAATTTGGCAAATTGTAAAGGATACCTTAATAAATCCATTTTTCTTGTTTAGTATACTTAAATTTGCTTGCTTTGCCAATTTCAGTCATTCTTGTTCATTACATATTGTTAAATTGGGAAACAAAATGGGACATGAGTTTCTAGCAGATAACATGTTAGTTTATATTGAAAGGGAAATTAGTGCATGTATTAGTTCTGAGTCAATTATTGATGATTTCAAGTCACCCAGAAAGCATAAAGTGTCACTTTAAGTATTTAATGATTGACTTTATATATTATATAATTTAAATTTTGAATGATCAATTTTGGGTTTATTACAACTTAGATGTGTTGTACGCAATATTTTTTTTTTAACGGCAAATTTTATTAAAAATGATTTATCTATTTTAGTTTATTTTGATGACGACCACCCCAAAAAATTTTGTCTGGCTCCGCCACTGTACATCACCTTGTGGTGTAGATGGGCATGTTCAGGATGCTTGAGTAGACGTGAGTACCAGAGGATGGCTTGAGGCCTACTCTTCCTTTCTTTGCTTTTGAAGTCTTAGTAGCTGGGATCTGATTAGGTTGTCGAGAGTCTATTTTATATTTACTTTTGGATTTTATGTTTTCGAGGAACGTTTAAGTTCACCTATTTGGATGTATTTGAGATATGGAGATTATGACTTATGATGTTATGTGATGTATTTTTGCTTTGACTATTTAAGACATTTCATGTTTATGATGATTTTTGACTGTTTATGGGTTAATGATGAAGTAGCACCTTGAAACTTAGTGATTATCTGTTGATTTAACATTAAATATTGCTTTTGAGGTTTGAGGGTGTTACACATCATATACCAACATCGTAAATTCAAACTAATCATCACCTTTATTAATCACTATAATATTAAACATCTTTATTCACATCATCAATATAAATAAACATCTCTTTTTATATCAAACGTATCATTATAACTACATATCGTTATATAATCACTTCATTATATAACATATCCAATTATCACATAAATCTCACATCATTAAACAATTCACCATTTACATTTAGCCAAATAATTCATCATTTACACTTTGCCACATAACTCAACAATTACTCATCACATTCTCATCATTAAATTTTCATCATCATATAATCATCACAATTCATCATTCACTAATTCATCAATTCAATTCATCATATAGTTTCCAACATTCAAGTTTATCAAGGTTACATGCTTATACATACTCTTTAGCCATATGCATGCCATGTACATATTCCTATGTCCGACATCATACATGTTTAACCACTCTTATCAACAAAAAAATCTTTCCAAGGTTATTCAATTTATTGAATTAGCTCAATCTAGGCCAAAAGTCAAGTTTATTAATTTCTATAGGCCACTAAAAAGGATATGCTGAAATTTCATGAAAAATGCAGCATAACCTACGTGTAGTATTTTGATCATAACTTAAGTTCTAGAAATCCAACTGGACTCCATCCAAAGGAAAATGAAATCTAACATCCATATCTATAACTTTCATGAAGACACCTAAGCTCAGTTCGAAACAGAAAGAGGTGAAAAAGGTTGGTTTTCCTAAACTTGGAAAGGGTACACGACCTTGCTGACCCCTGTCTTGTATTTCGATCATATCTTAAGTTATAAATATCCAAATGGAGTCAACCTAAAGGCAAACGAAATCTAACATTCATATCTACAACGCACAGTGAAAATAATCTCCCCCCTTAACTACCCAATTGCTCATAAATCCCATATGGTGAAAATAATATCCCATTACCTCTTAATCTTCAAAGCTATACTCCTACAAGCTTGGGTCTCCCTCTCCTCTTTGATTCTTTGATCTCTCCTCTAATTTCTCTATTGATCCCCTTTTCTCTTCTTTTGCCTCTTGCCTCTATCTCACAACATCTATTCTCTACACAAATAAAAAACTACACAATTAGTTCTCTTAAACCTCTTATTCACTTATACACCTCTATTCTCTTAATTCCTCATAATTTTTTATTTCCATTAACTTCTCAAAAATACCCTTCACTCTTAATTGAGAAAAATACCCTTTACTCCTCAATTTTTAATAAAATCAACTAACACATCAATTCAACCACATTTAAATAAAGTAACAAGCAAATAATTTAAAAATAATACTAGTACTAAAAATCAGGATGTTACATCATTCAATAAAAACCACTTTTTTACAACAAAAAAATAAAATAAAAAAATTCAACTTGTTGGGGCACAACTCTATAAATTGAAATATTTGTTTACAAACTTATTTTCCCTTTTGACACTTATGTTTTCCCTCCTCTAAAAAAAATTAATGTTAAGAATCTAGTCTCAAGAGCTTTTCATTGGTGTTTTTTATTTTTTATTTTATTTAAATTTCAATTTTTAGAAAATTGTAGCAAACACACGTCATTATCTTTAGAGTTAATTGAGTAAATGTTCCCTATAAATATCCAACATTTCATTTATAGACCTTACATAAATAATATCACTATTGATAGGGACTAAAATTGCAACTTTTTTTGGGACAAAAAACGGAATCTGATATTTATGGGAGCCATTTAATTAATTAACTATACTTTAAGGTTGAATTTTTTTTTAAAAAAAAAACTAATTTATTTTTTACAAAAAGTGTAACAAACATCCTTTAAATAGAAAGTTCAAAATATATTTATCTTTTAAGATCATTCATATTCTAGTTTGTTAAAACTCAATTTTCACAAAATATAAATTTGTATACATACATACATATATACATATATATATATATATATATATATATATATATATATATATATATATATATTCGTAGAATATTAGAATATAAGTATGAACAACATAACCTTTCAACAAAAAGGTATGACCAACAAAAAAATTAACTTAAATGATCTAAAACACCAAGGAACAAAATATGAAATGCATACCAATTTATATAATGAAAAATAAATATAAATCAGATTGGAGATTTAGTAATGATGGCATACCTTTGGTACTTCATTGATTTGATAATAAAAATTTATGCTTATTTAAAATCACTGTCAATGTCATGTTCACTTTCATCTTCATTAATTGTTATAAAAACCAAGGTTGATCGAGAAATCAAATTGGCTTGACTAGAATTCAAATGCATAGTTAGACCGGTCATGTCATCAGATCGAGAGTATCATAACCCAATTAGATATTCAAATTAAAGACCTAGTTTTCTTATTAAGTTGCTAATACAATAATATAGTACAGTTAAAACTCTATAAATTAATAATGTCAGGACCGGAGAAATTTATTATTTTAGAGAGTTATTAATTTATCGATAAATTAATAATTATTAATTTAAAGAGTTTTTAAGTAATTATACTGTACTTACCAAAAAAAAAAAAGAATTACGTTGCAGCGAACCTTGGGACTCAACGTAAATTAGTAACTACTGTGTTCATATGCATTGGAAATCAATAATGACTTTTGAAGTATAGTAAATGTAAACAAGAGGAACAAATGTGTTCAATGTATTCTTCATATATTTTTTTTAATTTCTATGAATTATTAATTTATGATTTTCTTGGGACCGAAAATTATAAAGGGATCTCCCGAAAAATTATTATCTTATTATTTTATCGAGTTTTTCAATTTTTTACATTGGCCCAAGTCGGGACCGGACAAATTTATTATTTTAGAGAGTTTATCAATTTACCGAGTATTAAATTAAAGAGTTTCTATTGTAGTAACTGTTGGAGTCACTGAGAATACAACTGAGTAGTACTCTCAGTGACTCCAACAGTTACTACTATATTATTGTACTAGAAACTTCATAAGTAAACTAGTCTTTAATTCAAACATCTGATTGGCTTTTGATACTCTCGATCTGATGACATAACCAATCTAACTATGCATTTGATTTCTACTCAAGCCAGTTTGATCTCTCGATTAATCTTGGTTTTTATAACAGTTGACGAAGATAAAAGTGAACATGACATAGATGGTGATTATATGAAAATAAGCATAAATATTTATTATCGAATCAACAAAGTACCAAAGGTAAGCCACAATACTAAATCTCCAATCTGAGTTATATCTATTTTTCATTATATAAATTGATATAAGCATGTGATATTTTTTTTTCTTGGTGTTTTGGGTCATTTAAGTCAATTTTTTATGTTGTTTATACTTATATTCTACATATATATATATATATATATATATATATATATATATATATTTTGTGAAGATTGAGTTTTAACAAAATATAATAAGAGTCATCTTAAAAAATAAATATAGTTTGAACTTTCAATCTAGAGGATGTTTGTTACACTTTTTGTAAAATATAAATTTATTTTTTTAACAAAAATAATAAACTTTAAGAGTATAGTTAATTAAGTAAATGAACGCTATAAATATTCACATTTCGTTTTTTTTTTTACATTAAAAAATTGAAATTTTAGTCTCTAACAAATGTAATATTATTTATGTAGGGTCTACTATATTACAATGAAAGGGATCAAAAGTGACACGTTGTCATTTTTACATGCAGTAGTGTTGACAATGTGTCTATTTTATTATAATTTTTGAATTCATAACAAACATGAAGATTAATTTAAAAATAGACACATAGCTAACCTGTCAGTTTTCTCCTTCATCGAAGGATCAAAATCACTATCATATTCAGCTTCTGATCTTTCACTTGAATAGGGCTCTATGGCATTGTCAAATTCGTTATTAGGATGTGTAGAATGAAGAGAAATACATTCGTAAAAATATATTCAATTGTGAGAAATGATAATAGTATAAAAAAACACTAAGACAACAAAATAGTATTCTAAAAAAAATGGACATAGTCTAACCTTATTATAATTTTCAATTGTACTTTTTGGAGAAATATCCTTTTCTTTTTCTTTCTTTCTCTTAGTGTTCTTACTTGTTGAAGTGTCTCGAATTTTTTTTTCTGCCCCTATCACAAAAAAAAATGATATATCTGCCTCTAGTTGAAAATTATTGTTGTAAATGCCCTTGTTCTTCATTTGAAATGGCGAGCATCACATTTTTTCAACCCTCCTCTGCAAGCTTGCAGGCTTTCTCAGACTTTCTCTGTGTGTTCCTAATTTCATTTGGCGAGCATGAATATTTAAGGTATTTTTCTTGTTCTTTCTTGCATGTTAATTTTTTTTTCCATGTTCCACATATGAAATGGCGAGCATGCCATTGTTGGTTTTTTTAGTATTTTTTTTGCTTGCCCTTTGAAATGGCGAGCATGGGGGCAACAAAAATTTGACTACGGTTGCCAATTTATAAAACCCATAAATTATGTTTTTGAAAGAGAAGAAGAAACAAATCCAGCTTAAGACAATACAAGATGAAAAAGTTTGGAGGTGATCATGACCCACAACATACAAAGGGTCATTAACTTTAAGATATTTTTATAAGAAATGAGTCACTCATGAGAGAGCAACAATGCTCGCCATTTCAAAGGGCAAGCAAAAAAAAATACTAAAAAAACCAACAATGGCATGCTCGCCATTTCATATGTGGAACATGGAAAAAAAAAAAATTAACATGCTCGCCATTTGAAAGAAAGAACAAGAAAAATACCTTAAATATTCATGCTCGCCAAATGAAATTAGGAACACACAGAGAAAGTCTGAGAAAGCCTGCAAGCTTGCAGAGGAGGGTTGAAAAAATGTGATGCTCGCCATTTCAAATGAAGAACAAGGACATTTACAATAATAATTTTCAACTAGGGGCAGATATATCATTTTTTTTTTGTGATAGGGGCAGAAAAAAAAATTTCGTTTATCTGTCAAACTTATTAGACTAATACAACGTCTTTGACAGTTCGACAACAAGGTGGTAAACCTTTAACGTTGCCAGCCATAATACTTGCAATAATAACAACTAATATAAAAACCTTAAAGAACATCTTCAATGCAAATTCCATTGTAACTAAATTGTGTTTGTAATGAAAAGAAAATAGATATCTTACAATGAAGAGTATGTTAAAGAAATATGTACTTATTTATAGGCAACGCATGATTCCTCTGAAATATTATAATTAAAATTATTAGAACATTATTAATGTTTAAACTATTTTAGTATATTTTTTTATATGTTGACTGAATTTATATTTTTCTTTTGTAGGAATGTTGACTTAATTTATATGTTCACACTATTATTTTATTATTCCTTTGAATATAAGTATTAAAGAACATTATTAATGTTTAAACTATTTTAGTATATTTTTTTTTTGGCTTAAATGCACTTTTCACCCCCTCTTTTCAAAAAATGGATTTTATGCCAATTTCTCAGTCTCTGATGGTATAAACTGACATGGGGATAGAAGGATGCTGATAAGTGGAGTCCAAACTTGCATGGTGTCCAAACTGACATGATAAGTGGAGTCCAAACTGATAAGTGGATCCTTCTTTAGGGGGACAAAAGTTACACCATGTCAGTTTGGACTCCACTTATCAGCATCCTTCTATCCCCATGTCAGTTTACACCATCAGAGACTGAGAAATTCTCATAATCTCCATCAAAATCAGCTAATCAAAAGAGGGTCAAAAGTTAGGGGGTCAGAATATCCATTTTTTTTTAAAGAGGGCCAAAATCGCAACTTTTTGAAACATAGGGGGTGAAAAGTGCATTTAAGCCTTTCTTTTTATATGTTGACTGAATTTATATTTTTCCTTTTGTAGGAATGTTGACTTAATTTATATGTTCACACTATTATTTTATTATGCCTTTGAATATAAGTATTAAATTTATAATCATATCTATGAAGCCCGAATACATGGTACGGGTGTGATATGGCTACGCGGATATGTGAAATTTGTAAATTTTAAGATACAATACGGTTAAAATACATACTAAAACTTATATGGAGAATGCTAACCAGTGCCTCAAGGGCAATGGTTAAGCATATAAAACAAGTAAGTTTTCATAAAAAAGTTGTGTAATCATTACTTTATCAAAGATAACATCTTATTTTTCAAGACAAAATTTCTATTTGTAGATTCCTTAATCATTGTCTTGAGGGCACTGGTTAGCAAGACTCAACTTATATTCATGTAAAATACTTGAGAAAATAAGCATTGATTACTCTTTATTACTTATACTTCATACGAAAGTTGACAACATTCCATGCCATTTTTTCGTGTCTACTCTTTGTGTATAATCGACAAAAATCAAGTATTAACCTCAACATTGTAGTAGTGACACAAGGTTGAAGTAATACCGTACAATTTTATGAAGATCCCTTGCTATTCAAATTAACTTCCTGACAAATCATTGCCACCGTTTTCTCTACTTGCTGAGAATAGCCATCCATAGTTTTAAGTCAGACATGTGATTTCATCTCTGCATTATAAGGGAAAATAAAAATTCAATAAACTTTAGATGATGAAAAATCAATAAACTAATCATTCAATCAATTATGTACACCTCTGACTTTACATAAAATTTTGTACAAATTTTGAAGTACGTACAGAATTAAGGTAAATTTAGTACTAAAGTGTTTTAATAGGAGAGAGATATACATATAATTGTTTTTCTTTTTGGTTAAAAGATCTACATGTATTTTAAATGTTCAAAATTATTTTTTTCTTGTACTCTACTTAACCTGCATTCATTTGTTATTAAACAAAATATCTACGATAAAAGAATAATCTAAAATTAAGTGATCTGATCTAAAAGAGAAAATAATAAAAGTACCAAAGGCAAATCTACATAACTATTCCAAGAATTTAACAAGCATTTTTTTCCAAAATATAATATCAAAGGAAAATCTACATAATTGCCCTTTCATATAAAAGTAAAACAATAATTACTAGCTATCATAGCGAACCTCGGGCCTCACAATTGCCATAGAAGCTTTAGACATTTGGTTAACTTGATTTCAGTCGGCAGCAAAGTAATAATAACAAATTCATGTGGTTGAAAGTGGTGCCTCTCAAAGTGTCTATTTTTGCGTGGCATCTGTTTTTAAATTGAATTCCAACAAGAGACAAGCTTTTCCAAAGGCGCTTGTTACTAGCTTCCGAATAGAGTTGTGTTACAAATTGTGGTTTGAATGAGGACAGAGATAATTTATTTCTAAATTGCGGTTTTTTGGAGGAATGTGGCAACTCATTGTGGGATGGTTTGGCTTTTCAACAGTTTTTCATAGCTCTTTTCAAAATCATTTTCATCAGTTTGGAGGGCTTCGTGGCTTTTCAAAAAAGTCAATTGAATCTATGAACATTATTTGAATGTCAGTTGTCTGGGTAATTTGGAAAGAGCGTTGATGACAGTGCATCAACATTAGTTATTTAGTCATATTTAGGTCTTTATTATAGCACTTAGAGAGTCAACTGCAATGAATTCATGGTGAAATCAAACCAAAACAGGAACAAGAGCTCAAGAGAAGAAACAAGAAAATATTGCCCAAGTATAAGCAAACGTGCCACGTTGATAACTGGTCGTGGCACGTTGGAACGATGTGGAGTTCATGGTGACAATCTGGAAATTTCGTGGCACGAAGGAAGACACAACGTGCCACGATGGGTTGATGAACTTGCTGCCACGTCAGATTAATGAAGGTATCGTGCCACGATGGTCCCGTAACGTGGCACGATGGTGGGCTTTTCTGAAACCCTAATTTTCTTTCTATAAATATCCAGCTGCTAGCAAGGGTTTTGGCACTGATTATTATTGCGATTTTGAGCACTAAGGACGACAGGAGACCAAGGAACGAGCCCTGAATCTCATACCAACACCCCGTTGGTTAGATTTATGTATGTTTTCTCTTGTTATTTCTCATGATCGTTTAGCTATGAGTAGCTAAACCTTTAGTTTGGTTAAGCCATGATGAAACTCTTGTAATATATGATTTTGTAGTTAAACTCTCTCTATAATCAATGCTGTTCAGTTTTTATTCAGAATTACTTGTGTTTATTGCTTTTCATGATTATTGTTTTGTATGACTACTAGCCCTAGCTTCTTGCAATCACATGAATTGATCTTAGGAATTGAATGACTACTAGCCCTAGCTTTTAATCCTGAAATAGTAATTTTGTTTAACTCAACACTAGGAACCTAGAGATAGGAAATTGAGGGTTATGATACATGAATTAACGTTCCAAAATTGCTTCCGCGGTTATTCAATCACGTTAAGAGATTAATAGGGTTATAACTTAGGAAAGGGCTTTGATGCGAGAGATTGATCAAAGTCACTTAGTTAATTTATCGTAAAAACTGAGTAGTAATTGAGAGTAGAGAAAGGAAGACTTTTTCATATAAAGCAATAGTGGATTCACCGGCTTAACCATTCATCTCAATATAATTTTCTTTCAAACTCTTTCAACTTTAATCAACTCTGATTAAAACAAACTTTTTCTGCCTAGGGCAACCAAATATAATTTTTACACATCCTAACGTATACCGTACTTGTTATAATTGAAACTGACACAGTCCTTGTGGATCGATATTTATTACTACTTCGATAGTTTTTGGTACACTTGCCAGATATCTATTAGGTTTTTGGCGCCGTTGCCGGGGACTGTTGATTTATTTCAACAAGGCAATTACGTTATAATTTAGGATTTCTGTAATTTTATTTTCTGTTTTTAGTTTTATTTTTCTGTTTCAGTATTCATTTGATTACTTTGTATTGTGCAGTGCTACTAAGGTATTTGCTGTTTATGCGAGGTAAAGGGACCTCCAAAGATCTCGAATTCAATCCGGAAATAGAAAGGACTGCTAGAGCACTCCGAAAAGCTGCCCGGTTGAAAAGGTTGTCTCATTCCGTTCCACCGGGTGTTCGAGAACAAATACCTGAGCCACTCTCACTTGAATCTGAAACATCTGCTTCTCCTCAATCTGCTATCATGGGAGAACCTGCACCAAGACCAAAGCTAGGGGACTACGGGTTAGCAACTCATCGCGGTCAACTGACCCACACTTTTCAACCAGCTAACGCCGTTGCTTTCAACATCAAGACAACTGTCCTCAACAGTTTGAGGGACAAGCAATTCGATGGGACTGAAGCTATGAGTCCTGATGAACACTTGAGCCGCTTTGCTGAAACTTGCGAGTTTTGTGTGCAACCAGCCACCGTGACTGAAGTACAAAAGAAACTAAGGCTGTTCCCTTTCACCTTGATGGGAAGAGCAAAAGATTGGTTGCTAACAATTCCAAACGGGACTGTCCAAACATGGGAAGAGTTAGAGCTGAAGTTCTTGGAGAAATATTTCCCTATGTCTAAATATTGGGAAAAGAAGATGGAGATCTCTAACTTCAAGCAAGGAGAAGGTGAATCATTGTATGATGCTTGGGAGCGATTCAATTTGCTTCTGAAGAGATGCCCTAATCATGAGTTCACCGAGAAACAATACCTCCAAATCTTCACTGAGGGGGTGACAACAAACACTAGAATGTTCTTAGATGCTTCCGCGGGAGGAAGTCTTAAGAGCAAGACTGATCATGAAGTTCAAGCCTTAATTGAAAATATGGCGGGCAATGAATATCGTGCTGAAGCTAAGAAGAAAGAAAGAGGAGTGTTTAGGGTAAGTGAACAAACAACAATCCTAGCTAACCAAGCAGCCATGAACAAACAAATAGAGGCTCTAACTAAGGAGTTTCAAGGGTTTACTTTGGCTCATAAGCAACAACAGGTGGCTGCAATCAAATGTGACTTATGCGGTGAAGAACATCCCAATGGTGAATGTGTTCCAGAAGGATCAAGTGAGGAAGCTAATTTCATGGGAGGTTATCAAAGGCAAAATCAATACTACATCTCAGGTATCAACAAGCATCCAAATCTCAGTTACTCAAATAACAACGCTTTGAACTCTCAGATGCTTAATCCTCCACAACAACAACAACAAAGGAAGCCTTCAGCTCTTGAGGAAACTATGATGAACTTTATGAAGATGACTCAAGGCAACTTTGAAGAGATGAAGAAGAGTCAAGAGGCTGAGAGAAAGAACAATGAAGCCTCCAGGAAGATGCTTGAAACTCAACTTGGGCAATTAGCTAAACAATTGGCTGAACAAAACAAAGGCGGATTCTCAGGTAACACACAAGACAACCCTAAAAATGAGTCTTGCAATGCTATTGAGTTGAGGAGCAATAAGGTCTTGACATCTCCAGTCCCAAAAGTTCCAAAGAAAGCTGATGAAGTAGTAGTGGAGGAAGAAGAAGAAGGTGTAGTTGAAAAAGATAATGATCAAGGAGTAGTTGAAAATGAAAGGAAGAAAACATTAGAGGGAGAAAAAAGTGAGAAATTGATTGATGAAGATTCAATCTTGATGAAGTCTAAGAGTCAAATATTGAAGGATGGAGATCAGCCACAAGTTGTTCCATCATATGTGAAGCTTCCATACCCTCACTTAGCCAAAAAGAATAAGAAGGAGGAAGGTCAATTCAAGAAGTTCATGGAGCTTTTCTCACAACTTCAGGTGAACATTCCCTTTGGTGAAGCTCTTGATCAAATGCCCATGTATGTTAAGTTCATGAAAGACTTGCTGACTCGAAGAAGGAAACCAAAAGATGATGCAAACATTGCACTTTCAGAAAATTGTAGTGCAATTCTTCAAAAGAAACTTCCACCCAAATTAAAAGATCCAGGTGCTTTCACTATTCCTTGTTCTATTGGACCGGTAGACATTGGTAGAGCGTTGTGTGATTTAGGGGCAAGTATCAACTTGATGCCTCTTTCAATGATGAAGAAGCTTGGATGTGGGGAGCCAAAGCCAACAAGAATGACCATTACTCTAGTTGATCGGTCAATCTCTTACCCTTTTGGTATACTTGAAGATGTGCTAGTTAAGGTCAATGAGCTAATATTTCCTGCTGATTTTGTAATCCTAGACATGGCTGAAGATGAAGACATGCCACTCATTCTTGGAAGACCTTTCCTTGCAACCGGTCGAGCTTTGATTGATGTTGAAATGGGCCAGCTTATGTTGAGATTCCACAACGAGCAAGTTGTGTTTAATATTTTTCAAGCCATGAAACATCAAGCTGAAAATCCTAAGTGCTACCGAATTGATGTTGTTGATGAGATAATTGAAGATGATTCTCGTAAGCCTCAACCAACACAACCTTTAGAGAGAACATTAGTTAATTCTATAGAGAATGATGAAGATACTGAAGATATTGAGGTAAAGGACTGTGTCAAGCAACTTGAGGCAAGCAAGCAACAAATGCACCGCCCGCCACTTGAAAACATACTTGGTGAAAAATATGGGGGATCGGAAACATTGAACAATGAAAAAGAAAAAAATCCAGAGTTAAAAGAACTCCCTCCACACTTGAAGTATGTCTTTCTTAGTGAGGATTTTTCCAAACCAGCAATCATCAGTAATACATTGACACCTTTAGAGGAAGAGAAACTAATGAGGGTGTTGAAAAGTAATCAAGGCGCATTGGGATGGAGCATTTCTGATCTAAAGGGTATTAGTCCAGCCTATTGCATGCACAAAATACATATGGAGGCTGAATATAAACCTGTGGTTCAACCTCAAAGAAGACTAAACCCAACAATGAAGGAAGTTGTCAAGAAGGAAGTATTAAAATTGCTCGATGCAGGTATGATTTACCCTATTTCTGATAGCTCTTGGGTAAGTCCTGTTCATGTGGTGCCTAAGAAGGGAGGAATGACGGTAGTGGCTAATGAAAAGAATGAATTGATACCCACACGTACCGTCACCGGTTGGAGAATGTGCATAGACTACCGGAGGCTGAATTTTGCAACAAGGAAAGATCACTTTCCATTACCATTCATGGATCAAATGCTAGAGAGATTGGCTGGTCAAGCCTTTTACTGCTTCTTGGATGGGTATTCAGGGTATAATCAGATTGCATTGGCTCCGGAAGATCAAGAAAAGACTGCTTTCACCTGTCCGTTTGGTATATTTGCTTATAGGAGAATGCCCTTTGGGCTGTGTAATGCGTCGGCGACCTTTCAAAGGTGTATGCTCTCCATCTTCTCTGACATGATAGAGAAGAACATTGAGGTATTCATGGACGACTTTTCTGTGTTTGGTAAGTCTTTCGACCAATGCTTGTTCCACTTAAATGAAGTACTAAAAAGATGCACCAAAACTAACCTTGTTTTAAATTGGGAAAAATGTCATTTTATGGTTACCGAAGGTATAGTTTTGGGACATAAAATAAGTGCTAAGGGCATAGAAGTGGATCAAGCAAAGATAGAGGTTATAGAGAAACTTCCACCACCTGTTAATGTTAAGGGAGTTAGGAGTTTCTTGGGGCATGCCGGCTTCTATCGGCGTTTTATAAAAGATTTTTCAAAAATTTCTAAGCCCCTTTGTAACATCTTGGTCAAAGAAAATGATTTTGATTTTGATTCTGAGTGTTTAAATGCTTTTTCTTTGATTAAAACCAAGTTTGTGACTGCACCAATAATCATTACACCCGATTGGGATTTACCGTTTGAACTTATGTGCGATGCAAGTGATTATGCCGTTGGTGCAGTCTTAGGCCAACGAAAGAACAGATTTTTCCATGCAATTTACTATGCAAGCAAGGTTTTAAATGAAAATCAAGTTAACTATTCCACTACTGAAAAGGAGTTGCTTGCAGTAATATTTGCATTGGAGAAATTTCTTTCTTATCTAATAGGCTCCAAAGTCATTATTTTTTCAGATCATGCATCTCTTAAATATCTCTTGACAAAAGGTGATTCAAAGCCTCGGCTGTTGAGGTGGATCCTATTATTGCAAGAATTTGATCTAGAGATTCGTGACAAGAAAGGAGTGGAGAATGTAGTAGCTGATCACCTTTCAAGGTTGGAAAATGAGGAGGTGACGAAGAAAGAGAAGGCTATCACAGCAGAATTCCCGGATGAAAAGCTGATGACGATTGAAGAAAGGCCTTGGTTTGCCGACATGGCGAATTTTAAGGCCGGTAATATAATTCCGGATGACATGGAACAACACCAGAGGAAAAAGTTTTTCAAGGATGCAAACCACTATCTGTGGGATGAGCCTTATTTATTTAAGGTAAGTGCTGACGGTTTGATTAGACGTTGTGTTGCAGGTACGGAAGCTAATAGTATCATGTGGCACTGCCATAGCTCAGCTTATGGGGGCCACCATAGTGGAGAAAGAACCGCTGCGAAAATCTTGCAAAGTGGCTTCTGGTGGCCCACTCTCTTCAAGGATTGCCAAGAGTTCGTAAAGAGGTGTGATGAATGCCAAAGAACAGGTAGTATCTCAAAGAGGAATGAAATGCCCCTAACTGGAATCATTGAAGTTGAACCTTTTGATTGTTGGGGCATAGATTTTATGGGACCATTTCCCTCCTCTTACTCTTATCTCCATATACTTGTATGTGTTGACTATGTTACCAAGTGGGTTGAAGTGATACCATGTGTTGCTAATGATGCTAAAACTGTGGTTAATTTCTTGAAGAAAAATATTTTCACTAGGTTTGGAACCCCTAGAGTTTTGATCAGTGATGGGGGGAAGCACTTTTGCAACAATCTTCTTGAAACTGTGCTTAAAAAGTTTAATATCAAACATAAAGTTGCAACTCCCTATCATCCTCAAACTAGTGGTCAAGCGGAGGTTTCAAACCGTCAGTTGAAACAAATTTTGGAGAAAACTGTAGCGTCTTCTAGGAAAGATTGGTCTAGGAAGTTAGATGACGCTCTTTAGGCATATAGAACTGCGTTTAAAACGCACCTTGGGATGTCCCCTTATCAGTTGGTTTACGGAAAGGCTTGTCATCTCCCGGTTGAATTGGAACATAAAGCTTACTGGGCTATCAAAGCCCTAAATTTTGATCAAACTTTAGCTGGAAAGAAAAGGTTATTAAAACTTAATGAGCTAGAGGAGATGAGATTGCGTGCGTATGAGAACGCCGTAATTTACAAAGAGAGAACTAAGAGGTATCATGACAAGGGGTTGGTGAGGAGAGAATTTTATATTGGACAACTTGTTTTGCTGTTTAATTCCAGGTTGAAGTTATTTCCCGGGAAGTTAAAATCCAAGTGGTCCGGACCATTCGTGATTGTAGATATGTCTCCTTATGGAGCAGTGGAGCTTAGTAAGCCTGGTGAGCAAGAAACTTTCAAGGTAAACGCACAAAGGCTGAAACCATACCTTGGAGGTGAACTCCCAAAGAATAGAGCGGGAGTGGTGTTGAATGATCCTTAGGGGTCATCATAAGTCAAGCTAGTGACGGTAAAGAAGCGCTGGATGGGAGGCAACCCATCGGATTTAAATCCACTCAGGTATTGTTTTTATTTATTTATTTATTGCATTTTCATAAAACAAAAACATCAAAAATATTTTTAGAAAGTTGAAAAGATTTTTTTTTGAAAACCTAGATCATCGTGGCACGATGGTTCTTCATTGTGGCACATTTTGAGAGTAGCTTCAACATGGTTCGCCACTGGAATTTTCGTGGCACGTACCCTCTCAAAACGTGGCACGTTTGCTGGAAGAACTATGAACGTGGCACGATGGGACTATGAACGTGGCACGTTGCTGCCCAGAACTATGATCGTGCCACGTTTTCTTGCATCGTGGCACGTGAGTGGGAAGTTTTGAAATCATTTGACTGTTACAAATAGCTTCGTGGCACGATCTGAACCAAACGTGGCACGATGCACTTTGCCTATATATACATAGTTCACAAATTTCTCACCATTCCCATTTTCCCTACCAAAACTCTGCCAAATTTTCGTCTCACTCATCTTCAACCTCAAAACTTTGTCCTTTAACCTCAATTCATCATCTCCATCACCCCTACAAACAACCTAACCCATACATATATTCAACCCATTAATCTTTAACCTCAAATTCAACCAAACCCTTTTCTCACTAACCCTAACCCCAAATCTTCATCTTCCTCTATCCCAAAACATCCAAACCATATAATCTAACTTTACAAATGGCCTCAGCATCCAACAAACGTTCCAGAACAACCCGTAACACTCAATTAACCCAACCACCACCTGAACCCACTTATGAGAAATTCGAAGATGACGTGCATGCTGAACGGTTCGAGAAAATTAAAGGATTCAAGTTTTCTGGCGAACGTAAGTTCGATTTCATCAATCTCCAGAGGTATCCACAATTTGAAACTACTATGAATGCCCTTGGGTGGAAAAGCTTGAACAACATGGTGACTAAAGAGGGCAATCGTACTATTGCTCTTGAATTCTTTGCAAATGCTTATGGAAGGGAGGATAATGTTTCCTTTGTGCGTGGAAAGAAGATTGATTACAGCCCTAGAGCCATCAATGCACTTCTAGGGTTGAAGCCTCCGAGAAACTGTCATGTGGAATGGAGGAGGTCGAGGAGTCAAAGAAACTTTCCTACTGATGATGAGCTGATGCAGATTTTGCATGAAATTGGAGAAGTAGGAGTGGATTATGTGCGGTCTAGAGCTACTGGGCTTCCCACCAGGATGGATGTGGTGGATCTCAAGCCACAATACGAGGCTTGGGCTTCATTCATTCATTCTACTTTGGAGAGTGTGTCTGCCACTTCTGAATTGCCCATGGAAAGGTTATACATTGTGGAAGCAATCATTTTTGGACATGGGATTAATGTTGGGCGATTGATCAACTTGAGCATTCAACAAATGGCTGATTGTGGGACTTCAGTTCATTTAGGGCATGTTTGTCTGATCAATGCCTTGTGCAAGGCGAAGGGTGTTCCTGAGGAGCATGGGGATATCATGCTAAAGTCTAAAGGAGACATTGATGATATGGCTATGGTGAAGTTTGAGAAGAAGAAGGGTCATGAGGACCACCGGTTCAGAGAGAGCAGGGAGGACCATCTCAGGCACAGCCTATGCAGGAGGATGCGCCTCAATACCCACCACTACACCCGATGATGCTAGATTACTTAGGAGGTATGGCTTGCTGGGCTCAAGATACATCATCACAGCTGTATGTGGACGGTCCTTACTTTGGAGCGGAGCTTTCTCTTGCTGCTGATCAGCACCGTCAGAGGTCGCTGCAGAGCAATGCTTTCGATAGGTTTGGTACTAAGGCAAACATGGAGGACTACTTTGTGGAGCAGAGGAGACGTGCTGGTGAGAGATAGGGTCGTCTTCGATCCGATTTTGCTCGTGGGAAGGCAGCTAGTGATCAGAGCGTAAATGAGTTTTATGCTGGTTTGCAGGGTGATCCAGAGGCCACTGATGACGATGAGCAGTGATGGACTTGAGTCCAATTTTATTTTTCAGCTTTCTATCTTTGTTTCGTTTATTTTGATGTAATTTTCATTCCGTTGGAACATTTTGTTGGTTTGCACTTTGTTTTAACTTTAATTTCCCCCCGTTTGTAATGCTTTCCTTTGTTTGTTATTAACGAATCTGTTTGTTTGTGGAAATTTATCAGTCTCATAACAGTGCTATACCAATGATATGCCAAAGAGTTCACGGAGGATGATGCCTAATTGTTTCAGAAGGAAGTGTTCGGCAAAGGAAATAGGTAGCCACAACTCCCAGATATCTAAACTTGTAAGGTCCATAACCAAAAATTTTATTTTTCCAATTTTACATATATGAGTGTTCCATGCAACTGCTGTTTCTAGAACTTGCGATATTTCTCTATTTGTTAATTGGTCTTGTTTTGTACACACTAAGGCAAAGTGCTTGGTACCTTGAGCCTTTTTGAGCCTACCTTGATTTATGCATTATTTATCCTTTGTAAAGCCAATTTGAGCCATTAGGTATAGATCATTTTTTCGGTGACGAGCCATGTTACAAACCTAGAAGGCCCTAGGAATGAAGGTCCCACTTATTTGTTGAAGTGAGCTCTTTAGGTTATGTAAATGTTCAAGTTTGGGGTTGCTTCTGGAATTAGCAACTCACTAAGTTTGGGGTGGGGGTACTAGAGAACTAAGAGAAGTGAAATGATTCAATTTTATATGTTATCTCTTGAAAATAAAGCAAAAAGCACTTGAAATGGTGCAGAGAAAAAAAAATGATGAATGAAAAGAAAAGAATCTTGTGTATGAGACCAACAATGTTTATATGTCTCAGAAAAAAAATAATAAGTTCTCTAGTACTCTTTGTGTTAAATTTGAAAGGAAGGATTGGTTTTTTGTGATGTTACCAAAGATATCCAAGTAGTATGAGCTTAACTTCATTGTTTTATAACACTACTTCCCAAATGTATCCACCTTTCACCTAAGCCCCGTTATAACCCTGAAAGACCTTAAAGTGTGTACTTGACTCTGACTTTGATTGACAGTTTAGAAATTTTTCAAGCTTATGGTAATACAGCAGACCTGCATGATGATTGTGTGACCCTATTCAAACAATTGCGTGGAGTTGTGGATTTGGAGGAAAGAGCTAGGCATCCGGTACATCATTACACCGGAAAGGAGTGAACTTTTTAAGCATATCATTGGTTGGTAAGTTGTTATCTCACTGCGATTTTTCCATTTACAAATTGATTCCTTGAGGACAAGGAATGGTTTAAGTTTGGGGTTGTGATGACAGTGCATCAACATTAGTTATTTAGTCATATTTAGGTCTTTATTATAGCACTTAGAGAGTCAACTGCAATGAATTCATGGTGAAATCAAACCAAAACAGGAATAAGAGCTCAAGAGAAGAAACAGGAAAATATTGCCCAAGTATAAGCAAACGTGCCACGTTGATAACTGGTCGTGGCACGTTGGAACGATGTGGAGTTCATGGTGACAATCTGGAAATTTCGTGGCACGAAGGAAGACACAACGTGCCACGATTGGTTGATGAACTTGCTGCCACGTCAGATTAATGAAGGTATCATGCCACGATGGTCCCGTAACGTGGCACGATGGTGGGCTTTTCTGAAACCCTAATTTTCTTTCTATAAATATCCAGCTGCTAGCAAGGGTTTTGGCACTGATTATTATTGCGATTTTGAGCACTAAGGACGACAGGAGACCAAGGAACGAGCCCTGAATCTCATACCAACACCCCGTTGGTTAGATTTATGTATGTTTTCTCTTGTTATTTCTCATGATCGTTTAGCTATGAGTAGCTAAACCTTTAGTTTGGTTAAGCCATGATGAAACTCTTGTAATATATGATTTTGTAGTTAAACTCTCTCTATAATCAATGCTGTTCAGTTTTTATTCAGAATTACTTGTGTTTATTGCTTTTCATGATTATTGTTTTGTATGACTACTAGCCCTAGCTTCTTGCAATCACATGAATTGATCTTAGGAATTGAATGACTACTAGCCCTAGCTTTTAATCCTGAAATAGTAATTTTGTTTAACTCAACACTAGGAACCTAGAGATAGAAAATTGAGGGTTATGATACATGAATTAACGTTCCAAAATTGCTTCCGCGGTTATTCAATCACGTTAAGAGATTAATAGGGTTATAACTTAGGAAAGGGCTTTGATGCGAGAGATTGATCAAAGTCACTTAGTTAATTTATCGTAAAAACTGAGTAGTAATTGAGAGTAGAGAGAGGAAGACTTTTTCATATAAAGCAATAGTGGATTCACCGGCTTAACCATTCATCTCAATATAATTTTCTTTCAAACTCTTTCAACTTTAATCAACTCTGATTAAAACAAACTTTTTCTGCCTAGGGCAACCAAATATAATTTTTACACATCCTAACGTATACCGTACTTGTTATAATTGAAACTAACACAGTCCTTGTGGATCGATATTTATTACTACTTTGATAGTTTTTGGTACACTTGCCAGATATCTATCAAGCGTGATAACATAATTTTTCAAAGCAAAGAGGAGAAGATGCAACCGATTTGTGAAAGGATCAATCTCCAGTCTTTTTGGTGGTTGAAATCGAAATACACAATTTTCGACTTCAATTATCAATTGTGGCGGCATAATCCTTTAGCTTGCGTAATATCTGTTGTTTAGCTTGTTTCTTCTTTTACTTTTTTTTTTCCAGTTCGCTTTTGAGGCGGTTGTACAGTATGTATGAACTATGATTATGTTTAGGCCTTTTAACACCCATTGTGTTAAAGAGTCTAGCTGTGTTTTTAATACCATTTTGACTTTTTTTTAAACAAAAATTCATCTTTATGTAAAAAAAAAAAAAAAAAACTAATTAGCATTTTTTTTTAAGTGTGATGTATTTTTCACGAATACTGTAATCATAGTCTTGGTTCACTATATCAATATTATATTAATATATTAGTAATACAATTTAATTCATTTACACTATGAGTTTGGAGATTTTTTAAATTGTCAATCAATCATAATCCTTTGAATATCAAAACTTTTAACGATATTTTTCACTACTTAAAATGTCACACATATGATTGGATGATAGTAACAGATTTGATATACAATTTTTTTTTAAAAGCTAAATTAACCCACTTAAGTTGGTACCGGAGAAAATCAAACCTGAGACCTTGAGGAGGAGCACACTCCCAAGCCCCAAGCCAATACCACCAGACCAACCCAAATGGATTTTTGATATACAAATTGTTATTTAAAGGTTAACAATCAACAAAGTTTAGATTTGTCACTTTATAAAAAACTATAACAAACGGGCTCAAGTCAGTAATGGAACTGAGAAGAGAGTGTAGAAAGTGTTGTGTAAAGTGAATCAAAACTTGAGGGTGAAGCAAGTTCACCCTTGTATAGGCGCGCGTTGGGAATAACTGTCTCTGGGTTTCGCGGCGTGCGATTAGGGATGGTTGGAGGCCACATGTAGCGTGATCCTCGCGCGAGAGTGCCTTCGTGTGTGTTGCGGTGCACTAAATATGGTGTGTTCCCTCAAGCGTAGAGTCTTAAGGTGGTGTAAGTTATGCCACATGTCAAGTGTGGTTGGTCTTCTAACCGGTCCAGAACAATAAGTTTACAAAATAGAGGCACAAAAGAGAGGTTAGAGCAAGTTAGAAGAGAAGAAAGAGAAATAAGATCCTGAATGGATAGATTGGCATGAATATATATATAAATGAATCATTGATTAATTAAATGTAGTTGACAAATTGTTTATTATGCAAAATGGGCTAATAAAGAGATGTGGTTCTTGATGTACTTGTGATAACATGATGATGAGATAATTATGTGAATATCTTGATATATGATTGTTTTGATAATTGATGAATTGTTGATGTATGGACGTATTGATTTGATAATGCAAAGATGAATTTGGTGTGGTGATATGTTATATAGAGTTTAATTATGGTGCATTGATTGTATAAAGTTTGATTAAACAATCAACAAATAGGATTGTGCCACATCATTAATCTATTTTATTGTGTCATTTAATTTATTAAAAAGACCTTAAATTAATTCAATTTTGTTTCATTCATGCCACAACATCTTGGTCACTTCCCTTTCATTCTTTGTGTCTTCTACATTTTTGTTATGATATTGCTTTGTTTGGTCAACTCTATACACATTATGTATATTCTGTTTTGTTCATTAATATGCTTTGCTTTATTGAATGTGTATGATGTTTTTATATATTGTTAGATGCCATCTAGAGTGAGACTCGACAATTTTGGTAATTAGTTGGTCATATGAGTTAGAAATATTACTAGTTAATTAATTACGAAAGTAAAATCATTAGTGTAGATGCTTTCTTCCATATTTGTTAATCAAACAAAAAAAATACCTTTTAAAATGTGACTGAGAATGTGGATGATGAGGTGACAAGGTTGCCTTGAAGAGAATGTTTTCAAAATTTTGATTCCAGACTGAATGGTTAGCGGTATCATTGGCCAAAAGGGTGAGTTTACTAAGAAAATTAAGGAAGAGACTAATGCACATATTAAGTGCATGTCTGGGTTGATAGTGAGATTGAGAGAATCACGTTGAACCGACATTATTTTGGCAAAAACTACACTTTAGAGGTTAACAAAATCATGATTTTCCTAAACTCACCACAAATCCAAATATACACTAAGATTCTTGAAGGTCTATTTCAATTTCCCTATTATCATGTATGATGGACCTCTGTCTATTTAAATGACAGTTGTATATATTTGTTATGTTTCTCCTTTGAATATAATTCAATCTTATTTTAGCTTTCACCATGTTCACATAGAATTTAGAACTACTAGAGCTATATCCTTCTAGAAATTACTTGGTGATGTGATATGGAAAACTCTACTTCATCTTACAAAATTCTTATATAATAAATTTGAAAGTGAAAACTAGTAATTTATCCAAGATATCATAGAACACGTAACATATTTTTTAGAACTATTGTGAGGAATTTTACTTGGCAAAGAAGCTTTCAAGGAAGTGAAACAATTTTATTTTCAGAATAGATTGAGAAGAAATAATAATTTATCAAATTTGTTTTATGTATATCAAAAGAGGATGTGTATTTTCTCGATAACCAACTGAAAATTTGCAGGTTATCAGCGAATATGAATGCCCAAAGTGGCTTCAAAAACTGAAGAGCCACGATTCCAGTTGCGGAAAAAACAAATGAGCATATACATTAATGCAAGTGTTGGCACAATGTTTTTATGTTAACAATCAAGATTAGTTTGTGAAGCCTTGGATATCAAGCAGCTTTCATTGCACCTGGTAACTTTAAAAGGTAATGGTTTCAGCAAATGAAGAGACATATTGCCCCATACCACTTGATGTTTATAATGTTGATTATGACGCGGCATATAGCACATTGGACGGTGGACGTGCTATTGTTGCTAGGCTTCTAGTTGAAGATACTTATGCAAGAAGCAGGGCTCCACCATAAGATCCATACAAGATGCCTCTGGTTGCACTATACACATTCTGGTTGCATAAGGATGTGATGCTTCTATAGGAATCAATTATCAATTCATTTGCTTTTTAATTATGTTTTCTTAAGAGGTCTTGTATTTAGGGTGTTCTTAGGCATATTGCTAATTTGCATTTGGTTGATGTTGTTGTATATATTGTCATTAGCTCCACCCCTTCGGAGTTGCCTACTTTTTGAATTGTTATTCTTATTTATTTAAGCAGTTTGCCACTTTCAAACAGTGAACTTTTTTTGTTAGCTTTTAATTGATTAACTAATGTCAAGAAACATAATGAATTATAAATAAATATACAGTTTTTTAAGCTTTTAGTTAATTAACAAATTAACAAATTTTGACGGAGTTACTTGAGTATATAATGTAAAATGAACGATTGTGATTTACACAGATTTTAATCTTGTAGCAAAAATGATTGAGTATTTTCTTTTTCCAACTCAACTGGTGCCTCCCCCTGACAGTTTTTGAGCAACAACAACATCCAAGGATTTCTCAATAAGAATACATCACAAGAAGCTAGAAAAGATGTTGCAGGCCATCGTGCATCAACAACAACACTTACATACACTTCTAATTTTATCAAAACCAAATCTCAATAGCCAATAAACCTGCCAAGATACACACCATATAACAAGCTTATACACCTTTACTGTAAATGGTCACAAATATTATCATAATTGATGATAATATCAATGTTATTTCTTTCCTTAAAAAAATCAAAGTTATTTCTTCTTGCAGCAACAATACCATTCATAAATCAACAACTTAGTCCAAGGAAGGATAAGCATCATCACCATATTACAATTAATGAAGAATAAATGAAAATTAAGATTTATATGAAACCAAATCCATTGATGGAACCACTTCGTCCATGGACAAGGTGTGTACTCAAATTAAAATGAAATTTTACAAAAGGAAGCAAAAAATAGCTTAAAAAGAAAACAACCAATGCAACTACCAGCCAACTGAAACTAAAGTATCAACTCCTACAAATCAAATCTTAGCAAGCACAAAATAACCCAAACACTCTCAAAATTAACAAAACATCTTACACAATCTGAACAGATTCATCCCCTCCAAGTAAACACATTCTGAAAAGTGGCAAAACTAGATCCGCATCAGAGGCACAAATGATGGGAAATTCACACCAGAAAAATAGGAGGAAATGCACACCAGAACTGCATCCAAAACCTGGAATCACATCAGAAAAATTCACCACCTTTAAGTTCGACAAAATTATCCTTTAGTGGCAAAACAAGTCTGCAACAAACCAACACTAGGAATTAAAACTAGAAGAATACGATATTGTAAAAATAGTATTGTTAGGATAAAAATAATAATTATATAGCATTTCAACTAAAACAATAATATCAATACCTATTAATCAACCAAATTAGAAGCTTTAACATTGGAATTTGAAGGTTGACAATTGACCATTGATGATATCACACCTAAAAGACATTTGTCACTTAATAAACTTAACATGGTAAAATGAAAAATCCAAATTAATTGCACAATTACTTGTAACATGTAGTTTTAAGATACATTCCATGTTTTAAACTTGGACATCTGCGTTAGTTGTGACCTTTTCTATTACAATAACTACAACTGGTTGAACCTTTTTTTGTGCAATTCTAAATTGCCTTTTATTCGTAAAGTGCGTGGACGACCTTTCGGGACCGAATGTGGAGGATCGCGCAAATGTATGGTCTAGTCGTTGGAGACTTTGGGCATAACTTTAAATGTCGAATTATCAAACCCTTCATTTGGTTCTTCAATATCCAAACGATCTAGTTCTGTGATTGCTTTCCGCAAAGATTGAATTGCAATATCATGATGCTTTTATGATCGCGAACCTTTTTAAGATATTTCAAGAAACTCAACCATAATACTATTAAACAATGAAGTACTTGAAGCTCTGTTTCTGCCTACCTCAAGGTCTTCAATTACCATTCCTCCAATTTTATCTTTCTTAGCATTTATGGTTCATCGACTTAAAACATATTGAGAAATAAAAGAATAAACATTTTCCTTTATGAATACATTTAACACATGTTTACAGAGAATACCCACAAATTCAAACATGCGACAACTACATTTTGCTTCTTTAGAAATGTTGCTTCTTTAGAAATGATATGAAAAGTCACATGATAGTTAGGTTTTTCTTTGTAAACTTCGTGAATCTTGTATGTAGAAATTTCAAGAGAAGATTCAACTCTCTCTGCGATAAATATTTGGGATCCAACCAACTCATCCTGAAATATGTTGAACACTTTTCTTGTATAATGTTTTGAAGCCTCTTTTTCCATAGGATATAAAGTACACAAAAGTGGTTTTGAATTCCTTGTCTTCACATTATTCGCTCTTTCCTTGTTATAACGTGCATCAAGATCCTTCTAATATTGTATCACAAACTTGGTCAATGGAGTACTTGAATTCAAAAAGCCCTTACAAAATTTATTCATACTTTCACTCTTGTGGATGGGGACATTCCAGCACAAAAATTGTGACGCACATAGAAGGGAATCCATTTTGCTCGAATGGAGTATATCTTCTTTAGCCATTGGTTATCTTGCAACTCGTACTTATCTATCGTTGCTTCCCAAGCATAATCAAAGTCATCCATAGTGGTAGATTGGTGAATGCGCTGGTAAAATTGATTTTTAAACTCACTATGTTCATGATAGATATGGGTCAAGTACTCTATAACTTTCTTCTCAATATGCCACATACAATAATGATGATTGACCTCTGGAAAAACCTTTGTAACTATATTAGAATTAGATGCGTCTTGATGTGTGATAATAGTATTTGGACTAACTCCATCCATTGCTTCCAACCAAGTACATAGCAATCAAACAAAACTCTCTGCTTCGTCCCATAACAGAGCACAACCAAAAAGAATAGATTGTTGATGATGATTAACTCCGGTGAATGGAACAAATGGTATTTTATAATTATTTGTTAAGCATGTTGGATCAAAAGTCACTATATCACCAAAATATTTGTAAGCCATTCTAGATCTTGAATCAACTCAAAAACAATTTGCTAATTTTCCTTCTGCATCCATTTGAAATGCATAAAAAAACCCAAGATTCTTCAACTGAAAATTCTTAAAGTACGACAAGATCAATTGAGCATCTCCATTTTCTAATTGATTTTGTCTCTTTACACTTAAATAATTAATAAAATCTTGTTGGCTAAACCCAACATTGTCAACATCACCGCTCTCATCACATAATACTGATGCTATTTTACTAGGGCATATACCATAATCATTAAGCACATCAATAAGTTTTTTTTTTTTTGCGCTTTGGTTTTGCTTCTATGCACTTGAAGAAACTGTGAAATTATTGGGGGAAAATATTTCATGATTGTGTCTCTTTCAAATCTAGAAATAGTCCACCTATCTTCATTTTTCTTGATGTACAACATTGCTTTGCATCCTACCCTTGTTTGATCGTGTACTATAAACTACCATTTTCTATTTTCAAATATTTTTGGGATCTAAAACCCTCCTTTGAACAAAGAATCACTTGAACAATTATCATACCATTCGTTCTTGATTTAGTAACACGACCCATACGGAAACTAAAACCTTTGTTCATGGCGTACCTTTTGTAGTAATCCTTTACATCTTCAATTGATACAAACTCCATTCCTTCAAAGGGCCCTAAGGGGATTATGTGAGAGTCATGTATTTGATTATGTGAACATATGTGAAGATGTGTACATGGATATGTGTGTTTTGGTGATGTTTGTAACAATGGTGATGAAATGTGTATTATGTAGGATTGACTTAATGTTATGATGTGCATACTTCCTATATCTTATAATGTGGAATTGAGGAATGATGTGATTGATTGAAAGAGAATATTTATATACTTATGATGATAGCATTTTAGGCAATGGATATGTGTATGGTTATATATGATATTTGAAATCCTGAAATGCTATACTTAAACGCATTTATTTCTTTATATTGAATGTGTATTTTACCCTCCAGTGGTTGTTTGGTCGCCTACATCACCAATGGCGGAACCAAGGGGTGGCAAGGGGGAGCCTTGGCCACCCCATCTTAAAAAAAAAAAAAAACAAATTTTATATCCTGGAATTTGGCAAATTGTAAATGATACCTTAATAAATCCATTTTTCTTGTCTAGTATACTTAACTTTGTTTCCTTTGCCAATTTCAGTCATTCTTGTTCATTACATATTGTTAAATTGGGAAACAAAATGGGACATGAGTTTCTAGCAGATAACATGTCAGTCATTATTGAAAGGGAAATTAGTGCATGTATTAGTTCTGAGTCAATTATTGATGATTTCAAGCCACCCAGAAAGCGTAAAGTGTCACTTTAAGTATTTAAAGATTGACTTTATATATAATTTAAATTTTGAACGATCGATTTTGGGTTTATTACAACTTAAATGTGTTGTACGCAATATTTTTTTTTTGAACGGAAAATTTTATTAAAAATGATTTATATATTTTAGTTTATTTTGATGACGACCACCCCAAAATTTTTTGTCTGGCTCCGCCACTGTACATCACCTTGTGGTGTAGATGTGCATGTTCATGACGCTTGAGTAGACATGAGTACCATAGGATGGCTTGAGGCCTACTCTTCCTTTCTTTGCTTTTGGAGTCTTAGTAGCTGGAATCTGATTAGGCTGTCGGGAGTCTATTTTATATTTACTTTAGTATTTTATGTTTTCGAGGAACGTTTAAGTTCACCTATTTGGATGTATCTGAGATATGGAGATTATGACTTATGATGTTTTGTGATGTATTTTCTCTTTGACTATTTATGACATTTCATGTTTATGACGATTTATGACTGTTTATGGGTTAATGATGAAGTAGCACCTCGAAACTTTGTGATTATATGTTGATTTATAATTAAATATTGCATTTGAGGTTTGAGGGTGTTACACATATAATATACCAACATCGTCAATTCAAACTAATCATCACCTTTATTAATCACTATAATATAAAACATCTTTATTCACCACATCAATATAAATAAACATCTCTTTTTATATTAAACATATCATTATAACTACATATCGTTATATAATCACTTCATTATATAACATATCCAATTATCACATAAATCTCACATCATTAAACAATTCACCATTTACATTTAGCCAAATAATTCATCATTTACACTTTGCCACATAATTCAACAATTACTCATCACATTCTCATCATTAAATTTTCATCATCATATAAACATCACAATTCATCATTCACTAATTCATCAATTCAATTCATCATATAGTTTCCAACATTCAAGTTTATCAAGGTTACATGCTTATACATACTCTTTAGCCATATACATGCCATATACATATTTCTATGTCCGACATCATACAAGTTTAACCACTATTATCAATAAAAAATCTTTCCAAGGTTATTCGATTTATTGAATTAGCTCAATCTAGGAAAAAAAATCAAGTTTATTAATTCTCATAGGTCACTAAAAAGGTTACGCTAAAATTTCATGAAAAATGCAGCATGACCTACGTGTAATATTTTGATCATAACTTAAGTTCTAGAAATCCAACTGGAGTCAATCCAAAGGAAAATGAAATCTAACATCCATATCTATAACTTTCATGAAGACACCTAAGCTCAGTTCGAAACAGAAAGAGGTGAAAAAGGTTGGTTTTCCTAAACCTGGAAAGGGTGCACTTGTTGACCCCTGTGTAGTATTTCGTTCATATCTTAAGTTATAGGTATCCAAATGGAGTCAACCTAAATGCAAACGAAAGCTAACATTCATATCTACAATGCACGGTGAAAATAATCTCCCCCTTAACTACCTAATTGCTCATAAATCCCATCTGGTGAAAAAAATATCCCCCATTACCTCTTAATCTTCAAAGCTATACTCCTACAAACTTGGGTCTCCCTTTCCTCTTTGATTCTTTGATCTTGTTGGATATTTGTATATTTGCTTCACTTTTGCCTAAAACAAATATTCATGTGAGATGTTGAACACGATGTGCCAACATCCTGGCATGGTTTCATTTGACTTGCACCTTGCCTTGTTTACACACGCGCTATTTTATTTAATGAATTCACGCATGTATTCTTGTTGGTTAAGCTGCGTGTTTTTAGCACAGGATCAGATTGGATGTGATTTCCTAAGATTGTGTTATCTACTTAGGAAAGTTTAGAGGTGATCAGGATGTTCCTAATAATGTGCCTACATATTAGGAGTTTTCTTTTCTGGTTCTGTTGATGGTGAAATGGATCACCGAATTGTTCTGAAGCCCAACAAGTTTACTGACCCGTATTGCTTCAATATTTAAACAAGACTGGAAGACCTGGAGAACTATTCAAGCCGTCATTTTGAAGAATAGATCATTTTTAGGGTTTTAAGTCTGTTTATTGTGAGCCTTTCGTGATCACCTTGATGCATGTTTAGGACTGCATTTGAGTTGCAATTTGTGCACTACTCTGAAGCTTTTAAGCAAAGAGTTAGGTAGTTTGTAAACTGCACCAAAGCTATGAAGTACGGTGTTTAGTTGTTTTGTTTTGAAGGTAGCATCATTTGATTGTATTTGTGTTTTGAGAATCACAGGGGTTGTGATCAGTTGTAAGGGAGTGGGATGGGATCTCAGATCTAGGAGTTCCTAGGTTGAAGTCAGTACGGGTACGTCCTAGGTCATATAGTGCAAACGAGGAGTTTGCTGAGAGCTATTGAATAAGGACTACACTAGTGGATTTCCTTCCAGGCTTGGTAGCCCCCAGATGTAGGTGACGTTGCACCGAACTGGGTTAACAATCTCTCTGTGCCTCTTTTACTTTTCTGTTTATTGGTTTACTTGTCTTTTGTTAGCTTAATGTTCCAATCATATTGTTCAACATCTGTTTCTGTGTAATTGGTGTTAGAACATCGCATAGAACATCATAAGTCTAACGTGCCAGAATTTCAGATCTCTCCTCTAATTTCTCTATAGATCCCCTTTTCTCTTCTTTTGCCTATTTCTCCAAAATGTTACAAATGATTTTCTAACCCTAATCCACAAAGACTACCACTTATTTATATCCACTTGTTTTGTGCTTGGTTCTCATAGCTCGTAATGGTCTTAGCATATATTCTCTACACAAATAAAAATATTACACAATTACTTCTCTTAAACCTCTCATTCACTTATACACCTCTATTCTCTTAATTTCTCATAATTTTTATTTCCCATAGCTTCTCAAAAATACCCTTCACTCTTAATTGTCAAAAATACCCTTTACTCCTCAATTGTTAATAAAAGGCTAAAATATGATTTTGGTCTCTGCAAATATAGCGAGTTTGGGTTTTAGTCCCTCATCAAAATTTTTTTTGAAATCCATCCCTGCAAAATTTTTTGTTTTTTAAAAAAGTCCTTGACCCTACTTTCTTGCTGATTTGGCACCATTTTGCTTAGGTGTCACTTGTTGAATGTACATATTCATCCACGTGGCAAATACATGGCATTTCAAGTTTTTTAAAACATTTATAAAATTAATTAATAATAATTAAATTGTTTTTCAAAATTAAGAAACATTTAATTAAATTAAATAAACAGAATCATAAAAGGAAGAAATTTTTTAGGGTTTCAATTTCCCCCTTTTCTTCATCCATCCAAAATCCCAATCCCTCCATCATTCTTCATCATCTTCAGTGGACCTTCTTCATTTGACCTCCATCCTTTTTCATCATCATATTCAATTCGTTTTTTTTCTTCCCCTCTCCAATAACCTTCATCTTCAAGAGATTCAATCAGCATCAAAGCCAATCCAGAAATTTGTTTTTCTTTTCATCTTTGGTGAAGAAGAAGGATGAAGTTTGGGGAAGAAATTTGAGAAAAAGATGAAGTTTCTTTGTTTCTAGAGATTTCTGAGAGGAAACCACTGATGGTCGCCGCTGCACCTCCACCACCACCGACGGGACCTCCATTTCACCACCATGCTCATCCTCTGTTTGTGATAAGTTTCTTTGGTGAAGAAGAAGGTACGAAGGTGAGGGAATGGGAACAGTGAGAATCGGTAATGATACAGCTCTCCAACTTTGCACATCTCATTCAATCAAAACCCTTTTCTTTAATCTCCCAGAGATTCAATCTTTTCCTCTCTCCAATCCTTAAAATCAATTTTTTTTCATCTGGGTTTTTCTTTAATCTGATAAAGATCTGATTTTGCTAGATGAATCAATTTAGGAAAGCAATATAATTGGAGAGAGATTTGGATGTGTATGTGGATCTGGATCGGATTTGATAAATTTGAAAAAGAAGTGAAACTTAGGTGTGATTTAATTGAGTTGAAGAAGAAGCAGTTTGTTACATGGTGGAAGATAAGGGTGCTTGTTCTTGCTGATGAACAAACACGCTGGGAAAGAAGACATCATTAATTGATTTCACTGGTTTTTTTTATTAAATTAAAATAAATGTTTTTTTAATTTCAAAATTTTCTTCATTTTTTGATTCTATTTATTTTATTTAATTAAATGTTTTCTTAATTTTGAAAAACAATTTAATTATTATTAATTAATTTATAAATGTTAAAAAAACTTAAATGCCATGTATTTGCCACGTGGATGAGTTTGTACAGTCAACAAGTGACACCTAAGCAAAATTGTGCCAAATCAACAAGAAAGTGGGGTCAAGAACCTTTTTAAAAAACAAAAATTTTTGCAGGGATGGATTTCAAAAAAAAAAAAATTTGCAGGACCAAAATCCAAATTCGTTATATTTGCAGGGACAAAAAGCATATTTTAGCCTTAATAAAATCAACTAACACATCAATTGAACCACATTTAAATAAAGTAACAAGCAAATAACTTAAAAATCGGAATGTTACATTAGTCAATAAAAATCATTTTTTTTACAACAAAAAAAAGTAAACAAATTCAACTTGTTGGGGCACAACTCTATAAATTGAAATATTTGTTTACAAACTTATTTCCCCTTTTGAAACTTAAGTTTTCTCTCCTCTAAAAAAATTAATGTTGAGAATCTAGTCTCGAGAGCTTTTCATTTGTGTTTTTAATTTTTTATTTTATTTAGATATCAATTTTTAAAAAATTGTAACAAACATACGTCATTATCTCAAGAGTTAATTAACTAAATGTTACCTATAAATATCCAACATTTTATTCATAGACCCTACATAAATAATATCACTTTTGATAGGAACTAAAATTGCAACTGTTGTTAGGACAAAAAACGGAATCTGATATTTATAGGAGCCATTTAATTAATTAACTATACTTTAAGGTTAAATTTTTTTTTTCAAAAAAATAATAATTTATTTTATACAAAAAGTGTAACAAACATCCTTTAAATAGAAAGTTCAAAATATATTTATCTTTTAAGATCATCCGTATTCTAGTTTGTTAAAACTCAATCTTCACATTACATACATACACACACACACACACATACATACATACATTTGTAGAATATTAGAATACAAGTATGAACACCATAACCTTTCAAAAAAAAGGTATGACCAATAAAAAAATTAACTTAAATGATCCAAAACACCAAGGAAAAAAATATGAAATGCATACCAATTTATATAATGAAAAATAAATATAAATCAGATTGGAGATTTAGTAATGATGGCATACCTTTGGTATTTCGTTGATTTGATAATAAAAATTTATGCTTATTTAAAATAACGGTCAATGTCATGTTCACTTTCATCTTCATCAATTGTTATAAAAACCAAGGTTGATCGACATATCAAATTGGCTTGACTAGAATTCAAATGCATAGTTAGATTGGTCATGTCATCAGATCGAGAGTATCATAAGCCAATTAGATATTCAAATTAAAGATCTAGTTTTCTTATGAAGTTGCTAACACAATAATATAGTAGTAACTGTTCGAGTCACTAAGAATACAACTGAGGTTGTCATGAGTTGCTAGTACAATTAAAGACCTCAGTAGTATTCTCAGTGACTCCAACAATTACTACTATATTATTGAACTAGAAACTTCATTAGTGAACTATGTCTTTAATTCAAACATCTAATTGGCTTATGATACTCTCGATCTGATGACATGACCAATCTAACAATACATTTGATTTCTACTCAAGCCAGTTTGATCTCTCGATGAATCTTGGTTTTTATAACAGTTGATGAAGATAAAAGTGAACATGACATAGATGGTGATTTTATGAAAATAAGCATAAATCTTTATTACCAAATCAACAAAGTACCAAAGGTATGCCACAATGCTAAATCTCCAATCGGAGTTATATCTATTTTAATTTTTTTTGACAAAATCTATTTTTAATTATATAAATTGATCTAAGCATATGATATTTTTTTCTTGGTGTTTTGATTCATTTAAGTCAATTTTTTATGTTGTTTATACTTATATTTTACTAATATATATATATATATATATATATATATATATATATATATATATATATATATACACATACAAATTTATATTTTGTGAAGATTGAGTTTTAACAAAATATAATAAGAGTCATCTTAAAAAATAAATATAGTTTGAACTTTCAATCTAGAGGATGTTTGTTACACTTTTTGTAAAAAATAAATTTATTTTTTTTAAAAAAAATAATAAACTTTAAGAGTATAGTTAATTAAGTAAATGAACGCTATAAATATTCACATTTCGATTTTTTTACATTAAAAAATTGCAATTTTAGTCTCAAACAAATGTAATATTATTTATGTAGGGTCTACTATATTACAATGAAAGGGATAAAAAAAATGACACATTGTCATTTTTACATGCAATAGTGTTGACAATGTGTCAATTTTAGTATAATTTTTGAATTCATAACGAACATGATGATTAATTTCAGGGCCGTCCCTATAAAACTGGAGGCTCGGCTCTCGTAGTAAAAATAGGCCCCTAATAAAAAAAAGCACAATTTTTTTAAAAAATTAATCTTCTATTGAAATTGAAAATAACATTTGTATAATGGTTATTAGCCACCGAAATTAAAATTAGCAATTATTTTTACTAAAGACGTGCTTGTTAATGAAAATAGATGACAAAAAATTCAAGATATGTAGTAGTTTTCTACATTCATAAATAACTTTGAAATGCATTTTAAATTGTAATGGCCTAGTAGTTATGTATGTAATTGAGACTTTTATATTTAGTTCAAATTCACACAAATGCTCGGGATTGAACCTCAAGACCAATGACTCAAGTGGATTCTATTTTACTACTAAACTATTCCAATATATCTATTGATTTTTTTATATTTTATTTTATATACCTAACACTTTTGAGTGCTATATTTTTTTTTTGAGGCTCCTATGATTACGAGGCCCGGCACCGTAGCTCACCTTGCACATGCCAAGGGCCGGGCCTGATTAATTTAAAAATAGACACATAGCTAACCTGTCAGTTTTCTCCTTCATCGAAGGATCACTACTAAAAAAACAAAAATTAGTGAGGGAAATTTAGTGAGGGAAAACATGAAATCCCTCTCAAATTCCGTCACTAAATTTTGCGACCAAGGAATTTATGAGGAATTTTATTTTTTCCGTCACTAATTTCCCTCTCTAATTTTGCTTTTTCTAGTAGTGGATCAAAATCTTTATCATATTCACCTTCTGATCTTTCACTTGAATAGGGCTCTTTGGCATTGTCAAATTCGTTATTAGGATGTGTAGAATGAAGAGAAACTCATTCCTAAAAATATATTCAATTGTGAGAAATAATAATATTATAAAAAAACACGAAGACAACAAAATAGTATTCTAAAAAAAATGGACATAGTCTAACCTTATTATAATTTTCAATTGTACTTTTTGGAGAAATATCCTTTTCTTTTTCTTTCTTTCTCTTAGGGTCTGTTTGGATCATCAAAGAAAGTGAAAGGAAAGAAAGAGTGAGGAAAGATTATATGAGGAAAGAAAAAAAATAGAAAGTGAGAGGATTGTTTTGATTGTTTGGTATAAAAGAAAGTGGAATGGAAAGTGAAAGGAAAGAGTGATGTGTATATTTGTAAAAAGACAATTACATCCTTGAAAAGTTTTGGCTACATTGTCATTTTAAATTAAATATTATATCTACACATTTAAATATATTTTAATTTAGATATAACAATTCTCTAAAAAAACAATTTAAGTATTTTTTACTGTAGGAGAATAAATTTGTTTATATGTCAAAATCATAATTTTATATCATATGTACTATGCACCAGCATTCCTTCAAAAAAAAAAATGCACCAGCACAACACGCTAAGGCCTAAAAAATGGCAAATGGCACAATGCAAATAATAAGGTACATCAAGGCTATTTTGGACATTTTTCAATAAAGTTGGTGCATCCCTCTTGTTTCCGTTCTTGCTCCTGCAGAAAGTTTTTGAGGGTGGGTCCCACCTCAAAACTTTCTTTCCCTATCCTTTCTTTGTCCTGCCAAACGGTGGAAAACTACTGTATCCCCTCACTTTCTTTCCCTATACTTTCTTTCCCTTGTCTTTCCATGGATCCAAACATACCCTCTTACTTGTTGAAGTTTCTTGTGTATCTGTCAAACTTATTAGACTAACACAAGGTCTTTTGACAGTTCGACAGCGAGGTAGTAAACCTTTAACGATGCCAGCCATAACACTTGCAATAACAACAACAACTAACATAAAAAACTAAAAGAACGTCTTCAATGAAAATTCCATCGTAACTAAATTGGGTTTGTAAAGAAAAGAAAATATATATCTTACAATGAAGAGTATGTTAAAGAAATATGTACTTATTTATAGGCAAAGTATGATTCCTCAGAAATATTATAATTAAAATTATTTTTTTTTGAAGGAATATTATAATTAAAATTATTAGAACATTATTAATGTTTAAACTATTTTAGTATATTTTTTTTTATATGTTGACTGAATTTATATTTTTCTTATGTAGGAATGTTGACTTAATATATATGTTCACACTATTATTTTATTATGCCTTTGAATATAAGTATTAAAGAACATTATTAAAACTATTTTAGTATATTTTTCTTTTTATATGTTGACTGAATTTATATTTTTCTTTTGTAGGAATGTTGTCTTTTGTAGAAATGTTGACTTAATTTATATGTTCACACTATTATTTTATTATGCCTTTGAATATAAGTATTAAATTTATAATCATATCTATGAAGCCCGGATACATGGTGCGGGTGTGATATGGCTACGCGCATATGTGAAATTTGCAAATTTTAAGATACGATACGGTTAAAATACATACTAAAACTTATATGGAGAATGCTAATCAGTGCCCCAATGACAATGGTAAAGGATCTAAAACAAGTAAGTTTTCATAAAAAAGTTGTCTAATTATTACTTTATCAAAGATAACATCTTATTTTCCAAGACAAAATTTCTATTTGTAGATTTCTTAATGTAATATCCCGCCTGTCAGTATCGGTATATTACCCATTAATCGTGCCAGAGGAAATAAATTCATGGAAATTAAGTTAATGGAAATATTTTATGAGATGTCAGTTTAATACGGATAAAGTATCAACGTCGTATTAAATACGCTTAAGGCAAGGGTAAAATGGTAAATTCACATGGAAAGGATATTTATTTGGTTTTACCCCAAAAATATCTCATTCTCTATTCTCTTTCTCTCTCTAAGTTTGAAGAAAAGGATTTGGCTCTCCCTTCTCTCTTCTCCATCGGCTCTCTCCTTCTCTTCCCATCTCACCAACTCATCAAATCTTCTTCCTTTAAGATTCAAGATCAAGTATTGGTTCCTTCATCATCCTTCAAGAGATTGGTAACTTAGATTGAGCTTGATTCCAACTCTTCTCCTTTGTAGAAGTGATTCAAAATCTAGGGTTTGGATGTGAGCAAGAAGCTAAGGCTTTTGATAGTTGGTTTGGAACCTATGTTGGTTATATTTCATGGAATTGGAGAATTAAGAAAGAAACAACCTTGAGGTAGAGTTCATCTTGAAGTCAAGAGTTAGGGTTTATATGTGGTAAGCTCAAAGATGGTTCAAGTGATGGTTCTTCATGATCAAAGTGTCTTAGTTGCAAGAAAGGACAACAAGTTTGAAAAGGTTTGAGCCAAAGGAAGCAAGTGGATCAAAGCTAGGGTTTTGGCTTGCTTCAGCTTGAGGCTTGGAGCTATCACAAGAAACTTGTTAGGTGAGTTCCATAGATAGTTTATCCTACCCTTGGGATATGTTTATGTCTTGTAAGGATAACATGAAAATTCTAGGCTTTTCAAGTATTATGTTTAGTCCCCCTTTTTAGCTATGCTTGCTATACTTGCCAATACTTGCTATAAAAATGTTTTACAAGTTTCCTATGGACTTTAGAGTCATAACATGCATAGAGACACTAGGTTTTGAGGATTTTGGGTCAAAAACACCATTAATGCAGGTGCTGGACAGTCATTACTCGCCACAGCGAGCAGATAGCTCGCGAGGCGAGCTAGACCTCCAAGGAGGGGTGTTTACTCGCCTCCAACTCGCAGCCATGGCGAGCAAGCTCACTCACGAGGCGAGTAGACAGTGCACTTGCACTGTTTGCTTGTTTCGCGTAATGTTGACAAGTTCCGGCTCAAGTTTCTTCAAGCAGTCTTTTATTAGATAACCCCTCAAACCAAGGTCCTAAATGATAATCTTTTACAAGGCTTTCATGTGAATGAAGCAAGTAGTTGGTATAGCTAGTCAAGCATGGCAAATGAGAGAATGACATGATATGATATGTATTGGGGTAGCAAGTTATTCATTAAGCAAGAAAAACCTAAAGCCTCGACATAGTCGTCGAGAACTAGCATGTTTAGCAAGAATCCCTAGAATGATAAGACGCGAAGTGTGATCTCTTCGCACATGAACTATAATGATATAGCAAGCATGTTAAGTCGAGGTTTGATTAGTTAATCTCTCCACCATGATTAAGAATGTACAAGCATGAACAAGTATGAATTTACCGCTAATCGGATCGATCAAGGTTCCGAGGTAAACATGTAAGCATGATTAGGTTTAACCTACATGAACGACAAGACCATGATTAATATAATGTAGGTGGCATGTCTCTTGCTATCCACGCCAGGGGGATACAAGGGGTTCTCATTATGAGAACGATTCAAGCCGTAAGGGACCCGCATGTCACCGAGTAAACAAGACGTAGGTGTTCTTGTCTCTTGTTATCCACATCAGGGGGATACGGGAGGTTCTCGACTCAAGGGGAACGGTTCAAGCCGTAAGGGACCCGCACGACACCGAGGGAGTCCGATGTACGTACATCGGTCATGATGGGATTGATCTGGGGGTTACTCCACCCGGGGCTCTCCATAAAATGAATCAAGATAATGATTGTTTGTTCAACGCTAACTTAATGAATGAACTTATGTGCGATCATGCATGTTATATTTATGATTATGTTTATGATATGCAAGAATGATTTCATGTATGATCAAGTTAAGAGCAAGAGCATTAGATTGCTATAAGACAAGTCATGTATAAAACATGAATACCGATGACGATCTTAGGTTTTCCCCTAATCGTCCGGTTTAGATTCGTGTCATGACATGTTATGCTTAGGCCTCGATACGTAGAGCGTATTCTTGGCAATGCGGTCCTAGATTCCCCCTCGGCCGCCATGACACGTATAAGAAGTGAAGCCTATAACAAGTAAGATAAACCTATGACGGGTCTAGCATGCACTACCGTCTAGGAAAGCATGACCACACACGTATAATCAACCGTCAGGTTGTATTGTAGACACGTGGTGACCGTAGATTTCCCCTGAGGTTACCTATAGCCTAGGATTTAGGGGAACTCACTGAGACATTATGTCTCATCCCAATCCTTATTTGTTTCAGATATCAGGTTGGATGGCAAGCTAGTAACCGGATGGAGATTTCAGCAAGAGCTCGTTCGTACCCTCAGTATGGAGAATATGGATATCAAGGATGCATTCATCTTATTTTAGACAAGTTGTGTTGTATTGATAATGTACGAACGCGTCTTTGTTGTATATATATTCATTCGAAGTTTTTATGCTGTAAATTTTTAATGTATCCAATACTAAAGATAGCGTTCATGCTAAACTTCCTAGGTACGTTTAGTATAGGTGTTACACTTAGTCATTGTCTTGAGGGCACTGGTTAGCAAGACTCAACTTATATTCATGTAAAATACTTGAGATAATAAGCATTGATTACTCTTTATTACTTATACTTCATACGAAAGTTGACAACATTCCATACCTTTTTTTCGTGTCTACTTTTTTGTATAATCGACAAAAATCAAGTATTAACCTCAACATTGTAGTAGTGACACAAGGTTGAAGTAACATTGTACCATTTTCTGAAGATCTCTTGCTATTCAAATTAACTTCCTGAAAAATCATTGCCACTGTTTTCTCTACTTGCTGAGAATAGCCATCCATAGTTTTAAGTCAGACATGTGATTTCATCTCTGCATTATAAGGTAAAAAAAAATTCAATAAACTTTAGATGATGAAAAATCAATAAACTAATCATTCAATCAATTATGTACACCCCTGACTTTACATAAAATTTTCTAAATTTCAAATTTCGTACAAATTTTGTTGTACTTACAGATAAATTTAGTACTAAAGTGTTTTAATAGGAGAAAGATATACGTATAATTGTTTTTCTTTTAGGTTAAAAGATCTACATGTATTTTAAATGTTCAAAATTAATTTTTTCTTGTACTCTACTTAACCTACATTCATTTGTTATTAAACAGGATATCTACGATAAAAGAATAATCTAAAATTAAGTGATCTGATCCAAAAGAGAAAATAATAAAAGTACCAAAGGCAAATCTACATAACTATTCCAAGAATTTAACAAGAATTTTTTTCCAAAATATAATATCAAAGGAAAATCTACATAATTGCCCTTTTATATAAAAGTAAAACAATAATTACTAGCTATCATAGCGAACCTCGGGTCTCACAGTTGCCATAGAAGCTTTAGACATTTGGTTAACTTGATTTCAGTAGGCAGCAAAGTAATAATAACAAATTCATCTGGTTGAAAGCGGTCCCTCTCAAAGTGTCTATTTTTGCGTGGCGTCTGTTTTTAAATTGAATTCCAACAAGAGATAAGCTTTTCCAAAGGCGCTTGTTACAAGCTTCCGAACAGAGTTGTGTTGTTAACTGCAATCTGAATGAGGACAGAGATAATTTATTTCTAAATTGCGGTTTTTTGGAGGAATGTGACAGCTCATTGTGGGATGGTATGGCTTCTCAACAGTTTTTCATAGCTCTTTTCAAAATCATTTTCATCAGTTTGGAGGGTTTCGTGGCTTTTCAAAAAAGTTAATTGAATCTATGAACATTATTTGAATGTCAGATGCCTTGGTAACTTGGATAGAGCGTAATAACATAATTTTTCAAAGGAAAGAGGAGAAGATGCAAGTGATTTGTGAAAGGATCAAGCTCCAGTCTTTTTGGTGGTTGAAATCGAAATACGTTATTTTCGACTTCAATTATCAATTGTGGCGGCAGAGTCCTTTAACTTGCGTAATATCTGTTGTTTAGCTTCATTCTTCTTTTATTTTATTTTTTTCAGATCGCTTTTGAGGCGGTTGTATAGTGCGTATGAAATATGATTCTGTCTAGGCCTTTTGACACTCATTGTGTTAAAGAGTCTAGCTGTGTTTTTAATACCATTTTGACATTTTAAAAAAAATATATCATTATGTAAAAAAAAAAACTAATTAGCATTTTTTTTAAGTGTGATGTATTTTCCACGAACATTGTAATCATAGTCTAGGTGCATTATATCAATATTATATTAATATATTAGTAATACAATTTAATTCATTTACACTATGAGTATGGAGATTTTTTAAATTGTCAATCAATCATAATCCTTTGAATATCAAAACTTTTAACGATATTCTTCACTACTTAAAATGTCACACATATGATTGGAAGATAGTAACATATCTGATATACAAATTTTTTTTTAAAAAAGCTAAATTAGCACACTCAAATTGGCACCGAAGAAAATCAAATCTGAAACCTCGAGGACGAACACACTCACAAGTCCCAAGCCAATACCACCAGACCAACCCAAGTGTGTTTCTGATATACAAATAGTTATTTAAAGGTTAACAATCAACAAAGTTTAGATTTGTCAATTATTATGTTTTAAGAGTGAAACATGTAAGACGGACGATCAAAATCCAAACTTTCTTGATAAAAAAAACACCAACTTATAACACTTTAAAACATCAACTTTTACATTAACTTTCATGGTTTTCTACTCATTTCATCATAAAACTAAACAACACCAATTCAAAACAATCAAACATGGATTTTAACATAACAACATCATAAATTCACAAATAATCTCATACCCAAAATAACAACAATTAGAGCACGGAATTAACACTAATTCATCACAATAATCATGAAAGTAGAGAAGAATGATACAACCCATTACTACCCAATTGTTCATAAATCTCATATAGTGAAAATAACCCCTTACCTCTTAACTCTTCGAAATTAGCCTCCCTTTAGCTTGGGTGTCCCTCTCCTCTTTGATTTTTTGAATTCTCCTCTTCTTTCTCTCTAGATCCCATTTTCTTCACCTCTTGCCTCTTTTCTCTATTCTTGCCTTTTTTTCTCAAAATGTTACAAATGATTTTGTAACCCTAATTCACAAAGACCTGAACTTATTTATTACCACTTGTTTGGGGATTAGGTTTCACAACTCTTAATGGACTTAGTCTCTATTCATTCTCCACAAATAAAACACTACATATTTACTTCACTTAAACCTCCAATTTACTCATACGCCCTTATTCTAGTAATTCCTCAAAACTCTTATTTTCTAATAACTTTACAAAAATACTTTTCTCTTCTAAATGTGAAAAATACCCTTGACTAATCAACTTCTAATAGATAACTAACCCATCAACTCAACCACTTCTAATAACAAATAAATACTAATATCGCTAATATTCACATAATAATAATATTAATAAACTAATAATAAAAGTCCGGATGTTACAACTCTCCCCCACTTAAAGGATTTTTGTTCTCGAAAATCACCTGAGGCTGAAGGAAACAACTTCTGATAAGATTCCTTCATTCGACTCTCAAACTACCAAGGTATGCTTTTTCCCGTAGGTCCTTCCATATTACTTTCACCATGACAATTTCCTTTCCTCTTAATCGCTTAACTTCTCGCTCTTCAATTCTCAACGGCACAGTCACAATAATCAAGTTATCCTTTACTTGCAAGTCGTCCACCTGAATCACATGCGAAGGATCATAGACATACTTCTAAAGTTGTGACACATGAAACATGTTATGCAGATTCGACATTGACGGTGGTAATGCAATTTGATAAGCCATTTCTCCTACCCTATCTATAATCTGATAAGGACAAATAAAACACGGTATCAATTTCTTGTACTTCAAAGCACGACCAACACCGGTCATCGGGTTAACCCTAAAAAACACATGATCTCCTACTTGAAACTCAGTATCCTTCTTCCGCTTATCATGATAACTCTTCTGTCTACGTGTTGGTTGATTTTAACTTGAAGAAATTGGAGTTTAGATGATTTGAGAGAGTTTTTAAAGATTTGAAATGAAAAATGAGGAAGAATGAAGAGATAAGCTGATGTGTGATATATAAAGGGACACCATGTGACTTAGCTCACGCTGGATGTACCAAATGTGACTTAAGTGACGTAAGTTGTATTCCAACATAACTTAAGTCACGCTGGGTATAATGCCTACGTGACTTAAGTCATATAGAAGCATTTTGGATAGTTCAATTGGGAGTGAACAATTTATGTTGGGAGAAGAGCAATTTTCCAACAATTTTCATGCCCTAGGGCAATTTTAAATATATGGCCATGTAAAGTTGAAAAGGATTTTTTTTTTTTTTTTTTTTTTTACTTTTTTGAAGAGAGTAATTGTAAAAAGTGAAGAATTACATATTGTGCTATGGCATTTCAAATGAACAATATTTTAGTAAAAATTATATTTTCTTTTAACTTGTTTTTTTGGGAATTTCTTCAACTGTAAAATCATTTAGCTACTTGTAAACAAATTAAATTTGTACTACATAAAAATTTGGAATTCCATGGTTATCAATTACTCGAGATCATGGCATAAAAAACACCGAGCACTCATTTGTGGTTGTTGTCACTATGGAGTGGATAAATTTGTTTTGTTAAACCTAACTTGTTTTGTTCTCAAAAGTAAAATCTCGTTTTTTTCGTCTGTTCTCAAGTAAAATCTCGTTTTTTCGTCAAAACATTGGCTTTAATCTATTGTGGTATATGCCAATTGTAAAAAAAAAGAAAAAAAAGTTTCAATGGTTAAAAATAATAACCGTAGCATGACATTTAAAATCCAAAACACATGTATTGGTAGGCAACAGCATGAGCATCACTTAAGAACGAAAAGCGGGTACTGAATAGCACCACCAGCTACCATGTTTGCCTGCCCCTTGCGCCCGGCCTGCCTTTACTCGCCTCGGAAATTAAAGTATCTGCCAGTGCTGGCTGCACTATCTCCGACCAAAACCTGCATGTGCCAAAAATTACATGCTGAATGACAAGAGACTTGTGATCACATGTATGATGAAAACGAACGGCAGCAAAAACACCATACTTGTACATCGGTTGGTTGAACCATTGCTATTCATGGAAATTGGTGTTAGTCTTCTGTTTTGGTGCGAAGGTAAAATTTGAATCCTTGCAGGCCAATCTGAATTTAATCTCCGTGCAAAATCTTCAACTTCCCTACATAAGAAACATGGTTAATTGATGCAAATAAAGATAAACAACAACAAAAAAAAGGTCGACAATTAGCTAACAAGGCTGTCCTTTTCATAGAATACGTAAGACGAACATACTACCAAATTTAATTAAGCTTTTCAAGAATCTTCTAAATTAATGTCAGACAAATTGAATTGGATAATGACCGAAAAATTGCACTGAAATGCTATGCCAGTCGGAAAGATTCCGGGTCCATGGAATCTACATGTTACTAAAGGAACAACATATTCTGTAACAAATTGACTGGTAGAAAGAAGATTAAGAAATCAGAGATAAAGAAAAGTTGTTTCTTTATGGAGATTAATTTCAGGATAAACATACATTCACTTGCATAAAATTTTGATCTTACTTCACATCAGTTGAAGAATTAGCCGAAAAATGCATCTAACCTGTCAAGCTCCTCCTTCATTGCAGGATCAAAGTCGTCGTCATCAAAATCACTTTCATTAAACTCGATCTTTGAAGAAAAATTAACAGCAATATGATCGTGCACACTAGAGGGCTCTAAGGCATCGTCAAAATTGGCATTATGATATGCAGAAGGAAGAGGATTGAACTCCTAAAACATATCATAAGATATTCAATAAGAAACAAACACTTCCAGAACAAAATAATGCTGATACCAAGTAGTGGTATTGTAAGCCACAAGAATGAAGATAACTCCATGCAAACATACTTAACAAGTATAAGTATTCTCAAAAGGAATATGTGGCAGAATCTAACCTTACTATGATTTTCATTTTCACTTCTAAAAGACGGATCTTTTGCGGTGTCTTTCCTTCTCCTATTCTTCTTTTTATTCTTGTTTGATCTAGTTCCTTTTATATCTGCCAAATCATGTGTCCTTAAGGTAAGTTATGCAAATCAATATGATAACAAGAAAATCAACATAGTCACTCTGACATCTATCAGAATCGAGAGAAGCTACATGCATCTAAACAATAATGACAAAACAACAACAAAATAGTAGGAGCTGACAACGAGCCTCCATATTTGTTCCGGATGAAATATGACCCTGATCTTTGTTGCAAGCGATGTCTTGCCCAATCTCCAGTCCCATAAATAGTCTTGTACGTATTGAAACTAGAGAGAATATTTGTGAATCTGTTTTTCATTCATCTGAATTCTGGTACAATTCGGCTACACCACCACTGCATTTATAGTAGCAAGTGGTAACCTGTAATAGCAGGTTCCTCTCTTGGAGGAGACTGGTAACTGCCAGTGACCCTAACAGCTATCATAACTAGCTCTATGAGTTAGCTATGTTGGTTCTATTTCATGCATGGTACAATATACACTACTTGTTAAGTCTGAGCTGAATAAGCAACATGGCATTTATGATATTCAAATGTGCTATAAAGAAACAAAATTTCAAAGTCTGAGCTGAGTAAGCAACGTGATATAGCAGAATTGAGTTGTAAAAATTAAGTCAAGAAAGCCATCTTTTATCCCGAAAATAAAAGCGAAGATAAGAGAAGTAGAGAACTGTATAGAAAATAAATTAATGACTGATCAAATTTAGAGAAGTGGTTAAGATGGAAAACATGGCATACCTCCATCTGGGCCATTAATAAATGAAAGCAGATCATCCACTGAGCGTTCATCCTTTGGTTCCTCCTCAACCTCAACATCCTGAAACACATGAAGTGTTTTAGCGTTACTTGCAACACAGGGTGACAAGAAATTAGTCATAAGAAATATATTGCTTAACATTCAATAGGCATGGCCGATCAATATCAATCGAATTAAAACAGTAAAACATGCCTTCAATTTATTCCTCTCTTTTAATTCTCTCCTCTTTCTAGCATATAATCTATTCAAAAGTCGGATATGTGGATCATCAGTTATGTTTTTGATAGGCTCAAGCTTCTCCTCCTGTCAAACACCAAATGTAAATCAAGAAACAAACTTGCGGACTTTAAGGGTCACTTTTGACTATCTTCACGCACCTCAGTGAGATCATCAGGCAAATGAAATATTTCACGAATCTCTTCAGGAGTTTTTCCTTCAATCTTCCGAGCAAGTGCCCGGGTGGTCAGATCAACCAAAGGCCTCAGTCGAAGGTAGTGTGCAGCAGACGCCAACTCACATAACTTCTTTGTATCAATACGGATAAATTTCTCATCAAAAGTTTTGCGCTCCTATATAACAAATAGTTAAGTAATAGTTCAAATTATCAAATACACTTCAAAATAAATAAGTACCGACTTTAGGAGGAGTGGAAAAATATCTATATCCCTAAAAGCAAGGTATAATGAATAACATCAAACACTGATTATTCCATACCTTATTAGAACGTCCTGGTGCTCGGTGGAACCTACAGTAATCAAGTACTAAACCCAACATTGCAGGAGTGACACGTTGCGGAAGAGATATAGCATAAGTTTTGGAAGACCCCATTCCTGTCTGAATTACTTCATTGAAAATCATAGGGCAAAACATCGCAACCTCCGCTTCTACTTGTTGAATAAAACCATCCTCAGTTTGAAGCCAGATGTAGGATTTCATCTAAGCATTAAAAAGGAAAATTAAAATCAAGAAACTAGCCACTCAAGCAACAACAGACCTGACTATACCATATTCTAAATTCCAAAACAATAAAGCAACCACCTATGAAGCACGAACACAGACACGGACACTGACACGCCGACACCGATAATAATTTGAGAGAATGATATAATTCAGTGTAATCATATGTGTCGGTGTCGTGTCCGTGTCAGACATCGACATGTGTTCAACACCAGGACACACCGTATCTGAGGAGTGTATGAGTTTCATAAGTAACCACACATCACTGTCGTCTAGAATATGGACTCAGTTGTGGTCTGGTGAGTTGAGGTAAATATTCCCATTGGCCCAGCAACAAAATAAGGGAAGCATGCAATATACACCATTTAGCATCTGCTGCATTTTAAAATGGAGGAGGGGGAAGATGGTATGATACAACTTAGAAGAGGAGCAAACTAGCCATGAAATAGACACGTCTGTAGAAGTTTCTTCATTTTAATTAGTCGTAAAAAATACCTACCTCTGGAGAAGAAAAACTAAATGTTTCTTAGTATATGTGATGATATATTACTATATTGTTGGGACCTGACTACATTAATTTGTTCTCAAACAGAATATCTAATATTAAAACTAACCTGGCATCATTAAGGTGATATATATTTCAACGTTTATGTGATGATATCATACTACTGAATTGTTCAAATTGAATACTAAATTGGGACCTAACTAACATTAATTTATTGGTGAACAGAATATCTAATATTAAAACTAACCTGGCATCATTAAGGTGATCTAATCTACATATTAAAAGAATTTACACGAGCAGCTTAACAATAATACCATATCTCAACAATAACCCTAAATAGATAAAAACAATTCTAAATAAAATATCATAGCATACCTCAGATTTCACAATTTCCATAGCAGCGCCGGACATTTGAAAAAACTACACAGCTTCTAAGTTGTAATTACTAGGGCTTTGGCACAAGTTGTTTTCTCAGTTCAGTAACTATGAAATTACAACACGAAGGAAAGTTTGCAATTAGTCAAAAACCTTGGTTTGCATTATAAGCATAAGCACTTGAAACAAGTGCAGTAGCATTCTAATGAGAACTTTCACATGTCCTCAACTAAGATATAAATCAGGAACTGCTACGGTACAATAACCAAAGATTGTCCCAACATTAAAATATTTGCAAATCTTTCACAAGTCCAGTTTCTAAAACATCTAAAAAGAAAATTGAGCAAACATGACTATGAGACTTCCAAACACAGGATAAATAAAGTTACGAGTCCAGTTTCTATTTAAATGCTTTCTAATAATAACAAAATGACAACTCTTAACAATCACTGAACAATCTTATCAACTTACTAACTAACTTCTACTAACTCGTAACTACTCTAATTATCCAATATTTGATATCCTAACTGTAGCGCAGCTTGGTTGTCACAGATTAGTATCATTCCCATCATGTGTTGCCTACTAATTTGAAGCAATACCTTCCTCAATATTAGTATCATAAAGACAACTGTGGCATTTTAAACTCTACCATAAATGCAAGTGATAACAAGAGTGGCAAAAATAATTTTGAAAAAGAAAAAATATGGCCAACAAGGTTATTAACTTTGTTAACTTTGCACTGCATATTCTATCAATGAATACCATTCATTACAAAGTGCAAACAACCTATGGCCAACAAGGTCCATTTTTTCTTACTATTTACAGATCATTCTTAATTGTTCACCGATAATTGCAAAAGTATCCTCTTGCTTTTACTTTATTTTCGTTGTATGAATTTAAGAAAGAAATACTAAAAAAGACAAAATCTAGTTTCAAACATCACAAAATTATTGAGTAAAACATATCAACTGAAATGAAAATGATAGTAAAAAATCAAGAGTCTACTTGGTTTGAGACATTTTCTGATATCAAATAAGCTCTAAAAGTAAACCATTTTCAACCACATGTGCCTTTTCGTATCAATTGAATGACCAAACACAAAAGCAGACACCTCTTGATACAAAACTCTAATTGACCCATAAAAATAAAAAAATACAAGCCAAACCCATTCATTTCTAACAATTTCAGCAGCACTACAATTCAGTAACTAAAACTAAACTAAAAAATCCAAGTCAAAACCATTCATTTCTGACAATTTCACCACCACGATGAATCAACAATAAAACAAAACTAATAAATCCAAGTCAAAACCATTCATTTTTGGCAATTTCATGACCTAGAACCAAACTCAAAAAACAAGTCAAAACAATTAATTTCTGGCAATTGCACCATCAGGGTGTTTTAACAACTAAAAGCAAACTCAAAAATCCACGTCAAAACATCCATTTCCAGCAATTTCACCATCATGACGACTCATCAACTAAATCGAACTCAAAAATCCACGTCAAAACATCCATTTCCAGCAATTTCACCATCATGACGACTCAGCAACGTAATCGAACTCAAAAATCCAAGTAAAAACCATTCTTTTTGAGAAATATAATCCTCACAACTCAAAATGATTCAGCATCTAAAACCAAACTCAAAAATCCAAGTCAAAAAACCATTCACTTCCAGCAACTTCATTGTCTTCAGGATTCCGCATCAAAAACCTCTAAGTTAACGAACTAACTTAAAACGCAGAACATTTTTCAACATCATTTTTCTCCCTCTTTTTTTAAAAAAACAAAAACATTTTTCTCCCTTTTTTCAAAAAAATACCATTTTTCTCCCTCTAATACAAAGTAAACAACTCTATAGCCCCGACACTTCTGATCGAAGGTGAGTCCGACACAACACCAACACACATGATTACTTTGAATTTTGTAATTTTTTCAAATTATTACCAGTGTCAGTGTATCAATGTATCATAAGGAAACAAGATCATTCCAATAACAAAAGTTCAAACTAGACCCAAAATAATCAAAAACAAATATTCAAATTATGTGACATACTCATTCATAAACATCAAATTAAGTTTGAATAACAACAATAAAGTAATTAACAAACCAACATAATCAAAAAATTTCACTCCATATTAACACTACAATTTCAATTTTAACTTGAAAATTTATAACAATCAAAATCTCAGTAGCAACAATGTGTACTCCGTGTTTAACACGTGTAAATGTCTGATCACACATGTAATTACTTAAGATTAATTCATTTTCTCAAATTATTACCGACGTGTCAGTGTGTCAGTGTAAGTGTCGTGTTCCGTGTCGGTGACAAATTGAAATGAAGACAGAGAAGAGAAGAGAAGAGAGTAAAGTACCTTGAGAAGAGGAAAAAGTGAAGAAACGGTTACGGAAGAAGGGAGAGATAGGGTTTTCACTTTTCCGTTTTCTTACAGTGATTTTCTTTCATTTTTCTCTCTGAATTGGAAGCACGTGATGTGATATGGTTACCCGTCATGCTTCATATAAATGGGTTGGGCCGGCCCAATTGTTTCGTGAAAATTGCTATTCTTACCATCAGTTTTGCTACAAAATACCAGAAAAATACGTACGAAAATTGCTCTTCGAACCATTAGTTGGGGATCAATCACAACAACAATTAACTTCTACCGAGGTTACTTTCGTATTTTCTTGATGTTTTGGAGAAAAAATGATGTTAAGAAGAGCATTTTCTTGTTTTGTGGGCAGTCAAAATAGAGTTTGGCTCAAACATTAATCGATTACGCAACCTGATGTGTCAGCTCAACATGTAACTAAAATGATCTATATTTATATGGGTAGTGTTAACTTGTGCCCTCAGGGCACATGTTAAGAATCTAAAAATGGAATTAAATAATAAATTTTGTCTTAAAAAGATAAGATTTTAAATTTCTAGAATATTGAATGCACAATTTCCAACAAAATATTTCTATATTTAGCTTCTTAACTTGTGCCTTGAGGGCACAAGATAACATTTCCCTATTTATATTTTACCTAAAAAAAAAATCTATATTTATAATAAACAAAACCCTTGCAAAATTTCTCAAGAATATATGGCACGTTTTTTTTCTTCTAATAAACATTAAATTCTACTGCACCTCATAAAAATGGTTTACACATGTGACTCATATGACAAGACAATCTACATGTAATTATATCGATAGTTGTTACTAATTCTTTTCAACCAAAAAAAAGTTAATATGAATAGGGTCCTCATTGGTTTTTGCTTTGTTCTTGGCTACGGAAAAAGTGGTAAAATGTATGTAAAAAAATAAATCTCAATGTTATCCAAAAATAAAAACTAAGCCTTCTAACAGAGGTATAAGACAATTTGTAGTGATATTTGTAAAAGAGTAATGATATTTTGACATCCATTTGATGACAACTTTGTTGACATCCTTGTTTTTCTCACTTCTTATTGGTCAAAACAATGGAGAGAGAAAAAGGAAGTGGGAAGATAACAACATCATGTGAGTATGAGAGAGAAAGTTGTTCAAAAGTTGTCAAAAAGTGGTTGTCAAAATATCATTTCTCTTTGTAAAATAATTTTATTCCTCAATTTATGCATAATGGGTATCAAAAGTCAACAACTTTTGCATAAAAAAGGCAATGTAGACTAATTATACTGTAACATGTGTCGTCGTATAATAAACCAATCAAGTTGCATCATTTTGTTTGTCGTCATATAACAAAAGAGTATTGCTAGCAACACTTTCTTTTAAACATTATCTCTACTACTCACTCTTGTTCTAGACCGGCCAGAAGATCAATCACATGTTGACACGTAGCCTAATTACACCTCTATAAGGCTTCGCGCTTGAAGGAACACGCCAACTCAAGTGCATTGTGCCACAAAGTAGCGCGCCCTCGCGCGAGGATCACTTTACACGTGTCCTCTAACCTTCCCTAATCACACCCCGCAAAACTCGAAAGCGGTTATCCTTAACTCGCGCCTATATAAGGGTGACCTTGCTTCACCCTCAAGGTATTCACTTTTTACAACACTTTCTGCACACTTTTTATCGGTTCAATTACTGACTTGAGCATTGGAGTGCTAACGTGCTTGTAGGCACTTTTCTTTCCTCCGCAAGGATTCATCACCACCGTATCATAAACCGTCAACGTCATACCAGAGCACTTTCCGCAACCGTTGACACTCATCCATCTTCACCGGACATATCATTTGACTCTAGAAGGAGGGGATCGTTCGCTAACCGCCACGGTCTAACGATCATCCACCGTAACTGTTTTCTATTATGTGTTCCTCCGCCGTAATCGTTTTTGGTTTCCTCTACCGCAACGGCTAACAATTACAGCTCCTTTCTCCGAAGTAATGGCCAGAACTCGTAGGAGATCCACCACAGGTCGCTCCTCCACCGCACCAGAATCGCGTCCTACGATTCAATTCCTTCAATATCCAACGGTTCCGACTCTGGAGCTGGTGAATCCAGAAGGAAACGACGCAATCCTTGATGCTGTGATCGACGCTCATACTTCTGCTGCGATGAATACGACGTTCCTCACTCCACCTCCTCCACGCACGGAGGATGTTCATGTGCTTCCACAGTCTCCTCCGGTTCCTCTGCTCCAGGGGACGAAATAAATCTTGACGAACCTGACAAACTTCAATCAACAACAGAATGACATGCTCAAACATGTCGAGAAGAATCAAAACAAGGTTATGATAAAAGTTGATATGAAGAATGAGAACATTCATCGCAACAAACGATGTGAAACACTTGTTGCGGCAAATGACATAGCCTCAATCCTAAGAAACCGTCACAATGGCAACAAAGGGTTCCCTGATGACTTGAATCGAGAAGGCAGTAGGCTCCCCCGCCACCGTGCTCACCACGGTGAACCTTCAAAATGTCCAGGTAATGGAAACCTTCCTCGCGGTCGTAACCGCCTTGGGAATTCTCCCGTCCACATGGCAAAATGATACCTCATCATGCCAGGTACAATAAATTGTGAGCTGCTCTTCGTGACACTACACGACGACATCAACAGGCGATCGATCATGGAGCTACAACAAAAAGAAGGGTAAGCGACGCTTGAAGTTGCTGTGCGGGCAAAGGAAGGAAGTACGAGCGAAAAAGCAGGGAAATGTGCTGCCGGAATACCAAGGCCTCATATGCTCACAATCCTTTAGACCAAGTCACCTTCAAGGGCGACCTCTGCAGGAGCCGCACCACCAGAGGTGAACCGGGGGCGGCGACAGAGAAGAACATGTATAGCCAGGGGCGCCACATCCAAGGATAAAAGTAACCATCGGAAGCGATATTCGAAAAATCGTATCACGAGAGCGCCATGAAGCGAAGCAAGAAATATACTCCCTTAAATTCATCAAGGGAAGCCATCCTTCGTGAATGCCTTGGCGCAAAGTTCAGAGAGTCAGACATTGTCCCGCCTAGGCCATTGAAGGAATCCACGAGGATGGATAAGACAAGGTACTGCCAATACCATGAATCGTATGACCACAACACCAAAAACTGTTACCAGCTCCGTGACGCGATTGAAGAGATAATAAAGAAAGGAAGCTGGTTCACCAGAAATGCATGGAAGAGGGGCAGGAAGCGAGAAGAAGCTCCGTCCGGCAAGACGTTAAGCACCGATTGCATCTCAAATCAAAGACGCCCTAGAGCTCATTCATCTTTGGAGAAGCGAAGAACGGACGGAAATGACAAGGGTCAAAAGACGCCCACCGTCCTAGACTCAAACCCAAGCAGAACACCCAAAAGGAAGGTCGCCGAACCAAATGTGGCAGACTGCGTAGCTCCAACTGCAAAAAGAATGAAGACAAGACCAGCCTTGGGATTCACTTATGACGAAAAGATCAACATAGACGCTAATGGGACCTTTCCACTCGTTATTAACACCAATAAGTTAGGCCATCGGGTGGAAGGATGCTTGGTAGATGAAGGCAACCCTGTAGAAAATAAAAAACAAAATAATAAAAAATCATGTATCCTTATTGGTTTTTGCTGTTGTATCCCTCACGTGTCCCAGATGTATTTGAGATGTATTGGACAATTGTTTTTTAAAAAGTAAAATTTAATGACCGAGCACTCTCCCGATACATATTGCGGCGTAAGGTGCAAGATACATATTAGATATCGGTACTTCATCGATTTTAAAGTATATGAGCGTCTTAACCTAGGGCCCATGGTTGTAGGGCTCAAATTTATTTTATATGGAGGTTTTATATAGCAAAACTTGTTTTATAAGGGGCTATATGTTGCAAATCGCATCAGTGGCCAAAACATGAACATACTTTAGCCCCACACTTTCAGCTTTCGGTTTGGACTGTTATACCCTAATTTTGGACCTAAAAATACTTGCTCAATTCTTCTTTTCTTGCATTATAAGTCATTTGATATGTCTCTGATCAATTGCATCCTTCTCTGCATTTTATTTCAATGTTATTTGCAAAATTCACATAAAAGGGTATTTTAGTCATTTCTTGCATTCAACTCATTTTTGAAAATTGTTTGAGTCTTTCAAATTGGTTTGTATAAGTCCTTGTTTCAATCTCATGTCAAAATTCATTTCAAAAATATCAGTTGAGTCATTTTTTAGTCAGTTTAGCCCCTAGGGGCATTTTAGTCATTTCCTACGTTAAAATGTCTTTCAGTCCTTTAAAAATTTGTTTGAGTCCTTTCAAGTAGGTTGAATAAGTCTTCATTTCAATTCTATGTCAGACTCCATTTCAAAAATTGCATTTAAAGTCATTTCGAGTCAATTTTGCCCCTAGGGGCATTTTAGTCTTTTCACGTGTTAAAACCCTGTTTAAATTTTAAAAATTGTCTCTGAGTCTTTTAATTCGCTTGTATAAACTCTTGCTTTAATCCCTTGTTAAAAAATCATTTTTAAATTGCATCTGAGTCATTTTTAGTCGTTTTTAGCCTCCAGGGGCATTTTGGTCATTTCACATAATATTTCTGATTCGTTTTAATCTGATTTGTTGTTTTTAATCGTCTCGTTTTATGTTAATTTTCAATTTACTTTTTCAATTCAATTTTAGTTTTAATTTTCATTTTAGTCCTCGTATTTTTGTTATTTACATTTTAGTCCCTTTTAAGTTTGTTATAGTCCAAGTGCCATGTGTCCAAATGCTATTGGTCCTTAAGAGTTTGTTACAAGTCCAAGTCCATGTGGCATTTCCTCATTGGTCCAAGCATCCCTTTCATCACCTATATAAGTCAAACTTGTGGTCAATTTTCAACACAATTAATCATTCCATCATTTTACACAAAAAAGTCACAAAAAATTTTCTTTCTTTTCCCTCTTTTCTTTGCCCAGCCGTAACCAACTAACACCACCACCATAACAACCTTCTCTCTCCACCATAACAACCTCCTCCACCACCTTTAACCACCCTAACCTCTAACAACCACCACAAAAACCTCCCTAACAACCTCCAATCTTCATCCCTAAACTCCATAACCGCCTCTATTCAACACAATCATCTACAATTTCAAAAAATCCATCTACAATTTCACAAAATCCATTGAAGCTGTCAAGAATCAAGCCAAAACGCATAGAATCAGTTTCAAACCGTCATCATCCTTCGAATTTGCGGCAATATTCAAAGCTTCGAGTCAATTCCGATCGTGAGTCATTGAAGGGAAGAGGAAGCGGAATCAAACCGTAACAACACCGCAAAGCTCACATAATCTGCTTCCAAACCGTTTCAAAGTCCATTTCGGATCACCGTTCATTCAAGCCTTTCAATAGCAAGTTCATGAATTAAACCACGTCACTATCGTGTTCAAATGGATCCCGTCGCTAAAGTAAACGCAAGGCACAAGGTGGAGCAAATTCGAACAGCAGAAGGTCGTTAATCACCGGAAACAGCAACGACGGCGACGGGCTTAGATTGTGCGAATTTGAACGCGGGAACAACAACAACCTAGCAGCGTTTGATTCGAATTCCAACCGCGGCGAAACGAAGAAGAAGAGACTTGAAATTGAGCACATACTCAGTAGGTAACCACTCGATTCTCCGCTTCTGGTGTCTTTAATCTCAGATTCATTCTCTTGTGTTCATCTTCTTTGAAATCCAAGAGTGCTCTTGAAATTAACATGAAATTGAATGTGTGAAGCAATGGGTTTTTTTAAAAAATCGAAGGAAGGTTGGGGCGGTGGTGTTTTGCTGGTAATTAAGGGAAGGAGAGAGTAGAAGAATGTTAGTGTGAGAGAGAAGAACACGTTTGATGCAAAAAAATGAGGAAGAAGGGGTATTAACCCACTTTTGACCCCTGACCCGCTGGGTTGACCCATACCCAGCCTGTGACAACCCAGCCTTTTCCTTAAGCCCAACTGGTAGTTGTTTCTATTTGTTCCTCTTTACAGCTTTACTGTTTTAAACCCCTGCAGTACTTTTCACACCCCTGTCTCTTCAAGAACTCTTGAAAAATTCCCCAAAAAAAATTATAATATGTTCTTGATACTTTTTGTGAATCTTGATGACTTTTACCTGTTAGATTTCGATCAAAATGTATAAAAAATTCTCTTGTGCTTTATTGAATCAATCCTTGTTAACGTTGGTGCCTTTTTTTGTTTTGTTTAAAGGAAGAACTTCTAAGTTTTTGTGGATTTTTCATTGTGATAATTTTGACGCTCGATACTTGACTTTTGAAAAATAATTGCATGTTAAAATTTACTTCAAAAAAGTACGTGTGCTTGTTTTTCGTTATCTTGCTACTTTGTCGTTAAAATCTCGCAAAACTTTGATGCATCTTGAACTTGATGATGCGGCCTATGATTGTGATAGTGTGCATGTAATTTTTGTGATGATTTGCCTCATAAAATTGGGTGTTTACTTGCTGTTTTAAGAGTGATTTTTGTGGACTTTGTGTTTTGTGTGTAATGTGGATTTCTCTTGCATGAATAAAAATATAAGAAGACTTGGAATCATTAGAATTGTTGGCATGTTAATTTCCCATGATTCTCATGTTTGTGATTGGATTAAACTCTTTGAAGCCTTCCAAAATATGAGAATCTAGGTATTAAATCTTGCCTAGCATTATGTTGAATTCAAGCCTTTTACCTTTCTTTCCTCGGTTAAATTCTTGGCTATTTCCTTATTAAATTCTAGTTACTTTACTATGTTCTTTTGCTTGTTTCCATTTCATTTCACATCTTATTCTACTAACCCTTTGTTTCATGTTTCATAAGCATACTTCATTCTTCCATTTTAGTTTCATTTCTTGCATATTAATTTTTACCAAGGCTTAGAATGTAAAACTTAGGAGCTTTTGTAATATTTTACTTCATGTTTTTAATTTCTTGGCAAAGAGGCCATAGAATGTATCTAGGGTATGATGTAAAGGACAATGGACTCTAATGATGTACACCGACACAAGCACCGACACGTGCACACACATCACTATATAGTTAGAATATGCATGTTTAGATGTATGTTTAGGATTGTATGTTTAGATGAATGCCTAGGGTTTATACTTAGAGAAAAATCAATTTTCCAAAAATATGAACAAACTTCACTCAAACCATTTTCCAAATAAACCTTGGGGTCCAAAACCCCATTGAATTTTCCTTTTATTTTCTTAATCAAAATCTTAATGAATCTTAATAATACTTAGACCCCATTTTGCAAATGACTAATTCCACCTCACCTTTTCATAAATCTCATGCCCTCGAGGCCTCTTTCTATTCTTCAAAATCCTATTTTCAAACTTAAAATCAACCAACAAAAACAAAAACATTTTTGAGAGAGAACTACGGTGGATTTGATCCCTTAAACGGGTACGTAGGCAAGGAACAAAATTCCTTCAATTCAAATAAAATAAAAATCCAAAAACATTCTTCTCCCTCCAATTCTTCACTTAGAACTCTTAGGTTTAAATCAACAATTTCAAAAAATAGCATTTAAAAATAAAGCGCGCGCGTAGAAATTAAAGACGGTTCCTATAGGATACTATAGTCGTTATGGGTGCCTAACACCTTCCCGTAGCGAAAACAACTCCCGGACCTCGATTCTCAAGGGTTTTGCTTACTTTTTCCCTTCCCAAGAAAAAATAAGATATCACCGGTTTAAAAGGTTCAAACGTAATCAATGTTTGACACCCGAAAACCAAGATAAAACATGGACAAGTCAACCATTCGTCCTTGATACATTTGACATATGAGCTAAGATGTTAAAACATCATATTTTGGTTGCTCTAGTTGTCAACATAGCTAAGATATAGATCGTCATAACTAATGTATATTCATTTATCAATACTATATATGAAGAAAACTATTCCTTTAAGTTCTTTTAGGCTGAATTTTTCTTTCTCAAAATACCCTCAATTTTCAATACAAATAATACATGTAACAAATAGATAATAATAAATTTAAATATTAAAAAAATGTAACAAACACATAAATATATATATATGTCTGTTTTTTTCCTTTATCATTTAAAAAGTGTAACAAATTAGATGAGTATATTTATACTTACTTTTTCATTATCCCAATTATACCCTTAAATAACTTTTTCTATAATAAAGATCGTTGTTGGTGTTATTCAAAAAAAATTTAGATTATATTTTTTTTTGTTATATTGTTGGTGTCATTGAAATAAATAATCATGATTAATTTGGTTCGTTATAATTTGAAAGCAACAAACATTTATATTTTTAATTTTAATCCAAATCAAATTTCATAAAAAGAACACTATTAATAATTTTCAAATGTTAGCGCAATAAAAAAAGTGGAAAGACGGACATGTGAGTGCCCGTCTTTTCGCTAGTTGTTTATAATTTTTTTTGTCTTTTATTAAAATATATTTTCATATGAACAATTGGTTTGGTTTGATAATATTGACTTGGCATATTGAAGTGTATTCCTCTTAAGATCTTAGCTTCGATTCTTGTCTATCAATTTTTATCACCAAAAACCCAACCATAGATCAGTTGGTGACTTGGTGTGCGGTATATTTAGCCGGCTATGGTACTACTGCATGCATATATATAAACAAAAAACACCGAACAGAGAAACGTAAGCAAATTGGAAAAACCAAAGAAGAAAACACAAAGAAACTTTGACCAATCACATTCAATCATGGACGGCAATGGCATCACTTTATCAACTGCTACAAGTACAAATAATACAGCATTGTTATCACACTCTTCACACACAAAACAAGAGCAACAGAGACTCACACTATTCTTGTCATGACTTCTTCTGGGTTTTCATTATCTTCAACTGCAGAGGAGGTTACTCATGGGATAGATGGGAGTGGTCTTACTGCAATTGTTACAGGTTACATATATTACTTACTATTACTACTTTCTCTTTAATATCATTATCTTGCTTTGTTTGGTTAGAGTAAAATATGAAAAATAAGGACCAAGTTAAATTTATGGACCAATTTGCAATTTTTTAAATTATATAGGGACCAAGTTATATAATATGAAAATTAGAGACTTGCCGCAAACAATAAAAGAGTTTTTTTTTTTTTTTTTGACAAAAAATGTAAAAGAGTTATTAAGACCAATTTGAGATTTACATTGTATAGAGTAAAGAATAAATTTTAATTCTTAGGTTTTTTTTTTTTTTTTTTTTTTTTTATAATTCTCTTTATTTACCTTTGACCGAGTCAAAAAAATATTTTAGCTTTGGCATTATATTTCATTAAATTCCTTTATTATTATAATTCTTTGAATTGACCTCAAGAGATTAAATACATCAATTTTTGTTGTGTCTTAACAAGAGGTCTCTAGTTTAATCTTTTGTAAGAATTAAGTCATTTGGAAAGAATCAACAAAAATAACCTAACTTCCAGCTTAATTTTTTATCACGTGAATTCTAAAAATTCAAGTTCATTCAATATCACAACAGCATCATCATATATAATTTCCCCATTAATTGCATATTTTTTTGATACAGGAACAACACATGGTATTGGCATTGAGACTGCAAGAGTTCTTGCTTTGCGCGGTGTTCATGTGATTATGGGAGTGAGAAATATTAATGCTGGAAAAATTGTTAGAGAAGAAATACTTAAGGAGATTCCTAAAGCTAAAGTCGATGTGATAGAGTTAGATTTAAGTTCAATGGCATCTGTTAGGAAATTTGCATCTGAGTTCAATTCCTCTGCTCTTCCATTGAACATTCTCATGTAAGAAAAATATTACATGAGCTATACTATCAATGTTTTACATGTTTTATTTATGGATCATACCATTTAAGGTCCTTAACAAGTGTTCTGGAACACTCCTTAACATTTTCCTTAAGAAATACAATACATGTGAATGACCGGTAATATAGTTTTGGCTTAATAGCAGTTTTCACCCCCTAACTTTCACGAAGTTGCGATTTTGGCCCTCTAAGAAAAAAAACTACAAAACCGCCCCCTAAGTTTTGCAACTGTAGCAGTTTTGACCCCAAGGCAAAAAAAATATAACACGTGGCACCTCACTTAGGGTGCCACGTCAGCGTAGATCGAGTCAAAATTGACCTTGGGGGCCAAAAATGCAACAGGTGCCAAACTTAGGGGGCGGTTTTGTAGTTTTTTTCTTAGAGGGCTAAAATCGCAACTTTGAAAAAGTTAGGAGACGAAAACTGCTATTAAGCTTATAGTTTTAAGTTGCTCTCTTTTTATAGACATACAGGAGTGGTAACGTTTTTCATTTTTTTTTTTTTTGTAATTTTAAGAAACAATGCAGGAATTTGTGCAGCACCTTTCACGCTGTCCAAAGACAACATTGAACTACAATTTGCCACAAATTATTTAGGTATGTAGGAATTTTCTCATATTTAGTAACATGAATTCTTTTGAGTTTTCCACTGCTTAGATAATTCACTAAATAACGCTTCTACTGTTTTTTTAATGCATAGTCAAAGAAGAGAGTGAAAACAATCTTAATTATTGTTATTATTTATTCCACAGGTCATTTTCTTTTAACAAATCTTTTGTTAGACACTATGAAGAAAACAGCTAATGAAAGCAAGAAAGAAGGAAGAATTATTATTGTCTCATCTGATGGTCACAATTACACATATCCTGAAGGAATCCTTTTTGAAAAAATTAATGATCAGTCAAGGTAAGAACACAAGAATCCTAAATATAGGTTGTTCAGTAGACTCAATTTTATTACTGTTGGAACTTCATCTCAAAACTTTGTTTAGTCATCATATACATGTGCAAAATGTTATTGTCGATTTTAGGTTTATATTAGTCATTTTTGCTGACTATATGTAATATAGGATGTTACATTATGGCTTGCTTTGTATAAATTTATTATTGTCACATGTCATTGATAGTTTGACATCGACTAGGAATGAGTTACGTAAAGTATATGGTGTACAAGAAAAGAGATTTAAATACTGGACATCTTAAGATTTTGGATAGAGATGTAGTGTCAAAATCTCTATGCATGTTTGGATTTGCAGTAAATGTGGCAGAATCATAGCAAGTCAACATGATTTTGTCAAACACACTGCTATTTCAAACAAGCATGAACTTGGTCTTTAACCCTTTGTTGCTCCCATGCTCCTTAGACTCCCCCAACTAGTGGTATTGGAGCCCTAGATCGACCTTGAAGGGGAGTGGGGTAGATCAAGATGTAATGTAACCTTGTAAAAAAGGTCTTCCGAACTATGTGGTGGAGTCAAGTGGCTTATCATGTTGGTTGGTAACGAAAGTACAAGTTCAGTAATGTGGCAGTCTCACCCTTAACGGAAAGATTGTTGGCAATCGAATGTGAGTTGGTAGTCTCACATCAATTAAGAATGAGCTAGATGAATAAAACATAAAACAAATAACTCTCTTAGTATTTATTATTTTGATGCACATGGATGTAGTTGTAGTAGTATAGACTTGTGGAAACCTTAGTTGAATTTAGAAATTAAGCATGAAGATACAATTTGGATCGCTATAAGCTTGCCTTAAAGCACTTTGCTCTTAACAAGATTCGTGCTTTGGGGGCTGTGGACAACTATAAGCTTGCCTTAAAGCAACTTGCCCTTAACAAGGCTCATGCTTTGGGGGCTGTGGATCGTTATAAGCATGCCATTAAGTACCTCGCTCTTAACAAGGCTCACGCTTTGGGGGCTGTGGACGGTTATAATTCTAGAAGGAGCTTAAAAAGGGGGCAACACCCTAAGTAGCAAACCGCCCTCTCAATCCTGCCTTCACGCATAAGAAAATCCCACGCGCCGCTCACAATAGGAAACTAACCGGATAACCATGGAAAAGCTGTTACAGAAAAAGGGACAAAGAGTGCTATAAATACCACCCTATTTATCACTCTCAGAGGACCAGATAATAGACCTAAAACCCTAATCGCTTAGCTTCTTCTCGAGCTGAGTAAACCTTATTGTTCTTACTTCAAGTACAAAATTATTGTGGTGTTTTTGGTAAGAAGTATAGTTTATAATTCATTATTGTTGCTTCCTCTGTGTACAGTTTCGACAGATGGAAGGCATATGGTCAATCTAAGCTTGCTAACATTTTACATGCCAGTGAACTTGCAAGATATCTCAAGGTAAGATGATATTGCTAACATTATTTTAGTTACCATAATATGATTATGCCATTGTTCTTTTAACAATAAAACAACTATTTAAAAGGTTAATGATGGCCCATTAAAGTTAGAATTTTTGTATTGGACTCTACCTTACCGGTTTTGTAGGGCAAGTAACTTTGATATCTATTGGGAAAAACCCATGTTCCACATTGGATAGATAAAACTTTTGATAAGAGTTTATATAGAGGAGACAATCCTCACCTTACAAGCTGGTTTTGTAAGGATGAGTTAGGCTCCAAATTTCAACATGATATCAGAGCTTATTGAATTCAAGGGCTATATTTTTATAACCAAAACGATAGCTTACTGACATGTCATAAGTATTTTCTATAATCTCTTTCAAACAACCTCAGAAGTATTTATATCACTAGATAATCTCAAATTAAACAATTAGGATTTGGATATATGCTTGTTGATCAGCTCTTTGGAATAGATGTTTTAATATAATGCTCAAAGTTTTCAGTCTTTCAGTAGCTAGTAATGTAACTATTGTACAATAACAATAATGAGATCATATTTTTTTTTTTTAATTTCTATTTGATGACTTTCCTTTTCTTTTATTTGCGAGTAAATATGGACCTCTAGTTTTGCCTCATTCACTTTCAGCGAAACACTGATATATCTTTTATTAATTGTTGCATCTTGATCAGGAAGATGGGGTTAATATTACTGCAAATTCTCTTCATCCAGGAGCAATTATCACCAACATTGTTAGTCCTGAGGTTGGTCAAACTATCCCGAAAGGTAACTATCACATTTTACCTTTCTTTTGTATTAACTCTCCGGTACATACGGGGAAAATAGTCCTAGTAAATCGGAATTCGAACGAGAGATAAGTCTAATCAATAATTGTTCGTCGAAATGATCGTTACTAAGTTTTATTGTTATGTTTCTCTCTGAATCATACAGGTCTACTAAATGTTCTTGGGGAATATGTAATTAAAAGTGTCCAGCAGGTATTTTATTTTTAATACAGTTCAATTCAATCTAATAATAATCATTGATTATTTACATAATCTAAAAGAACATTTAATAGTATAATGTTCAATTTGTGGTTATTTTAGTTTACCGTGTTCTCACCTTCAATTTCAACTTCATTGTAGGGCGCAGCAACAACATGCTATGTAGCATTGAATCCACAACTGAATGGTATTTGTGGAAAGTTTTTTAGTGACAGTAATGTGGCTGAACCAAGCTCACAGGCAAATGACACTGATTTGGCAAAGAAACTTTGGGATTTCAGCATGAATTTAATTAAATAGAATATCCAAGAGTATATGTACTTTTATGTTAGAGGCATTACTGCACTGTAACTAGTAGCTAATTACTCTTGCAATTTATCTATTTTAACACAGGAAGAGAAGAGAGGAAAAACACAGGAAACATCAACTGTGAATTTCGGTGTGTAGAATGCACTATATGAGCTCTCTATTTATAGCGAAAATTCACAACTAATAAGTGAGAAACTTTGGGAACAAGTAATTCACATATTAGATATAGTACAAAAATATCTCAACTGAGTACCAAAATATATTATATTAAGTACAAAAATATATTATATTATGTACCAAAATATATTTCAGATCAAGTACTTAAATATATTAGATTGCCTACCAAAATATTTCAGATTGTGTTCCAAAATATTCTAGATTGCTTTCCAAAATATTCTAGCAAAACTTGGGGACTAAGAAAGCACTTTCTAATAATGAATAAATTAATGATTTAATTTATCATTTCCAAATAATAAAATATATATATATATATATATATATATATATATATATATATATATCAATATATATTTTTTCTCTAGTGCTCACTTCGTTCACATAATTATGTACCACCTTAAAGGTACACCCTCACTATATAAACACTACTAATGTGTGTGTTCCATCCGATGTGAGACTTCCACTTTTTTCAATTCACACAACACTAGATTCTACCCAAAATGGGAATTTATGTTTAGTCTTTTTACTCAATTTTCACACATGTTCCAACAATCCCCCACTTGAATTTAAAAAATGGTTTCAGAAATAACGTAAAAAACGTCTCCATAAGATTTGCTGGTAAACAAAGTTGTCGCCTACAACTTGAACCTTTGCATAGCGGATAATATTCCAATTTAACAAAAGTTGCTTACATCATTGAACTCTATCTCAGACATAGAATCCGCACACAAACCTTTTCTAAGGTGTATTCTAAAAGCCCGTGCGTTTATGGCCATGCACGTCTATCTCAGTTTTAACGAACGCTCTAGGTATTCTACCCCGAAGTCCATAGGAACCGGCCTTAGTTCCACATTTGTATAGGTGAGTCTATCAAGAGTAATCATGTAGCTATGCACTCCACTCCACATAGAGTATAGATCTCATTAAGAGTTTCTATTATCTCATCCTTATGTCACTGCAGGATGCATGCTTTCTTACTTTTCTCTTGGGATCTCCAGTCAGTTAGGTCGGGTTACCATCACTTGTGACCTTTGGGCATTAGTCCCATCCTATTGGATGTGTTTAGGACTTTCTTTCTAGTAATTCCTTTCATCAAAGGATTAACTAATTCTTTATCAGTATGTACATGATATACTTTAACTGTTCCTTTTGAGAGTAGCTAGCTCTCTAATTCTTTATGCGTTCGTGCCTTAATAATCATCTCTTGCCATTGTACTAACGATTCTTCAACGTTTGTAATAGTTGCAGTACTATCTCAATGAATTAACACTTCTATAAACAGTTTTACCCACTAAGGGTTCTCATCTAACAAGCATCTTATCACCTTGCTTCTTCACTAGTTTTCTCTAGTGTTTTCATCTCAGATTCATTCCATAGTGGACTGAGTCAATATCATTTGTTTCAACAAATAACTCCTCTAATGATGCTCAATATGCAGTCACTGGTCGCTTTAAGACTCATCTGAAGGATGTTCAATTTTGTATCTTGTACCATTCATGTACAATATGATACTTCTCATTTGTATCTTGTACCATTCAAGTACAATAGAATACTTCTCATAATGTAATCCTAGAGTCATAATCTTCATAAGGCACCTCATGACTCTTTCAATAGCATGGCAATGCTTCTTATCCGTCTACTAATATTCTATTTGTAATATCCCACTTGTTTTGATACGATGTTTTACCTGATAACGATAAAAATGCTCGCGTTTAAGGCTAAGGGTATTTTTGGAATTGCACGCCGAGGGAGTATATAAGGACTTTAAGTAATTTCTTCATAATTTTCCCTTCTTTCCCTCACTAGGGTTTGGCATAATTTTTTGTTCTCCCTTCTCTCTAGAAACCGGTCCACTTTCTTCCTCTCCACACTCAATCTTTACTTAATCCTTCTTCTGTTTAGTCAAGCAAGAGATGAGTAGAACTAAGGGTGTTTGGCTAGGAAATTCTTGAAGCAAACTTCTACAACTTGGATCCTCTCATCTAGAATTATTTCTTATTAAGGTTTTGGTGTGAAGTCTTAGAGGTTTTGAGCTTCACTTCAGTTAATCAATGTGAGTTCTTATTTAGAAATCACCCTTGGGAATATGTGATTATGTTGCATATATATATATATATATATATATATATATATATATATATATATATATATATATACTTAGGGTTTTTTTTCCATAGAGTTTTATTAACTATTCCCATGTCATGCTTGTTAAACTATGAAATACTTGCATTTTGACTGTTTTTCAGGTTTTCTATGATCAATAGAATCATAATATACTCAGGGATACTTGGTTTTGAGGTTTTTGGGTCAAAAACACCATAGAAGTTGTGGTTTACTCGCCTCCAACTCGCTTAGGCAAGGAGACAGCACCAAAATGTGATGTTGGCTCGTTTCGGCAGTTTTGGCGTTTTCGTGTCGATTTTTCTTCGGGCGGTCTTTCTTTTCAAAAGTAAACCCATCAAGCCAAGGCCCTATTGGATAATCCCTTAAATGTTTTCTTGAATGTGAAGCAAGTATATAACTAAATTAGTAAAGCATGGCGTGCGAGAGAAATGATATGCTATTGATCGGGTAGCGAACTATTCTATAAGAAAGGGAATGAAACTAGAGCCTCGATGTAGCTTATCGAGAATTAATTACATGTATGTTAAGACGTGAGATGATAGTTAAATCTTTTCACTAAGAAGTATAAGTAAGACGTAGGTGTCGTGTCTCTTAAGGTTCACATTAGGTTGAATCTCAAAGGGATTCCATTAGGTGAAACGTGATAAGCTTTGCAAGAGGGGCTCGTACGACACTAAGGGAGTCCGATGTTACCTTAGATAGGTTTTCATCGGTTAGTTAGGGATTGTGCTCGGGTTTACTCCACCCCGGGGCTCTCCGTAAAATGAATTCATATAATGTTTATGTTCAACGCTAACCTCTAACTTAATGTTTGCGACTATGTATGTTATGATGTTATACATGAGCAAGCTATGAAGATTACCGACGACAGTGTTAGGTTTTTCCTAATCGTCCGGTTTAGAAACATGTCATGAATGAGAAGATTTAACCTTGACGCACTAGTGTATCTCGGTATAGCGATCTTAGGTTCCCTTGATCGCCATGGAACGTAAGATGTAAGTTAAACCTCTGGAAATATGATGTATCAACGACGGTCCTAGTATGCACTACCGTCTAGACAAGCATGACCACACACGTATAATCAACCGTCAGGTTGTATTGTAGACACGTGGTGACAGTAGGTTTCCCCCGAGGTCACCAATAGCTTAGGGTTAGATAGAGCTCACTGAGGCATTATGTCTAATCCCTTTCCTTCTTTGTTCAGGTTCACAGGTTTCCCGTGGCAAAGGTAAGGAGAAGGCTACGGATTGATCATGCTATCATGGATCTAACTCTTTTGTTTCATAGCTTGATGTTGTGATATGTTATAAACTTGTGTGTAATGAACCTTTGTAGTCCGAGTTTCATTAGACGGTTTATGTATAAGTGTTGTAACATATGACTCAAGTTTGCTTTTGTAATTGAATTCCTGACTTATGTCGTTCCGTGTTGTATAATTAATGTATCCAATATCAGTTTTAACGCTCTTGTTGAAAATTCTAGACACTTTTAATTTGGGCGTTACAATATTTGTTTAACACCATTTCAAGTGTTCTAGAAAAGTTTTACACTTGGATCATAAGGTGTGTTTGCAATAATTACATTTTCTTAAGATATTCTCAACATTGTGAGATTCATCAGAAAAGTTCTCTTTTCTAATCTAGTAATCTTGAAACCAAGAATTACTTCAACTTTGTCTAGGTCTTTCTTATCAATGTTTTTAATAAACAATGATTACACATAATTCATAACATGAATCTTTAAACCAAATATGAGCAGGTTGTCTTCATAGAGACATATGATCGTACAAATATTATTTATTCACTTTATGCTCATTCGATAATATTAGAATGACAAATTTTCCATGTCATTCCTTAGGAGTTTATTTTAAACCTCACAAAGAATTATCTAACTTACAGACCCTGTTTTCTTGTCCATGAATCACAAAACCTTCAGGTTGTTCAATATAGATTTCTTATTCTAGTTCACCATAAAAAGGCAATTTTCACATCCATTTGGAGTACTATCGAGTTATGAATAGCGGCTAAAGGGACTAATACTCTTATGGATATGATTCTGGTGAATAAATGTCGAAGAAGTCTATATTTTTCTCTTTTTATAAAACCTTTTACTACAAGGAGAGCCTTGTATTCATCAACCGTACCATCAGGTTTTAGTTCTTTTCCAAAATCCAGATACAATCGATTAGTTTGCAACCATGAGGCAAGTCGACCAAGTGTCATGTTTCGTTAGACTCTAGAGAATCCATTTCATCGCTTATTGTTTCTTGCCATAATTTATCTTCCAATGAGGATATAGCTTCTTTAAGGCTTAATGGATCTTCTTCCAATGTATAAACCATAAGGTCCATATACTCTTTAGCAATTCTTGCTTTCTTACCTCTTCGATGTTCTCATAACTATTTTTGATTACTGGAATGTGATCATATATAGCGCCCCCACTAGTTCTTAATATACGAAGGGAATTTAGTTTACCCCCACTAGTGCCCCTACTATTCTTTAATTTACAGGGGTACTAACTTCATAGAAATCAACATCGTTTGACTTTATGATCACTTTAGCATTTATATCATAAAATCTATAAGCTTCCCTAATTATAGCATACCCAATGAATACACATTCATAGGCTCTACTAGTGAGTTTAACTCTCTTAGGTTCGAAATCCGAACTTATGTCAGACAATCCCAAGTGCAAAAAATAAGACAAGTTGGATTGTCTTTTCTTCAAAAATTTCTTAATTAGAATTTTTGTTCATAGACTTGGGTACTCTAACCAACATAGATTTCAATTTTCGTTATAGAAATTGAACATATCAAGCATATCAATTTTATTTTTCAAAATTCGCAGACATCAATAAATATGATAAAATATCATTTCTAGGTTATGTGCCATCAAGTTCGCACATATCATAATTTATTAAGTTTAGAGATCAAATTCTCTAAAAAATTATTTATATGAACTTTGGTTCATTTATCCTTACTGCAAAAAATAAAATTGTCTAACCATATAACTTTGGAATTAAGTCCAAGTTACTCAAGTTTAAAATTAAACGCTTGTTCATATAATAAATTTTGATATGTCAAATATTAAAATCACAAAACTTATAAAATATAAGGAGAATTTAATTTTAAACATATCATCAAAGGCGCAGTCTTTTCTCACAAGAATGCATGATACACAAGTCTCTCTTTTAAGTCTGATTCAACTCAGTCTTATTCAGTAGAAATCTGAAATTCATATTCTTTCTTACTTCATATCTCCAATGCCAACAACTTTAATGGTGTTATAATATTATAACAACACTTTCTTATTTTCAGCAATAGCATATGTTTTGAACATAGCATAATCACAACAAATATGGCGCGATGCGCTAATGTTTATCCATCATTCACTTAATTCACCAACTAGAATGAGTTAACTAGTCATATCAATGAATTTCTCTTAGTCATGTTAGGCTACAAAGCAGCACTTGACATGTTCATATAATTGTGGGTCATATGACATGGTTTCTCCCAATTGTATTAAAAATAAATTGTGATCCACTGTCAATTCTTGATGGTGGCTGCTAATTTTCTCTTAGGACCTTTTTGGGGTTCCTATTCTCTTGGCAATTAGAGTTATTTATTCACAGTGCAGTTCTGATTTTTGAAAATAAATTTCAAATAGATTCAAAGTAGTATATGTGAATTTCGTTAGTGTTGTTGTTATAACAAGCAGAACTTCATTGTTTTAGTCGAAAAGATGTATTTATATAGCTTGATTTATCCTTGTTGTATTTAGGGACAACAAAACCTCAATAAGTAATTTCTTCGGTAGACATAGCAGTCGAAACGTCTTAAAATTGTTGTTTTTGGATTCCCAAACTGTTGTATTTCGGTTTTCCGAATTCTATTTTTCTACCGAAGTTGTTACTAGGTTGAGTCACGACCAGGTCGCTCTCTTTAAGACGTTTCGTTGCACTGCCCAAAATTGTGCAAGGCAGACTATCAACCACGCCGCCTCCAGGATAAAACAAGCCCAACTACAACTGTGCGGCTAACTACTGCACTGTAGAAAACCATTCGAGAATTACACCTTCAATATGATACTAAGACCACCATTTTAATACTGAAAGCAATATGGTATTGTAACACTCTATTCTGATGCTGCGACCACTCAAATATGGTGTTACCATCATTCTAATTTTTAACATCTCCAAATATGAATATGGTATTTCAACCACTCAAATATGTTGTTATTTCTAACATCAATATGTTTAAGATCATTCTTATTATACCGAAAAGGGACTATGATCTTAAAATATTATTTATTCTAAAGAGACATAAATAATTGAAAGGACTATGCTCTTAAGACCATTCTTGATTCCGAAGAGACAAGATACCGACAAGGGATTATATGGTCTTAAGAACACACTTAATTCCAAAGGGACAGAAAGGTGTAGAAAAAGGAGAAGGACTTGTCAACACAAGTCGAAGGAGGGAGAAGAGAGGAAAAACATAGAAGCATCAACTGTGAATTTCGGTGTGTAGAATGCACTGTGTGAGCTCTCTATTTATAGAGAAAATTCACAACAAATAAGTGAGAAACTTTGGGAACAAGTAATTCACATATTAGATCTAGTACAAAAATATCTCAACTGAGTACCAAAATATATTATATTAAGTACAAAAATATATTATATTATGTACCAAAATATATTTCAGATCAATTACTTAAATATATTAGATTGCCTACCAAAATATTTCAGATTGTGTTCCAAAATATTCTAGATTGCGTTCCAAAATATTCTAGCAAAACTTGGGGACTAAGAAAGCACTTTCTAATAATGAATAAATTAATGATTTAATTTATCATTTCCAAATAATAAAATGTGTGTGTTCCATCCGATGTGACACTTCCACTTTTTTCAATTCACACAACACTAGTTCTACCCAACATAAGAATTTGTGTTTAGTCTTTTTACTCAATTTCCACACATGTTCCAACACCTTTCTATCAACTGAGATCCCGCCATTGTATTTTCTGCATGCCAACCACCTTTTCTAGCCCTTTTAAGTCTTTAGGGAGCAGTAGCATCCAATGAACGCGCTTCAACAGCCGTATGCTTTCTTGAGATAACTCTTTCAGTATATTCCACTTCAGATGCATAGGTTGAGTTATCACAGACAAGTTTATCCGAAGAAATTAATTCACTATCTCTTAAAATTTGATAAGTCTTATCAAAGGCCTCCAATTTTGCTCGTCTCCAATAGCCCCGCTACTGCCCAAAACATCCACAGAATCAATTGAAATAATCATGTCCTAAATCTGTTAAAAAAAGCAAACAAATTTTGGATTCTATTTTTTCTAATGGAAAATATATATATATATATATATATATAGAGAGAGAGAGAGAGAGAGAGAGAGAGAGAAAGAGAGAGAGAAATAACTGTACAAGATACACTAAAAGTGTCGTCAAAAGACACTGCAAAAATCTCAAGGATCAACCTTCAGCCCAACAGGAGAGCCTGTAGACAACACCCAAGGGCACCACCTAAGAAACACCAAAAACAAAACATAAAAAGAAAGCTACACCAGAAAAAAAAACACTAAACATGCAAAAACCAACACACCGACAAAACACCTGCAGGAAAAAACGAAAAGGAAAGATAAACCGAGGAAGCCGGCCGGAAAGGAGGAGGTAGAGAATCCCTACCCAACTCCCACGCGAACCAAGGAAAACCACCATCACAAATCCCTACCGATGCCAATACAGGACATGCTGCACCTTCCACTCATGATAAGTGCAGGAACTAGTAGGACACTTAGCCAAGAGCCACTTACAAACTAAGAGTTTTCCTCTATCCACCAGAGGCTCCACACGGTGTATGTAACACCTTACATTCTTAAAGCGATAAATCACACAAATAATATAATCATACAAAGGATTTAGATGCTACTTCTTTTATAAGTCCAAACATGCATGATTAATTTTTTAAAACATCGCAGCGAAATAATACCATAATATCTCATCAATAGATAATAAAAATCTCCAAAATAACCATGCTACATAACTCATAATACAACACCAAAATAAATCTCCAGTCTCAACATACCGAGTGAATAAATCTCATAAAGTCATCAAATATAAACAACGGCAGACAAACACCCTAATCAAAGTTGGAATAGGATTTCCTGCTGTAACTGCGTCACGCATTTACAGCTGTGAGCCGTCTGATTAAAATCAATGGTCTGGATTGTTTTATTGTGTAAAACCGAGTTTAAATCTGAACCGTTCAATCTTGAATCAACGGACGGGATTTATTACAGCGTGAAACTGCGTGCTGTTTTTACAGCAGGGAATCCGGGTCCATCAAAGTTCAACACACTAAGACTCCAAAAAAAAAAAGTCGATAAAGCTCCAAATCTAGCCTCAAGCATACTCACAGCAAAGCGGAGACTAATCATGTACGCCGTCTACGCATTCATACAAATAAGGTAGGCAATCAACCAAATGACCACTGGGGGTTAGATAACATTCTACAATTATAGTATAATCTGTTGGGTATTTGTATGTTGGCTTCACTTTTGCTAAAACAAATATTCATCAATGATGTTGGATACGATGTTTTAACATCCTGGCACGGTTCAGCGTGCTCTGTTTGAGTGGCTTGATTTTCACGAGCTTTATCTTTTTAAGGAAACCACGCCTTATTTCTTGTCGGCCAAGATGCGTACTTTTTGTCCAGAATCAGCTGTTTTATTATTTCCTAAAGTTGTGTCAACAATTTAAGAAACTTTGGATGTGTTTGGACTGTTCCTAAAGATGGGCTAACATTTTAGGAAACAAACTGTAACAAATTATTTGTTACTTATTTGTTACATGGATTTGCTGGAGGATCTACATTGTTCTGAAGATTTGTTTCTAAAATATAAACAATATTTTAGGAATCTTTGGTGGTGTTTTTAGTAGTTCCTAAAGATGTTCCCACTTTTTAGGAGTTGATATTTTTGTTACTTGTGAAATGGATTAGCTCAAGGATCTGCCATGTTTGTTACTGAAGCCCAACAAGACTATAGCATGTGCTTCTTCAGTATATATACAAGACTACAAGACCTAATTCATTCACTCATTCAAGACGTCATTCTAAAAAGTCTAGTTTTAAGGTTGAGTCTTTTGTGTGTCTACTCTTGTATAGTGTTGATGCAAGTTTAATAGTGTTTTATTGTAAGCCTTTCTTGTATCATCTTGATACATGCTAAGGATTGTTTATTGAGTTGTAAACTCTTTGTGCTACATTAAAGCTTGTAAGCAAGGTCGTAGTTGTTTGTTTGAAGGTAACTTCACCATTTGTGTGCTTTGAGTCTGATAATCATAGGGGTTGTGATTGACTATAGGAACTGAGATGGGATCTCAGATCTAGGAGTTTCTAGGTTGAAGTCAATACGGGTAGGTCCTAGGTCTAGAGTGGATTTCCTTCCTGGCTTGGTAGCCCCCAGAGTAGGTGACATTGCACCGAACTGGGTTAACAATTCTCTTGTGCCTTTTATTTTTCTGTTCTTTATTTTCCTTGTTATTTTTGGTTACTGCTAGCACGATGTTCTAAACATCTCATTCAACATTTGTTATCTGTGCCTAGTGTTGGAACATTGCCTAGAACATTCTGTTGCTAGCAAGAATTTCATAATCGAATGAAAGTAAAACGACATTTAATTTCAAATGATTAATAAAACTCAACATCATCATAAATCATCAAGCATACAAGCATAATCAAGCAATGCATACAATTCACCTTTTTTCATGCATCACAACAATCACCAAGTTTCACCAATGCACATATACACCAATTCACATATCCAAGTATGACACGACTCACCAATTAACAAGTGCATGCAATGTTCTAGACTCTTCTAAATGCATGTGGTACCAATAGTATTCTGCAGATAATTTTACCGTTAAAGAATCCACCAACATAATAAACACTACCAATTATGTTCTGCAGAAGCTATGTAATAAACATCACCAATTACATTCTTCAAATCACCTCAAAATGACTATGAATGCATGGACTTCAAGTAAGGACTCGACAATGCATAACTCACCAACATATATATACATCAACATAATAATCACCAACATAATTCACAATCAACACCTTAAGGAAAAAGAATCATCAAGATATTCATCATCAATAATAAACACCTTAAGGAAACAATGATGTTTCACAATCACATTTTTCATAAAAGACGGACAACTAACCACATCAAGACATTTACCATATTAAACACCCATTCATCATTGATTCATTCTTACCCTATCATATTATGATGAAGATAAAGTCATTTACAAGGTATCCTGTCTTAAAATCTCTTTCAGACAAAGTTCGTTTATTTTCACAAAAACTAACATTTTTCAATTAATTCACCGAAAGTAAAGCATTCATATTCAAACACCTCAACAAAGCATATACACACATCACATATAATCACAGTAGCATAGACATATCCACATCATAAGCCAATTCCGATTAATTCCATAATACACCTAAGTTCGTCTCATTTTACCGTTTTCCAAAAGAATTTCATTTTCAAAGCAAAACTAAGTTTAAAGTTCACACACGTCTTTCAAAACCATTTTATGATCATTGTTACAGAAAACAAACCTTAACCGAACCATTTTCCTTGAGAAAAATGAGTTTCAGAAAATTATGCGTTCTTGAACATTTTTTAAATAATTTCAATTTGATTCACAAAATCAATCTTAATTCAATTCATTTGATGTTTCCAAAGGTTTAGAAAGCAGATAAACTGTTAAATACATCAAAATAATCATTTAGGAAAGTCCAAACGACCCCCAAGTACCCGAAAATACCAAAATCATGGGTTTCTGCACTGAGCAACTCGCCACGGCGAGCTACCACTTAGCAAGCGAGTTTCACCAGACAGGTGCACCCTGTTCTCGCGTTTCCTCTCGGGAACCCATCCAATTTTTCATCAAAAACCCTAATTTTGATATCCCTTTGTCCCAAATTTGACCCCCAAACTTGTTTATTAGTTAACATACGTTCAAAGGCAATCAAAACAACTAAAAACATGAAATCATCATCGAGTTCATTTTTCACCAAAACTCATTTTTTTTTTCATTTTCATTCAAACTTCACAAAAAACCATACCAATTCAAACCCCATCAACATACAAACATGCATAATCATTTATAAAGTGAATTTAAACATGTTCCAACAATAATCACTCATCAATTCATGGTTTACACTTAGTTGAGCAAAAATCACCAACAACAACTATGAATTTAAGCACATAAACATGTCAATTTCATTAAGTTTAACATACCCATAATTACAAATAAATTAAAATCACAAAATTCATCATCAAAAATTACAAAAAGTCATAATTCACAATAATCACTTATGACCCATAATTGAAAAGTTGAAATTATAGCTTAACTGAAAAAAGGAATTTACCCCCCTTACCTCTAGGTCTTGAATCCACTAGCTTATGCTTCAATATCCCCTTAGTTCTTCAAACCCCAAGCTTTCTTTAGCTTCCTCTTCTTTTTCCCTTTCGCCAAGTTTGTGATCTACTTTCTCTCTCTACCTCTTAAGTTTGTAAAATGAAATAATGAATGTCTTAACCTAGTTTTCTCATAAGAGTTATGTATATATACCACCTACTTTTTTTTTTTGGTCAAGATATATATATATATATATATATATATATATATATATCACCTTCTAATTGGGCTAAGTTTCTAATTGTCATAATGGACTCAACATTCTTACTAACTAATTCTCAAGAATTCTGCTCTTTACCCAAACTGTTTTGCTCATTCCTAAAGTAAATGTCCAAAATGCCCTTACGTAGGTTAACTCACGCTGCGTGAGTTAAGTCACGTAGCGTGAGTTAAGTCACGTTGAAAAACAACAAGAGTTTGGTTCTCTTCTTCCCGGTCTCTCATTCCTACTTCGCTTACCACCCACTTCTTGACTTTATGAAGCCAAGGTTTTCTTCCATTATCCTTTTCATGTTCTGACCTTTTTATTCCGTCTCGTTTTTGTAATTCCAAGAGATTCAATTTTGTAGCCAAGGTTGAATAACATAAGTTTATTGGAATTGAAGCTTGCGATTTGAATGGGGGTTGAATTGTAACATAACACATAAACATGAATTACAAGCAAAAAGTAATCGAAGCTTGCGTGTGTTACCAACTTGCATTCAACACTTACAAAAAGTAATCGAAGCTTGCGTGTGTTAATTGAATTGTAACATAACACATAAGTTTATGAAAAAGTGATTGTTGGCAACCAAAAAACGCAAGTGTATGGCTAAGAGTGAACGAGAACTGTGAACTTTACCTTTGTTTTTCTACCTTTGTTTAAACGTGAGTTAACTCACGTTGAAATTTACACTAGCGTGAGTTAAATTACGCAGCGTATGTTAACTCACGCTGCGTGTGTTAACTCACGTAAAATTAATAGTAGCGTGAGTTAACATGCGTAACGGCATTTTGGACATTTACTTTGGGAATGAGAAAAACTGTTTGGGTAAAAAGCAGAATTCAATTCTCAAAAGTTACTACTTACTTAATCCACTAAAATACGGAATAATAATCATCTCTAAATAATTACCCCATCTCACTAGTAACTTAGTAAAAATAACTATTGTCACTAAAATGTAAAATATAACCTTCTTAATAAAATGACTAATTTACCCTTACTCGCCAAATGACCAAAATACCCCGTAGTCTAAAAATGACTAAAATACCCTTCTAGGCCAAAAATCCACTAATCCCTAATAAAATACATACAAGGACAAATAAGCACACATAAACACATATAATAAATATTTAAAATAATTATAGCGAAAAACGGGTTGTTACACTATACACCACTAGCAAACATAAGGTCATTCCGGGATGTCCAGATGGTCCAAATGCATTATCTTTAGTACTAAGTAATTTAACCCAAGTCCATCTGCTATAATCATCACCAATGACTAATCCATATCTACTTCCATAAATAGATGTAGTTCTAATTGGTCCAAATAAATCAATATGGAGTATTTCTAACGGTCTGGAGGTTGAAACAATGTCATTAGTTTTGAAAGATGTTTTAACAATTTTTTCTTCTGGTATGCACCACAGAGTGCATCTGAATGATAGTCAATGTCTGATAAGCCATTGACCAGTTGTAACTTACTAAGCTTAGAGATTAATCTCCAGTTAGCATGTCTCAACCTTTTGTGTCATACCCATTTCTTATCATTCATTGATAGAAGACAAACTACCTTCTGATCAACCAGTTCAGAAAATTAATTTTATAGACATTATTCTTCCTCTTTCCCTTAAACACTATGGACTTATCATCTTTGTTGATATTGTGCAGTTGCTCTTATTAAACATCACATCATAACCACTATCACAAAATTGACTAATGCTAAGTAGGTTATGTCTAATACCATCTACCAACCACACATTATTTATTGAGATTGAAGGGTTACCTATAGTTCATATACAAATGATTTTGCCAGTCTGGTTCCCTCAAATCCCACAGTTCCTTCAAAGTGTGTAAGAAGCACTTTAAGAGACTCAATAAGTTCTTCTCTAGGAATTATAGAATATACCTCATTTTCATCCTTAGAGTGTGTATCAGGTTTAGATTCTAAAGCAACTGTAGCCACTAACCCTACAACTACATTTCCTTCTTCTACAACATCATCCTTATCAGACCTTGACTCACTGTCCAAATCTTCCCAGGTGGCCATTAGACTCTTCTTGATTTGTTTTCTGAACTTGTTGGATTTAAAGTTCGTTTCTTGGACTTCTCCTTTGGTTTCTCTTTCTGAAGATCACGACAATCATCAATAAAGTGTCCTGACTTCTTGCAGTTGAAGCAACCTTTATGATCTTCCTTCCTTGAGCCTTTGTAACCACTACTTCTGCTCAAAAACTTCTTGTTATTCCTAGCCAGATACTGAAGCTTGTTGGAAAGCATAGCCATCTTTTCAACAATAGCTGGGTCTTCATCCGAACCTCCATAATCATAAGCAACAACATTGTTAGTTGAACCAGATGCTTCACCAGATGCCATGTTTTCTCAGAATTTTTTCTGTTACACTGCTAAGTGCAATAACAACAGAACCAAGACTTTGATACCACACATGTAATATTTAATCTAAATGCAACAATTAATTCGTATTATGATCAAAGTTCAACATCATTAAAACTCAAAACAAACATATTACATTTTTCATCAAAGTTTCGCAATGGCATAAACAACATGTCCAAAATTTATCTCAAGATCTCAACATCAAAATTCAATCTCAAAATACATCAAATAAAACAACATGGTTCTCAACATAAATCCAACATAGAATAAAATAAAGCAACTCTGGAAAAGGTCCTAATAAGAGCCTAGACTAGACTCTAAAATCAAAGAAAATGAGGAAGCCTCAAGCTAATCCTTGAAGGTGAAAAAAACACAAGAAGTGAGTTGAACTGTGTTAGCTTTTCTTCTCCTAAAACCGACTTCTTTGATCAGAGTCTGGTAGAGTTCAGAGTCTAAATGCAGCGGATAAGGAGAGAGAGAGAGAGAGAGAGAGAGAGAGAGAGAGAGAGAGAGAGAGACATAAAGCAATTATACCGGTTCCTTCCACAATCCGGAAGTAGTCTTGTCCCCCTTGCACTTCCAAGGAGAGTTCACTAAAATCAATATCTGATTACAATTGCTTAAGCACATAAGCAAGACACTTCAAACTAACTCAATCACAAAAGCAAGAGGTTTCCTATGCTCAATCAGAACTGCAAGAGACTTCCTATGCTCAAGCACAAAAGCAAGATACTTCTATTGTAAACAAATCACAATGAAAAGAGTTTAAACACTTGATATACAATAAGAGGTGCGTACAATACAAAATAGATACTGACTCTTTTAAGACTCTAGAATTTCTAAGATATGAAAGTTGTTAAGAAATTCTAAGTGAACTTTGATGTGAAACAATTTCAGCAGTGGTTAGACACTTGTAAAATTGTTGTATGAGTCTTGTCAATCTTCAGGTCTTCACTACTTTACATTGAGGTGTGAAAGATACTTTGAGGATTGCCAACACATCAAAAAGAGACGATATGAAGCTTGATCAAATCACCAATGATCTGTTGCTTGATTTAGTTATTGTCCTATGAGGGAACAATTTTAAATCCATTCCATGTATAATAACCAGCGTAGGTGGAACTGTATTCTTGTACTATTGCAGACATGAAGAGTGGAGTAGTTGTACAAATGTACTATTGTCCTTTTCCTGCGCTCTTCAGTGGATAAACATTCAATGTCTTCAAATTCCTCTAAATTAGTCGTTGCTCCAGACTTCCATTCCTTTTGCAATCATAAGCATTCAGAATAACAAATTCTAATAAACTTCAGCTTCCAGTCTTCAGACTCTGATGAACTTCAGCTTATAATGGTTCTTCATATTCTCTGATGATGTCAGCCTTTGGTAGACAGCTTCTGATGGTCTTCAGAGACTCTTTCTTCAGACTCTGTCTTCTTCAGACTCTATCTTGCAACTTAAGCTTCTAGTTGTAAATTCCATTGCTCTCATTTGTTCTTCCAGAACCTATACTTGTTTTAAAGACATACAACCTTTTTGTCTATGGTCTTGCACACTTGAACAAATATTAGCATATCCAATTGCCATTTTTAATACCTTGTTATCATCAAAACTCAAAGTGGTATTGTTAAACACATTTTATGGCGAGGAGACCAAAAGTCATTGGAGGGTAAGTTTACATTCAACATTAAAAACATAAAGGATTTACTGCCAACATTCTCAATTTGTCATAATCATCAAACTACACATCTCCACTTATATACACATATGCACATAAATCACATAACCAAGTACGATACATTTCACACTAACTCATATGCATGCAATGCTCTAAACACCACTCTATATACATACTGTACAATTTTTGGATGTTGGAGTTATTTTACGGACTAATCCTATCTCTAATTGGATATTGAAATATCCTAATCACCACTTGGATATTGAAATATCCTAACACCAAGACTCATGAATGCATGAACGTATGACTCATCAAATGCATATGTTCATACAAGACATAACCATCTAAACTTCACCATTTTATATACATGTATTCATCATCATTATATTCACACACACACACACACACACCATCATGAATTATCATCATCAATAAATCATCTTCACTAAAATTATCATCAAACATATACCACATCAAGAAACAACATTCCTTCATTTAACACAATTTGCATTTAAAGACAATTAAGCATTTTCACCTTGTTAATCAATAAATCATGTGCATATAAATCACTAATTCAATCATTATTCATCATATTATCATGAGTATAGAATCATTTTCAAGATACCATGAGTATAAAATCATTTGCAAGTTACCATGCCATAATTCATCATTTCACCCATGTTCATCTATTTTCACATATTTCACCAAAGCCAAGTTACATGTTCACATACATCTTTACAAGTTTGGTCAAAGTTCTAATTCATGCTTATGTTCAAGTTTGGTCAAAGTTCGTCTCAAAATCAACATAACCAATCCAATTTCAAGCATGCATGGTTACATAATATTAATTCAACAAAACAACAACAAAATATCACAAAAGGAGTACTCAGGGATGTTCTGAAACATCGCCGAAGGACCAAAGCGTGCAAAACAGCACATGCAGTTTTTGCACACCTCTCCATGGTGAGCCACAAGGTTGCTCATCGAGCCCCTGTTTTTTTGGTTATCCAGAAAACGGGTTTCCCTCTCAGGTATCCTCTCAAAAATCCCATTTTTGATCTCAATCATCCCAAAATCATTGTATGAATATTACGCATAGTTAATTCAATTTAAATGAGCATTTAAAACACATTAAACACAATTTCACATTTGAGTTCAGGATTCTTCACCCAATTTTCCAAAAACTTTAGAACACCACACAATCACTTTTAAACTATGAAATTATCACTTAAAAATTCATATAAACAACACCCATACATACCCAATCAATTATCAAGAACATACATCATGAATTCAACAATAACATCATGATTTTCATCTAATTAAGCTAAAATCTCAAGAACAACTTATTCTATATCATTAAACATGAGTTTAAACACATAAACAACTTAATTTTACAAAGTTCATCATACCCATAATTAACATAATTAATTAGCACGAAAATCAACTTAACACAACACCAATTTCATGAAAATCAAAAAAACAAACATGACCCATAACCATCTATCACTCATAATCTTTAAATGGTGAATATAAACTTTCATCTTGCCTTAACCTTCCAAAATCCAACTTTAATCTTCAATCTACTTTCCCTCTTCATTTCTCCAAGCTAGATCTTGTTTTCTCTTGAAATTCTTCTTTTTTCCTTTTTCTCTTCATATTCTCTCTTCTCCCAACTTTGTCTCTTTTCTCTAAAAGGTTATAACGAGCTCTTATATACTCTTGGGCTTAGTTACGCTCACTAATGAGCTTAGTAACTTTCTACGACTCATAAAATATTACTATGCAATTACTCCATTAAAATCCCTACTATTACTTATACACCATTATTCTATTAATTACCCCCAATTTGCTACCAATTTCCTTAAATACTCTCCATACTCAAAAATACTAAAACTCCCTTCATAAAATTATCAATTTACCCTTACTCCTTAAATTACCAAAATACCCTTATTTTCTCTAAAACCCAATTAACCCAATAAACAAAACACACCAAACAATTAAATAATAAATAAAGCAATTAAATAAATAAAATCCTAAAATCGGGTCGTTATAAGACATCCAGCGATTTTATGACCTTTCAACACATCTCTCATGGTTGTGTCTACCATCACCAACTTTGTGGCTCCAAACACCACCAATAAACAAATAACCTCTCAGTCGAAAAGGACACTCGCATTTAACTGAACCAAAAACTTTGGCATTTCGGGAATCATCTTATATTTCAAGTGAAAGAATTGGCAACATAGTAGGCGGTTCAATATCAGGTGGCAGTTCATTGGGGGCATCAACAAGAACATCCATTACTGAAACAGTGCGAAAGCAGGGTCAGAAAATGCAACCAGTTTCTGTACAGGTGTTGTTCGGATTATACGATTTGAACCACATTGTTATATTTCAGATTTATAATCTGAAAGTCTATAGTACAGATTCATTGACGTGATCAAAAGGAAAGCGCCTAGAAATCGAATGAGGGAGGGTTTATATACACATTACCTTTGCATTCTAACGAAAACAATGATGTTCACGCATCTTGATGATCAGATTGCTACTCCAAATCATATTTTCGCCTAAAATTGTGTGTTTACAGACATGCATGGAGTGTTTGGTGAAAAAGATGGTGAACTTTAGCTAGGTTCTGGATTCCCATTATATAATCAAAGTTTTCGGATTTCGTAGTTTTCCCGGTTTTTTTAAAATGCAGGTTTTTCGGAATATATAATCCGAAACGTGTTAAAGTATTTCGAATTATATATTTCGAATGACGATACATCCTCCTTTTGTCAATGATGCAAAGCTTACATGATGGACATCAGGTTTTGGGTTTTTTTTTTGGATTTTAAAGTCCAAAACAAGTTCGGATTATAAAACTTGAACCAAGGGTAAAATTGGAAAAAACGCAAGGCGCGCGAGAATGGCATAGGATGGGAAAAGTAATATTAAAAAAATATTTGCCCAATGTTTGATTTACTCTATTTGTCTTAGATCTTTTCATTGGACCACCTACCATGTATAGCATCATTGAACCTAATGCTCATTAGGTCTCCATCATTATTTAAACAAATTTAAGCACTCTTTCAGAGATAAAAACCCTAATTGCCTCTTTCACTATTTCACTCTCATATTTTTTTTTTTCATTTTCTTTTGATTCTAGTGGTACTGATTTCCTCTGGTAAGATGTCTATCTTTGCAAACTCGACTTCTCTATTCTTTGGTTTTTATTTTAATGTTCCTCGAACTTATAGAAATAACTACTTCTCATCTTTGTTTTTTTTTTTTTTTTATGCTTAGGTGATCTTTTGAGTCTAGGAAGTAAGAAAGGTAAAACCTTGTATAGATCCACAAGAAAAAACTTAAATCCGTTGATTAGAAGGTAATTGCAAGAAATCCAAGATTTTAATTGTTGGTTAAGTGATTGTAGGTGATGTTTTAGAAATTTCTCCCAACAAATTTCATGGTGGTTTGTTTAAAAGTTTTGATGTTTGAGTACACGAGAGATCTTGAAAATGTATGTTGTATGACCTTGTGTGGTGTGTTTTCTTATTATTATTTATAATAGCACAAAGCTGTTTTTCAAAAACTTATTTTTATCAAGAAGCTCTGCATGTTGATCTTCCTTTTTCTCACATGTTTCAGTTTTAAAACATAATAATTGGTAATGTAAACCCAATTGATTGTGTGTTAGACTTGAAAAATCAACTCGTATATGAGATCCATGCATCCAATCATATGTGCGACATTGGTAGTGGAAATGAATTAAATTATATTACTAATATATTATTATTAATATATATATATATATATATATATATATATATATATATATATATATATAGTGCACTTTGACTATGTTTACAATATTTTCCCTCAAAAAATAAAAATTCTATGTATAAAATATTTGGTAAAATTATTTCATACTTAAAAAATTGATAATTAGTTTTTTTGACTTATTGATTAATTGATTTTAATATGATAATGTTTTTAATAATTGATGGTAATTAATTTTTTTGACTATATTTTCCTTAAAAAAAATATATTTTTTGACTAAACTTTTTTTGAGGGAAAAAAGTTTAGTCAAAAAATATATTTTTGACTATATTTTTTGACTAAACTTATTATACGCTTTTTCCTAAGAAAAAAAACTTATCATATAAGCAATGTTATTAAATTACTAATTTAATAACTTCAGTAAATCTTAATTATTTGATTATTATTTATTCAAAGTTATTCCAATATATATATATACATATCATAGGCAACATTCATGGTTAAAATCTCAACTTTAGTGGTTAGATAATTTTGATTAGAACTTTATTTTCCTGTCGCTCGTCACTATATATCAGGTGACAAAAATATTTTGCACTAAATTGAAAAAACCTGTTAATCGTTAATGTTCGCCTTAGGTTTCTTTGATAGATTAGGTCAGTTGGTAATAATATATGAGGGGTCAATTACATTGTTGTTATATTACACCGTTTAGTGTCATTTCACTTTATATGTATTTTAAAATTCGATCATTGAATTTTAAGTTTTATCATGTAGATCAATGTTTTTTTTAAAGATCATATAGATCAACATATGTTATGTAAATTTATCAATGTTTTTTTTAAAGATCATATAGATCAACATATGTTATGTAAATTTTTGCGTAAATCTAAAATTATTTGATATGTTATTAAGACCCATCAAGATTAAGGATGTTCAATAAATGTGCATAAACCCTTCATCTTGGTGGGGTCACAATAATAAACCAAATAATTTTAAATTTGTGCAAAATTTTACATGGTTGATCTATATAATAGAAGTTTACAATCCAACAGTCAAGTTTAAAAATACCTATAAAGTAAAATGATATTGAGTTGTGTAAAACTACATCAGTATAATTTGATCTATCATCGTGTGTGTATACTGTTTACTTTATTGAATGTCAATTTTCCCAAGGTTTTGAAGTTAACATAAATGTATTCTCTATCTTGTCAGATCAACATCGAATAGGTGCATAAGTTTATTATTTGGCTTCTTAAAAAAAGAATTTTATTATTGGGTAAACTATGAACTTTTATTTTGAACATTAATAATCAAAAAAACGATAATTAAAACATTCTCCGTCTTATGTTAGCTTAGTATACAACCAAATTAAATTTTAATTTCTATCTTTCATTGTTGTATTTAGGCACAAGTCCTGCTCTATCATAGTAGAAGACTTCTTTGAAAGCTCTTTCATTTTTCAAATGTCTAAAGATTCTATGGTAATTGTGAGACCTGAGGTACGCAATGATATCTAGTAATTATTGTTTTTATTCATTAGGTTTATTTATTTTTCTGTAGATTTTACTTTGATATTATATCTTGGAAAAAATTGCTAGTTACATTCTTTGAATATTTATGTAGATTTTCCTTTGAATTTTATCTGTTGGATGAGATCCCTTAATGATAGGTTTTTATTTTATTGAAGATATTGTTTTTAATAACAAATTAATCTAGGTCAAGTATCAGTTCATGCAAAAATAACTTTTGTAATCATTTACATTTATTTGTTTTTGCTGAATTAAGAAAATAACAACATAAAAAAGCCTTAAGATATTCCAACCAGGTAGGTGCTCCTTAGAACCTCATCATGCGCTCATGAATATTATTAAAAAAGAGGGAAAATAATAAACACAAAAACTGCGGGATTAGGTCGATTAAGAAAATAACGACATAAAAAAGCCTTAAGATATTCCAACCAGGTAGGTGCTCCTTAGAACCTCATCATGCGCTCATGAATATTATTAAAAAAGAGGGAAAATAATAAACACAAAAACTGCGGGATTAGGTCGATATTGTTGGGTCATGAGGGGAGCCTGGGGGACCGTCTGCATCGAGGCATGAACAACCCTACAAGTGAGAGAGACACCACACTCTTACCCAAAACCTTACCTTAAGGCAATAAGTTTATGGGTCCTCTTACTTATAACGTGTTCAACCTTTACTCTTTTATCTGATGTGGGACATATAACTCAAACTTGCAACAGTTACCTCAAAAACAAAAAGATAAAAAAGGAGAAAAGACCAGCAAAAGAAACAAAAATTATGAAGGTTACAATGATCCCTAAAAAAGCCGTAAGAAGGCCTTGTGAAAGAGTAACCCACCAGACAAAACTATTACTATCATCTCCAAGACAAGGTGCATAATCACACGAAAATAATTGTTCTAAGAAAGGAACTTTAATGAGAACTTACTGAAAGAGGACCCCTAGAACGGGTGTGATGTGTGCCAACTGAACGAACTAGTTTGACTTACGTTTTCTTTCCCCTTTTTGTGATATAAGGAGTAAATACCTTCTTCATTATCATGAGATGTGGAACCATTGCATGCTGCCCAAGCTTTTTATATTTTCTCAATATCATCAATGACTACCTTCTTCCAAATAATGACCAAAGGTACATTTCTTTGTTGCATCATTTATAAACAAAGGTGCACCTACTTCATTGGCAATTTCCGCCACTGTTTGGGGCAGCCAATATTATTGTGGTAAATTCAAAAGTCGAATCCATATACATATACATGTGACTACTTTTGCGTGTATGGATTAAAGTCAGGCTCCCATTTAGAAACCCTAGGCAAATCGAGTTTAAGGTTGTATGATCCAATAGACCAGGCCTTCAATTTGTCATGATGAGTGGTGAACTAGAATTCAAAGAAACCCCAACCAAGATAAATGAGACGCCATTGACCAAGGTCCTTGCAAAAAATTTGGAGCTTCAAAGTGATATCACGGGACATAAACAATCTTCCGTGTAGGTTGTTTTTGCGAACCTCCCATATATTTTTCGAGTGAGTTTCATACAAACGGAGTCTCCCCTAGTGCATGGGTTAGGAAGATGTAACATTGAAACATCACCTTGATTAACTAGATATTGCGCAAAGGAGCGCTTTGTCCCTTGCTGTTGTTGTGCGGCTGATGGTGGATCTGGGCGATGATAAGCCAAACAGAAACCAAACTCAATCCTCATATGAGAAATTGCAACAACAAAATCAATAACATAAGGAATATGTGAAAACAAAAGTGAAAGCAATTGATGTTATCTACCAACCAAATTACAATGGGTTGACCAATCAATAATTTGGCCATAGAAATTCACCTTTTTAAAGTGAATAACTGGGGTTTCGAACCCTGTCGCTACATATATTATACAATTTTTTCACCAACTAAGTTATGCTCATGGAGACAAATGTTTGTAATCATTTACATTACATGTATATATTTTTTCACCAACTAAATTGTGCTCATGGAGACAAATGTTTGTAATCATTTACATTACATGTATATATTTTGACAAAAAAAAAAAGGCAAAATTACTATAGCGATCCCTTAACTTAATTTCAGATAACAATTTTATCATTTATATATTTTTCAGGTTATTTTTGTCCTATTGATGAATTTGCATATGATTTTCAAGATTCATATTTATAATTTTACTTTGATATGAACTCTTCTTTGTTTTTTTTTTTAACAAATTTTATGAACTTTTAATGTTCAAATATATTGTCCTTCACTCATGCTTTAAGATAAATTTTAGATTTGATTCTTGAAAACTCATAAGTAAACAAAACAAAAGGATAAAAAAATTAGTGAAAAAGAATAAAGAATGAAATTGTTATATAAAATTTAATATAAAAGATAAAGAGTGTAATTTACCAGAGTTTTAACATACAAAGTTTTTCAGGTATACATCATTGACTGAATAACTAGTTTATCGATTTCTCATCATCTAAAGTTTATTGAATATATTTTCCTTTATAATGCATAGATGAAATCATATGTTTGGATTAAAACATTGGATGGCTATTCTCAACAAGTAGAGAAAGAAGTAGCAATTATTTGTCCCGTGATTCATTGGGAAGTTGTTTTAAATGGAAAGGGATTTTCAGAAAATTGTGCTGTGTTACTTCCACCTTGTGTCACTTCAACAAGTTTGGATTTGATACTTGATTATTGTAGGTTATACAAGAAAAAGGTATGTGATGTTGCCAACTTTCATATAATATCAAAATTACAAACTAGCTAATTTTCTTTTTATTCTCATTTTTGTTGATAGTTAAATTTTTTTGTAGTAGCAAGACTTAATAAAAGAGTATTTGATTGCTACTATATATCACAGGAGTGCCATGTATTTGATGAAATAATTTCTTCAAAAGATCCAAAGACGCTAGTAAAGCTAGGAACTGCCGCTGTATACCTTAAACTGCTGCTTTTGGTAGACATGATTTGCAAAGAACTTGCTCATCAAACTGAAAGAGCAACTCGTACGTGAAGAGATTTCTGATATATTTAACATACAAAATGATGAGATCCATGAGGTATATGATCATAACCAAAAACACACACATTGACACTTGACGGCTATGATTTTTCTTTACTTACATTTGGTGTTGATACAGGAGAAGTTAGTGAATATTATTATATCTTCGATTGGTGCATCACGTCTCAAACTTATGACGAAATTTCTACGAGTAAGACAGAGAAATCTATGTAAGGTATGTTTTACCTTTTTAATTCCATTGATATTGATGGCGACATGGACTTGCAATGGGTGAAAAATATATTTTACTCGAATGAGTAATGCTACTGACAATCTTTTTGAACACCCTATTTAATACTCACTCTTTTATTGATTGATTTGGTTTAAATCATTGTGGATCTACACTTAAAAAATTAATTGGACCCACGTGGTGGGACATACATTAATTTCATCTAATAAAAGCAGTGTTAAAAAGAGTGTTGAAAAGTGAGTTTTACTAGCATTTCTCTTACCCGAATTAAATGTTTAATAGTACAAAATTGTTACCCAAAACAAACAAAGATGTATACTTGGATGTTGTGAAAAATATATTTTACCCGAATACTAATAATTTTTTGTCACCATGTGTTGCAAATTATACTAAGGTGGTGGAGAGACAGGAAGATAAACGCCCAATTGATGATTTACTTGAATTCATCAATGGAGAAAATGGTGGTAATATTTCATGTCTTTGACCTTGACGACTTTGCTTGTTATAGAATTGTTTTTGTTCATTCATTCAATCATATAGTTTGTAGTAAACTCTCCTTGATAATTTAATGAGGTTTTTTTGAAGAAAGATAATTTAATGAGGTTAATACGCGATCTCTTCTTTCTTTTTTCTATGCATAACTTGCCTTAAAGATTGATATGATTTGACAGATATAAAAGGAGTTTCGACAAAGAAGAAGAAAAAGAAGAATAGGAGAAATAAAAATGAATCAAAAGAAAAAGAACTTTCTCCAAAAATTATAATTGAAAATGATAATAAGGTTAGAATCTTACCATTTATTCTTTTTGAGAATTCTTGTTAATTAAAGGATGTTAGCTTTGACTACCCTAGAAGGATATACATGTTTTGCTAGGTAGCTAGCTTGAGAAACAGGTCATCTCCCAAACCCTAACTACCTTATGCTAAAAACAAGCAAAGTCGTTAACAAACTTTTAACAAACAATACTAACTTGATTACCATGTGATTTAACCAAACAAGACTTGATTGAATCACAAATATATTATACTACCTTGAATTAACAACTAACATCCTACCTTTATTCAAGTTTCCACTTTCACCATACCAATAAAACTTCTTAGCTTGATGAACCTGTCACCCTTCAGAGGTTTGGTGAATAAATTTGTAAGTTGCAGCTCAGTAGAACAATGAACAATATTCAATGCTTCCTTGTTTACTTGTTCTCTAAGAAAATGGAAGGTGGCTTAAATGTGCTTGCTCCTTCCATGCAAGACTGGATTTTTGGCTAACTTTATAGATAATTTGTTGTCTATAAACAAAGCTATAGGTCTGTCAACTTCAATTTCCATCTCCTTAAGTGTAGCTTCAAGCCAAACAACTTGACAAGTTGCTAGACAACCTGCAATGTACTCAGATTCACAGGTTGACAATGCTACCACCGGTTGCTTCTTAGCACACCAAGAGATTAGAGCATTCAGAAACTTGAATTGGCAGCCTGAGGTGCTCTTCCTATATTGGTTATCCCCACACCAATATGCATCAGAATAAGCTATCAATTCTATATAATCCTCAGTCAGACAATTAGGTAACAAAATGCCATATTATAGTGTTCCCTTAATTTATCTCATCACTTTTTTGGCTGCTAGCAAGTGAGAAGCTTTTGGTTCACTCATTATGCCAACTGCATAAGCAATATTAGGCCTACTATTGCACAAATACCTCAGTGATCCCACAATTTGTTTGAACAATGTAGGGTCAACCAATTCTTCATCTTCATTAATCACCAGTTTCAAATTGACTTCAACTACTAATGATGCAGGATTGCAACTTACCATATTGAACCTCTTTAGTATATCAGATGCATACTTCATCTGATGCATAACTAAACCTTCATAAATCACATTGAATTTCATGCATAGGAAGTATGTCAGCTTGCCTAAATCTGTCATCTCAATTTCTTTCATCATTTGGCCTTTGAATGCGTTTATCTCATTCATGTTGCTACTAGTCACAATTAAATCATCAACATATAAGCAGATGAGTATCTGATTACCTGCTATTCTTTTCTTCATATAGACACCATACTCAGACCTGCACTTCACAAATTCTTGTTGCACAAGAAAATTGTCAATCATCTTATTTCATGCTCTTGGAGCTTTTTCAAGCCATAAAGAGCTTTGTGTAATATGAACACCATATCTTCCTTCCATTTGATTTTGAAACCTGGAGGTTATGTTACATACACAATTTCAACTAATGGACCATTTTAGAAAGCATATTTCACATATAAATGGTACATAGGCCAGTTTCTTCCACAAGCTATAACAACTATCAATCTCACAGTTTCTAGTCTAGCTACTGGTGCATATACTTCAAAGTAGTCAAGGCCAACTTTCTGCATAAAGCCCCTTTCTAGTAGCCTTGCTTTGTGCTTTGCTACTTCACCATTTGGCTTCGGTTTCAATTTGAAATTCCATTTAACATCAATGGCCTTCTTGCTAGTTTTAACTTGGTAAGCTCCTAAGTATTGTTTCTGTTGATTGCATTCAGTTCTTCAATCATAGCATTCTTCCATACCTTTTCAGTCATTGTTATTTCATAGTTGATTGGTTATTTCATAGCATTCTCCTTCTTCATTAACTTCATTGTCAGGAGTTATTTCATGACTAGCTATTCTTGTGGAAACAAACGTTTGTCTTCTTGAAACTCCAGTGGTTTGATTCCATACAATAGGTACCCCATCTTGAGTATCAGTTTCTTATTGAACTTGTTCAACTTGTTACTCTTCAATTAATGCAGGAATTGTTTGATTAGAACTCTTCTATTTCTTGTTGTAATCCCAAGCTTCAATTTCACAAACTTTAACATCTCTACTGATCACAATTGAGTGATTCAGAGGATGATAGAGTCTATAGGAACCTATTTCATGATATCTAACCAATATCATAGGATCACTCTTGTCCCCTAGCTCCTTTCTCTTTGCATCAGGGATATGCTTTTAGCACAAGGAACCAAAAATGCTCAATTGTTTTGCAGATTGCTTGCTTCCCAACCATACTTCTTCAGGAATTTGATCAAGCTTCTTAGTTGGACATATGTTTAAGATGTATGTTGCAGTTCTTATAGCTTCTCCCCAGAATGTGTTAGAAATTTTCTTCAATTTCAACATGCTTCTGGTCATATCAAGCAAGCTTTTATTCCTTCTTTCAGCCAAACCATTGTGTTGTGGATTACATGAGCAGTTACTTCATGAACAATGCCATTTTCTTCACAATACTTCTCAAACACCTTTGAAGTATACTCTCCACCTCCATTAGTTCTCAAAATCTTAATAGATTTTCATGTTGTTTTTCTACTAAGACTTTGAGTTTCTGAAATATATCAAAAACATCACTCTTTGCTTTGATTAGAAATAACCAAATTTTCCTTCTATATTCATCTACAAAACTGTTGAAATACTTGTTTCCCCCTAATGAAGGAACCTCCAATGGGCCACACACATCTGAATATACTACATTCAATATCTCTTTTGATCTATGTGCAATGCTAGAGTTCAATGGAAATCTAGGTTGCTTACCAATCATGCAAGTATCACATGTTTTGTTAGGTATCTCCAATTTAGGTACTCCTAGAATCATGTCTTTATCAACCAGTTGATTAAGACTCCTAAAATTGAGATGATCAAATCTATTGTGCCATAACCAGCTATCTTCTTCTTTCACAGTAGCAGATAAGCAATTCCATTTTATAGCTTTCATATCAGTTTGAAAGGTTCTATTCTTTGAAAGGGGAGTTTTCATCACTAACCTTTCTGAGTAACCTTTCTGAACAAGCTGACCAACACTCAGCAAGTTGCATTGCATACCAGGAACATATAGAACATCTTCAATTATTGCTAACTTTCCATTTTTTTCCTTCAATAGCAATCTTCCCCATTCCTTCTGCAACAAGTGTTATATGATCAGTCAATCTCACCTTTGTATTCTTTCTAGGATCAACTTCCCTCAACCAATCCTTATTTCCAGTCATATGGTTAGAACAACCAGTATCTAAGAACCATCTTTCTGAATTGTAGCTCTTATTACTTGTTGTAACCATCAATAACACTGTGTCAGAATCTGAATCTTCTTAGGCAACCTTAGCTTGTTCCTCATCATTATTTGCTTTCTTTTAATTACCAAACCAGTCCTCAGAAGCAAAGTGATCAAACATTTCACATTTAAAGCACTGAATTTTCTTCTTATCAAAACCTTTCTTCTTGTTCTGATAAGAATTTCCTTCCTTTGAAGATTCACATTTTTCTGAACCTTTGTTCTTGCCTTTAGACCAATCCTATTTTCACCAAGTGTACTTGGGCTATCAACGCTTAAGTATGTTTTTGTCTCACCAAGAATCATTGACAAAATGTAAATGTTCAATGCATCAACAATATCATTCGTAGGTGTCAAAATTTCCCCATTCTTTAAAAAAAAACGAAGGATCATTCATATCCTCCAAAAGTGATAAAATATGGTATCACCTGACTTTTTAGGGCAAGAAGAATTCTCAGTGATTCTTATTGGTAGATTGTTAAATGTGTTATCCTAGCACCTGAAATAAGCAATGATGTTATACCACTTTATGCTAAAGTGAAAACAATTTCTCCTCTTCATTTAATTGTTGCAAAAATTGATTCCCAATGAAGGTTTTATCGATACCACATACTCATAAATATGAAAAGTCCACCGCAATTCTCATCCACAAAACATAGTTTGTGCGATAATAATTAAGCTCATCATTAATAAGAGGAATTTACTATTAAGAATTCAAAGACAAGTTCGATTGAGCATAGATTTGAAATACTTCAGTCTCTTAATGTTTATCTACAACAATTCTCTATCTCCAGAAATGAAAATTTTCAATTCATTCTCAACAAAATCAAATATGTTATATTAAAAAACAAACATTTGGATTAAAAAAGAAAGGATAAGTGCAAGAATATCCAAACATAGTCGTAGGTCTGTTTAGCCAGAGTGATATTAGAAATTGTTATGTTTTCTATTCATAGTAGATCATCAAACAAAGCAACTGAAGATTGTCTTGTCATCTGAGTGATCCCTTAGGTCAAAGATGCATTTCCAGTTTCAAACATGTTAATAATATAAGAAAATTTTACTCAGGTAACAAAGAAATAATGATTGTGGCATAAAGTGGCAGCAATTTAGGAAAATTTGAATCAAATAACTGTGTAAAAATAGATGTAAAATTTTAATTTTAATTTTTTTTGAGAGCATGTAAAGTTTTAATATTAACCCCATTTTAATCTCCAACAGTTCCTTACAAAACTAAACAACTTCTATATATAAGATTTCTTGTCACTATGTGTTGCAAATTATACTAAAATACTTCACATGTTTCAGGATGTTGAGGTTGTGGACAAACAAACATATGGGCATCAAATTGACGATTTACTTGAAGACTTTAATGGGAAAAATGGTGGTAATATGTCATATCTTTCCTTTTTTATAGAATTATTTATTTGTTTATTCAATCATAAATAAATCTTGTAGTAATGTCTCCTTGAGAATCTAATATTTTTAACATACAATCCTTTATTCCTTTTCAAGCCTTACATAACTTGTCTTAAAGATTCATATGATTTGACAGATATAAAAGAAATGACAAAAAATAGGAAGAAAAAGAAGAACAAGAGAAAGAGAAAGAAAGAAAAAGACCTTTCTCCAGAAAATACAAGTGAAAATCATAATAAGGTTAGCCTATTACCATTTTGTTTTAACACTATTTTGTTGTCTTCATGTTTTTTTCTTAAAGGGATCATTTCTCACAATTGAATATATTTTTAGGAAAGCATTTCTCTTGATCATTCACATACCCATGACAATTCAGCCATTCCCTTAGAGGCCCCTTCAGAGGAAAACTCAGAAGCAGAATATGATAATGATTTTGATCCTTTAACAAAGGCGAAAATTGACTGGTTAGTTACTTTCTTTCTTTAAGTTCTTAAGATTTTGTGGAATAAGCTCAAAACTAATGCATGTAAATATGACAATATGTCTACATTCAAAATAACATACTATGAAAAAAATGTTGCTTTTCTTTATATTTCTATTTATGATTTATGAAATAGTCGATTCGCTAAGAAAATTGGTGTAGTCCGAGTAATAAGAAATTTCGTCCCCTTAATCATGTGGTTGTGAGTTCAACTTCTAACTCACTATTTGATTAAGGGGCCCTTGAAAGTATTGTACATGTATTTTACTCTTAGTATGAAAAAAAATTAATCATTCAATGAAATAGTTAGGCTAGACAACATGACTAGGGTTTGAATCCCGACTCATTCACTTATGTGTTTAAATTTCTAATGATTTTGTCATTTAGTCTATCCATCCGTGAAATATACCATTTTCCTTATATGGTGTTAGCATGTGAATTCTTTCGATCCCAATATTTTTCTAACGAAAATATATTAATTAACCAAACCTTTTCGGTGATCAAACTTTTTTCTTTTGAAAAATAATTGTTTTTTCTTTTGAAAAAAATTAAATTTCCAAATTTTGTTCCACTAACGACAAGAATCTATATGACGAGAAAGCTGAACCAAATCAAGCACTCTGAAAACCCTAGAAATAATTCTTCCTCCCAAACAAAGAAATATATTTACCATACTAAATATCATTCCCATCTCAGTTATACCGTACTTGCAACCTATAATAATAATTATCTTGTTGTTGTGAAATAGTATGGATAGCCTACAAAACACATATTTTGGGAGAAAATGCTCCATTCTATACTTCTTAGGAGCTCCTAATTCTCATATGCAAAATGATTATGAAAATATCATTTTAAAAAGAGGAATGGTACCAAAGGATCTCCCTCTCCAAAGAGATATATGATTTAGACGAAACTTTGCACTTCCTGAACTTGCACCAAGCATCATAAACTTTTCTATTTACCATTTACGAAACCCGAATCCACTTCTTTATTTACCAACCCCGAAAAACATTCAGCTGCAATTAAAAAGAGGATTGGTGCCAAAGGATCTCCCTGTCTTAAGCCCTTTAGAGTTACAAACTCCTCAGTTTGACTACAATTTACAAGAATCGATACCGACACTGGAGTTAAGCAGGACCACATCCGTAGCCACCAGAAATAAAAAACTTCATCATCCCTAATACATAGTCTAAGCAACACCGACTAACCGAGCCATACGCTTTCTCAAGGGCTCACCTTTGGAAACAAACACCTATTTTCCTTCTGTTTGCAAGGTATAGAATTTCATTCAGACTCACAACTCCATCCGAGATATATCTCCTTGGTAGAAAAGCATTCTAACATTTTGAGATTACAAAAACCAAAACCCTTTTTTAACCTACCAATAAGCACCTTTGATAATATTTTGTACAAACACAATATTAATGATATATATATTGGTCTATAATGATTCAAAGATTGGAGGTTACTTCATTTTTGAATTAGGACCACAAAAGAAGCATACACTGCTTTTGGGTGGCTTGGCATGATGATGGAAATCATTTAAGTAAGCCACGATATCCAGGGCTTTGAGATTAAACATGTCCGGTCGAAGGCTTTTATTACCATCACAACTCCATACCGTTTCTTGAACCTCTTCCACTATAAACGTACCAAACAACTCATTGTTATCCGCGACATAAATTGACTTAAACTGAATATCATCAAAAATCGCTCTTTAATACACTTCTCCCCCACCTTGATCACCTCAATGTAATTTTTCTTTCTATTGGATTTCCTACACACATGAAAATATTTTGTGTCGACATCACCCTCCGGTAACTACTTGATTTCTTGTGTATAACACTCTCCTTGGCCCTCAATTGTGTCTAAAACCTATATTGTAACACCCTTGTTTGCTACTTAGTTACCAAATAACCATTTACTGCAACTGAATCTGATTCATTCATATCTTTAACAACCTTTTCAATGTTTAAATCTAGCACCCGAAATACCTTCGTATTCCATGTTCAACCCAACAATTGTTGAATCGAAAGGGTTTAGGACTTCAAAGACTATCCGTTGCGATAGGCTAGTCATTGCGATAGGCTAGTCATGACACTCCCATCTGTACTAAACCAAGAAAATTGTTTTCCAAAGACTAGAATATCAACTAACTTCATAGTATCGATGAACCCGTTAAACTTCCTAAATTTTGCTAGATTGTATTTATCCGAACCTCGTTTACTTTGTCTTCTTGAAGTAACAACGTTTAAATCTTTTGCCACACACCACTCCCCTTCTTGAAATTCATTCTTTAAGTATACTCTCCTCTTACCAATCATGTTGCAAGGCAAATATACATTAACAAAGTAACAGGCGATGTTATTCCAATCTGCACAAACTCGCCTTCATACAACGTGTCTTTCTCTTCACTCTCCAATTTACACATCACGTTGAGGCATTTGGACATGTTTCTCTTAATAACATGTTATATTTTCTTGTTAACAACTTATATATGTTATGAGAGAGTGGCAGAGGATGGGTTCGGGGTGTTGAACAAGCCGGGATGTCTGAGTTCTCCTTCATGTTTTCCTCACTCTTGCCTTATAAAAAAAACACTAGAAGATTCTTATCCAAGTTAAATGAATTGAAATTATGTCATAGTTGTTTTACATATTTTGGAATTTCATTTACGTTTATAAACGCTTATATCTATTAATATTATACATCGACAAAAAATATATCTACTAAAATTATGAAAATGATAGTGTTGTTGTGTAAATTTTTTTTTTTCCTATTTAATTTTCATTGATTGAATTATGTTTCTTTTTGTATAGCGAGGTGGAATATTTTGAAAGACTGTTACGCTTATCTTGGCGTGAAAGGATAAAAATGAGTAATATCGGTATCTACGAACATCAATGGTTAAAGCTATGAACCAAAAGAGGCTCATACAAATGAAACTGAAAGGATATTTACAATTACAGTTTGGTGTTTCCTGAATATATTTTTTTATGCAAGTGAATATATCATGAATGTGCTGGATTTTTTATTACTGTTGCGAACACCATGTGAAAAATATTAGTTTCGTTATGATTTATAAGTAAAATGTCAAACTATTTTAAAACTCTGAATACAACATTGAAGAAAAATATAAGAGAGGAAGAGATGAGGTGATTGTCAAATTGTTTTATTTCTTAAAGTAGGGTGACTGTTTTTTTAGGTCGAGTATCCCTTGTATATTTCTCGAGTTATGGATGAAGTACTTTTGATATTTTTTTTTTCATTATTTAATTAATTTTATTGCTTAAAGAAATAGAGGAGAGTATTCTATATCATTTATGTTACAAGTGAACTCTATTTATAGAAAAATACAATATTATGATATGAGCCAATTGTGTGACCCAATAACTTAGTTATTAATGGCCATCCACTTACTTATAATAATCATAACACCCCTTTTTGTATGTTCATTGGAGTTTTCTCATGAAAATCATTCTAGAAAAAAACTAAAGGTGAAAAATTTTAGTGAAAAAAAGGAGTACAACATTATTTTCGGGGATAATCTCTCTTGTTAAAAACCTTATCATAAAAACCAAATGGTATAAAACGATGGTTTATGGAAATAAACTACATTTATATCTATTTATCTATCTATCTATCTATCTATCTAACTAACTAATTGTCTATATGTGTTTGTTTGCTGCCTGGCTGTACCTATTTATCTATATTATATTACTCCCTCCGTCCAATAGAGAAAGTCTATCATAGTCACAAATATAAATGTATAGTGTTTGGGCACACACACATCAAAATATTTTTTTAATAATAAAAAAGAAATTGATAATAAAATGATTTAGTCTTTTGAGAAAAAAGTTATTGATGTGTGTGTGACCAAATACTATGCATTTATATTTGTGTCCATGCAAGAATACCTCCCGTCCCATAATAGTTGAGCATTTTGTTGATTTCACACATATTAAGAAAAAAGTATATAAGTGAAACAGAAAGGAAAATATTTTTGGTGCATTGTAAGTATTAGTGCATTTTCCATTATCATAAATGCAAAGACTATATTAAATTGGGAGAAGTAAAAATTGTATTAGTTATAATCATAATTGGAAAAAAGTAATTTATATTGCGTGGAAAAGTGAAATGAGTCAATTTTCTTAGGACAATTTTTTTTCTTCAAATGACTCACTTATTTTAAGACATGGAAATATATTATAAATCCTATTACGTTTTGCAGCCATTATTCCTAAAGCCTAATTTTCTAACCAATCAAATCTACTGTTTAGACTGAAAAATTCACATATTAACCGAAATCATGCTAGCTAAGGCGATTTTTCTGCGAAAAGATTATTGTTCATGCATCACCTTCTTCAACCATTCTTCATATGTAGGTAACTAGTAAACCACCCACCGCCACACCTCTTTCTTCTCCGATCATCATGTCCAACACAATTATTCCATGGCCTTGTCTCATTGACTACTCTGATGACTCAGATCTTGAACAAAACCAATCAAATAAAAACCAAACCAAGTCTAACTCTAAATCCAAAACCACTGTTTCTTCAAAGAAATCTCCAATAATCCCTTCGAATCGTCTCCATGAATCCATTCCTGTTCATGTTTCCTCTGGAAAAGACCCAAAAACAAACCAACAACCACAAAAAACCTTTGCTCAAGCGGTCTCGAACTTGTGCGATATTCCCTCATCACAGCTCCCACAACCGGTGATCATGGGTGATAGAATCTCTATTACGATTCCTGAAGAAGAGTACGAGGCAGGAAGGCACACATGCAAGTACAATCTACATGCCAGGGTTATATGGCCAAAGGGTACAACCCCTCTCTCCACTTTTGACTTGAAAGCCAAGCTTTCAGGAATATTGAAAAATCTAAGCTTGTGGGGTGTAACTTCAATTCGTAAGAGTTTCTATGAATTTACATTTACTTGTTTGTAGGATGTTAAAAGGGTCAGATCTATCCCTTCATGGAATTTAAACCCTGGTATTTTGAAGTTGTTCTATTGGACCCCTGACTTTAGCCCTGAAAATATCACTAATACTTCTGCACAAGTATGGGATCACATCTATGGTCTGGCACAAGAATATTGGGGCCCAAAAATTTTGTTTTCCATAGAGGGGTAGCCACTCCTATTTGCACTGATGCTGCATCCTCAAAACCTATGATTGAACGAACCTTTTGTCTCTATGCTAGGGTTTTGGTAGACATGGATGTTTCTCAACCTTTGAGATATAAAGTTCTTGTGGAAAGAAAGGGTTTTGCGTTATTTGTCGAACTTGATTACGAAAATGTTACTGATTTTAGTTCTTATTGCAAGAAAGTTAGACACCACTTTGACTTTTGCAAGCATAGAATTCCTGATAGTGAGCATGAGGTTGTGAAAAATGACAAAGGACACATTAAACAAGCAAGAAAAGAAGTTATAGTGAAGAAGTATGTTGCTAAGGAACTGGGGAGAAATGTTGAAAACCCAATTGTGGTGGAGGAGACACGCAACAAAGGTAAAAAGTCTTTTGAGGGAAACACACAACACATAGGCAACACTAGTGGCACCAAGAGTGCAACTACTATTGCACAACAGAACCAGTTTGCAGCACTAGAGGATGAAAATGATCAATTGCAGATTATTAAAAATATGATGAAAGAAACTGATATGCAATTGGAGCAAGAGATTAATGACGAGATTGCTGTTATGCACAGAAATAATGAAAGTAATGAAGCAGACAACAATGAGGTTAGGGGTTTAACTGATGAAGATTCAAGTACACAGGACACTGACTTTGTGGATGCCACAAAACAAGTCAACAACTCTTTGGAGATGGACAATAATAGCTTTGTTAGTGCAGAAGTCGAAGATCAAAGTGATGAGGCTATTAGGAAACTAAACAATGATTTTCTCCAACAATCATGGGCCAACATAGAAGCAAATGATGAGGCGGACCAAAGATTAATTCAACATTTGGAGTCTGAGATTCCAGACAATCAAGGTGATTTTACCCTTGTGACTAGACCAAGAGGTAAAGCTTTCAAACTAAAAAATCCTGTAAATAGTAATTATGCAACCAGAAACAAAACTGGTGCACGTAAACCTTTTAGATGAAGATCATATATTGGAACATTAGGGGTATTGCCAATTGCCCATCTAGATTGGCCTTTAGAAGATTAATCAACCTTAATAATCCATACTTTGTTTTTTTAGCAAAGCCTTGGATGAATTTTAATACTTTCAACTCTAGAATAGACTCAACCTAAAAACCTTTGCCTTCAACTCTAGAAACCTTCCAAATCTTTGGTATATATGCTCTATTCAATTTAATCCCAATGTCATACACTCTGATGATCAACAAGTCTGCTTTAAACTCCTAATTAACAATACATAATTTTTCTTTTCTGTTATTTATGCCTCTACCAGCAACTTGCAAAGGAAAAATCTTTGGCAAACCCTAAGTTTTTTTGTTGTCTACTCATCCTGCTGCTCCTTGGTTAATAGGAGAACATGAACATTATGGTGCTCTTAACCCTGCCAGACCAGCCATTGCCAATTTTCATAGTTGGACTGATTCAAACGCCCTCCTACATTTACCAACTCGCGGTGCTCTTTACACATGGGACAACGACAGAAGTGGAAGAAGACATGTGAAAAGAAGACTTGATCGTTCCATTTGTAATTAAATCATGATTGATAGCTGCACCTCCATATCTTGTTTTACCCTAACTAAACACAGGTCAAACCATTTCCCTCTCCTTCTAGAATTAAAAACTGATAACCTGACCTTCACCTCTAGCTTCAAGTTTTTGAGAATGTGGACATTGCATAAAGATTGCAAAACCTTCATTTCTGATTGTTGGAATGAGAATGTGGTGGGGTGTCCCATGTTCATCTTAAACACAATTGAAAAACCTGAAAAAACAATTTGAAGATATAGAACAAACAAGTTTTTGGAAACATCCATGATTATATCATTAAAGCGGAGAAAAACCTGGACAACATTCAGGACAAAATCCAATTACACTGGCCACACAGATGAACTCCACAACCTAGAAAAATTTGACGGTGAGAAAAACACAAGAAGGGGGGTTGAATTGTGTTTTAAAAAATTCTTCGTTTCTCCTAAAAACTGAACACACTGATCAGAAGCTAAGTGAGACAGCTTCTGAAGTGATGGTCAGAATCTAAATGCAGCGGAATAAAACAGAGAAAGGGAAGAAGAACGACACAAAGCAATTATACTGGTTCCTTCCACAATCCGGAAGTAGTCCAATCCCCCTTGCACTTCCAAGGAGATTTCACTAAGAGTAATATCTGATTACAATTGCTCAAGCACACAAGCAAGAGACTTCCTTTGCTCAAGCACACAAGCTGGAGACTTCCTTTGCTCAAGAACACAATCAAGAGACTTCCTGCTCAAGCACAACTGCAAGAGACTTCCTAACTAAACAAATTTACACAGAAAATTGTTTAAGGTTGAACACTTGATATTCAATCAGAGGTGCTCACAATATAAATCAGATACAGACTCAATGGACTTAAGAATTTCTAAGATATGACTTTGAGACACAGAAATTCTAAGTGAATGCAGAACAATTTCAGCAGAGGTTTGGCACTTGTAAAAATGTTGTGAGTCTTTCGTTCAGCGTTCTTGCATTACCAAATCTCTAGGTCTTTACTCCTTTATATAGAGGTGTGAAAGAGACGTTGTGAAATTGCCAGCACACCAAAGAGTCGTTGTTGAAGCTTGATCTTTCACCAATGATCTTTTGCCTGATTTGGTTGTTGTCCTATGAAGAACCAATTTGAAATCCATTCCTTATCCAAAGGAACATATATGCAGGCGAGACCGTATTCTGGAGCTGTTTTCTTGTCTTGTAGCGTGGACACAAAACAGAGTAGTGGAGAACGTGGTTGTACAATTCGTACAAAGTACAATGTCAACGCTTTCGTCCAAATTGCAAGCACATGCCTTCAAACACCTTTGAAATGACCGTTGCAATGTTCCACTAATTTTCTGCTGTGTTTTCGAATCCAATAGACAGCTTTTGCAATGTAGATTCTTCAATTCTTTGAATCTTCTGCAAATCCAGTTGATCTTCAGCTTCTGGTGAAATGACTTCTGATGAGGCAGCTTCTGATGATGCAGCTTCTGATGAAGCAACTTCTGCAGCTTCTGATGGTGCAGCTTCTTCTGCTTCTGATGATGCAGCTTCTGATAATGTGGCTTCTGGACTTCTTGTCTTCAGGAGCACTATTCTTCAGGAGCGCGTTTTACTCTCTTCAGGAGCAGCTTGACTTCAGGAGCGCTTTCCACTTTCAGGAGCGTATTGCCTTCAGAATCGTCTAAGCTTCATTTCCATTTGCTCTTTATTTGCTCATTCAGAACCAATTAATGATGTAACTTTAACTATGGTCCTGTACACTTGAACAAATATTAGCTAGTCCAATTTACAATTTTTAATACCTTGTTATCATCAAAACTCTTTGAGGTTCATTGTTAAACACATTTTGTTCCAACAATCTCCCCCTTTTTGATGATGACAAACAATAGTATTTAAAAATTGATCAATTGTTGTTAATCTAATTAACAAGTTGACCTTTGGGGTTCTGAGGTTTGTAAGCTCAGAGTCTGAGGTTTGTAAGCTCTAACTCCCCCTTAGTCTGATAGTCTTTAAGGTGAGGTTTGTAAGCTCCCCCTAAGTTCTATCCAGGTTAATTAAATTCATTTTTCGCACAATAATATCAGAGCAAAAAAAAATGAAAGAATTGACTTATAGATAAGAAGAATGGTTCAATTAATTGTTATTTGAAATTTGATACTCCCCCTTTTTGATACACCGATAAAAAGGATAGAAATTTTCAAAATTTTCAAACATTAATTAATGGGACTCAGAGCCTTTAAATACTATCACATATACTCCCCCTTTTGTCATTAGCAAAAAGACATAAACAAAAAGAAGAGATGATAAAAACATAAGATTAAAGGTTCAGAGCATAATTCAAATAATTTTAAAGCATATTAACCATCTTCAAGGATTAAATAAACAAGCATAGCAAGCATTATTATCAAAGCAAATAATAACATACAAGGTATAAACAGTTAAAGATTTTCAGAAGCAGGAAGAATTCAGAAGCTTATAATATCAGAAGCAAAAGGAACTAATTCAGAAGCAGAAATGAACAAAGAATATCAAAAGCCTAAAAAGACAGAAAAATAAGCTAAAAGTGTGCAACTATGGGTTTGGCTTATTTCTCTAGAATCTTCTTCAGAAGCTCTTGAACATCAGCATACTTCTTGTCCATAACTTTTCTGTAGTTGTCTTCTCTGATCTTGGCTTCTTGCATATCAGCTTCCAATTTTGATATCTTCAGCTTCTGCTCTAGTAACTCTGTTTCAAGCCTGTCATTTTCTTCTTTGAGCACCTTGTTCTCCTGAGCTAGAGCCAGGTTAGGTGCATCAATTTTCTCCAGGATCTCAGAATGAATAATCAGATGCAGCTCCTTAGGCAGGAATTCATCAGGTTCTTTGCCTCTGATACTGAGTGGATTCTTCACCCAAGTACCAAGAACTTCAACATCTCCAGTATTCTCTTCTATGCCATTCAACCAATCTTCCAGCTTCTGCTTGGCTTGCTCTTGAGCCTCAATGCAGGAATCATGCAATGCTGAAATAAGGTTGACGACCCTTTCTTTGATCCTTCTCCATTGCTTCTGATAGCTTATTGTATGACCTAGATCATTTCTACTTGCTATCAGTCTGAGAACTTCAGAAGCAATATCTTCCCACACATCTTTTAGTACTTGAGAATCCAGGTAAATGGTGGGAGGTGAAGGTTGTTTAGAGGGTTTTGGAGGGGCTAGGGGAACAATTGGTAGGTTTGGTGATGATTGGTCATTTGTAGTGAAGGATTGGCTAGTTGATGGTTGGTCAGGAGTGGGGTCAACTACCATATCAGAGGCATGATCATATTGATCATCCTCAGAGTCTGTGTCCATATCACATACACCAGTATGGTGGATGATCTTGATGAGTTGAACTGGTGAAGAAGATATGGAAGCAGAGGTTAGCTCAGGAACAATGTGTTCAGGAGCGGCAGTTTCAGGTTAAGGTTCAGGAGTGGGTTTAGTAACTGGTTGTTCAGGAACAGAATGTTCAGGAACGGTCTTTTGAGGAGTGACTTGTTCAGGAACAGATAGTTCAGGAACAATTGGGGGTGATGACGTTGTAGGGGGTGAAGATTGAGGGGGTGAAAAGGCTTTTTCTGGTGAAGGGTTTTGTTGTGGGGGGTCTTCTGAAACAACTTTATCAGAAGCAGATGCTTCTGGAGTTGTCTCAGAGGCTTTCTCTGATGTTGAGGTAAAGCCAGATTGGGGTAGTTCACCTAGATAATGGCTTTCTAGGTGATCTAAAAGAGATGTGTCTTCAGAAGGAATAGAGGATGTGGTACAAGATGTGTGAGAAACTTGAGGTACCTTAGATAACATTGTAGAGTTATCTACTGCTTCTGAAGTTCCAGGATTCTGAACTTGCTCTACATTTTCAGCATCAGCTTCATCCTCGATTAGCATCCTTTCTCCTTCCTGTTCTTTTTCTAGTTCTTTCATGGCTTTCACTTCTCGCCTATTTGCTAAGAAGTCATCAGAAAGTTCCTTAGCCATTCTCTTCATGGCTGGAGTCATTTCAACCATGGAACTTTTCATATCAAGTGGAGCCTTCTTTCTTTTCAGCTTAGGCTCAGCTTCTTCATTTTCTATTTCATCCAAGGCTTCATCCAGCTGCTCTTCGGTGATTACCAGATCTGCCTTACCCTTTATTCTTTTCTGAGGAATAGAAGCAGCACCAACCTTCTGCATCTTTCCTTTATCCTTGGCAGAAACAGATTCAGCTTCAGACTTAGCAACTTTTTGCTTTTTGGTTTTAGCAACAGCAGCTTCTGACTGAGTACTAGTTCTGGCCCTCTTTCCTTTAGTAGGAGCAGCCTCCTCCTGAGGTCTTGTAACTCCCTCCAGGACATACTTAGCAACTAATTGAACTAGGAAATCAGAGTCACTTTCCTTAAAGATGGGAGGAAAGTCCCTGATTATCTCAGTTTCAGCAGTTGTCATCTCTAACCACTTCTCATCTTTAGGGGCTGTCTTGAATATGTGCATAGAATGCAATGTCTTGCTACTGATAGTCTTCACTGTAGTAGAAACTTCAAAGCATTTATCAGAAGCATCCCTTGTCTTTCTCAATAAAACCAGCACTCTCCCTTGATAAAAGATCTCAGAGAGCAATCTTCCATAGGGCACTTGTTTCCTTCCTTTGACTGTGCCTTCATTAATAGCCCAGCAGAGATGATCCATTACATATCTTGGGAAGTTTATCTTTTCCAGATTGGTCATGAAGTAAATTGCTAGCTTCTGTTGGTTGTTGGGTTGACCAGACCCACCTGCTCTTTGAAAGAAGCAATCGTTACTGAATTTCACCAACATTCTGTTGTGAATCTCCATTTCAGAAGGCTTAGCATCTTTGTTACCACCCAGAAGAGTGTTGTAGTAGTTTTGCAGCAGGACATCATCCTTCTTAACTATTTCTTGAAACCTTCCTTCTGCATTCATTCTACAAGCTTTAGCAATTATCTCCTCTGTGATGGTTACGGGAATACCCATCACTTCAGACCTTATCTCAAGGCTACTGAAGGAAGTGGGATTCAACTCTATCTCCATCTTTCCTTTCTTCGACCCAGCTTGTTTACCTGCTACCTTCACAGGCTTTCCATTGACGATTTCAGCCCTTAACCAGAAATCTTTGACCAAGTTCACATACGTTGGCCCATTTAGCATCTTGAAGTATCCGGACAGCTTCTGAGTTTCTACATAACCTTCCATGTCCACTTCGTGCTTCTTAAGTGAAGTGAAGTCCACTGGCGATTCTACTTGGACGATTAAGGATTTCCATGGAATATCCATAGTCTTTTCTTTGTAGACTGACCCAGATTCTGTTGCGCCTTGCTTGCTTGAAGTAGATTCTGAAACTTTAGAGCTTGATGATGCCATTTGATGATGATTGAAGAAGATTTAGAGAATATAGGGTTCTAAGGTTTTTGCGCTTACTTCGCAAGAGGTTTGAGAGCAAAATGTGTTTGTTGTGAGTGAGTAGTGTGTGAATTGAAAAAGTGTTTAAGAGTAAAAACGTTTGCAATTCAAAAGAGACAAACAAACATAACATTAATGACAAATTGGGAGCGCGTGAAAAGTACTTTCAAAGCTATTAAATCATCATTGCCCTTTTTGTTATACACCAACACATACAGGCCACGTAAGAAGTTCACAGAGTAACTACCAAGTTAGTGGGCCAGAAGTTACTTTTAAAAAGTAACTCCCAACGTTTCCACTAATTCAACTATTTGAAAGCAATAAATCCAGCTTCTGGACTTCAGATGCTGACGTCATCAGTATCAGAAGCGAGTTTTCCTCAGAACCTCAATAAAGAGCTTCTGATGGACTACTGCTTCTGAACTAATTTCAGAACCTAAAATCCTATTCAAGAGCAAGCAAACTTTAATCAGACATTTAGTGCATGTTCAAATTTTTCTTTATAAAATCAAATCTTTCAACAGTTAAAGGCTTAGTAAATATATCAGCCCATTGATTTTCAGTATCAATGAATTGTATATCTAAAATTCCTTTTTGAACATAATCTCTGATAAAATGGTGTTTGATTTCAATGTGCTTAGCTCTTGAATGCAAAATTGGATTTTTAGACAAACAAATAGCAGCAGTATTATCACAATAAATGGGAATACTGTTAGCAATTATCTGATAGTCTTCCAACTGATGTTTCATCCAAAGTAGTTGTGTACAACAACTTGCAGCTGAAATGTATTCTGCTTCTGCTGTAGACATAGCAATAGTTGTTTGTCTTTTGCTAGCCCAGGATATAAGATTATCACCCAGAAATTGACAATTGCCACTGGTTGACTTTCTTTCAATCCTATCACCAGCATAATCAGCATCACAAAATCCAATTAGCTTATAATCTAAGGATTTCCTATAAAGGAGTCCAAGATTAGTTGTTCCTTTCAAATACCTGAAGATTCTCTTGACAGCAGTCATATGAGATTCTCTAGGATCTGATTGGAATCTTGCACACAAGCATACACTGAATAAAATATCTGGCCTAGATGCAGTAAGGTATAACAAAGAACCAATCATACCTCTATACAACTTCTGATCTACTTTAGCTCCTTCATCTTCTTTGCTTAAGGTGCACGTAGGGTGCATTGGAGTGTTCATCACTTTACAATCTTCAAGTTTGAACTTCTTCAGAAGCTCCTTTGTGTACTTTGATTGATGAACATAGACTCCATCTTTGCATTGATTGATTTGAATGCCAAGGAAGAACTTCAGCTCTCCCATCATGCTCATTTCAAATTCATCCTGCATTAACTCAGAAAATTCCTTGCAAAGAGATGCATTAGTAGAACCAAATATTATATCATCAACATATATTTGCACAACAAGAATATCTTTCCCAAGGGTCCTTCTGAAGAGTGTAGTATCAACCTGTCCTCTTTTAAAATCATTCTTGATTAAGAAATTACTTAGTCTATCATACCAAGCTCTGGGAGCTTGTTTCAAGCCATATAGTGATTTCTTCAGTTTAAAAACATGGTCAGGATATTTAATATCCTCAAATCCAGGAGGTTGCTTGACATACACTTCTTCTTCTATGACACCATTTAGAAATGCACTCTTGACATCCATTTGATATAATATTATGCCATGATTAATTGCATAGGAAAGAAGTAACCTGATTGCTTCCAATCTAGCAACTGGAGCAAACGTTTCAGTGTAATCAATGCCTTCTTGTTGACTATACCCTTGTGCAACAAGCCTGGCTTTGTTTCTTGTTACTTCACCTTGCTCATTCAGCTTGTTTCTGAATACCCATTTTGTTCCAATAATGTTCTTGTGCTGAGGTTTGGGTACCAGATCCCACACATCATTTCTCTGAAATTGATTCAACTCTTCTTGCATAGCTAGGATCCATCCATCATCTGAAAGTGCTTCATCAACTGTTGTAGGTTCAATCATTGAGATTAGTCCAATCATTGACTCTACTTGTCTGAAATGTGATCTTGTTCTTCTTGGACTATCTTTGTTTCCAATGATTAGCTCCTCAGGATGTGAAGACTTGTGTTTGAATGTGTTTCTGGGAGGATCTTCTTGATGTGAGCCATCTTGTGCTTCATCAGAAGCAGCTTCATCCTGCGCTTCTGATGTGGGTTCAGCTTCTGGAATATCTTCAGATTCAGCTATCTGATCAGGTTCTGGAGTAACTTCAGGAACCTGTATCTCTGCAAAACTTTCATCTTGATTTGAAGTTTTATCTTCAAGCTCCTTGTCATCAAATTTAACGTGCATAGATTCTTCAACACAGAGTGTTTCTGAATTATACACTCTGTATGCCTTTGACCTTTCAGAGTAACCTAAGAAGATTCCTCTTTGGGCCTTGGCATCAAATTTCTTTAGGTAGAGCTTGTTGTTCAGAATGTAACATGTACATCCAAATTGATGAAAGTAAGAGATATTGGGTTTTCTTCCTTTAAAGAGTTCATATGCTGTTTTCTCCAAAATAGGTCTGATATAGATCCTGTTTTGAACATAGCATGCCGTATTCACTGCTTCTGCCCAAAAATGTTTTGGTAAATTGTTTTCATGAATCATGGTTCTGGCCATTTCTTGTAAAGTTCTATTCTTTCTCTCTACAACCCCATTTTGTTGTGGTGTTCTAGGAGAAGAGAATTCATGGAAAATTCCATGTTTTTCACAAAAAGCTTCAAATGGCTCATTTTCAAATTCTCCACCATGATCACTTCTGACTTTCAAAATTTTTGATTCTTTTTCAGATTGAATTTGAGTGCAGAAGCTACTGAATACATCACATGCAACATCTTTACTCTTTATGAATTTTACCCAAGTCCATCTGCTGTAATCATCAACAATGACTAATCCATATTTACTTCCATATAAGGATGCAGTACTCACTGGTCCAAATAAATCAATATGGAGTAATTCTAAAGGTCTTGAGGTTGAAACAATGTCTTTGGTTTTAAAAGATGATTTCACAATTTTCCCTCTCTGACATGCACCACAGAGTGCATCTGAATGATAATCAATGTCTGGTAGCCCTTTCACAAGTTGTAACTTACTAAGCTTAGAGATTAACCTCCAGTTAGCATGTCCCAACCTTCTGTGCCACATCCATTTCTTATCATTCACTGATAGTAGGCAAATCACCTTCTGATCAGCCAGTTCAGAAAAATTGATTTTATAAACATTGTCAACTTTCTTTCCTCTGAACACAATGGATTTGTCTTCCTTGTTGATTACTGTACAGTTGGGTTTTTCAAAAAGCACATCATAACCATTATCACAAAATTGACTAATGCTCAAAAGGTTATGTTCAAGACCATCTACCAACCATACATTATTAATTGAGGTAGAGGAATTACCAATAGTTCCTGTACCTATGATCTTGCCTGACTGGTTGCCTCCAAATTTCACATTTCCTCCCTCTTTCATTGTTAGGCTGAGGAACATGGACTTGTCTCCTGTCATGTGTCTTGAGCAACCGCTGTCTAGGTACCATGATCTTTGCTTTGGCACTGCTTTTAGACATACCTGCATCATTGACATTTTTAGATTTAGGTACCCATTGTTCTATGGGTCCTGGAAGGTTAGTACTTAAGGCTTTACTCTTCACTTCTTGTACCTTGTGCTGTAAGTTGGGTTGCTTCTGATTAACCATCACCTTAGGTTTTGGTACTTCAGAAGCAGTAACTGTCTTCTTCTGAAACTTAGACTTCAGAACCCCAGATTTTGGTTTCACCAGACTCTGAGGAATAGGTTCTGATCTTTTCAGGATCCTAACCTTTGAAGTCTTGGAATCAGATTTGATCATAGCCTTTGACTTAGAGTTCTTTGGCTTTGAAGTGATCTTAGCCTTAGAACTAGAAGCTTCAGGTTCTGATTGAACAACAGTTTCCAACTCAGCCCCTTCTGGTACAAAGAAGGTTTTCAGACCTTCCTTGATGCATTCACAACAAGATTTTAGATTGGTTTTCTCAAGTTTCACTTCTGGAAAACCAATTCCTCTGCCATTGTTCTTGTAAATGCTATAAATCATAGAAGCTACTCTGCTTCTGTCAATGCCAGATATAATAAAATCTTCAAGAGCAATTTCATGGTTACTTAAAGGTTTTTCATTACACTTTTCTTGTAGCTTCTGACATAAGAACCTGAGCTGATCTTCATATGTTTTACACATGAAGTCAAAGCCCCTAAGTCCTTGTTCAGAAGCTTTCAGATCCAAAAGAGTTGATTTTTGCTGTTGTACCAACTCAACATATTTTTCTTTTAAATCCTTCAACTCATTGGTTCTTACTTCAAAATGTGTAAGAAGTTCTTTAAGTGACTCAACAAGTTCATCTCTGGGAATTTTGGAATATACCTCGTTTTCATCTTCTGAGTCTGAATCTGATTCAGCTTCTGAAGTTGCTGTTGCTACCAACCCAACAGCTACCTTTGCATCTTCATCAGCTTCCTCTTTATCAGATCCAGATTCACTACCCAAATCATCCCAGGTTGCCATTAAACTCTGCTTAATCTGCTTCTTGAATTTGCTTGGTTTGAATGTAGACCTCTTTGACTTGTCCTTTGACTTTTCTCTTTGAAGATCAGGGCATTCAGCAATGAAGTATCCCGGCTTCTTGCAGTTGAAGCATCCCTTCTGATCTTCTTTCTTTGAGCTTCTGGAGTTACCCCTTCTGAAAAGAAACTTTCTGTTCTTCTTGGCCAGATATTGAAGTCTGTTTGAGAGCATGGCCATTTCAGCAGCATCTGGTTCAGAATCTGAACTTGACTGTTCTTCCTCTTCAGATTCAACCACTTTGAGAGCTTTTGATGACTTGCCTTTGGATGGAAGAGCTATTGATTTACTCTTCTTAGTAGACTCATGTTCATTAAGACTTAACTCATGAACTTTGAGAGAACTAACAAGATCTTCGACACTTAAAGTGTTTAAATCTTTAGCTTCCTCAATGGCAGTCACCTTTGGTCTCCATCTGGCAGGTAAGCTTCTGAGTATCTTGCTTACATGATCAGAAACAACATAGCTTTTCTTTAGAATCTGTAGCCCAGAAACTAAGGTTTGAAACCTTGAGTACATCTCCTCAATAGTTTCATCATCCTTCATCTTGAATAACTCGTACTGATGTACAAGCAGGAGAGCCTTTGCTTCTTTGACCTTCTTGCTCCCTTCATAATTTGAACAGAGAGAAGCAAACATAGCTTTAGCAGTGGATTTGTCACTCATCTTCATGTATTCTGCTTTGGGTATGGCAGTGACAAGGGCTCCTCTGATAATATGATGCTTCTTGTAGAGTTTCCTCAGTTCTGGAGTATGTTTCTTTCTATCCACAGCAGCTCCTTCTTCATCAAGAACTAAATCACCAACACCATCTTCCAGAATATCCCATAATTCTTCATCTAGGCTCATGATGTAACTGTAAAAGTTGGTCTTCCACCAAGAGAACTCTTCAGCATCTCCATTGAACTTTGGAACTTTTCCAACACTGGATTTCTTACTATCACTATAATCATGTGAGACATGTTTATAGCTAGTATCACCAGAACCAGCAGGAGGAGGAGTAGACATGTTTTTCTCAGATCTTTAACTGTTGCACGGTTAAGTGTTACACAACAGACCAAGGCTCTAGATACCAATTGAAGGTGAGAAAAACACAAGAAGGGGGGTTGAATTGTGTTTTGAAAAATTCTTCGTTTCTCCTAAAAACTGAACACACTGATCAGAAGCTAAGTGAGACAGCTTTTGAAGTGATGGTCATAATCTAAATGCAGCGGAATAAAACAGAGAGAGGGAAGAAGAACGACACAAAGCAATTATACTGGTTCCTTCCACAATCCGGAAGTAGTCCAGTCCCCCTTGCACTTCCAAGGAGATTTCACTAAGAGTAATATCTGATTACAATTGCTCAAGCACACAAGCAAGAGACTTCCTTTGCTCAAGCACACAAGCTAGAGACTTCCTTTGCTAAAGAACACAATCAAGAGACTTCCTGCTCAAGCACAACTGCAAGAGACTTCCTAACTAAACAAATTTACACAGAAAATTGTTTAAGGTTGAACACTTGATATACAATCAGAGGTGCTCACAATATAAATCAGATACAGACTCAATGGACTTAAGAATTTCTAAGATATGACTTTGAGACACAGAAATTCTAAGTGAATGCAGAACAATTTCAGCAGAGGTTTGGCACTTGTAAAAATGTTGTGAGTCTTTCGTTCAGAGTTCTTGCATTACCAAATCTCTAGGTCTTTACTCCTTTATATAGAGGTGTGAAAGAGACGTTGTGAAATTGCCAGCACACCAAAGAGTCGTTGTTGAAGCTTGATCTTTCACCAATGATCTTTTACCTGATTTGGTTGTTGTCCTATGAAGAACCAATTTGAAATCCATTCCTTATCCAAAGGAACATATATGCAGGCGAGACCGTATTCTGGAGCTGTTTTCTTGTCTTGTAGCGTGGACACAAAACAGAGTAGTGGAGAACGTGGTTGTACAATTCGTACAAAGTACAATGTCAACGCTTTCGTCCAAATTGCAAGCACATGCCTTCAAACACCTTTGAAATGACCGTTGCAATGTTCCACTAATTTTCTGCTGTGTTTTCGAATCCAATAGACAGCTTTTGCAATGTAGATTCTTCAATTCTTTGAATCTTCTGCAAATCCAGTTGATCTTCAGCTTCTGGTGAAATGACTTCTGATGGGCAGCTTCTGATGATGCAGCTTCTGATGAAGCAACTTCTACAGCTTCTGATGGTGCAGCTTCTTCTGCTTCTGATGATGCAACTTCTGATAATGTGGCTTCTGGACTTCTTGTCTTCAGGAGCACTATTCTTCAGGAGCGCGTTTTACTCTCTTCAGGAGCGCTTTCCACTTTCAGGAGCGTATTGCCTTCAGAATCGTCTAAGCTTCATTTCCATTTGCTCTTTATTTGCTCATTCAGAACCAATTAATGATGTAACTTTAACTATGGTCCTGTACACTTGAACAAATATTAGCTAGTCCAATTTACAATTTTTAATACCTTGTTATCATCAAAACTCTTTGAGGTTCATTGTTAAACACATTTTGTTCCAACAAAATTAGCCCACCTAAATTTGGATGATGCACTGGAAAAACAAAATGTCTTTTGGCAAGAAAAAGCTAGGCTTAGCTAGCATGTTGATGTTGACAGAAATACCAAATACTTCCATAGAGTTTCCAAAATCAAGAACAAAATAAAAATCATTTCTTCACTAAAGATTGATGATGTCATTGTTACTGATCCATCACACATTGTTGAGCATGTTGTTAATTATTATAAATGTTTATTTTCAACTAACACTGTTTTGCAAGAGCAGGATCTTATGGAAGAAGTTATTCCCAGTTTAGTTCATGACAACACCAACAATTTACTCACCATGCTTCCATCTGCAAAAGAAATTAAAAACCCAATTTTCAGCCTTAACACTGATGGAGCCCCGGGTCCAGATGGCTTTGGAGCAAGTTTCTTCCAAACCTATTGGGATAGTGTTCACAAAGATATGGAAAATGCGGTCATCCAATTCTTTACAACAGGGTGGATTCTTCCCAACTTTAACTCAAACACCATCATCTTGATTCCTAAAACACTAGGAGCTGATTCCATTGATAAGTACAGACCAATTGCGCTTGCCAATTTCAAATTCAAAATCCTCTCTAAAAATATTGCAGATAGACTGGCTTCTATTCTTCCCAACATTATTTCCAAAGAACAAAGAGGTTTCATCAAGGGGAGAAACATCAAAGACTGCATAGCCACCACTTCAGAAGCTATAAATCTTCTTGACAAAAAATGCTATGGAGGTAATCTTGCACTCAAAATTGATGTGTCCAAAGCTTTTGATACACTGATTTGGAATTTCCTTCTTAAAGTCCTGCACCAATTTGGATTTAATGATACATTTTCTAACTGGATTCATGCTATATTGAAGTTTGCTAAAATCTCTATTTCCCTTAATGGCTCTCAACATGGTTTTTTTACTGCAATAGAGGAGTCAGGCAGGGAGATCCTCTCTCTCCTCTAATTTTTTGGATTGCTGAAGAAGTTTTCAGTAGGGGTATCTCTAAATTAGTAGAGAATGGAAATGTCTCTCTGATCAATGGCACTAGACAGCTCCAGGTTCCTTCCCGTTGTTTTTACGCAGAAGGAGTTGCCCTAAAGGAGTTGTTTACTGGATATGATGCATGCTCATGACAGATTATTAATGTATCCAAGTCTCCTATGTACTCTGGAGGAATTAGCAATGAAAGACTTAATTATATTGTGAGCTCCCTTTCAAATATTTGGGAGCTCCAATATTCATAGGTAAGCCTAAACCTATTCACGTTCAACTTATTACAGACAAGATCAAAGCAAAATTGGCCTCAAGGAAAGCTTCTCTTCTCTCTTTGGCTGGGAGAGTCCAAATGGTATAGTATGTAATAAACAACATGCTTCTTCACACAATGCCAGTCTATGCTTGGCCGATCTCCATGCTTAGAGACATAGAGAGATGGATAAAAAACTTCATTTGGAGTGGGGACACCGATAAAAGAAAATTAGTCAATGTCTCATGGAAAAAGGTTTGTTTTGATCTGGATGAAGGAGGATTGGGCATCAAATCTTTGGTCTGTCTTAATGAAGCTTCTAGTTTGAAGTTTTGTTGGGAGATGCTCCACTCTGAAGAAACCTGGGCAGTGTTGGTTAGAAGTAGAGTGCACAGAAGTAATTCTTGCATTTCATATCATATTTTCTCTTCACTTTGGAGCGGCATGAAGCATCAATTTCAGATTATTAAGGCTAAAACTGTTTGGCTAATTGGTGATTGTCTTAAAACAAACTTCTGGCGTGATAATTGGAGCGGTGTGGTAATTGATGATCATTTTCAAATCCCCATCACAATTTCATCTCTTTATCTGCAGCAGGTGAAATAGTATATTGTCAACAAGCATTGGAATTTTCCTGAAACTCTGAAAACTATTTTCCCTTTGATCAAAAATCTGGTGCAACAAGCCATTCTTCCCATAGCCGATCAACCAGATCAGTTAATTTGGAAACATAACTCAGTTGGAATTCTTCCTCTCAAAGAAGCATTCTATTTCAAGAAACATCATCCTTTGAAGATCCCTTGGACAAAGTGTATCCCGAATAGAGACATTCCCCCTTCGAAAGCAATGATGGTTTGGAGGCTTATGATGGGAAAGCTCCCCACTGATGAAAACCTAGAACTTAGAGGTTATGTTCCATGTGAAACACAGCTACTGAATCCTCTCTTCACTTGTCTTTTGATTGTGGTTATGCTATGCGCATTTGGAATTGGCTAGCTCATACATTTAATATACCTTTACACTTTCAATCTTTGGAAGATTTATGGAAGTTTAGTAATAGGTTTTCCAACAAACAATGCAAGGTGGTAATCAATGCAACCCTAGTTTTTACTATTAATTCTATTTGGTACACTAGAAACCAAATTAGATTTAATAATAGAAAGATTCCTTGGAAAAGTTCCATATCTTCCATAGTTTCAAATGTCAACATAACCGGTAACTTTACAAATGCTACTTCTATATCAATGTCTAGTTTTTATCTTCTCAAGAAATTCAACATCGCTTTGCATCCTCCCAAAGCACCTTTAATCAAGGAGATTTTCTCGAATCCTCCTTTGCCTCTCTGGATGAAATGTAATACGGATGGATCTGCTAATAATAGCACAACAGCTTGTGGGGGAATATCTAGAAACTATAAGGCAAATTTTGTTTTCTATTTTGCTGAGAACACCGGTGTTGGCAACGCTTTCCACGCAGAGCTATCTGGTGCTATGAGGGCCATTGAAATAGCAGCTTCAATAAACTGGACTCACCTATGGCTGGAACTTGACTCTTCCTTGGTGGTAAATTCTTTCAACACTACAACATTTTTCGCTTTAGGCAACGACCGAAAATCGTGGCTGGAAGCCTAATAACCGTAGCCTAAAGGTTTACGCCACGATTTTCAGGCGTGGTATATACGGCCGTTGCCTATTCATTTATGTCACGGTTTTTGTGCTTTAAGCCACGGATCGTACAATCCGTGGCATAATTGATTAAAATCCACGGTTTTTTAGCTCCTTTTAAGCCACGGTTTCAGTTTAGCAATGAATCAAAAGCGTGGCGGGTACATGAAAACGCCACGGATATTTAGAAGCAATGTGTTTTAACCGTCGCTTAAAATGTATAAACCAGCCACGGTTTTGAATAGACAAGACATATGACTTTGTCTGTAGATTAAAAAATCCTTGCCTATAGTGTATAAAACCGTGCCCTATTGTTTTAATCCACTATTATATATTATATATACAACTATAACTATAGTCATACATCTTTATATATTTTTTTCCATTTATATATAGATTGGTCTAAAATCAAACTTTATGCAATATTATCAATTAGATGCATCTAATAAATTGTTCATATACCTTCAAGCACTTGACAATAATATCTTAATACATTTATAAATTCAAAAGATTAAAATCTAAAAGATTAATATAACTTGAAGTGTACCAAACTTTGAGACGACTTTCAAAAAACATCAAAGTGTTATAACTAATAGTTAACATTGATCATTACAAAAAGCAAAACATTATCTTCCATCTTCCCATACTTGAATCAAGGTTACTCTTCATCAAATTCTTCAAGTAGGTCAACATCAAAAGCATCATCTTGGAGCTCATTTTGTGGATCATCATCATGATCATCTTGAAGGTCTTGATCATATTGAGGATCAACATCTTCATCATTATCTTTGTTTCCAACCTAAAATTATGAAAGTAGTAATAACAAAGTTAAATAATCATCAACCACCTATAATAGCATGCTCCTTTCACAATTAGACAACAAAAAATATGGCACCTTAAACTTTCACTTATATTCTAATAAAAAGGATAAACCAAGTTCATATTTATCTCACTTTGATCGTTAACCAATGAACAAAATCTAACACATCTACTTTAAATATAGTTGAAACAACAAAAGCAATATAGTGTTGGGATATTAAAGTTGGACAACCAAAATCTAACATATCTACTTTAAATATAGTTGAATATCATCATTCTTTTTTTTCTTTTTTTTGAAACGGAAAATTTTATTCAACGAAGAGAGGGTGTAAGGCACTCCCACAACTCGCGAAAAAGCAACAGAAATACAAAAGGGGCCGTGTATAGGCGGCACACCTAAACACCAAAACCAAAACAATAGTGATGCCGGAATATACACCAAGCAACATGCCTGCTGATGCATATCCCTGCATCACCACCTAAAAACCAACCCAACCAGCAAACCAGAAAAATTGCCCCCTGCAATCCGTGACAGCAGCAGCCCACACAAAAGCAGAAACAACAAAAGCACAATTTTGATTAATTTATACCTTTTGTTGAGTAGGAGCGTAGTTTGATGTCGATGAATGTGGTGTTGGACTATCACCTTTGTGTAAAAGATTTCTCAACATATTATCAACTTCTTCTTCACTTAAATGTGGATTTTGTTGCATGTACACATTTTTCAAAAGTGATTCCATTGCTCCCATCTTGTGTGACATTTCAGCAATTTGACCATCATATTGCTTTTTGATTAAAGAAATTTCAGCATTTTTGTTTAATAATGATGGTGTGGCAGTTCTTCCAAAACACCGCACTCTACCGGGCCTTTCTTTCCCTAACAATGTTTCAAAAGTTTGTTCTCCAGCTTCAGCTGAAGTTTTAAGCGATTCTTCAAGTTTATCCTAATATCAAACATAGATAGATTAAATTGTTGGTAGTTGGTGGCTGAACATATCATATGATAGAAACTAACTACCCAGCTTATACATCTAAGACAGAACATAATATAATTATATTGAAATTCTGTAAAACACTTGTAACAATCACAAATTAAAACCCAAACTCCAAAACATTAACAAGAAAAATTTAACTTACAATTGCACTTTGTGTTTCTCCATCCAATTCTTTTCCTTTTCGGCCTTTTCGAGTTTCAATGAACATCTCAGCTTTGGTTACTTCTTCTCCACCCTTCTTTTCCCGCTACATTAGTAATCATATATATTGAAAATACAAATACCAATTAACAAGTGAGAGATGAAATGATAAAAATATAATAAAAATGACATACTAGTTACTAAAGCCCATAAATCAAACCAAATTACAAAAACAAAAACACACATAATAAAAATATAATACCAATTTTGCGCGAATTCTAGCAAAATTTGTTGTTCCCACACGATGCATAAACTTTTGCTTTTTCCTATTAGCTGCATTTATTTTGCTAATGGTCTGCAATAAATTAAATGATATCACTCTCCAATATATCAATCTTTTCTTGAAATAATTATTAAGCTAAACGCTTGCTTACTTGGACATTATTATGTTTCCAATATATCAACAGTTTTCGAAAATGACATTCAGATATGCAATCCGGACGGTTTTTTAATCTTTCCTTCATTGTGGTGTACTTCAGAAAATGATTTTTCTTGATCCAGGATTTGTGTCTTCTCCAAGCATCATTAATGCGGGAAAACACCGCTTTCTCTCCTTTATCAGCAATATTGAACCTCCTCTACAAAAATTAAAAAAATTAAAAAAATGTCATCAAACGTTGATAAATATTTTATGATTGAAACAAGTATGAAATTTTACTTCCCATACATTAATATATATCCATAGACGCTCCTTACGAGTCTTATTATCCTCTTCTTCTTTGAGCAGATCTTTGAAGTTCGTATAGATCAAAGGACAAAGAGTTGAATTCCTTGCTATAGTTCCTAGGAAATTTCCCACATCTGTAACAGTTTTATCATTGGGTCCAATTATCTCCCCTTCATTGTCTAGTGTAACATCTTCACAATATTCTCTTCCATATATTTGTAGACACCGTGTTGGTCCTCGTGTTTTTTTCTTAGTTGTCCCTGTTTTCACATTTAACAATATAATGTAAGATAACACATCACACATTACAAACACATGATTAACAATATAATGTAAGATAAAACATCACCATTTGCTTCTGCAGCTTCCTCATTGTCCGCATTTTCTTCTTGTTCTTCCATAACGATGTCTCCTTCCTCTTCAACTAAATTTTGAATCTCTTTATTAACATCTTTCCCATTTTCTTTAAGAAAGCCATCAATTGACATTGATGGACACAGAGGGGTTCTTTTTGTCTTCTTGCTACCACTTTCATTCCTTACCATTGATTCATCTTGAACCACCACCCTTTTCCTAGGCTGCTCCCTTTCCCTTGATTTGTCATTTTCAAATACTTTCTTGTTTTGTAGCTGTTCCTTTATCTTTGAACTAGCATTTTCAACCAAATTGGTTTTGACAGTTTGTTGTCTTTCCATTGATACACCTTCAATCATTTTTGTTTTCATTGGCTGTTTCTTTGGATCATGAATCTGTGTAGGTGTCAGACCTTTACCTTGAGCCGAAGATTGGCCCTTTGAATTTTGGATTTTAGATACCAAAGATTGACCTTTGTGTTTTTTCAAGGATACTTCCATTTCTACACTCCTTTCTGAAGAAATCTTAGGTTGATTCCTACTTGCATTATCAGACACTTTATTCTTTGGTTCAGGCTCCTTGTTTGAATTCAAATTTGTTTTGGAGGTTGTTGCAAACATAGATAGCTTGAACTGGTTATTCGTTGGTGGATGATTTGGCTTGATACTAGGAGCTTCAACTTCAGTTATACGCACCTTAGTTTGTCCAAGATCGGCCATTCTATCCTCACGCTTGATTTTGTAACTCTGTAGCAATTTAGCACTTGAATTTACCACTGGAAGCTCAAAACTGGAACCACCCCTTTGACCCTTCTGATGAGAATTCATATTTTTCTTTTGTGTTTCCTTTTTCATTTTTCCTGAAGAAAAAAAAAAGAATGGTCAATCTGAACTGAAAAACAATGGTCAATCTGAACAGAAAAAAAAAGGTCAATCGGAACATAGAAACAAATTGAGGGATACTCAAAACAACCATCAATTAAAAAGGACAAACAGAAATAAACCTGATTATGCATTAAAATGAAATAAAGATTAATTTTACAATCAAAAGATTTCATTTAAAATATAATGAGAAAGATATTGTTTGAACATAAAGATCTCATTTACAATTTAATCAAAAGGTAACTCATGTTACATCAAAGTATTGAGTTTAACAAAAAATAATTTAAAACTCTTCTCAAGGGACTAGTCATCATCAGAATCATCTTCATCTCTTGTTTCTTCCATAGCAACCGGAGGTATCTCATCAATTGTTCCAGGAATATCTTCCCTCACCCAATTCAATTCACCATCAAACAGATCACTTTGATAAGCATCATGGACCATTAAATCTGATGGGTCCCCCATACTAAATAAATCTCTAGGAAATGTTTGCATAGCATAATGCCTATTTGCATCAAGTGGATCTTGGACATAAAAACACTGTTGGACTTGAGAAGGTAGCACAAAAGAATCATTTTGGCAGCACTTTTTGTTGAAATACACATATGTTGCATATTTTTCTTCTTCAACCTCAAACCAATCACATTTAAACAACACAAATTTAAACTGATCATAATAGTTTAACTCAATTATATCACTAATTGCTTCATAGTATGTGACAGCTTCAGTCTTAGGATTTTCATCCTTAGAGCTTGCAAAACTTGGAGTCAATGAAACCAAAGTTACACCCGAATTTTGAGTTTTACGTCTCGATTCTCGTTTCATAGTATGGAATCTATATCCATTAATGATGTAACCAGACAACCTTTTTGCTATATCACATGGACCTCTAGAGAAATGTTTCAGCTGAATTGATACATCATCTTTTAAGGCTCGAGTTTTAAACCATTCACTAAAATCTTGGCTTTGGGTTTTGGCCTTGATCCACTTTGGTCCTTTGGTTTGACTATGAACAATATCATCATGCTCCCTACAAAGATAACTTATTATCTATTAGGAAAAAACAAACTACCTAGAAAAAACACTATGCTCCCTTGAAAGATAACAACATGTATATATATGTGAGTACAAGAATAATTGAACCATTATGATACCTGATGTATGTGTCAACTTCATCACAATTGAACAAGAGGTATCTATGGGCTTGGGATTTTGTAGTTGAATCTAGAAAAAATGGTTTGCCATTTTTCTTCCCTCCTAAAGGACGACCAATACATGAAAAGTAATCGGATAAATCCACATCACATAAATCACTAATATCATAATTTCGACTCTTTCTATTCAACCTCGTGTCTACACTCTTATGCACATATCTTGAGCAATATGTCACTGCTTCTTCAACCACATACGCCTCAGCAATAGAACCTTCAGGATGAGCTCTGTTGCGGACATACCTTTTAAGTTTACATAAGTTTCTTTCTGTGGGATACATCCAACGGAATTGAACAGGACCACCTAATCTAACTTCATTTGCCAAATGAATAGGTAAGTGAACCATTATGTCAAAAAAACTAGGAGGGAAAATCATCTCCATTTGGCAAAGAATTTCTACAATCTCTGCTTCTAAGAAATCCAAATCTTTGACTTGAATAACTTTTCTACATAGAGATCGAAAAAATAACCCAAGGCGAATTAAAGGTTCAGCCACCGTATTGGGTAAGGTGCTTCTTATTGCTACTTGTAATAAGTAATGTAACATGAAATGTGCGTCATGACTCTTATACCCAAATATTTTCTTATTACTAACTTGAACACATTTTGAAATGTTTGATGCAGTCCCATCTGGTAATTTTGCAGCCTTCAAAACATCACAAAAAATAGTCTTCTCGTGTGCACTCAAAGAAAAAACCACAAATAAACAGGACTAATATGAAACAAAACAAGAAATGAAACCCAAAAAGATTGAAACTTTTTAGGCACAAGCTTCTTTTCTGGCTACATAAACAAACAAGGAATCAAGATCAGGTGGTTTGAAGTAACCCTTTTTAGGACCAATTCACACGAACATAGACACAAAAACAAAAAGCTTTGTTTCAGTTTTTTTTCCTTCATTTTTTAGTCAAACCCAACAACCCTAAATTAACAAACCTTTAATCAAAATCCAACCCAACAACCCTTTAATCAAAATCATTAAAAACTCAATTAACAATCATAAAATCCCAAATTAGTCCCAAATTAAAAAATCCTAAATTAAAAAACCCTAAAAGTTAAATTTGAGAGAGAGAGAGAGAGAGAGAGAGAGACCTGGATTCATGGTGATTCAAGAGATGGCTGAGATTAGTGAAGATTCATGACTGGAGGGTGAAGAACGAGATTTTAAGGGAGTGAAGACGAGAGTTCGAAGTGAAGACGAGAGTTGGGAGTGAATGGGTCACGTTTCTGAAGTTATGTATGTACTTCTTTTTTAATGTTTATTATTATTATTAAATATAATATAAAAATAGAGAGATGGTCTTAAGAAAAAAAAATCGAAAAACAAGGGAGGGAGATTTCGCGGGAAAATGAAATAGTTTAGGCTATGGATTCCAAAAACTAACAGCCACCGTTATTTTAGAGTGGCTTAAGATATTTAAAATCCGTCGCCAAATGAAGTATAGGCCAGGGTTTAATACTCGCATCTTTTTAAATAAGAAAACGCGACGGATTTGGATTCAAGTTTAAATGTCAACGAATAAAGGTCGTTGCCTATAGGAAATTGGCCACGGCTATGTTATTTCCACACCTAAAGAACCGTGGATTAAAACGAATAGGCAACAGATTTCATTAAGGTATTAAACAAAATATAGAAACTTGTCAACGCGTGAAAATCCGTGGCGTATACACCCATAAGGTCACGGTTTTTCATCCCTGGCCTAAAGTTTCGTTGCCTAAGGTCAAAAATGTTGTAGTGCAAGTCAAATTCCATGGTGCCTTGGCATTTAAGAAATAGATGGTACAATTGTTTATGTTTAACTAGAAACATGAATTTCTTGGTTTCTCACATCTTTAGGGAAGGAAATCAGTGTGCTGATAGCCTAGGTAATGTAGGGTTAACTCTGGATCATTTAACTTGCTGGTATAATCTTCTTTCTTTTATTTAGAAACCCTATGTAGAAAACAAGATAGGTTGGCCTATCTTTAGATTTGTACCCTCTTGAGGAGGTTTCGGTTTGGTCCCCCTCCTTTTTTGTTGCTTTTCTTGGTTTTCCTCTTAATATATTTCTGGTGGTAGTAGCTTACTACTGCTCCACTTTTGGTTTAAAAAAAAAACTACTATTTAGACCATTTTCCATCTTTAACCCACTTATCCCACTAATTTTTACTTGGCCAGTCATGTCATGTTTAGTAATTAACGTGGAGCCAAGGCGACAATAAATAAATCTACGCTTAACAACCTATCAACACACTTAACATATTTCCACTGCTACCTAAACTTTTTCTTCAATTTTTGAGAACTAAACTCTACATATAACTTGCCATATATATGGACAAAGTCATACCATGATCCGGAGCTGTTGATGTCTCGAAATTGGATATGAGTTGGATTTCAACATAGTGATTTCTAAACAATCCTCTCTCTCTCTCTCTCTCTCTCTCTCTCTCTCTCAGTCGTTATAAAAATCAAACAATCATGTAGCGGAATTAGTTTTACATCATCTTATAGAAATCCTTGGCACTCAAAAGCCACAACATTTAACATCTTAAATAATCCTCTTGAAAATAGTTCAACAATAATGAAAGAAAATACGTAAGAAGGAAAACATGCATCAGACAATCCCCATCCCGTTACGTATCAGAGCATCCTAGACAACACGGCAGAGATTACTCACAACAGCACTATTCTTGGTTACCTGCAAGTTACTCATACGAAGAGCAACATTTTCAAGTAGAAGGGGTGAGATTTCACATTCATTAATAGCAAATAATAATTCATAAAGAGTAATCAACCACTACTACAAAATATATATTTTACATCATAAGGGTTTTAGTTTTCACATCAGTCGCAAAATAACTGAAGGAAAACATACACATTTTGAGTTTTTACATCAGTTGAAATATGCACATGAGGGGAATTCTTAATAGCATGTACCATTTACATCAGTGGATTATTGGAATGATGGGAAAAAAACGCGGTGGCATTTTCGCAATATGAGTAAAAACTTTGTCTATTTTTTTCACATCATTGGGTGAGAAGTGCCTGATGTAAAACCAAACTTTTACTTTGACCTTATCCTTTCATGTATTGTAATCCACTTTCCCTTCACTCATTCAATCACCGTTCCATTCACTTTCCCTTTCACTACACAATCCACCACCGTCCTCTTCTTCTTGTTCTTGTTCGATTGAGGAAGCAATCATGTCGTCATCAAAATCAGATTCGGCATGTACAGTTCAAGTTGACGGTTCTTGTTCGATTGAGAGCGGTGGCAACAAAGAACGCAACCATGTCGAAGAGAGGTATGTACAGTGATTGTGAATCCTTTCTCAGATTCAATTGTATTGTTCTCTTTTTCTGATATGTATCCCTATTTTCTGATTAGGTCGTGGTGGTTCCGCGGGGAACAAGTTCCGTATGTCACTGGGTCTACCAGTGGCAGCGACGGTGAACTGTGCTGATAACACCGGAGCAAAGAATCTGTACATCATCTCCGTGAAGGGAATCAAGGGTAGGTTGAATCGTCTTCCTTCAGCTTGTGCTGGTGACGTGGTGATGGCTACTGTGAAGAAGGGAAAGCCTGATCTCAGGAAGAATGTTTTGCCAGCTGTCATCGTTCGTCAGCATAAGCCATGGCGCCGAAAGGACGGTGTCTTCATGTACTTTGAAGGTAACAAACGCTGTTTTGATTCATGTTGTTGATTTTGAAATGTTGCTTCTGTAAATTCATGATGAGTGATCTGTGTTCTGATTGGTCATTCACAATGGAGAAGCATATAACTGTGTTATTGCCAGTCTTAAACAGCATGGTGCGTAATTTTGTTTCATTGTGCTACCTGTCTGCTGGTAAATCTCGTTTTATATATAAGTGTTGATTAAAATTGATTGAGTGAATTGAAACATGTCATAATCAATTATGCACATATAGAATCAAATTTGATTGTGTAATGGTCTCAATAATTCTATAACAGAGAACTAAGCAACACAAAGGAAATAACTGTTAAGTACATAATAGAAGTGAAATTGAAAGTTAAAGAAGGATAAAGGGGAAGGGAGAACAAGAACAATCAGAGAAGGAGAGAGAGAATCAGAATTTCAATCACATATTCAATGCCTTCTTTCAATGTCTTATTTTCCTTATATATGCCTTGTTCACTCCTTAATGTACCCCTTTCCTCCAATACTTGTCTACGTGTCCTTTTAGTTATAACAAGCATGCTACCCTCATTTGATGACATGGTTTTCTCTATTTGGGATCATTACATTACCGCCCCCATTAAAATCAACCTTGTCCTCAAGGTTGAAATTGTCACAAGAGAACACTCCTAGATGCCACTGTTTGAAACATGAGTGTTTAACAGGTGGAGAGTCTCGCTTTTCAACAGGGGATATACTACCAACAACTTTGGAAACCCAAGCTATATGCCAATCAACTGCATCATAGTCATAATACCCTGAATGTGTAATCCCAGCACAAACAAAATTGTAAATAGCACTAGTTGGCCAAGAGTCAAGAATCCCATAGTTCATAAGTGGATTTAGTTGCATAGGATCAAAATAAGACTCGTGAACAAGCACATCTGCATAAAAGCTCACAGTGGGAGGCTTGTCATCAATAACAATAATAACTTTGCACAGATTGATTGTTAGATCAATTAATGCCCATGGCCCAATCTCACGCATATCAATCATTTTTGAAAAATCATGGCAAATAATTTTCACATAAATGATATTACCAAGAAAAATATATGGAGGTGTGCATGTGATATTTCCATGATTGCCACTTTGTTTGACAACCACATACTTATTTCCACAACCATTAGAAGACATTTTACCAATAACAAGGCTCAATGTCATGGCCAAAAGTAAACCTTCAGTAGCATAAAAAGATATTAATCCCACAATTTCCATAGAAGTGTTCATCCACTTTTGAATTATCAAGCTAACAAAACTTGCACTTGGACTAGAAACCATAATTCTAGCTAGTGATTTTTTTCCACTTGCATCAAGGTTCACATAAACAAAGACTTGGACAGGAAGGGAGATCCCAATTATCACATGTATTGTGGAATCAATGAGCTTGACAGAAGTTGGGTTATGGATTCCCAAGTGAACATGGCTTATGGATTCCCAAGTGAAGTCATTTCTCATGCAAAGTGTATATTTTTCGTCAATAAGCTCTACATTGATTTTATCATTATGTTGATGTATATGGAAAGAATAAATCATGTGATGTTGAGTAACCATATTTTGTCTATCTTCTTTCAGTTTTTCCTGTTAGATTTCTATTTTTTATATTAGATTTCATAATTTTCTTAAATGAAATGATTGGTTCAGCTTTAGTGGTTTGTGTTAACTTCTTGTATTGTATTGTATTGGTTCATTTGTGAAATACCACTTTTTCAAAGCTCTTCACTGCAAATTTTCGACAACTGTAATTTAGAACAGGCTTGACTACCACTTATAATGATAATACAAGGTCACTATAGCCGTACACGTGTTTCACAAAGAATTGATCTACGCGTCTTCTGTTAGGGGGTTCAGCCTAGCAACATGTCCATGTGACCTTTCAGATTCACATTAACTTAATTAAATTAATTAATTATCTGGTATTATGTTTATGATTTATTGTTATTATATTTATTGGTAGTTTATTGGTATTATGTTTATGATTTATTGTTGAATATGTGTTCCTATGTCAGTGTGATACATTACTTGATATTCAGAGATGATTCTTGGTTTATTCTGTTGAAGTATTTATGTTGCAAGATAATGATTTCAGGTTTCGCGGCACCTGTTTAGATGGACAAAAGAAGTCTCATACGCAGATTATTATGAACGTGCATTAACGAATGGTGTACTCAGTATACAAAGAGGAACAGATCCTGGGGTGATGATTTATATGCTTCCTTTAGGTATTGGGGTTTCCAAACCTAAAACTGGACATGGTTGGGGAAATCCAATAATGATTCTGCTGTGGATTTTTTTTTTTTGTTTGAAATTTCTGCCTAAAATTGTTTTATTGGATTATTTCTAGCTATATTGTATGCTTATGCCTCTTTTATATATTGGAATATTGAGGATTGATTATGTAATATCCAATTAGATAATATAACTTTTTTTTTTGCATTAAAATTATCCATAATTTGTTTTCATTTTATTACTATTTAAAAAAAGCAGGGGTCAAGCTTATTTGATAAGCCATTTAAAAAAAATATTTAGAAAAAAAAATTATTTCACTTCAGTGATTTTGAAAACTGATGTGAAATATACATATTTAACTTCAGTCCCCATCGTATAACTGATGTGAAAACTGCAGGGTTAAATTTCAAAGTGCGTCTATTACATCAGTGCAAGTGGACTTGATGTAGAAATTCAAGATTTCACATCAGTCGCAACCTGATGTGAAAGGATGTGGACTTACCACATCATATCAGTTTACATCGGTTACAAACTGATGTAAAAAGTCGTTTCCAACTGATGTAAAAAACAATTTCTGTAGTAGTGAACATATATATGTTCAACATTAAATAAACATCAGTTAACATCATCTATTAATGTCGGAACAACATTATCATCATCAAGAACAGCAACAGCATCTCAAGTAATCATCATTTATATCATGTTATGACGACTCTACAATGCAACAACGACTCTTCATCCTAAACAACAACATCTTAGACAACTTCAACATGCATGTGGTACCACCAGGGCATTAAGCCCCCATCTCTAAGGTCAATAGTGGACCTGTCGGGCATTAAGCCCCCATCTTTAAGGTCATAAGGGACCTGTCGGGCATTAAGCCCCCATCTCTGAATATGCAACGACAACGACACGACTCAAATGCAACTTCTTCATCTTTATTTGACAAATTCATTAACAATTATTCACAAGTAATCATCATATCAAAACAGAACTGCTGGAACATCATTTTTATACAGCATCATCTTTAGTATTTACATCAGAACCTAGCTCGACATGGGAACAAGCCAAAGACAAGAATTCGCAAAAACAGCAGGTCTATACTGCACTAGCTCGCGAGGCGAGCTACACTACTCGCAATGGTGAGCTCAACTGGGAAGCGCACGAGTGCACAACAGTACTCGCAATGGCGAGTTGGGATTTACTCGCGAGGCGAGCAGATTCACTCGCAATGGCGAGCGATGACAGACAGGTCTGTCGCAGCCTCTCTGTTCACACTCATAGGCATCTAAATTCACTACCCAAGCCTCAAATTCGACAGGAATTGGTGTCTATACGTTTCATATGACTAAATTATCATGTTTCTACATCAATTACATAAAAATTCACTTCGATTCTACCATTTTATTGATTCTTTACCTAATTACCAAATTCTCAAAACCACAACAATTGATCAATCTCTATGAATTATAACTTGATACTAATGAGAGTTAGTCTCACCCTTACCTTAGATTGTTTTTCTAAATTCCAACGGCTGCGTTCTTCGTTCCTAGATTTCTCTCTGACTTTTGCTCTTTTCTCCAATTGTACGTATTCTGTTTTCTTTTCTAAACTCTTACTGACTCTTAACCCTTTCTCTAATTGTTCTTCTCCCTAAAAACTACTCTCTTCCTAATATCTTATTTATTTCTAATAATTATATTCCTCCCCCACATAGTAATAATATTAATACATATAATATCTACCATTAATATATATTCCATCAAAAAATATATATATAATAAATCATAAAAGTTCCACTAAAATGCAATAAATCAATTAAATAAATACTATTAAAAGTAGGGCGTTACAACTCTCCCCCACTTAGGATATTTACGTCCTCGTAAATGTACCTTGTTCAAACAATTCTGGGTAAGATTCCCGCATCTTACTCTCCAATTCCCACGTCAAACTTTCACCAGCTGCTCCTACCCAAACGACCTTCACAAGGGGTATTTCCTTGCCTCTAAGTCTCTTCACTTCACGACCTTATATTCTCACTGGTAAGGTCTCGATCGTAAGGTTGTCCCTTACTTGCACATCATCTCTTGGGATCACGTGGGATGGATCCGTCACGTACTTCCGAAGTTGCGACACATGAAATACATCATGCAAGTTCGAAAGATGTGGTTGCAAACCCACCCTATACAACAGAGTTCTGCATCTCCGACCATACAATGCTTCGAAAGGTGCCATTCCAATGCTAGAATGGTAACTGTTGTTGTACGTGAACTCTATCAGCGATAGATGACTATCACAAGTTCCACCTTGCTCTAGTACACAAACTCTCAATAAATCCTCCAGCGACTGAATTGTTCTCTCCGACTACCCATCTGTCTGCGGATGGTATGCTGAACTCAACTTCAAATTAGGACCCAAAGCCTCATGCAAACTCTTCCAGAACCTAGACGTAAACCTCAGATCTCTGTCCGACACAATGTTCGAAGGGAGACCGTGTAGCTTCACAACATCTCTAATATAAATCTCTGCTAACTAGGACACAGGAAAAGTAATATTAATCGGAATGAAGTGAGCTGACTTCGTCAATCTGTCAACAATCACCCAAATTGCATCATGTCCTCTTGGAGTATTCAGCAAACTTGTCACAAAGTCCATGGATATACTATCCCACTTCCACTCTGGAATATCTAGCGGTGTCAACAACCCAACAGGTTTCTGATGCTCAACCTTCGACTTCTGACAAGTCAAACATGCATACACAAATTGTGCCACGTCGCGTTTCAAACCAGACCACCAAAACATCTTCTTCAAATTCTGATACATTTTCGTAGCTCCTGGATGAATACTCAAACTACTTCTATTGCCTTCTTTAAGGATCATCTTTTTCATCTCATCATTATCAGGAATACAGATTCTTCCTCGAAACCTCAACACACCTTGATCATCAACCTTAAAGTCACTGTCTATAGCAGGATCGTTTGCAACCATTAAATCTACCAACTTCACATCTAATTTCTGAGCCTCTCTGATACTATTTAGAAATTCACTGTCGATTTTCAACATCCCCAACTTCACACTCTGAGGCGACACTTCACAAACCAAACTCAAGTCTCTGAACTGTTCAAGCAATTCCATCTATTTAACCATTAATGTCGACAAGTGTAAAGTCTTTCTACTCAAAGCATCTGCAACAACATTAGCCTTCCCCGGATGATAATTCAACCCAAAATCATAGTCTTTTAGTAACTCAAGCCATCTTCTCTGCCTCATGTTCAACTCCTTCCGATCAAACAAATATTTTAGACTCTTTTGATCACTAAACACCTCGAATCTAGCACCATACAGGCAATGCCTCCAAATCTTAAGTACAAAAACAACTGCAGCCAACTCAAGATCATGAGTATGGTAATTACATTCATGAATCTTCAACTGCCTTGATGCATACGCTACTACCTTACCATCTTGCATAAGTACCCCACCTAAACCCGGCTTGGATGCATCGCAATAAACAACAAAAGGTTTGTCGGACTTTGGCAAGATCAAAACTGGAGTCGTCGTCAATTTCCGCTTCAATTCATTAAAGCTACTTTCACACTGACCATCCCACACAAAAGCTCTACACTTACAGGTCAACTGAGTTAACGGAAGTGCTAACTTGGAAAATCCCTCAATAAACCTTCGATAGTAACCTGCTAGACCCAAAAAGCTTCTAACTTCGGTAACTGACTTTGGAGTCTCCCATCGTGATACTGCATCAACTTTAGATGGATACACTGCAGTACCACTACTAGAGATAATATGACCAAGAAAACTTACTTCTTTCAACCAGAATTCACACTTAGACAACTTGGCATATAACTTCTTTTCTTTCAATACTTTCAAGACAATCTTCAAATGCTCAGCATGTTCTTCTTCAGACTTTGAATATATCAAAATATCATCTATAAATACAACTACAAAACGATCCAAATAGTCGTGAAAGATACGATTGATGTACTCCATAAACACACCTGGTGCGTTAGAAACTCCGAAAGGCATTACAGAATATTCATAGTGTCTGTATCGTGTTCTAAAGGCCGTCTTCTGAATATCTTCGTCTTTCACTTTAATCTGGTGATAACCTGACCTTAGATCAATCTTGCTAAATACACGTGCACCTACTAGCTGATCCATCAAATCATCAATTCTTGGGAGGGGATACCTATTCTTTATTGTTACCTTATTCAACTGATGATAGTCAATGCACAATCTCATGCTTCCGTCTTTCTTCTTAACTAGCAACATCGGCGCTCCCCAAGGTGACACACTTGGCCTTATAAACTTCTTATCAAGCAAATCTTCCAACTGTTTCTTTAACTCTGCTAACTTCGAAGCTGACATACGATAAGGCATCATAGACACATGCTTCGTTCCTGGAACAAGATCAATGGAAAACTCGACCTCTCTCTCCGGTGGCACGTCAGGAATCTCATTAGGGAAAACTTCAGGAAACTCACACACAACTTGCAACTTATCAATCTTTGCCTGGTTCTCAACGGACAAGGATGCCATCAAGGAAAACAATTGACTTCCGTCAAGCATCATCTGCTTCAACTGCTTAGTAGTTACGAATTCAGTCTCTGCTTCTTCTTCTGGAGAAGAAAACCGCACCGTCTTGTTGAAACAATTTATGTGAGCGTAATTATACTCCTACAAGTTCATACCAAGAATCACATCCATTCCTCTCAATGGCAAACAGATTAGATCCATAGCAAAATCTCTATCGTACATAGACAAAAGACAACTCAAACACACTCGAAAGGTAGTTACCGAACCATTAGATGGGGTTTTGACAACCATCTCTCCATTCATTGGTGACACATCAAGACTCAACCTCAAGGCACAGTCAGCAGCAATTAAACAATGTGTAGCACCAGTATATATGATAGCAATTAAAGGAATACAATTAATGAAACAAGTACCTCGGATCAAACGGTCCTCACTAGCTGTCTGAGTACCAGCTAAAGAAAACACCTTACCCCAAGCCGGGGCCTTCTTTGGTTCTGTACACTGAGCAATAACATGTCCCTTTCCACCGCAATTAAAACAAATAATGTCGTCATGCTTGCATTCTGAAATTGTATGCCCTTTGACGCCACAACGGAAACACCGCTTCACGTCATTCTCACCACAAGCATTACTCTTGTGACCTTTTTCTCCACATTTGAAGCAAACAATCTCAGCAGGAGTTTCATTCTTCTTAGGCATTCTCCTATCATTCACCCTTTGTTTGCCCTTATCAGCTGGAGCACTATAAGGTTTCCCACAATTTTGTTGTTGCTTGCTTCTCCTCTCATCCATAATCTTATAGTGAGCCTTTGAATCATCTTCATAGATCCTACAACTACTCACCAATACAGAAAAATTACGGATCCTCTGATAACCAATAGCCTTCTTGATCTCGGGACGCAGACCATTCTCAAACTTGATGCATTTAGAAAACTCAGCATTCTCAGCAGTGTAGTGTGGATAGAATTTAGCTAGCTCTATGAACTTGGCAGCATACTCGGTCACAGACATATCACCCTGCTTCAGCTCTAAAAACTCAATTTCCTTCTTCCCGCGAACTTCTTCCAGAAAGTATCGGTTCAGGAATTCTTTCCTAAACACAACCCAAGTAATAGCAGCACCTCCATCCTCTAACATAGGTCGAACACTCTCCCACAAGTCATCAGCTTCTTCTGTCAGCATGTGAGTGCCAAAACGCACCATCTGAATATCCGTACATTGCATGACTCTGAAAATCCTCTTAACCTCCTTGAGCCACGTCTGAGCTCCATCAGGGTCATACCTTCCCTTGAAGATAGGTGGATGATTCCTCAGAAAGGTCTCCATCATCCTTACTCCGTCATTACTGCCAGCCTGTTGTTGTTGTTGTTGTTGCCCCACAACTTGAGCCATTGCTTGCAATGCAGCAGCAAGAGCAGCATCATTCCTTTCAGCCATCATAGTTCTCTGCACAACACACAACATTCAAAGTAACACAATAATGATATTCCAACTGTTAGACGACACTACTGGACTCAACTACTTGGCCGGACGGACCGACCTGCTCTGATACCAATTGTAACACCCCGTTTTTCCCAACATAAAAATTTCATAATATAAATCAGAGTCTATCATCTTAAACGGAGCATCACATTCATCATTCAATATTTTCCACAATTTAAATAGAACAAGATATTATTTATTAAACAACCAGTCGTTATAAAAATCAAACAATCATGCAGCAGAATTAGTTTTACATCATCTTATAAAAATCATTGGCACTGAAAAGCCACAACATTTAACATCTTAAATAATCATCTTGAAAATAGTTCAACAATAATGAAAGAAAATACGTAACAAGGAAAACATGCATCAGACAATCCCCATCCCGTTACGTATCAGAGCATCCTAGACGACACGACGGAGATTACTCACAACAGCATTATTCTTGGTTACCTGCAAGTTACTCATACGAAGAGCAACATTTTCAAGCAGAAGGGGTGAGATTTCACATTCATTAATAGCAAACAATAATTCATAAAGAGTAATCAACATATATAGGTTCAACATTAAATAAACATCAGTTAACATCATCTATTAATGTCGGAACAACATTATCATCATCAGGGAAAGCAACAACATCTCAAGTAATCATTATTTATATCATGTTATGACGACTCTATAATGCAACAACGACTCCTCATCCTAAACAACAACATCTTAGACACCTTCAACATGCATGTGGTACCACCAGGGCATTAAGCCCCCATCTCTAAGGTCAATAGTGGACCTGTCGGGCATTAAGCCCCCATCTCTAAGGTCATAAGGGACCTGTTGGGCATTAAGCCCCCATCTCTGACTATGCAACGACAACGACACGACTCAAATGTAACTTCTTCATCTTTATTTGACAAATTCATTAACAATTATTCACAAGTAATCATCATATCAAAACAACATTACTGGAACGTCATTTTTATACAGCATCATCTTTAGTATTTACATCAGAACCTAGCTCGACATGGGAACAAGCGAAAGACAAGAATTCGCGAAAACAGCAGGTCTGTACTGCACTAGCTCGCGAGGCGAGCTACACTACTCGCAATGGCGAGCTCAACTGGGAAGCTCGCGAGGCGCACAATAGTACTCACAATGGCGATCTCATGGTTTACTCGCGAGGCGAGATGGAACACTCGCAATGGCGAGTTGGGATTTACTCGCGAGGCGATCAGATTCACTCGCAATGGCGAGCGATGACAGACAGGTCTCTCGCAACCTCTCTGTTCACACTCACAGGCATCTAAATTCACTACCCAAGCCTCAAATTCGACAGGAATTGGTGTCTATACATTTCCTATGACTGAATTATCATCTTTCTACATCAATTACACAAAAATTCACTTCGATTCTACCATTTTATTGTTTCTTTACCTAATTCCCAAATTCTCAAAACCACAACAATTGATCAATCCCTATGAATTATAACTTGATACTAATGAGAGTTAGTCTCACCCTTACCTTAGATTGTTTTTCTGAATTCCAACGGCTGCGTTTTTCGTTCCTAGGGTTCTCTCTGGCTTCTCCTCTTTTCTCCAATTGTACGTATTCTGTTTTCTTTTCTAAACTCTTACTGACTCTTAACCCTTTCTCTAATTGCTCTTCTCCCTAAAAACTACTCTCTTCCTAATATCTTATTTATTTCTAATAATTATATTCCTCCCCCACATAATAATAATAATATTAATAAATATAATATCTACCATTAATATATATTCCATCAAAATATATATATAATAAATCATAAAAAGTTCCACTAAAATGCAATAAATCAATTAAATAAATAATATTAAAAGTAGGGCGTTACACACATGCCTAAAGACACTAGCAAGTCTTATATCAGGTTGAAATGTGATTATAATATGTTCTCGAAGTAGCAAACAAAGTTATTATTATTGAAGAAGTAGTCAAAATGCAAATATATATTTCCCCGTCATACTACTAATTGTGTTTGGTCTCATATTTTGTAAATTAGAATAAAACAATAGTTTATTTCGAATTTATTGGCCCTTTTGAATATTGAGTTCACCAGCTTCGTTGTATCTAGTTTTTTTTTATAACTAGTTACAAACCCGTGATTCGCACGGGGGTTCAGTAACGTATTTGACAAAATATTATATTGAAAGGATAGATTGCGAAATGACAGATAATTATAAATCATAATACAATATTTAGAGTACTCTTGTATTACGGATTACAAAATTAAATCTTCAAAATTGTTTGACCACGAGTAACAAATGAAACATATTTAGTTAGCGGTAGAAACACTTTTCTAGTAATAATTGATATCTATCTATAAACCAATGAAAACCCTATTACCAAAGCTACATGATTTATATCATTTTGACTTTCAGCTTCAATGTATATAAATCATTTCACATGATCTACAGCAAAGGCAGATATTAACTGCAATTTAGTATCCAGTTCTTTCAGGTGAACAAACTTCTGCATCAGACAGATAGCTAAAAGCCTCTCTACCTGATTTATATCATTTTGTGTTTTAGCTTCAACGTATATAAATCTTTTCACATGATCTACAGGAAAGGCTAGGGATGTCAATGGATACCCATAGGTACGGATAATATGATACCCGTCCCCGCCCGGTTGGATAAATATGATACCCGTGCCCACCCCATATCCTCGTGGGTGCCCACTATACGGGTACCCGTGGGCATTGAGGTATCCATGGGTATCCATGGATACCCATGGAGTTTTGAATTTATTTATTTTTTGGTACAAATTATAACTTTTTTTAATTACCAAAAAGCGTCAACTTTTAAACATCCATACGTAATCCATTCAAAATTTCATAAATCATACATAATCCATAGAAAATTCATGATTCTTATATAATCTATATGTTTTATGATGTGATGAAGTGGAAACGGTGAACTTAATAAAATGAATTAAAAAAATTTAAAATAAAAATAGGTTATTATTGAGGATTTTTAGGTGGGCGGTAAAATTTTCTTCAATAAGGTAACAACTTTAAGTAATAAGATATGATATATAAAGATATTTTAGTAATTTACTTAATTTATTGGGTATGGGTACCCGTGGGTATGGATACAATCAAATCTGTGTCTGTGTCCATATAATAACGGGTAGTCAAATACCCATTTATTATACCTGTGGATACTCGTTTAGCTACCCGCTCCATGCCCGTGACGGATTTTACCCACGGGTACCCGTGGGTATGGGTATTTTTGCCACCCAGAGCAAAGGCAGATATTAACTGCAATTTAGTACCACGTATATAAATCCTTTCACATGATCTAACCTTATTATCCATATGGTCAATCCTAACTTGTTTGACGGATTATTCTTACTTCGAATTTTCAGGCTGGTGATACTCTGATACAGTTATATAACAATTTCATCAGACTTTGAGACCAACATCAACCTTCCCAAGCTTGCACACTTTGTTGTGATGGTTTCGCGGCTGTATTATGCGAAAGAAGCTGCCATTAGAGATCAGTGCATAGAAGAGCCTATCCTATACATTAAGATGCAAATTGTCTTATTCAAGCTTAAGCAAGATGTTCAAATTACGGAACATTGCTATTCTTTGTAAATTTGAGAACAAAAGTCACATAATCCGAATATTTGTGATGCATGGTCTAAGGCATAACATAAAAGATAACATAACAACCATTGCCATTACATACATAGTGTACTGCAGCAGAAATATAGATGCTGCCATGTAGTGTACAACCAATTTAAGGTTGATTACAAAAAAAGGGTTGTATTACTAAATCCAAACCTTATTTAAAACATATTGTCATTGAAATATTATACATAATATACTTGCCAGCATACAACTTCCAAATCGAATAGCAGCTTGTCGTCCTCTTGTAGGTGATTGTCCCTAACAAACTGGAACCAACCTCCTCCCAAGGATTTTTCGGCCTTGTTACGCTCAGCGGTAATGAGGCGGCAATCGTATTCTTGACCGGTAAGCACATCAAGCAACCACATTGTCTTTCTTGTAGTTGTATTTTTCAAAGAAGTAGCTGCATTTTTCACATTCTATCAAATTAATGGAAAGAGCAGAACATGAGTGAAAATGCAAACTTCATATTCTTAAAAAAAAAAGGTCAAAAAAAAATCGAAGGGAATTTTTTTTTTAAACGCATGGTTATTTGATTTTTTTTCTTTCAAAAATGATATAATGATATAAAAGATGGAAAAAACCAAGAATAAAAGAAAATTGTCAAAGAATGGATGATAATTACTATAGCCACTTTTGAACATATAAATTTATTTGAATCTTGAAATAAAGGGGAATGGAGAGAAGTTTCTTTGTAACACTATTTATGATTCTCACGCAATTTTTTTTTTTTTTATGGTTCAAGCGAACATTATAGTTCTAGTATCCTCTAATAAATACTGTTACAAACTAAGATATATGATGACCAAGGTTTTTCTATATGTCCCTGCAGTCAACATAATTTTTTTTTACCTTAAATAACGGTCCAAATTGTGTACTTCGCATTTTTAAAACTTCAATAGTCTTGAATTTGTACATAGTATTGTTGCTAAAAAGGTACAAATTCAATGGAACCTAATCTCGTGCTTCCAATAAGGTATTAGTCATAGTATTGTTGCTAAATATGTCCTTCTCACTCTATACTCATGAAACTCTCTCTTCTGAAAAGAAACCAGGCTTCTTTGGTTGTGCAAGTGCAATACTTTCATCGTAATTAGTTTAATCTTCATTGGTTCCAATTGAGGATCATTTGTCGATCCCAATTTAAGAAGCTGCAGCCATAAATCCTGTGTGACAAGAAAAACATAATATTAAAAGAGAGGAACAAATAAAATGGAAAAAAAAAGATACATTTTTGCAATTGAGCTCGCAAACACAAACACACACAGAGGGAACATATTTAATTTAAAACATCAAAGAAGCTACCTGCAGCTTAACCTTAGTGTCCAGCACCATAAGCTCTCTTTCAGCCTAAAATCACAAAGTTAATAATGTTAGGAGCCATTTGCATCAATTGATGCACAAGTAGCACTATCCCGGGGATGTTAACTTACAGCTCTCTCGAGTGGGCTAAGATTGTCTGCTAAAGGATCCTTGCTGGTCAACACAGGTAAGATAGAGATAGAAAGTACAAATAAATTCCAATGTGATAGGACAGAAAAGATGGGGATATCAGTCAAGCCTTGCAGCAGAACCCTTATGCGTATTAACTTCCTCTTCAAGTCGCGAAAAGACAACCTTCTTCTCATCGTCGTCAACATTCACAAACTCCTTCACCAAGCCATCCAGAGACCTAAAGCATGAATAATTAGTTCACTCAGCTATCAAGTATATTATTCTAGTCTCTTTTGATGCTAAACATATATTTTAAACTAACTTTAGAAGTAAGCTGACCATGTTCATCACAGTTGGTGCCACATCTCGCATTAATTAAAACTACAAAATCGTCCAAATCGCGACCACCAACATAATCTTCACCGGTTTTATTGTTCTTTGGGGAAAACTTAAATGTGGGATAGGAATGAACATCATATCTGTATTAGCAAATAAACCAGATTAGGCACATGCATTTGTTAAATATGATTTCAACCTAGTTTAATAAAACAAATGAAAATATGTTACGGCACTCACTTCTCGGCCAAATCCTTGTACTCGTCAGCATCAACATTAGATATAACTACTTCTTCCTCTAGCCTAAAGGCTGCAGCAACCTTTTCATAAGTCTGAAGAAATTTGTAAAAACAGTATCATGATCAACCTTGATATATTCATAATCAGGGGAAACTCATCAAACTATGATAAAAGTAGTCTTAGACATGAGAACATCCTTACATAAGCAAGGTCCTTGCAATGACCACACCTAAAGATAATAGCAGTGAATTTGTTAAGACAAAAGTGTAAAGAAATCATCCCTTTTTACTCCAAACACACAGCTATTATTAGAAATTGTTTTAGAGAAAACCAAAGCAAATTTTTTATTAAAAATAAACACCGAACTAAAATTAAAATCAAAGTTACGCAAACAGAACAAAGTATATGCTGACCTTTTTCTGAGGTGTTTTCGATGGTTCATCCTCACACTCCTTCTCACTCTCATCAGAGTCGGAACTATCCTTGTCAACATTCATCTTATCCTGTCAATTACGGAAAGTTTTATATATAAATAGTTTTACACATATAAATATATAAACTGAATATATATATATATATAATTGAAACCGGAATATAAATAGTTCCCAACATATCAACATATCATTCATCTTGCACCAACACTCACAAATTTTACAGTCTTTGTGATAATATAATTCCCAACATATAAATATATCCACAAGAATCTTCCATCACATTCTCCTCTCTGTTCAGTGCTGAATTTGACCCCAAATGATCTCTAAGAATCATCCACGTAACAAAACACTCAGAAATCTTCAAAAATAAAATCCTACATTAAGAAATAAAACTAGACTACTTGCATACAAAACAATGATCCAAATTGACATAAAACAATGAAGAAACTCACATTTTCATTTTTGCGGAAAGTAACCTCCTTCGCAAAGGTACTCTAATTATAATCTCACATAATTCCAATTTTAATGCATGTTTGAATTGACATCGAGTTTAGTAAAATCACTGTGACACTATCATTTCACTGAAGCTCCAAATTGTGTCAAAATCAGTGTCACGTATGATTTTATCAAACTCAGCACTAAATCAGATCTGTGCATGATTTTACAATCTTAACAAAAACTCGTGTTTTAGATACTTATGTTTTAAATAAACTGGTTTGGAAATCTCTTGCCAACTTAGCATCTTCAATTTTCTTATTTGCCTGCTTAAAGAAAGCACAACAAATTCAAGTTTAGCTAGCAATCTTAATTTTCAATATGAAAAGGAAACAATCCAAATATAATGTAAAGATTGCCACCATAAAAAATAAACGATTGGTTTGCAACAATGGCAAGATCTTAAGCCAAAATGTGTCTATGTTCTTCACCTGGCAGTATAGTGGCTGAACCTGACCAACAACTGTTGATGTCATAAGTCCCATTTGGTTCAAGAGCATTGTTGAGATGAATCCAATTAAGGAGATCATAGGATACAGAATGAACCCATACAATTATATCACCAAATGTTTCTGCAAGTGGATTATGTTGGTAGAAAAGGTGGTATACACCTTTGTAGTACATAGGGGCTGCAAGAGTTCAATTATAAATCAACACCAGTAATTTGAATATGAATAACATAATATATATACAAACAAAGAATGCTTTATTTCTTGAATAAGCCATTTGGTTCCTGTATTTCTACTAACCCCGAAGGATATTGATTCTAACATTGTACTTTTGAGAAAAGAGTATGCTTGGCATATAGGAAGAGCACTTTCCCAGCATGATTTGGAAGATTGGAATCTTTTGTATCATAGTTCTGTTAATGGTCTTAGTTTCAATACATTCTTGGACAACATTTCAAATCATGAAGGCCCAACTGTGCTAGTTATTAAGGATACAAATGGTTATATATGGAGGATATGCTTCTCAACAATGGGAGCGGCATGTTGAATTTTATGGAGACATGAAATGTTACAGTTTTCAATTAAAATCAAAGGCATCTATATTTAGGCCAACTGGAGCAAACACTAATCTACAATGGTGTGCAGTAGGGAGATTGAAATTAAAGAGGACAGTAATAAAAGCAAATGCAACCTAGCTGAAAAAACATAGTCCAACACATGGGTGAAGAAATGAGGAGTAGAAAAACTAAACCTTGAAGGAGGAACTCTCAAATATGTGATTGGTGAAATCTTACACACCAAGATTAAGAAGAGGTAAGCCAACCTGCACACACAACAAATGTTCAAATATAATTAAATGTCAATAAATTTTCAAAATAGGTGAAAATGCTGAGAAATTTCATGGCACAAAAGGCAAAATCCAAAGTTTATTCAAAAATGCACATGTAGCAAACAAAATATGATTGAAGCGTTGGTTCATGACACAATCGAACCGTCACAGTTACGTTCTCTTTAGTTTTATGAGAATCCAATGGCACAACCTCTAGATAGAACTGTTATGGCTTCCTACGCATTGACGAAGATGTGTTTTGTTCCAAAGGACTGCACTTCCCTTAGTTTGTTTCCACCCTTCTTCAATAGTTTTGTACCTCTTATCTTGAAGAACCTTCTTTATAGCCACAGTTTCCCCAGTCTCCAAACACTTTGCCTGTCACAGCAAAAGCAGAAAAACAAATCAAAATCAAAGCAGATCAAACCTACTCAAAATCAAAGATGCCAAACATATAAGTTTATAGATTATATAGCTGTCCAATAATTATCAGAAATGATAAATCAAACACACACACCTGCTTTGGCTGGCCATTTTTTACCACCAATGGTTGTGACAATTATATGTCCGGTTTCGGTACCATTTCCATCTACAATGCTAGCGGCTTTCATTTCCTACATATAGATTTAGATCAGCAATTTTGACATAAATAGACTGCAAATTTATTCAACCAAAATGCTTATTCAAGATCAAGAACAAAAATTGCAGAAAAAGTATACACAAAGTTACAGGGAGTGAATTCTTACCGTTTTAGTGGAGCCCTATCCCATATACGGGTTTCACCAAACTTCTTCCAAAAACAGCTTATTCCTAGCTTGTATCCCAATCAGCAGCCTAATTACAATTTATCCACTTCTGCCCTTGCCCTAATCCTCCATAATCACTTTCTGTCAGCTTCTAAAACAGCTCAATTATGATTTAAGCAATTCTGTCAAGTCCCAAAATAGTTTATCAGTTCACCAACTACTCATGTGGTAACTTAAATATAGCACACAACCATACCTGCAACAACTTGTATTCCAACTTAAGCTTCAGCAAAACAACTTAATTGACAGCTTATTGCTTCTAAAGACTTCAATTTTAACCCAAACACTAAAACATCAATTCAAACATACCCCACAACAACTTAATTACCAATTGAATGAATAACAAAAAAAAAACTTCACTATTCTTATTACTCAATTTCATAAAACCCTAGAATTCCCTTTCCCCCAAATGAAAACCTAACTCTAAATTCATCAAATTTCTACATGCATGAGGGAAAGGAAAAGGGAGACCCACCTTAAAATTGGAAATTGAAGTTGAAGATGATGATAATGATGTGAGGTGAGATTTGTGGTAGTGGATGAATGAACTCTCTCAAGCTTGCCTTCTTCCCCAATTGCCTTCTTCTCCAATTTTCCTTCTTCCTCTTGGTTACCCATTTCCTCTTCTTCTCCTCTCCCTCGACCTCCCTTCTTTTCCTTCTTCTCCTCTCCCTCTCTGTCCCGTCCGTTCTGTTTTGCTTTTTTTTTTCTTTCTTTTCTTCATCAACAAAAACAACACATATATATAGCTAGGGTAGCTTCAATTAATTAATTTACCATAATACCCTCAATAAGGGTAAAATGGTAAATTCACCGGACATGTATTTTCTTATTTAGTTTAGTAGATTAATTTCCGGTATATAGGGGAAAAGAGCCCTAGGCTTTGTTTGGGACTGTAGAGGGGATGACTTCGGAAAAAAAGGAATGGGAAAGTGAAAAAATAGAAACATTGAGAGGAAAAAGTTTTGAGGGTTAATTTTTTGTTTGTAGTACAAGCTTCAGAAGGGCAATTTGGTAATCCAATAATGTTCAAGTTTGGGGGAGAGCCACATCATTTGCATTGGCCTAATAAATATTCAAAGGGGAGAAATAAAAAGAAAGAACGAAGGAGAGAAATCAGTCCCATTCTCCCTTCTTCTCTCTCGCGGAACCACACCTTTCATTACCAAACCTCAATTTCATCTACCTTCTTAGCACATAAGCAATTGCATGCATGGTCTCCACCTAAATTTCTCCATGATTTAATATTAGGAGCTCAAAATTTACAAGATTGTTGGTAAAAGAAAGAAGATTATGAGACAGAGGATTATAAGAGATACATGCAGAATTGGAAAAAAAACTTGGGAATACACATAGCTCACCAATTTCTTGTGTTGATGATAAGGTAATCACTTTCATTTTGTTATTCATACTTTGTAGTGATTTTACCCTTTGAATTATGCAATTATGAATTGTAATTGTTATAGGGTGCCACAATTAGGAAGCAATTGTTGTATGTTTTTTAGAAGAATTAGGACCTAAACATGAAACGTAATATGAATGCAGTATTGTATACTAATGGAGCTATTGTATTGCATGTAAGTTTCTTCCCATAAGAGAAGGTGGATTTAGGGATTTGGTTTGTTCAAGTCATTATCATTTTTTGTATTTGATTTTATGCTCATAACATGTTTGTGGAATTGTCTCAAGATAAGAAACTGATGTTGAATCTACGAATAATTTTTTCAAATTTTTCATTTCTCTAGATTATCATGTAAGTGTTGATCTTCTTACAATGGACTGTCATTTGCATTGTTGAATCCTTTGTTTTTATTTGCTTAGTATTTTCAAGTTTCTCAAACTTTACATATGATAGGTGGAGAAGTTCCTAAAAGCATTCAAGTTGAAGAATTTTTATTTTGGAGTTATTTTTTCAACTTATGAATTTATAGGTACATATGAAAAATGGAGATGAATTTATGCAATTTGATAAGGTAGGTTTGAGTTGTTATGCCACAGAACGTCTTATTATTTATTATTTTACAATCTTTCATAAGTTGGTGACTAATCTTGGCTTCATGGATTCGTGACAATTTTCTCATTACTTCTTGTGTTTTGTTCTTTGCAAATAGTTTGGCAAAGCCATTGCACTTCTTCTTTTGGTTTGATTTTTTTTTTGTTGATGAATTTAGGCCATGTTTAGACTATTCTTGGCTTCATGGATTTTTTTTTTCGTTTGAATATCATTGCTCATGAGAAATATCTCAATTTTCCTATTTGGATCCAACTATGGGGATTGCCTCATCATTGCAAAACAAAAGCCATGGGAAGAAGCATAGGCAGCCTCCTAGGACAGGTTTCTGAAGCAGAGCTATATGAATATCCTGGGATTAAAGTTATAGTCAAAATGAAGGTAGATATTCATGTTAGAAACCCTATCATTCCAGGCATACACATATGCAATACTATAGATGGCACAAATTGGATTGACTTCAGATATGAGAACCTACCTCAAATGTGTTTCAATTTTGGCTTAGTAGGGCACCCTGAGAAATTCTGCAGAAACCCAAAACTGGAAGTTGAGGAAGCTTCCCATCTAGGTCCTTGGATTAGATCTAACATCTATGGCAGAAGAATTATAGACACAAAGGACTGGAAATTCTACAGCAACCCTACCATGGCTAAAAAGTATGGTCAGACAAGCCCAACTGCACCTGAGGATCTGCTTAAACAGCTAGAAGACATGCGTATTTAGGAAGCAAGGGAGTTAAATCAACCATTGAACCATTTGAAGTGCCCGCATGAAACACCTACTAATAGTCCAACCTAGAATCATACTACTATGCAACAACTAAACTGGAATCCTACACAAATCAAGTCTATGGAATGGTTAGGGAACATTACCTCAGTCACACATCAACTTGAGAGTGTCAGCTCCTCAACTCAAGAAAAAAAACTCAAAGTGGCTACTAAAGATCAACTCAAACAAATGGCAGGTCTGAGAGAGCAGGCTGGCCAAGGGAGATGAAGATTATATCGTGGAACTGTCAAGGGACTGGTAATCCCAAGACAGTAAGAGCCCTTAAAAAGCTCATTTGGACCAGCAAGTCTGATATTGTATACCTCATGGAGACCAAAAATCTTAAGTCCAAGTCCTCTAATCTCTGTAATATAGGTGATCCGACTGGTTAATTTTTTGTGTATTGTTCCACTTCTGGTGGTGGTAAGGCAGGTGGCCTAGGTCTTTTATGGAACAAAGAGTTTGATAACATTGATATTAAAGGTTTTGGTTTTCACTATATTGATGTGTTTCTCTCTACTCACACCCCTAATTCTCCTAGTTGGAGAGCCACTGGCATCTATGGCTACCCCCAAAACCAGAACAAGGTCCTTACTTGTAATTTGATTACTGATTTGTCTAACACTAACTATAATCCAGCTTGGCTGGTTTTTGAGGATTTTAACAATGAGAAACAAGGGGTGAACCCTATATATGCTAATATTGTTAACTGTCCTAGAAATACTCTTAATGTTTGTCACCTGAAGGATTTGGGGTATCATGGCTTACCTTTCACCTGGGCTAACAACCATGACCCCGAGTCTTACATTCAATGTAGACTAGACAGATTCCTAGCCACTAATGAGTGGTGCTCCAATTACCCTAATTTCAAAAATCATCACCTGCTTAAATTTAAATCTGATCACTGCCCTATTCTTTTGGATTGTTTTACCTCTTGTACTTGTCATAACAGATATTACAAATCAAAGAAGTTTGAACAATTATAGCTCACTGATGAGCACCACAGAGATATTGTCCAAGTTCAATGGACTCACACCACTGGGGATATTAAATCTAGACTCCAGGACACGCTAGAAGCTCTGCACTTCTGGGGCAACCATACTTTTGGGATCATCCCAGAAAAAATTAGAGACATCCAAAAAAAGCTCCTCAGATTGGCTGCCCACAGTGATCAACAAGAGACCCAAAATAAGATAAAGACAAAAGAGCAGGAGCTGGATGAGCTTTTAGCTCAATAAGAGCTTTGGTGGAATCAACGGTCTAGAGTTCTTTGGCTTACCAGTTGGGACAAGAACACCCAGTTTTTCCATCAGAAAGCTACCCAGAGAAGGAGGAACAACATGATTGAATCTATTACTAATGAGGATGGTAGAATTGTTAATGAAAGGCAACACATAGAAGCCAGTTTCCTCGCCTATTTCCATGACATTTTCACAAGCCAGCAAACCTAAAACATAGCAGCTTCTACTAGTGTGGTGCAGAATAAAGTCAGTTTAGAGATGCAAGAAGAGCTGGCAGGACCTTTCTTAGAAAGTGAAATCATATCTGCAATCACTAGCATGAAAGGTCTTGCTGCTCCTGGCCCTGATGGGCTCCCAGCTCTGTTCTACCAGACTCATTGGAATATTGTGGGCCCATACATCATCAAAGAAGTCCTCAATGTGTTAAATAACAATGGTGACCCCACCCTCTATAACCAAACTCATATTTGCCTAATCCCAAAAAAACAAGCACCCTACCCACCCTAGTGATTACAGGCCTATTTCCCTTTGCACTGTTATCCTAAAACTTATCACTAAAGTCATAGCTAACAGGATTAAACCTATCTCAGCTAAGATTATCAGCCAAAATCAAAGTGCTTTTCTCCTAGGTCGCCTTATTTCTGATAACACCATAATTGCTAATGAGCTTTTCCATTACTTCCACAATACCACTACCAAGCCAGGTTACATGGGTCTGAAAACTGACATGGCTAAAGCCTATGACAAGAGTGGAGTTTCCTTTAGGGCACTATGTTATCTATGGGATTCCCCAGCCCCTTTGTTACTACCATCATGAAATGTATCACCACAGTCTCTTTTCACATCCTCAAAAATGGTCAACCCTCAAAACCCTTCACACCTCAACGTGGCCTAAGACAAGGGGATCCCCTCTCCCCTTATATGTTCCTTATTTGTGCTGATGTCCTATCTAACCTTATCATCAAAGCCTAAGAATCTAATACTCTCCAAGGTATTAAAATAGCAAATGAGGCCCCCAGAATATCTTACTTACTGTTTGCAGATGACAACCTTATATTTTGTAAAGCCACCATTGAGGAAGCTCACGAAATTAAAGACATCATTACCCAGTATGAGAGGGCCTCCGGCCAAAAGGTCAATTATGATAAATCAGAAATTATCTTTAGTAAACAGACAAATGAAGATGCTTAGAATGGGATTCTTCAAATTCTCAATATTAATAAGGTTGAAAATTTCTCGAAGTACCTTGGTATGCCTACCCACCTAGGACGATCTAAGAGACAGGTGTTTGATTTCATTCAAGACCGTATCCTTAAGAAACTCAAAGGATGGAAAGAAAAGCATCTCTCCTTTGCTGGAAGAGGTACCCTTATAAAGGTCGTTGCCCAAGCTATCCTTACCTATATTATGAGTGGCTTCCTGCTCCCCAAACATTTCTCAAACAAATTAGAAAGCTTTATATGCAAATTCTAGTGGGGAAGTTCTGCTGACCCTAATAAGATTCATTGGATCAGTTGGTCTAAGATGTGTAAGGCCAAAAAGAATGGTGGTATGGGGTTCAGAGGTCTTAGAGCTTTTAATAAAGCTATCCTTGCCAAGAAAAGTTGGAGAATTATCACTCAACACAACTCTCTGATGGCTAGAGTTCTTCAAGCAAAGTATTTCCCTCACAGTTCGTTATGGGAAGCAACCCAGAAGAGTAACATCAGCTACTCTTGGCGCAACATATTGCAGGCCAGATGGGTCATTAACAAATGGAGTCTCTGGACAATAGGCAATGGGAAATCCATCAATATATGGAAGGAACACTGGCTGCCAGAGCATAATGGTTTCAAAATTATTAGCACCAAACCCCCCAGTGTCAATTCACTCATGTTTGTGACCTTATTAACAGATCCACCAACAATTGCGATATGGACTCTCTAAACCAACTTTTTTCTCCCCTTTGAAGTTGATCATATCATTAGAATCCCTCTAATCAACCATAATGAAGCAGATGGGCTAATTTGGGCTTACAATAACAATGGTAGTTATACAGTGAAATCTGGATAGCATGCCATTTGTCAATGGTCAGGTCAGGAAACAAACAACTCAGGAAGCTCAAATATCACTCAAGATACTATGTGGAATAAAGTAGTATCACCCAAGTTAAAGGGTTTTAGCTACTCAAGTAGTATTAATAAAGGTAGAAATGTGAAAAGATTATTAGATCAAACTCATGATCTATATACGCAGCATAAGTGATTTTCTCAATAACTAGTATGTAATTAAAAGTATCCAGCAGGTATTTTATTTTTAACACAGTTCCATCTAATGATAATCATTGATTATTTACTTCATCAAAATGAGAAGTTAATAGTTCAATACTCAATTTCAACCTCATTATAGTATCCATATACATCTCATATGTATATAAACTCAAATAAATTACGTGCCCTTTCACCTTTGTTGGTGACCGGTATACTAATCTATTTTGAAAGGTGGGACTCACATCATTCAAATGATATAAAATCAAATGAGTCCAATAGTCCATATCCACGTATTTTGGAAATGTGAATCACACTTGTTTGTACTAAACAGTAATGTCAATGATATACAAAAGGTTCAAATATCATTTGATCCTTTTTCATATGTTATAGATCAGCTTATCAAGATCATGGAACTCAATTCCATTACTTGATTAGCACACTTGTATAGAAAACATTATTTGGATAATAGAACAACATTTGTCTTTTATTTAACTACACAATCCTTCTCTTGTCAATACAAGATTTAGGAATATATATGTACTCCATGAATAAAATCCTATAGTTATATAAATAAAATCCTATAGTTGAAAAACAAAATTGCTCGTAGTTTTGAAAGAGTCAAAATAAGAAAGAAGTAGGACTTATTATTTACCCATATAGTTATATAAAGTTATCTTTCTACTTCTGCATCATAAGTATATGATACTTGATGATTAATCTTATATTTGTTGAAATATAGAGTTTTAAAGAAATAGAACATTATCTATAAGTGAAGTCCACCTTCGTCTATAATGGAACAAATAGTTTCATTGACTATAAGAGCTTATGCTTGGACTTAAACTTAACTTGATATGGAACCAAATAATTGTTATTAAATTCCATATAAGCAAAGTGTATATAAAATCAACATCGTACATATACAATAAACTAAAATAGAAAATACTTTTTCATTGCATGAATTGAATTTGAATCATTGCATTGAATTTGAATTTGAATCAACATCGTACAAAGACAGACCATCTATACATCTCATATATACAAACGGCGATGAACAACTCTTGCTCGCAGGGATATAACATGAGACTAAATTAAATATAATGATTTAATAAAATCAGCATACTCAATTTGGATCATAAAAGAAACTTCGGGATCTCATAATTTTAATTTGTTTCAACGAATGGGCTATTCACAAAGTTTCACGTGCTCTTATGAAAAACAAGAATGAAACAATACTCTTATTGAATCCGTGTGATAGGAAACAAACACGTGTTAATGGTTAAACACATTTAAACGAACAGAGGCATCATATAATCATCGTTATATGCATAAATTATATTTGAATTAATGATTCTATGAGGACCAAAAGCTCTGATACCGCTGAAGGGATTTTAAGAGAGGTTTTTCAAAAATTTATCCTCTTAGCGGAACAAATCCTATTGAAAACAGATCTTGATTAAATCATTAATCACAAATTAAAGAGAACACATTCTTAAACACCTTTAAAGATTATGTGTTTACCTCTTGAAGCGCAGAACCTTTGTAGCAGAATTGTTTCTGATCACGAGCAGAGCAAATCAGCGATGCCTCTACTCAATTCAAACGAACAAAACTTCTCCGATGACCGGTGCTACCCAATTCCAACGGAGATTCAGAGAGATTAGGTTTAGAGAGCGGCGGCTAGGTTTACTTTGTGAATTAGGTTAAGCGATTTTACAAAAGTCACTAATGCTTCAACAGAAGGGTTCTATTTATAGAATCACTTGTGTGGTCAGCAAGACAAGCACTTAAGTACACCGTATATTACGGTGCACCATATTTTACTTAAACACACCGTACCTTATGGTGGACCGCGTTTCTCTATTTATCATAAATTAAATAATAAATCATATGTAATTATTTAATTACTAATAAGTCCTACTTATTATTTTATAAATAAGTCTTACTTATTTATTTCTTTCATTTATCTATCCTTTGTGTGTGACCCTATAGGTTCCCGTAATGTTGACAATAATATTAAATCACATATTTAATATTATAAACAGTCAGCGGTATCTAGCAACACATCACTGCTACCCAAGTGACAAGAATGTCAATTGATCTGACTAAACCTTTATGTGATAATGTTCATGTGTATAATTACCCTTTTGCCCTCATGTCTATATTGAACACAAGGCATAACATGTCACCCTTGTCCAGTTCAATATTGGGCCTGTAGACATTTCTCCTGTTAGGTAGGAGGGGCAAATTCCATCTAGGTAACTCATGTCCCTCAGCATGATTCGTAGAGTACCCATCAACCAACTTTATAGTCATCTTCTTACAGACAACGTTTGAATGGTGACAAAACACCCGACTCCAACATCTAGGGTACATAGTGGTTTCAGGTCAAAGGGTGGAATACACCACTATCACTATGAGAATATCTTATGACATTTTTCATAACTTTTACTATGTAGTATTCTCATGGTGGGTAAATCCAATGTAAATATTACTCCTAATATTTATATCTATGTGTAAACTTGATAACTCTTTATCCATGATCTGTGAAATGTGATCATCAGTCTATCCACATAATAGTCTCTATGCTTTAATAATATCTCACTTCTCAATAAAGCTTGACTACAGATACTTTCAGAATAGTTTCCTTATGTTTAACGGGGTCTCACAATTAAGTTATACTAATGTTCCATTAAACAGACTAACTATTCTAGGGACTTTCTTATTTTGAAACAAAACAAAATCAATAAAGAAATGTCTTATTATTATATATTCACAATATATATTTATATCAATATTATGATACAAATGCCAAACTCAATCAATATAGATTGGCTATTAGGGCTTACTCCAACAGAAATGTGGGTAGAATCATATTTAGATTAAATGATGTAAATCTAACCATGATACTAAATAAGCTTTTCCTCTTTCTATCATTATATCAATCAATCTCTTATTCCTCTTTTTCTAGGCTATTTGAGTAGTCAGATTACAAAATGACCACGGTGAGGGAGATGTTTATGTTAGGTTGTGTTGGGTATTTGAGTATTGGCTTCATTTGTTGCTAAAACAAATACTTATGTATGATGTTGGATACGATGTTCCAACATCTTGACACGGTTTAGTGTGCCCTGTTTTTGTGGCTTGGTTTACGCAATCTTTATCTTATTAAGGAAACCACGACCTATTTCCTGTTCACCAAGCAACACGTTTTTGTCCAGAATCAGCTAGAAGATTTGTTTCTAAAATATACACAATATTTTAGGATTCCTTGGTGGTGTGTTTGGCGGTTTCTAAAAATGTTCCTACTTTTTAGGAGTTACCATATTTGTAAAATATATTTTCAGAAGAGATCTTGGAAAATATATTTTCTGAAGAATATTTGTTTCAATATATTTCTGAAGAGAATATTTGATACAAATATATGTTTAGTGTAACACCCCGTTTTCCCAACATGTAAAAATAGTACATAATAATCAGAGTATTCAACTTAAAACGGAATGTCACATTTCTTTAAAATATAAATCAAATATAAATAGAGTCAAAGTTTGCTCTTTATTTAAAACAAATGCTGTCATCAACTTCAAAATATATCGCAGCGGAAAAATTCTTAAACGTTAAACAAGTACTTGGCACTATAGGCCTCAACATCATAAACAACTTAATAAATAATCCATTTCAAATGGTCCATCAACATAACTCATAAAGACACGTAACAAAAATGAAGCAATGCAAAGATCCCCATCCCGTTACGTATCAGAGCAACCCTAAGACACAGTGAGAGATGGCCACTCACGACAGCAATCAACAACTACTTATTCTCGGTCACCTGCATGTTACTCATACGAAGAGCAACATTTCCAAGCAGAATGGGTGAGATTTCACATTCAATAATAATAAGCACATAATTCTTCGAAAGAATTTAACAACGTAAATAACAACGAATAAGAATGTTAAACATCAATTATACAACATAAATACTTCACTTAAATATTCATTAATCAACTCATTAAATATAATGGCAACTTGTCAACACGACAACAACTTCGAAAACTCAACATCAACAACATATGCGACGACAACTTCATCAACTTGACAACTTAACATCAACGGCGTATGCAACGACAACTTCATCAACTTGACAACTTAACATGCATGTGGTACCAATCAGGGCATCAAGCCCCCAACTTATAGAGCATAGGTTCTCATCGTGGTATGAATGATTAAACACTCATCGGAGCATCAAGCCCCCAACTTTATATATTCAACAGGGCATCGAGCCCCCAACTTTATATATGAATGACTATGCATTCAATAGGGCATCAAGCCCCCGACTTTATTTATGAATGACAAATGCATCCAACAGGGTATCAAACCCCCAACTTTATTTATGAATGACAAATGCATCCAACAGGGCATCAAGCCCCCAACTTTAATGAGTATGCATTGACTCAACATCTTAACAACTTGACATCTTAACATCTTAACGACTCAACAACTTGGCATCTTAACATCTTAACATCATAGACCGACACATGCAGCTTTAATCAATAGTAAACAGTAACATGACAGCACATCAATAATCCCAAGATATAACAATATCAAAATGTAATCATCGTCTCAAAACATCACTTATAATTCACATAATGCATATACGATTATATATATCATCAGTAAAAACATTAAATCATCTTATAACAACTTCACAGATCATCATTAATATTATATTCAAACAAAAACAATTCATCATATAACATCGTATTCAAACATCAACAATTCATCATATATCATCGTATTCAAGTATCAACAATTCATCAAGCATCTTTGTAAGAACATACATAATCATGCACAACATATTTTCATGTCAAACCAAGGCTACTGGAAAGATATCACAATTATCAACAACTTTCATGTTTACAACAAAGATCAATTCAAAACAGAAACATATGAACAAAACGCAAAAACATGAAACAGAGAATGATGTCACTGTGCAATTTCGCTAAGACCCCCTTGAGGTATTTTCATCATAACTCAAAGACCAAACATCATTTTCACGTCAAACCAAAGCCACCGAAAATATCAGTTTTCATTTCAAATTCGAAAAAAGTTATGCTAACAGTCCATAATAATTCACTGTGACCTACGTGCAGTAATTTGACCATAACTCAAGTTTTATAAATCGTTTTGACGTCAGACCAATGACATTAGAAATCTAACATCCATACCTACAACTATCGTGTTTACACCTAAGACCAATTCCGCACCGATCAATACCAGTTTTCATATCAAAATTCGGGGCAGAGATGAAATTAATCAGAAAAATCAACTTATATTATTCAAACTTCACATTCATTCAAAATCATCACAATCAACAACAACAACTCAACATAATTCATACCCAATTCATAATATGACATTAACAACAACAGTCATCAACAACCACAACTCATAATCATGAATCCAACCACAAATCAACAACAACATAACATAAATCATCAATTGAGTATAATTCATCAATTAAATTGCAATTCAAAACCCTATCTTCTTTTCAAACCCTATCTTCTCTAATCATCAAAATAAAACAACAACAAACATGTTAAACCTTATTTCAGAACCATATACTTATGATTAAAGAAGGTTAGTCCCACCCTTACCTTAGATTGATTAGCAGCAAGGTCTACAGACTTCTCCTTCTCTTCTCTTCTCTTCTCTTCTCTTCTCTCTAAACCTTGTTTTCTCCAAATCCTTGTTTTTGCATATATTCCTGTTTCAACCTAATCTCTCCTCTATTTATATTACTAATTACTCTTCTTAAATCTGATTAGGCCCAATAACTCTCTCCTTTCTATTTCAGCCCCCTAATCTACTTATTCTAATAATTATATTTCTCCACTAAATATATTCTTCCACTAAATATATAAAATAGGGGCTACTAATAAATATTAACACATAATAAAGATATCACTTATCAAATATATTAATTAAATTATAAAAAGACTCTAAACTCAATCAAATAAATAAATAATTAAATAGGGCGTTACATTTAGCCTATGACGAAAAAGCCCATGCTTTGAATGGCTATATAAGGAAGACTTGTACCCTAGTTTTATTCACCAATTCAAGAGTATTGGATTGAGTCTTTTAGGGTTTCGACTTGTGCTTTATTTGTGAGTCTCTCTTTGTATCATCTTGATGCATTGAGTTGGACCTTTAGTTGAGTTGTAATAGATCAAAACCATAGATTGTTAAAAGAATAGTTTTTAGGGTTTTGAGTCGTCTTCCATTTGTGTGTTCTACTCTTGTATCGTGTTGATGCAAGTTTAGTTCTGTTTTATTGTGAGTCTTTCTTGTATCATCTTGATACATGCTAAGGACTGTTTGTTGAGTTGTAAACTCGTGTCCTACACATAAGCTTTTAAGCAAGGTTGTAGTTGTTTGTTTGAATGTAACTTCACTGTTTGTTTGTGTTTAAGTCTGATAATCACAGGGGCTGTGATTGACTGTTGTAGGGAGTGAGATGGGAACTCAGATCTAGGAGTTCCTAGGTTGAAATCAATACGGGTAGGTCCTAGGTCTAGAGTTATAAACGAGGAGTTTGCTGATAAACTTAGAATAAGGACTACACTAGTGGATTTCCTTCCTGGCTTGGTAGCCCCCAGATGTAGGTGAGTTGTGCCGAACTGGGTTAACAAACTTTCAGTGCCTTTTACTTTCTTGACTTTTATTTTGCTGTTTTGTTTATGTTTACTGCTAGCACGATGTTGGAACATTAAACTGAACATCTGCTTTCTGTGCATCTGGAATTAAAACATCACAAAGAACAACTTCTAACTAACGCGATAAGAATTCAACATCTGTTATATTTGCCTTGATCTGTATGTTTTCTGCTAGCTCGATGTTAAAACATCTTACTTGACATTTTGTTCGTATCTGATGTTGAAACATCGTATAAAACATCTAAAAGCTAGCCTGCCGGAATTTTCAATTGGTATCAGAGCAGGCACCCGACCTGCTACTAGGTGAGCTCCAGGGAAGATAAATTCCGGACTCATGGACAGATTCAAGGAAGGAGGTATTTGAGTTGTTTTTTTATTTTTATATGCTTATTAAAGGGGGAGTATTACCTGAGGGGGGGTAGTATGTTTTGTTAATTTGCCATTGAAGGGGATCATAATTTTAACTAGCCTAATGATGTTATGATGCTAGTTTATTGATGTATGGATGAATGTGGGTATGTGTGTTCTAGTGAATTGATGTCATACCAGATGTTCTGAACATCCTGATGTGAGAGTTTATTTCTCTCTGGTTATTTTATGTGGGAGTTTATTTCACCCTGGGTTGTTGTTGTGAGAATTTATTTCTCTCTGTTATATTTTGTGGGAGTTTATTTCTCCCTTGGTTTTTCTGTGAGGCTGGGTTCTATCTCTATTCCACTGTGTCCTCTGGTGTTCTTGGAGATGTTCCAACATGTCCAATTATGCATTACTATTATTTTTGAAGACGTTCTTTTGAAGTAATGCTGAAATTTGTTATTATCTTTCAAGATGAGTTCTTGTGTTTAAATGAAAGAAGGTATGATTGTATCGCTCTAGTTTGTCTGTAAGATCATAGATTGTTCTATTCAAGAAATAATCAGGTGTGCAAGGAGATCACTGCCAATGTTATTGCTAAGAAGAGGGAATCTCCTCTCATGTTGGACTATAATTTGTTTGGTGAGGATCATGTTCCAGACATTGTTGGAACATCTGGAAGTGCTCTTGCTGCAGGTCAGATATCTTGTGGAGATGATGTTGAAACATCTCATCTGTCTAATTTTTGTTTCTGCTCTTGAAGTTTTTCCTGTAGCATGTCCTTGGTCTAAAATCCTTATGGTATTCTGTACTTTGATTGGCCTTCTGGTTCTATGATTTTTTTTGAACGATATGGTATTATGCTAATTTGTGGTCTTCTGGTACCTCCTGATGTGTATATGCATGAAGAATTTACGTTGGCATATTTTGTGGCTAAAAAGGAGGAGAAAATGTTTATTTGGCTGAATGTTGCCTGAGGATGTTTTAATGAAAGTTGGAACATTCAAGTGCTACTATGATGCATGTGTTCAGGGGGAGTTGAGGAATATTCTTGTTAGTAGTCACTCATAGACTGTTATATTGAGGGGGAGTGATACTATGATGTGTGCTTGCTCTAGTACAAGCTGTCTGACAGATGTGGAGTATGATGTGTCAAACAATCTAACAGTCAGCTTTCTGTAGGTATGGGAAATTTATTTTTTCCCTTGCTTTTGTGTGACAGGTATTCCTGTCTGATGTTATGAAGGATGTTGGAACATCCAATGTTTGTGGGAATTTATTTTTCCCTGTTTGTAGCATAGGAATTTATTTTTCCTCTGCTCTTGTGAGACTATCCGCTTCTTCATGTCTCTGATATATGTAATACCTACTTATCTCTTAACTCTGAGTGTTAAGAGTATGGTGCTTTCTTTCTTCATGTCTGGTTAGTTCAAGCTATGACTGAAGACCGTGTAAGGTATTCTTTTGGTTTGTGCACACTTCTTTAGTGATACTGTCTTGCTGCTCCTTCTTCTTGAATATGTGTTCATGATAACTTGAGGAAGTGTATCGAAGGTATCTCTTTAGATATTATGTGCTGGCCGTTTCTTCATAGGAATGTGTTCTTGTTGTTTCAAGAAATGTAAGATGTATCCCTCTGCTTTATGTAATTGGCCCTAATTTGTTTTAGCCAAAAATTTGCCAAAGGGGGAGATTGTTGGGTATTTGTATTGGCTGCATTATTGCTAAAACAAAGATCCATGTTTGTGATGTTGGATACAATGTTCAAACATGTTTTGGATGATGTGCTGGATGATGTCTCAACATGTCCATTTTGCAGTTGTGTTACTTTTCTTCATGGTTGTGGATTAAAGAAATGTATGTGTGATATCTTTCTACCTTGTCTGTATGATCTCATTTTGTTTTAACAACAAATAAATCCAAAGGGGGAGATTGTTGGGTATTTGAGTATTGGCTTCATTTGTTCCTAAAACAAATACTTATGTATGATGTTGGATACGATGTTCCAACATCTTGGCACGGTTCAGTGTGCCTTGTTTATGTGGCTTGGTTTACGTAATCTTTATCTTATTAAGGAAACCACGCCCTATTTCTTGTTCACCAAGCAACACATTTTTCCCCAGAATCAGCTGGAAGATTTGTTTCTAAAATATAAACAATATTTTAGGATTCCTTGGTGGTGTGTTTGGCGGTTCCTAAAAATGTTCGTACTTTTTAGGAGTTACCATATTTGTAAAATATATTTTCAGAAGAGATCTTGGAAATTATATTTTCTGAAGAATATTTGTTTCAATATATTACTGAAGAGAATATTTGATACAAATATATGTTTAGCCTATGACGAAAAAGCCCATGCTTTAAATGGCTATATAAGGAAGACTTGTACCCAACTTGTGCTTTATTTGTGAGCCTATCTTTGTATCATCTAGATGCATTGAGTTGGACCTTTAGTTGAGTTGTAATAGATCAAAACCATAGATTGTTAAAAGAATAGTTTTTAGGGTTTTGAGTCGTCTTCCATTTGTATGTTCTACTCTTGTATCGTGTTGATGCAAGTTTAGTTTTGTTTTATTGTGAATCTTTCTTGTATCATCTTGATACATGCTAAGGACTGTTTGTTGAGTTGTAAACTCGTGTCCTACAACTAAGCTTTTGAGCAAGGTTGTAGCTGTTTGTTTGAAGGTAACTTCACTGTTTGTTTGTGTTTAAGTCTGATAATCACAGGGGCTGTGATTGACTGTTGTAGGGAGTGAGATGGGATCTCAGATCTAGGAGTTCCTAGGTTAAAATCAATACGGGTAGGTTCTAGGTCTAGAGTTGTAAACGATGAGTTTGCTGATAAACTTAGAATAAGGACTACACTAGTGGATTTCCTTCCTGGCTTGGTAGCCCCCAGATGTAGGTGAGTTGTGCCGAACTGGGTTAACAAACTCTCTGTGTGTTTTACTTTCTTGTCTTTTATTTTGCTGTTTTGTTTATGTTTACTGCTAGCACGATGTTGGAACATTAAATGGAACATCTGCTTTCTGTGCATCTGGAATTGAAACATCACAAAGAACAACTTGTAACTAACGCGCTAAGAATTCAACATCTGTTATATTTGCCTTGATCTGTCTGTTTTCTGCTAGCTCGATGTTAAAACATCTTACTCGACATTCGGTTTGTATCTGATGTTGAAACATCGTATAAAACATCTGAAAGCTAGCCTGCCGAAATTTTCAAGTTGGGGGACTGATGGGAATGCGTGGCGGTGGAGGCGGAGATTATTCACATGGGAGGAAGGATTGGTGGGGGAGTGTGTGGGGAGTTTGGCTAACTCTATTTTGCAGGTAGATGTCGCAGATAGGTGGGTGTGGAAACTCCATTCGACTCACACTATTCAGTGCAATCAGCTTATTCTTATTTAACTGCGGTGGACACTAACATTTCTGAAGATTTTATTCAATTTTTATGGATAAAAGTGGTTCTGTTAAAGGTTCAAATATTTTGTATGGCATCTCTTTCTGAATAGACTTGCTACAAAGGATAATTTGCGCAAAAGGAATGTTCTTGACCCGACACTTGTGGCATGTGCGACCTTGTGTGGTAAAGAAGAGGAAAGGGACCATCTGTTTTTTCTTTGTGATCACTATGGACGACTTTGGCTCTTGATCTCACATTGGCTTGGTATTGTTACGGTTTTACATGGTAATTTATACTCACATGCTACCCAATTTTGTGCTCATGGAGGTTTCTCAAAGAACTCTAGGACAGGCTTTACTGTTATTTGAATTTTGGTATTATTTGTCATTTGGAAAGATCGAAACAGGAGAATATTTCAGAATCACTTTGAT